>NC_139220.1:177989541-180389541 GCF_055691185.1 Crinia signifera
ATATATTGTTTATTAGATTAATTTTTTTAATTAGTCTTATTGTGGTCATATTCTCTCATGCACCCTGTTTTTAACTAAGATTCCATAGCTTGTGTTAGCCATTTCCCTAGATGATTAGTGACAGGTGTGTTGGTAGCTGCTCACCTATAAAAGCAAAGTCTGCTGTGAGCTTCAGACCTGATAGCATGCCTGGTATCAAACATTGATGTGATAGCTATGTGTATTGCAGCCATTTTCAGCGATAGTGGTAGGACCTGCAGAACAGTGGGGTCCCTTGACGGGGGCTGCAGGCTTAAATGCATTGATCAATTCATGAACCAAATCTCCACTATTTATTATCAGTTAATTTAGTGTGTGCAGAGCCCATCCAATGTCTGTTTAAACAATGTGGTCACAAGCCATAGGGCACCCCAAAACTAGGAAAGGTGAGTGCCGATGTTAAGTGTATATATTGTTTATTAGATTAATTTTTTTAATTAGTCTTATTGTGGTCATATTCTCTCATGCACCCTGTTTTTAACGAAGATTCCATAGCTTGTGTTAGCCATTTCCCTAGATGATTAGTGACAGGTGTGTTGGTAGCTGCTCACCTATAAAAGCAAAGTCTGCTGTGAGCTTCAGACCTGATAGCATGCCTGGTATCAAACATTGATGTGATAGCTATGTGTATTGCAGCCATTTTCAGCGATAGTGGTAGGACCTGCAGAACAGTGGGGTCCCTTGACGGGGGCTGCAGGCTTAAATGCATTGATCAATTCATGAACCAAATCTCCACTATTTATTATCAGTTAATTTAGTGTGTGCAGAGCCCATCCAATGTCTGTTTAAACAATGTGGTCACAAGCCATAGGGCACCCCAAAACTAGGAAAGGTGAGTGCCGATGTTAAGTGTATATATTGTTTATTAGATTAATTTTTTTAATTAGTCTTATTGTGGTCATATTCTCTCATGCACCCTGTTTTTAACTAAGATTCCATAGCTTGTGTTAGCCATTTCCCTAGATGATTAGTGACAGGTGTGTTGGTAGCTGCTCACCTATAAAAGCAAAGTCTGCTGTGAGCTTCAGACCTGATAGCATGCCTGGTATCAAACATTGATGTGATAGCTATGTGTATTGCAGCCATTTTCAGCGATAGTGGTAGGACCTGCAGAACAGTGGGGTCCCTTGACGGGGGCTGCAGGCTTAAATGCATTGATCAATTCATGAACCAAATCTCCACTATTTATTATCAGTTAATTTAGTGTGTGCAGAGCCCATCCAATGTCTGTTTAAACAATGTGGTCACAAGCCATAGGGCACCCCAAAACTAGGAAAGGTGAGTGCCGATGTTAAGTGTATATATTGTTTATTAGATTAATTTTTTTAATTAGTCTTATTGTGGTCATATTCTCTCATGCACCCTGTTTTTAACTAAGATTCCATAGCTTGTGTTAGCCATTTCCCTAGATGATTAGTGACAGGTGTGTTGGTAGCTGCTCACCTATAAAAGCAAAGTCTGCTGTGAGCTTCAGACCTGATAGCATGCCTGGTATCAAACATTGATGTGATAGCTATGTGTATTGCAGCCATTTTCAGCGATAGTGGTAGGACCTGCAGAACAGTGGGGTCCCTTGACGGGGGCTGCAGGCTTAAATGCATTGATCAATTCATGAACCAAATCTCCACTATTTATTATCAGTTAATTTAGTGTGTGCAGAGCCCATCCAATGTCTGTTTAAACAATGTGGTCACAAGCCATAGGGCACCCCAAAACTAGGAAAGGTGAGTGCCGATGTTAAGTGTATATATTGTTTATTAGATTAATTTTTTTAATTAGTCTTATTGTGGTCATATTCTCTCATGCACCCTGTTTTTAACTAAGATTCCATAGCTTGTGTTAGCCATTTCCCTAGATGATTAGTGACAGGTGTGTTGGTAGCTGCTCACCTATAAAAGCAAAGTCTGCTGTGAGCTTCAGACCTGATAGCATGCCTGGTATCAAACATTGATGTGATAGCTATGTGTATTGCAGCCATTTTCAGCGATAGTGGTAGGACCTGCAGAACAGTGGGGTCCCTTGACGGGGGCTGCAGGCTTAAATGCATTGATCAATTCATGAACCAAATCTCCACTATTTATTATCAGTTAATTTAGTGTGTGCAGAGCCCATCCAATGTCTATATATATATATTTCAGTACATTTTTTTTTTTTTAACACATCTCATACATGCTGCTGCTGCTGCGGCTTGTGGGGGGGGGGTGGGAGGGGGGAAGCGCTGCGTGCGCTGAGGCTGCCTACTGCTGCTGCTGCCGGGGGAGCTGGGGGAGCTGCCGGGTGAGTGCCGGGTGGGTGGGAGGGGGGTGCTGCTCATCGGTGGTGATCGGTGCTGTACTTAACAGCACCGATCACCACCGATCCCTGTGTTACCGAGCGGCTTAGCCACCGGTAACACAGTAAACGTTGTGAATGGCTGTTCAGATTTGAACAGCCAATCACAGCGATCGCCGACCGGGGGGGGCATCCCTGCCCCCCCTGGGCTGCGAGGGGGGATGTCTGCTGTCAGGGACAGCAGACATCTCCAAACTGTCACCGCGTCTATAGACGCGGTGACAGTTTAAATCCATGACGTACATTTATGCCATGTGTCGGGAAGTACTTCCCGACCAT
This sequence comes from Crinia signifera, assembly GCF_055691185.1. Classification (NCBI taxonomy): domain Eukaryota; kingdom Metazoa; phylum Chordata; class Amphibia; order Anura; family Myobatrachidae; genus Crinia; species Crinia signifera. The sequence continues at coordinate 177,992,191 of NC_139220.1, forward strand.
GACGTAAATGTACGTCAAATGTCGGGAAGGGGTTAAAAATGTGTGTGCTGATATCCCAATGGTTTGCAGAGCTGGCCATACATCCACAGATTTATTTTCAGATCTGTCTGGTTGGAACAAATACCTGGTAACATCTGAATGCCCTTTTATCAGAATCTGAATCAGCATTATTGGCCAGGTATACTTACGTATACTAGGAATTAGATTTGGATTGCTGTGCAACAGCCAGGGTGGGAACAAGTAAACAGTGACAGTACAGATGTATATCACACATACATATATGCACTAGACTTATCCTGATGAGGGACACGGGCATGGGGAACATAAATTAATGAGCTGTACAGCATTTCAAAGCAAATGGTGAACTGTCTTTTGCTCTAGTCCAGTTCCAGGTTTTTGTTCTGAGCCAGATTGGACAATAAAGGTGGCCATATATCTTCAGATCTGGCTGGTTGGAACAAAAACATGGTTATGGATGAGAGCAAATGACAGTTGACCATTTGATTGGAAATGCTGGAAAACTGACAAACTGTCACTCATCCATAACCATGTTTTTGTTCCAACCAGCCAGATCTGAAGATAAATCTCAATAGTGTATGGGCACCTTAAATCTGTAGATGTATGGCCAGCTTACTATAAGGAAGTTCAATAAGCTGGTTGAATGGCCACCTTGCCTCCTCAGGCAAGACATCTCAGTACCAAAAATCCTATATGTATCAAACTCTGGAATGCGAAAGGCAACAACATCTATAGATGTAATCTTTAAAAAGTCTATGGCATTCTATTCACAGATACCCCAGAGAATAAGCCAAAGTCTCCCCCCCTCCCACACACACACACACTACGCGTAATACATGTATAGTAATCCGTGTCCGCTCGCCACGCTTCGGGCTCGGTGGCTCGCTGCACTCCCCACACTATCTAAAATCAACTCCACGCTGACGTGGATAGTGGGGGTATGACACGTATTGGGGGTGGCGTTGCCAATGGGGGTGCATTTAACATTGAAAGCACCCATCAGGGTGCTTGTACAATTAAAAATCGGATCGCATTGCATGCCGCTATATTGCATGCGATGCAATGCGATGGTATAAGATGTAATAAGATCAAAATAAGATCAAAATTGTACCGAACATCATTTTGGAAATATTATTATTATATTTTATTTCTAAGGTGCCACAAGTGGTTTGCAGTGCCGTACATATGGCGGATTGGGATCATTGGTCTACAGCATGTTGGTCAACAAGCATTAGGCCGACACCACTAGGTCAACATGGGTCTAGGTCGACATGGGTCTAGGTTGACAGGTCATAAGGTCGACACAAGCATTAGGTTGACAGTGTCTAGGTTGACAGTCAAAAGGTCGACATGGGGTTTTTCACTGTTTTTTTTTACCCGAATGTCGACACAATCGACATGGACACAGTTTCAAGTGCACCGCATGGCTCGGTTCGACATGCTTCGGGCAACGTATTTTGTGCTCCCACCAAGCGCTAGTGGATGGTAGGACATGAAATACCACCTGTCAGCACATGTCGGCTCCAAAAAACAGTGAGAAAACCCCATGTCAACCTTTTGACTGTTGACCTAGACACTGGCCAATTAATGCTTGTGTCGACCTAATGACCTGTCGACATAAAACCCATATCGACCTAGACCCATGTTGACCTATCCCCATGTGGACCTAGTGGTGTCGACCTAATGCTTGTCGACCAACATGCAGATGAGTTGTCTACGCTGGGCTATTAAAATAAATTAACAATTACGAATTACGATAGAGTTCATAAAAGATACAGCATTACCGAACTCTGTCATATACAGTATAGAATACAATGTTATCATATAGGCCCTTATTCTGATCGGTGCGGATATATCCGCGTGCGTTCGGCCCGCCGATGTTTTGTGTCTGCGCATGTGCAGAGGCGTCTCTGCGCATGTGCGAGCGGGGCGTACGGCCAAAATCTGCATGATATGTGAACACTCCGAACAGGGGGTGGAGAGGGGCGTGAAGGGCTATTTGGGCTCATTACCATATGTATACGCCCCGCGTTTCATGGGAGTTCCCATGAAAACGCTGGGCGTACGTATGGTAATGCGGCCGTGACGCACGTGTAGGGGGCGGACATATGACATCGCCGGATGTCAGCTGCCCGCCCAGATCTCTGCTTTTGCACGGAAAAATGTCCGTGTGGTCTGAGGTTGCGGGTGCTGGTGGAGCACTCGGTCCTGCATTCGATGGTCTGCGACCATCGAATGATGGGGGAGGTTCCCTTAGATGGAGGAGGCGTATTCCGTGAAAAATACACGTGCGGTCCGTTCGGACAGCTTCTTGACGCATACAGACGGAGTTGGCGATCCGTATGGAAGGCGGGGTTTCGCACGCACGGTCCTGGCCGCATAATCGGCTCCGGCCGCACCGATCAGAATAAGGGCCATAGTACATAGCTGTGGAGAAGTGGAGCCAACACTGACACGAGTCTGCAGACCTGCCAATGTTCTCCATGTTGCAGTGAGCTGGGATAGAAAAAACACATGCAGTGTGCTGTATAGCCAACAATCTTTGCCACTATGGAAGCAGTCAGGACGCAGGAGAAGTAAATTGGGTTGTAAGAAAAACTCAATAATTAGAGCACGCACATGAAGATCATATCACACAATTGCTACATTTGTCATTTGCTAACTGCAGTAACTGCTTTGTTGATGTAGCACCATAATATGCATGTACTGTATACTGTATATGTATCATGTTCAAGATAAACAAAATTTAACATAGCAAGACTACAAGATCTTAACATTTCAGTGTACAGAGAAGAAACATGCTCTGGTTTATTGTATTTAATTATATTACAACTGATTACTAATGTTAATACTAGGCTGACTGAATTGTTTAAATTTAAAAAAATGTACATGGGATTCGTATTTTCTATTATTACTGAACGATTGTTTCCTGTTCTCCCTCAGCGACTGCCACAGCTGATCATGTAAGGTGATTGCTGAACACCCCTCCCATCAGGTTTTTGTCTGATCCGATCAGTCCAACAACAACTCTATCATTATCACAGGGAGGGGTCTTTCCCAAGTAAAACTGTGGTCTGTGTATGCCTTTGTGCTCTCACCAGTGTGACAAGCACCATCCAGCAGGCAACACTGTGTTATTTCCATTGAGAACCTATAATTACTTACCAGAAGCAACACTTTAACATGTTTAACGTATTAGACAACACATTCAGTGGATGGCAAGAATGACAAGTCACACTGAGACATGTTGACATACTTTATCTATTCTGGATTAATGTCAAAACTAGTGAGCAAAGGGTTTATTTCACACATTATTTACAGTGCTTTACAGCTACATTATAATGACATTCTCTCTCTTATCAACCACATCATAATGTGCCCAATGTGTGTGGTGAGAGGAAATTATACATTACAGTCTAATCAGCTCTATGTTCATGTAGTATTGCTGTTAGTACGACTTCCTGTTCAGACTTATCCTGAGAACCACTGGTCAGAAGATATGTTTACTTGTAAGTGTAAAGGTGCCCATACACTTATACAATATGGGCCCTTTTCACTCGACTCCGATGGCAAAAGTGGACAAATCATATGTGCCTAACCTTCGATTCCAATCCCTTGCGCAGTCCTGTGCGCATTGAATTGGATCCAGAGATCGCAAGTGCTGCACATAAGATTTATGAAATCCGGAAGGACCTGGCAGCACCTGCTTGGGGTTGTATACGATACATCGTATGCTAAAGGGCCGCATACAGAGGGCAGTTACTGAGGTATCAGATAAGTGTGTGGCCAGTTTAAATCTTTGTGTATGTGTGTGACACGTATGTACAGTATAGGTGCAGGATGACCTCCCGACAGTCGGGATTCTAGTACACTGATATCAGAATCCCAACTGTTAAATGTTGGGATTCTGATGTCAGGATCCTGACTTACAAGGGCTATTCTCCCCACAGAGGGAGAATATAACCTGTGACGAGCACAGCAAGCCACCAAGCCCGCAAGGTGCTTTGATACTACCGCCCCCCTGTCAGAATACCAACAGTCGGGACGCTATCCCACACCTGTACAGTATATATTGTAGGTGATACTCTATATATGTATACTGTAGGTGTTTCACTGTATATATGTACAGTATATGTATGTGTATGACTAAGTATGGGACAGTATGTCACATGTATATGTATGACTTGTGTGACAGTATGACCGCCGGGCAGAAGTAGCGCCTGTGCAGTACCTTTGGGTGAAAATGATGCGGTCCACTGTGGCGTTGAGATGCCTCTGTAATCATCGAGTATAGATGCATTCTCTGTAATCTACAAAGGAGACCCTTTATATTCGCTTTACAGAGAATATTAGAATATATATAGAACATTCAGAGACATCAGTCTCTGTCCCTACAACATGTACATACATTCCGTCTACTGTTCAGCATCTGTAGGTAGTGTGGGCCAGATGCAACAAGCTTCAAAGTGATAAAATGGAGAGTGATAAACAACCAACAAATCAGCTCCTGTCTGACATTTTTGAAACACACTCTGCGACATGGTAGTTAGGAGCTGATTGGTTGGTTATCACTCTACATTTTATCACTTTTGAAGCTTATTGCATCTGGCCCACAGTACCTACATATACTGAATACAGAAACAAAGCACAGTCTCTGTAGAAAATTAGCATTTTTATGCTAAGAGGGATTCTTCCGCGCTCTCAAGTCCTTAAGGGCCTTATTCTGATCGGTGCGGATATTCCCGCATGCGGACGGACCGCCGATGTTGATCGTCTGCGCATGTGCAGAGGTCACTCTGCGCATGTGCAGGCGATTTCGCCGCACGGATTCTTTATACGCCGCACAGGGGGCGTAGAGGGGCGAGAGGGGCTACTTAGCCTCATTACCCTATGCATACGCCCCGCGTTTCATGGGCGTTCCCATGCAAACGCGGGGCGTATGCATGGTAATGAGGCCGTGACGCGTGGGTACGGGGCGGGCATCTGACATCGCCGGATGTCAGCTGCCCGCCCCCATACATGATTTCACACGGACAAGTGTCCGTGTGGTCTTGTGTTGCGGGACCTGGTGGAGCGTGCGGCCCTGCATTCGATGTTCGGCGACCATCGAATGCAGGGGCTGCTCCCAACATGGAGGAGGCGTATCCCCATCCAATTTCATGCGGATCGCCACATATCCGCGTACGGACGGCAGGTGGCGATCCGTATGGAAGGCGGGGATTCGCCTGCACGGTTGCGGCCGCATATTCTGATCGGGCAGCACCGATCAGAATAAGGCCCTAAGAGAGGAGAAAACTATGTGGAAGACTATTTTGCAAGGGCTGTAGCAGTACAAGTACCAACACATTCCTTTTTCTGTTATTGCTATCTCAGGTAACAATAGAACAAAAAAATAAAATTAAATGAAAAAATCTTTTAATCAATTCAAAAATATTATTTTTGAACTATTTTCTCATATTTTATTACTGATGGAATGAAAATCCAAGTCTGACCTTAACTTCCACCGTGCATGCGTGAATTAGCTTAAATGGGTCATTTATGCCCATATGCCCTGAAAACACTTTGGGTAGGTATTCCCAAGGCATCTATGTATTGACAAAATGGTAGCAATAACAGGTTTTCCAGCTAAAAATGACCACCAGTGGCAAGACTAGCTGCTGGAATGGTTCTCAGGTATTTCTTTAAAAATAGTTTATACTACATTATTGAAGTAGTTGAAAGTTTTGAGATTATTAGCATATTCTAGGGCTGACACAAAGTTGAAGGTACAGTATGCCTGTGTATAGAGCATATTTTGCATTAATGTGCACTTTGTATTTTCAGCAAATGGACACATACAATTACAGGAGATGCAGAATTATACGCATCGTTGTCACATCTACACCTACGACTGAAGAGAAGGAAGAGGGTTCTTCTCTTGAAGCCACTGACATAATTTGAATAGGTGAGGCAGTGGTGTGGCACACTGCATACCATTTTTTTATGATGGGGGGAATTCACATGTTTTGCCTACCAGCGGCCACTAGACAAATAACATTACTGTTATGTGGTTCCTTTATTTTGGCAACTATTTATTTTGTATATATCTAAATGTAATGTCATACATGCAACAATCCAACTTTACAGCAAACAAAACTTCATATGAGAAACCACAAAAACATATTCTTCCATCCAATGCTCCATGTGCACAGTGTCTTAATGACTCTAAGCACTGACAGTCCAAGACCCTGGAGCTACAATACTTGGGCCTACAAAGTGGCAACTTTTTGGCCTCAGACTGACCAAGGTTTAAATCCCTTCTACTGCAATCAACACATTTCCCAGTTGTGGCTGTGAAACAAGCCAGGCAAATTCTTATTAAATACTTGTTCTTTACATAGTTGAATGTGCTGACAACAAAATAACACACAAATTATTAATGGGAATCAAATTTATTAACCCATGGATGTCTGGATTTGGAGTCCCACTCAAAATAAGTGGGAAAACACACTACAGGCTGATCCAACTTTGATGTAATGTCCTTAAAACAAGTCAAAATGAGGCTCAGTACTGTGTGTGTGGCCTCCATGTGCCTGTATGACCTCCCTACAATGCCTGGGCAAGCTCCTGTTGAGGTGGCGGATGGTCTCCTGAGGGATCTCCTCCCAGACCTGGACTAAAGCATCCGCCAACTCCTGGACAGTCTGTGGTGCAACATGGCATTGGTGGATGGATCAAGACATGATGTCCCAGATGTGCTCAATTGGATTCAGGTCTGGGGAACGGGTGGGCCAGTCCATAGCATCAATGCCTTGATCTTGCAGGAACTGCTGACACACTCCAGCCACATGAGGTCTAGCATTGTCTTGCATTAGGAGGAACCCAGGGTCAACTGCACCAGCATATGGTCTCACAAGGGGTCTGAGGATCTCATCTCGGTACTTAATGGCAGTCAGGCTACCTCTGGCGAGCATATGGAGGGCTGTGCAGCCCCCCAAAGAAATGCCACTCCACACCATTAATGACCCACTGTCAAACCGGTCATGCTGGAGGATGTTGCAGGAAGCAGAACGTTCTCCTTGGCATCTCCAGACTCTGCCACGTCTGTAATGTGCTCAGTGTGAACCTGCTATCATCTGTGAAGAGCACAGGGCGCCAGTGGCCAATTTGCCAAACCTGGTGCTCTCTGGCAAATGTCAAAAGTCCTGCACGGTTTTGGTATGTAAACACAACCCCCACCTGTGGATGTCGGGCCCTCATACCACCGTTATATAGTCTGTTTCTGACCGTTTGAGTAGACACATGCACATTTGTGGCCTGCTGGAGGTCATTTTTCAGGGCTCTGGCAGTGCTCCTGTTCCTCCTTGCACAAACGCAGAGGTAGCGGTTCTGCAGCTGGGTTGTTGCCTTCCACGTGTCCTGATGTACTGGCCTGTCTCCTGGAAGCGCCTCCATGCTCTGGCCACTACGCTGACAGACACAGCAAACCTTCTTGCCACAGCTCGCATTGATGTGCCATCCTGGATGAGCTGCACTAACTGAGCCACTGGTGTGGGTTGTAGACTCCGTCTCAAGCTATCACTAGAGTGAAAGCACCATTAGTTTTCAAAAGTGATCAAAACATCATCCAGAAAGCATAGGAGCTGAGAAGTGGTCTGTGGTCACCAACTGCAGAACCACTCCTTTATTGGAGGTGTCTTGCTAATTGCCTATAATTTCCACCTGTTGTCTATTCCATTTGCACAACAGCATACAAAATTGATTGTCAATCAGTGTTGCTTCCTAAGTGGACAGTTTGATTTCACAGAATTGGGATTGACTTGGAGTTACATTGTGTTGTTAAGTGTTCCCTTTATTTTTTTGAGCAGTGTGTGTGTGTGTGTGTGTATATATATATATATATATATATATATATATATATATATATATATATATACACACACACTAGTAAGCCAGCTCGAAGCAAAAGCTTCAAAAGCTACTGTAGTTGCTTCTGTTTTGTAATTTCATTTGCTATCAACAGATGTCAGTGTTTCAGAGACACACAGACACTAGACATATATATAGATGATATACAATATATATATATGTGAAACAGATTCACACAGGCATTTTCCATGCATGCTTCTGCAATATATTCTGGAGTTACTTTACTAAATTTAAGGCGCAGTTTAAAACAAACTTCTAGCGAGACAAAAATAAATAAATGGTTTTACAGAATTAATATGTTGTTTTTGTAGCACATCAACTCAAGTGACCCCAATATAAGCATCTGAAATCATGAAACACAGTACAATTATACAAAGAGCTCAACTTGTACGAGCCTAGATTCACCAATGACCTTGAGAAACTGTTGCTGTCAACACTCGATTGTGAACACAGCATGCAGAGTTTTTCCAATTATTTTTGCAGTCATTGGGAACAAAAAGTCTGTCAGGTCTACGCTAAAGTGAATTTGACACCAGAAAATAACAAAAGTTTCTATGCTGTTTAAAAACACATAACTTTTGTCTGCCAAATCCAAAAGTCCAGTATTTTTGCATAGCTCCTAAATGTCTGATTTAATGGAAACAATCCTAAAATAAGGGCTAAACTAAGTCCCATGACTTGGGGACAGAGCATAACTAAACTTTTTAGTGCCCTGTTTCCATCACTGATGATGGGTGTATTACCTCTAAACTCACTCCAGACCAGTGCGCGGAATTGGAAAGCTATTGCTTTTAATAGCTGCCACAGCAATACATTGCCGCCCGTGGCCTTTGCTCAAGTAAAAATCCCTGTATGAGTATGATTAAAAGACTTCTTAATATCTCTTCTAATATAAATTAAAAGTTAAGGGTTATGTTAGTTTTTATTTTGCATGCTTCTGGTGTCTTGGCCCTTCAGGTGTCAGTGACATAAAAGGAACTCTTTTTGGTCTTCTGATTAGTGAAAAAGGTTGTTTTTATATCGTCTAATCAAAGCAAGATTATATAATGTAAAATATAAAACCACTAAAGAAATTAAGAAAAAAAATATGCATAAATTATTGAAATTAATACTATGTCTAAAGTGAATTATGTATTTGCCTTCCCTAGAAAATTTAATCACTGCATGAAAACCAATGATACATGAACTATAAAGTTTCCCATAATTGCGTTTGCCATATTTACAGGGAAAACAATATATTGCCCAGGGTGGTTTTAATTACAATCAAGTGCAAGGTGATTGAAGTTTTAATAAAAAATCTAGCACTTAAAAGACATTAAACACAAAATTATCATGAAGAACTATCGCTAATGAGCAATATCTTCTCAGGGTGTACTCTACAACACTTTGATTCCATGAAACTTTAGCTGCTTAAAAGATGATGAACATTAATTAGTAGAAATATTATATTACTGCTTGCAGAGATTTCATTGCGGCAGAAACAAATTCAACCTCATTTGAATAGCTTCATTTTTATGTGGTGGATAATACGTAAGTTCATCAGCATTGCCAACTATGCTTTGTAAATTTATGTGCATTCTACTTTTACTACGGAACAGCTAGCAAAATGATAAAGAATTAAAGGATGGAATTGCATTCAAATAATCACATTTATTTGTGGGTACTAGAATGAGCAATTGACATTTACTTTACTTGGATGAAATATGATTATTATTATTTTTTTCAAATATATTTAGATATGAAATAGACTGGGGGTCCTTCAGGTATGGTTGGATTTGCTACCACTGTTGCTTCCTACTGTCTATTAATATTCCATATATGGTCCACAATAAATAAAAAAGTAATCAAACTAATTTATATTTTCTGTTTACTTTTAGACTAAAAATTAATATTGCATATAATGAAAAAGAGTAAACAAATACAGATTGAGTATCCCGATTTTTCCGGATTGTGGAATTTTTTTTCTCCGTACTTACCTGGTCCCCTGGTGGTGCCCTGATGGACCCACAACTTCCACGTTGTCCTGCGGCAGTCTTCAGGATCCTCTTCAGTGGCATCTCCGGTCCCAGGGAAGCATTGCGTGAATGTGCAGGTAGCCGGTAGCCGCTAATGAGCATGTAGCTGCCACCCAGTGGCGTAAAGAAGACTCCGCAGCCCTAGCGATGGCGGGGGGAGCAGGTGCAACTGGGGCGCAGGTTCACGACGCCAAAGGTGAGGATACTCTCTCCGCCTATGACCACTACACTGCACCTTACATCTGGCTACAAGGGGCCGCCTGGAATAGATAGACAGCAGCGCGGCGTGCAAGCTGGAAGGGCAGTGGGCAGGGTGGAAGGGGGAGCGCTCTCGGGCTGTCTGTGTGAGGACGCAGTGTCAGAGCGCTCCCCCTTCCACGCCACGCTGCTGTCTATCTATTCCAGGCTCCCTGTAGCCAGTGGGGCTGTAGCTGGCTGGGTGAGTGGGGCTGCCTGCTATATGCTGTCATCAGCGTAAGGTGCAGTACGGGAGGACGGACGGGGAGGGCAGTTAGCGGGACTGCGGGAGTGCAGAATTTACTGTCTTTCTGCCTGCCACGCTTCTCCTAGCCACAGTGATCAGATAGGCTGTCTGATTACTGTGGCCAGGAGTAGCGCGGCAGGTGAAAAATAGGGGCAGGACACGGTAAGAAGGAGGGGGGAGTGCCAAGCCAGCCACCGTCCCTGTGATCCCGTGCGGTGCTGCTTACTCAGTTTCCGCCAGCTAGTTGCTGGCATTTGAAAAAAATAAAATAATCACCGAATATTGCGGAGCCTGCGAAGTATCCTCTGCAGTCCGGGTGGGGGAGGGGTGGGGATACCAGTTTTTTGGGGGGCGGGTGGGGGGGGGGGGCGTAAATTCTAGTTATGCCACTGCTGCCACACCACCGAAAGCAAGCCCCTGCGCTTCCCCGCCACTGTGCAGGGCTATGCAGGCTTGCACACAGAGGGATACTCTTTTACATCTAATGATTTTGCCCCTGAGCCAGGACTCATCAGCGGTCATCCCTCCCAACGGCACAGTATTAAGCCAGGACTTATAAGTAATCATCCCTCCCGATGACACAATATTAAGCCAGGACTCATAAGCGGTAGTAGTAGTAGTAGTAGTATCCACCTATTATTAATATGATAAATCCCATCCAAGTTATACAAAGGACAGTATAAAACCAACTAGTAGAGTAGACACCTCACAACAAAATTTCTGTAATTCATGTATTTTGGCAGAAATCAGTAGTAACCTGCAACAATCTATAATAGTGTTGTGTTTAGATTCTTTATGTTATCTCTATAAATATTTGCCTGTAAATAGCAGTACACCCTTCATATAAATAATATATACAAGAGCACTCTTTAGTTAAATAATGAATAGTTCTGCCACTCTTTATAAATAATAACAGTATCCATGTATTTAAATAATATATATAGTTTGAGCAACATTTAGATAAAATTACCTGGACTTAACACACACCCATTGCAAAATTAGTTAGCAGTCTCTTAAATGTGATTGGCTGAGCAGGGTTTTGTTTTTTATGTTTTTTAATTCCCCATATAAATTTTGTTGAGACAAGATAAATAGGAAAACAGCAGGTAAATATGTATATGGCACACAAAATGTAATTAAAATGTATAGAAGAAGAAATAATAATAATAATAATAATAATAATAATAATAATATAATTATTGACCCTTTTGAGTGAGAATTGAATTTGTCAAATTAGAAGTGAAAATTGCCAAGCAAACATTTTTACTCATCGTAATGATCTGTAATATTTACCTTATATAGGAATTATAATCTTTTTTTTTTTGCACAACATTTTTTATTTGAATTTATATAACCAATGTGAACGACGCTGGCATTTTTAGCGGATAGTTTGCGCATCTGTCACAGAGATGCTGGCACTCAAAGGGTTAATGCAGAAATATGACTTTGTTTTATACAAGAGCTATATGTTTACAAGAGCCATAATAATATATTTACTAATGCAGAAATATGAATTATTAATTAAGGGGGCAATATAAATATATTTATCTAAAGGGAATACTACTGGATTTTTTTTCTATTTAACTTGAGGTTAAAAACTCTGGGACAGATATGCCGCTATAGCTCCTAGGGCTAAAGCCCAGTGTCTTACCTTTCGGAGTCCTGGCCTGTCCAGCTGTGCCTAATCTCACAAACATTGCAAGTTTTGCAGTTAACAGCAAGATCCACAGCATTTGGTGTAGGTTAACACACATACTGGCAGGAAATTCCTGCTAATAAGTGAAAACCAATGAGCCACAATAATTATTTATTAAGATCTGAATGATTTTCACTATAAAAGTAGGGTAAAAATGTTAGGTGTTGGCAGATACGGTAGAAAAATTAGTTTTCTCTACAGTATCTGTTATCTCATAGTTGCCTACCCTCCCATTCTGCAGGAGACTCCCTGAAATAGCAGCAATCTCCCTGACACCCTAAACAGCCTAGCAATGTCCCTGATTTCGAGAAACAAAATAAATGAGAGATATATACATTCAAATGGAATCATCAGTGCAATTTCCCTGCAATGGTTATAAGGCACAATGGTGCAGATGCATTAAGCCTGGAGAAGAGATAGGGGCATATAGGGGTATCATCTAGTGTTAAGTGCATATTTGCACTTAACGCTAGTTAACCGGGAGGAATTACATTTTTACAAATGTACTACCAGCGTACCTAAAGTGCACTAGGAACAGCCTGCCAAATAATGCTCGCTTGGGCTGTCCCCTGCAATCCCCCCAGCATTTAGCGGGCTGGAGCGATGTATTAGACAGCACACATGGTGTAGTATGGATGGTGTAATGGTTAGCATTACTGCCTCCCAGCACTGAGGTCATGGGTTCAGTTCCCACCATGTCCTCAACTGTGCAGAGTTTGTAAATTATCCCTGTGCCTGCGGTGGTTTCCCCCTGGCACTCCAGTTTCCTCCCACATTCCAAAAATATACTGGTAGGTTCATTGGCTCTGAACAAACTTAACCATAGAATGCCTGTGTGTGCGTGTACATGTGGTAGGGAATACATATTATAAGCTCCACTGGGGCAGGGACTGATGTGAATGACCAAAGAATAGAATACAGTAAAAATAGTTTTCCGTCTCTAACTTGTTTTTGCCCTTTCATAGTGACCATTACATGTTAATGTGACTTCATAAATATGTGTAATAAATTTTGGACAAGTTTGCCTGCACTTATGTATTTACACCTGGGCCGCAAATCATACATACTGTACATTGTGAATGTTTCCTTTGGAACATTTGGACAACTCAATTCTCAGCTTGTATGTTGCAAACTACACAACAGGAAAAGAAGAACATCTTAGGGGGTGGACCTTACTTACCCCCCTCAACAATAGGAACAGTGGAATTTATTCCAGTAATGTACATTAACGTCTTACCTCTTAAGGTTTGACACACAAGTTTATTTCTCAACTGCTCATATAAGTTTATCAGGTTAGTGCGGGTCAGCCGAAACATCACCACCACCTGTTGATCACAGACGGAGTCCAGGTAGCCCCTAGCACCATACCTATGTGAGGCACAATGTGATCAGGGTACCTGGATCTGGTGCGCAGCACCCTCCGTCCTCCTGTGCAGCTCCTCCAAACAGCCAAGCTGACAAACAACCAGCTACACTCCACTCTGCAAAATCTCCATCTCTCAAACCCGCTCAGGTGCCCTTAATGATGTTGTGGTATATGTAGGGGAGTATAGGATTGTAGTTGGGAACACATGTGTAGATATTAACCTTTTCATTATTTTTTCCAAATTGGTCTAGGTGCAATTTGCCCTTCAGAACGAGGTCTGTTCTACTAGCGATATTTAGTCTTTTTTTTTTTTTTTTCAAATTTGCATCCCATTAACTTGGCTATTTGTATACATACAATATACAATATACATCTGGATGCGAATTCTGCATCTCATTAAGTTAGCGATTTCGGGAAAACGTGCAATTTAGGACGTTTTTTGCCTAAAAACCGCCCAAAAATCCAAAATCGCATCCTATTAAATGTCACCGATTGTCTTTTCTTCAACAAGTACAGTATATCCTACTAACTGTTGGTGCTCATCTACATTTGGATGTAAGTCATTTTATGATGCGCCTCTCAGATGTAGCAGTGCCTGTCCATTCTGTTATGTATCACCTTCATATAATCCTCGAGATGCTTTTTAAAAAAGTAGGCAAGTATGCGTTATATGCTTTCTTAGATGCCAAAGTTGGTTGTAAGTGTCAGATGGCACTGGCTATCCTCCGTTTGGCACTTACTACTTGTTACATCTCCCCACTCTGCTGTGATGTTTGCAGTTTAAGAGCTGCTCAGTCAGTATCATATCAAAGTTAAGGAAGGCCTGCAGTTTAATTAAACTACAGGTCAGTAAATTTTCCCTTTGCATTCTCTCTATGCTGTATCATGTGACTGAAGGATCGCACTTATAACAATCTTTCTATATGATCAAACATACTTATTTAAATATTTATTAATTTAATAAATATGAACATACAAAAATTAAGTAATGAGTACTACAGCTTAGATTGTATATTAGTACATTTAATAAAGTTTTATTGTCAAATTACGCCAAGCCTATTCAAATTCTGTTATTAGTATTCTGCTTCAACTATTTTTCCTCTACCTATAGCCATGGGACAAGAGTTTACATGCATCAAAAAAGGTATGAGACTTACACAGCTTCTGCTTAATAACCATCTATCATATAATAAATGTAGTGTTACATCCAAAGTCTTTATCATGTGCTATAGAATGTTGCATATTAGTCAAAATCTAGCACATTTCAGTAACAATTTGCTGTGTATACTCATAGCAAATCCATTGTAAAGCTGGGTACACATTGCAAACAATGCGATGTCGCTCTTTAGGAGTGTAGTACACACAGTGCGATTGCCTTGCTATTAGATCCCAACTTGATCAATCGGGATCGAATCTGGATTGAATCTCATGGCAACCAAATCGCATTCGGTTTTCACTATATGGTACAGATGTGTCTATTTTTCTATTCAATATAAAGAAAAAAGGAGCGTGCATCAGGATTGAATTCATTTTGCCTATATAAGCAAAATCACATAGAAGAATCGACTAAATCGAACCGTGTGCACACCATATTTGAGCGGTTTTACCAAAGATATTGTCAAGGAGAAGAACCGTCACTGATGATAGCCTCAGATTAAGCTGCATGTACAGACAACAAAGGAAATTTCATACCACCTAACTGTCCTGCTTTCTGGGTCATACAGATTTTTGAGGACATTCCCGCATCCCGCCCGGGGCCAGCAGTGTCGGGGGGGGGGGGGGTGGGAGTCAGTCAGAAGTCTCCCACTGTCACTTAGTGAATTCCCACAGGCAGAGAGGCTGGGAGCATGGCCAGCAGCTCATAGTGCTGCTGGCTATGCCTCCATAGTTTTAAAACAGGGCGTGGACTTATGGGAGTTATGCAATTTATAAGCCTCCCAAATTTCAGGCACGGCCGAATGTCTCAACGGGTGATGGACTAAAGTTGGAAGGTATGCATTGCTAGTAACTCATGGGAGCGATAAAGTGCATACACCCTACTAGAAGATATGCATTAATATGTTGTAATGCCTGGTCGTTATCGTGCATGTCGTTTATAAAATATTGTCTAATGTGTATGCAGCTTAAGACAATAGAAATTGTCTAAACTGTGAACTGAGATCTTAAAAGTATGTTGAAGTTAAAGGGGAATTAAATTAGGTGCTTTGTGCAACACTGCCACACTTTACGGCAGCAGGGATCTCCCCCAAAAATGCTTGCTGCCCCACAGCGAACACTTCTAGTACCACTTTTACACCAAAATACCGGGTAGGACCCGGAAAATCGAACTCGGGAAATTGCCAGGGCATGCCCTGCCTCAGACCCCATTTACACTGCAATTCAATCCGGGTTATTCCCGGGTAAGGCCCTTTCACACTGAAAACGGATCAGCCCTGTCTTTCCTTGCTGGTGTCATTAAAAATGGACCTTTGGGCTGTTTGAGATGAGGTCACAAGAAAGGGAAAAGGGAGGGAGTGGGTTCTGCTCCCAGCATAGCAGCAAAGATGGCAGACGGAGTAGCTGTGTTGCAGTTTGTGCTGTACTTTTCAGCAATTGAAAGTTTGAAGCAGCTTCTCACCGTGTGCTGCTTGCTTCACACTTGGAGGAGGAGAGCACAATTCTTGGCTGAGAGGTCTAGATCTCGACACCAATATTTGTGCCAAAGGAGAGAGCGTGGTAATGCTGCTGCTGCGCTGCTGCGCTGCTACATGCGCCCTGTGCGGGTCTCCAGCAGATGGCATCATCTGCCAGAGCCGCAGAAGCACCAATCAGCTCTTCACGCCCCTCTACCCACCAAATAACACGGATAATGACCATTTACACCACACTGAGCCCCGGATAAGCCCCGTGTCCGACCCTGAACATTTGCCGGGTCAGATTCCCGGGGAACAGTACCCATGTTATTTTTTTTCAGCCCATTTACACCATGCCCTGCCCCGGACTGGAGCGGCAATATCCCGGGTCCAACCTCTGGTGTAAAAGGGGTATAGGTGAATCCGACATTTAATTGGCCAGGCGAGTCAGGCTACCATTGCCATGGCAACAGCAAACTTGCCACCTTCACATCTAATTGAATTCTCCCCAAAATGTTTAGTAGCAAATTCTGCTACTAGTGGGGTTGTTTAGTTACTGTCATGAGATGTCTGATAAACATTCAAAGAAATATGGCAACAGACATTGAACATCCTTCTGAATTAATTTCATAAAGCATTCTGAGATTTAAGGAAAATACAAGAATGTAAAATTTCTACCTTCTTTATATAACTTTAGTCAGGGCTATTTCCAAGTATGTTAGAATATTATGTTGCATCGAACTACAATGTATGTGGGGCTAATTCAGGAGTGCATACACATTAGTAAAAGATTTAGATTAGAAAAAAAGTGTAAATAATAATAATAATAATCCTAGTATGTCCAGCTCTAAAATGAAAACAAAGAAAAGAAGGATTATTTTATATGATATATTATTTGCTTAATAGTTCCGAGTAGATTTGGTTTGTGTGTTTTGTTCATCACATTCTGCCCATTATTTAGTATCTTCGGGGAAGAGCTGCAAATAGCAGCCATAAACACAGCGCCATCGGGGAACAGAATTATTTCTCACGCTGCCTTACTTGCAAAAAAGGTCATTTCGCATCACAGAAACAATATTTTACTCTCATGCTTAGTAGTAAAGTACTCCACGTTCATAAATTAACCCCACAAAGCTATGTAGCGCATATGTATATTTTTTGTACATTCTAAGGATGGTAATTCCCCATGCAGATAATAATAATATGCAGTGAATATTGTGCAGTGAGCCATTTGGCCTGCTATCATTCATAAACTGTGCTCTTTTTGGTTGCAACATTAACATACAGAGCTGTACAGTCCTATTAAATTCAGTAGCTGGAAGATGTGCTTTTTCACATTACTGCTAACAGGCTTCAAACCTGATGCAAAAAAGGTCAGTGATGACTTAACAACCCCCTTGCCGCTTACACGTCACATTCTCTCATTTGAGAAACAACACATAGGTTGGATTAACGCCAAGTTCTAATATCTTTCCAACCCCCACCCATGCTCCGTGTCGCACTAAATTTACTGTACAGCATTAACAACAATGAGCTTTGTTAAGGAAGAAGCAATGCTCCATAGGCCTGATTCAGACCTGTTAGTAAAGCTGATTTTTTAGCAAACGGACAAAAGCCTGTTGCACTGCATTTTCTCCATACACGCTGCTTGATATGTTGGGACTGACACCACAAATGGGCAGGTCAACGGATCTCCCGTACACACAGCACGATGCGCCAGTACTAGGATCCCTTCACTACTGCCTAAAATTAAGTATATAGAAATAATGGGGTATGGATCATTTAGTCGACCATAAGTTGGTCGACAGTCATTAGGTCGACACCACTAGGTCGACAAGCTGAAAGGTCGACATGGGTCTAGGTCAACATGGGACAAGGTCGACAGGGCATTAGGTTGACACAAGCATTAGGTCAACATGGGCTAGGTCGACAGTCAAAAGGGTTTTTTAACTGTCACATGGACACAGGATAAAGTGCACCGCATCCCTTCGTCGACATGGACACAGGATAAAGTGCACCGCATCCCTTCGTCGACATGGACACAGGATAAAGTGCACCGCATCCCTTCGTCGACATGGACACAGGATAAAGTGCACCGCATCCCTTCGTCGACATGGACACAGGATAAAGTGCACCGCATCCCTTCGTCGACATGGACACAGGATAAAGTGCACCGCATCCCTTCGTCGACATGGACACAGGATAAAGTGCACCGCATCACTTCGTCGACATGGACACAGGATAAAGTGCACCGCATCCCTTCGCATGGCTCGCTTCACTTGCCATGCTTCGGCCCCGGTGCCTCCCTACGGTTGGCACACTATTTTATTCTCCCACCACACCCTAGTGGATGGTAGAGCATGTAGGGTCAAAAAACAATGAAAAACCCCATGTCGACCTTGTGACTGTCGACCTTGCCCATGTCGACCTAATGCTTGTGTCGACCTAATGACCTGTCAACCTTATCGACCTAGACCAGGGGTGGGCAATAATCCACCTTCCAGATGTTGATGAACTACACATCCCAGCATGCCTTGCCTTAGTTTTGCTATTTGGCCATGCTGAAACTGATGCAAGGCATGATAATGAGTGTATCCCAAATAATGATACACAAGTAAGGGAGCAATAAAAGAATGTGGTAATTATGTGACAATAAATAGAGACAACCATACAATACATAGAGCATCCTAGTGTATCCCTTATGACACAGAGCATGTTAATGACTGCAATGCAACACACAGAGCACACCCACCCAATATCAACCCTTGGTCATTAATTAAAGAGAGAGAGCCTGGTACAGAAAGAGACAAAGCAGCAGGCACAGACGGGCAGAGCAGCTGGCTCTTGTGCTGGTTTAAAATGGTTTTTGGACTAAATCCAGACTGGGAAAAAAGAATGAGGCAAGACTTTGTACACAAAAAGATATACAAACAATGCAGATAAGGTATGAGAGACATACAGCAGAAACACCAGATTTGTCTACATAAAATCTGGTGTGCTGAGCGTAGCTTGGCACTGTGTCTGAAGCATGGAGAGGGAAGCAATACACTAATATGCAAGATGTAAGTCAACACAGACACCCAAAAAAGTGAAAAACTAATGTCAACCTATTGCTTGTCTTGATTTTTAGTCCATGTCGACCTTTTCCATTGTTGACTTATAGCCTGTCAACCAGGATATGG
Source organism: Crinia signifera (assembly GCF_055691185.1). Classification (NCBI taxonomy): domain Eukaryota; kingdom Metazoa; phylum Chordata; class Amphibia; order Anura; family Myobatrachidae; genus Crinia; species Crinia signifera. The sequence continues at coordinate 178,011,472 of NC_139220.1, forward strand.
TCATTGGGTCACCACCAAGTAGGTCGACAAGCATTAGCATGAGTTTAGGTAGTCATGACTTTAGGTTGACGTGCAGTAAGGTCGACATGGGTTAGGTTGATGGGGTCATTAGGTCGACATGGGTTAGGTCGACAGGGTCATTAGGTCGACAGAGTCATTAGGTCGACATGGGTTTTTTTAAGGGTTTTTTGAGCCGACGTGCCGACAGGTGGTATTTCATGCCCTACAATCCACTAGGGCGTGGTGAGAGAATAAAATAGTGTGCCGAGCGTAGCGAGGCCATGCCCGAAGCATGGCGAGCACAGCGAGGGGATGCGGTGGTACGTTTCGGTGTCCATGTCGACACGACATGTGCCAACAGGCGGTATTTCATGCCCTACCATCCACTAGGGCATGGTGGGTGAAAAAAATAGTGTGCCGAGCGTAGCAAGCCACCGTGACCGAATAATGGCGAGCGGATGTGGTGGTACGTTTCGCTGTCCATGTTGACACAACATGTGCCGACAGTCGGTATTTCATGCCCTACCATCCACTAGGACATAAGGGTAAAAAAAAATTACAAAAATAATAATTTAAAAAAAAACATGTCAACTTTTTCACTGTCGACCTTACCCATGTGGACCTAATGACCCTATCAACTTTACCCCTGTCGACCTAATGACCATGTCGACCTTATGACCCTGTCGACCTAAACCATGTCTACCTAGACTCATGTCGACCTTCCTGCATGTCGACCTAGACACATGTCGACCTCAATGCATATCGACCTAATGGTGTCGGCCTAATAACTGTCTAACAACTTGCTGGTGACCAACTGATCCACACCCTGTCAACCAATAGTGGTCAACCTATTGAGCGTCATCCTTAATTGGGTCGAACCTATGACCCATACCCTTTTATATTTGCTTTTTGTAGACCTTCCTCAAATGTTTTGGTTTTGGAATTCGTTACAAATTGGTACATCAGGTAATTTTTTCATATGTTTATAAACATCAATACTATCTGCAGTTATTGCCAGTCAAAGGCCTTTTTTCCATGTATTATTTTTGAAATGCAGATGGTTGGAACATGTCCACACCCAATAAGTACAGTAATACCCCTTTCACACCAGAAATGCAGAGACCAACCCGGGAATTAAAGGGCGGGTCTTTGCAGACATTGCAGGCTTTCAGGGGTGAAATAGCACTGCTGGGGTCTGTTGTGCCACAGAGCTTGCACATTATATTCCTGTATGATGTGATTGCCAATGCAGACATACTTGGCTTTCCGGCTGTCAGGGGTTAAAACGCACTTCTGGGGTCTGTGGTGCCACAGAACATGCACAGTGTCTCCCTGCACCCTGTATGCTGCCTCTGTGCGTGTCTGTGAGCGTCCACCACAACGGGAAGTTGCCCTGCTAGCAAAGCATTAGCAGAGGCAACACGGGAAGGAGGGACATGTCCCTGCACCTTTCACACCAGCCAGTAGTCCGGGAAGGACCTGGGAGCAACCCTGCTACCTAGCAGGGTTGAAATGCTGGCAAATTTACCTGGGAATTTGTCACTGAACCTTTCTCCCCAGCGCTAGTCGTGGGTTGTTCCTGGACCCGACCCGGGAATTTAGGCTGGTGTGAAAGTGGTATAATATTCATAGCCTATACAAAACACATTCTCTTGAAATACAGTTTTAATTATAAAAGACCTGAAATGTTTTATATTTTTTAACACTTGCAAAAAATGTACTGTTTTCCATGTACATTTGTGGGCTGCAGCTACTGGGGACACGACAATACCCCAAAAGTACAGTAAAAAGTAAAATACGCTGCCTATAAAACACACATCCTTAAAAAAAAATGATTATAGTACTTGAGATAAAGACAATATACTGTACTGCAGTGTGAAAATAGATGTACGGTGGGAAAATATGAGTCGATTTCCTCTATACTAGGTATGCCTCGCTGTGCATGTGTTAGCCCTAAAACTGCGGTCGCATTCTGGAAAATGCAGTCTTAGGGCCAGCAGGGGCTGCTCACACAGTATTCCTAGAGCACAGACCATGTGCAGGGCAAGTAATGACAGCTGGGTGGCATCACATGCAGCCACTGTGACCCAAAACATGGCTGCCCTCGTCGCCTTCAGTACTAGGCTGCACAGTCCTGTGGTTCTGCTAGTTATGAAAATGCTTTGCTATTCAGCTGTGATGCTTTTGCAATTGCATCACAGGGAGGTCTTGCACTATGCTGGGTGCCCCCCATGCTACAGAAAGCAGTTTTTTGCAAAACTACAATTGTACTGAATTAGGCCTTGAGTCCACTTATAACCCTCAAGTTAGGGTATGTTGGGATTTATCTGGACCAAAAACACATCTTTACTTTAAAAATGAACAATAGCCCCCAGTAATGTGTAACCCCTACAAGAAATTTGCATTTTCTCCAGTGGCGGATCCAGAGGTGGGGCTGAAGCACAGACCAAAATTCAAATATTAGATTCACATCAACTGCCACCCCAAACACTGCTGTCTGGGACTGTGCTGCAGGCTCACCTCTAGATCCACCACTGATTTTCTCTAACATAACATAAGGGTTCCATAGTAGTGAATTCATACAGGAAACCTGGCTTTCTCCTTAGATGGATGATGTGCAAGTAGAGACTCACGTTTTGGGAATGGTAGCTCAATAACATCTTTATAAATTAGAGAAATGTCCTCTCGTATTTTCTTACCTAGCTCTGTCTATAACAGCATTTGACTATAACAAATTCTTGAACCCAGAATATTTTATATTTTTTGCCACACTCTACAAATACAATGTTTGCATTTTTTCGCCATATATCATTATCATTTCAATGATTATAAGTATTCTCAATGCTGCAATAAATAAATTTCTAATTTACAAATTCCCTATGCTGAATTCTAAATGAATGTTTTCTTACTATGATGGAAAATTTGGAAATAATGTGTTAAACAAGTTATTTGGCTTTCCCATCTAGGAAATACTACAGCATAGGTAAAAGTATCCTGTCTTTTCTCGAATTGGTAAGTTTACAATAAAGCTGTACAGTTGTTTATGGACAAATAAAACACTTACCACAAGAGCTTTAGAACGGTTTCGTAGAAGTTTTTCTATATTAGTTGCAGCACTTTCTACCAGCTGACGTGCATTATTGGCTTCCACTGTGTACAAATGTTTGTTTTTTAAGTAGATCTGAAAAAAACAAAAGGAAACAATTTGTATAAAGTCATAAAATCTAACCTTAAAATCAAATAAGAAAATTTTTAATTGAGCAAACAAAAAAAAAATTACAATGATTAACTTTGATCAAAGTTTTACATACATAGAGACCAATATATAGAATTATTATTATTATTACTAAACGGGTTATAAGGCACAGAATACTGTTATGCAGGGGCAGATTGGGCAGCCGGGAAACCGGGCAATTTCTCGGTGGGCCGGTCTGGATATGTCTGCTTTCCCCACTGACCGGGTCGCCGCGGTCACCCCTGGCTGGGCCGCTAACCGCAGGAGGGACTGGGGAGGCTGCCAGTGATAAAGATGGCGACAGCCGGTGGTCCCAGGGGAGAGCTACTGCTATTGCCCATGCCCAAATGCAGCAGCTCCTCCTCCTCCCATTGCCCTTTGCAGTGCTTCACACGCCGCGCGTGAAGTGAAGTCCTGCTGCCTAGGCTGTCCTCCCCTGCCAAAACTGTGATATCCTCCCTGGACCCCTGGCGCTACCTCCCTGCTGCTACTGGAGTGAAGCAGCCTGACCCTCCTGGCCCCTGGTAAGTGAAAGGCTCCTGCCAGCATTAGACCCCCCCCCCGACCCGGCAACCTGTTAGCGCAACCCCCCGCAACCCGTTAGCACAGCAAACCTGGTAACACAAACACATCCCCCCCAACAACCCGATAGCAAACCGGGGATCTCTCCAGGCCTATATTTTATTCACAATCCGCCCCTGCTATTATGCATATATTTATGGGGTTACAATAGCTGCATTAATGTATCAATGAAAAGAATCAAACAACAAAGCAAGTTGGCCTTTCGCAAGCGGAGTGTCAGGCGCCGGGCATTTGGTGTCAGCTCGCTTGCGTCTTCTGGGAGTGCCCTGAAAAATGCAGGTGTTGCTCGGCAGTTGGGAGAGACATCAGCAGGGGCTATAGACATACAGTACTATGCGCTGCCAACAGGGGGAAAGCCATTAGGTGGTGAGTGCTTGCTAATGGTTTTCCCCGCCTGTGAATGTATTTTCAGCCGTGCACAGTGGTGGGGTGAACACTGGAAAGGCAGTGTATACCTGGTAGCTGAGCTGAACAAGGCCCATTGTTTTACTGTAGTACACCATATTGCACTATATGTATTTAGAGGTATATTTGATTTTCAACAGAGAAAACATTAGCGAGACCAAGCACACTTTCTTTGATAAGCACCTGCCCTTTGTTTCTTCTTGATGCTACAATTGAAGCTTCTGTGAACTTGGGGCCTGATTCATCTTGGAAAGTAAAGCAAACAAGCAAGCAATTGGGCAAATTCATGTTGCCCTGCAGGTCTGGCAGATATAACGTGCAGAGAGATTCAGATTTTGGCAAAGTTTGTTTTATATGATTGCAGTATTTTAAAAAAGCTATTTTTTAGCTGTAGGCTACATGCACCAGCAGCCAGTATTAACCCTGCACACACAAAAAGTAAAGTATTTACTCCCAGTGCACAACGACATAGTATGTTCCAGATACAAAGTTACTTGATTTTTAATTTTCTTACAAATCAGAATCAGGCCTTTAATACCGCTTTCACACAGCCAAAACGTTTCAAAAACCAGTATTTTTAAACGGTATTTAAAACAGGTCTGAGCCTTGCTGAGCCCTGCATAAAAAACGTTTTTGAAACGTGTAGGACTTAAATATCACATGATATTTAAGTATTTGGGAACAATATGACCACACCTCTGTAAGAACATAGATAAAGCTCTCCTAACAAGTTAATAATAAATGAATACCGACACACAAAGGACACTGACAACTATTTAAAGCAGCATTTTTTGAAAAATTCTTTATTTCTAAATAAATATTTCACTTATTGGACGGTTTTTTAACATTACTTATTCAAATATTGAAATTTTAAAGATATACATTCTCTTTGATTTATCTTTGTGCGCCAACAAAAAATACATTCTTCTCTGTCCTCCTTCTATTCTAACCGTAACCCATATTTAAAATCTTATTTGCTTTTCCTGTTGTTTGGGACCAAATGAAAATGAAAAATCACCGTTCTGAACACATTACAATGTCAGAACAAGCTCTAGTGCCAGTTCTCAGCCAGCCAATTAATGAAAACTCTTTAGTCCACACATTTATTTTATTTTTTATGTCTAACTCCCAACTGAGAACTAAATGATTTTTTAATTCATTGTTACTTAAAAATTCTGGTGGAAAAATAAGTGTATATTAAAGCAGCAGGAGAGCAGATTTGGGCTGAAACAGATCACTCAATATGAAAAGATAGCAGCCTGAGCTCTCTTAAGCAATTCTTTCCTTAGGGCTTGTTCACATGGGCGTTGAAGATCAACAAGAGTTAAAGACAAAATCTTGTACTTTGTAAGAGATTGCTAGAAGCATGTTCTCAAAACTTCCATGCAGAATGGTGCACTATATACTTAATGATGTTCCCATAGAATTCCATGACCTTACACAGGGACACTATCTGCCTTTCTGTAATACAGTCATTCGATAATACCCATGACACCAAGCAGCAGAGAGAATATGACCACAGACTTTTATTTCAAAGCTTGCATTTTAAAACCTAAAGGCCAGGGGCACACCAGGAAACCAATTACCGTGCTATGTGAACCAAATAATCCTACAGTTTCCCTTACCATGACCAATGAACTGGCCATCTGACATCTCATTGTGGCGGCTAAGCAAACCAAGATACAATAAGTTGTAACTCTAATAACTAGGGGCCCGAAAACCTACTCAAACCTTAGTCAATTCCAATTGTTTTCCTCTTCACCCATAAACAACCAATTAACTATGGTATCTACCCTTAACTGCAGCATAAACTTTAACAACAAGCAAAGTAACACAAAGGGCCTGATGCAATTTTGCAATTGCAACCCAAGCCACAAGAGCAATTTCCGAACATTAAAGAAAAACGCAATTATAACCACATGCTAGACAGCAACATTCTTGCCAGTCAGTAACAGTAATAATTATGCCTGGTTTATATAACAGATATGTCAACTACATTAACATACTGCTTATGCTACCAAGTAGGGTTGGAAATTGGAAGCAGATTATTAGCAGCCATCAATGTTACAGGTCAGATGGCAGTACTTTTCCCATTGAATTGTGGGTATTCAATAGTTGCCAGCCATCGGATGTGCCCACCTGATGTCTGACAGCTTGACCGTAGCTGCAGACGTCTGGAAGTGGTTGCTGGAGCTGACCTTATGTCACATGTTCCATCTTCTTCTGCACATGTGCACATAGTAACCAATAATGGTTACATCATCACCATCAAATGGTATGTTAGTTCATACATTTATTATGAAGATAAAAGTTCTAGATCAAATGGTATAGCATTTAATGTGAATTGCACATTTATTAGCATTGTATATACAGATGTGTTCACATACATACTGTATATCCTCCAAGTCCTCTTCAGATAGCGATACGAATAGGACACACAAGCAGTATATGCTAATTAAAATGATACCTAGATAGACTGTGTGCAACTGCGGCTGTACTTGCTTTTAAAAAGCAACGTGTTTTCATATGCAGATACAGCCACAGTCGCACAAAGAATATAGGTATTCCCGCAAGTCATTTTAATCAGCATAAGCTGCACATGCATCCATTTCTCATTGCAAATTATATGCATTTTAATGGAAATAAATTGCGAGAAAACACATGCTACCAAACTATAATAGGCTTACACTGACGTGTTAAAAGTCATTAGACTGCGGTATGTAAAGGTTATGGTATGTGGTGCCACCTTATGGTTACACCGTAGAAATTGCCAAACCTGAATCAGTTGTAATCTGACATGTTATGGGGCAAATTTACTAGAACAGGAGTTCTATTAAATATGGGATGAATGGATTAATACAACATTCCACCTATCCCTTAAGCTTAATTGTAGAGCAATGCTCAGTTTACATTTCAAAGAATGGGGTATTCCGAGAGATAAGAAACATTTCCTCCCTATTCTATATGTCATCTTGACCCTGGGGAAACAACTGATTCTATGTAATTGGATAGCCAAACAACCCCCTAGATTAGACAATTTAAAACTACGTCTCCTCCACATACTCTATTAAGAACGCCAATCTACTCTGCCGGATGTGGAGTGTAATGTCCCTCGCTTCTATAAGAAATGGAGTCCCATTATAGACTCGCTGGAGTCTACCAACTTGGCCTTATTAAGGCGTATTGCGGATGGTTGCTGATAAATTGAGCTATGTTGTGCAAAATTATATCCCTATATTAAGGGGAAAAAAACTCCTCACCAGTTATATATCATATTTCATACCCCCTCTCGTGTTTAGACCTAAGATACTTGACACTGTGTATAGACTGCGCCCTCTAGATGGTTGCTATTCTACTATGTCCTTTCCCTGCCTTTCCCCCTTTTCCCCTAGTTTGTTTGCTTGGTTGAGATGTACATTTCAACAGAATATGATGTTTTGACATGGTTTATTTTTCATCATACATGTACAGTGGTTAACATTTCAGATGATTATTTTGGAATTGAGATGACCGCCTAATGTATTTTGATCCCTCTGACTGTTTTTGCTACGCCAAGCATTGTATCATTCATCTTACATTATATATGTTAATACTGATTCCGGCTATGTACCGCTAAAACACATGTGTGTTTTCTGCTATGTTCTTAACATTATTTATATTAACTTGAAAACTTTCAATAAAAATAATAATAAAAACCTCACATCTTAGTAAATGTAACCCTATAAGTCAGTTTGAACACTGAGTAGGCTGCTCATGGTGAATGCAACGTGAATTATTAGTGTTCAAATGGGAAACTGAGTACGGGACATTTGATTTCCGAAGTTAAAATAATGCAGATAATCAACTAAAGCAGTGGCCCACCAATAGTCCTTGGTAACTGTCAACAGCCCCTACTCAAATCCCATCCATATTCAATACAGGAGGCACTAGACTCATATCCAGCAGGTCAGTAAGCCATTATTTAGATGTTAGCAAGGCACTGAGCAGACTGATTGTGGTTCCATGATGATGTGAGATATCTTTATGTGGCATTGGTTGAACTGCTGGTCTGCCTAAACATGCCTGAATTGCTACATTGCTTGGTGACCATTTGCAACCCTTCTTGAACTTCATGTACCCCCATCATGAGAAAATATTCAAGCAGGATTACGCTCCATTACTCATTCCAAGTTCTCCAAAATTAGTTTGATGAGCATTTCAGAGAGTCCTAGAGAATTGTGTGGCCACTAGATTCACCCAACATAAACCCAATCTAGCATTTATGGGGGTGGAGAGGTATATTTACTATCAAAAATCTGGATCTACAAATATTAGGCAGCTGTGGAAACATCTCTAGAGGTCTTCTGTTCACTTGTGAAATTGATGCCACAAGTGAACAAAATTGCTGCACTTTGCCAGGTTAGTGGGCATCCTACCCAATTCTTGGGACCTACCCATGACTTTTGTATACAACACACAGTACAAGAGGGAGACTATACAGTAAAATACTATAAAAAAAAAAAACAAGTTTTACATCTCCTGTAAAGATCTGAAAGCTATATATATATATATATATATATATATATATATATATATATATATATATATATATATATATAGCAATCTCGTGTGCCCGGCACTCAGACTCCCCCACGGGGTAGCTTGCTCAGTTGCCTTTCTGTGCTGGCTAAGGAGCCAGGGATGTATGGAGAGTGGAGTCTTCAAACAATGCAAAAACGTGAAACTTTACTGGTCTACAGTTTCGGGGATATCACCCCTTCATCAGGACTGAGAGGTGGTGTTGGCAGATACAATAAATACGTTCAAAATAAGGTTGGACAAGCATTTATTGGATAAAAATATCCAGGGGTACTAATAAGAACCATATTCTGTCTTTTACAAGGGATAAGCTATTAAAACGTAGGTTGAACTAGATGGACGCAAGTCTTTATTCAGCCTTATCTACTATGTAACTATGTAACTATGTAACTATGTAACTGTAGACCAGTAAAGTTTCACGTTTTTGCATTGTTTGAAGACTCAGAGTGCCGCTGCTTTCTTCCACTCTCTCTCTCTATATATATTATATATATATATATATATATATATATATATATATATATATATATATATATAGCAGCGAGTTTAGGCGGCACCAGGAGTTTGAAAACAATGTAGTCTAGAGACGGTTTAAGTGATCAAACGTTTTCGATGTTTATTGAAACATCTTCATCAGGATAACAACGTGATGTGACAAACATACTTATATAAGCATCAAGAACCCCACGTGTAGACACCCCCACCGGAGCCGGTCTAGTGCGCCAGAAAATGACGTCATCAGCCGGTACCCCAGTGGAAATGTACCCAGAAGTACGTACCCAGTAAACATAATAAAAGGTACATATAATAAAACACCATAATGACATATACATGGAAACAAAACAGTGGAAACAACGTGATGATAGTGCATAACAAATACGATACTATAATAAAGAAAATCAAAACACACAAGTGTAACAGACTTGCATGGGACCGGACCGGCAACTTACGGTAACAAGGATTCAATTATCATGGTAATGAAACAATTGCCCCGCCAATCACAGCGAGTAAGGAAGCATCATAATGCATATTAGTAGTACTGCAACAATATAAAAAAATGTTGCAGATGTGATAACGAATCAACAATGCACGGTAAAGTATGTAAAAGATATGGACAAGAAACATGATGTATCAGACCGTAAATGAGTGTAAGCAACATAGTCACTAATCATACACATTGGGCTATAAGGCGATAGACTCAATGTATCGCTCATAATGGATACATGAGACCGATCACCAAGATGATCACATAAAAAAGCAGATGAAAAAGCAGGATGTTTACAGAAAACAATGTAAGCCAGCAGATTCGTTAAGACCACGGGGCGAAAGCGTCCCAAGTCTATGAATCCATCTGGCTTCTTTGCGCAGTAGCCTGAGAGATCTGTCACCACCGCGTATAGTAGCGGGTTCATGGTCAATGATCATATACCTGAGCATGGCCAGGTTATGCTGCAGGGAGATGAAATGTCTTGCGACCGGCTGGTCGCTCCGTCCACTGGCTAAAGCTGCGCGTATGGATGATTTATGATTGGCAATACGTTCACGCAGTGTTCTGTCAGTCTTGCCAATGTAACAGAGTCCACACGGACACGTGATCATGTATATAATGTATTTCGTCAGACATGTCACCCTATGTTTAATGGGAATTCTCTTGCCCGTGTGTGGATGAGGAAAGTCCTTGCCGACAATAAGAGATCGGCAGGTAGCACAGTCTGTGCACTTGTAACAGCCGGTACGCGGTCTGAGGAATTGGCATTGGACAGAGTTCGATCTTTCGAGACCCGTCACGTCAGTGCGCATGACCCAATCTCTGATGCTCCTGCCACGAGTGTAACAGGGCATCAGTCGCGTGTCACTCAGTCCCAAGTCGGGGTCACTGTTCACTATTGGCCAATGTTGATTGGCAATCCTTTTGATATTATTGCTGTCAACATTATAATGATTCACCCAGGGGATAAACGGTTTTTTGTCCCCCCTAATCTTACGAGTAAGAGTGTCACTGCGTTTCTGTTGTAAAGCCCGTGCTTTGGCAATCTGGAGTTGGTCGTCATGGTAACCCCGTTGTCGAAAGTCCCCAATCATTCTGTCAATGTGGGTCACTGCTTGTTGGTAGTCAGAACAAATACGAATGGCCCGTAGGAATTGGGAGTAGGGAAGAGAGTACTTAAGTTTTTGTGGATGAAAACTGGCAGCATGCAATGTAGTATTGCGGTCAGTGGGTTTCCGAAACAGTTCAGTATGTAGTCGATTGTCAGTAATGCTGATATGCACATCCAAATAGTCAACAGCCTGTGAGCTAATAGAATGAGTAAATTGTACAGGATGTCCAGTGGCATTATGCTCATTAATAAAGTTCTCCAGTGTGATTTGTTCACCAGTCCAAATGATGAACAAATCATCAATGTACCGTGTGTACATAAGGCTGAAAGTAGAAAAGACTTGATTGGTAAACATAACATCATCCTCAACACTGTACATGTAGGCATTGGCGTACGATGGGGCCACATTCGACCCCATCGCACACCCAGATGCCTGTAGGTAGTACCTACCGTTGAAAATAAAATAATTGCATGTCAATATCATATGAAAAAGGTCAATAACCAAATCAATAGATGGTCCAGTGTAATGTGGATTACCATCAATGAGCCGTCTGACAGCCTCTTTACCCTCATCATTAGGGATAACCGTATAAAGACTCGATATGTCCATACTACACAACAAAGACCCAGAGGGGATCTGATCGATAAGTTCAACCTGATTCAGAAAGGCTGTAGTGTCAAGCAGGTGTCGGGGATGACTGGTAATGCACGGCTGCAAAATAGTATCCAGATATGTGGATACTTTGTGGAATAGGCCATTACGTGCCGATATAATCGGTCGCCCAGGGGGATTGGACAAGGATTTATGAACTTTAGGTAACGTGTATATGATGGGTACAGTGGGATTCTTGGTCATAAGACCTGACATAAGTTCAGCATCAATAACACCATCATTTACAGCAAGTTGCAAACGATCATTCAGCCGTTTACTAAATGTACCGGTAGGATCTCTCTCAAGCAATCTGTACACATTAGTATCTCCTAATTGTCTCATGATTTCCTTAGTATAGTCAGTAGTGCTCTGGATAACCACAGCCCCCCCCTTTGTCCGCAGGGCGTATAATGATATCGGTATATCCAGATAAGTCTCGTAACGCACGCATTTCTACCTCAGATAAGTTATTATATTGTCTAGAATACTGGGTAGATTTGGACACAATCTCCCTATGTACAGTCTGGTCAAGCATGCGATTAAACATGCAGAAACATGGAGATTGTGTCCAAATCTACCCAGTATTCTAGACAATATAATAACTTATCTGAGGTAGAAATGCGTGCGTTACGAGACTTATCTGGATATACCGATATCATTATACGCCCTGCGGACAAGGGGGGGGCCTGTGGTTATCCAGAGCACTACTGACTATACTAAGGAAATTATGAGACAATTAGGAGATACTAATGTGTACAGATTGCTTGAGAGAGATCCTACCGGTACATTTAGTAAACGGCTGAATGATCGTTTGCAACTTGCTGTAAATGATGGTGTTATTGATGCTGAACTTATGTCAGGTCTTATGACCAAGAATCCCACTGTACCCATCATATACACGTTACCTAAAGTTCATAAATCCCTGTCCAATCCCCCTGGGCGACCAATTATATCGGCACGTAATGGCCTATTCCACAAAGTATCCACATATCTGGATACTATTTTGCAGCCGTGCATTACCAGTCATCCCCGACACCTGCTTGACACTACAGCCTTTCTGAATCAGGTTGAACTTATCGATCAGATCCCCTCTGGGTCTTTGTTGTGTAGTATGGACATATCGAGTCTTTATACGGTTATCCCTAATGATGAGGGTAAAGAGGCCGTCAGACGGCTCATTGATGGTAATCCACATTACACTGGACCATCTATTGATTTGGTTATTGACCTTCTTCATATGATATTGACATGCAATTATTTTATTTTCAACGGTAGGTACTACCTACAGGCATCTGGGTGTGCGATGGGGTCGAATGTGGCCCCATCGTACGCCAATGCCTACATGTACAGTGTTGAGGATGATGTTATGTTTACCAATCAAGTCTTTTCTACTTTCAGCCTTATGTACACACGGTACATTGATGATTTGTTCATCATTTGGACTGGTGAACAAATCACACTGGAGAACTTTATTAATGAGCATAATGCCACTGGACATCCTGTACAATTTACTCATTCTATTAGCTCACAGGCTGTTGACTATTTGGATGTGCATATCAGCATTACTGACAATCGACTACATACTGAACTGTTTCGGAAACCCACTGACCGCAATACTACATTGCATGCTGCCAGTTTTCATCCACAAAAACTTAAGTACTCTCTTCCCTACTCCCAATTCCTACGGGCCATTCGTATTTGTTCTGACTACCAACAAGCAGTGACCCACATTGACAGAATGATTGGGGACTTTCGACAACGGGGTTACCATGACGACCAACTCCAGATTGCCAAAGCACGGGCTTTACAACAGAAACGCAGTGACACTCTTACTCGTAAGATTAGGGGGGACAAAAAAAGTTTATCCCCTGGGTGAATCATTATAATGTTGACAGCAATAATATCAGAAGGATTGCCAATCAAAATTGGCCAATAGTGAACAGTGACCCCAACTTGGGACTGAGTGACACGCGACTGATGCCCTGTTACACTCGTGGCAGGAGCATCAGAGATTGGGTCATGCGCACTGACGTGACGGGTCTCGAAAGATCGAACTCTGTCCAATGCCAATTCCTCAGACCGCGTACCGGCTGTTACAAGTGCACAGACTGTGCGACCTGCCGATCTCTTATTGTCGGCAAGGACTTTCCTCATCCACACACGGGCAAGAGAATTCCCATTAAACATAGGGTGACATGTCTGACGAAATACATTATATACATGATCACGTGTCCGTGTGGACTCTGTTACATTGGCAAGACTGACAGAACACTGCGTGAACGTATTGCCAATCATAAATCATCCATACGCGCAGCTTTAGCTAGTGGACGGAGCGACCAGCCGGTTGCAAGACATTTCATCTCCCTGCAGCATAACCTGGCCATGCTCAGGTATATGATCATTGACCATGAACCCGCTACTATACGCGGTGGTGACAGATCTCTCAGGCTACTGCGCAAAGAAGCCAGATGGATTCATAGACTTGGGACGCTTTCGCCCCGTGGTCTTAACAAATCTGCTGGCTTACATTGTTTTCTGTAAACATCCTGCTTTTTCATCTGCTTTTTTATGTGATCATCTTGGTGATCGGTCTCATGTATCCATTATGAGCGATACATTGAGTCTATCGCCTTATAGCCCAGTGTATAGTGTATGATTAGTGACTATGTTGCTTACACTCATTTACGGTCTGATACATCATGTTTCTTGTCCATATCTTTTACATACTTTACCGTGCATTGTTGATTCGTTATCACATCTGCAACATTTTTTTTATATTGTTGCAGTACTACTAATATGCATTATGATGCTTCCTTACTCGCTGTGATTGGCGGGGCAATTGTTTCATTACCATGATAATTGAATCCTTGTTAGCGTAAGTTGCCGGTCCGGTCCCATGCAAGTCTGTTACACTTGTGTGTTTTGATTTTCTTTATTATAGTATCGTATTTGTTATGCACTATCATCACGTTGTTTCCACTGTTTTGTTTCCATGTATATGTCATTATGGTGTTTTATTATATGTACCTTTTATTATGTTTACTGGGTACGTACTTCTGGGTACATTTCCACTGGGGTACCGGCTGATGACGTCATTTTCTGGCGCACTAGACCGGCTCCGGTGGGGGTGTCTACACGTGGGGTTCTTGATGCTTATATAAGTATGTTTGTCACATCACGTTGTTATCCTGATGAAGATGTTTCAATAAACATCGAAAACGTTTGATCACTTAAACCGTCTCTAGACTACATTGTTTTCAAACTCCTGGTGCCGCCTAAACTCGCTGCTGTATTGGGGGACCGTATTGGTCTTCTGGCGGGCACCGGAGGTAAGTTACCGCTGACGACTGGTGTGCTGTCCTACCACGTACTATATATATATATATATATATATATATATATATATATATATATATATATATATATATATATATATATATATATATATATATTAAATGGATGTGATCATAAACACTGCAGTGGTCTGATAATTACAAACTTATTCATTGCTGCCAAATGTCCAGAAACCGTACAGGTATAAGCACTCCTCAGATATCGCAATGTCTTGGCCTTGTGAATACCTTCCAATTCTCGCCAACTGTGCCTCCCACAGTTAGCATGTAATATCATGGATCACATCATCGATATACAAAATCCTTTTCCGATCTATGTAAAAAGGTATCTTATGAATATTCCAATTTGCAGCTACAGTAGAGAAAAAACTACATTTTAAAAACCCATGGTATTAAAACTACAATTAGATTGCCACCATGGCCCTAACTGGGCGGAGTTTGTAGATTCTCCCTGTGCTTGCGTGGGTTTTCTCCAGGTTCTCTGGTTTCCTTCCACAATCCAAAGAAATACTGGCAGATTAATTGTCTCTCAACAAAATTAGCCATAAAATGAATGTGTATGCGTGTACATGTTAGAGGGAATATAGATTGTAAGCTCCACTAAGGCAGGGTCGGATGTGAATGCCAAAATATTATCTGTAAAGTGCTGTATGTGTGCGAAATATAAATAACTGATAGTAAATAAAAAATAATAATAAAATAAATAGGGCAGGATTTTAGTCTGTCTGGGCAGCATCTCCTGATTGCAGGGCTCTTCAAAATCCCCCCATCAATGATCAGGTCTGAATAACCCCATATATCGTATCTATACAGTTTTACATTTATATACTAGTTTGTGGTTGTAATATCTTCTGCTGGAATAAATAAATAACATATAAAAACAAAAAGACAAATGGGAAGACTTATCATGCCTTCAAACAGAAGGCAAGTGGCGGTTGTTGCCCATAGGTGGGAGAGTTGGCAGGCATGTTTATAGGTCTTGGCTCATGATGTGCTCTACCCCAGGAGAAAAGGTCTGTGCTGTTGATGAACAGATACAGCTGCTGATGAAGAGTGCAAGTATGTAAACACACCTTAGCTATACGAATACATTTTTTCCTCAATAACGGAAGCATTATACTATGCAGTTCGTGCTCTAGACTCACAAAGGATGTTACTGCTAGTATAGGTATCATAGGGTCATGATCCTTAATTATTTCAACATCCACTTTAAAATTGACAAGAGACATTTTAAAAAAAACTTTTGCCAAATGTAAATATGAATTATTAATCCCCTAAAATGAATACCTGGGTCGTAAGCTACAGGCACTGAACGATAAGGTAAAACCTGGGTAAACACATACAACTGTACTTATGTACTTAAAAATATACCTACAGATATGTTTTACTTACATCTAGCGGTACTTGTTTCCTAGAACGGTGCCCATGATTTCCAATGCTATAAATCTCGGCATTAGATAGTGTGGCGAGCGCAGCGAGCAACCGAGCACGAAGCGTGGCGAGCGTAGCGAGCCCCGTAAGGGAACGCGGAATACGAGCCAAAGCATGGCGAGGGGACACAGATTACTGTGCTGCATATGCTGTGTTCAGCATATGCAGCAAACCCAGAATGCGATACAATCTGGGGCTTGAAAACAGTGGGCAACATCATCTTTAGATCAGCTTCTTTTGCACTGTCCGCACTGTTCCTGCTATGAGGGATCCACTCCCTGCATCTCCCTGTGGCACGCATATCACTCTAGGCATGCGCAGATAGGATTCTGGGTCCTGAATCCAGATGTTATGTCATCACAAAAGAATGGCTCTTAGCACAAGAGCTCTCCTTTGCTAAAATCTTTATGCATACAGCCTTACTGGATGCCAATCAGAGTGACGGGATGCATTGCAAGCAAATTACGATACTTAATGCATCCCACCCCATATAGTTACTGTACCTGCCCTATGCTTGTCTGCCCATTCCTGCTCCTCTATGCATGAGGAGCTATTAGCGCAAGATGCAACTGTATCTATATATGGAGACCAGCATTTGTATATATGAGCAGTATGCAAAATAAAGAAACGCTCACAAATACACTTTTTTTTTAACTAAATGTATTACTGGTATTTAATAATTATTAGCTTGTTCTAATCATTTATAAAAAAAAAAAAAAAGTTAAAAAAAGGCTACCAACAAAACTAAGATAAAACTCAAATTATATTTTACATTTACATTTTTCCTTTTCGCAAAACCTGAACAATTTTTTTTTCATGGAATATTTCCCCCGATGCCTTAAAGGGTAGTATTCATTGCCGCTCACCGCAGGAGGGGGTTAAACAGCGAGGATCGCAGAAAACCAGCGATCCTCGCTGTTTAACCCCTCGCCGGCCGCTCGCCCTATTCAACGTTCCGGGGGAATCCTCGCCGTCACAGGACGGCAGGGATTCCCACAAACAGCGAGACCAACGGCTAATTCAGGGAGCTCGCCCACAGCATTAGATAGACCCCAAAGAGTATACTTTCTAAATTTGGTAGCATTGTGCCTAATAGCTAGTGGTACAGACAGCTCTTAATAGTCCTAAAGCTTTACAATACATAAATATAATATGCATTGGGGAAGAAATAAATTGTTTTCCCACAATACTGTGATCATACTCCAGTCAAATCCAGATGTAAGTGCTGGTTCCTAAGGAGTGCTTTAATTGACTGTTCTCAGATGCATTGCTAAATAAAATCTACTTTCTATTATATGTGCAATACATTTAGCCCAGTGTGTCTATTTGTTGCAATTTGCTCCTTTGTCATTACTATACCGATCCCTGACCTTCTGATTTGTGACCTACCTTGACCTTTTGTTTAGATGCTATTATCTGTATTGCTACCTACCATGACTTTTTGTCTTTTCACTGACTATTTTCAGGATCAACATCGCTCCTGATTTATTGGATGCACATTACTAAGTAGATTGCCACCTGCCCTGGCCTTTACCTGCATTCAGTCTATTCTTAAGATTGTGTTTGCCTTGAATTCTGTCTGAGCTCTGGACATTGTTGCCCACAGTCCTTGTTGGGCAATGTACTCTGACTAAGTTTTGCATTTGAATTCATATAATGTTTCCAATAATCTCCTGTGCTGGAGATCATCTGAAAATAAGCCTATTTCATGTAGAACTCATCCAGTTCTACATAGAAGAGGCTGCAAAGAAGTCATTGACAACAATTACCCCTTTTCTAGAGATTTACGCTAGTCCAGACAATGGGTGACATTTATTAGAGATCGATGTTGGGTTTTTGGCGATTTTTTTTTTTTTTTTTGGGACAGAGCGACAGAAGCTGTTAGCTGCATCGGAGGAAGCCGGTCAGCCCGCTGTCAGTGCGGGCTGTCCGGCTCTGCTGCAGAGAGACCAGCGCTGGATCCTGGATCGGTATGTATAGCGGTGTAAAAGTGAGGTGTGTGGATGTGTGTGTAATAAAGTTTTACTTTTCTGTGTGTGTGTTTTCTTTTAACATTCTTTTTACAGGTGGACTACTAGTCCCAGCGGGCCCATTAATGCCCCGCATGCTGGGACTTGTGGTTCTCCAAGTCCCAGCCTGCGGGGGAGGTCTGCTGGCACTTGCAGTTCTCCTGTATTAAGCAATGTTAGGAATGTGAATTTAACCATATCAGGCCGGCGTCCAATGGCCAGGGACGCCGGTGACAGCCCCGGGCTTCAGCCCTGGACGGGTGAAGCCTGGGGGGGGACACCCCTTTATTGGGGGGGTCCCCACTCCTCCAGGTACCCCGTCCAAAGCTGACCAGCCACGGTGCTCATGGTGCGGCTGGGGGACCTTGTGTAAAAAGTGTCCCCCGGCTGTGGCATGACACTGGGGGCTGTTGGAGCCCGGTGCTGGTTTCAAAATACGGGGGACCCCCAGATTTTTTGTCCCCCGTATTTTTGGAACCAGGACCGGTCCAAGAGTCCGGGGCTGGTTTCTGAAATACGGGGGACCCCTACGCTTTTTGTCCCGCATATTTTTGGAACCAGGTCTGGCTTAATGAGCCCGGGGCTGGTTATGTACAGGAGGGGGGACCTCACGCCAATTTTTTTTTTTTTTTTTTATCACAAAATCGCACATTTTAACAAAATCGCACCTTTTCATGACTAAAAAAATCGCACTTTTCATCCCGAAAATCACCCTACATCGCACTTTCTCGCACTTTTCATGCCGGAATACACACCTCATTAAAAATGTGATTTCTGGAAAAAAATGCGATTTTAAAAAACGGCGATACAGGGCGATTTGTGCAAAAATCGCATTTTCGGAAAAACGGTCAACACAATAAATCTCGCCCAATGACTCCCACTAGGTTTATCCAATGATCTTGCTAATGCTAATTATTTAGTAGCAGTTTCTTATATAGATCAGCATATTCTGTTGTGCTCCTCCATTGGTTATTAGTGGGCTTTATAATATAGTCACACAGAAATGTTGGCCAGGGGTCATGGGAATGTGAATTGAATAAAAACAAAAAGTGAGGTTATGTGTAGACTGTATAGTGGGAATATAATGGAGTAGGATAGCTACTGTATGAAGGCTATGTAGGCAGTTCTGGAATTTGATACGCTTGCCTGAAAAGGTGAGTTTTCAGGAAACACATGAAGAATTGGAGACTAGTAGAGAGTCTTAGGGGGTTTATTTACTAAGAATGAAGTTCTATTAAAGATAGTATGCTGCCCATAGAAACTAATAAGAACCTACTTCTTACTTATTTAGGACATTCTAGAAGATAATAGAATCTGATTAGTTGACAATAGAAACATCCCATCTTTAAAAGAACTACCATCTTAGTAAATAAATCCCCTTATTGTGAATGGGAGGGCATTCCACAGTGGGTATTTTTAAATCATTGAATCACAAGAGAATAGGAGATGAAGACTGAGAATAAAAAAGTACTCAGACAACGATCAAATAAAGTTATGAGGATGATTAAGATGGTTCATAAAATGATATGTGAATATGTCATATAGTCTATATAACACAAGACTACAAAGGAAGTCATTTACAAAGCAGAAATCATTTCAGATTCATCATAATATTTACTTTGGTAAAGTCACCCAGATTTACTACCAAAGTGTTAGGGTTTATTAGAGGAAGCTGACAGAATTTGAGGAATAAATATTTGCACAGCCAATGTGAGAATTTGGCTTAAGTGATAGGGATCCTGGTAAAGTATTGAGTAGGTGAATACATATATTACATATGTTCATAATAATAAATACATAGATTTATTAAGCTGTGCAGAGCCGTAGGAAGACATTTGTTGCCCTGTGCCATAAAGAGCATTGACTTCCCCTCCAATATTTGATTCGATAGGAGCATAGTCTTATGAGAAAGGGGCATGTCAAGATAATGGAACCGATAATTCAATTAATGCCACACAGTAGTGCCCCTTATTCACATTACATCATACAGTTGTGCACCTTATTTACGCCACACTGCACAGTAGTGCTAATCATTACCCTTATTTAAATTACATCACACAGTAGTGCACCTGATTTATATTATGTCACAGACTAATGCCCATTTATGGCTTTACATACCACATTAATGGGCCTTATACACGTTCCGTCACACAATAGTAACCCTTTACATTACTTAACATCATAGAGTGGTGCATCTTATTCAAATTATGTTACATGTTAATGCCCCTTATACAGTATGTCACACTTAGAAATGCCCCTATACTGTACATTATTACACCAAGTATTGCCCATTATACATTAGATAACACATAGTATTGCCTCTTATACATTGGGGTGTATTCAATGCCGTGGGCAAGCGGCGACAGCGAGCAGGGCTTCCTGCTCGCTGTCACCACTCACCCTGTCAGTATTCAACGAACCTCCCTCATAACCAATTCCCCCTCGCTCCGTTTTTTGAGCGAGGGGGAATTGGCGTATGCGGCTCCAGAAGCAGCGAGACTCGTGGCTAAATACAGTGGGTTTTCTGCATTAGCCGCGGGTCTCGCTGTTTTGGGGAATTCTCGCCGTCCTGTGACGGCGACGATTTCCCTGGAACGTTGAATAGGCCGAGCGGCTGGTGAGGGGGTTAAACAGCGAGGATCGCTGGTTTTCGGCAATCCTCGCTGTTTAACCCCCTCCCCGGCTGCATTAAATACTACCCATTATGTCACAGATAGTATTGCCCCTTACACATTAATAAGCCACACAGGAGCAGGAAAGTGAGAGTGGTGGCTGGGTTTGCAGCTCCTTCCGGGCTGACACATGCATGGGCAGGGCCGGTCATAGGAGAAGGAGCCCTGTATAGCAACATGCACTGCAGTGGGCACACCTTGTTTTCTTTGCAGTGGCACCAGCCCCACCACCATAGTTATGGCAAGCTGTACAAAATGTGTTATATCAATTTACAGAGATCACAAAATGATTAAAAATAATATAAAGGTGTGGTAGATTTCCTTTTAAGGGAGTTCCATGCTGGAAGGACATTTTGACTGTGCAAGACTTTATACTTGTACCCAATATGAAATGCATTGAGTCTATACTTTTAAGGGGAGCTATCTTCCTTCTGCTCTCCCTCAGTGGCAGAGGATCTCATATATACTGTAGGTGCATTTTTCCCAATTTCACTTTAAAACTTTAAAAAGACAAATAAGATAAAGCTAGGTTAAAGTCCTTGTGATTTATTGATGGCATAAAAATAAGTGAAACCAAGTAGTATTTAAGTAGAAAAGTATTAGTTTTACTTACTGAAAGAGGCGGTTATAAAGTGGTAAGAGGTTAAACGGTACTCTTTACCTAGAACAGCGCCCACGATGTCCATCGCATCGCGGTCATCGGGGGTAAAAAATCGCGGGCATCGCGGCCATCACATGCACTAAATAAACGGGTGCGACGCGATGCCTGCGATTTCCCATAGGGATCAATGTTAAAAGTGTCAATGGACGCGATTTTTGTGTTCAATGCCTCAATGCCCGCGATTTTTCCATAGGAAACAATGTTAAATGGGCCACAGAGCCCTAATAGTCCCCCTGAAGCCAGAAATGGCCCCCACAATTGTTAACACCACCCGACGATCAACGTGAACCCGAAGCGTGGCGAGCGCAGCGAGCCCGCGAGGGGCGGCGGTACGCGTCCTCCGACCTTTTCATACCCCCACTATCCACGTCGGCGTGGAGTTGAGAATAGAATAGTGTGGCTATTCTCAACTCCACGCCGACGTGGATAGTGGGGGTATGAAAAGGTCGGAGGACGCGTACCGCCGCCCCTCGCGGGCTCGCTGCGCTCGCCACGCTTTGGGTTCACGTTGATCGTGGGGTGGCGTTAACAATTGTGGGGGCCATTTCAGACTTCAGGGGGACTATTTGGGCTCTGTGCCCCATTTAACATTGTTTCCTATGGAAAAATCGCGGGCATTGAGGCATTGAACACTAAAATCGTGTCCATTGACACTTTTAACATTGTTCCCTATGGGAAATCGCGGGCATCGCGGGCATCACGTCGCACCCGTTTTTTAGTGCATGCGATGGCCGCGATGGGCGCCGTGCTAGGTAAAGAGTACCGGTTAAACTTTTAATGTTATGTTTATAATTCTATATTGTAGCTTGAAGATGTTTCAGTATCTTTGCATACTCAGGCATACTACTGGTTAGAGTAGGTACCCAAAGTAGGAAGTACTGTAGGTGTGCACTTTAACATGCACTGAATGGATCATCATGGTGTATAATCATGCAGAACTAAGGTGTTTTGTGCTGCAGACCGAAGTGCAATACATAAATGACATCCTGTGACATTAAGGGGGAAACTTACGAAGATGGGAGTTCTATTTCACATGGAAAGTTTTTATTGGCAACCAATCAGAATCTACTTTATTTAGCACCTTATAGAAGATAATAGATCGTATCTAATTGGTTGCCCATAGCAACCTCCCATCTGAAATAGAGCTCCTACCTTAGTAAAATACCCCCTAAGTGTGTAAAACCGTATACCAGTGCTTCCCAAACTTTTTGGAATCAGGGTGCCCTAGAACATCAGCATTTTTTGTGGCACCCCTAGAATAAATATTTTTTATTGATGTCATATTTATCATATTTAAGTTCTACACGCATAACCCTCTGAGGCACTTATGTATTATATAGCTTCCCTTCTGGACTTGTAACTTGGTGGGACTGCTATGCTATTACTGGTGCCTGCCCTTGTGTTTCCCTCCTATATTCTTATAGATTGTAAGCTTGCAGCAGGGACTTCTAACCTCCAAGTCTGTCTCCGGTTACCCAGTTTGTTTTATCACTGTCTACTATTGTAAAGCGCAACGGAATCTGCTGCACTATATAAGAAACTGTAAATAAATTAAAAATAAATAAATGTGTATAGAAACAAAAAAAATATTATGCATATCATTCCTAAGGCCCCCATACACTGGTCTGATTTGGGCCAATTTCACCCGATTCCGAAGGATCAGGATGAGAAATCGGGTGAAATTGGCCCAAGTCAGATGTGTTTGACATCCCATCGGGTCTGATGCGAGGTCCGTGCGCATCAGGCGACTGGCGACAAGGAATGAGGCCGCATGCGATACATCGCATGTCAACGAAGTGCGGCTCAAGAAATATCTGATGGCAATACACTGCTGCAAAATAGCCACCTTTAGGCCCAGTTATGTGGTAATGTACAGTTATACATTTGTATGCCAACATGTGTTATGATTGGCAGCCACAAGCCTATCACCTTAACAATACATTTTATTTGGTGTTGGACCACAAACCCAAGGCACCTCTATAAGAGGCTCGTGGCAACCTAGGGTGCCTAGGCACACTTTTTGGAAACTACTTCCATATACAGTTCTAGGGATATACAGAATTTCCAATATGTCAGTCTAACTGCATTACCAAGAAAAGAAAAATAATGTGTGCCTCAACTATGTTTCTTTTTATTACAGTTTTTCATTATTACTAGAACAAAAGTAGTACTCAAGAAACAACACAGTGCATGATGTCAGCCTGACATACTCTTCTCACAGTCCCTCATAAAAAAATACTGTGACTTTTCCCCAGAACACACCGCTCATTCATTCTGAATCTCTTCCATCAATTAAACAACTAATTGGTACTCAGTGCCTTGGACAAATGCCACTATCGTACTTATCAGAGTCTTCTGCATGAATACTTTGACAGCACGACCCATCTTACTACTGCAAAAGAAAGGAGAAAGGAAAAACCAACAAGTGTATAAAATACCCTACAGAAATTCCAACTGCTAATTATGTCCTACAGCAATTTAGTCTGTTACAGGAGAGAATATTAGACGGCCAAATGGAATACAGCATGCTCAACAGTTTTGGAGAATTTGACTTACTTTTTCTATTTTTATTCACATTTTCATTGTTACCGCAAATTGTTATACTATTCAATGTATACACTATTATTGTAATTTATTTATCATGTGCTAAAGCATACCTCAGTATTTTACATAACTGGAAACAGCAAAAAGTAGACCGAATAAACCATATCTAAATTGTCATTCAGTCAATGTTTACTCTTATTGGTTACAAGAAAGATTCTAAATCTTCTACATGGAAAAATGAAAATATATGTCTGAGGGGAATTCAAGTAAATGTGCTATTAAATAACTCTTGGAATGAGTGATTCAATTCAACTCGTGACTAGAGGATTTCTGCTTGCATGTTGAGGTCTGAGCAGTAATCCAAAACTGCGCACGTCACTTAACTCTTTGAGTGCCAAAATGGCTGTGAGAGATGGGCAAAATATCCACTAAAAATGCCAGGGCAGTAGGTGAGGAATATAAATTACTTTAGTTATTGCTGACAAATGATCTGAAGTCAATTCATTGAAGTTTAGTTTAATATTACGCCTAAAAAAAAAAGCTTCGCCGTGAGCATTGTTAGCGAATATTTTGCACCTCTCACAGCAACATTGGCACTCAAAGGGTTAAGTCGGAAAATGCTGTTTACGGAGCATGACTTAAATGCTGGGCACAATATGGTTTCATGAATAGCTTCAGGCACTCATTCCTGGTGCTATTCAATATCACATGTAATTGGATTCCCCCTCTACATGCGCACACTGAAACTAAATTCTAAATGAAACTAAAAACTTGATTACATACATAAGTAATTCAATATTCAATTCTTAAAACTTTTTTTTTTATTTATGCTGTATTTAAAAATCAGATTGAAATAAATTGTTCTTCCCAAGATCACAAACAGAAAATAGCCATCCCTTATGTGCTCATACATCAGGCGTCATCTTAATCCGTATTTGCGCTTTCACATTGTTTGAGAGGTAAACGAAATAGAGTTAGATAATACTGTATGTCTGTCAGCTTGTATCTGTGTCATCCATTCACTTGTCAAAAAGTGAGGAGCACAGGGAATAGATTAAAAAGTGGCTCATACTGTATGTACAGTATGCAGGAGAAATTAGGTAGAATGTAAATATGGGTCTGATTCTTTTAGGAGCAAAAAGTTTATTTCTGCCAGTGCTCAGTTGCCTAATGAGCGAAGGGGCTGCAGAGTATTGAGCTGGTGTGGGTGCCTTGCTGCAGTGGGGGTTGGGGAAGGGGGGCAGAAAAGTGGCAGCCCAAGGTGGGGTGGTCTGTGGTGGGTGACAAGTCTGTGTTGGTCCAATATGAGTTGTCCGCAAGTGCAGACAGGGTAAGGGGGAGAAATGTCAAATAGATGTGTGGCACAGGGGGGTGGTGCAGGAGGCTGGCGTCCCCCCACAGTGCACCTCTCACCTGTCTGCCGCGATGACCGGGAAGGTCCCACGCCGTTCAGTTTATCAGTTCTCCAGCCGCGGCACTGACAGCATGGACGCTGTGCTGTGTGCCCGGCTCCGTAGTGCTATGGCTCTTTTAGGAGCAAAGCAACATAGAAAAACCGTCACGGTAGGACAACACGTTGGTCAGCGAATTACTCGCCAATCCATGTGGTTTAGTCGAAAATATGTCTGTATTCAAATATGTTTTGTGGTTGCAGATTTGAACCTGCATCGACGGAAAAGCCATCCAAAAAGGGCCACACTGAATAGGTATGTCCAGATTTTTTAAGTAGCCGAAAAATTAGGACAACATTGAATACCACCTATAATCCACAGACATGGGGCAGTTTTATTTTCACACTTAAACTTAGGCCCGGTACACATCAGAGCGATGTGTTCCCGAATGATTTGCTGGCCAATGGTCTATACACACTGCATGATGCTGTGGTATTATGGCATGATCTAATATGCCATGCTGCATTGATAAAGTAACAGGAAGTCAGTTGCCAGAAGGCCTCCCAACAGACCGACATCAGAATACCGAATGTTAAATGCCCGCCAGTCGGTATCCCAACTGACAAAGGCTATTCTCATTCGTGGGGGTCCACGTTTCGAGCGCAGACATCCCACAAAGGGCTTCATTGCACTTACCCCCCCTGGGCTGGTTACCCCTGTCGGGGTACCAGCACTTGAGATTCTGATGTTGGACTACTGACCATCAGAATGCTATAGCACACCCCAGGAAGGCGTGGTTACTTCCTGTTTCTATTATCATGTAAGGTAGAAAAAGCCAATACATGTGCTTCTCTATACACTTTGAAAAAGATCCGCTAGCATCAAAACACATTGATCTAATAGAGGGGTGGTCCTTTCTTTTACACCATCTGGGGCATTGGAACACAGAATACAATGTAATAAAGCACTCTCAGGGTTCCCAAGCTAACCCAGAGAACCCAGAGAGCACTTTATTACATTGTATTCTTTGTTCCAATCGTATTTTGCATTGGGTGTTTGGAATGTCACCCATTACACTGTATATTTAGCAGCTTTTGAGTATTTCTGTGTGCACATTTGATCCAACTATTTATATTCTATTGTCACCATATGAAGCATTACAGAAGTCTAGCTATTGGGGAACCCGTGACTGGTGGGATATCCGGAACTCATTTCTACAGGTTATTTCATCTTCTTGGCTTTGTCTTTTGTTGAGCTTTTTTCATTGAAAGGGCCTTCCACACATATTTTATCTTTGTTTCATGTTTCTGTATGCTTTAGAGGTGTCTTCAATAAAGTTTTTATCGGAAAAGATACTGGTCTGATGAGTAATTTAAAGATACCTTTATGGGACTCCTCCACGCATTTATACAGTGAATTGAGGCCAGGGCCACTGCAGTGCAGCACTTAGGAGCAGGGCCCCGTAGATGGAGGTTAGCGGCAACTCTCCCCCCCCAACTCCCCCCCCTGGAGCAACTCGGCGGCCACCACCGCCGCATCACCTCGCGTGGAGTTACTCCGCAGCCCTAGCCGCATCACACCCGCCCCCTCTCGTCCCCTTCCTTCCCCACCCGTTGAACATCACGGCGGCCCGCACTGCATTACTGGGTACCCCCTCATGGAGTGACAGAGTGACCAGAGCAGGTGAGCGCCAGAGTGCCCGGCACCCCTTTCCCCCCAGTGGAGCGACAAAGCAACACCCCCCCCCCCCTCCCCAGTGGAGCAACAGGGGGGAAAAACCCCTTGGAGCGGGTGAGCGCCGGAGCGCCCCCCCCAACCCCCTTTCCCCGCCTGGGGCGCTCCGGTGCCCTCCACCTGCCCTGATTGAGGTACTGTATGCTTGATCCTAACCTAGGGTGACCTGTTTAAGATACCTTGATGTGTTTAACTTCACCTTTACTGCTGTGAGTGAGGGTACAACATCTATGTGATTTTAAAATTTACCTTTATACATACATACATACATACATACATACATACAGTACACATACATAAATACATACATACATACATATATACTGTATGATCTGGCTGACCTTTTGATTTGCCCAGATGCAACATATTGATCCGAGGTCCTTTAAGGGTGTGCCCGGTTTTCGTTTTGAGCTAGTATGTGCCCTCTCATAAAACTAAATCTCTCTGTGCATTTAAAATCCCTCCCACTTGCAGTGCAACATGTTTTTTTTCAGAAAATATCACAATCATTAGGCTTGCCATAATATTCCTGTAAATTATCATTTAAACTGTGGATGATCAAAAAAGTGAAATGCAGACTTGAATCTAGTCATCCACAGAACCTGTGTAACTCATATTTGACCAGACTAAATCGATGTTATAGCAAAACTATTATCGGTACTTATGTAGTATCTGGGCGTCCGATTTAGAAATCGGGTCGGATTGGTAGCATCGCATGCGACCAAATCGTATGCGATGCGATGGTCCCGATTTTTCCATAGGATTCAATGTTAAAATGGTCTGAGTCCATTTCCCCACTATCCAAGTGGGCATGGAGTTGGATATAAACCTGTGGCGAGCGTAGCGAGCCACCGAGCCCGAAGCGTGGCGTGACGCCAATGGACACAGAATACTTTTTAAGAAATCTGCGTCCCCTCGCGGGGCTCGCTTCGCTCACCACGCTTCGGGCTCGGTGGCTCGCTGCGCTCGCCACGCTTTATAAAATCAACTCTATGCCCACTTGGATAGTGGGGAAATGAACAGGACCTTGTTAACATTGAATCCTATGTAAAATCGCATGCAATATCGGATGCGATTCGATGCGATTTTGGCGAAAATCGCGTTGAATCGCATCTGATTGTATGCCTTAAGGTAAGGCATACAATCAGAAAATCGGCAGCCCAGATACTACATAAGTACCCTATTATCATCAATATTGGCCAACAGCATATAAAATCAGTTGTTTGCCTAAACTAGCATTCATCTAATCTTTTTCAGCTGGATTTATACAAGTACTTTGATATTTATAAAATCAATTTTTAAATTATCCCTGAATATATTTGGTATATACCTTTTTGTGATTTATAAAGAGAGTATAAGAGATAAAGGTTTCATTAAATGTTGGCACTATAATTAAAATAAAGCAGTAATGCAAAGAGAATAATTAAAATATCTGCTCTATTGTAATCCAACTAAAATGTTATTTTGTGTTCCTTTGAGCTTTACAGTTTTGGTTACTGAATGTTCCTCTGGCTTGCTTCAGGAAAGATGTCTCAAGCTACATATAGGTCAGTCAATAACTGTCTCCTCTGGAACACGGCTGTTTTTGATTCTCCACTCTCTGGAGGCTGGGAATGCTACTTTACTGACAAGTTGTCCGCTTAAAACACAAATGAAATAAACATTCAGCACAGATCTTATGGAGTCATTTATTAAATGATTTGTTTAGAATGTGAGCATTGTTCTTTTTTTTTTTTTTTTTTTTACAAACACTGAAAATGTAAATGTTATCTGTAGCTATACTGTATCTAGAATGTTAACAGTGTAAGGATTTAACATTAGTAGGAAACAAATTCTGACTTTTTTACAGCTCTGCTGTCATGTAACCCTCAATCTGTCTCAAAACACAACTACAGTGTACAGTAGTCACAGGATTACAGCTGTGCAAATGCTGTGTCCGTTTGGATATACTAGGGCTGATTCAGGGATGTCTTTGACACATCACAACTTTGTCTTTATGATTTTGCCTCATCTGTTTCTTTAACAGCTAAGACGCTCCTTGCAGTATATTAAACCAGTGCACTTCCGTCACTGTGCATATTTAGATGCTACATTAGCTCTTCAACAAAACTTGAACCAGCCAAATGGAAGGGGTGGTTTCTCCATCTGAGTATGGCCAACTGTGTGCTCAGCTGTACATACAGTATTTGGACAAAACCACTTTTAGAGGCACAACATGCCTGCTACTGTACATGCCCACAATGGTTTCTCCACCACATCATTAACTCCCAGGAATGGATATTAAATTTAACAGGACATGGACCAAATGTTCCAAGCTTCAAAAAGTAATAAAGTGGACAGTGATAAATTACCAACCAATCAGCTCCTGACTGTCATTTTACAGGCTGTTTGAAAGATGAAAGGTAGGATCGACTGGCAGTTTATGACTCTCCAATTAACTACTTTTTGAAAATTGGTGCATCTGGCCCCATGTGTGTGAGTCTGTGCTGTGTGCATGGGCAATTGGGGCACATGTGCTGTTCGACATATTCTCGGGCTTACAATCTTAGAAGTTTGCGTGTGACACAACACAGTGGGTGGTATTCAATGAGAATACCAGCTAGATGCAGCGAATCCTGTTTAGGATTCGCTGCACATTCGCCGCGTTCCGGAGCCTCGCCGGCTCCGGTATTCAACGAGTCAGGGGCTCGCTGCCCCTGACCGGCGAATATGAGCTCCTGCGGAGCCTGAGGACGGTGGCAGGCAGGGAGATGGAAGTCTCTCTGCCTGCCCCAGAACGTTTGTGGGGGGAAGGTGGGCTCCCCGGGTGCCAGGCAGCACAGGCTGCCCCCCGGGGACGCCAGCAGGGGACCGCGTATATTCACTACACCCGATCGTAACGATCGGGGGCAGTGAATATATGAATTTCTAATGAGCGGCTCGGCTCCGGCGCCCCCTGCTGGCTGCTGTGTAAAAAAAAAATATATATATATATTTTTTTTTAAATTAAATATATATTCATGTGCTTACAGCACATGAATAAAAATAGCATGCCCCTTCACAGAATAAAATTCCTGATTTTTTTACACCAAATGTAAAAAACAAAACACTTTATTTTAAAAGTTCACATTCCACTTCTCCATAAAAAGATAGCGATTGCTACTCGGTGAATCATGGCGAAAAAACCTTCAAATGTATTCGCCATGTGGTCATTGAATAGGGTGATTCACCGTTTTAGTCAAAAATTCGCCAAACAGCACAAATTCGCCATAAAAACATGGCAAATCAGGCTCATTGAATACCGCCCAGTGTCCACCTCTGAATTAGACTCTACAGAAGGAAATGTAATTGCAGGGTTCAACAGCGCATCTTCGGAAGAAATACCTTGCATCAGCTGTTCACACAGGGATGGGGGGGCGCGTCCTGAGTACCCAGAAACGAGACAGGAAAGAGGGCGTATATGATATTACAAAGCCCTGCATCCACATGGAAATTTGATTACATTTGAGGGTCAATTGGGAGCCAATATGATGACATTAGAATCGTGTCATTTTGCCTCACCCCCTCCTGATAGACATTTGAATTATGACATTTATATGTGAGAAGGGGGCGGGCTTAGTAATATCATAATTGTTTTTTCCTGTAGACATTAGCCCAACCTTTGCCCATGATGAAGCTTTGGAAAAATGCCAAAAAACAAACACAAACAAAAAAAACAGAATAGAAAAACAGATTCAAGGCTTCATATAATGCAGGGAGGGGTTAGGAGCAATGTTTTGAGTCTATATTGCCAGTGGATTTAGAGTCAGGTCAGGTCCTTAGTTGCATCACAACTTGTAAGACTTGCATCTCTCCTCACAGCAGAGATATTGTATGCTGTACATATTTAAACAGTAATTTCTCCATGCTTGTTACTTGATGTAGCATGGGACATAGGGTTATAATTATATTTGCATTCTCTGGACAATTATTATTTAAAAAAAATTGCACATGTGGTGTCATTCCAGATTGGGTAAACAAAATGACATTCATTTGGATCCTTGATGCATAGTCTAGGTTTTTGGTTTGACTGTCTGAAAACCACTTCTATGTCTCTTTTCTACGTCATTATTGTACATACTTGTACTTGCCGTTTTTTTCCTGTAGCTTGTATATGAAATTATAGTTTGTTTTTTCTCCTTTGTTTTTCTCCTTTGTTTGATATTTCAGACAATTTTGTTGCCTTTGGTATTGTTCATCTCTGTTTATGATGTAGGTCTACAGCCATGCTGCATATGCTTGGGGCTCCATTCTTGCTGTATTTCTTTGTGTGAAAATTGAAAATGTAATAAAAATAACTTTATTTAAAAAAAGAGATTTTCATCAAAAAAAGGGACCAACGCTAGCAAAGTTGTACAGGAACTTGCGGCACACTCATACCAGGCATATCACAGTCTGTGGTGTACTGAGGCTTGATGTGTGAGGACACATCTGTAGATGAATAAAATTCTGAATAGGGGCAAAATCCACTTTTATGTCCGAGCCAGAGTTATGGCTCTTTTGTATACAACTCTGAAAAAACCCAATCGACAAAAGTCTTTAAAAGAGAAGGAGGGTATGAGATATAATCAATGAATTATAGAGAAAGGGTGAGTAAAGCCAGCATGAAGAAATGAGAAAAGTCTGGTAAATTATCATAAAGAGATGACTAGACTAAGGCAGCAACGGCTGACATAAATTCATTAAGACAGAGGAGCAAAGAGAATTGATGTAGAGGAGTGGAAAGAGACAATTAAATCATAAGTTTCTGGCTGACATTCTCCAGTAATAAAACTAGAGGTGACAAAGCAATACTATATCTGGGAAGAAAGCTAAAATGATCAATATATATATATTTTTTTAAGTCATCCATTTTTTTTAGCTATATCAGAAGCTCTTCACAAGGTTATTATTATCCGAATCCCAAACCAATATTGAAGTATTTTGGCTTTGAAAAACATCACAGACAATATTAATATTAACACTACTGTGTGTCTATTTATTGCATGTTGCTCTCAGGCCAAAGCAAGACTAAGAATAATTAGTATACCTCTCAGTATGACTTAGAAGTGTGCAAGCTTCAAGTAGTGTAAGTCATCTTGGGAAGCCCTTTCATGCGGTACTTCCAACACTGCAAAGGTCAACAGACTGCAAGCTACACTGCTGTTAGCTTTCATTCCTGCTTTTGATTCCATACATATCTAGTTCACAAAAACACACAAAAGATTTGTTGCCTCATACTGCAGTAAAAACATAGAGGCAATGATTAAATATTAACTTTAAAGTTTAGCTGACTTTGTAGAAATAAAATAAAGATGAACTAGTAGATGTAACAAAAAGTCTAACCGCAAAACCTCACACTCAAATGAAGCCGCTATCCATAATTTGCTATAAAGCATTGAATAATCTTTATTAAAATAACAAAACAAATGTAAAAGTAGACAAGTTTGAAGAGCCCTATATTTACATAAAATATGTAGCTAGACATGTGGAATATAAGACATTGATTTGTATTGCAAAATGTATATTTTAATTTGTTATTGTATTAAAACCTTTAATTATATATCGAAATGCAACTGAACTAATTAAAAAGAAAAAGCCATTGGTGGCACATAGGAAGATATCAGCGACTGCTACGAGAGACATTGTGGGTTATTCCGACCTGATAGAAAAGCTGCTTTTTTCTCAAATGGACAAAACCATGATGCACTGCAGGTAAGGCAAATGTAACATGTGCAGAGATTTTGGTAAGGTTTGATTAAACTGAGATCTAAACTGCAGTGTAAAAATAAAGCAGCCAGTGTTAACCCTGCACAGAAACAAAATATCTCACTATGCACATTTACATTTACCCCCACCTGCAGTGCCGCATGGTTTTGTCCATTTAAAAAAAAGCCGTTTTGGGATCAGCTCTGAATAACCCCCATAGTGACTAGCAACTTTCCTGCCAAGCATTCTCTCTGTCCTATTCAGAGGCTTGTGGGTACAAACTGAGTCCCTCAGATGAAAACCACTGCTCACCGGTTCGCCTGCCCCCCCATGCATAACATAAACATCCATTCGCAGGCCATGGGGAAACACCCACATCATTCAATTGTCGTCTACCATCGAAAGACTCTCAGGTCACTTAGGATTTGCGTGCACACTCGACAGGAGATGGGTGGGCAGCTGACATCCTGTGATGTTAGATGGCCAACCCTCCACCCTCATATCACCGGGTGATTTCCGTGAGAATGCCCATGAATCGCTGTGCATCCCCATGGGTGCGAATAGCCACCGCCGCCCCACACCTCCTGCCCGCACTGTTGGGTGCGTGTGCCTGGCAAACATTTGTATTTGCAGATTTTTTAAATCAATTTCACCATTTCCCAGATTATCTTTATCAGTCAGAGGACTTTAAACATATCTTGACATACAGTACTCCTGGAATCATTTCTTGAATGTTAACAGGCAACTCCGTGTTTAGAGTATACTAGACACTCCTTTTACCGATATGGGAAATATGGCAGGTAAGCTGCTTGCTGCGATGTTGAAGCCTCCTTAGAACTAATGAGATACTATTGCAATTTAATCGTTTTTAAACTAACCCGTATACCACAAAACCCTTTGATACAACTAAAAATGCTAGATTATGGGAGAAAGCAAATCTCACTATTCAATAAGACTCCCGACATCTCACAATAGCCTAGTTAATGCCCTTTGATTTTGTGTTAACATGGGCTAATGGGCATTACTCACAAAACACAGTTTCAGTACCTGTTAACCAATGTGAGAATTACTAGATTAAGACCCTAAACCAAACACACACTTTAACATATGCCAGAGAGAGTTAGATTTTGGTGAGCTGTGTTCAAACTGGAATCTACATTACAGTGTAAGAATAATGCAGCCATTAATTTTCCTGCACGGAACCAAAATAACTCACTCTATATCTAAGTCTCTCTGCACATGTTACATTTGCCTCACCTGCACTGCACATAGTATTGTCCGTCTGCAAAAATTGCAACCTTGCTAACAGGTCTGTCAGACCTATTGTTCTAACAGCTAATAAAAAAAACATGTATTTTTGAGATGCGCAGATCTGGGTTTACCTGGAGCGCAAAGTGAGATCTTATTGGCTATCTGGCTGTCACATGTTTTGGAGCCAAAACATGTGACAGCTGATAGAGAATAAGGTCCCGTTTTGAGATCGGGTAAATCCAGATCTGCACATCTGTAGTTTTAAGTGAGTGTTTGTTGTGTGTGGTAGGATATGAGGATATGAGTGGTAGGGTATTTGGAGTTGGGGTGAGAAGAGTGAGAGGCATGCCACTCATAATAGGCTCCAGGCTCAGTGGTACTTTATTTAGTGGACCCTCTGAAAGAAGACACTGGGGCAGATGCATTAAGCCTTAACAAGAGATAAATGCAAGGGCGATAAAGAGAGATAAATGTCAAGCCAATCACCTCCTAACTGCCATGTTACAAGCTGTGTTTGAAAAAAGTCAGTAAGGAGCTGATTGGCTCGATGTTTATCTCTCTTTATCACCCTTACATTTATCTCTTGTTAAGGCTTTTTACATCTGCCCCACTATTTGAATCACAATTTACAGTATTTCTAACTGTTTGATTCTTTTAAACTCAGTACTACCAACCGATTCCATGGCAGGTATTCAATGCTGTTTGCGAGTGGTGACAGCGAGCAGGTCTTCCTGCTCGCTGTCTCCACTCACCCTGACAACATTCAACACACCCTCCGCATACGCCAATTCCCCCTCGCTCCGTTTTTTGAGCGAGGGAGAATTGGCGGATGCGGCTCCAGAAGCAGCGAGACTCGCGGCTAAAAACTGCGAGTTTTCTGCAGTAGCCGCGGGTCTCGCTGTTTTGGGGAATTCTCGCCATCCTGTGACGGCGAGGATTTCCCCAGAAGGTTGAATAGAGCGAGCGGCCGGCGCGGGGGTTAAACAGCGAGGATCGCTGGTTTTCTGCAATCTTGCTGTTTAACCCCCTCGCCGGCCGCTCGCTGCAGCATTGAATACCCCATCATGACTTTAGCTAAAATTGTTTTACATACAGATTTATTCATTGAATCATGATTATAGTGAATTCTTTATTCTGATCAATACATTTGCTCTATTCTTAATCTAACATAAAATCCGTGAGAATACATCATCTGTTAGTGGCTATACACAATTAATAATGCATTAACTGTTTCTTATACATTTAACATGCTTGTGTTATTATATTGTACATATCTACAGTACTTGAGTCTGCTTTGTATCAGATGTGCTTTATTCCTCTATAGACCTATTTATTTCAGCCTTGACCACCATGACCCTTTTTCAATGTATTGTAGTGAACAGCATTGCCAAACACAATAGAAAAAGAAGGGGGCATACTGAAAACATCACCATGGAGAATTTGACGAATGAAGGTTGGACTGGAAACTGAGAGAAAACAGAGGTGACTAAAAAGAGAAATCCTATAAACTATTAATATTTCTACGTAAATATTTAACAATTCTTTGGGCTTTGATGGCAAGAAGGCCCCTTAGGTGGAGGGTTCCAGCATCTATTAAAATGATTATTTTGTAAATATTACATAAGGCCACACAATAAACCAACAGTCATTTTCTCACTTACAGACTGTATCTGTTTTTCTGCTATACATAAGGAGTACATTTATTAAGCCTCAAGAATTCCTATCGCTGGTTGTTTTTTGCAGAGATAGTGTTTAGCAGGTTTTCCTTTTAACAAAGACTGTGGTGGAACAATAACCAGCAATATCTACAGATCAATGCTGTCATTTCATGATCATGATAATGGTAAGCAGTAAAGGAAACAAATGCATTTTTTTTTTAGCAAATATAACATTTTAAGTGCAGGTACACCATCGATTATCCGGCACCTGATGGAATATGGTCTGGATCCTCTTTAAATCTAGACACATCAGGTGCAATGGGGGAGATAGGCTGCTCGGGGAGTTACGGTGCAGGCGGACTTGCATAGGTTGCAGGTTACACTAGGTCAATTAGGCTATATGAGCTTTAGGTTTAGACAATGGAGAGGTGGGAGTGTAAACCATTGGGATGCCACTGTTTGTACCACAAATAATCTGGCAAAGTGGATAATCAAGCATAGAGCTGAAACTAAGGGTGCTTAGTCATAGAAGCGGTAGCATCCATGGGTATCCCTTTTAGGGATACCCATGGATGCTACCGCTTCTATGACTAAGTCCAAAAATACCTCTACCTTTGGACAAGCCCACAACAGATGTCAAAATTAGCCACTACTGCTCAGGCACTTAGGGCAGTTGGTATTAGCTCTACCGCCAAATTTATACATACGCTCAGGGGTGGTATAGGTCCTATGAACTAGATTTAGTTGAACCAATTCAAATCTTGCTTTATTAGTGGCATTTTGTATATTATATAGCACTTCCTGCCACTCTTCCCCTGTTATCTCCCCTACCTCTCTTTCCCACTTAGTTTTCAAACCCCC
Organism: Crinia signifera; assembly: GCF_055691185.1. Classification (NCBI taxonomy): domain Eukaryota; kingdom Metazoa; phylum Chordata; class Amphibia; order Anura; family Myobatrachidae; genus Crinia; species Crinia signifera. Next base: position 178,048,294 of record NC_139220.1, read on the forward strand.
CCCCCCCCAATCCTTCATTTTGTTGTGCTTGTGTGAGGGCTCTATAAAAAAAAAGAAACCTCATGTCCATCCTTTGATCTTCGAAGTCATTTGGTTCTCAAACTGGACCCCTAGGGCATGCCTGATCTGGAAATATCTAAACTGATAACTATTAGGAAGGGAAAATCCATTTTTTACAGCTTGAAATGACCGTAGTCCTTTTTCATCATCTCTGTTATTCCCCTTGTCCCCCAAGCTTTGTTGAGCCACAGCTCTTTTAATTCCCCTAGACAATGAGCATTATGGAGTGATGTCTCTGGATCGACCCCTTGACTCCCCAACATCCCCTCCACTTGTCTCCATACCAAAACTGCCTGTTTGTCAGTTGGTGGCCATCTGCGCTGCATGTTGCCTGTCAATAGCCTATGAATGGGGGTATGCCCTGGGCATACAGACTCTATCATGGCTACTATCAATTAATTTTCCTGCCCTTCTTTTATCCATGTTTTAAGGAAAGCCATCTGAGCGGACAGGTAGTACAGCCAGAAATCAGGCAGCACTAGCCCACCCTCAGTTTTAGATCTAGTGAGGACCTTCTGTTTGATTAAAACTCTCTTATTGCCCCACAAGGAGATCAACCCCCCATTGCGCGATATATTCATCGGGGCAGGTATAGTGGGGAATGTTGTAATATATAAAGCAGTTTAGGCTGGATGATCATTTTAACGAGATTTACTCTTGCTGTAAGAGTTAATGGTAGCCTACCTCAAGTGTTTTTAGATTTAATTTAGTTCATTTATGGGGTTAAGTTTAAGGGTTCAAACTCAGAGATCTCCCTAGAGATCCGTATTCCCAGATACTGGAACTCCTCCACCTGTTTCAGGGGGGCAGAGACCACTGGGGACGGTGGATAGCTATTTCCATAAAGAAAGTAAACAAGACTTACTCCAATTGATCCTGAGGCCTGAGTATCTCCCAAATGTATTTATTATGAGAAGTACTTTGGGCAAAGCCTTTACATGGTTATGTAGGAACAACAGAGCATTGTTTACTTTATTAATAGGAAATGACAAGAATAATAGTCATCCCTTTAAAAATTGTTAATACAGGTATGAGAGCCACAATCCAGAATGCTTGGTACAGTATGTAGGGTTTTGTAGAAGTTTCTCTGAAATGTGGAACACATCCCCAAAATACACTATTCAATGCGACTGATTCGATTATCTGGGGTGAAAAAGGGTGGTAGCCTTGGGCTTTATCACCTGGAGCTAATCAATTCCAGACCCTTTATCACCGGGACCTATGAATTTGTGTGTCAACAAGGTCATGCACCCATTAACACCCAGGTTATTGGGGATTTGTTTTGCGTCTCTCCAGGTGTGTAAACAAAGTTCCTGATACATGACGTGGCCTAATTGAATAGCCCATTGTAAATAACTGCAACTGATTGTATTTCCCCTAAATTAAAATCCAATAAATATATTTCTTTGAACTGTTTAATAGTGACTTTAGATTAAATGATTGTTAAATCATGTGTGTCTGAAAAAAAGTAGAAACCTGTCTGTATTACTACATGTCTGTCTTAATAAATACAGTAGAAATTTCTCTTTTCAGTCAGGCTGAACTCTCTGGGGTTTTATTATAAAAGGTTCTACACCAATCTTAATGTCATATTTTAGAAATAGAGCAATATAAGTCTAAAAAAAGCCCATTGCCTTAAACAAACAGAACAGAAAACACCTGAATAATTGTTAATTGTTCAAGGTATCAATAAAGTAACAATGTCTTTGACCAAAATATCAAAAATTATAAACCAAAGTTTTCCTGTAAATCTAGGGAGACAAACGGAAAAAACAGGTAGAATTGAGGATTCAGAGATACAGTAAAGAGTGGAGAAATAGAGACGCTGCTAGGCATTGGATTGAGATCTCTCAAAATCCGAAAAGGTGTTAATGTAATAGTATATTACAACCAGTCTCTTTATACTACTAACCCTTTCAGCGCTGCTAGTATTATACCATCACGTAAGAATTTTCCTTAAAATAACAGATGCAAATTTTAGAAAATACTCACGTCTGCAAGTTGATCTACACCACTTGCTGTTCTTGCCAGAGTTACTAGATCATTCTGCATCTTCTCCACCCATTGTTTAATTCTAAAAACATAAAACATGTAAAATAGATTAAGTACAGAAAGATAAAAACAAAAAACACATATGATGATTATCTAAGTACTTTAGCAACACGGGTTATTCAGACCTGATCGCTGCAGCGCGATTTAGCAGTGCCATGCAATCACCCGCGATTAGAAAGCTGCTGCCAAGTCTGTGTGAAATCCCGCCCTGTACAAATCTGTAAACTTCTTAGGAAGGATTTCAAAAATTAGCTGGGTTGGGGATTCGCAGCAAATCCATTCGCAAGATGCTCATCATCAAATGATTTTTCCACTGAATGTAGTTTGTGCATAGCTTACTCGGCGGCTGCGATAGAAACAGTCCGATCGGAGACAGAGCTAACATCACATGATTTCCCCTTAAACACCTGGGCATGCCTGCATTTTCCCTGACACTGCCAGAAAACAGACGATTAGCACCCACAAATGCTGGCTTCCTGTCAATCAACTTGGAAACGGCCAGCGATACAAAAAAAAGCAGGATTTTATCGCAGGATGGCCTTGCACATTGACGCTACGATCCATATGCATGTGCAGTCTATTGATAATCGCCTGGTCTGCGAATTGCAGTCAGGTTTGAATAACCCCCAAAGTCTGCTCTTTAATACACCTCACATTCATTAAATGAATCCCCATTGCCAATTGAATTCCTCAACTGTTTTTGTACTAAATAAACACTGTTAATGATAACAATAGTTCACACAAAAAAAAATCAAGGTGCAAAAGAAGAAGTACAATATAGGGAAATATTAGCAAGATTAAACAGAACAGACCTTGTAACACTTGGGCTTGGTCAGCACAGATCCCAATACATCCCAATTTCAAACATAGCTACAATGCTGAAGCTTGTAGAGCCATGCAAGGAAAAGAAATGCAGGTGCACTGATATTAAAAACAATTATGGTAAACTCAGCGGTGGCTCCTACCTTCTGGTAGGAGAGAGAATGACGCCACATGTGACTTGCCCAGAGAGGAAAGCGCTGTCTCCAGCCAGCCAGGTCCCAGCACCTGCGCAATGCATCTGGCACACTCTGTGACAGAATGTGCTCATAACGGCTTCAACGGACTGCTTTGGATGCAACCCAGAGTAACCAGCTAGTGCTGATGAGCAGACAAGTAGGGGGAAATTTACTAAAGGAAATTTGTAAAAAAAATAGGTGTATTTGTATCCAGAAATACACTTATTTTTGACATTTACTATCCCAAAAATACGGCAATTCGTATTCGTATTGATAGCACATGAATACGAATACGAATTGCCGTATTTTCGGGATAGTAAATGTCAAAAATAAGTGTATTTCTGGATACAAATACACCTATTTTTTTTACAAATTTCCTTTAGTAAATTTCCCCCGTAATGTCTTAAGGTGCCCATACACGGTACAATTATTGTATACAATATCGCATCGCATCTCATCTCATTGCATCGCACAGGTTTTGCAATGCAATGAGATGAGATGAGATGCGATCTAGTACAAAAAGTATGCGCAGCACATAAGGAGCCCATACACGCTGCAATGCGCACAGTACAAAAAGTATGTGCTTGCACATACTTTTTGTACTTAGTTTTCATCACATTGCATCGCATTGCATGCACAACGCATACACAGGGCATGCAATGCGATGTGATGCGTGCTAGTTAAGCACGGAACGCACGCCCGTATCGTACCTTTTCAATTGTGGCCATTTTCAGACATTCTCTCCGCCGATGCAGTTTTGGCATTGTTATAAATTCAAATCTGCATTGACAGAATATAGTCAAAAATAGACACATTTTTAATTTAAACACGTGGATCGACGCGTAATTTTCTGTCTGACATTTGAAAAATTGGCACTTTAAGTTCTAATGCAATTGTATTTCCGCACTGATAATTATTTATCATTTATTAACATTTCTAGGTGGGTATTCAATCCTGGTCACGACTGTCGATCCGGCCCGAAAGCCGTGACCCTGGCCCGTTTTCGTTTTGTTTGACCGCAGATCGCCAGACGCGATTCAATGTCCCGCTTCGCGATCGGCAAAAAGGGGGTGTGTCTGTGTAAATGGCCGTGAATAGGCGATAATTGGCCGGCGAACGCAACAATTCACGGCCGAAATCGACAAAACAGACCCGACTGCTTTTAAAGTCGGGCCCATTCTGTCGATCTGCCTCTTCAATGCTGTTAGGAAATAGAGCATTGACTAGGCAGTCGCTGCTATTTCCCCTGTTGCAAATAGCGGCTGGGATTGACTACCCCCCATAGAGAATATTTGAACTATCGGTACTCTTTACCTAGCACGGCACCCATCGCGGCCATCGCGGGCATTGAATGCACTAAAAAATCGTGTGCGACGCGACCGACGCGATGCCCGCGATTTCCCATAGGGAAAAATGTTAAATGTCTCAATTGACCCGATTTTTCTGTTCAATGCCTCAATTGACCCGATTTTTTCATAGGAAACAATGTTAAATGGGCCACAGAGGCCAAATAGGCACCCTAAAGTGTGAAATGGCCCCCCAAATTGTTAACGCCACCCCACGATCAACGTGAACCCGAAGCGTGGTGAGCGCAGCGAGCCCGCGAGGGGCGGCGGTACGCGTCCTACGACCTTTTCATACCCCCACTATCCACGTCGGCGTGGAGTTGAGAATAGAATAGTGTGGCGAGCGCAGCGAGCCACCGAGTCCGAAGCGTGGCGAGCGCACGCGAATACCTGTGAAGCCCGCGAAGGGACGCGTTTACCTGTGAAGGTATCCGCGTCCCCTCGCCACGCTTCGGGCTCGGTGGTCGTAGGACGCTCGGTGGTCGAAAAGGTCGTAGAACGCGTACCGCTGCCCCTCGCGGGCTCGCTGCGCTCGCCACGTTCACGTTGATCGTGGGGTGGCGTTAACAATTGTGGGGGCCATTTCACACTTTAGGGTGCCTATTTGGCCTCTGTGGGCCATTTAACATTGTTTCCTATGGAAAAATCGGGTCAATTGAGGCATTGAACAGTAAAATCGGGTCAATTGAGAAATTTAACATTGATCCCTATGGGAAATCGCGGGCATCGCGTCGGTCGCGTCGCACCCGATTTTTAGTGCATTCAATGGCCGCGATGCCCGCGATTTTTTTACCTGCGATGCCCACGATCAAAATCGTGGGCGCCGTGCTAGGTAAAGAGTACCGAACAATCACATCAGTCTCTGCCCCAGTGGAGCTTACAATCTATGGAGGTCATTCTGGGTGATTCAGTCCCCTGCAAATTCGCAACAGGGACTGATGGTGAAGGCCTGCGCATGCGAATATTCACTTACGCGCATGTGCAGGCCTTCTCTGCAGGCACCTTCGGAGATTTGAATAGTCTCTGTGACACTCGCGCTGGGGGGGGGGTGGCATGGAGGAGGTGGAATGGGCATTTGAATGCGAGCACCCTGCATTTCCCCAAAAAACTGCAAAAGCGGGTGGGCACCAGGCTTCCGGGTACATAGACGTCAGCCACCCAACCTGTTCTCGGAGCAGGATGCTACAGATCAAGGTCAGCAGAGACAGCAATTAACCTACTCGTATATTTTTTGGGAATGTGGGAGGAAACCGGAGTACCTGGAGGAAACCCACGCAAGCATGGGGAGAATATACAAACTCCACACAGTTAGTGCCCTGGTGGGAAACGAACCTATGACCTCAGTGCTGTGAGGCAGTAATGCTAAACACTAATAATCCTGTCCAATATGCAGACCAGACGTGTTAGAAGTACCAAAACAGAGAGACTCCCCAGGCAGTGGGGTGCTAGAATGATCACTAATGAACTATGACATTAGTTACTATAGTAAGTAGGAAAGCTTACAGTGGCAGTCCTACCCATTTACACTCCACTTAAGATGCATTTCTGGTCTAACAGTACAAGCATCCAAGTTTTGCCCATAGGCACATGCCTCAGGGGCCTAATAGGAAATTCTCCACTGATTGTATCTTCTCACAAACCATTCAGCACCCATTTAAGCGATGAGAAAATAATGAGAAATAATAAGAGTCTGCAGTGCCATTAATTCTGTTCATCAATATTCCTGACCAAATTTACAAAGTAATCTCAAGCTCTGAAATCATTGCAAGACTAGCCTTGCCTTTTGGAAATGTTATAACTGAATCAAATATTGATGATATAGCAATTTACATTGTCATAACATAAGATAGTGTTGGGCTATATACTACTATGTTGATATAACTCTAAACGGATATCAAAACCACTGGATGCTTTTAGATTGCACTCTTAACTTGTAATTGTGAGAAAATATTTGCAACCAAGAAACCTTTAAAACATTAGGAAATATTGTGAAACATAAACAATGACAAGACATACTCTTCAAAGAAAACTGGAACAGGACATTTATTACCATAAAGCAGGGCTGGATAATTGCGGCCCGCCAGATGTTGATGAACTACACATCCCAGCATGCCTTGCATCAGTTTCAGCATGGCCACATAGCAAAACTAATGCAAAGCATCCTGGGATGTGTAGTTCATCAACATCTGGAGGGCCGCAATTGCCCAGCCCTGCCATAAAGGAACTTAAATATACATATATATGGAAAAATAAAACATTATTAAAATTATCCTACTTAAAAATAAGGCAGAACTTAGAGAATGCTTGTCTTTTAAACATAAATTTGAATGCTTTTTTTTCCCATATTTTGCTGAATAAGAAAGCTGAGCAAAAGAATACTGGTATCATGATGAATCATCTAACCTGGCAGATTGCTATTAGTAGAAATGAAATGCAACTCATTTAGATAAAGCCTACACATTGCAGTATCCAGTGTTAAGTATTTATGCCAAAATGGAAAATCTCATGCAAAACCTGGGTGCCATCCAGTTTGTACAATATACATTAAAATGGACCTAAATAAAGCCACTTTTAATTGAACATCAGAAATCAGAATACACAGTAGTACAGTATTTGTAGGCTTGCATGTGTTAGACTTAGTAAACTGTGACAGAATAAAAATAGTATATAACTTATTTATATTATACATCATGGAGAAATCAATGATAAACTAATTTTTTTTTTCCAACTAACAAATTACCAGCTCTCTGAGGGATATATATATATATATATATATATATATTAAAAAAAAACATCAATAGAATACATTTTAAATTGCCGCTGTATATAATTAAAATGTCACTGAGGTAAATATGAATTTTTTCATCGGCCTTTCAAGATTCTACAGTAAAATCTATATAAACTTAAAAATAAAAATAATAATAACTAAACATTTTTTAGTAATAATATTTAGGGGGGTATTCAATGTGCCGCCGCTATTCCCAACTGGGGAAATAGCGGTGGCTCCTTATTCAATGCTGTCTTTAGCGACAGCATTGAAGCGGGATCACGGAGAACGGGCCCGACTTTAGAAGCTGTCGGGCCCGTTCTGCCGATAATAGCCAAGGATTGTCGTGATCCCGGACGCAGGTCAACAATCCACATCCGTTTTCGCGGCCACGCCACCTTTGCGCTGATCGGCAGGCAGGACATTGAATCCCGGCTGTCGTTCAGGAAGCATCGACAGCTGTGGTCCTGGGTTGAATACCCCCCTCAAAAGTTAAAAACAAAGACCTAAACATTAACTGAAAACTATGTTTAAATTGAAAATGTGTCAATACTCAAATAAAGCATATTCTTTCCCATATAGCAGTGGTTCCCAAACCTGGTCCTCAAATACCCATAACAGTGCATGTTTCCAGGTCTCCACACAGAACAACAAGTGAAATAATTAGCTCCAACTGTGGATATTTTAAAATGTATCTGAATAATGAGTGCACCTGTGCACCTTCTGGGTGACATGGATAACGAGAACTGTTGGGGGTACTTGAGGACCAGAGTTGGGGACCACTGCCTTATAGCATTCATTGCTCCAGTGGATAAGTAATTGGCGCTTGCTATTGTCCTAGTTAATGATTATATCCAGTGGTGGATTTTACCTATGGTTTGCAGGACTGCAGCCCCCAGGTAAAATCTGTCACTGTGATCTGAAGCAGTGAAGTCAGATGCAGTCTGTGAGACTGTACTTGAAGCAGTGAAGTCAGATGCAGTCTGTGAGACTGTACTTGCTTCACTGTGACAGGCAGTGACTTTCTATTGGAAATCAAACCTGCCAGTCACCCAAGGCAGTCTCATAGGAGGTGTTCCCTCCCTCCGGGATGCCTCTATGGGCTGCTTTGGCTGCAGTCCGTAGAATCAGGGGTATGCGGATGCACAGTATTGTGGCCGATACTTGGTGCCTGCCATCTACATTGTACAGTTGCTGGGACCGGGATTTAGCTTCTATGGGCTGCTACATCGCGGCGGAGGCATCGCGGCCAGCGGCAGCACCCCTCCTACACTGAGGTAGGTGCTACTATATCCAAGTCCTATCTGTCTCTGACATATGAGTAAGGAAGTCATTTGCTGACATGCCTGACAAGGTCTACTCCAGTTTGAGTCAAAGTTTCTATGCAAGTTGCTCGGAAGCACCACCACTGACTTCCTATTTAGTCATCTTACTGTTGTCTACAAATTTTCTGTGTATCCATAACTGAAGATGAACAGGTAACTAGGTTTAAGTAAATATCAGTGTTAACATCTGTAGCATCAACAGCAGGGAGGAGCGGCTAGGTCAGTGGCTGGCAATGTACTGGCTAATATAAGATTCACACACACACACACACATATGAATTGGTGGTGAGTTATGACTATAAAAAGGATTAGAATACAAATATCATATAAATAATATAAGGATTATATTTATAAAATCTAAATAGCAGGTTACAGTCGAAACTCTGGAGTATATTGGAGTCTGACAGGTGAGGCTATGCCTCCCCTGACTGCATTTCACTGTTTAACAGCCAGATCCAGAGTAGCATGGAGGCACAGTAGTTAGCATTCCTGCCTCACAACACTGGGGTCATAGGTTTGATTCTATCCAGTGTCGTATCTGTGTGTGGCTCATTTATAATTCCTGTTTGTTTTGATTTCTTCCAGGTGTTCCACTTTCCTTTCTCTGTCAAAAACTGACTGATTAATGCAGGGGTTCCCAATCTTTTTTGATTCACGGCACCCTAGAGTATCAAAAACATTTTCACGGCACCCCTAGGCCAAATTTTTATTTATTAGATTGGGTTTATATGTGATTCTTAGGGTCAGTTATTTGGTAAAGACAGGATTTGCTTCTGTTTATACACATTTTATAATTGGCACTTGTTTTGCTCATAAATAATCAGCCATTAATAATTTGAATTGGTCCTGGATCACCAACCCAGGGCACCCCTGCAAGTGTCCTGAGGCACCCCAGGGAGCCACGGCACACAGTTTGGGAACCACTGGATTAATGGATAAAATTGACCTAGGTCTTCAAACCCAAAAGTTCCCGCAATAAAAATTCTTTAAGTCCTACTGAGAGAAAGGCACAATACAAATTCAGAATTCTAAGTCTAATGGTCAAAGAACTCCTCAGTGACTTCTAATATCATTTGGTTTCACAACTTTCAGTGTAATATCTGAAATACAATGTGCTGTATGAATTATTATTAAATATCTCATACTTCACTTTTTATTACTGCAGAAGTGTTGCATGTACTAATCATATTGTTATGAAAAGGTATACGCCAACAATTAAAATATATCAATTGTACAGTTTCTGTCATCCATACTTTTAGTGACTGTAAATGACCACCAGTTGAGTGTCTTCTATGATGTTTGTTATATCTCATTTATGAATAGAACTTAACAAAACAAAATATTCTCCTGACCCTTCGATATAAATGTTCATGTTGATGTCTTTACTTCTTGATGTAGTTTACTGCTGTTGATCATCCAGATTACTGTCACATAAACGCATGTTGGAATGTTACCAAAAGTAATGTTCTTCATAACCTGCAAAGCTTTACAACTAATAACTAGAACTGTGGGAAGCCCAAATAAAATAAACAAAATAACAGCACTGTAAAAATTGTTTGTACCATTTAATAGTAAACAAATACTGTGATTTAATATTGTGGTCATTATTTATTACCTTCATCTTCATATTGCAATACTAAAAGTTGCTAACTTGATAATAAAAAGTTTCGGATGCCATAAAACATTGTCTTGGTGCTGTGTTCACATGATATCACGAGTTTAATTTCATGGTTACAAATGCAAAATAAATACTAACCAACATAAATATTGCTAATAACTTACAGCCCGCTGTGTAAGAGAACCTCTAATTTCTACAGAAAAAAAATAAGTAAATCTAAAATTAGCTAGTTAATACGGCTCTTCTCTAGAATACATTTATTTTATACCGGACAAGATTCTCATTTGCATAAGGAAGATTTAAAAGACTATTATCTAAAATCCATAAATAATTCAACTTAGAACTTGTTGATAAATATAATAAAGATATTTATTTTTCTATATATTTCTAGTGTGTTATGCATTGGAAATAAGCATTGTTAGGATGAGTCCTCTCTCCTCTCCTGCGATAAATCACGCTCTGACAATTTAACCGCTCCCCTTACTTTTCTTGTCTGTTTGCTCACAAACTAAAGTCCTTGGGGAGAAGAAAAGGGTGGACTTAAGAGGGAAAGAAAAACACATCACAAAGAATTGGATCTGTGCTGAGAAATGCCTAGAACCATATTGCTAGCATGGGATGCCTTGTAAACAAATAATATTAATATATTCTCATGTCAGCAAGGTACAGCAAAATAATGAAAACAGAAGTGGTAGAGGCCCTTAAACCAGATGTGCACTGGCAATTAATTGTTTGTAAACCACTTCACATGTTTCGTGCACTGAATAGAAAAAGAAAATCACAGTACGCCCAATGTAGTTAATTAGACTGACAATGAAAACAATGTGCTTTTGATCTGCGAGCATTGGGTACAGGACACTGGGGGTGGAATCATCCCTGTACAACATCCCCTGCATGTGGTCTGCAGGGAGATTGGAACATCATCCAGCAGCACTAGCACTACTTTATGGCTGCCAAGGGCAACCCTACGCCCTGTGAAGCTGTCTGGGTCATTCCTGCACCCTGCAAAGCTGTCCGGGGCATCCCTGCACCCTGTCAAGCTGTCTGGGGCATCCCTGCAACCTGTGAAGCTCTCCAGGGCATCCCTGCACCCTGAAACCTGTGGAGCTCCATCCTTAGAACTCAACTTCACAGACGCCGAGGGGACATGGGCCGGCACAGGCACTGTCATCCTGTTATCGTGCTGGTCAGATCCACTTACACATGTGTCAAACAACTATTAGCCTCCCTGCACGTTAAACAACTCTTCTAATTGCGCAGTGCTTTGGTGTGACTCAGTAGTGCCAAGCATATTTTTGTGCGACTATTTCAATTAAAATGCATCTTATTCGCAAGGAAATGCACAAGCAGCATCTGCTTAATAAAATTATATGTTGCATGTCTATATTCTGTGTGCGACTGCAGCTTTATCTGCATACAAAATGCTATGTTAGTGTTTTACTTTGCTCTGCGAATAAGACATTTAAACGGAAAACGTCGTATGAAAAGACGATCAGTGCTACCGAATCACGCGGCGGTCCTGTGTTATGTGAAACGCGACTTGTAACTTGTAGCGCATGGAAGATAGATGAATGTGGACACATCTTTATAGCATTTGATCTACAGTTAAAAATAAAATCTATTCTATGCCTGCAATTTACCTCCGGTGAGTATGATGCCTTAAGGTTTAATAGAACCACTGTTGTAGAAATTAAAGTTTTTATAGCACACACAACAACAATTGTGAAGAGTCAAATACAGTTAACATCTGTTAGCTACAGTATTTTAAAATGCAGAAGCAGACAGAGGTTAGAAGGTCCCATACATGGAAGTGTGAACACCAAGCTCCTGGTCTGTATAATAATGTAAAAGACATCTGTTACTCATGGTCACGGCTTCTGCTGGGTGAGATGGACTTTTCCCTGTGCATTCCGCCAAACACTGCATTGATACCAATCGCCTAGAACAGGGGTCCTCAAAGTATTTTGCTCTGGGACCCATCAGACAATAAAAATAATTACAGGACCCCAGCAAGTTACTGCAGAAGGTCATCACATCACATGTGTAGTCAGCAGACAGCACATTCATGGAGGTATTAAAAGTAATTATAGCATACCTCCCAACATGACCCTCTCCAGGAGGGACATATTGCTCTGTTTCTGGACTTCTCTCTTAATTTATGATTACCATCACCTGTGGTGAAATGCCTTTCTTGACCATTAACCTGTTTAAAACAGGTGATGGCAATCATTAATTAAGTGGAAAGTCCAGAAACAGAGCAATGTGTCCCTCCTGGAGAGGGTCAAGTTGGGAGGTATGTTATAGTAATTAAGGCTGAAAAAAGACAGCCCATTAAGTTCAACCTATCTGACTTGTGGAGGCACAAAGTGATGCAAAGAGTCAAAAATAACAGACAATTCAACAGATTTTCCAGACTCCTTGAATCACTGACTGAGATTCGAAAAGTCATCAGCCTGATAGTCAGCAACATGGAGTCGTGGCCCTATGCTGAGAAGGACCTTGGGGTCAGGACCCACAGTTTGAGAACCGCTGGCATAGAGTATGTACTAACATATGCAATTACTACCAGAAAGGACAGCTTTCCCAATAAGAGCTTTTCATCGTCATCAACTTTGGTTACTGGACTGCAGAGGGTGCAGGGGTGGGGTGGGGATGCTGGGATCCTTCTCAGTGCTGAACGTGGAAAGAAGCCCATAGGCTAAAATATATGGAAATGTTTTAGTATATCCTGCCAGCTTTCAGTAGCATGAACTAGCATAATTACCCTAAACCAAATGCCAAGAGATCCAATTTTATACATCTAGTCAACTAAGATGGTACCTTTACCATAGCTTGTAAAAAGGAGGAGGACTTCTTCTTGTTATCCTCATTTCCAATGCCGGAGGATAATGATCCACCAAATGAAAGTGCAATTAACATTTTATTACACATTTTATTAAACTCAGATTTATCATGTCATATTAGATCCTCACTGAAAGAAATCAGGGCTGACATTTCTGAGCTGTATCAGAGAACAGCATTTTCTGACTTGGTGAAATGCAACAAGCTCAATAGCGCGCAGGAAAACACTGATGACTAAATATATTAATTCGCAATTTGCAGGAGTAGGAGTGATTCCAGCGAGACAGTCACTAGATTTAAAGCAGCAATTATTTTAGAGGCAAAGTGCAAATTGTAGGCGACTACATTTGGTCGCCAAAACCGAGTTTATATGGTGGATATGAAAAGCTGCTCCTACCACAATTATCAGACTCACACTTACAGATGCCGTTCTCATGCTCTGTGAATATACAGTCAACAAAAAATGCTGCTTCTTGGTTGTTATTATTATTATATTAATCAGTTTTTATTTTCTACTTTACTAATGTTAAATAAAATAACCAATATTGTTTGTTACTTTGTACAGCTTATATACGCCTACACTTGCTGTCCAATAGTTCTGTATCTATTTCAATGACTCTTTTTAGAAAATGGACTGAATTCTGCAAAGTACACAGACAATGTAGAAATCATCAAAACTTTTTTTGGACAAATATAATAAAACAAATGTTACTTTTTTTTTACCAATATAGGTTTCTCTCCAGAATAAGCTGTACCCTCACACATGTTTTTCATACTTATTAGGTACCGTATTTATCGCTCCATAAGACGCACCTGACCATAAGACGCACCTAGTTTTTAGAGGAGGAAAACAGGAAAAAAAATATTCTGAATATTCTGAAGGGATCCGGGCAGCAGGGTCAGCCAGCGCAGGGAAGGGATCCAGACAGCAGATTTAGCCAGCGCAGGAAAGGGATCCGGGCAGCAGGGTCAGCCAGCACAGGGAAGGGATCCGGGCAGCAGGGTCAGCCAGCACAGGGAAGGGATCCGGGCAGCAGGGTCAGCCAGCGCAGGAAAGGGATCCGGGCAACAGGGTCAGCCAGCACAGGGAAGGGATCCGGGCAGCAGGGTCAGCCAGCGCAGGGAAGGGATCCGGGCAGCAGGGTCAGCCAGCGCAGGGAAGGGATCCGGGCAGCAGGGTCAGCCAGCGCAGGGAAGGGATCCGGGCAGCAGGGTCAGCCAGCACAGGAAGGGATCCGGGCAGCAGGGTCAGCCAACGCAGGGAAGGGATCCGGGCAGCAAGGTCAGCGCTGGCAGACAGCCTCTAAACCCCCCCCCCACTGAGGCATCCTATAGTTCCCCCTCCTACCTGGGCAAGGCAGGGAAGTGATCCAGCTGGGCAGCAGGGTCAGGTCAGCAGCGGGTTCCTGCGGTGTATGTGATATCAGCGGCAGGGTCCCTGCAGCGGATCCATACATCACAGGGACCCGCTACCAACCTGACCCTGCTGCCCAGCGGGATCACTTCTCTGCCTTGCCCAGGTAGGAGGGGGGGAAGGTACCGTGGGAGTGCCCGGAGTAGGTACACGGCAGAAGGCAGCTGGTCAGGTTACCACTGTTGTATATGGACGGGGGCACAGGGACGCTGCTGTGCGGCTGTTACGTTGCTGACTGGCGGCTGGCAGGGTGCGGGCTGGCGGCCAGTGACAGCGTGTACCACGTTGTTTGTCTCCATCCCCGGCTGCTCCAAAGCCTGACCTGGTACACACATTGGATGCTACTGAGATGCCGGGCAGCAGAGAGCAGACCCGGCGGGCTCCATCTGCGCTGGCTCACCCACGTATTCACTCCATAAGACGTACACACTTTCCCCCCACACTTTTTTGGGGAGAAAAAGTGCATTTTATAGTCTGAAAAATACGGTATATACCAATAGTTTTTCACCCACCCATGCCAATTTATATTAAGATACTACAACCAAAATACACAAATGTAATAAAAGATATGTAATACCACTTTGGGCATTTCGTTTATTTTCTGCACACACTGTTTAAATATATTGTGGAATATGTCACTTAAAAAACAAGCTGTTGTTAAGCATTTTAATGAATAGGAAGTAGGTGGCCACACCGGTTCACTTCGCAATAGAGGAACCATTTCACTTTCAGGCTAGTCAAGAAAATGTTTGAACTTTTCTCCATAATAATGTCTAATTTAGGACTAGTGGAACATGATTTAAGGTAGATAGAAAAGCCCAGGAATCTGACAGCATGACTGACACATCATCCTCTTAAAACAAATGCCTTTTGCTAATGGCTTTTCTTCAGACTACCAGGATTGGACTGGCCCACAGGGGTCTATGGAAAACCCCCTTGGGGGCCCCACCTCCTCCTCTGGGGATCAGGTTGCAGCCTGTGCCTTTGAATTATACATTATTTGTATGTTATCTCATATTGCCCAGGATTATGGTGTATTCTCTACAGTGCATTGCTGTTATTAATCTGGTACATTATCATGCATGCAATAGTACTATTTAGTATTTATTTACTATACATATTTATCAAGGGGCCCAGACCCTATACTCTAATGGTTAGCAAGCCTCTGTGAAAGCTGGTGACACCCTCCTCTGGAGCCTGGCGATACATCTAAACATGGGCCCCTACATTCCCCAGGTGGGCCCTTCATGCCCCATTTTGGCACTGCAATAAAGGCCCTTATTCAGATCTGATCGCAGTACAAATTTGTTCTCAAAATGGGCAAAACCATGTGCACTGCAGGTGGGGCAGAATAAACATGTGTAGACAGAGTTAGATTTGGGGGAGACATTTGTGTGCATTATTTTTATACAGCAATTTAGATTTCAGTTTCAACACACCCCACCCAAATTTAACTCTCTCTGCATATGTTACCTCTGCCCCACCTGCAGTGCACATGGTTTTGCCCATTTTGAGAACATATTTGTACTGCAATCAGATCTGAATAAGGGCTAATATATCATGCATGAATGAATAAGGTATTTCTTGATAAATTCTTGATAATGTGAACACTCCTGGGGGACACTGACTGTGGGCCAGCTGTATCAAACTTCAAAAAGTAATTAAATGGAGAGTGATAAAAATTAGTCAATCAGCTCCTAACTGCTATGTTACGGGCTGGGTTTGAAAAATGACAGGTAAGAGCTGATTGGATGGTTGTTTAAAGGTGGACATACATCAGAAAGACATTGCACCCAATCATACAATCTCAATGGGTTGTAAAATGGATTGTATGCAGATTGTGTGCACATCATGTGCACACAATCATACAATGCCAGCCCCGGGAGATTGCAGGATTGGTCCTCTGATCTGACATGCTGCACGTCAGATCAGTTGGGATTGGGAGCAAATTGCATGTGCTTTTAAGCACATGCAATCTGTCATTTGATGGCTCATACAACCAGAGTCATGTGACACTCCCTCCCTGACTAGCAGAGAAGAGAGGTGCAGCTTCCGGGCGTTCCGTGGCAGTGAAGACGCTGTGAGCCTCAGAAGTTTCCAAGCGGCAGACGGGCGAGGGGCTGGACAGAGCGGTGAACATCCTTGTGCACAATTCTGTCACAACCTTAAAAACAGTTTTCAGAGGATTGCTGCATTAGGGCTATTTAATAATGGCATAACACAGCAGATGTGAGCAGATTGGTAGTTGCTGGCAACCTGTAAATAAAAAAAAACAAGGATTTTTGGTACTCATATCCTTTTGATCCTAGTAGGCCAGCCCCCTATTTAAATGAAGCTTCAATCATACAATCATGCAGCAGATGAATTGTGTGACGGATTGTGAGTACATTCTGTGTCCAAAAAACACCAAGGACTGTCGGGGAGTTTAAGGGAAATTGGACACAATCATGATTGTAAGACCGGTCTTTCTGATGTATGGCCACTTTATCACTCTCCACTTTATCACTTTTTTGAAATTCGATACATCTGGCCCTGTTTGAGTGTCTCAGTTCTTATCTCAAATTACAAAGGTCAATTCTTCAAAAGTTAGGCTATCTTCTTGTATTCTCAACTATAAAAACTGAATACGACAAATCCATTTTAGCTGTCTGAGAAGCCACCAAGTCATCAAATGGCTTATCAATTACAGAAGCCCAACGATATCAAGACACGCATATGGTAGTTATATGTTTGTAATAC
This sequence comes from Crinia signifera, assembly GCF_055691185.1. Taxonomy (NCBI): domain Eukaryota; kingdom Metazoa; phylum Chordata; class Amphibia; order Anura; family Myobatrachidae; genus Crinia; species Crinia signifera. Next base: position 178,065,454 of record NC_139220.1, read on the forward strand.
TAATAGGTTTTAAATTCCCTGCAAATCACTGGACAGTTGGTCCTGCATCCTGTTAATGTACTCGTTACCACCTAGCAAACAATTGCATATCTAATGCTGTGTACACACGGGGGCGATAGGGGCTGAAATCGCTGGGAATATGGTCGCAGGCGACCATGTTGCCAGTGATGGGAGTGTGCCCCAGCGATAAATCGCCGGGTGCGCGCTCCCGTTTTCAGCCCCATTATAATCGCTGGTCGCAGGAGCTTGCTCCTGCGACCAGCTGATTACCTCTGCGGCTCCCCCAGCAGAGGTTTGTTTTCATCAGCGACCATCTCTGGTCGCTGATGAAAAGGAGACACTGGGCAATATATTGCTCAGCAATGTATTGCTAGCAATATATTGCTCAGCAATATATCTTCCCCGTGTGTACGGGGCTTAAGAAAGCAGTGGTTATATAAATTTTTCAAAATTACTATTAGTATTGGTCTAATTTCTTTTGTAATTGTAGATCTGTTTTCTGACTATAACACCCTAGTTATCATTGACTAGTGCAATACTATGCTATTGTTTGCTGGAAATACTGTTCTCCTGAATATTTTTGTTCGCAAACTACAGACTAAAAAGAAATGTCCTAATATCCCTCTAGCAGTATGTGGATTCTATTCTAAACATGACCACAAGATTGGTCACTATTGTATTAATATTACTGTTTTCAGAGGCCTTTCTCCAATCCGCCGCTGCCAAGCTATAAATAGCCAGGAGTAGTGTACTACTTTGGAATATTGAAATGTGTTTTAACATTCTGGCAAACTTGCTGGAGGCAGCTTTATGTATCTGTCTACACAAATGTGTTACTTACCTTCCTGGATTATGAAAAAGAAACCAATCTGACATCTATTCTGCAAAGTATATTAAATAGAGAACAGTATATATTTACATTTCCAGAAGTTTAAAATTCAAAGACTGTACAGTGCGATACTTAAATTTGATGATCTGTAAGCAATATATTCCAGGACAAAATGTCGCAATTCAAAATGTTGCTTTATACTGGTTATTGGCCCATATAGCTCTCAACAGCCCAAATGAGTAATAACTGCACAAGCGGCATATCCCTGAATTATACATTGGCCATGCACTAGGACCAAATACAAATGATATGTATGCAGCATGACCTACATAACCTCTTTGTAAACAAACTGTACTTGTGGCATAAACTTGTAAAAAGACAGCATGCCCCTGGAAATAATTCAAATAAGTAGAATGCCGAGAATTTTAATTAAGTGTAAAAAAGCAACAACAACATGTCATTGAAAAGAATAGAAGACGGTGCAGAAAGCTATTAAATCATTATAATGTAAATAGCAGCAATGCTGCCATTTTCTGTGTAAACCTCCCCCCCCCCCCCAAAAAAAAAAAAAATTGTTGTAAAAAATGAGACAGATCAGGCTTAAAGCTCACCATAATCAGATCACACAAACTGCCTGCCAAGCACCCTTCTGTAGTGGAGGTCTAATATTTGATCATATAATACAAGTTCTTAAAGACAGAAGCCACTGGAAAGTGCACCAAAATTTGGAAATAGATCAGAGTCAACAACTGACAGAAATATATGCTATATTCCTCTTACGGCACAAAGTTATGACACAGAAAACCTGGTGACCTTACCATATAGGGGGTCATTCAGGTATGGCTGTTATACCCCTTTTGCACCACTACAAAAATCCGGGTCATCGGCGGGACAGACCCGGGTGTAAATGGGTAGAAAACGGCTAGGACCTGGGTAGAGGGCGGTGTAAACCGGTAAGCCGGGTCATCCAACCCGGCTCCCATTTACATGAATGGGGAACGTCCAACCTGTGGACCGCAGTGTCCACAGGTTGGATGGGGGGGAAGCACACACAGCGGAGGCAGCGGAGGAGGTGAATGGATGCCTGTGTGCAGCATCCATTCATCTCCCGGACGGGGGCTGAGGGGGTGCACGGGGGCAGACCAGCAGATTACCTTAGTGCTGGGCTTGCCCCCAGCACAGCGGTCCGGGTCCCGGCGGCCATGATTGGCGCTTGGAGATGACATAATCTCCAAGCGGCGGCTGGGGGATGCGGCGGTGTAAAAGGGAGCAAACACCGGGCGGATCTCAAAAACCCAGGTGCGATCTGGCGTTTTTGGTGTAAAAGGGGTATTAGTGTGCTATCATGCGTAAAGTACCAATGTTCAGTACTATTCACATATATCAGGGCTATTTTTGTGCAGGCTCCAGCAGGAACTGAGGCCCTAATTCTAGTTCACTCTTTCAGACAAAATATTTCTTAGATGGACAAAACCATGTGCACTGCAGGTGAGGCAGGTGTAAAACCCCACCCAAATCTAATTATCTCTGCACAAGTAACACCTGCCTCACCTGCAGTGCACATGGTTTTGTCCATCTAAGAAATATTTTGTCTGAAAGAGTGAACTAGAATAAGGGCCTCAGTTCCTGCTGGAGCCTGCACAAAAATAGCCCTGACATATATAGAACCCATTCTGCACATATTACGCTGTTTGGTGTAAGGGGAACTAACTGGGACGGCCTAAGCTTGATTCTATTTGACCGTTCCACAAATCCGTGTCAGTATTCTGACTGTTGGTCAATTGGTGTCGGCATTCTGACCGTCGGTATTGTGTCTGTCGGTAAATCAACATCTACCAGCAGTAGGTACTGCAGTATGAATGGCTGTCACAAAGCCACACACAATGCACATGCAACACTTAGTTGATCAATTATTTGCAGCTGCAGAAGATATCTAAATACTCAAAGATTGCAGCGTTGCGTATGAACCAAAGAGTGTATGCCCACTGGTGATATTGCTGTTGGGACAGACTGTATCAGATGCACTACTCTCTATTACAGTATGCATGGATGCTAACAGTCCTTGCACATACAGTAGAATGGATGTACACAAGGGGAGGAGTTAGTGCAGCATGTGCATGAAATCACAGATGGGTAGCCAAAAATATATGCTGCAGTATACACATTGTGGGGGTTATTCTTGTTCAATCAGTCCTCTGTGCCCACCCACGCATTTCTGACGCCATTTGATCAATATACAAACCTGATAAAAATACCGACACCGCACGGGTGCGTGTGGCCATGGCGAACAGAGTGTTTGATGGGCGCACGCACTCAACTGTGGGTGGGTGGCAGGGGGTTATGCGGGGGGCAGTGGTCTGGGGGATCCACCCATGGGAAAGCCTAGTGTTTCATGGGCATTCCCATGAAAACGCTGGGCATTCCCATGCAAATCGCTGCCCATCCTGTTCTTGTCGAGGGTGCACGCATGTCTAAGGGACCTGAAAGTCATTTAAATATGCATGTACCTTCCACATCATTCGATGGTTGATCATCGAAAGATGTGGGTGTTGCCTCATTTGCAGCTGTGCGGTCAACCCGGCGTGCGAGGTGGGTGGACCTGCGAGCGGTGGGCAGCATTTAGTCCACATGCAACACTGCAAAATTTACAGTGTTGCATGTGAACCAGAATAACCCCCAATGTACGACTCAGAATCAGGCCATAAAGGTCATCTCATTTTACTCATCGTTTTATAGCACAATGATTATCATCATTATATGAGCACAATGATTATCATTCTGAATAATCTGAAAAAAACATACAAGGCTGGATTGAAGAGTAATGCCTCCATGAACGTAGTAGTAGTTTGTTTAATTATAAGGCGCCACAAAGTGTCTGCAGCGCCGTACATAGCAAACAAAAAACAAATTACAAGGTAACGTACAGGGTGTGTTGATAAAATACAGCATAAATAGGGGTATGGCTGGTAGAATTAAAATCAGCATCGAAATTGTCGAAGGTGTCGAAATTGTCGAGGAGACTGAAGATGAAGTAGAGGAAGGGAAGAACAGGGCAGGAGCACAGGTGAGGTAAAGAGTTGACAGATTAAAAGGAGGCGGGTGAGCGATGAAAAACAATAGGATAAGTGGGAACGGTTGGAGGGGTAGTGTAGGCAGGAGAGGAGGAGCCAAAGAGGTTAGGAGGAGGAGGGATAGGCTTGTCGGAAGAAGTGGGTTTTGAGGGAGCCTTGCGAGTCCACCAAACCCCGCCTTGCGAATGGTTGTCTGGCGCCACCCATTCGAAAGGGCGACTCGCTCGCAGGGGTTTGTGAATGGATGTTACACAGTAACATCCATTGCAGGGCAGGGGGGAACCTCCCACATCTTTTTAAGGTCACCTACCATCGAAAGATGTGGAAGGGGCACACATATAAAAGTGATTTTCAAGTCACTTACATATGCGCGCCTACCTGGAAGGAAATTTGTGGGCAGCTGACATCCAGTGATCTCAGCTATCTGCCCCCCGTGCCATGTCTTCATCAGCAGGAGAACGCCCAGCATTCTCATGGGAATGCCCTTGAAAAGCTGGGCGTTCCTATATGCTAATGGGGCTGCCCACCACCCCTCTCTGCCCCCGGGTGTCTGTTCGCTGTGGGTGCACGCACACTGCGTATGCACATGTGCAGAAATGCACATGCGCACAGCGCCACCATCGTTCCCCCGCAAGGCGGTTGCAAAGCAACCTGAATAAAGCCCTAGGTTTCATAGCTGTCTTTATTAGTGCAAAATTGCAATAATCCTATCCAGAGATGCATGTTAAAAAATAAGCTACATGACTACGTTGCCCACACATTTTCATTAAACCTTGCCTACCTGTGAAAACCCTATGGCCACCCAGTTCCGTACTTTCAGCCATAAGTGAAGAGGTGAATAGGTTTAGGTATGACTGAGAGAGAACCTTGTGCAATGCCATAGAAATCCTGGGTAAATTGCTGGCAAAAAAAAGTAAATATATCAGCCCTTGTTCATTAAACACAGAAATATAAAACTTGTGGATTACTTCCTTAAACATTATCTAGTTAAATAAAAATCTTGTTTAACAGACTGTAACTGGGAGACTCTGACAGCAGGCCAGCTACAATAATGGGGCACAGTGCCAGCTACTGTGAATGAGACAGAGATATTGCAAGGAAACAGCAGTCGATAGAATTAGATAACTTGTTTTAAAGCCCAGTAAATACAGATTAATGTTCTTTTTAATGGAGTATTGCCGATAGGTTCTATCATTTAGGTACTCTGTTAACAATGCAGCTATTTCCATATGTATTTATTGACAATGAACTGAATGAAACATAGGTGGCATTCAGCTACTGAACAGCAGTACTACTGCAGCTTTGAGAGACAATACAAAACAATGAGCAGTGGGTCTGGGCAGATGGTGCATTAATTAATAACCACACTGCTCTGAACTTTGGCAGAAGACAGATGTTAGTGTTAGGATCTCCTGTGCCACGCTGTCTGGCGAGACACCACGTGACACTGGCTGGAAGGAGATAGTGACAGGACCAGGGCGATCTCCTGTGCCACGCTGTCTGGCGAGACACCACGTGACACTGGCTGGAAGGAGATAGTGACAGGACCAGGGCAGCCTCGCCAACCTGACTCCGTTGTACCCAGATGGAGTTGACGTGTGTGTGCGGGGTGCTAGGCTTCACCAATAATAGCCGCGTTCGTGGGAGCCCGTTAGTCAGGCTCCCACCTCGATGCCACCTGGTCTTATGTTAGGACAACACACACGCCAAGGCCAGTGATGAACAAGGGGAAACCTATCTACAAACAAAGAGGCGAGGACCACCCTGCCCTGCGGAGAGGGGTGCCAGTGGATAGCACTCTAAACAGGAACCCGCTGTGCTAATGCTTTAACAGGTGTAACCATACACAGTATGCTGACACACTAAGAACCGCTGACAGGTGTAACAATACACGATATGCTGACACACTAAGAACTGCTGACAGGTGTAACAATACACTATACGCTGACACAATAAGCAAATGATAGTACGGAGACAAAGAGGGGGAATCTTCCCAACTTATCTGGAACCGAGGGATATCAATATCTGGAGAAGGAATCCCACAAAGACCAACAGGAGCTGCAGGGACCGGGAGACGGATAAAGGACGACACACGGACACCGGGAGGACAGGAGACTGGATGGAGGACACAGCTGGGAATCAATGACAGGATGCAGGATGACTGGACACAGGAACCAGGAGCAGTGGGTAAGCAGGAACCAGGAACACTTGAGACCCTGAGGTACAAGCTATAACCGGCATGGGACTGAACAACCAGAGGGTTTATATAGAGAGCACAATGAGGTGCTGATTACACATAGCCTAAAGGTGTGCACTGCAGGCTAGGAGCCTAATCAAGACACCTGAGTCCAGAACACACAGTACTGAAAGTAACCTGCAGTGGCCCAGGCTGACCACTGGATGCCACTAGCGAGTACACACACACACAGGCTGAGATAAACCCAGGGAGAACATGAACTACACACAGAAAATGTGAATAGTACATAACACCGATCCGCTGGAGGCGGATCGTAACAGTTAGTATGTTCGAGCTGAAAAAATACCATGTTCACAATCACTGCTACAATGCTACCATAGTGGGAATATAAGCAGGAGGACAGGGTTTCGCCACAATGGCTTACTGAATAGCATTTATTATGTATTTATGCTATTGGGAAAACAGAGATTAGTCATCATTTGGAGACTTTATGGTCTAAAGTGTATACACCTATACTGTACTTGCATAGATTAATATAAGTTAATTTCCTCTGTGTATGCCCACCAAGAAATATGTATGCATATGTGTGGCACAGAATTGTTCAGGCACCTCTTTCACCTTACGACGGATGAGGTCTAATAGATAATGGAAGGGGCGTGCAAGCACAGACCGATGTCAGTAAGCATTAATGTTCTCCGTATTGATTAGCATCTGTTAAAGACTGCACGATTTACAAGGTGCCGCACGGGACGTATTCCATTACAGGGAATTACCCCACTCATGAGTTCCTGAAGTGGGAGTGAATCTAAAATGTGTGGAATAAACACAAATTGTGGTGGCATGATAAGAAAAACCTAATGGTTTCCACACCTCTATGCCGACTTATTTTTTGGGCATGCCTCAGTGATTTTTGCCAGCAATTAGGTGTGGGGAATTCTGTAAAAAATTAGATTTGTGTGTGTGTGTCAGGGTGGGCTGGATCCAAACTGAAATCTAAATTGCAATGTATATATAAAGCTGTCCAGCATTTCCAAAGGTAGTCAGTATTTACTCAGTATGCAAATGAACAAACCCAAATGTATTTGGATCCATTGCATTGCATCATGGTTTGTCCAGGTGCACAGTTACTATACTGTACTTGTGTTTTTTTTGCTTTGCTTGCACCTCAGAATCCCGGCACTCTCTGCGTTCTTATTGTGTCTTATTGTGCTGGTTGGTTAATTGACTTCTGCTTAAAAAAAATCACAGGTGTCCAAATGATACAGAGGAAGAGACTCATGTGAATGACTGAAATAGTCTGTTAAGCATTGTGTAATATGGGTGTGCTGTATAACTAGGATTTAGTTGGTATCATTACAGTCAATATCCTGACGTTCACATACCTGCGTGGGCTCCCGATGGGTCACAATGCATACAACTTCAAAAATAAGTATTAGGGATAGGGCTGGGCTTCAGGGAGGTCTCGGTGGCTGCCTAATGTAATGGTTAGGCTGTATGGGGGTGTTAGGATTAGGATATGGCTGAGGTGGGTTAGGGGGTCATAATACTTACCAAAACTTAATAGCATTTTCACTGTTGGGATCACACCGATGACATTCTGTCCGGCAGAATGCTAAACCCAACATGTAGAAATAACTATGTATACTGTACATGTACATCATACTTGCATATTTTCATGGATTCTTACCTAGGAGATGCATGGAGAGGAGATGCGGGTGGGTGGCAATGGGGATGAGCTGGTTACAGAATGCCAATAAGCCTCATTCCCCACATTGAAAAATCCCTATGATTGCCACTTATTTGCATAGGTGTGGTCCAAAAATGACCTTACTCCATACTTGCCTATGTTTTGAAGCCAGCCCACTTCCCTACCGAAGTGACCATTTCTGTAGAGAATAACTACCTCATGAGTCTCCTCTTAAATATAACATGTGAGGCACAACAACAAGCTTTGTCATGGCATGAGGGGGCATAAGGCACCTCTTGTCCGCACACTGGAAATTTATAGCCAGCACAATTTTTATCCCACCAATTCATGAAATATATAAATACTAGGCAGCCTGTAGTATATACAGATTTACTTAATAAATCATATGTCTTGTACTTGCAGAGAATTAGCAGAATGCATTTAATGGTGCTTTGAAGCACCTTATTTAACTACTTGATTTTTTCTTTCTTAGATAAAATGAGAAAGCCTCTGCATGACTCTTACACTGCTCTATGAAAAATGATTCAAAGGCTGCATACAACTAATACTTAGTGATTCAGCCCCTGGAGGTAGGTTTATTGATGTAAGCACAGAAAAGAACACAAAGATTTGGAGGCAGTCCCACTTCTACTAATATAAGCCTTTGAACATTCTTGATGCAAACTTTTACATTTCAGGGGAGAAATTAGCCTGTAGACTGGTAAACAGAGACAGTTGTGGGCGTGCCGTGTTTCTGAGATAATTATTAAATATACTTTAGTATATATAGATGCTTAAGTCCAAAACCATGCTGAAGCAGATGTTTCCACATTGTTTATGCAATTGAAATATTGGTGCACTACATGTACTAAGAATGTACTGGCATGCCTAAAGTATAGGAATTGTAATACTGCATTTGCTACTACACTCTCTCACATCCAGTGCATACCTCACAACTGACCCGATTTCCTCAGAACAGTCCCAGTTTTTTTGGACTGCCCGACTTCGCCCCCGGGCTGGCAGTGTCCAACATTGAGGGGTGGGGTGCATCATCATGGTTTATTCTGACATAGTGAAATAGTAGACAGTCTATGTCTACTTTCGATTCTGGTGCCATGGGTCTGCACACTGTGATCCAATCGAGATATTTGCAATTATTTTTCTCTTATATTTATATGTCATTTCTTGCCATCACAACATAATGTACCACTAGATAAAGTACCACTGTGCTTTCAACATTCACACTTTTTAAACTTTTTTTTAAACAATTTTTTGCTATCAATTTTCTGCTTAAAAACAAATAAGTGATCCACACTACTAATTTTGAGTTGGATATTTTGACTGGCAAGTATCACCTGGACATCAACTAGGTAGGCATGGTGTAGGGAGAACACGCTCTGGGTGCCGAATTTCAAGTGGCACCAAGACGGTTACTCGGGCCCCCAACACTGCTGCACAGTGGATGCAGGGTGAGGTGGTAACTACAGAGACACACTCTGCTGGAAGCTTGCCTTCTACTTTTGCTGCCCTGATGTTCTCCTCCAATGATCTCTGCAGGCCATGTCCTCCTCAATGTGGTAGGTAAGAGTGGTGGAGCTGCCAGTACAGAGCCAACACTACCATCTTCCTTCAGCTGTGATGACGAGAAGGATGACCCAGGATGTATGAACTCTTTGACCCCAGGAACTCCCCCCCCCCCAGTGACCAAGAGCAGTGGAACCACCTATCTCAGCCTCCCCAGTGGAATGTGTACTGGCCTTGCTTTACCACTTGTGCTGCAGCCACAGTAGATAAACCTGGTGGACAATGCACTGAACTGATCTGACAGAGCCACAGAGGGAACTACAATCTGCTTCATGACAGCAGCATTCAGATAGACGGTGATCAGAGGCCTGGGGCATCTGCATTTATTATAATTATTTAGTTGTATCATTTTTCCAGCTTTGTAGTTTAATTTCATTTTATTGTAGTGTATTTGTGGTGGTTGTGGTTGCACCTAGAGATGGGACTTTTTATATATAAATATATATCATTTATCTATTATTATTATTATTATTATTATTGTTATTTTACTTTTTATTTGGTGGTGTGTCTCTGCTGCTGCAGGTGAGGGAAAAGAGGAGAGGAGAGATGTTTCCTGGCTTTTAGGTAGCAGACCCTGGCCTCTTCCTCACCTGCAACAGCAGCAATATGTCAGAGATGATTAGATGGATAATTAATGCATGCTAAAAATGTGATGCCTCCTGCATGCATTACTGGTCAGCTAAACTATGCAGAGATCAGTGGCGTAACAATAGCCCTGCAGACCCCATGGTGGCGGGGAGGCATTTAGAAAGTGTGGGCGCCGGGGGTGCTGCGGGGCTATTATTACCCGCTGCCGCCTGCCGGGACCTGTCGCTGCCGCATCTGTCTGCGGTTCCGTCCCGGCTCTCCTGGCTCCGAGTCCTGCTGCTAATGAAAAACTTACAGTCCATACAGCAGACAGTTTTTATGGATGCTAGATGTGGTCTGCTGTATGGGGGCAGTACAATACAGGGAGAGCCAGACTGAGTTACATATAGACAGACACATTGATTGATTGATTGATTGATCGATCGATAGATATAGTAAAGGTTATGATTAGAATTAACATTTATTTATATAGTGCTTCATATTGATTTGTTAGAAGACTTGTTTTTATTTTGTATCTTATGGATGACAGATGCCATTTACTATAGTGGTTCGGTGAATTTTTGATTATTTATAATCCTAGTATAATTGGCAGAAACTTTACTGAAAACTGTATATAAAAGCAAATGTATATAAACAGTGCATAGCAGTGGCCAACACTGAAACTGTAATTGAAATATATATACATAACAGGAACATAACCAGGTGTAAAATGTATCGTGTCATAATCAGGTGTCAGCTTCTTTGTTTACAGAGGATCAAACCAAGGATCCACTGTCTAAAAAATAGAAATATGGATTACTGAGGTAGGTATCAGCACCATTCATATAAACTCAGTGACTGCTTCCTCTCCTTATGCAAATGTCTCCTAGGCAACCAATATCGCTATGGAAACCAAATCACAACATAACATGCTACAACTCTGCAACCTCCATATTGAATTGATTATCATACACATTGCCACTAACACTAAATAAACATATGTGCAGTGAACTTGGAAGGCTGAGGTTTAATTTAATAAAATACATAAAAAAGCGGATGCTATTACACATGGCAATAAACTCAAATAGCCCCACTGCTGTCTAACATTAAAAATGGATGCACAGTAAAGAAGACACATACATTGCTAAACATCAAAAAAAAATAATGGAAAAATAAATGAAAACAGCAAAGCATCTAGTCCCACATAAATCCAGATATAGGTTATGATATACTGAAAGCTTATTATAAAAACATGTGGAAATTAATTATTTGTTAATTTTGTCATCCATGCTGCCCAGTATGCTGTCGTGCGAAACAAACACTTTATTATTGCTGATAGGAAGGATTTTTATTTCTTTTAGAGGTACTTACAGTATATGTTAGTTGGGGCTCACTACGCAATTTTCTTAGTGGGCTATTCTGCGTAGGGAAATCGCATCGCATCGCAAGGGCCATTTTAGGGCCATGGGATGTGCGATGCGATTTTCCTATGTAATTTATTCGCTGCTCTCTCAGCCCCGGGCCATCGCATCGCATCTGCCACAAAATCGCATGCGATTTTAAATTGCATGTGATCGCATGTCATTTTATAGGGTGTTTGATGCCATGACATTAGGTATACAATAATATGATTGTATGTCCCAAAAATAGGTTTAACGCACCCCCCCCCCCCACTATCCACGCCACCCCGAAGCATGGCGAGCTCAGCAAGCCCCACGAGGTGCAGTAGAACGCGTCCTCTGACTTTTTCATTACCCCACTATCCACGTTGGCATGGAGTTGACTTTATATAGTGTGGCGAGCGAACGCAGAATACATGTAAAGTAATCCGCGTACGCTCGGCACGCTTCGGGCTCCGTAGCTCGCTGCGCTCGCCACACTATATAAAATCAACTCCACGCCGACGTGGATAGTGGGGGTATGAAAAGGTCGGAGGAAACTTTCCGCCGCCTCTCGTGGGGCCCGCTGCGCTCGCCAAGCTTCGGGGTGGCGTGGATAGTGGGGCGGGTGTGTAAAAGCTATTTTTAGGACATACAATCATATTATTGTATACCGAATGTAATGGCATCGCACACCCGATAAAATCGCATGCGGTCGCATGTGATTTTGCAGGAGATGCGATGCGATATTGTGGTGTAAAAAAATTTACAAGAAAAAAATCGCATCGCATTCCCTTAAAAGGGCCCATGCGATGCGATTTCCCTACGTTACCGTCCGTATGCTAATTGAGCGCCCAACTAACATATAAGTACCCTTTTAGACTACTGCGGTCTTCTATATATTGAACTAGAAAAACATTCTTGAAGGATATTCAGTTGGAGACCCCCGGTGCGATTAACTTTTTAGCTCAAAATTCATCGAGCGTAGTTCACATTGCGTGTTTCGCTGGTGGGTTCCCAGCTTTTTCAAGCCACCCAGCAAAACGCGTCAGCCACCCCTACTCTCCGCTTTTCTAGTGTGGACTACAAATATATATGGACTTCCATTCTGGACCTTAAACCCAATACGGACCCACAGTGACCAACGAACAAGTTCACTGTAGCTGCTACCACTCCATAGGACTTCAGAATCTGCCAAACAATAAAGATGCAAGATCCATCCTAAGAATCATGAGTGGTCACACTTTACTATAAATTAAGCAGCTTTGTGAACAAAGGAAAAAGGGGAAAGAAATCAGTTTAATTGGGACGCACTCCTCACCCACACTGTCTCTTTTCAGCAGCTTACCACCAATAGAACATCAACATTTCTATATTATCTTTCCGGTTTGGAAAAAACTGGGACATACAGTATCCTGTCAAAGGGTCCATATAAAATTTCACATCCAGAGGATTTAATAGTCACACTATATACAAATAGGAGAAAATAGGGGTGCCTACTCCCTTGCAATTGCAAATTAAAAATATATGATCACCCTCTACGCTTTAATTCAAATGTTTATGTATGGCAATTATTATTTATGCATGTTATTAACAATGGTAAAATACCAAAAATAAATGTTTAATATATCTATATGGAATTGTGGTGTGGATTAATCTTTGCTCCAAAAAAGTGCAGTTTCCTTTTACCCTTTCTTTTAATGATCACATATGCACTAACATATGTGATTATTAACGCAAAGGACAACTTTGCGTTAAGAGCTGCCTTTGCGATGTGCCCGGCAATGTGTGTGCGGTCCCCGGTGGCTCCCCCCCTTCTCCTGCCCGGCAGCTCCCTGCTCAGATGGCTGCAGGGGCTGCTGGGAAAGTTTAAATTGCGTATCTTTTATGTTATTAGTGTAAATTGCGTTCAAATCCACTTATTCCCTACCGTAGTGCATTAGCTTATAGTAGCTATTCATATAGTAGTTATTCAAGTCTGGTGCTTGTTTGTAGGCAGACTTATACCCCTTTCACATCGCAACTAATTACCGGGTACAAGCTGGTTTCTTGTCGGCTCGACCCGGTAATTAGTGCGATGTGAAAGGGGTTACCGGGTGCCGAAAACGGGTAGCAACACGGCAATAAGTAATGGTAAGAAAGCAGAGTTCTGTACTTGTGTATTATCACGACGCTCACTACGGCATTTGCGTAGAGGGCTATTCACGGTAGTTAAATCGCATCTGCTCTGTGTCAGTGAATCCATTAAAAAGATAGGGTGCGATAAAAAAATCGCATCACATCGCATGCCATGCGATGCGATGGTGGAGCATATAAAAAATCGCATCCTATCGCATTGCATGCCGTTATTGTATGTCCTATACCATTAAATGACATATCATGTCATTTATTTTGACCCCCCACCCTCCCCACTATCCACGTCATCCCGCAGTGTGGCGAGTGGCGGCGGTACACGTCCAACTAACCTTTCCATACCCCCACTATGCACGTTGGTGTGGACTTGATTTTTTATAGTGTGGTGAGCGCAGCGAGCCCCCCAGCCTGAAGCATGGCGAGCGCAGCGAGCCCCGCGAGGGGAAGCGTATTATGTTACATGTATTACGCATCTGCTCGCCACGCTTCGGGCTCGATGGCTCGCCACACTATGTAAAAACAACTCCACGTCGACGTGGATAGCGGGGGTATAAAAAGGTTGGTCGGACGCGTACCGTTGCGCTCGCCACGCTTCAGGATCACGTCGATACTGGGGGGGGCCTTAATAAATGACATTATATGTCATTTAATGGTATAGTACATTAAATGCCATTATAAGTGTCAAAATCGCATTGCATCGCATGCCATACCATAACAGCATGTGATGCGATTTTACTACATTTGCGTACGTAGTAAAATCAGGCGCCGTGATAATACACAAGTACCCAGAGTTCTTACTGGTTCGTTGCCATGTTGCTGTGCGGTGTGAACGGGTTAAACGGGTCGAGCGACCCACTTCCCATTCACGCTATGGAGGAGGCAGCGCTTGGAGGAGCACCAGCTCTAAGCGCTGCCTCCTCCCCTGCCTCCGATGACGCGCCGATGCTCAGCCGTGCCCCTGATGATGTCAGCAAACCTGCAATATTGCCGGTTCGCTAGTTTACAGTGTGAACAGATCGCACATGCAGGGTCGCACCGGGACTGAACTGGCTAAAAGTCCCGATGCGACCCTGCATTTGCGATCTGAAGGCAGTATAAGCAAATTATAGCTTGTAAGGTGCTAATTAAAACAACATAATAGCCTGCAATACTACATCTAAAATCAATCATATGGAAAACCCTGCCTCTAAATATCTTGAGTGTGCCCCTTATTAGACTTATATGCATTGCAATAAAAAAGTGTCACTCAAAAGTCCAGTATAAAATATGGAGCTTGTTTTCTTCACTACATCAATAATTAAATCATGTAAAACATTTCTGTTTTAGTCCAATCTTTGCCAAGATACCAACAGTACAATTAGTACAACAAGTTTTTGCAATTTTGCATTGATACACTACACTGCCCACAACCACGCCTAGGGTGCAAATGATAGATAAAAGTTTAGTTTAAGACAAACTGGAAGATTGACATAAGAGGTAGTTTAAAACTCTAGGGGGTATGGTTTAAAAGAATGACAATATGTTCACAATCAAAAGGTGAACACAATATCGTCAAAAAGCTCAATGTCGATAGGGTTAAAAAGTCAACTGGAACAATTTGCTCTATATTTGAACTTCCCACTTAATATATGATTGGCGTCAACTGTGTTGAACTATTTATTTAATTGAAAATAAATTATTATTAATATTATTATTATCATTCCCAGTTATTTATATAGCACACACATATTCCGTAGCGCTTTACAGAGAATATTTGAACATTCACATCAGTCCCTGCCCTAGTGGAGGTTACAATCTTTGGGGGCTATTCTGGTTTATTCGCTCAGATGCGAATTCGCACCCTTGCGAATCAACCAAACCCATCTTTTGCGAATGGTTGGCTGCCGCCACCCATTCGCAAGGGCGACTCGCTCGCAGGGGCCTGCCGCCACCCAGTCGCAGGGCAGGGGGAACCTCCCACATTTTTCGATGGTCGCCAACCATCGAAAGATGTGGAAGGTGCACGCATATGTAAGGTTGCTCTGGGCAACCATAAATATGAGTGCATGCTGGAGAGGAAATGGGCGGGCAGCTAATGGGGCTGCCCGGCACCCCGCTCTCCCACTGTGTTGGGTGCGTGCACCTGGTGAACAGTCTCTGTGGGTGCACGCACCCTGTGTATGCACATGCGCAGAAATGTTCACAGCGCAACCATCCGACCCCGTGGGAACGCAATCTGCGAACAGACCTGAATAAGGACCTATATTTCCTACCACATGTGCACGTACACACAGACACAGTCTAGGGTTGATTTTTTTTTATTGGGAACCAACCAATTAACCTACCATAATTAGTAAATGCAAAAGCAGCATCTTTTGGCAACCAGATGTTTTGCATGTTCACCCTAAAAAAGGAGTGCACTTGTCTCTGAAACGTTGCTGCTTTTGCATTTTACAAACGAAGGGTTCTATATACAGTACTATGCCGTGGAAAGCGATAACATGGATGTAGACAATGTACCAAGCAATCACTGTGTCCATTTTATCTTTCTCCAAGGCTTAGTAAACAGACCGCATAGGATGTTTCTGGCAAGTGTTATCTTTTGTACATGTGGTAGGGAATATAGAGTGTAAGCTCCACTGGGACAGGGACTGATGTGAATGTTCAAATATTATCTGTAAAGCGCTGTGAAATATCTATGTGCTATATAAGAAACTGTTAATAAATAATAAATAAATAAATCTAAATACAATAGAGTGCAGTACATATGTCATCATCAAGAAAAAATAATATATCATGTAATATATAATATAAACAATGCATACACTCCCAAATCAATGCTTATTTTAGCTATTGATAAAATATTCTTCATTTTCTTGCTTTGGCATAAGTTAGGATGCAGAAAATGTACATTTTAGGATGGGTTTATTGAAAGTGAAAATAAGCCTGATTAACTTCCAGATTTATGTCAGAATTTTTTATACCTGCCAGGCAATTTTCTTTTACCCTGGGCTAGTGGAAATGCTCAGGGTCACAAGTCCACAATGCCTGTCAGACTACTCAATATACCTTAAAAAGACAGCCTATTCAGGAGCAGTCACTGACATTTGAAAGGGTACATCCTCCCCTTTGCAGTCTTTCTTTCCTATCTTGACACGTTCCTAATTAAGCAGCAATATAACTGCTGTGTAATTGAACAGATGTAGTAGTCATTAACAGGAATTACCCATTCTTCTATAAATTCTGTATATGCAGAGGGGGTGTAGTGTGCAATGGGTGAATCTAATTGCCCGGGACTTCCCAAGGGAGATGTACAAACAGATCAAGACATCACACAAGTGAGAGGTTGGAGTTCTGACATAGGATTGTTGTCACTCATGCATTTATCTTGCCATGCTGAAAAGTTAATGGTAGCAGGAATCAGTGTTGTGAGATTCCATAAATAAAGCTACGTCTGGGTCTGAAATGAAGCACACCACAGCTCTGTCTGAGCTATAGTGACATTTTGATTAAAGCCTCACATAAAGCAGTGGCTTTTATGAGCAGCTGCTTAAAAGACAATCTATTTAAGTGAAAACACGGTTCAGAGTATCTCATTTCCCTTGGCAATTTACTGGTAGCCATTTGTTTGCATCGCACACATCGGGATTATAATCACAGCACTGCTCATGAAATCAGCCGTTAGCAACCATTTCTGTGGACTTCAAAGATTTATAAAGGACTAAATGATCCCCTTTATATTGCAAAAATGAATCTTAACATGGCTTAAAATAGCATTCCGATTAATTACAATTGCATGAAATCCGTCTTTAACGACTGGTTATTGCACAACATCTAGAGTTGTACACATCACGGTACTCTTCATTACTTCCTCCAGGACTCAGCGAAGACATAGGGCAGTATTCAATGAAAAAAATTTGCCGTGCATGGCGAGAGATTTTTTCTCTCGCCATGCACTCGCCCTGTTCCGGAGGGCTCGCTGCCACTCCTGCTCCCTCTATTCAATGTGGTTAAGACTCTTAACATCTGCAGCGGACGAGCATCCGCGGCAGGGAGCTGGCAGGGAGCCGTGGGACGGTGGCAGCCAGGGAGATTACAGTCTCCCTGGCTGCCCCAGAACATATGTGGAGGGGAGGTGGGCTCCCCGGGACCCAGGCAGCACAAGCTGCCCCCCCCCTATAGCCAGCGGGGGACCCAGTATTCACTGCACCCGATCGTGCATATGTAATGATCGGATGCAGTGAATATATGAATATCTAATGAGCGGCTCGAGAGCTCCTGCCCCCTGCTAGCTGCTCTGTGTAAAAAAAAATATATAAATATTTGTTTTAAAATGAAATATATATTCATGTGCTATAAGCACATGAATAAAAATAACATGCCCCTTCACAGAAAAAAAATCCTGATTTTTTGACACCAAAATAAAAAAAAAAAACCTTTTAGTTTAAAAGTTCACATTCCAGCTCTCCATGAAAAGATGGAGAATTGCTACACGGAGAGAGACGGCGAAAATCACTTAGAAAGACGGCGAATATTTCACATTGAATAGGGTTGCTCGCTTTTGGAGGGCAAAATGCTCCGTCCAAGGTGAAAAAAGCACAAATTCGCCATAAAACAGGGCAAATTTTTCTCATTGAATACTGCCCATAGCTTCCAGTCCTTCTTGTATCCCACGTCTCTTGATAATGAACTGGATGGGGCGGGACTGTGAGGATGCCAGTCAAATAATGTGACCACGGAGGTATACGAACTTATCACACTCTATGTTACGTAAATAGTCCTAGAGTAGATATTGTGCTGTTTCTTCAATTGTTCTGTCCTGAATGGGGTATTTCTCTTTGAACATTGTCTCTTGCCGTAGATGGTGGGAGGAACAAAAGAAATGCAATATAGTTTAATATATTCATCCTTCTGAACATATTACACTGTATTGTATTTCTTTTGTTCCTCCCACCATCTACGATGAGAGACACTTTTCAAAGAGAAATACCCCATTCGGGTCAGAATGATTGAAGGAAGAGCACAATATCTACTCTAGGACTATTTAATAACTTAGAGCATGATAAGGTCGTATACCTCCTTTGCTATTTATCTTGTTGTATTTTTGTGTATGGTGACCCAACTTGGTATTCGTAAATCGCAGATTGGTGCAAAGTGATCTTGATCTATTTGTTGTCCCCCCCCCCCCCCCCCCTGAAATAATATGGCCCCGCTGTACAGTGATCAGACCTGATAATGATAACTGCTGACATGATTGAAAAGTGATTAGTAGAGAGTGATAAATAACCAGCCAATCAGCCCTAATGTTACAGGCTGTATTTGAAAGAAACCTAAAGTTTGGAGCTGATTGGTTGGTGGTTCATCAATGATGACTAGGTCTGGCATTTAAACACAGTTACAATTATCTTGACTTTCCTTTGATTTAGAAACTGTCAATGTGGTTTATGTTCACACAAACATTCAATCATGTTTTTATGGGCCTTATGTATAGATTGCATCTTATGTACTGCTTAATTTCATCCAATTTTACTGTCCCATTAAATCAAAAGTGTATATGCACATTTCACCATTCCTTCTACCGTTCCTCTGATTCTTTTCTGTCAAAAGTATATAACATCATGGCTATCTATGTGGGTGTGCAAAATTATACTCAAGTTTGGACTCCTATTACACACTCCAACATGTACACAATCAGCCTTATTTTGCTTTGGACCTAGTGCAGTAAATGTATTCGCCATTTACCTTATCTGCTTTTCCCAGCACCTATAATTGGCCCTTTTCTTTCCCGATAGCTTGCATGTTTCTAGCAAAAGTCTTTTTCAAGCACAAAATCATGATGAGGAATTACAGTAAATAAACAAATGTATTCAACTTTCAGCACTTGTTCTGGGAGTCATGTTCTGGGACCCATTATCACGCCTCCTTCTCTGCCTGTTATAGAAATCAAGGAACACTTGCTGTGACTGTAACTTTTAATCTGTAGTGTGTATGTTTGTACAATAGTTTTGTTTTACTACAGTATTTCTCCTTTCAAGGATTGAAGGTTGTAAGTATGATTGTATACGTGTGTACATGCATATTGGCATCCCAAGAAGGTCACGGGCAGCTCAAAAGGGGATCGCGGGTGACTTTTGAGAGGGTAGAAGTCCTCCTAGTGTATGCTCAGCCCAGGGCCGGACTGGGACCTGAAATCGGCCCTGGCATTTTGAGCACACAGGCCCACCCAAAGTAGGCGGGACCCTTGCGCGGCGATGCCGCGCTTCAAAAAGGGGGCGTTGTCTCATGGGAAAGAGGCGTGGCATCAGAAAATGGAGGCATTACACATTATGGAACACACCGTAATGCCCATTACAGAATATGACACAAACTAGACCCCACAGGCTGCTCCCCTTGTATAATAACAGGACACCACAGGTTACTCCACCTGTATAATAACAGGAAACCACAGGCTGCACCCCTGCACACTAAAAGAACACCACAGGCTGCTCCACCTGCACAATAACTGAACGCCACAGGCTGTTCCCCCTGCTCAGTAACAGAACACCAAAGGCTGCTCCCCCTGCAAAAGAACTGGACACCATAGGCTGCTCCCCCTGCATAATAACAGGACTGAGGAGTTAGGACACCTCAGGCTTCTCTCAGAGAAGTTCTCTAGGAGAAGCCTGTGGTGTCCTGACTACTCAGTCCTGTTCTCCCCTGTACATATGCTACCTGCATATGCTTTACACAGGCACACTGGAATAATAACAGTCTTCATACTGAAACTGTAGAAGACAAAAAAAAGGCTCAGGCTGAAGAATAACATGCTCATCTCTTATTACCAATTATAATTCACCTGTAGACTGGCAAAGCTGTCACTGTCTTCGCTGCCACCACTGGACACACACAACAAGGTGCTGCTGCCGCCGCTGGACACTCACAACAAGCTGCCGCCACTGGACACACGCAACAAGCTGGAACTGGAAGCAGGAAGCAAGTAGGGTGCCGTGTGATCGGCACAGGCAGGCTGCGCTGCTTCCTGCCTTCTCCTTGTCCTCTGACCCCTCGACCCGCCCACAGCGCCACCCTCTGTACTATCTGCAGCGGCCTCCTGCACTGTTAGACAGGTGACGTTCCTCAGTGCAGGAGGCCGGCGGCCATATTCTTAAAGCCGCGGCCAGCGCCGCTTAAGGGTGGAGATGTTCGGGGACTCAAATTCGGCCCATCTGGCCATCGGCCCTTCTGGCATTTGCCAGAAGTGCCAGATGGCCAGTCCGGCCCTGGCTCAGCCTATCAATAGTGTGATTGTATCAGTATGTACCCAACATTATTTGGTGTAATTCACCATGATTCAACAGGGGGCCAGTGATGTTCCTTCACCTCAATTTCACAGCCAGGCCAGCTAAAAAAAAGTTAATGCAAGGCCATAACCAAGTGGAGGGACGGTAAGTACTGCTACTTTATATTTTCTAGTAATAGCCTCAATCCCATTCACTTAAATACCAGTAATCAGAGGGTTCAAGAGTACAGATCTCCGATTAGAAAAGTTGATCACATTCTACTCTACACACTGTAGCTAAAACCCAACTCAAACTCTCCTGGACAGGAAGAGCCCACACCAAGGCAGATTACCCATCTGCCTCTTCTGGAAATTGCTAGAAGGCTGATTCAGCTGTGCAGCGAGACCAGCGCTGCCCAAATCACATAAAAAGGGCTAGCCAAGCTGCTCCTTCTCCCGGCACACTACAGAGAGCCACAGGTGTGCTGCAGAGCCAGATCCCTGAACCACCCATGAGCAATGGCCATGCCCTTTTTCATGCACGAGCCCCAGTCCATCCCTGGCCCACTCTCACTATTTAAAAGAGGTTTAATGCAAATATATTCCAAGGTAGTCATACAGCTATCATACTGACGCCATATGTCACCTGAATGTTACAAGTATGAATACCTTGAAATACAGTGGTGAATGCTGGGTATTTATTTTAAACTATATATATCTAAGGAGCAGGCTGACGAGCACTCCACAGGACATCTGTAGGTCTGGCATGAACAAAGAGCACTGCTAATCAGTGGTTTATGTTCCAGAAACACACGTGGGAGGGGTTTCATAGTAATATACTGTAGACACGATCTGAAATAAATCAGTACAAAATAATTTGTTGTCAGTTTATTACTTCGATCTTTCATTTCACATTTTTTGGCAACTGCCCTCTAGAAATTGAGCAATTTTCACCTGGGGCTGGAATAACAATGGAGAGGATGAAGCTACAACTCTAGGACCCCAATGAAAACAGACCCACAGGATATCTTGCAGTGTAGCCAGGAAAACAAAACTCTTATCACCATTGGGTGTGGTATGGTAATCTGGCAATCGGGATCCTGACGATCAGTAGCCAAACATCGAAATCCTGACTGCTGGTGCTCCAACGGGGGCGAGCGCAAAGAAGCCACTTGTGGTCTCGCTGCACTCGCCATGCTGCAGGCTCACTGGCTCACTTTGCTTGCCACAAGTTCTATTCTCCCTCTGAGGGGTTTGTGGACCCCCACAAGGGAGAACAGCCCCTGTCTATCTGGATCTCGACTGTTGGGTTTTTAGACAGTCGAAATTCCGATGTCAGAGAACTATCCGTCAGAATCCGGCACCCCAACAGCTCACTCAGCTCTCTGATGCCCCTTCACTCTCACCCGAACTGGCCAGCTAAAGCCCTAACCTCCCCATGAGCGAGATGTACTACAGAAAAAATGTGCTAAAAACCCTGTTTTCTGGGTTTTTACCGCATTTCGAACGTATAAAAGCCCCTTCTGGCTGGGCTTTTCTGCAGAGAGTAATACCAGCCTATGGGCTCCTCTATGCAGTGCTGCTGTGTGAGGCATTTGACAAGGATCCCTCACAGCATGTCTCATGGCCCCAAGTATCTCTGTGCATGTACAAAGGGGCTCCAGGTAAGAAACCTGGAAGTCCAGGGAGCAGCGGGGATGTGCGTCAGTAACTTTGTGGTGTCTGGGTTAGTGTGTCTTTGTCAGTGTTTTTGTGTCAGTAAATAGAATCTTGCTTTTTTTAACATTAGGGAGGCCAATCCCAGGATTGAGAATTTTTCAATCACAGGGTTGAAAAAATGCCAGGGCATCCCTATTAACTAATTTTATTATATACTCCACCCTGTGTCACACCCTCTGGCTGTGATTTTCTCTAATTTATGGTAGTTGATATTTTCTATATAATATAGCATTCATTGCAATGTTATTTGTAGTGTATGGAGGTCACTTGAATGGTCACTTGAAAAAAAAAATCTATGGGCTTTATTCAGACCTGATCACTCATCTGCAAAGTTCCAGATAATTGAAAGTAGATAGCCGCTGTCCAGACAAAAAGAAAACCTGCCATGTGCAAATCTGCGAGTGTATTACAAAAATATCGCTATCTAGTATTCGCATATCCATACTGTATGCCATTCTAGAACCATCAAATGATTTTTCCACTCTGTGCAAGTGTAAAGCCGTGTACACATGCATCGATTTTTTCCCGATTTTTTATTCGATTTTGCTTATAGAAGCAAAATCGAATCGAATCCTAAACCAAATCGAATAGTTTTTGTGTCACTTTCGATCTACATTCAATTCAATGCGCGCTCCCGTTTTCACAAAATCGAACAGAAAAATCTACTGTGCAGCCATGGAAATATCGAATTTGATCTAGTAAATCAAATGTGTACAATGTACCATGAATGTATATCGAATTCGATATCTAATGCAAAAGTACAGATCTAATGCCAAATCGAATGGAACGATCTAATGCCATATCTAATAGAAAATCTAATCTAACATCGAATCAAAAGCAAATCGATGTGTGTGTACAGGGCTTTAGTATGACCCTTCCACAACTCTGTGACAGATACAGGCTGATCAATAACAATGCTGATGTCACACACCCTCCCTTAAAACACCTAGGCACACCTTCATTTTTTTCTGATACTACCAGAAAACGTCTTGTTACCGGCATGAACACCAACTTCCTGTCAGCAAAAGGAAGCAGTATGAAATCCCGGCGGTCGGGATCCCGGCGTTCAAAATCCCGACGCCGGAATCCCGACTGCCGAAATCCCGACAAGGGGGGGACGTGGATCGCCCCCCCTTGCGGGCTCGCTGCGCTCGCCACACAGCGGGCCCAGTGCCTCGCTACGCTCGGCACACTAATTTATTCTCCCTCCAGGGGTGTTGTGGACACCCCAGGAGGGAGAAAGTGTCGGGATTTCGGCGGTCGGGATTCCGGCGTCGGGATTCTGAACGCCGGGATCCCGACCGCCGGGATTTTAACTGCATCCCCAGCAAAATTACGAACGGATTGCGATTAGATACTTTCGCTGTTTCTGCCACTCTTTGGGCTCATATCTGTATTTGATAATCGAATGAATTGCGAATTTGCACAACAGCAATTAACTCTGAATCCAATACGTTTCGACCCTCTGCAGATTAGCCAGACATTGTGTTTATTAAATAACCTGTTACGGTCAATATCAATGCTGATTGTCCTATATATTGGAAGATTGTATAAGATCGCTCCAAAAAACCTTAATATGCAATTTCCACATTAATTCCTTGTGAGGTAGGGTACACTTTCTCTTTAACATCATTGATAATATAAATATCTGAGCACACTGAGAGGTGTCCGCACTTATAGATATTACAATATACCAGACTATGATATTGTTTCTTCTTTTCTCATTCTACTGCCTCTAGTAGGAAGCTATGACTGTTTGGCACCATGTAATGATCTGCAATCAGAGGAACGGAAACCTAAGTAAAAATGAAATAGTTACCATATTTTTCACTGACAATTGCCATTGATGGCCTTTATTAATTGCCTATAACAGTTTATGCACAATAAATGTATTTATTACACGTGAATTTAGTATAGTATTTATTATTGTCACATAAGGATTCTACTTCGTGCCAGCACCTGTAATCTACATTTGAGTATTCGGTATGTATTCAGGGTTAATTGGCCATCATCTTTTCAGTTGGCTGCAGGGGCATTGTGTTGCACCTTGGAGTCTGAATATATATATATATATATATATATATATATATATATATATATATATATATATATTATACATTGTTTGTTTAAGCTACAAAATGAACAAGTACTTTGCTTTCTACTGTGCAAAATATCACAGTTCAGAAATTACAGTAGTTGGGATATATCAACTCCAAACGCGTGTAAGGCATGCTAAAGGTCCAAAAATGTGGAAAGTCAGAAGGGGTGTACACACAATTTTGACAGATTTTCGATTCCATTATGCTTATAGAAACAACATTGATTCGAAATCGAACGGATTTTAAGATGCTTTTGATCCGCATTTGATTCGATGCACACTCCCGTTTTCTCTGTATCGAAAAAGAAAGACTGTGCAGGCAAGGAAATATCGAATTCGATCCAGTAATGTGCACACTGTGCCTTGAATGCAAATCAAAATCGGTATTAAAAAGCACAGATCGAATTGAAAGCAAAGGCCAAATTGAAAGGGGGTGGAATTGGGGAAATTCTAAAGCAAATGGAAATTAAATCGAATTGAAAGTAAATGGATGAATGTGTACACACCTATAGATTGTCAAAAACTGCTTTAAGTGATTTCATTACTTATATCAGTCTTCCTAGTTTCTTGTGTTTGGTTTTAAGTAACATTGACTATATCATATAGTTAGAAGCAGAACCACTCACATAAAATTACTTCATTTGCAAAATTGCTAATCCATTAACCAAATTTTGTCAGTAAGGTTCTTGTTCGATCCCTTATTACACATGGCAGATTTTTCACCTGATAGAAAAGGACTTGCTGCATTTGGGGCCACGATGCCTTCCTGTCCTTTTGCCAACATCTTAGATTTCATTTATTGATTTCAGATTCAGAGTTGCTTTGGAGAGTGCTAGATTCTTAACTCTCCTCAGATTAGGTTATAACAGAGCATCACAATAAGACACAAAATTTCATACTGGTAGGGGTCATTCAAAATTTCCAGTTACAGGGCAATGCTAAAATGCAAATGCATAGTTGTGACACTGGCATTTGTGCTTTATTCTACAATTGTGCTACAAAACTTGGCATCTGCAATGCTGGATTTGTGCCTGTGTTGATAAACACAGATTTTGCTTGTACAAAGTTTAGTTTTGGGTGCTCAATGTTCATTATGGATCTTTCCAGCATTTCCCACAGAAATGGCACACGTGTTAAGGTGCCCACACACAGTGCAATTCTTGCATGTGATTTGAACTTACTGTATTAGTACAAATTGCATTGTACCTACTTCAAATTGCACTGTTTATTTTGCCTTGCAATGTGCTCCCACGTAGTCCATAGTTCATATTGAAAGGCAGGTTATTTTGTACTACATCTCATCGTCTCTAGTTCAAATCGCAACCTGTGTAGGGAATCGCATGCCATATGTACGTTACATATTTAAATTACATATTGTATTTTAGTCCAAATCATATGTAGTTCAAATATTAAGTAGCTCACATAGCACAGTGTATATAGGTAAAATTGTATAGCACAGATTGTAGAGCTGAATTTGCACCTAGCAGACATTGGGGATCCATAATAAGCAACGACATCGAGGCTAATTGGATAGCCCAAGCTATGGTAATGTACTGTGGTAACTTGGATACCACCATAGTGGGCATGCTTGTACTTCTAAAGCTCTAAGTTGTCCAGTAAAGCACTATTTATTGCCATTAGGGAAGCCAATCTCTGGGCATTTTTTTAATCACGGAATTCGGGATTGAAAAATGCTCAACCCAGGATTCCTGGGATCCCGGGATCGGCTTCCCTAGTAAAACCAAAAAATGCCCCACATATTTACCTGCATGGACTGGAGATGGGTGGGTGCGGCCTGGAGCCTGGTGGGTGGGCGGCGCTCAGGTGGTCTAGCGGATGGCTGGGAGACGGGCCAGGACAGCGATGGAGGGCAGTGCACCTAAGTGCGGGCAGAACGGCTGAGTGGCTGCGCAGCACATCATGCTGCATAGAGCTGCATAGCCAAGGACAGGGGGGAAGTTGAGCAGTGCCTGAGAGATTGCTCAGATGCTGCCAGGCATTAGACTGCGCATGTGCAGTCTAATACCTGGCAGCATCTGAGCACTTGCTCTAGAGTTCTGCAGATTAAGATGTGCAAGGATATTTAGACTGGAGTTGAGGTACCATTGCACAGTGTCCAGCATTTGTGGGTTACATGCAAAATCTTTTTGTATTTGGACATGCATGCAAAAATAAATCTATGTACAGTATTTGCACCTTGAGGTACAGTATGGATTTTCTGATACAAAGTTACTCCTTCATTTTCATTGTGCGTTAAAATAATACTTGTGTACTCCACAACCAAATGTCTGTCCATTTATATAGCCTTATATGCTACTGTGATATCAGTACTGTATATCTCCACTGAGCCGCACAACACCACAGCACCAATTCAGCAGGCTGATACAGCCTCACATGTTACTACGTACCCAGTATACAGGAGCAAACGCAGGTTTTCTAGAGGGGGTTTTCCAAATACAATCCACGATATGGAACATTGGCGCAAATGTGGGAGACTCATGGAGCGGTAGAAGAACCTAGTACTCAATATAATATAAATAAGCACTTTTGTGTGTATACACTGGATAGTCTATTAATAATTGACACTACAGATGGTCTATTGTATACACTTTATGAAACATATTTAATATAAAAAAACATAAGTGATCATGAAAATGTTAAACATTTCACAATAAATAAATAAAAACACAAACATACAGTAAATGAACCATTAGGAGTGTGCATTTTCTAAGTAGACGTTCTCCCACTTTATAGAAAGGCTCCTGTCTCTTCTTCCTGATAGCTACTCTCCGGTCTAAAGCACTGATATCCACACACAGCAAAACTTGTTAGAAAAAGCTTCTACCACTGGGCATCTCCACTCCATCCCTTAAACTAAATGTTGTGGCATATTTAGGAATTTTAGAAAATATGCTGTTGTTATTGTGGCCATAATTTGAGCAGCTATGCCTATGGTATACCTCCATATAGTAAGATAAAAAAATCTTATTTTTGCACTATTAAATTTTTATTTTAAAAAACGTATAACTGTAAAATATGTATATACAGTAAGTAAATACGCCATGTTTAGTTTTTCTTTAAACTTGTACCAATTTGCATCTTACTTAGCTTATATAATACCCACATCCAAACCTCAGTGTTGTCCCACATGTAAAAAAAAACAGAAAGCATAGTGCATTTATATGTAGTTCTATTATTTTTGTATGAGATTTTTCTGCAACCAGTTGTTCATGTATTTTTAATTTACTGCGCCTGCAAAGTGCAAGGACTGCACGATAAAACAACAGACCAGTCACTCACACATATTCTTCACAAACTACATTTATTTCAAAATAAATATATACTGTACCTTTTTACTGTATCAGCTCACAGGCACACACAGAACCTACTAAACACCAGTCATATGCACTCTCTATAAATTATTCATAGTGATGTTTAGATTCAGCTCTCCAAAACTGATTTCATAACAATAGGGTGAAACATTTTCTAGCAAAAAAAGCCTTGCTGAAAAAGCCTAACTATTGTTTAACATTACAATATCCATTGCATTGGTTGTAATTGTTCTACTGGTAACAAAAATTAGCCATAAAGAAAAGACCGTACTGAGGGTCATGTAAGTGATGCTGAAGATCAGGGCATGATGCTCACCCCCAGGCCATGATGGTGCTTTCATCATAATGTAGACAGCCGCCATGATGGACAATATCAAGGCCCTTATTCTGGTTGGTGCGGTAATATCCGCGTGCGTTCGTGCCGCCGATGTTTTGTGTCTGCGCATGTGCAGAGGCGTCTCTGCGCATGTGCGAGCGGGGCGTACGGCAAAATCCCGCATGAAATGTGAACACTCCGAACAGGGGGTGGAGAGGGGCGTGAAGGGCTATTTGGGCTCATTACCATATGCATACGCCCCACGTTTCATGGGCGTTCCCATGCAAACGCTGGGCGTACGTATGGTAATGCGTCGCCGGATGTCAGCTGCCCGCCCAGATCCCTGCTTTTGCACGGAAAAATGTCCGTGTGGTCTGAGGTTGCGGGAGCTGGTGGACCACTCGGTCCTGCATTCGATGGTCTGCGAATGATGGGGGAGGTTCCCTGAGATGGAGGAGGCATATTCCATGAAAAATACATGTGCGGTCCGTTCGGCCAGCTTCTTACCGCGTCCGGACAGAGTTGGCGATCTGTATGGAAGGCAGGGTTTCGCACGCACGGTCCTGGCCGCATATTCGGATCCGTCCGCACCGATCAGAATAAGGCCCCAAGTTATCTTGAACTGAACTCTTCCTATGTATGGACACGGATGTACTAGTTATAGTAAAGCCTCATACATACTAGACCAGGGGTCCTCAAACTATTTTGCTCTGGGACAGCATGAGACAATAAAAATAATTACAGGACCCCAGCAAGTTACTGCAGAAGGACATCACATCACATGTGTTGTCAGCAGACAGCACATACATGGCAGCATTGTGGAGGCACAGAGTGATGGGAGGAGTCTACAATAACAGACAATTCAACAGATTTTTCAGACTCCTTGAATCACTGACTGAGATTAGAAAAGTAATCAGCCTGATGGTGAGCAACATGGAGTTGTGACCCCATGGTGAGAAGGTAGGGACCCACTTTGGGGTCAGGACCCACAGTTTGAGAAACACTATACTAGACGATCCCTGCCGATACCGATATTGGCGGCGGTGGGGACCAGGCTGGCAAACTTGCCGATGCTGGCGGGGAAGTGGGTCATGTTACATTCAAGGACCTCGTTTGTCTGTGTATGCAGGATGAGGAAGGGAGTCGATATTGATGTGCGGAAGCGCTCATCATTAAATATATTGAGTGTACACACTAGAAGATACAGTATATTAAAAGATATCGCTTAGAAAGCTCTTTTTGAGCGATATATTTTACTATATGTTCTATTGTGTATGAGGTTTAACTGTGTGAGAAGATAGCGTCAACTATGGATGGCCATCAGAAACTGAGGGTAGGCATTCATTGATGATCCCAACTTAATAGAAATATTCTGTGTATTTGCTGTGCTGGGATTGTGATGGTTACTACAATAACATGCTTGTTTCCGATGCTCATCAAATTGTGCACATTAGTTCAGCAGCAGACACTAATGGCTATACTCAATTACAAGGTGCAAAGTTGTCAATGCTGCATCTCTTCGATTACCATTTCTTTATGTTTATCCACAGTATCCAAGTTCTGATGGAGGGGCATAATGGGTGCCATAGTCCTTCTCCCATTACCTGAAAGTAGGAATTGCAGCATCTCTTCTCCTCAACCCAGCATACACTGCTGTGTGACGGGGTGCAAGTTGGCCAGGGAGGCACTTAAAGTACAGGTTGAGTATCCCTTATCCAAATATCTGTTATCCAAATTATTCCTAAAACCCAAGTTTTCATAATGTACTTTTTTTTGCTAAAAACCAACTGGCACTACTGGGTAAATTATATGTAACTGGCACTAAATATGTGCAAGAAAATAAATGCTTGGCATTAAAATTCAGTACCTGAGATAGTACACAAACTTTGTTTCATGCACAAATAAAATATATGTGTGCATTTGATGTGTTTGATGTGTTTATACAACATAAATGCAAAATACCTCATTCAAATATAAAAATATTCAGAAATATGGAATAATCCATTATCCAAGGGATACTCAACCTGTACTATTTTCTCTGTATTTTAATTTAAGGGTGCATAACCATACCGCCCAAGTCCACACCCCAGAAAAATACCTGTGCCCAGCCAGACCCTCTACTTCCCTGGTTACCTGGTTATCATAACTTCGCTACCCCAGAGAATAGGAAACAATTTATACAGGAGAGCCCATCGGAGAGCAGTAAGGGAGGTGTAATCTACATTTAAAAATGAAATTACAGGTCAGGAATGAGGGAAATACACATTACAGAGGAAAGTAGGGGAATGTGATAGATATGCATGTTATCAGAGCCGGCCCTAACAAATGTAATGTCCTAAGCAAGATTTTGGCTGGTGCCCCCTCGCACCATCCACAGTTCCAACTATGACCCAGCACCCCCTCCCCGCACAGCACCCATTACCAAGCAGAATAGATTGCACCAGCAGCCAGCAACATCTGTCACCCCTCACCTATAGACATTTTGGGGCAAAATCAGGGTGTTCCAGACCTCAATATTTTAAATAGAGGCAGAAAGGGATGTGGTCTTGCTGCGAAGGGGTGTGACCACACAATAGTACCAATGAAATTAGCTCACACATTAGTGCAACGTTATTCACATTACATCACATAATAGTGTTCCATCTTCATGCTACGCCACAGTAGTGTCCATTATTCACATTACATCCCATGATAGTGTAACTTATTCGTAGTACACCACACATTTGTACCTCTTTACGGTATACACATTATGCCTGTCTCAGTCTGCTGCTGCCCACTATCAATGTGAGCTGGCCCTATGCTTGGAATGCATGCCTATAGGCATTCCAAATGTCCTAGGGGCATTTTCCTAGTTTGCCTATGCCTAGGGCCGGCTCTGCATGTTAGTGATCATGTGTGATATAACTATTCACTCTAAACAATTAACAACAGTTCAAACATTTCTATCCCCACAGGACTCTCAGAATGATGACAGGTATTGCAGAATTGTAATGCAGTTCCTTTATTCCAGCATTTATTTCAATGTGCAAAATAAGAATTCATTGCAGAAAATGCTCTCAGTGTATATCTGTCAACTGGCCTATGGTAGGGGTAGTTCTAACTGTAGGACTTTATCTTGTCCTCACAATGAAAGCATAGTGTCACGGACTAAAAAAACTGGGAAGTATCTCCCGTACACTGCTACTCTATATAACAAAGCAGCTGAGGACAGGTGCATTGTGCATCTGCCACTGGTCATGCAGTAAAAAATAGTTGTCATACTGAGTAGACTAGCACAGGAAAAGTATTACATGCCTCTGGGTTCTGAGCCCATATCACGTCCCCTGCTGCACAGTTTGGTTTTCAGTGTGACCTTTGGACAAAAAAGGTTGTGCGCCATTTATACCGGGATACGGTCGTATTGTCGACCCGACTTAGGTTGACAGTCATTAGGTTGACACCGTTGGGTCGACAGGCAACAAGGTCGACAGGGTTCTAGGTCGACATGGATGAAGGACCATGGGTGTCTAGGTCGACATGGGACAAGGTCGACTTGGTTTTAGGTCGACAAATGTGTTAGGTTGACATGGGTTAGGTCGACAGGTCGCAAGGTCGACATGGTTTTTTTCACTGTTTTTTAAGCCGACATGTGCCAACAGGCGGTATTTCATGCACTACCATCCACTAGGGCAGGGCTGGGCAACACCGGCCCTCCAGATGTTAGTGAACTACACATCCCAGGATGCTTTGCATTAGTTTTGCTATGTGGCCATGCTGAAACTGATGCAAGGCATGCTGGGATGTGTAGTTCACTAACATCTGGAGGGCCGGTGTTGCCCAGCCCTGCACTAGGGCGAGGTGGGAGAATAAAATAGTGTGCTGAGCGCAGCCAAAGCATGGCGAGCGATGCGAGGGACTGCGGTTGACTTCCAACTGTGTCCATGTTGACTGTGTCAACATTCGGGTAAAAAAACTGTGAAAAAACCCATGTCGACCTTGCGACCTGTCGAACTAACCCATGTCGCCCTAACACATTTGTCGACCTAAACCCATGTCGACCTAGACACCTGTCGATCTTCACCGTGTCGACCTAGAACCCTGTCGACCAAGTTGCCTGTCGACCCAACGGTGTTGTCCTAATGACTGTCAACCTAAGTCGGGTCGACAATACGATCCACATCCTTTATACCATCCCCACTTTATCTTACTGTGGGGCAGATTTATTAAGCTTGGAGAAGAGATAAACTGGAGATAAAGCGCAGAAAAGGTAAAAGGAGATAAAGCACCAGCCAATCAGCTCCCAACTGTCTTTTTCAAACACAGCTGATTGGCTTGTGCTTTATCTCCTTTTACCTTTTCTCCGCTTTATCTCCAGTTTATCTCTTCTCCAAGCTTAATAAATCTGCCCCAATGTACCTTAAACTCTCCAGGAGCCAGACAGTATGTACTCCTACATAAAACTGCTTCCAGGCACCATGCTGATACATGGGGCCTTATTTTGGTTCACTCTTTCTGACAAAATCCTTCTTAGATGGACAAACCCATGTGCACTGAAGGGGAGCATATGCAAAATGTGCAGAGAGAGTTAGATTTGGGTGGGGTTTTACTTCAAAGTGAGATCTATATTGAAGTGTAAAAATAAAGCAGCCAGTATTTTCCCTGCACAGAAACAAAATTACTCACCCAAATCTAATTCTCTCTGCACATGTTACATCTGCCCCCCTGCAGTGCACATGGTTTTGTCCATCTAAGAAGTATTTTGTCAGAAAGAGTGAACCAAAATAAGGCCCATAGTGAAGATCAGAGTAGAGGGCTTTTAACTAAGAACAGTACCTGCAAATGAGTGCCTACTTCACAATGCCATACTGACATCCTGTTCTCATGAAGTGTTGTGGTTGGAATATCAATTATATGCTTAAGACTGCTTCAGTTCAAAAATCAGACTGTAAAAGCGATATACTGTAAGTAGGCTGATCATACTAAAGCTGTATACACATGGGGTGATTTTAAGCACATATCGCTGGCAATATGGTCGCTGAGCGACCATATTGCCAGTGATTTGTATGTGCTGTGGATGATAAATCGCCAGGTGTGCGCTGCCGTGTTCAGCCCCTAATGGTCACGATCAGCTGTTTCCCACGGCATCTCTGGTCGCTGATGAAAACAGGACACTGAGCAATATATTGCTGAGCAATATATTGTACCGTGTGTACCCAGTTTTACCCTTTAAATCAATACACTAATGAATTACACAGGTTTTGTGACTGGTTGACTTCAAGCTTTGATTTTATCTGGTTTTAATCAGCCACGGAACCTGTGTAATTCATGGATGTCCCAGTTTAAAGAGATGGCATGGTAAGCATTGATATAAGTAGTTTATAGTATGAAGACAGACTGTCAATGTCATTTTTTTTTGTATTATTATTATTATTATTATTATTATTATTCTGTGCAAAATCTGTCATGGTCTAGTCAAACTGCAGGACTATGGGCGGGATGCAGGGGGGTAACTACAGTGGGTGCAGGGGATGCAATTGCTATGGGGCCCGGCCACTTGGGGGGCCCCATAGACAGCTGGCATTCCCCTGCACCCTTTTTTTCCCAGGTGTTTTCATTTTTTTTAAATACTGAAGTGTGGGCAGTGGCTGTGCCGCTGTCCCATGCCCCCCTTGAGCGGCAGTAGAAGCAGGAGACTTACGCTGCTGACTGCAGCACACAGGAGACCTGGCGCTGCTGACTACAGGGGACAGAGACCTGGGGCTGATTTCTGCAGGACACTGAAGACTACGCGCTGATGTCTGGAACAGGAGACTCGACGCTGATGGCTGAGGACCGCGGGGCTAGGACCTTTTGCAGAAGACCCAGCGCTGCTGACCGCAGTATACAGAAGACCCTGTGCTGATATAGCTGAGGACGTCAGGGCACTAGTGACACTCCACAGCCTGCGCCGCCGAACAGGAGACCCAGCATGACAGGTCCCAACTCTGTGGAGTGCAAAGGTGTGAAGTATGCTCTCACCCCCCGCTTCTCCGCTATGTCTCTCCCCCTGCTCTCTCTCTAGCTCCTCTTTTCCCTACTCTCTCTTCCCCCTGCCCCCTCTATTTCTCTCAACACTCTATCACTCCCCCTCCAGCTCACCTCTATTTATACAGTATCTTTCTTCTCCCATCCTCTTTCCCTAAACTTTCCCTCTCTCTCTCTCCGACTCTGACAGTCGGTCACTCTCTTTCTCTCTCTCTCTCCTTTTCTTCCCCCATCTCTCTCTCTCTACCTGACACCTTCTTTCTCACTCTGGGCGGTATTCAATGAGGCTGATTCGCCATGTTTTTATGGCGATTTTGAGCTGTAAGGCGAATTTTTGACTAAAACGGTGAATCACCCTATTCAATGACCAGATGGCGAATACATTTCAAGGTTTTTTTCGCCATGATTCACCGAGTAGCAATCACTATCTTTTTATGGTGAAGTGGAATGTGAACTTTTAAAATAAAGTGTTTTGTTTTTTACATTTGGTGTAAAAAAATCAGGAATTTTATTCTGAGGAGGGGCATGCTATTTTTATTCATGTGCTGTAAGCACATGAATATATATTTAATTGAAAAAATATATATTATTATTATTATTTTTTTTTTACACAGACCAGCCAGCAGGGGGCCAGAGCCGAGCCGCTCATTAGATATTCATATATTCACTGCACCCGATCATTACATATGCATGATCGGTTGTAGTGAATATACCCGGTCCCCTGCTGGCATCCCCGGGGGGCAGCCTGTGCTGCCTGGCACCCGGGGAGCACAACTCTCCCCCACAAACGTTCTGGGGCAGGCAGGGAGACTTCCATCTCCCTGCCTGCCGCCATCCTCGAGCTCCCTGCGGCATCGCCGCAGGAGTTAAAATTCGCCAGTCAGGGGCAGTGAGCCCCTGACTCGTTGAATACTGGAGCCGGCGAGACTCCGGAACGCAGCGAGCAGTGGCGAATGTGCAGCGAATCCTAAACAGGATTCGCTGCACGTCGTCAGTATTCTCATTGAATACTGCCCTCTGTCTCTCTCCATTTATTTTCCTTACATCCTCTCTCCCTTCCTGTCCTTTCTCTCCCCTACACCCTTTCTCTGTCTTACACATGACAGTGGTGGTTTGTGTATGTTTGGGGGGGGGCAGGGGGGCCCCTTTCAGAATCTTGCTATGGGACCCGCACGGTTATATTTACGCCTCTGGCGGGATGTACTAAAAGGAAAATGCGGTAAAACGCACACCGCATCACAGGTACCTCTATAATACTTCTTGTATTAACATCTTGTCTGCAGAAGCGGGGGAGTGCAAACCCCCCCTCCGGCGATGTCGCCTTGAGGAGGCAGCTCACACTGACTTCTCCTTAGCCCCAGCCAGCTGTACTGGGCATCCGCAAGATCTCGCTACTCACGCAAAATCTCAGTGGCCGTTACCCATAGACGTCATGACGTCATAGACGTCAACTGTCCCTGTTCTGGAGGTTGGGCTTCACCTACTTTCAGCTGTCGAAGCGGATAGCGGCAGGGGGTGGAACGGTCAGCGCTGCTGACCATTTATACATTTGTCCTGCATATCAGCCTGCTACCATTTAGATAGAAGCGCCGATATGGACAGTCCTGTCATTTAGCGCACTCCAGTTCCTTCATACATGGGGAGAAGTGGTACTAGTGCACATAATGTGTGCTGATACCCCTTCTCCCCCATAGCGCACCTTCATACATCTGCCCCAATGTGCTTGTGGGCAATACAACAGGTCAAATCAGTCTTGCAGTAAAAGTGGGACCATCACAAAAAAAACACATTGTCTCAAAGTCCATCAATTGGACAGCCCTGCAATAGACATTAAAACAGTGATTAATAAAATAAGAAATGGAAAGTCTGGACGGTCTGGAATCTTCTGGCAGTGTTGTGCTTCTGCAATCATGAACTGGCCTGCTCTTTTTAATGGGTGTAAAGCATCGGGATACAATGCAGATATTTCAGTCTGTGCACCTCAGCATGTGGTTGCTAGGACACGAATGAGCCAACATTTACATAACCCTTTCGGCGCCACTAAAGGATATAACCCAGATCTAACAATGTGTTATCTTAAAAAAATAAATACAAATGCATCTATATTTGTCAACAATATGCAATGTATAGAACTCAAAGGTTTGCTGCGAACACTTGGGTGCTTTAATTTGTGCTGCTGGGCGTCTGACAGCTATCCAAATACAGCTCAATGATTATTTAATATGTAGTATGGCTTCTTTGCTTCCAGAGTTGTGCTATTTGGTAGCGCTAGCAATTTGTTTTACTTGCAGTGTTCCAAGCCTGGATTGTGTAGGAGGACACTGAAATGGATACAGGGCAAATTATTTCTGTGCTACATTGCTTGTACTTGCAATACAATGAAATCTAGCACGCCTATTTTATTACATGACTAAACGTCTGTTTACAAATTGGAAACATAAAATGGCATTTTTTATTTGTTTTTATTAATACAGATGTGCCCACGTACATCTAGCCTCCTCTTGCGTTAAATAGCCGTTGTCCTCACGCCATAGCATATATTGCAATAAGGAATAAAGAACAGCGCCTTCTAGTGCAAAGTGATGTGTATAAAGTGCTATGCAAAAATAAAACAGCGAAAAGATTTTGCCAGATCGTCAGACGTATCATACAGTAAGTCCATGAGGTAGTAGAGGTATATACAAAAAGCAGAAGTAGTGTAGCAAAAATCGTACATTTCGCAGAAACCAAAAAAAATAGCACAGATGTTCATTGACAACATCAAAATAGCAAATGTAATAGGGTGCAGTTTTTTCAAACCGCACCCGAAACAGGACCAAAAATCGCAAGAAAACCAGACCTGCGTTAGGTAGGCAAGATTGAAATAACCTTGCGCATATCAGTAAGATCTGTCCATGGTTCTGTGCAAAATATTCATAGAAGTACAAATTAAGAAAAAAATAAATACGGCGAGTGTGTATGATCAGATGCGGCTCTTCCCTGATACTGAGGGAAATCTCATTGATGCAAGTCACTGGGACTCCCCACAACCAACCAGTGCTGAGCTCAGCCCTGATTGGATGTAGTTATCGTCACCTCCCGAGGGACCCTGCCCTAGGCTAACCAGTCAGGGAGTTAATGTTTCAAATGGGGGACCTTGAATAAAAAGTGTCCCACAGCTGTGGCATTACACTGCTGGCTGTTGGAGCCAGGTGCTAGTTCCTTACAACCCACAATGTTTTTATTCAAAAAATATTACCAAAATATGTGACGTGCAGTTTGGTGCAATTTTTGTAGCGGTCTAAAAAATGTCTCCATAATACATCTCACCAAATGTGTTTATTGTTACGTATGTATTCTAAGGGGGTATTCAATCCCGGGTCACAACTATCGGGACTTCCCGACAGTCATGACCCTGGCCTATTCTTGGCCCGCTCGACCGATATTCGTCAGGCGGGATTCAATGTCCGAGCAATGAAAAGGGGGCGTATTCGTGAGAAATGGCCATGGATCGTCGAGATACAGCCTTAATATCGGCAATCCATGGTTGCTCTCGGCAAAATCGGCCCGACTGCTTTGAAAGTCGTGTCTATTCAGCCAAGATACCTCGTCAATGCTGTCACGAACGACAGCATTGAATAGGCACCTGCCGCTATTTCCCCCGCCGGAAATAGTGGCAGGGGATTGAATTCCCCCCTAAAACTTGGGTAATAGTAAGAATTTTATCTTACAAATAAATATGTACCCATATCATTGTTTTAAAGGCATATAAAAAGCCTTTTTTTTATTTAAACATTAAACACAGACATCTGGCTTCAGCAGGTAATAGTAAATATCACATGTACAATATAAAATAAAGAACATCGCTTATATGTCCTTATATGCCCAATGTTTGGAACTGGGATGGCATCAAATGCATTTTGTCAGCCTCTGTCCTCTTCAAGGTAGGACAGCCAAGATTATAGATTACAGTATATCTTGGCAAATTATACTTATGGGGTTTTAGAGAATACAAGGTGAGTGTAAGTAATAGAGTATTGAAAAATGTCCTTAAATATTTAGAATGCATGGTTATATTTTGCTGGGTCCCGATATGGAAAAAACATTAGGCAAAGTTCAACAATTTGCATTCAGTAGTTGAAAAGAGATTAACAAAGATAAGTAAGTAAGTTGAATTTATATAGCACACTTTCTCCAACAGGACTCAAGGCGCTTTAATTGGCTATTAAAGTGAATAAATGGGAAATAACTGGATCCAAGAATATTTGAACAGTGTGGATTGCCCAGATATCAAGCACATATTAATTGTCAATTAAAGTAGAAATTGTATAGCTTTTCTTAAATGCATGTCTTGTGCAAACACTTGCTGGTGTTCCCTGATTCTGTATCTATTACTTACTGTACTATTAAGACCTTACTCACTGTACTACTAAAAGCCCCATACACTATGCAACATCTCCTTTTGGAGGAGTCGCATCCAATCCCCCTTGAGCCGCCCCGGACCTTCCCGGGCAGCAGGATCGCATGCGAAACATCACATGCAGTACTTCTGCATGCTATACATCACATGCAGTACCTTGTTCACTGCTGCTGGGAGGGGGTCTGGCAAAGAGTTATTACATGCAGCATGTATGATCTCCGGCTCTGATCTGTTTTTGCATGGGACCGCGCATCGGATTGGATGTCACACTCATGCTATTTGGGCAGATTTCACCCGATTTCTCAGCCCGATCCGCTGGAATTGGGTGAAATCGGGCCCAAATCGCAAAGTAGGTAAGTATGGTCTAAATGCACCTCTGCTGCCAGGTCTGCAGTGGGACTTCTCACTATAGAGAAGACGATGTGCAAATAACACTGTGATAGTTGATTTCTGCCACATCAGCTAGATTAGGCATGTCCAACCTGCGGCCCTCCAGCTGTGGTGAAACTACACATCCCAGCATGCCTTTCCGTAGTTTTAGCATTCCCTAATATCAAAACTGTGGCAAGGCATTCTGGGATGTGTAGTTTCACAACAGATGGAGGGCCGCGGGTTGGACATGCCTGAGCTACTGTAGATTGTGTCACCAGGACCGGTATTAGAAAAAAGCATACAACAATATATATTTTTTCAAAACAGAGACCCTCTGCTGCAGTTTTGGTGGGGGTAAGGGTCATTGGTCTAGTACATCGTTCATTAATTATATTTATCCTGGATCAACCAGTACCTATGAGCAGGAACAGAAATATGCTGTAAAAATTTGTGGTTTAAAACATGGCGATTCTGAACAGTATTGTGAACAGTATTGTCATAGCGAGATGAAAGGGGCATTTCATTCTTTACTGGGAAGGAACCTAAACTCAACAAAACGATGGGGGTTATTCAGACCTGATCGCATGGCTTTGATTTTGCAAGTCTGTCGATTATCGCTAGATTGCACTTGCATACGGATTGTAGTTAACATGAGCGAGGCCATCCTGCAATAAAATTCTGCTAATTTTCTTACTAGGCATGTCAGAGAGAATGAAGGCGTGCCCATGCGTTTTAGGGGAAGGAGTGTGACATCAGCTCTAGCCCCGATCCCACTGTTTGTAGCGCAGCTGCTGAGTAAGTCCTGGGCTACGCACAGACTGCACACACTGGGAAAATCATTCGATGGTGAGCGGCTTGCAAATGGATTTGCAGCTAATCACCAATCCAACTTCGCAATTTGCAGGCTTGCACAGGACGGAATCTCATTGTGGCTGGGCAGTGTATACCTGCTCGTAGAGCACTGCAATTTAGCAGTGCAGCAATCAAGTCTGCATCTTCCTCAATGTTAGTAAATGACTGCAATATTGTGGTATAGAGGGCCTGATTCAGACCTGCTCGCACATGCAAACCCCCTACGCAAATGCTTCTAGCGACTATACACTCACGAGGCATTCGCACTGTCAGGGGAGGGAAGCAGGCGGGCAGGGAACGCTGGTGAGTCCATAATAAACGCTGAGCGTACCCCTAAGAACGCAGGAGTGTGGATCCCTGCTTGGGGCGGGTGGCTGACGTGACATGAAATCAGCGCCCGCCCCGAATTCGGCCATATCCGGCCAAGATAAAAGCCAGTTTAAACTGACTTATCTGCGAATGGGAAAAAAAAATCATTTGATGGTCAGCGACCATGTAATACTATTTTGTGCGGCCGAATGCGAGGTGATGTGTATGCTTACACATCCCCTTACATGCAAATGCAGGGATTCCCGTGGTGAGGCAGGTTGGAGGGCATTCGGTTGGCCTGCAGCCAGCCTAGAGAACATACGCACCCTAGCGAACAGGTCTGAATCCAGCTCATTTTTGTGATTTGAATGCTATTATTGGTGAAACAAGAAAACATAGCCTATACTATTTTCCTTTAAACTAACCTGCGGTAGATATTCAGTATAAAACTAAACAATGCATTTCCATGCTTCATATGTGAAGGTTCCATATTTGTTGCCCTTTGATAAAAGCTTTTCACACTTAAAAATGTAGTTTGATTTTTGTTTTATGGTATTTTCAGTTCCAGTACCATTTTCCCTGCCGACGCACTACCTTAAATATAAAATAAAGTTTAACCTTCAAGTTCACAGAAATCTGAAAGAATACATATGTTTGTTTTCATAAACAATCTGTCAATGACTACTAGATGGAGAAGTTAAATGTACATTGCATAAGGCCAGCTATGCCAAATAGGTATGTTTTTATTTTAGCAGTACATAAAGTGTGACTGGGTAGCAGATGGCAGATGGTTACTATACAACCTGTATGCAGCACATCAATGAAATCAGTGTGCACAAAGAAACCACTGATCAAAGAGCTGTTTGGATATTGATTAGCAAAGTATTGCATTTTCCATTCAAGCACATGAAACATCAAACATAACTTTGTTTTCAAATAGCAAACACAGCTATATTTTGCGTGGTTTCATTTCAATAATAAAATATAGCGATGATCCCACTTCAGCCTGTTTCTAATAACCCTTTCACATCGCACATATAACCCAGGTCCAACCCGGGTTGTTGCCGGGATGACGTGCAGTGAGAAAGAACCTTTTCAAATTACATGTGTCCAGAAACCCGGCATTCCAACAACGGTTAACTGAAGGGTTAATTCCAGTCGGACCAGGGTTGCTGGGCAGTGTGAACAGGTAACCCGCCCCCTGATGATGTGCCACTGCTGCCCCATCCCCTTTCTGATATCAGCGACCGGCTTATTGCCTTTTCTCTTCTCTATTTGTAGGGGTTATGACATTTATCTAAATGTAAATCAGGGGCGCCAAACATTTTTTGACTTGGGTGGGGGGCAAGACAAAGGTGGCGATACCCTACACTGCGGTAACGTGGCGGCGGGGTTTTAATACATAGGAAAATGCGGTAAAACAGGGGTTTTACCGCATTTTCCCCTTAAAACATCCCGCCCTCTCTCTTTAAATGTTGCCAGGAATATGGATTCTCCCACCTCCTCCCCACTCTGAACAAACATATAAATAAGAACCCCTTACAGTAACCGCTGTCCCCCATACTGCTAGCACTTATTAAAAAGCATTGCTGTTTTAGGGGTTGTACTGTCACTGTCTGCCCACTGCTGCGCCTTCTAAGCCCCCAATTCCCATTTGCAGACACAGCCAGCCTCCTCTCTACACCCACTAGGTCTCCCAGAAGCATACAAAAGGCACCAGGTCACAGACGAGGCACCCCACTGAACGGGAGCTACTTTGCTATTACAGTATGGATGGTGTAATGGTTAGCATTACTGCCTCACAGCAATGAGGTCATGGGTTCCATTCCCATCATGGCCCTAACTGTGTGGAGTTTGTATATTCTCCCCGTACTAGCGTGCATTTCGTCCGGGTACTTTGATTTCCTCCCACAATCCAAAAATATACTGTTACAGTATGTTATTTAGCTGCTAACAAAATTAACCCTAAAATGTCTGTGTGTGCATGTACATGTGGTAGGGAATATAGATTGTAAGCTCCACTGTGGCAGGGACTGATGTAAATGTTCAAATATTCTCTGTAAAGCGCTGCGGAATATGTATGCGCTATATAAAATCTGTTAATAAATAAATATTACTGCAGAAATGAGGAAGAACCAAGAAGGGGGCTAGGAGACAATGGAGAAAGTGCACATGCGTCTGGTTCCACCCCTGCGTGTGGCAGCGCTGCTATTGCATGTCACACAGTGGGCAGTGCTACAGATGGCGATGGTGATGGCAGGGGTCAGGCCAGCGATAGGTGGTGCAGACCACCCGACGCTCTTCTGCTCCTTCAGAGAGTGCCTCTCCAATGTGTGGGGAGAGCAAGCTGTCCCCTTGCCCCCCTTTCTGACACCCCTGATGTAAACCCAATGAACACAGAAGTGTTGGACAAAGTTATTTAGTACAAAACAAAATATGATCATTACAACATTTTATAAAAGGCTTCTAATTTGGAAAAAATAAAAATAAAACACAGTAAAATAAAAGAGCAGGTCTGATATAGTACTCATAAATGCCACAATTTGTAAAGCATTGCAGTCTCCTATTTGGAAAGCAGGGGTGTAAAACAGTTTTTCTTCAAAGCCGGACAGCCCATACAATCAGTGACCTATTAATTGTTGACATTTGTTATTTTAAAAGGACTTGACAATACAATCCATGTTCTCAAGGCAGATCCACGCCCACTCTGAATGAACAAGCAGCTATGTATTGTGGCACGGAGTGTGAACACACTTGCTAAAGTAGTTTTTTTCTTGCTAAAGCGGTAAAGCTGTCAGTGAGTCGTTCAGCTGTGACCACTTTTCATTCTATAATAGCTTATTTATGAGAATTGTACCATTACACCGAATCCCTTTATCCCTATCTCTATAGTTCACCAGATTTGGGTGACTTCCAAAAAAAACAGAAAACTGTTGTAATAAACATTTATATAGCATTAAATTAGCCCATAAAAAGCTACTGTGAAAGTGCGCATCTGATAATAAATCCTGCTTTCATTTTCAAAACCCTGTTCATGACCTGACATATTATTTTGTTTGCATTACTCCTAAAATACAAAATATTAAGTAATATAGAACATGTTTCAGGACTCATCGCCTGATTCAATATTGTAATTTTGTGGAGGGTAACCAATGCTTCTGGAAATGAGGGCATGTCGCCCCCATTTTACCAG
The DNA here is from genome assembly GCF_055691185.1 of Crinia signifera. NCBI lineage: Eukaryota > Metazoa > Chordata > Amphibia > Anura > Myobatrachidae > Crinia > Crinia signifera. The sequence goes on from NC_139220.1 coordinate 178,108,731, forward strand.
ACGCGGCAAGACCGAGGAATGTCCCATGAGATGCCTGAGTAAAATCACACCTACATTGGTAGCGACGTTCCTCTAGAACAGCAGGCACCGCTTCTAGTGATCACAAATGCAGGCAGGAGGTGGTGTGCACCAAGGGCCTTATTCTGTTTGACTCACAAAGCTGCGAATTGTCAGCTTTGCAAGTCATTGAAATCACCCCCTTAATCCTGTATTTGCATTACTAAGGATCTCATGAGAAGCTGCTAGATCTCCAATTGCTTATATGAATTGCTTTTTTGTATGGATTGGATGGAAAAATGCTAAGTACAGCATGCAACACATTCTACAGATCCAGAGGTGGAAACATGAACTGTTGGCAGATCTCCTTGACCGATTTGGCCACCCCTGGGTTATATCATTGTTTGCTTGAAACATGTTACAGGATATCCCGAAATGCAAATACTGAGAGAGGGCAGTATTCAATGAGGATAATTTGCCCTGTTTCACGGCGAATTTGTGCTATTGTCGCGTTGGAAGGTGATTTTTTGGGTCAGAAAGCGAATCACCCTATTCAACGTGCACTTCTCTCCGTCTTTCTAAGTGATTTTCGCCGTCCCTCACTGTGTAGCAAATCGCCATCTTTTCATGGTGAAGCGGAAAGTGAACTTTTAAAATAAAGGTGTTGTTGTTTTACATTTGGTGTAAAAAAATCAGGAATTTTATTCTGAGAAGGGGCATGCTATTTTTACTCATGTGCTTATAGCACATGAATATATATTTCATTTAAAATATATATATATTTTTTTTACACAGAGCAGCCAGCAGGGGGCCGGGAGCCGAGAGACGCTCATTAGATATTCATATATTCACTGCACCCGATCAGTACATATGCACGATCGGGTGCAGTGAATACCTGGTCCCCTGTTGGCTCTCCCGGGGGGCAGCCTGTGCTGCCTGGCTCCCGGGGAGTCCACCTCCCCCCCACATACGTTCTGGGGCAGGCAGGGAGACTTCCATCTCCCTGCCTGCCACCGTCCTCAGGCTCCCTGCGGCGAGGATGGCTTTTCCTCACCGAAAACAAGCAATCCCCGCCGTCAAACCCCGTCGCCGCCCCCTCGCCGTACTCAATGTAATAGACAAATCCTCGCCGCAAGAGGGCAACGAGGATTCCCTTAAACAACAATGCTTGCCGCAAGTGCAGTGAGTCCACTAATTTTTTTTGTGAGCTTCGCCATTTTAATGGGCCACACTCGCCGTTTCTGCCTCACCTCAGGGAACAGGCAAGGTGGAAACAGCAAGTGAAGTGGAGGGAGTTGAATACTGACGGCAAGATACAGTATCAGCACTTCTCGAAATCGATAACTCGCCATCAGGAGCATTGAATACCCCTCATAATCAATAGTTTATATTGTAAATATACAATTTTCATACAGTATGAAGATTCCTGAGTATGTGTGTACAGTATGTATTGTATTTTCAGTCACGGCATTGCAGTGTATCTACATTTATCTGGACATCAGGTGTGCAGACGAACACCCTTTGTCATTTTATATAATGATCTCTGCGCTACATTGACAAATGTCAGAACCCTCATATTGGTAAGAGAATATAGCAAATTCATTGCGCTCACTTTACATTATCGGAAAAAAAAATCAGTAGTGAAAGGAAGGAGAAAGTACATAAATTAGAAGCTGCTATTGCACTATGACAGCTGACAATTGTTTGAATAACGTATAGTTTGTGCGGTAATGCAGTATATTGGCCTTGTACATAGACAGATCACTAGGCAGGTGTTCATGGGATTTTCCATTAGCAGCATAGGATATTAGCATGCTGTGTCTCAAAGCTGAGGATTGTTTAGACACTGGAACAAAATAGGTGACCGAGCAACAAAGGGTTCCATCGTGACCTCACCATCTGTTGTTTGTTTAATGTATGCCAACAAGGAACACTGTCCCTGTACATTATATACAAATGATGATCATAAAATATCACCAATGACTACTGAGATGTATTAATTTTAACTAAAACAAAATAACTGATTTAAAAAAAATTAGCTAATTAGGAAAAAATAATGACTCTCTCTCTCTCTCTCTTTCCCCCTAACAAGCAGTTGATGCTGTGTAACAATATTCTGGTGGAGGGAGGGGTTTCACGTGATTGGTTCTTGGAATGCAATTCTAAGTGAGAGTCTAAAAATTTGCATTTAATCTAATTGAAAAAAATAATCATTGTAAAACATCCATTAGCATTAAGTATTGTAAAAGACCATACATCAACCAAAATGTCCACGTGTCATTTTCAGATCCGTACCTTAATTAAATAATTACAAATGCGTTTATAACTGTCTCTTTCAGCTACATTGCCTATACCTAGCATGCCGATGGGAGTTGTAGTGAATGGGAGGATGGGAGGATATGTAATTTCTGATTTGAATTTGCAAATAGATGGAAGGTGAACAATCTAATTCTGTAGAAAATGTGCCGCAACTACTGTAACATGAAAGAAAAGTCGAGAAGAATACATTTTACACACAGGCACAAATAGGCAATATGCATGGGCCAATAGCAATTATTGGTAATGGCTAGTAAGAAAATACATTTCGGCAAAGCTTCATATATTATTGAGAAGGTTTCTACAGTCAAACCTTTCAGAATTTGATCAATAACATCTGTGGTAAATGGTCACTTGTTTAGACAAAAGTGTTATGAATTCAGATGTCGCACAGAGCCCTAGTTATGACAAATGACTCTTGGGTGTGAATGGGATATTTCACTTCTCCTTTTCATTAACCATGTTAACCCTCCATTTATTCATTTCACACTGAAGCAGCATAATACACAATACAAGACACCTATTTGTGGGGGCCTATTTACTGGCTCATGCTTATTGTTTTGCAAAGAACATACCTGACCTGGGGCATTTTAAAAGAGGGGGCAAGTGTGTAGACTCTGTGTGGGTGTCCTCATCTCTGCATTGCCATAGTCTACAGAAAAATGGCGACCCCTGTGTTCCCAGAGATTAAACTCTAGTGCGCTTGCGCTGGACTCCGAAACCATGCCCTGCTAATGCTGCATTCGGCACATTTTACGGTTCCCATTTGTTTGCCTTTCATATTCTTCGTAGATGATAGTTATTTTGATGATTTATGTCCATTTAGCAATTTATTAAACATTGCTATTATAGTGCAGCATATTTTAATGTGACATTACCTTGCTTTTGAAAAGGAGTGAAAAATTATAAAAACAGCAAGAAAAGACCAAACAAAAACAGTCAACGGTTTGAAAAGTATAAAGCTGGTGTTCTTGCTCAAGATTGTGTGTCCTTTGGTAGTGTAATCAATCATTCAATATCATAAACCATGGAAATTATTTACAATAGGTCAATAGGTTTCTATTGTTTATATTTACCATAATTTTGTTTTATAAGCATTTCTATATAATTGCAGTGAGTAAGATCACGGGCATACACAATAAAATCAATGCATATGTTTCAGAGGATAATATGCATGCAGTATGCCCAGAAAATGTAAATAAAACCGATGGCACAAGATGATGTATCACAGCAGTCCATGCTCACCTTACTAACATCTGTTAAAGATTTTTCTTGTTCGTCAAACAGATGCATCATCATGCTCTGAAATACGCAACTTATGGCATCGGATAATTAGCTCCAACCATCTATTACTTTGTAAACTTCAAAATTAACGCGAAGAATCTCATTTTCGTTCCATAGTTCTGGAATAACTATATGTCACCAAATAGCACTCCTCTTTACTGATCTCAGCCTTCCTTTCCTTAAATCTAGTTATTAGTTATGCTGACCATCTCGAACGCACGCGCGCCTCATTCGTGCCGGGGCGTGCCGAGAGCAGCTCAGATGAGGGAGGCTCCATCTGTACATGTAGCGTTATATACAGCGTTATATATTAACCATTTAGGTGCCATTTATCCTTTTTAGAAATAAACTTTATTTTATTGAAGCGTAAAGAGAAAATTCAATACAATAATATGTCAAAATACAAAAGTATAGTAAGTACATTAATGCAGTAATAAGGCAGGTGACTTTGTACGAAAAGGCAAAGTAAATAAAGGCAAATACACATATCAGAAAGTGGTGGGTCTTGGAAGGTCCACTAAAAATGAAATGTCTCACTACAGGCAAGCCTAAATAAGAATGTACAGCACTAATGCTAGATAGCATCAAAGAAAAATCAGGGGATCTTGCATACTAATATAAGTCTCATACCAAAGTGTATTTCGGAAGCACCTCCATATTTGATCCTTTATAGCATAGGGCTGACTATCAATGTACTGTAGGTCTCCTACGTGTTAAAAAAAATTCAATAGATATATCTTTCCGCAATTATGCGTCTGGTGGCATTTAACTTAATATTAGTGACCAAAACATTTAATAGATGGCACTTAACTACCGTATTAACTTTATTAAATGTAATATTACTTACAGATTTAAATGGTGTTAAGAGACTAATCCAAGTTAATTTCCATATCAGCGACACCAATGCAATGATTATAGATAGCTACAGTACAGATGTGTCCACATATTGTAAACATCCTCCATGCAATACAAGTCGCGCTATACATAACGCGTGAGCCAAGTGGGACTCTGTAGTGCCTGGTGTCTTTAATAGCATCATATTTGCTAAATGGAGAGCATAGGAGGCACAAGAAGCTTCTGTTGACTAAAAGGATAAGTGGAATATCCATATTCAGTGTGTGACTGCCACTGTATGTGCATAAGAAATGAAAAGTAACAGTTTTAAAGCTTTGTCCCAATGCTTTTTGAGAGACACTTCTCTGCCGCAGTTATTCATTTTATGCCCCATAATATTGCCCTGGTTCATTTTCTTGACCATAATAGTGTTAGGAGCTGCACGGGCAGCGCCTCCGCTCGCCCGGCAGTCTCCTCTGTAGTTCTTCCGGCGGTTGCCGGGTTACCGCGACGCCGTCGCGTCATCAGCCGGGAGCTTCCGGCAGGCAGTCAGGCTGCCGGCGTACAACCCCTTCCTCCCCTGCCGCAGCGGTTGCCAAGGCGACGGGGGACGCCTGGCGGCCGCAGGGAGGAAGGGGTGTGCATGACGCCGCACGCAGCGTCAGGGTAGCGCTTGGCGCGCTATTTAAACTTGGTTGCTGGAACACTCAGACGCCGGCTATAGCTCTTGATTTGGCGTCCTGAGTGTTTCCGGTTCCAGGCTCCTGCTCACTCGTGGTTCCTGTTTTCCAGTCCCTGTTCCTGGCTGCCTCCAGAATCCTTGCTTGTGTCTGCCTGCCGATCTCTTGGTGTTCAGATAAGTTGGGACATTCTCACTCCTTGCCTCCCTTATTGTCAGTTCTTATTGTGTCAGCATATTGTGTATTGTTACACCCGTCAGCAGTTCTTATTGTGTCAGCATATTGTGTATTGTTACACCCGTCAGCAGTTCTTATTGTGTCAGCATATTGTGTATTGTTACACCCGTCAGCAGTTCTTATTGTGTCAGCATACTGTGTATTGTTACACCCGTCAGCAGTTCTTATTGTGTCAGCATACTGTGTATTGTTACACCCGTCAGCAGGTCTGATTGTGTCCGCCTACCGTGTATTGTTACTCTTGCTCAGCATCTGGGTACACCTCGTGTATTGTGATACCGGTTAGTTTGGCCACTGTCTTGCCTGTTGCCCACAGCATTAGCACCGCGGGTCCCAGCCCAGTCCGCTATCCACTGACACCCCCCTCCGTGGGGCAGGGTGGTTCTCGCCTCTTTGGTTTGTTAGGTAGATTTCCCCTTGTTTACCTCCGGCCTTGGCGGCTGCGTTGTCACTAGTAAGACCAGGTGGCATCGGGGTGGGAGCCTGACTAACGGGCTCCCACGAACGCGGCTATTATTGGTGAAGGTTAGCTTAGCACGCATCCGCCAACTCCAAGGGGTAACAACGGAGTTAGGGTAGGCGAGATCTCCCTGTTCCTAACATTATAGCCGGCCCATACTTCACCCAACTTCCAGTCAGCTATTATGGATCCGGCCCAGCAGGCTGCTAATCACGCTCTGGCGGGGCAGAAGCATACTCTTACTCAAGAGCTTCAGAAGTTGACCCTCCGGGTAAACTCACAAGAGGAACGGGTACAAGGGGTCTTATCCTCATCTAGAAACCCCGAACCCAAGTTGAGTCTCCCGGACCGGTTTTCCGGGGAACGTTCCCAGTTTTTTAACTTTAGAGAGTCGTGTAAACTTTATTTCAAACTCCGCCCGGCCTCCTCCGGCGTGGAATCCCAGCGTGTGGGAATGGTCATCTCCCTGTTACAAGGAGACCCTCAGACCTGGGCGTTTGGCCTTCCCGCAGGGTCCGAGGCCCTTACCTCTGTGAATGCTTTTTTTTCTGCCATGGGGTTGCTTTACGACGACCCAGACCGTGCTGCCTCAGCCGAAGCCAACCTGAGGGCACTACGGCAGGGTCAGAGTAACGCAGAGGCTTATTGTACCCAATTCAGGAGGTGGGCCATTGACTCTGGTTGGAATGACCCAGCACTCCGTAGCCAGTTTCGCATTGGTTTATCTGAGACGTTAAAAGATGCATTGGTTCACTACCCTACCCCGACCTCCCTGGATGAAATTATGGAGTTAGCCATCAAGGTAGATCGGAGGTTCCGGGAACGCCAGAGGGAAAGGGTCTCCGGGGTATATCCCTTCACATCACTGGGGGAGACCTCGGAGGTTATCTGTGACGAACCCATGCAAATTGGGGCTACACGTTTATCTGCCGCAGAAAAGAATCGCAGGAGGCTGAAGGGTCTCTGTCTGTATTGTGGAGGTCAGGGTCACCGTGCAGTGGTCTGTCCGTTGAAGGCGGGAAAAGACAGGGCCTAGGTGGGTGTGGGGAAACTCACTTGGGCCTATCTTGTTTTTCTCCCCTAGACTCGATCATTATTCAGGTTTCTGTCACCTGTAATAACTGCACTGTCGCTACCACTGCCTTTGTTGATTGCGGTGCAGCCGGCAATTTTATTGACAGGGGGCTGGTTTGTTCGTTGGGGCTCAAACCCATTTCCCTGGTCAATTCCTTGTCGGTTTGTGGCCTGGATGGTCAGCCACTCGCCAACGGCAGTGTTACCGCGTGCACCCCTTCTCTCCAGCTTTCGGTGGGGGCTCTTCATTCGGAAGAGATTTCTTTTCTGTTGTTTCACTGTCCGCTCACGCCACTCGTCCTGGGGTTACCATGGCTTAGGAAGCACAATCCCAGTATCGACTGGACCACAGGAGAAATCATACGTTGGGGCTCTTCCTGTTCTGATCATTGTCTCTCTCTTCCTCTTCGTCTTGTCCTTCCCGTTTTTTCTTCTTTACCCGTACCCTACAGAGACTTTGCCGATGTGTTTTCCAAGAAGGAAGCTGATACGTTGCCCCCTCACCGTCCCTTTGATTGTGCTATAGACTTAGTTCCCAATGCCAGATTGCCCAAGGGACGTCTATATGCCCTCTCAGAACCTGAATCCCAGGCCATGGATGCATACATAAAAGAGAGTCTCGAAAAGGGATTCATTCGTCCTTCTAAATCTCCTGTGGGTGCAGGGTTTTTTTTTTGTTGAAAAAAAAGATGGATCTCTGCGTCCCTGCATCGACTATAGGGCCTTGAACAAAATTACTGTAAAAAATTCCTATCCGTTACCACTCATCTCTGTTTTGTTCGATCAAATCCGGGAAGCGGTGGTGTTTTCCAAGATTGATCTTAGAGGAGCATATAACCTCATCAGGATTAGAAAGGGAGATGAGTGGAAGACAGCCTTTAACACACATTCAGGTCACTACGAATATCTTGTGATGCCGTTCGGCTTGGCCAACGCTCCTGCAGTTTTTCAGGATTTCATCAATGAAGTACTCCGGCCGTACCTGGGGGTATTTGCTGTGGTTTACTTAGACGACATTTTGATTTTTTCCAAGTCACTTTCTGAACATCGGCAACACGTCCGCCTGATCCTTCAGAAGTTGCGTGAAAATCAATTATACGCCAAACTCGAAAAGTGTGAATTCGAAATTGCTCAAGTCTCTTTTCTGGGTTATGTCATCTCTCCAAAGGGTTTTTCCATGGACCCCAGCAAGGTTCAAGCCATCATGTCCTGGGCTCGTCCAAACAATCTCAAGGCCATCCAAAGATTCTTAGGATTCTCCAATTATTATCGGAGATTCATCCGGTCCTTTTCTGACATTGTTGCCCCCATTGTGGAACTGACTCGCAAGGGAGCCAATCCTGAAATTTGGTCCCCACAGGCCGTTGAGTCCTTTCATCAGTTAAAAAAGGCCTTCTGCTCAGCTCCTGTCTTACATCACCCAGATCCCAGAATTCCTTTCATTGTGGAGGTTGACGCCTCGGATGTAGGGGCTGGAGCTGTCCTTTCTCAGAAGGACATTCGTGATCAGAAAATTCATCCTTGCGCCTTCTTCTCCTTAAGTTCTCCTCAGCCGAAAGGAACTATGATGTCGGGAATCGTGAATTGTTGGCCATTAAGTGGGCCTTTGAGGAGTGGCGTCATTGGTTAGAAGGGGCCAAACACATCATCACTGTGATTACCGACCATAAAAACTTAGCCTACATCGAGTCTGCTAAACGATTAAACCCACGACAAGCCCGGTGGGCGTTGTTCTTTACCAGGTTTCAATTCATCATTACATTCAGACCCGGCCCCAAAAATGTCAAAGCTGATGCATTATCTCGTAGTTTCCAGACTTGTCAGAGCGCTGGACTCAAAGATACACCCATTGTCCCGTCTTCTGTCATTTTTGCGGGTCTGACTCAGGACTTGGCCTCCCGTGTCCTGGCTTCCCAGCCTTCTGCTCCTCAGGGGACTCCACATAATAGACTGTTTATTCCTAAACACCTCAGAAAATTGGTCCTCAAAGACTTTCATTCCAGTAGGGTCACTGGACACCCTGGCGTTACCAAGACCCTTGAGCACTTGTCTAGGGCGGTTTGGTGGCCCACCATAAAACAGGATGTTGCTCTGTTTATCTCTTCTTGTCCGGTATGTGCTCGACATAAATCTCCCAGATCATCACCAGTGGGTACTCTCCTGCCGTTGTTCATTCCAGAAAGGCCATGGTCCCATATTTCTATGGACTTCATTGTCGATCTTCCTTCTTCTTCTCGTTTTACCACCATTTGGGTCACGGTCGACCGCTTTAGCAAGATGGCACATTTTATTCCCTTGCGTAAACTCCCCACTGCTAAAGAGTTGGCACAGCTCTTTATCTCGCATATTTTCAGACTCCATGGCCTTCCCTTGGATATAGTTTCTGACAGGGGATCTCAGTTTGTGGCCAGGTTCTGGAGAAGTTTTTGTTCCGGTTTAGGAATACAGGTCAGTCTTTCCTCCGGGCATCACCCACAGTCCAACGGGCAGACCGATAGGGTCAATCAGGCATTGGAGCAATATTTACGCTGCTTCGTCTCCAAATGTCAGAGCAATTGGGCCGAACTGGTACCTTTGGCAGAATTTGCTTATAACAACTCTTATCATGCGGCCTCCAAGAGCTCGCCTTTTTTGTGTAATTTCGGGTTCCATCCCAAGTGCAACTCCTTCTTTGTTCCTAGGGATTCCTCTCGGCCGCCCTTCTCCACAGTGTCCTTCCTTAGGAAGTCATGGCAAAAGGTTCATTTGGCTCTGAGGCAATCTTCAGCACGTTCAAAAAATTTTTTTGACAAACATAGGAGACCATGTTTTTTCCGAGTGGGGCAAAAGGTGTGGTTGTCTACTCGCCACATTAAGCTTCGCCAGAGATGTCCTAAATTAGGGCCCAGGTTCATCGGTCCATTTTTGATCACTGCTCAAGTCAATCCGGTGGCATTTAGGTTGCAGCTCCCCAGAGCACTGCGGATCAATAATGTCTTTCATTGTTCTCTTCTTAAACCAGCCTCGATGGCTTCCCAATCAGGGCCTGCTCCTAACCGCAAACCAGTCCTCATTCAAGGGCACAAAGAATTCATAGTAGAACAGATATTGGATTCCAAGGTTGTTCGGGGTCAACTGAAATTTTTGGTCCATTGGAAGGGGTTCGGAGAAGAGGAGAGGTCTTGGGTGCCTGAGCGATTGTTACATGCGCCCAGGCTCAAAGCAGAGTTCTTTAAGACCTTCCCGTTCAAACCTGGTTCTAAGGGTTCGGTGACCCCTCCTCAAGGGGGGGGTACTGTTAGGAGCTGCACGGGCAGCGCCTCCGCTCGCCCGGCAGTCTCCTCTGTAGTTCTTCCGGCGGTTGCCGGGTTACCGCGACGCCGTCGCGTCATCAGCCGGGAGCTTCCGGCAGGCAGTCAGGCTGCCGGCGTACAACCCCTTCCTCCCCTGCCGCAGCGGTTGCCAAGGCGACGGGGGACGCCTGGCGGCCGCAGGGAGAAAGGGGTGTGCATGACGCCGCACGCAGCGTCAGGGTAGCGCTTGGCGCGCTATTTAAACTTGGTTGCTGGAACACTCAGACGCCGGCTATAGCTCTTGATTTGGCGTCCTGAGTGTTTCCGGTTCCAGGCTCCTGCTCACTCGTGGTTCCTGTTTTCCAGTCCCTGTTCCTGGCTGCCTCCAGAATCCTTGCTTGTGTCTGCCTGCCGATCTCTTGGTGTTCAGATAAGTTGGGACATTCTCACTCCTTGCCTCCCTTATTGTCAGTTCTTATTGTGTCAGCATATTGTGTATTGTTACACCCGTCAGCAGTTCTTATTGTGTCAGCATATTGTGTATTGTTACACCCGTCAGCAGTTCTTATTGTGTCAGCATATTGTGTATTGTTACACCCGTCAGCAGTTCTTATTGTGTCAGCATACTGTGTATTGTTACACCCGTCAGCAGTTCTTATTGTGTCAGCATACTGTGTATTGTTACACCCGTCAGCAGGTCTGATTGTGTCCGCCTACCGTGTATTGTTACTCTTGCTCAGCATCTGGGTACACCTCGTCTATTGTGATACCGGTTAGTTTGGCCACTGTCTTGCCTGTTGCCCACAGCATTAGCACCGCGGGTCCCAGCCCAGTCCGCTATCCACTGACACCCCCCTCCGTGGGGCAGGGTGGTTCTCGCCTCTTTGGTTTGTTAGGTAGATTTCCCCTTGTTTACCTCCGGCCTTGGCGGCTGCGTTGTCACTAGTAAGACCAGGTGGCATCGGGGTGGGAGCCTGACTAACGGGCTCCCACGAACGCGGCTATTATTGGTGAAGGTTAGCTTAGCACGCATCCGCCAACTCCAAGGGGTAACAACGGAGTTAGGGTAGGCGAGATCTCCCTGTTCCTAACAAATAGTGCCTTAGTTACTAGCCTTATAATAATGCCCAAGTTTATTTTAGGAACCATCGTAGTGTCCTAATTCACATTATGGAACAGATGCACCAAGCTTCAAAAAGTGATAAAGTGGAGAGTGATAAATATATAGCCAATCAGCTATATGTCACATACTGGGTTTTATACATGACAGTAAGGAGCTGGTAGTTTATCACTCTCCACTTTATCACTTTTTGAAGCTTGTTGCATATGGACCCAGGTCTCACTGTTGGTCTGCCAGTACACATTATGCCACTGTACTGCCAATTCACAGTATGACATTCAGTGTCCCCCAGTTCATATTCTGCCACATTGCAGTTCCCCTGCTCATACTGTGCCTCATAAGAGAGCCCTACAGTTCAGAGTATGCCACGTTACAGTGCGTTAGTTCATACTATGCCACACTCTAGTGCCTCCTTTTCACATTCTGCCACATTAAAGTGTTCTTATGTAACATTATAGTGCCCTTTACCTTACAATGAGCAGATCATATTATGACACATTACAGTGCCATCCAGTTCATACTGGGCCACATTACAGTGGCCCCCTGTTCAAATCATGCCACATTACAATGCCCTCTTAAGATTATGACACCCACTACACACTCCACTCACTTCAAATGCAATGTCACACAATTTAGGCTGGGCAATGGGTCAGAACTATTGCTTAACAGGAAAATCTGTGACATTGCTATGAAACTTTAAAACCTGGGTCAAGGCCCTACTGAGCTTCCATTTCCAATAGCAATGCCCCCTTGCACCCACTATCGTTACATCCATGATGCTGTATACAGTAGTAGCTGTAGTAAAAAAAAAAAGCTTAGGGTATTTACAGGGGCGTAGCTAAGGGTTCATGGGCCCTGGTGCGAAAGGTCAGCTTGGGGCCCCCCTACATACAACAACATTAAAATCTCGGTCTGGAGTCAGTGCTGTTGTGGAACTACACGTCCCAGCATGCCCTGCCACAGATTTTAGATAATGGATTTCTAAAACTGTGACAGGGCATGCTGGGACGTGTAGTTCCACTGTAACAGTGGAACTACACATCCCAGCAGTTTTAGCTATTTTCCCCATAATCTTAAAAGCCTGACAGGACTGGAGTCAGTGCTGTTGTGGAACTACACGTCCCAGCATGCCCTGCCACAGATTTTAGATAATGGATTTCTAAAACTGTGACAGGGCATGCTGGGACGTGTAGTTCCACTGTAACAGTGGAACTACACATCCCAGCAGTTTTAGCTATTTTCCCCATAATCTTAAAAGCCTGACAGGACTGGAGTCAGTGCTGTTGTGGAACTACACGTCCCAGCATGCCCTGCCACAGATTTTAGATAATGGATTTCTAAAACTGTGACAGGGCATGCTGGGACGTGTAGTTCCACTGTAACAGTGGAACTACACATCCCAGCAGTTTTAGCTATTTTCCCCATAATCTTAAAAGCCTGACAGGACTGGAGTCAGTGCTGTTGTGGAACTACACGTCCCAGCATGCCCTGCCACAGATTTTAGATAATGGATTTCTAAAACTGTGACAGGGCATGCTGGGACGTGTAGTTCCACTGTAACAGTGGAACTACACATCCCAGCAGTTTTAGCTATTTTCCCCATAATCTTAAAAGCCTGACAGACTGGACTCACTGTAGTCTGTGACTCTGTCCGATATAGGGCGCCGGGCGGTCCTGCTCCTGAGTCCTGTCCTAGCACAGCCTACACGTGCTGTGTGATGGCATTGGCGCGGAAGCGGTGGGAGAGGGAGGGGGAGGTTGGAGCCCGCGTGCGTCGCGCTGACGTCACGCGGCAAGGGGTCCCCTTCCTATTGGCTGCCTGCGGCTGGGGACGCTGCAGCCAATCACAGCTGAGATACGGCCACCGTGTCCCGTCCCCAGCCGCAGGCAGCCAATAGGAAGGGGACCCCTTGCCGCGTGACGTCAGCGCGACGCACGCGGGCCCGCAAAGCAGCACTGGGAACGGGTGCGTCCTGTTCGCATCCCTTTCCCAGGCCAGTGGCGGGGGTTGGGCCCCCCTGGCTCAGGGGCCCGGTCGCATCTGCGACCGCTGCGACCCCTGAAGCTACGCCACTGGGTATTTATGTAAATGTGATTGTACTGGTGTTCCTTCTTGGAAGAGGCATACCTTTGCCCTTAGCTGTAAATCAGCGCTTTCCTAAACACAGAAATAGTATTCGGATTTGAAAAGCCTTTGTATCTGTAATATTGGTGGTGCATTGTACGTCTTGCCAGTTCCAGTCCGATCATGGAAAGTTCTGGTACCTTATGAATGTTTCAGTGTTAAATAGCTTGTGATTTCCAATTTGTCTTTCTCAATTAAAGACCAATGATTGGTTTGATTTAGCCTGCCTAAAGAAAGCTTAAGAAATTGAGTTTGTATAGACTCATTGTAAAATTAGGTATACACCAAAGCTGTTGCTTTTCCAGGTGCTACAGTAGTATGCGTAATACAGCTTCCTTTTATTTTGTGTCAGTCTAATTAAAAAGCTCTTTTTATGAAGTGAAAGGTTGACCCATATTTTCCTTTTATATAGGCTAAACCCTCACTACAGGTACATTTACTAAGTACCTGCCAATGAAACACCCTGTGCTGAGCATATTGGCTGTAGCTTATGCATACATTTACTTATTTTAAGAGGATCTTGCCAGATAAAGATTTACTTCTCCTCTTGTTGCCAAGACCTGTCAAGGCTTAGTTGTTATACAAGAGCAGTCCTATAGCACTGGTGAAACAACAACACAAGGTGAATTTCTAGGTGCTGATATTAACAAAACGTTGATGGATACAGCAGTGTTATGACTAAGGGAATCATATTAAGAATGTTTAATTTAAATGTTGGTATTCTATTTACTGATATATTTTGTGGATAAAGGTATTATGTCCAATCATTAAGTTGTAATAATTTATCTTTAACTATCTAAGTTTCTGCTAAACGTAACATAACCCCTTCATCCACTCTCATCTCTTCAATACAAAAGTGTTCAAAAAGAACACAGTTAACCACTTACAGGAGCCTGCTCACATAGGGCGGTATTCAATGAGGCTGATTCGCCATGTTTTTATGGCGAATTTGTGCTGTTTGGCGAATTTTTGACTAAAACGGTGAATCACCCTATTCAATGACCACATGGCGAATACATTTGAAGGTTTTTTTTGCCATGATTCACCGAGTAGCAATCGCTATCTTTTTATGGAGAAGTGGAATGTGAACTTAATAAATAAAGTGTTTTGTTTTTTACATTTGGTGTAAAAAAATCAGGAATTTTATTCTGAGGAGGGGCATGCTATTTTTATTCATGTGCTGTAAGCACATGAATATATATTTAATTTAAAAAAAATATATATTTTTTTTATTTTATTTTTTACACAGCAGCCAGCAGGGGGCGCCGGAGCCGAGCCGCTCATTACATATTCATATATTCACTGCACCCGATCGTTACGATCGGGTGTAGTGAATATACGCGGTCCCCTGCTGGCACCCCCAGGGGGCAGCCTGTGCTGCCTGGCACCCGGGGAGCCCACCTCCCCCCACATACGCTCTGGGGCAGGCAGAGAGACTTCCATCTCTCTGCCTGCCACCGTCCTCAGGCTCCCTGCGGCGTTCGCCGCAGGAGCTCATATTCGCCGGTCAGGGGCAGCGAGCCCCTGACTCGTTGAATACCGGAGCCGGCGAGGCTCCGGAACGTGGCGAATGTGCAGCGAATCCTAAACAGGATTCGCTGCACCTCGCAGGTATTCACAATTGAATACCGCCCATTGTGTAAATCAGGGTCCCTTCGTCCAGGTGCACATAAGCATAGCATGCTCTGCACCCACTATAGACATGCCATTGAGTGAAAAACTCCTGTCGACCATGTGACCGTTGACCATGGTCCCGTTGATCACCTGCTGGCACCTAACTAGTGTTACTGTCCCTCTCGTGGTCACCGACTATCTTCAGACGTTTCACTTAACAGGGTCGACTAAGGGTGGTCGACCATAACATGGTCCATCTACACCGTCCATCTACACCCGGTCGGCCCGCTATACCATAACCATCTGGGAGACTCAAGTATTTTCTGCTGGGATCGGCAGCATTGTACTGCTGGCTCCCATGATGCAGTAGTGGCAAAGCATACTGTGGCTACATTTACAGACATTCCCTCTGGGACACTGGGGCAGATGTATTAAGCCTGGCAAAGAAATAAACTGGAGATAAAGTGGAAGGAGATAACGCACCAACCAATCAACTCCTCACTGTCATATTTCAAACACAGCTGATTGGCTGGTGCGTTATCTCCTTCCACTTTATCTCCAATCTCGTTTATCTCTTCGCCAGAATTAATACATCTGCCCCACTGTGTGCAGGCGAGGTTCAAGCGACAACTGTGGAGTCTGATAATGCATTTCTCGTTATCACAGTCATAGACCCCTTCCACCCTAGCACAATGTTGAATTTTGTTCTATCACAAAATGGTGCTCCCATGATTTTATCACCAGGCCCTGCCAATCACCACACAGTATCATGAACTGTAGCCTTGTGCAGCCACTGAACATGAATTAGAAGTGGCAATGTGGTTCATGGCAGTCCAGTAGCAATCTCCAGAGTGCAAGTATACAGTTACACTTTTGGACGTGAGGCATAACTAGATTCCTCACACCGCCAAACTACCTTTAAAGCTAAGAATATATTTATTTTTTTCAAAATGTTTTTATTGATTCTGAAGCATTTTAAAAGGGTATATCAATCAACACGATAACAAATTATTTGGGAAATGAGTACAATCAATAATAATTCATCAAGCAAATGCTATGTAATTAGCAAAAATAAGACACATTAGCAATAAATGAGAAATGGAAGGCAAGCATTGCCAAACAAGAGGATATCACACTAAAAAATGAGGGGGCATTGTCTGCAAGCTTCATTAAGTACCGGGATGTAGAAACATTAGGTAATCATTTGTTGTGTATGTGTAGGCAGCACAGTTATGAAACTCTCTCAAATATTTAAAAAAAATGGCTTTTCTGGATTCCGAAGCCAAGGAAGCATCTGTCCAGTCCATCCACAATAGATAAAATAATTTTTCCTGAGATAGAAAAAATGGGGGCATTCGATACAGATTCCAAACCTGAAAAAAAGTTTTAGCAGATAAACTTAGTACCAGTAAAATTTTACGACATCCCTGCGACACCCGGTGTCTCTGTGGTAAAAATGTTCAGTATTGCCCATGCAGAATCAAAAGGCAAATAATTACCTAGATAGTCCAGAGCATATGTATGGACCCCGATCCAGAAGAGTATGACCAGATGACAACAAGACCATAAACAGTGACATAGGTCTGCACTATTCTCCTGATATCAAGGACAGATATGTGAGGAGAAAAAACCCATTTAAAAAATGTGGACCAATGGTAGCTCCAAAGGAGGGGCTGCAGCAGAGTTCAAAATTCAAATAGGGGAGCCACGGCAACTGCCAGTAAGTCAGTTTGGAATGGCAGTTAGTGTGGCTCCCTATTTGAATGTTGAACTCCCCTACTCTGGAGCCACCACTGGTGTGGACTAATATAAGTTCTATGATATACATATTCAAAAACAATTCTCTGTAAAGTCTGGTACACACTAGGCGATGTATGGACCTAGTGATATAGGTGGTGGAGGGGACCCAGCAGGGTGGCGGCCTCGGCAAAAGCATGCACACTTGCCATAGGGGGAAGAGCGGGGAACATGCTGCAGCGCTTGTTAATGAGGACATCCCTCGTCTGAACTGTTCAAATCAAGGAAGGGGTTGTTTACGATGCGAGGGAACATGCTTTGTTAACAATATAGAGTGTGCACACTAGACAAAATAGTAAAATAACTTGCTCAGAAGCTTAAGGCCTAGCAGGAATAATGTGACAAGAGTCAAGGAGGTTTCTGAGGAAAATGTCGACAGTTGCAGTGAGATCAGTAAAATGGTGCAGCCAAGGTTGCAGACCAGTGTGGCGTTTGGCGGAATCTAAAATGTTATGTAAAAAGGTTTAGTGAATAGAAATTGCTTTATATACTGTTGTGGGATAAAGAAAAAGTACTGACCCAATCTTGTTTGGAAGAATTTTTTTTTTCTTTATACCATACTCGATATCAGTGTTTTTCAACCACTGTGCTGTGGCACACTAGTGTGCCTTGAGCTGTTCTCAAGTGTGCCCCCAGATCTAGAGATGCCCAAGCCAGTTTACAACCACCACCAGCTCAACTGTTATTTACTGGTCTCTTCTTTTCATGTAAAGAGCAATGGGGCAGATGTATTAAGCCTGGTGAAGAGATAAACTGGAGATAAAGTGGAAGGAGATAACGCACCAGCCAATCAGATCCCAACTGTCATATTTCAAACACAGCTGATTGGCTGGTGCGTTAACTCTTCCAAGTTATCTCCACTGTATCTCCAGTTTATCTCTTCTCCAGGCTTAATACATCTGCCCCAATGTATTTTATTTTTGTTACCTGTGGGGACCAGTGTGATTTCTTTTATATGCGGGCCAATAGGTTTGTTTTTTTTCCTGTGGGAGCCAATGTGTTTTGCCCTGTGGGGATCTCATGGTGTGCTTTGGCAATTTTTAAATCGTATTTAGTATGCCGCAAGGTAAAAAGGTTGAAAATCACTTCTCTATATTATGAAATAAACATGCTGAAAATATGTATAAGTAATTAAACAAAATGTATGCTTCATTCTGGCAACTATTGCTTTGCAGGCATGGATCAAGTAGCAGACTTTGACATTGAAACTGCAATTCATGGGACATCTGCATATTCTGCTGTTTAATTTGTGCTGGTTTCCGTAAACTCTGTTTAAGATAATTTATAATTCCTAAGAAAATCATTGATCCCTAACCTAGCATTTTACAAACAGATAAAAGCTCCTGTTGCACTGTATGGGCAGTATTCAATGAGAATACTCAGCATGTGCGGCGAATCCTGTTTAGGATTCGCTGCACAGTCACCGTGTTACAGAGGGCTGAAGCATTCACTGCCAGCCCTACCTGTCACCGTATTCAATGCCGCAGGGGCTTGCTGCCCCTGACGGCGATTCTTAACCGGGGGACGGCGGCAGGCAGGAAGATGGAAGCCTCCCTGCCTGCGCCGGACACTGTGGGGCAGAAGCAAGGGCATGTGCTGTAAGCACATGAATAAAAATAGCAGGTACTTGTGAGTTATCCGGACGCCCGATTTCAAAATCGGGTCGGATCGGGCACATCGCATCGCATCGCATGCGACCATCGGATGCGATGCGATGCGATGACCCGATTTTTCCATAGGAATCAATGTTAAAATGGACTGAGTCCATTTTAACATGGAATTCAATGGGAAAAAGGGGTCCTTTTCATACCCCTACTATCCAAGTGGGCATGGAGTTGGATATAAACCTGTGGCGAGCGTAGCGAGCCACCGAGCCCGAAGCGTGGCGAGCGTAGCGAGCCCCGCGAGGGGACACGGAATACCGTCCCCTCGCGGGGCTCGCTTCGCTCGCCACGCTTCGGGCTCGGTGGCTCGCTACGCTCGCCACAGGTTTATATCCAACTCCATGCCCACTTGGATAGTAGGGGTATGAAAAGAACCCCTTTTTCCATAGGAATCATTTTAACATTGATTCCTATGGAAAAAATCGGGTCATCGCATCCGATGGTCGCATACGATGCGATGCGATGCGATATCGCATCGCATCGTATCTGATTGTATGCCTTAACTTAAGGCATACAATCAAAAAATCGGGCGTCCAGATAACTCACAAGTACCAAATAGCATGCCCCTTCACATAATAAAATTCCTGATTTTTTTACACCAAATAAAAAAAAAAATATATATATATATATATATATATAGAGGTAGTGTATCAATCGATACAAACGGGCGGCACTCTCACGGATTTGTTTAAGTAAGTAATTCAGACCAACAACTGGTTAGTCTGACGTTTCGGTTATTTCGATTGATACACTACCTCTATATCATACCCTGGAGGGCACCGCGGTTGCTGTCAGATTATTTGGGAGTGCCGGACCTTGCAAGCATTGTATATATATATTTTAAAAGTTCACATTCCAGTTCACCATAAAAAGATGGCGATTGCTACACTGTGACACACAGCAAAAATCACTTAGAAAGCAATTCGCCATCTGATCATTGAATACACTCACGGCAAATCACATTGAAAAACCCATTGAAAAACCATAGGGAATTGCGGTGACTATCAGAAGGCGAATTGTCCGTCATTCACTGTTATACATGGCGAATCAGCCTCATTGAATACTGCCCTATGTGTGCATATAGCACTGTTGTATTAAATACATTAGGCACCCACTCACCATGAACATTACAGACGTTTACAAAATGATGTACAGTACATACCACAGAGTCTTTAAACACTAGTTATGGCGTAAATCTCTTCTGCAACCACCAAGTACTATAGCACAAACATAAGAACTGTACAATATTTACAGCTGATCACATATGACAATTACATGAGGCGCTTTTGCTGATCAAGGGTCATTGAGGCACTTTATACGTGTCGCTGGGAGGACTATAATTATGTTAGCTAAATAAAATCAGTAATTACAGTGATCATAGTTAAGAGTAGCAAATTAGTAATTAGCGTGAATTCCGACATTATGTGTCTTGTATGTCTATGGCATAAAAAAAAATATTTCTAGTTACCAGCCTGTCAAAATGACAGATCATAACAGTAATTTCAGCACAGGTGGCTGTGCATGCCTGAACAAAGCAACAATTGAACTGATCCCTCAGGTGCCCAGTAGTAGTAGTCACTGGTGCCCAAACACTTTAATTTCCCCCAAAGAGGTGAGGAGCAGTGTAAGTCTTTAGTTAAATAGGATTGCATTTGAGCAGATATTCGGGTGAAATTTAATAGGATAAGAGATTAAGAAAGTGAGAGATTTGGTATGAAATCTCCAGTTTTTTGTTATTTTGCAGAGTAATTGATTGCCACTAGGGAAGCCAATCCCGGAGCATTTTTTCAATCCCGGATTTCGGGATTGAAAAATGCCCAATCCCGGGATTCCCGGGATCCCGGGATTGGCTTCCCTAATTAAAAAAAACGCACCCCGGCCGCCCCGCATATTTACTTACATGTGGGGTGGGGTGCGGTGCGGCCGGGTGTGTGGGTGGCCAGCCGGCCGGGTGTCTGTGGAGCCGGGCAGCCGGGTGGGTTGGCGGGCGTCGGGAGCCGGCGGGTGGATGGGCGGTTAGCATACCCTCCAACATGACCCATTCCATTAGGTACAAAATGCTCTGTTCCTGGACTTCCCTGCCAGTGGCAGTTGCAGAGTTGGGGCTGCAGCACAGTCCAATATTCAAATAGGGGAGCCACACCTAGTGCCACCTCAAACATCACTGTCCTGGACTCACTACCAGTTGATATGACCCCCCTCTATGAATATTGGACTGTGCTGGAGTCCAACCTCTGTAACTGCCACTGGCAGGGAAGTCCAGGAACAGAGCATTTTGTACCTAATGGAATGGGTCATGTTGGAGGGTATGCGGTTAGCCGGCCGGGTGGATGGGCGGTTAGCCGGCCGGGTGGATGGGCGGTTAGCTGGCCGGGTGGATGGGCGGTTAGCCGGCCTGGAGGGTGGCCTGACCTCTGTGCTCGTCACGCTGCGCAGGGATGCACTGCTGGGGAAGGGAGAAGCCGGGTAGCGTCTGAGCACACGCTCAGACGCTGGCCGGCATTAGACTGCGCATGCGCAGTCTAATCCCGAAATCCCGGGATTGGAAACTCCAATCCCGGGATTGAAATCCCGGCGTTTTAGGGGCCAAATCCCGGGATTGGCCACCCTAATTGCCACTTTAACAAAAATGGAGATTTTTTACCAAATCTCTCACTTTCTTAATCTCTCATCCTATTTTATTTCCCCCTATATGATCTATTTTAAAATGTGACCTTTAAAGTGCAGATCTTATGCATTCTGCTGTATTTGTCTGAATACAGGTTACATGTCAATTATGGGCTTAAGATGACATTTGTGGGCCCCACAGCTACATTTTGTAAGGGTCCCGATGAGCATAACGCCCATTATGAAAAACTCATGTATACTTTTGGGGCTTTAAAAAGATAGGTGGATCACCTGTCAGATTTGGATTCATAACAGCTAAACTATTGTTATACTCAATGGGGTCGATCCTATTAACTGCGGAAAATTCGCAAGTGCAAATCATCACGACACCGGGCGCACTTTACAGCGGGCTGAATTCGCTTAAAAGTGCTTGCACATTCATAGGGGTGCAAGCACTTTTAGGGGAATTCGGCCCTGCGAAGGGTGCGAGGTAGACTTCATTCGGGTGCCATTTTCAGCGTTAAACAGCACCCGAACAGCATCTCGCACCCTTCAGCGATAATCGGATTGACCCCAAAATTTGCATAATGTAACTATGCTACAATAATGCTTACACAGCTTACATAACTAATCTTATATGGTGAACCACACAATTCTCAACCAGCATTATCTAAGTGACTCTGGTTACAGCGGTTCTCAAACTGTGGGTCCTGACCCCAAAGTGGGTCCTGACCTTCTCAGTATGGGGTTGCAACTCCATGTTGCTGACCATCAGGCTGATTACTTTTCTAAACTCAGTCAGCGATTCAAGGAGTCTGAAAAATCTGTGCTGTCTGCTGACTACACATGTGATATGATGACCTTCTGTAGTAACTTTTTTGGGTCCCGGAATAATTTTTATTGTCTGATGGGGTCCCAGATTAAAATAGTTTGAGGACCCCTGTACTAGACTAATAGAGCATACACATGGTGAGATATGCACTTTTTTTCTCTTCGATTTTGCTTATAGAAGCAAAATCGAATAGCAAATTGAGTGGGCATTGAATGTTTTTTCTACATTCGATGCAGATTCAATCCCAATGTGTGCTCCCGTGTAGTGTAAATCAAGTAGAAAAATAGTCTTGGTAGCCAAGACTATATAGTGGAAATCTAATAGTATATAGTGCAAATCTATGTACATAGGCCCTTATTCTAGTTGATTCAAAATGATGCGTATTTTGGACAGGAACCGAGTGTTCTTAGCCCCGCCTACCGTACGGATTGCTCACACCGTCCGAACGCTGAAAGACGCCGAGCGAACGGACCGCGAGTGGATGTTACATGGGAACACCTCCTCCATCTGTGGGAACCTCCTCCATCCTCCAATGGCTGCCGACCATCGAATGTTTCCATATGAAAGCAGGGATATGGGCGGGCAGCTAACATCCGGCTATGTCAGCTGTCCGCCCCCCACACATGCATCACGGCCACATTACCATACGTACGCCTAGTGTTTTCATGGGAACGCCAATGAAACGCGGGGCATACGTATATGGTAATGAGCCCAAACAGCCCTTCATGCCCTGCTCCACCCCCTGCTTGGACAGTTCCGACCAATCATTTTCTGCATGGAAACCTACCGTGTGTTTGAACGTGCGAGCCGTTCGCACATGCGCAAACACCAAACATCGGCCGTCAGACCGCACATGCAGCGGTCCTAATAAATCAGAATAAGGGCCATAGTGCAAATCTAATGTGTTCACTGCAGCATTCGATT
Source organism: Crinia signifera (assembly GCF_055691185.1). Taxonomy (NCBI): domain Eukaryota; kingdom Metazoa; phylum Chordata; class Amphibia; order Anura; family Myobatrachidae; genus Crinia; species Crinia signifera. The sequence goes on from NC_139220.1 coordinate 178,131,568, forward strand.
TGATGTCCATCTCCTGCCTGAAGCCAGTGTTGAGCCAAATCTAATAGTAAATCGAATGCGCATCGAATGGAAAATTGAATAGAAAATAGTGGAAATTGAAAACGAGTAGAAAAACTTCACAGCAGGTTGAATAGTCCATATCTATTAGAAATCGAATCGAAAACGGAATCAAATCGTGTGTACGCATCTTTATGGCCAATGTGTGCATGAATGGTCATGACATTCATAATGTTTTTGCTATTTGAGATTTTTGTGTCCAGCTAGTTTTTGAGTTAATGGCTGTAAACTGTGGAATGTGCATTTTGCATTGTGTCTGTAGCAGGAACAATATACTCTTTTTAAAATGCTGCAGAGGAAACACATGACAAAACTGAAATCCATGCTACAAATACATTTCTTTTTTCCAAAACATAAAAATAGAAAATGAAAACACGGAAACAGAAAGAAAAGAAAATGATTTGTACTAAAACAGTGGTGCACAATTCTTTTCCCAATCTAGTTTTCTTTTTCTTATATAAATGAAACAGATGGGTGTTCCACAGAAGGATAGTATTTAATTAATGATGTCATTAGTTAAATAATCAATAAATCTATAACACACGAGCTGTTAACTGATGCACTTTCCCATGTACATGTGGTATTATGATTACTTTATTATTACATTTTATTTATAAGGTGCCACTGTATTTAACAGCGCCTCCTTACATGGGGCACACATTAGAACAATACAGGGTACACGGAACTAAACATAACAGTAACTGAGACACTACAGCAGAGCATATATAACCATTAGCTGCACAATTCTCAGTACACAATACAGCTGATATGTAGGGAGGCCGAGGAGTAGTCTACCAGGGGCAGGTTGTCATTGGTAGGGATGAATGAACACAAGTGAGAAGAGATGAGATAGTAGAGTAATGCTGGCCACACATCAGACCAACTTTCCTCCAACCATCCAACTAGTTGCTTGGATGGAATAAAAATATGGTACTGGATGGCAGCAAATAAAATATTTACTTCAGAAATTTGCTCCCAAAATCTGGAAAAGGACAAAAACTGACGCTCAGACACGGTACTGTAGTTGAACCTGTTTGATTTAATCAATTTGACTGAATGTTTTCAGTATGTCCATTTTCCTGGGTTTGTGAGCACATTTCCGATTGTCCTTTGCTCCCATCCAGTACCATATTTTTATTCCATCCAAGCAACTAGTTGGATGGTTGCAGGAAAGTTGGTCTGATGTGTGACCAGCATTAGAGAGGTGTAATTGATGTGCGAGAAGAGGGCTGTGAGAACAGGAGGAAAGAGGGCCCTGCTCCAAGGAGCTTACAGTGTAGAGGGAGATGGCAAATCCTCGAGTGCTCAGGGTGTAGTGGGTGTGGTGCATACAGCTTGGAAGTACCTTGGTCAGCTACTCATCTGTGACTATCTTTATATGCCACACCCCAGCAGAGAGGTTTGGACAGTACCCACAACAGACACAAAGAGCTTCTTGTAATAGCCTCCGAGTTCCAGTGGTGCATGACTTTTGCACGAGTCTGCCCATTTTCTTAAAGCCGCAGTCATTTACAAGGCAAACCTGTATTTGTCTTGTAAATGATTGCAGTTTTAAAAAAAACTGTGAGACTCGCGCAAAAGCCCTGCACCTCCAGAACTGGAAGCTATTACATTTAGGCAAAAGAGGCGATTTGGGTGGCTAATAAAAGAACTGTAATATTTATTCTGCAACCAGTACAGTATGTCTAAAAAATCCAATGCAGCTCAATTATTCAAGGCTACAAATACTATATGCAAGGGTCATTCAATGAGTAAGGTAACAAGACTCCTCTTAAGTGTGTAATGGTCTCTATTTTCCGCCACGCCAAAGCAGGTTGAACACCGCTTCCGCTTACGGCCATTAAACTGTGCCCCATCTAAATACCAGTGCTGTCAGATGCTCCCCCTCTGGTGACATAATGACATCATACACGCAAAATTATCAGGGACTCAGGGGGTGGTCTGGCATACGGAACTTTTCGGTACCTTTCACTATTCTTTCCCTGCTTTCATTCCTGTGGTCTACTGCACGACCCCTCATGATTTCCCTATATTCCATATGCTGGTCAATGGAACATTTATTTATTTTGCTTACCCTTCTATATAGCTAAAAATTCTCTGTATTACATATATTGTGATACTTTCTGTTCATCATCAATAAACACACAGTTAATAACTAAAGTTGCAAACACCTCTCAATCATTTACTTGTACACTGAAACATAGCCATAAGCCTTTCTTACTTTTTGATTGGGCCATTTCTTATGTTTCATGTATTTGCCCTCTGGTTGTAAATGCAGTTGAATGCATTATACTTGTATTTTATTTGAAGCCATTTTTCACACACAAAAAAGACTGCAAAAAAAAAAAAAATACAAACAAAATCCTACACATCTCATTTTTTCATTGGATTGCTGCTTTCATTTTAAGTCACACAAAACCCCCTGTGTCACTAAATGCACAAATACTGATTATTCTTTGAGTAATAAATTGAGTTATAAACTGCAGAAGACCTATTGCTCAAAACTGTGGGGTAAACAAAATGTGGCACATCCTAGGGTGAGTTGCCTCAAGTAGTAAAATGAAGTCCTGAAATGAATTTAAAAAATATGTAGTTTCAATAATGCCATGTTTCAAAAGGGCCTCTAAATGCTTTGTAATTTCTCAAATGTCAACAAGGAAAATAAATATATTGTTTAGTTTTAAGGCTGCCTTTGTTAAAAATCAAATATTTCGTTGTGATTTTATGAAATGAAAATTTCAGGTGCAACTGTGCCCAGCTCAGATACCTAACCTATGGATACAAACACATTTTGCACCTATAACCTAAAGGATGTACATTATACATTTATTTTTTTCTATTTCTCCTTAATGTTAATCTATAGACATTTGCAATCATTCTCTTTATGTTAACGAATTGCATGAATAATGAATAATGCATTTAGACACACTCACAACCCAAAATGAGGCTTTAACAATATAGCAAGTTATACAGCTTTGCAACAGATTTATAAAGTGCTATCTGGAGAAAAATGGTGTGTTGCTGGGCTTTCTCACACATTTTTACCAGTTAGTCTATGTTGTATTATTAAAAAAATGGAATTTTGCATTTGTGATCTCAATAGCTACAAAACATGTCTGGTAAAAATCTCTTAGCTACTGCCAATTTCATCTTTATTTAGAAGCAAAAACTTACATGCATGTGAGGCAAAAACACAAGAAATGGTGGGGCAAAAGATATATACACATTAACCGATTTCATCCATGAATGATATTGGTAACGATTTCACTTGAACTGGCTTGAACTCGTGGACAAATGATATAGGCCAAACGCATCAAACGATATCGTTATCGACATTGTACAGTGACCACATCCAGGAGCATGCTGTCCTTGACGAAATAGTCAGGATTTTACTGCATGTACAGATGACAGAGGGGTCATAAAAACCCACAGGTGCACTCCTCGTTAACAATATAGTTTTTGAACCAAATAAACCCCCAAAAAGTAAGTAATCTCTAAAGGCAGATTTGTAGGATATGTATAATTACGTACATTGAATTGCCACAAATATATTAAGTCAAGGAATTAATGTACTCACATTCTTCATACATCTCCCATTTGTAATGCAACAGAGTACATCAAGTTGAATGTCTGCCTGCTCAGTAGAAAATAGAAAACCTAATGTATCTCAGATATATATGATACATGCTTTACTGTCATAGAAGCACATTCTTGGAACTACAGAATATAGTAATAAATCCAAACAATAAAATCAGTTTGTCTGAGAAAGCAACAGACTAAACAATCAAAGTATTCCAAATATTTGTCTGATTCTTCTCAGAGTGCTGAGAAGGAAGCCTAGGTGGGAATCAGGGCTGTGCAGGCTTCCCAAGTACAGGTTGAGTATACCTTACCCGGATATCCTAAAACCGAAATATTACAAAAAACGTAGGTTTTCAGAATAATTCGGGATTTTCTTGTTTTTTGTGCCACCCGCTCCTTTTTTCATACTCACCTCATTCCACTGGTGACCACGCCTGGCATCGGATTTATCTTCAGCAGCATACTTGCTCGGGTGCTCCGGTAACATAAATGCATCCTTGGGACCAGGGATGCAGCTGAAGACCAAGTCAATGGTTGCTCTTGACGTTAGGGGACCACCAGGGGACCACTGGGGGACCACCAGGGGACCACTGGGGGGCCGCCAGGGAACCAGGTGAATATGTAAAAAATATTCCGAAATGTGGAAAAATCCATGGTCCCTAGCATTTTGGAAAAGGGATACTCAATTATTACTGCATTCGCCTGGCAATGCTTAGGGTTTTTTTTACACAGAGGATAATTAATGAAACAGACCATGAAAGCCTTTCGTATTACAGCTCAACCTGGGGATAGAAAATATTGTTTGCAGCTACAGTACTGTATGTAACAAACAAACAAAAAATAGCAATGGAAGATGAGCAACGCTTCCTTTGTCTGGTCTCACCAAATACATTTTCACCATTGCCCAATGACATTACTTTGAACAAAATCTCCAGCCATAATACTTTAATATGGCTAACATTATTAAACAAATGTAATAGTAGCTGACAAATGTTAATATTTTACAGTACAGTTTTACGCCGTGTGCAGAAGCACAAATATGTGCTTGGGAAGCATTACATATATTTCACTTCTATTGAACACAGCAGGAGTTGTACGAACCATAATAATGCCTTCATAAGAGTGGTGTCATTAGGTTGTCATGAGCTCTGTGAAATATAATTCACAAGCTGGCCAATGTATTAATAATAATAATAATAATAATAATAATAATAATAATAATGATATTTATATAGCGCTTTTCTCCCAATAGGACTCAAAGTGCTGTACCATTGTCTTTACAGCTCGAAATACAAAACAAGCTTAACAGTGGATGTCAGTGAAATGCTTGAGTAATTCTATTAAGCCTGGAGAAGTGATAAAGTGGGCAGATATAATGCACCAGCCAATCAGCTCTTAAATGTCAATTTGAAAAATTACAGTTAGCAATCCGGCCACTTTATCACTAAACAAGGGTTTATACTTTTGCCCCCAAGTCTCAAGAGAAAGAGATGCATTGCATGTCACAAAACAAGGGGGGGAATAACATGTTTCATATACTGTACTGTAACACTACTTTAGTGTGTGTCGCCCATCTCTTCAACTTGGGACTTGAGTTATATTTGATGAACATGAATTACAATTCATAGATACGTTTTTTTAACCCCTTCCTGACAGAGCCAGTTTTTGCGTTCCTGACAGAGCCCTTTTTTTCAAATCTGACATGTCTCACTTAAGTGGGGATAACTTTTTTTTGCTTTTACTTATCCCAGTGATTTTGAGATTGTTTTTTCGTGACACATTGTACTTCAAATTAGTGGTAAATTTGGGTCGATACAGTCTGTGTTTTTTTGTGAAAAATACCAAAATGTCGTAAAAAAATGGAAAATTTAGCAATTTGCAAAATGTTAAATTTTCTGCTTGTGAGACAAATAATCATACCACTCAAAATAGTTAATAACTAACATAGACCATATGTCTACTTTATGTTTCCATCATTATTTCAACTTCCTTTTAATTTTTTTGGACACTAGGAGGCTTACAATATGAATAGCAAATTCTAAAATTTTCAAGAAAATTTCAAACACTGATTTTTTTAGGGACCAGTTCAGTTCTGATGTGACTTTGAGGGACTTGTATGTGAGACACCCCCATAAATGATACCATTTCAAAAACTGCACCCCTCACAGTATTCAAAACAGCATTTTGGAAGTTTGTTAACCCTTTAGGTGTTTCACAGAAATTAAAAGAAAGTGTAGGTGAAATTTCAAAATTTCATTTTTTTTGCAGATTTGCAATTTTAATACATTTTTCTAAGGAACACAGTAGATTTTACTAGAGAAATGTGACTAAAAATTGATTCCCCCAATTCTTTGGTTTTCATAAATATCCTATATGTGGCCCTAGTGTGCACGGTGACCAAACCACAGGCTTCATAATAGAAGGAGCACCTACTTGATTTTGGAGCCTCCTTTTTATGAGATTATTTTTTAGGCACAATGTAGGTTTCTAGGCACCATAAGATGCTAAAAGTTAGGTACCCCCCCACAAGTGACCCCATTTTGCAAACTACACCCTTCAGGGAATTCATCTAGGGGTATAGTGTACATTTCAAACCCCCAGGGGTTTCACCAATTGTGGTACAACTGGGCAGTGAAAATGAAAAAAAATTAATTTTTCATTTTCACAGCTCAGTTGTATCAAAATTGGTGAAACCCCGGGGGGTTTGAAATGTACACTATACCCCTTGATGAATTCCCTGAAGGGTGTAGTTTGCAAAATGGGGTCACTTGTGGGGGGGTTCCACTGTATGGGTGTTTCGGGGGTCATTCAACCAGAATCTGTGCTGCAAAATCCAAAAATCACTCCTTCCCTTCTGAGTCCTGCCATGCACCCAACTGGTATTTTTTGGTCACACATGAGGCATTGCCGTACTCGGGAGAAATTGGGGCACAGATTTTGGGGTGCTTTGTCTCCTTCATTCCTTGTGAAAATGAAAAATTTTGAGCCAGATCTGCATTTTTGTGTAAAAAAATGTAATTTTTTACAGAAAAATGCAGTTCTGGCTCAAAATTTTTTATTTTCACAAGGAATGAAGGAGACAAAGCACCCCAAAATCTGTGCCCCAATTTCTCCCGAGTACGGCAATGCCTCACGTGTGACCAAAAAATACCAGTTGGGTGCATGGCAGGACTCAGAAGGGAAGGAGTGATTTTTGGTGGCGGAATGAATGGTGGGTGCTATGTCGCATTAGCAAGACCCCCGAAGCACCAATACAGTGGAACCCCCCCACAAGTGACCCCATTTTAGTCACCAGCTTTGGGAGGGGGGCTGGCGCTGCGGCTGGCGGGGGGGTGGGAGGGGTGCTGGCGCTGCGGCAGCCGGGTGGGTGGGAGGGAGGGGGGCTGCCGGGTGGGAGGGGGGGGGGGGCTGGCGATCGGTGGGGTATATACACACACACACACACACACACACACACACACATATATATATATATATATATATATATATGTGTGTATATATGTATATATATATATATATTTATATATATACATATATATACACACACACATATATATATATATATATATATATGTGTGTGTGTATGTATATATATATATATATATATATATATATATATATATACATATATTTTCAGTGCATATATTTTATTGTACACCTTTTTCAGCAGCTTGATGCTGCTGCTGCTGCTGCGGGGGGGAGGGGGGAGGAGGGCAGCGCTGCGTGCGCTCCAGACGCTCCGGGGGAGCCGTTGGAGCCGCTGCTGCTGCCGGGTGAGTGCCCGGCGGGTGCGAGGGGTGGGCTGCACATCGGTGGTGATCGGTGCTGTACCTGACAGCACCGATCACCACCGATCCCTGTGTTACCGAGCGGCTTAGCCGCCGGTAACACAGGAAACGCTGTGAATGGCTGTTCAGATTTGAACAGCCAATCACAGCGATCGCCGACCGGGGGGGGCACCCCTGCCCCCCCTGGGCGGCGAGGGGGGATGTCTGCTGTCAGGGACAGCAGACATCACCTAACTGTCACTGCGTCTCTAGACGCAGTGACAGTTAGAAGTCATGACGTATATATACGTCATGTGTCGGGAAGTACTTCCCGACCATGACGTATATATACGTCAAATGTCGTGAAGGGGTTAATGGAGGTATTTATTACAGATTGGCAAGGAAAATAATTGGGAGAGATCAAGTAATCTGCTCCTGTCATTTGTCAAACTCAAGCTGTAAAATGTAAGGTAGATGCTGATTGGCTAGTACTAGCTCTATTTTTTTTAATAATACAGCACTATGGCCCTTATTCTGGTTCACTCGCAAAGGCAAATTCCTTCGTAAATGGACAAAACCTTGTGCACTGCAGGGGGGCAGATGTAACGTGCAGAGAAAATTTGATTTGGGTGGGGTTTTACTTCAAGGTGAGATCTATATTGCAGTGTAAAAATAAAGCAGTCAGTATTTTCCCTGCATGGAAACAAAATAATTCACCCAAATGTAATTCTCTCTGCACCTGCAGTGCACATGGTTTTGTCCATTAAAGAAGGAAATTGCCTTTGCGAGTGAACCAGAATAAGGACCTATGTTATTTTGTGGTGGTGTTGATGTTAGGATTTATTGCAGACCTGTTGTGACTGCTTAAACCAATGGATTTATATGAGAGTTATTATTTCATTTGTTGAATTACTACACTATAAACCTCCATGCTTTGTTTTATCATATCTAGATAAAAAAGATACACCTCCCCAACTGTACCACTTTTCACAGGACAGTCACAGTTTTTTGGAACTGTCCTGCTGTCCCACCCGTGGACTGCAGTGTCCCGCAGTGGTGGTAGATAGTTGGAAGGATTTTCTGTTACAGAGTTTCTGGGGCATGGTCAGCAGCTACCAGAACATTGGGCATGCCCCCACAGTCACAAAAAATGTGAGGTGTGTCTCCTGAGTTAAGTTTACTGAATGTTGAGGGGTAGATATATGAAACAGTGATAAGGGAGAAGTGATTCAGACGAGAAGTGGCCTATAGCAACCAATAAATTGCTCTGTATCATTTTATATTTAGCAAATTATATATGTTACTTCAGTGCTGATTGGTTGCCATGGGTCACTTTTCCTCTGGCTCACTTCTCCATACATCTACCCCATTGGAAGGTATGTAGATATCATATAACAGGTTTCATAGTGTGGTCTTTCCGTTTAATCATTAAGCATGCTACTGGATCCTAGCATATACAGTATGCAATGATTTATCAGAATCATGCACATTTTCTAATTTATGATCAAGCTATTGCTAAAAGAGTAAAAAAAAAAAGAAATGTGGTCGATTCACAATTAGATTTGAAGTGAGCACTTTCAGTAATTGCTCTTCCCTAGAAAAAAATAGCAATGACACATGGATCATCTCAATGTTACAAAGGAAACAAAAAATCATTTTATAAATCATTCACAAAAAAACCCTCACAAAACGATTTGCTAATGCTTTGGATGACATATCACAGGACTAGTGCCCAGAATACACATTGCTGTAAGATCATAATACTTAAAGGTGAACAAATGACTCTGCTGGGTAACATGCTTGGTTTCCCCTTTGATTTTATTCCTCCCTCCACATATTTAATCTTCACACATTAAACCATGTTCATCTACACAGTGAAGCTCGACAATGACATCTTAGTCTATTGGGATTTAATTTAATCTCCACATGGCAAATAGGAATGACTCCCTGGTGGCCACCTAGAAGCGTGTCATTTATTTACACACAGATGTGACCTGTACAATTGCATGGTCCAACTAAACACAGGGTTTCTCATGTTATTGTCTTAAAAGTGAATGCCTAAGTGTAATACATTGCACAGATGCAGCCACACTCATCCGTCCTGGGATGCGTATGCATTGTGGCACAGATGGCATGACTAGTGTGTCTGCAAATAAAACTCACACGTGCATACTCCTGCGCTTTTCACTCCTATAGCCGGATATGCATGCATATGTGTACCCATGCTACAAAGATGAGCGTGTATAACGCATGTGGCAAATACTGTGACAGGCGACATATTGCCCCATTTTGTTTATGCAAAATAATAGAGGTAGATCGGTGTGATATACAGAGATCTGTTGAGCCTAATGCCACAAAACCCAAAGAAAGATTGCCAAGCTGGGAGGGAGAGTCTGTCACTCTACATTCCCCTCCGAGGATTGCTATCCGTTACTATCTCTGTGTGAAGTACATGTAAATTATGTTGTGTTATTTGAGTCATTGCTGAAATCCATGAGGGTATAGTGAGAGGGTTATATCAGAGGCAATCTACTAGGATGCTGGGGGGGGGGGGGGGGTTAAGATCCACAATAATGTGAAAATATCCATTAAAATTCAAGGGGAGAGCTGCAAGTAGACACTATTAGAGTTCATTGTGTGACCTTTGATATTTTAATATTGACGGTGGAAATAAAAGTGTGTACAGTATCACCAAGGATAATTGTGTGTGTTTGTGTGTTTATGTATATGCGTGTATACATATATATATATATATATATATATATATATACATACACAGTATATATATTATACAGCATGTGCATACTATAAGAATTACAGTCAACAAGCTATTTTTAGGAGTTCCCACCAACTCTAATATCAGCTCTGCCAGAATGAGTCACATCTTTTAGAAAATTGAATCATGCGGTACAAAGGTTTTTGCTGATTCTTCTGCTTAACACTCAATTTATATATTAATATTTCTTATTTGATAAAAACAAGCAAAAGGGCATTAGGGGATATTTATGGGATGTAGTTAAAAAATCTGACTGTATAAGAATGCAGAAACAATCAAACCTAATGAGGTAAAGTCGCTGTAAAATACTCCAGATGTTGGGGACTAAAAACTTGGGCCAGGGGGTAGAAGAGGGTTGTACAACTTTGTGTACAAACCACTAGAAATGAGCAACACTTTAAAAATGAAGTGCAAATTCACTAGAATACCATAAATGTTTAGTATGCAAGATGTGTGCCACAGAACTTAAAAACATTGAAAGACATACAGATGTCTCCATGTGCATCTAGCTTCCTTTTGCATTACACAGCCCTACTAGCCATGTACTTGGTATTGCTGGGGGGGAAGGACCCATTTTGGGGGCTGCCGCGCATTTGTGCACAGAGAGGCAGGACTGCCTTGAGTGACTGGCAGATCGGACTTCCAATAAGAAGTCACTGCCAGTCACATTAAAGCCAGAGCAGTCTCACAGACCTTAATGCATGTCGACCTACTGTAGTGGTGTCGAACTAATGCTTGTAGACCTAGTGACCGTATCCCTTATAAATGTATGTTCCCATTACAGTACATCAACTTGTACCCCACAAACTGTGGGGCATTAGGCCTGGTAAAGTGATAAAAAGGAAGGTTATCATGCACCAGCCATTCAAAACGTAACTGTCATTCTTCAAATACAACAGATTGGCTGGTGCATTATCACTTTCCACTGTATCACTTTACCAGACTTAATACACCTGCCCCTGTATTCTACAGTATTACATTGCCACCTCGTATCTCAGCACAACAATTTACTAGCCTGTGATTTTTTGTGGGGTACAGTATGTATAATAGCATCTTTGTGCATCCACATATGTGGTATTAGAAAACCTCTTACTATAGTGGTTTATCCCCCTTTCCCCATTTCTGCTGGCAAATGCTCAAGTAAATGGATTTCAGTGAGATGCTGTGAGGGAAAGGCCAAGAAGTTCCAAAGGTTACGGACACAAATGAAGGCCTCCAACTTAATAAAGTATCAGATCCCTGCCAATGGCAGACTATAACTCATTCTCCTGCCACATAAAAGGGCCCTGACAAAAACATCATTTATTCAATAAAATTTGTTATATTTATGCATACATGCAGTGGCGTAACTATAGAGGGTGTAGGGGATGCAACTGCTATGGGGCCCGGCGGCTTGGGGGGCCCCGCAGCAATCCCCTGCACCCTCTTGAAGCTTATCAGGTTTTTGTAATTATCCTTTCTGATCACATGAGCCGTGAGCTTGTACCCACCTGAAATTAACTGGTGCTGCTGGAGCCAGTACACGGGGGAATAGGAGGCGCCGCTGACAGCGGAGCAGGAGGTACAGCGGTCAACAGTGAAGAAGAGCTGGGGGCCCTACAGCAGCAGCCCGTGGGAGAACAGGAGGCGCAGCAGCGGTGGCACTGGCAACCCTATGATTGATTAAAAGGTCTGGTGACAGGAGCCAGTGCTAGATCAGCAACGACCAGCTTAGAGCAGGAGGATGAGCGTCGGCGGTGGCTAGCGTGGCAGCGGGAGCTAGTGGGAGCGGGACAGAAGGAGAAAGCCCAGCGGCTGCAACACAGGAAAAGACTTGGCAGCAGAAAGCAACGGGGGAGCAGAGTCCCAGCTGCTGCGGTCAGTGGGGGAGCAGGTCTCTTAATAAAGGTACAAAGGTTATATTGGAGAGCAGAGAGGGGACAGAGCAAAGTATGGAGGGGGCAGTGCGGAGGGGATTAAAGTGGGATTAGGAAGTACAAGAGACCTGTCATAACCTGGCTCTCCCTCTCATCACTGACTCCCCCATCTCTTTACCCCCCCCCCCCTCTCTTGCTCTCTATCTCCCTCCCTGTCTCTATTTCTCTCTTTCACCCCATTTTCTCTTTTTCTCCCTCATCTGCTCTCTCTCCCTGCCCCCTCTTTCTCTCAACCCCCTCCATCTCTCACCTCTTTCTTAATCTCTCTCTGCCCCATGTCTCTTTTCTCCCTCTGTCTCTCTGCACCTAACCTCTTTCCCCACACTTCCCCCTCACTTTTCTTCTTGTAGGGCCCTGGCAAGATTTTTGCTATGGGGCCCTCAAGCTTCTAGTTACGCCCCTGCATACATGTCTAAATATTATAAGTGTACACAAAATAAATCCATACCTTGCAACAGTCCCTTTTCAATGGTAAAGATGTGATTACTAGATACTGGATATCAGACATGAAAAAAATGATGAAACAGTCATTGCTTAGGTAGATTATCACTGACAGTGACTCCTACCATATATGATTTGACATTCAAAAATGTAAACAATCTCACACACAGATGAAGCAATGTCACCTCAGCAGGGATAAAAGAAAGGTGCAATTATACAAAAAAAAAAAGAAAAAAACACATACACTTTATACTAAATAAGAATGCATTAAAAAAATCAGTATCTAAAATATGAAAAGCGAAAAAGCTGTTAATTATGTATAAAGGTAATTCCAGTGGGTTACTCTTGGAAACATTGGGCCTGATTCTGGTTTGATTGGTACCCAGCGTATTTGCTCCGGGGTCCAATGTTTCCGCTCTGCACATGTGTAAATTCTAATATGAAGGGGTGGCATTTTTGAGGATTTTGTAGGTGAGAGAGTCAAACAAAGAGTGTGAACTGGACCGAGCACCAATGAGAGCCCTCATTTACAAATCATCATTTCCTACAGTAGGAGGATAAAGTCACACAACACCAAGAAAACAACCTGGACAAATGCACCAGATACATTATACCAACTTATTTCTCTGGGACTGAAAACATCACTGCCTGTCCTAGATATCTAACCATTGGTTGCTACTGCCACACTTTTTATCAGAGTGGTCTATTCTCTGATGCAGCAAAATTTATAGACCATGTATTTGTCCTGCATTGCCTTGTACTATAAGTTATGGTTCTCTTGTTTAAATCATTTGTTTATGTACTTTGTGCTTTGGAACACTTATGGCGCCATATAAATAAAGGATAATAATAGTGTACCACAACACCAAGACTGGAGGCTGACAATGATTGGCTGAACCTATATTCAACCTATTGATTCTCTGAGAACTAATGACTTTACTAAGCTTTTTAAAATGCATTGTAAGTACCTTAACTCCATTTGATTTTAGAAGATATGGAAAACCCCATTGTACACGCAATTGTATATATATATATATATATATATATATATATATATATATATATATATATATATATATATATATATAGATAGAATGAGGGCTCATTCATTTTTTAAATGGATCTTAATATTTAGTATTAAACTAACAATCTATATACGCAAAGTTGACAAAATATTTGGTGCTTGCACAGACCTACTGCAGTGTCCTGTGGATTTGTGTACAGTTGGGTTTCCTTATACCGTTTTCAGACCACACTCTAGACCCGGGTTATTGCCATGTCCAACACAGGTCGAGGTGAGGTCTGAAAGGGCCACCTCGGGTCAAGCAACACGGGAGTTCAACCCTGGTAATGACCAGGGTTGAACACGGCTCTGACCTGTGTCAAGTGCAATGTGAACGGGTAGCCTTGGTCGAGCTACCCGGATCCTGTTCACAGTATGGGGGATTCAGCGCTGTCAGCTCCAAGCGCTGCCTCCTCCCAAGCCCCCGGTGACTCGCCACTGCTCAGCTCCGCCCCTTGTGATGTCACCAACCCGGCAATAAGCAGAGTCGAATGCAGAGCTTTCAGACCGCAAATGCCCTGTCGCTCCGGGAATGGGACCCGTGTCCTAATCCCGGGTGCGACCCGGCATTTGTGGTCTGAAAACGGTATTACATACATGCCCAATGCACTATAAGTAGAATAAACTTTCGGCCCCTTTCTATATTTACCAGCATAAACTGGAGAAGCTCTGTGCATGCCCACAACATGCACATTTCAGAGCAACTGTGGTTCACAACCCTTTCATACCCTCCAACATTTGAAGGGCAGAATTCGGTACACATCCAGAAAGGGGGCGTGGCCAAGGATAACGTGGGCGTGGTCACTCCCTTTCCAAATGTGTACTGGCCATTTTTTAAATAAACACGTAGCCAATCAACACGTAATATATATATATATATATATATATTTATCTATATATGCCCACTCACTGTGTGCCACTGATACACGCTCCCCTCTTGCTGCATCCGCCGCGTCCCGCCAGCTGCAGATAAAGTGGGGGCAGATGTTTGGAGCCGCAGCGCCAGCACAAGGAGCAGCAGCGTCTACCCACTCCCCACAGACACAGGTGGGACCTCTCTCGCGGCCTAATAGTGTGACTGCATTGGTGCCTGGGAGATGTAGTCCCGTCAGTCACTCAAGCACAGCCGCTTGCTTACTGACGTCAGTGACCTGGACTCCATTTCCCACAGTGCCACGCGGGGTGGCATGGCAGACAGCAATGACTGATGTGCCGGAGCCGCCTGACATCAGCGCGACGCATGCGCTGCACCACTGAGAAGTTGGAACAATACCTGCCGGGGCATGGATCACTGGAAATCGGTACATCGGTACACTTTATTTTTTTGTCGGTACAGACCGTTAAAAAAACGGTACTGTACCGGCAAAATCGGCACAGTTGGAGGGTATGCCCTTTTAGGAAGGAAAGAAAGATAGATGAGAGAGGCAAAAACTATAAACTTGCTTAATTATTGCTTAAAATAAGTAAAATAATCCACTTAATCTATTCATATCAGGTTTATTATCACCTCTCACTGTTATACACATATATATATAAAATCATTTTAGAAAATGTTGTAAAGTGAATTGTCATGTCAGGAACTCTATTACTTAGCAGTTCACAAGCACAATGCTTGGTCTCCAGCAGATTGCAAATGTAAGCTTCCATTACATACCACACACAAGCACATTATTGTATACACACATGATCACATCACCATAAAAGGAAGAGGATACCTAGAAACAATAGTTACAACACAAAACACATTTTTGACAAGTTCTTGTTATCTATAAACAATGAATATCACAAACTAAAAACACATTTGAAAACCTTTAACTTCCCTCTAACATTCCCAGAGCTTCAGTAGCTATATAGAATTTATAGGGTTGGAGGAGGGGGAGATTTGTAGAAATGTAAGCACAAATAACTGAACTGATCTGGGTCATCTTTTTCACACAATGTACTAGTAAGGAGCAGCTTTATTTGAACAATAACTAACACACCAAACACATTATTCCACACTGGGAGAAATTTACTAAAATTAGACTTCTATTTCACATGGGATGTTGCTAAATCATATACAATCTATTATCTTCTAGAGCAGTTTTTTTCAACCACTGTGCCGTGGCACACTAGTGTGCCTTGAGCTGTTCTCAAGTGTGCCCCCAGATCTAGAGATGCCCAAACCATTTTACAGCCAAAACCAGTTTAACTGTTATTTACTGGTCTCTTTTCATGTAAAAAGCCAATGGGGGAGATTCTCTAAACAAGGAATGCGGTAAAAACCCCGTTATCGGGGTTTTTACCGCATTTTGGGATGCTGTAAGCGGGTTAACGCGGCGGGGGGCATCGCCAGAAAAATCTGGCGATGCCCCATAGAAGCCAATGAGCTTCTACCGCATCCCTCCGCCGCCCCGCGCCGACCCACCGCCGCCCCGCATCGCCCCCTCACCTGTGTCCGGGCAGCACAGCGCAGTGCTGCCCGGACCTGTGCCCTCCTCCCTGCACTGATCCTCTTCCGGGTGCAGGGAGGAGGAGAGCCCGGCGCAGCAGCAGCAGCGCCGGGGGTGTGAGGGAGAGGGGAGCCGCCGGGACCCGGCGACTCCCACCGCAAAGGACAGCTCTTAACGCAAGAGCTGTCCTTTGCCTTAATTATCGCATATGTTACAACATATGCGATAATTAAGTATGCGATGGGCGGCGAAGGGGGGCGGAGATTCTTAGAGAATCTCCCCCAATGTGTTTTATTTTTGTTACCTGTGGGGACCAGTGTGATTGTTTTTTTATATGGGGGCCAATAGGTTTGGTTTTTTTCCTGTGGGGGCCAATGCGTTTTGTCCTGTGGGGATCTCATGGTGTGCCTTGCAAATTTTTAAATTTAATTTAGTGTGCCGCAAGGTAAAAAAGGTTGAAAATCACTGTTCTAGAGGTTGCTAAATAGATAAGAAGTGGAACCATAAGACAGATGGTCTGCTTGCTTGCGTGTGCTGAGTGACCTTCCAGTCACCACCCAGGAACAACCATTACATTTCCAATATACTTATCCCTGCATAAGCATGAAATTACAACTGCAACCCTATGTGGACACAATTGAGATCAGTGATGGCTCTAGAGGCGGGGCTCCAGTACAGATCAAAATTCAAATAAGGGAGCCACACCAAACGCCACTCCAAACAGACTCACTGGCCGTTGGTGTGGCTCTCCTATTTGAATTTTGAACTGTGCTACTGCGCATCCTCTGGAGCTGCCACTGATAGGGATGCATGTACATTAGCAAAAAAAATATATCTGGTCTCGCCAATGCTTGTACTAATGAATCATATATATGGGGGTATTTCAAATCCAGTTATCTTCATCAAATCTATCCTAAGCCCTGTACACACGGGGCGACTCTGGCCTCCGTGCTGAGCGATGGGCTTAAGCACCATCGCTCAGCACTCATTGCGGTACACCCATGATGTCATCGCAATGTGTTCTGAGCGATCTGTGCAGAGCGGGGCTTTGCCTATTGTTTATAGGTAAAGCACTGCAATCTTGCAAGCACTGTCTTTCCCTGCAGGTATTGGCGATATACAGGACCGCTACAGGACAGTGCTCCATTTCTATGCGATCCCGTCAGATCGCTTAGAAATGTGGTGAAAACCGCCCGTGTGTATGCCCTGTCTCCCTATTTATGCAAAATCTGGTTATATATGTGATTGACCAAATCAGATGATTCTGTTGGCTTTGATCAACATATGATCAATTACAATAGTCCAGATCATAATTTGATCTATCCTGGAGTTAATGTAAAAGCAAATGATTTCCTACACTTTCTATTCACCAGATAAAGAGTCCAGCATAAAGACAGTCACTAATATATCAATCAGACCAACTAATATGCTAAATGTGCTTCCATGCAGCTCTCATACTGCTCTCTCCCACCATCCTCCCTCCCCCTCCTTCCGTATATCAGTGCTCTCACCACTGTAGATCAGTACAGAGTGCTGATGTACAGCAGGGGGCTGGCAGCAGAAATAGCTGAGCAATTAACATGCTGGGCACGCTTGTTACCACATCCTCTCCCAGGTGAACTGGGTGTGTGGTGTGCATGCGCATGCACAGAGGTATGGGGATGCATTATGTTTATCAGTTTAATTACAAAAAAAAGAGAAACAATCAAAAAATGATTCTGCTAACAGGTCCTCTTTATTTTAATTTTTAATTAAAAAAAATCTTTTGTATTTGTTAATAAAAAGATAATAATAATAATAATAATTATAATAATAATAATCCCACTCATAAACATGCTGGTACAGCAGATATGCAGCAAAAGAAGATCAAACACTGAACCATTAAAGTGTTGGCATCAAAACATTCTATATCTAGAATATAAGTATGCACAACCTGTAGCCCTCGTATGCACAACCTGTGGCCCTCGTCCTGTTTATAGGCAGCCTTCTGGTGGGAGCCTGAGACAGCATTGCCAACTCGGTAGTGCTTTATATTCTCTTTCTCATAAAGACGTATTTTTTGCTGCATCTACTGTAACACTAGGGAGGAGGGGTGTGGGGTGGGCTCTACAAAGACATGCATATGACAGCCTGGTGCTCAATCAAATCAGCTGCCACATGTAAGTGATACCGAAGCTCTCTTTCTCAGTTATGCAACTATTATATTGCAAAATTACCTGTCTGGGAGGGGTGGAGGTGGGTAGGGGGCTGGAGCAGGGGAACAATAAAATCCAGTCTAGACTGGCTTTTATCTGGGAAAAAAAAGTATTTGATGGTCAGCGACCATCGAATGATTTTTCACCCGTGACGATGAATATGAGGAGATGTGTAAGCATACACAACCCCTTGCATGCAAATGTGGGGATTCGCGTGGTGGGGGGGTAAGCGATTGGACGGGCGGCCAGAGGCATTTACCTGTTTGCTAGGCTAAGAACTTAGACAGCCTAGCGAACAGGTCTGAATCAGGCCCTTAGTTTCTAGTTCCTACTCTGACACATGGATAGAGACTAAACGTAAAGACGGGGCAAGCGTGTATGGATAACAATGATGGGAAAATCACTGGGCTGAGGAACGCTCAGTGCATATTTGCCCGTTTTAGCGATATTCCCCAGGGTGCACGATTTTCCATAGAAGGACATTATGAAAGCTGTCCACTGCATCGATCATCTGCTGGTAATACCAGCAGATGAGCAGCCAGGCCAGCGATGACGTGAGAGCTCACTGCTGCCCCGTACAGACTTGGTGGCTTTCAAAAGAAGCTCAGACGAGAAAACTGAGCTATAGTGTATGGGCCTTAAGACAATGTTCGGTACTTATGTATTATCTGGACTCCCATGTTAAATGCACCCCATTTTTTCATACCCCTACTATCCAACTACGCATGGAGTTGATTCTATATAGTGTGGCGAGCGCAGCGAGCCACCGTGCCCGAAGAGTGGCGAGCGCAGCAAGCCCCGCGAGGGGACACGGTCTCATAAGAAAACTGGGAGTCCAGATATTACATAAGTACCAAATGTTCAGACAATTAATTTAGCAATAGTTTTTTTTTTTGCGTTAAATAAAAGTAAAAGAAATAGAATGCGAAGAAAGAACGCTTTGTATCTGCTATCAACAAATGCTTGGTCTCTGTGGTATTTTAGAGAATGATGTATAAATTATTTACATTCCCATAGAGCCAGCCTGGCATTTTGAAGCAAACTTGCATAAAAAGCACACAAGCCCACACTTATTTACATCTCTGAAGACAAAAAGAAACAAAACTTTCTAAATCTTATGCATACTTGCTGACTTTTCAATGTCCCTCTCCAGGCGGGGACAAGGCTGTCGTATCAAAGCCCCGCCCCCAATCCATGCAAACGGAGCGATTCTGTGGTCCGCGAGTAGGGGCGGGGCTAGAATGACGCAAAATGGTGTGATTTACGTTATTTTAGTCCCGCCCCTTCCCCAAACCCGGGATTTACGGCACTTCTTTCCCCAGCTCCGGGGAGGGGGGGGGGGGGGCGGGGGCTCTGGGTGGAATGAGGGAGCCGTGCCCACCTTCCCGTTGCCACTGTTTGTTCCCTGCTACCTATATACTACACTGTCCGAAGGGCCAGGTTGTATCCGAAATTATATATATATATATATATATATATATATATATATATATATATATATATATAGCAAAATTGTTGTGGATAACATTAAAATATATGTTCTTGACTAATTCAATCATAAAAAAAAAACAATTTGAGTGTTTTTTTGAAGAAAAACTATTTCCAGTTTAGTGGTTAATAAGCACACTCACACAGAATGCCATTAATGTATATAGAGTGCTAACACTTCTGAGCACTGCGGGCAATGTAAAAATTAACACTATGCAAAGAGAAGTGAAAGCTTGTCAGAAAGTGTGTTTGTTTGCAAGTCCAGTTGCTTATATAACGAACTAACAGCATTAATGTTATAATAGACATTAAATAATAAATATCACCTGTGTGCATGAGCCTAAAAGCTAAGTAGTCATGTTATTACAGGGCCCTATTACTTTGATCTACTCTAACAATACTAATTGTCAGGAAATAATAACAATTATTACAATAAATCATAAATAAACTAGCACCAAATGCATATTTAAAAAAAAAAAAAAAATATATATATATATATATATATATATATATACTCATGCCTTTTAAATAAAAAAAAAAAAAGGTTTAAATCATAATTTGAAGTCAATTCACCAGAGCCTTGGCATACTGTACATCACAGAATTTACATCTCAGGCTTGGCCTTCTGTCACTGACACAATCCAATTAGCAGCAGAATGACTGCGTTACCCAACCTCCCAGTCTCCAGGAAATCTGCATACAGTATTCACTTGATGTGGAAATCATTAGCAGAGCAGAATGGACCTATGGTTATTAAAGTCATGATCTAGTCATGATCTAGAACATAACAATCATGCATACATTTTATTTGTGCATTAATTAAGAGCACTGATTCTGTTCTCACAGGGGAGAGATGTTTAGCGATTGCACATGCGCGTCAACATTGATGTGCATGTGCAGTCGCTTGGTGCAAGTGGCCACAGCCAATTGATTATTCGCCAGCCACTCGTAAACAACACTACGGGTGGGGGTCACGGGGCCGCATGTGGGCCTATGGGAATGCCCAGCATTAAATGGGTGTTCCCAAACAGTGCTGTATTTGCATACAGTATATGGGTATGGTGCTAGCAACAGATTGTTGATTCTTACTAGAACTGTCACACATGCCTTTTTAAACAGTAAATTCAGGAAATAGATTGACTGTTTAAATGCTTCAAACACTCACTGAAACCCCATCTATTACTGCTTGACTAATAAACCTATTTATACTACTGACTCCCTCCTCTTCTATCCTCTTCCATTTGTCACCTACACCACCATCTCTTACCTTCCTTTCCCATTCTTTATATTGTAAATTTGCCATTCATTACCCTCCTACCCATGTCTCTCTGGGCCTTAACTAGGGATTTGCAACCATATTTGCATCCCAGGGTCATACCTCCCAACTGTCCCGCTAAACGCGGGAACGTCCCGATTTTTGGGGACGTTCCCGCTTCCCTCCTGCGGCCGGCAGTGTCCTGCTGCGGTGGGGGCCAGTTGGGAGTCCCCCCCCCCCCCCAATCTGACAGAATAGATGCGAACACAGCGTCTATTCGTGACCGAAAACGGGGTGTGGCCTAATTTGCATACGACGCACCTCATTTACATATACCACGCCCCCTTTCCAGGCACTCGTGCGGCATTCACAAAGTTGGGAGGTATGCAGGGTGCAAGACTGTAAGGGGTGGCGTCATCATTGCCCCAGTACCAATATAATTTGGCTTACAGAGTGCCTGCTGCCAGGAAAGTTAAAGATGTGTGCTATGGGTGCCTGGCTCACATCTTCCTTGTAGTGGCTTTCTCCTCCTTAACACAGTGCTGGGGATTGGAGTAAGCTGCCTAGGGTGCATCAGTGCCCTACTGCAACACTGCTGTTTTGTTCATCTCACACTACACAGTGGTACTACTTGACCCACTTGCCGTTTTTGATGCACTGTATCCAATTTGGGCAGATTTCACCCATTCCTGAGGGAATGTGCAGAGAAATCGGCACAAATCTGGGGAGTGTGATGCCCCTCAGGCCCGATGCGTGGTCCCATATGCATTGGACCCGAGTCGGAGGTCGGACTGTCATGCAGGTCCGACCTCCGACCGTCCTCCCTGCGGCGGGGAACAGAGGTTGCATGCGATCCATCACATGTGAAAGGACCGCATGTGATGCACCGCATGCGACCCTGCTCACGGAGGATCAGCTGGCCATACACTGCAGTAGTGTATGGCCAGCTTTACACTTTGAAGTTGCTCATACATTTCCAGTGTTTGTGTATAATATCTGATTTTGTGTTGGTTATGCCAAGGTATGATTTTGTATTAATATTACCTTATCTGTATCCACATTCTATTTGCTGCATTTTTGTACTTTGGCGGCATCACATTATCTGTGGCGCTATATAAATAGCTGAGGATGAGGCTTTAACTTAAGGTATGAATATTGCGTTTCCCGGTTTTGAAACCAGATTATGAAGACAGTAAATGTTCCTTCTTTTTTTTTTAAATAACTATTAAGAACTCCTCCCAGGCATGCACAGCTGATTGATAGTGTCCCTCTGCTGGGACTTCTAATATTACAATAACCTGCTGCCAAGGACTGTTGTGACATTAAAATGTGAACTGAATAATGAAACTCAGACAGCATCCCACTCGATGGGCCTGGTACTCATGCAAGCTGTCTGGAGCTCAATGTAATATTTTTAATTGCACTGGAAAACTACTGAAAAATAAATGTTACCTTAAATAAGTGTCACCTCTTAAAGGCTCCTGTAAACCTTTCATTATCATATTCTTCAATACACTGCATTACATATACATACAGTGCTCTCCCCAGAAAATGTTGCCATCAAGAAGTATCTGGGTAGGGCCTTCATAATAATGCACAAAAATAAAATGTTTATATAATGACCATAATGATTTAAACTTGAGATTTGTATATATTGATTCATATATGTTAATAATAATAACATTCATAATTATATATTATATATACATTAATTACAGATTTTTTTTAATCAGCTCCCAAATACTGACCCACACTGGGTAGCACAATTAATTTTAATTAGCGTTCCATATACTGCCCCACACTGGATGGCAGAAATGTTTTTTAAAACCTTTTCAGAAATACTGACTACCCCTACAAACATCTCTCAGATATGTAACCCTTTGAGTGGCAACATATCTGTAGAGATGTTCAAAAGATCTGCTAAAAATGCCAGCGCCACTCACATTTGTTATATAAATTCAAATAAAAAATGTGTAAAAATAGATTATATTTCCTAAATAAGGTAAACATTACATGTCATTAGGAATAATAAAAAAAGGTTTGCATCACAATTTTCACACCTATTTAGACAAATCCACTTGGCATTCAAAAGGTTAAACAAGTCTTTGCCCTTACTTGCTAGCTCCACAAAGTTTAACAGCTCCTGACACAATAATAATATAAAGAGCAGAGTGGACGCTGGATGACCACTCTCTTCAATTTCATCAGGTAGCTGTTCCCGCCCAGACAGAGCATCTCTTCTTAAATGAGTATGAGGGATCTCTGCCTTCCATCAACATCAGTGGGCATATCCCAGGATGCCAAATGGAGCACTACAGATCATGTGACTGAAGCTGATGTCACATCTGGTGCACCGTCCAGCATCCCTCTCCACCTGAAACATGTAAACTTTGGAGAGAGTTCCGGGTAAACAAAAGAGGATGCACACATTATTGCAGCTGCACAGTCTGTATCCCCAGTGGAACACCTAGCAGCTACAGTAATGTGCATGTCCGCTGATGTTTGCCCAACACCCTCTCCAACATAAGAGCTAGCAGGCGACAGGGAGTCTTGACTGCCGGGCATCATGGGGATGCATGCCGGACAGACCGCACACAATATTAAAGCATGGGGAGAACACTGCATATTCTTGGATGCTAGTTTTTTAATCCAAGTAAGATTATCTAATATCCCTAGTATAATCTAGTCAGTCTGTTGAAGTTTTTATACAAGACCCTTTTGCCTACAGACTAGAAAATATAAGAAGGGTATGGAAATCCTTATATTTCACCACTGGCTAAAGAGGAAACAAATCACAGGAATAATTTGTACTTTCCCACAAGGCCATGTACTGTTTTGCATGTGGGGCCCCAATATGCTTTGTGTGACACATATCCTATTGACACATCTAGATCTCATCTCATCGCAAAACCGAGGTGCGATGAGATGCGATATTGTAAACAATAATTGTAATGTGTATGGGCACCTTAAAAATGGACTAAACGGTATTTCAGCATTAAAAATTCTCAAAGTGGGAGATTCTGTCAAAGCACTTTCAAAAGCACACCTGTACCCCAGGGAAAACTTGTACCAGAATTTACGTATAGCAGCAGAAGCAATACCAGCAACAGATGGGCATATAGATGTGGTCTGTATTTTAGCACTGCTTTACAGACCAAACCTATGCTACAAGCACCACCACAGAGAGCGACACCCCAGGAAGGGAAGACCAACTGGATGATTTCTGAAAGAAGCAGGGGCTCTAGAATGAACACTACACACCAATTCCATTGCTACAGAAACACTGCTTACAGTACACTAAGTACTTAAGATTAAAGTCAGATACAAAACTGTAGCAACAATGTGGGAAAATTGTGCGGTTTTGTTTACAAAAGGTAAAAGATTAGTCTGAAACATTGTTAAGTCTTATCTGCAGTGTTTTTACATAATTGGCTGAAAAAAAGACGTACGTCCATCAAGTACAACCTTTGGTTAGAGGGTATGGTCTATTTGTTATACCCCTATATATATGAATTGTGTATTTTGATTTAATTCTGGACAAATTATGATTATTGGCTGTAGCCCTGGATGTTTTTAACCAATAAATGTTTGTCCAACCTTATTTTAAATGTATTTATTGTGTCTGCCGACACCACCCCTCCAGGAAGAGAGTTCCATAATTTATTTGCAACAACAAATGAATCCCAAGTATCTAGTACCCTATTTGCAAAACAGAGGAGAAAGTACCAAAATATAAGAAAAAATGCACAGCATGGGAATCACGGCAGACATTGCAAAAAGGATAGGGTTATGAGGAGACATCTGTAACAAAAATGTGAACATGTAGATGAGCCAGATTGTATACAGTAGAATAGCATGGTTCAGTAAGGATCACATATTATAAGCTGCTTGCAGGCTACCTGTAGCAGACCAGCTTGAGAGGCCAAGGAAACTGTGCCTAGCAGAGGAGAGATGAGGAGATCGCATTGTAGCGATGTTAGTGCAGGTTTGACAGGAAACAAAACATTTTCCTGTCTACTTCCGCTACATAAAAACATTTTCAGGGAGGTCTACTGTATATCATCCACTACAGGCTGTGCTGTGACGTTAAGGCCTGTTCCAAAACTGGCCCAATCCATGGATGCTAAATTAATACTTATTTATTCCTCTGTGGTGTGCAGCCATCACAATAAAAAAGAATGTAGCATATTTTTGTAGGAATGAAGTATATCAGTAATGTCACTGGTTACTTTTTGGCTATCATGCCTAAAATGGTCAATTTTATGTACTTAAGTCCACAATACGGATGGTGTATTGGTTAGCTTTACTACCTCATATCACTGATGTCCAGGGTTTGGCTGCCACCATGGCTCTATCTATATGGAGTTTGTATCCTTCTATTGTATGTATTTGTTTCCTGCCACAATCCAAAAATACATTGGTAGGTTCATTAACTCCCGTCAAGTGCAGTTGGTTGAAGTTGGCTAATAATATGGGGCTATTATTGAAATGTGAAGAGCATTATGGTGTGTAGGTGCTGTATGCAGTTATTGTAATGCATCTGATGAGATTTAATGTAATGTGTGTATAAGATGTTAATAATGTAATGTGGTCATACACTGAAGAGACAAGGGGGTGGATGTAAATGGTTGAACCGTCTCAAGGAGCCGCAGGTGAGAGAGTGGAAAGTGCATAGTATGGAAAAGAAAGGGAAATAAAATGAATAGAAGAAAAAAGATAAATATGGAGAGGAGATAGGACTGGATACACAAAACTATGACTGAAGTTCACTGCCTGAATATGGTAGTCAGACTAGAAGTGAAAGGAGGAATGATTATAGGGAGGTAGGATTCAGTCTTAAACCACCCTTAAACAAAATGTCTAGATCCACCCCTTAGGACAGCACACACAATGAGAGCTGTCCTTCGAATTGTGGGGACTTTTATTAGGACCCAGTAAACCTTTTGTGCATGTGTCGAGTGACACACGCTGTTTAGGCTTCTATAGAGTAATGCCCACCACATCCAAATTCTAGAATGTATCGCTTCCCAGGGCTTGGTGTTTATGTGGTAAGTGGTCAAACCTCAGAAATCATCATTTTTGGAACATATCTCACCCCAGATCATTTATTAATATACCTCGAAAATTGCCGATATAGTTGAAATACTCAGAGATAAAAAAAGAACTTTGATCTGCCCAGGCCACTGGAGCCCATCACAGACAGTACCATCTGTGAAACATTTTCTAACGTATTCTGATTAGATCTCAATTGAGAAGCCTTTTTTTGTTTCATTCTAACATATCCAACAGTCTTTGCTGATTATGCATTCAGTAGAGGTTGTAGGGCTTTCCACTTGGCAGCAAGAGCATATGTCACTGCAGCAAGGACAGGCTGATCTTATTAGCTCTAATTTTTAGAGTGGTCTGGTAAAGGCAAGCAAAATAAAGAAAGCATAGCGCGAGGTGGGCCCTGGCGTTGTACAGTTTAAAAATCAAGTATTTCATTTAGAATTTGGAGTAATTCCATCTTACATTGCAGCAAAAGAATTTCACTGCATGCAGCTGGTACAAAAGGAAGCCAGGCTGTTAGCTAACCGGACATGTTCCTGTCATTAACACCCATTCTCTACTCTCGTCACTGGTTACCTTTAATATGGCAAATCTACTGCAAGATGGTCTTACTTACTTCTAATCTCTACATAATCATGATCCAAGGCACTTGAAGTAGCTTCTGATTTATTATACTCCCTCTTACATTGATCCAGAGATGAAGGACTATTAGTATCTAGAACCTCCTAGATTTCATTTAGGGGCCAGCTTTAGCTTTGAAGCTTCGTCTATATGGAACTGCCTTCGTTGCACAGGTCAAGTGGTGCCCACTAGAAACTCTTAAACAGTATCAAAATGTACGTGTCACTCAAGTATTTAATTAATGCATCTTTCATTTATAAAAAGTAATACGTAAGTTGAGTTTTTTACCTGTACATTTAATGAATGAGTCCTATTGGAATAATCTAATAAGAAGAAGCAGTAGTAGTAATAGTGAAAGCAGCAGCAGCCATCAGTCACATCAGTCATGTCCAACCTGCGGCCCTCCAGTCCCATCATGCATTGCCACAGTTTTGCTATTAGGGAATGCTAAAACTATGGCAAGGCATGCTGGGATGTATAGTTTCACAACAGCTTGGACATGCCTGGTTTAAGCCCTTGACATCTGGATCAGCCAAAGCTTACTGTCTGTTCGTCAGATCTAATCTGCTGGGGCCAAAAAGTCTGATTTGAAGATGCAGGCCCTGGCCTCAGCACGCCTGCAAAACATGACATTCTTTCGTTATGCACAACAGTCCCGGTCGCCACCCACAAAACATTGCGTCAAGCTGTGAGAGGGCACAATGGGTTCTAAACATGCTCAGTTCCCCTGCCATTGGTCATGTTTTACTTTCTGCTTTGTGTTTAGTATAGTTCTCCTAATTTATATGTATGAATTGGGTTCACTGAGGCACATTGTATACATGCCTCTGTGTGGTTTTCACTAACTTTCTATGCACCCAACTACACTTTTCAGCTGGAGGACTCAAGAAACCTGGGTTCTCTAAAATGGATGTACTGTACATAGGTCAAAAGCAAGAACAAAACACCTTTGTATTATCAGACCAGAACATGCTTGGAGCGTAGGCCCAGGTTTATCTTAAAATAGTTATTAATTCCTTTTAAATGAAGAAAAAAAAAGCTCCTAAAAAAAGTTGCCCCTAAAAACAGCATATTTATAACCCCATGCTGAGTCATCTTACACTGCATCCAGAGCCGAACTGGTCTATCTGGTACTTCTGCCATTTGCCTGATAGGACGGTCTGACATGAAAAAACCCAGCTGAGCCGTTCTGACTCCCAGCGCTTGGCCGGCATTCAGGCCACACCCTCATAGCTCCTGACAGGGAGCATATATAAGGTGTGGCCACACTCCCATGAATTATGATTGTGCCTCCTTTTTCTAGTACCTCTTGCATACACCAGAAGGACTGATGGCGTTATGGGCGTGTGCTATGAGGCCAGACATCACTGATTAGTTACATGCCCCCATGAGCCGTGAATGCGCCACCTTCAGCCATGGCCGAGCCACCCTTGTCGAGCATGTGTGCACTGCAGTGATGTGCCAGGCCTGCTTCACAAACCAAGTCCATCCTAGTTATCCCTTGCATGTATATTCTCCAGCCCCCAGTAAACTGAAAGTGATGCATATTTTACAATAGGAAAATGGTATATACCCATATAAGTATGAGTCCCATTTTGCTTTTTATTGTACACATCTCATAACTAATGTTTTCTCATCAAAATAATTATATCTACTTCTAACTGGCTACACAGCAGCCACTGTGTCATACATCCTAGCTCTACCTTCACTTGGCATTTCTGTTACTATCCCCTTTGAAATGACGGTTATTGGGCCAGATGCAAAAAGCTTCAGTTTAAAGTTGCGAGTAATAAACAACCAGCCAATCAGCTCCTGTCATTTTTCAAACCCAGCTTGTAACATGGCAAAAGGATCTAATTGTACTGGCTGTTTATTGCTCGCAACTTTAAACTGAAGCTTGGTGCATCTGGCCCACTGGTTTTACACGGTGTACACCTTTGCAATGTAATAATGGCACCAAAAATGTATTTGATTGTGCAGCATATTTCATGATAGAAACTCAGGGCTGTCTCAGACCTGTTCACTAGGCTGCGTATGTTCACAGCCTATCAAACAGGTAAATGCCGCCTGCCATGCAAAGTTCCTCGGTAGAATGCAAGGGGATGTGTACGGTAACACAACTGAATGATTTATCTGCTGCTCGTAATGATGGATGGACTTTTCATTTACACGGTCTGCCGAAATCGTGTCTAGTGCTGACGTCATGTGACGTCTGCCGCCCAACCCAACCAGGCATCGCCATTCCTGCATCTGCAGGGGAACGTCCATCATTTTTATGGGGACGCCCATAGAATGCTGGGTGTTCCCCTGCCCCCGCCCTTCCCGCCCCTCCTGGAGTGAATGGCCCGGTGAGTGTTTGCGCATGTGCAAACCCCGAACATCGGGACAGGGCCGAATTCGGACCCTAACGAATGGGTCTGAATCGGTCCCTTACTCTGTTCGTCTTGGATACATAAATTTAAACAGAATAGCTATTTATAGAAGCTGTTTAACAGTGGTATCACTTTATAGTGCCAGGGAAAATAAGAACGCATCAAGCCTGGACAAATTCCTCTGAAAGCTTTGAGACAGGGCCAAAAATGAGGAGACAGCAAATGTGTGAATGAAGTGCAAATCTGCAAATAACAATCTCTGCGCAATGCTTCAGCAGCTTTGGGCGCATTGATGGTGTTTATAATATAGTAGGAGCGTATGTGATAGGCACAACAGTGTGCTACCTAGCAGCACAGAAACCAAGCTTCATATGAAATTATGCAAATGAAAAAGGGCACATTTGCTCGGGCATTAGCCTTGTAGCTGGCAGAGATTGAGGACCGGATGCCTCAAACATTGCATTTTGCATCCTGCTGCTCATCCCAAGCATAACATGCTTTATTAACACTGTGGGGGTTATTCTGATTCACTCGGAAAGGTACAATCACTCTCTAATGGACAGAACCATATGCACTGCAGGTGGGGCGGATGTAACATGTGCAGAGAGAGTTAGATTTAGGTGGGGTTTGTACTTCAAACTGATATCTATAAAGCAGTCAGTATTTAACTCTGCACAAAAACAATAAAACACCCAAATGTAACTCTCTCTCTGCACATGTTACATCCGCCCCACCTGCAGTGCACATGGTTGTGTCCATTAGAGAGTGATTTTGCCTTTCCCAGTGAAATCAGAATAACCCTGTGTATTTTTTATTAAATCACAAAGTACAGCTCTCCAGGTAAGACCTGTCCTATGTGATGGAAGGACTTCTGGGTGTCTATCTTAAAAGCATGGAGGTGCTGGGAGAGATCCTATTGGATCCCTCTCAGAGGCAAACATGGAAAGAAGCCCTAAAGCTTCTATATAGAAAATAGTTAAAAATCTATTGAAATTACGGCTTCTGCAATGTACTTTAATTTTGAGCTGTGACCGTTTTTACGTTCACTTTGAGCTGTGACAGTTATTAGCCCACATACTCCCCACCCCCAGTCCCTATCTGCTACTACCTCTAATCTGTCTTCAAAGCTCCTTCTCTCCATATCCAGCAAGTTAGAAACAGACCAGTGTCCCTGCAAAAAATTGCTTTAAATTTCTGTTTCTTTTAGCACACATAGAAATTACAGATGGAGCGGGTCTCTTCTTTGCAGGGGATGGCGATGGCGACGCCAGCCGCCATCCCCCGCCACCCGCCATCTAAATCTGCGAAAGGGGACGCGCGCGCACGAGATGAGCGCACGTCCCCTTCCGACGGCTTCCCCCGGGGTCCCCACCGCCTCCCCGCACCCCCCCCCCAACCCTGTCCGTCTCCCTGAAGAGGAGACGGACAGGGTTCACGTCGCCCCACCACCCGGAAACTGAGACGCCCGTGCGCGTGAGACGCACGCGCATCTCAGTCAGATGGACGCCGGGCTGCTGGCTGATCGCCAGTGGTGACGTTCTGGCGATTCGCCAGCAAGAGGGAGCCCGGCTCCATCTGTATGTGGTCCTTCGAGAAGCCTCTAGTGGTCACTGGCAGTACTTTACTTCATAGAGGTGAGGAGTAGTTAGTCTATTATATAGGCAGATGCCATCTGCAAATGGCATTGCCAACTACACCCAAGCTCTGCAATATATTGCATTCCAGAGCTTTGTGCATATGTAGCATTTTCAGACGTTTGGCTGCATATTTAGCATTGCTGTATCCCACACCTTATCTTGCCTAATATGTTTAATGCAGTGGTTCCCAAAC
The DNA here is from genome assembly GCF_055691185.1 of Crinia signifera. Lineage (NCBI taxonomy): Eukaryota > Metazoa > Chordata > Amphibia > Anura > Myobatrachidae > Crinia > Crinia signifera. Next base: position 178,162,412 of record NC_139220.1, read on the forward strand.
TGTGCGCCTAGGCTCCCTGGGGTGCCTCAGGACACTTGCAGGGGTGCCTCGGGTCGGTCGTCCAGGACCAAATCAAATTATTTATGATCAATTACTTCTGGACAAAACCAGTGCTGGTGGCTGCCAATCATAAAATGTGTACAAACAGAACCAAATCCTACCCTTTACCATATAACTGACCCTAAGAAGCACATATAAACACAATCTACTTCATTTGATATATATTTTTTGGGGCCTAGGGGTGCCTTGGAAAAATTCTGATACTCTAGGGTGCCATGATTAGAAAAAGATTGGGAACCCCTGGTTTAATGGGCTTCGTGTTGACCCTTTGCATGAAGTTCTATACACATTCTTAGCAATAATGAATTAACCTATACTGGGCTAACCTCATTACTACTGACCAGTGAGAAGTATTGGCTTTCCAGTAATTTTAACCACTGTGGGGAGAAATTTACTAAGTATACGAATATGACTCAGTTGTATTCTTAATACGAATGAATATGATGGCCTAGCGACTCCTGATTGGCCGCTAGGTGGCCATTAGCGCTATTCGGGTGAAGGAGCTGCAGAAAGTAAACAAGCTCTCTGCAGCTTCTCTCAGTTCATTCTGGGATCATAGCAAGCCGGTTTGTTATTTTGCCTAGTATTCGGGATGCCTACATGGACCCAAGAGGACGTGATCTATGTCGGAGGACCCTGGTGAGTATGGTTTCCTTCCACAGGTACCCCATATGGATTACTACAGGACCAGCGGACGGAGGGATACCTACCTACCTATGGGGCAGATTTATTAGGCTTGGAGAAGAGATAAACTGGAGATAAAGTAGAGAAAAGGTAAAAGGAGATAAAGCACAGCCAATCAGCTGTGTTTGAAAAAGACAGTTGGGAGTTGATTGGCTGGTGCTTTATCTCCATTGACCTTTTCTCCACTTTATCTCCAGTTTATCTCTTCTCCAAGCTTAATAAATCTGCCCCTATGTGTCAAGGTTGGTAAGCATCTGTATGTATGGGCTATGTATGTAATAAAGTTACACTTTAATAGTGTCAGTGTGTGTTTATTGACTATTTGTACTGTTGTGGAACTACAAGTTCCAGCGGGCCCTTTAATGCCCTGCATGCTGGGACTTGTGTGTCTTCAAGTCCCTGCATTAGGTGCAGACTTGCTGGGACTCATAGTTCCACAACAATACATAGTTTTTTAGACAAACATCAGCCCGTTGCCCAAAGCCCAGGGGCACCGGGGACAGCTCCAGATTTCAGTCTGGGCAGGTAAATACTGGAGGGGGGACCCCTTCATTGGGTGGGTCCCCACTTCCCCGAGATCCCTGCCAAGGCTGAGCACCAGTCAAGAGGTAAATACTTTGGCAGGGGGGACTTGTATAAAAGTCTCCCCCTGGATGTGGCATTACCCTGCTGGCTGGTTGGGCTTGTTGCTGGTTCCCGAAATTTGTCCCTTGTATTTTGGGAACTAGGACCGGCCCTTGAGCCTGGTGCTGGTTTTAAAAAATCTAGGCCCTTCTTGGTTTTCCCCAAGATTTTTTATAACCAGGACCAGGTGATTCCTAGTCGTATTCATTCGGGGGCATATACATTAAGCGAGCCCGCAAGGGCCTTTTTTTCCGCTCGCCATGCTGTCTGACTCCGGGCAGTCGGGATCCCGACGTCGGGATAATGACTACAGGGACCCCGACTGTCGGAGTCCCGTACCACACCCCTCATAGGTAGGTTAAGATTTCAACCAAAATTTGTCATTGTAAATATTATTTTCCAATAAAGTTGAACAAATATGATATTGTAAATAACATACAATGTAAAACATACAGACTTAACTGTTTTACCATATTTGTGACTGAAATATTTAGTGGATGATTTCCTGCCTGAGTAAACTTCGAGTCTACAAGTACTGTAGTTGCCTGGGATATTTCTTTCTAAATGAAGGGAGCACCACATGTCAGAAAGTGAAAACTGTACTGGATTACTATAGACAGCAGACACTACAACTACAAACTTGACAAAACACAGAGCTGTGGTCACCAGGGTGCATTTCTTTGGTTGCCATGGCGACCTGGCGACTGGCATTTGTCTGGCCATGAAATACATCATAATAATGCACCAAGCATTTTCATATACACACATGACTAAACTGACCACACCATTGAAAAAAACAAATATTTTCTATTATATACATACATATACATAATTTATACAGATATAGCCATGCTCATCTTTGCTGCTGCATTGCGGCATGCTGTATGGTGTGTTGGAGTGTGACTCTTCGCAGCTGGCGATTGCTCCATACCGCACTGCAGAAAATATGAGCATGGCTACATCTGTTTATATATTTTATCGGTCCCTCCAAAATTTGTCACTCAGTATTATGGGTAACACGTTGATGTAAAGACACAAAGTGGTCTTAAAACATCAGTTTACATATGCTGTAGTATATGGAGGTCACTAATGCTGTCTGTAATATATTTCGGTTACTTATGCTGTGTGTAGTATATTGCGGTCACTTAAGATGTGTGTAGTACATTGTGGTCACTTATGCTGACTCTAGTACATGGTGATTATATATGTAAAATGTGACTACGATCTGCTGGGACAGGTGTTGCCATGAACTACTACTACTAGGGTCTTTGGCCGATAGGTAAAAAAAGATCAACATGACAGTGGGGAAACTTCAAATAAAAATGTAAATATATATATATATTTAGTGTAAATATGCCGCTGGGCTTCGCACAGGTGACTATCTCCAATCGCAGTCCACATAGAATAGATTATAGAGTATAGAATAGATTATAGAGTATAAAAAAAAATAAAGACATTTTCAACAAGTGTGTGTCATGTCATCCATTTGCACTTGTCAACCTCACAGTCAACCTTTTATCTGTTGACCATATAGGGCCTAGCGATCACCCAGATACATGAAAAAAGAGAGTTCCATTAAAAGAAATGAGAGAAACTTAATCCCAGAGACGATGGGAAACCCAAGTGCTTTTCAAGACAAAAGGCTGTGTGCCATCCTGTGAAGCAGTAAAAGCCCCTTTACAGTAAATCCCTTTAACTTGTTTAAATAATCCCATCTCGCTAAAATAAATGTTTTGTGTACACTGCAGTACAAAGCTAATTGCACTTAGTAAGTAATGATCTGTATACCCCAGCTACTGTCAGCAGGCAGTGCAAAGGTTACATGCTCTGCCATTTTGGCCCTCAATATCTAGGCTCTAGATTTAGATGCATGATATCACAGGACAGCATTGCCATTGAGCTTTTGGTGTCAGTGAATGACTTAATGACCATGATTACCACTCACTTATAGGATCTAAATTGCAATAATAACTTGTTGGATTAACACTCATTAGGATGATCAAATGGAATCTTCATAACAAAAGGATTAAATAACATACATGCAATTTAGCATGTTATAATTAACATGTATTCTATATGTGTATGTGTGATACATTACATAGTTGTTATTTTACTCGTCAATTAGTTTAGCTAGGATCTAGTACTTTGGAACTGCAGATATTTTAACGGCCAATCTGGTTATCCTATCCATTAAAATACACTAAATTATACATGCGACAAATCCTTAAAGTTATAATTAATAGTATTTACAGACAGCTGGTATTAACTTTAGAACCTATATAAACATCTAGGTCTCAGCATTTTTTGCATTTTCAAGTTATACAAGATATCATATTCACATCCTGTCCTTGGGTATTAGGGATTACAATATACATTGGATGATTCAGAATGGGTTCAAATCGGATACAAAAGTTTTTTTTTACAAAGCTACCAATGCAATGTCAAGTAATGTGAATGCACATTCATATCTAATTATAAATCTAATATGTTTTTTTATTTTTTTAAATACGGTACTTGTGTAGTTTCAGGGCACCAGCATGGTCGTGCGTCTGAGTCCCCTTGCGGGGCTCGCTGCGCTCGCCCACGCAATGGGCTCTGTGGCTCGCTATGCTTGCCACGCTATCTAAAAACAACTCCATGCCAACGTGGATAGTGGGGGTATGAACTATCCACGTTGGCATGGAGTTTATTATGTTTATTTTAGAAAGTTTGGCGAGCGCAGAACCCTGAAGTAGCGTGCGGCCATGCTGGCGCTGTGAAACTATACAAGTACCAAAAATACATACATATGTAAATCCACCATACAAAAAAATACAATAAACTTAAAAAATAATACATTTTTAGTTTTGCCCAGGATTTAAAAATCAGTGAAATTTCTTATAGCTCAGTGCGTAGGCAAAGCAAATCAAGAGGTACAGAGGACTGTGCTCAGCTTATAATCTAATGGTAAAAAAAGAGATTACAATGAAAATCTATGGAAGGAAGGGGAGGAGGGCTGGTTGAGAACAAGAAAATGTTGGCAGGAAACATCATAGGTAACATAACATATCAATAACAAATATGGGATTTCATCAAGTAAACAAGCTAAGTAAAACATAAAAAGAGACACATTCTTTAGATACATATATTACAGAAGGAGCCACCTTTGTTCATCCCACAAACGCGCCAAGTGTTTCTGTCTCGCTCCACCGTTCCCCAAGAATAAGACGCACATGCGTGTGAGATGCTCGCGTTCCCCATTTGTGGCAATGGATCGCATATGAATGTGAGATGCTTGCGTGTCCCATTCTCGGTGTACGCCGCGCCGAGATGAAAAGACATGGCGCGCGCGCGGGATGAACAAAGGTGTCTCCATTTGTAGATAGATAGATAGATAGAGAGATAGTTAGATATAGAGAGAGATAATACAAATAAAATATATACATGTATAGCTTCAGTTTATTGTTCTCCCAAATTACACCAACTAGGTGAGTTGCTATTGCTATGATGAATTTAATTTACACTGGTTGTGTTCATTTGTTTTAAGTTGCCTCAAAAAATGTGATTAAGTATAACTAGAAGTAATTAATTGTAAATGCCGCTGTCAATAATAGCACAGGCTGTGAAAGGGAGTTCTGAATATAAGAAATAGACATTTTCCTTTATATACATACATTATACCAAATGATGTGCCATTTTTATTATACATTTAGCAGTCGTGGGTTTTACGGCATTAATACTCTGAGTAGTGGGAAAGATATCAATACGGTTAAAAACTAAAAGGATCTTAGGGCCTTCTTGTAAATTGCTTTAGATCTATTGTTAATTCACTTTTCTCTGTGCTGCGAGCTACTAAATCTCAGCCAGAATACGAGCCAGTGACTAGAGTCCTATTTGTTTTGCTTTTTCTGTCTGTTAATTCTAAATAATGAATGACAAAGCTTTTGTATCCAGTTATGCGGCCCAGCAGAATATGTTAGCACAATAATAATAAAGGAGATGAATCAGAATGTTCTACTTAGACTACAAACACATGACAAAAGGATCTACGCCTTTAAAAAAAAATATTCTAAAAAGACATATTATGTATAAAGTCATCTATCATGGCATTCAATTTAAATTTTGAATTGTCAAATTGCTCCAGAAATAAATAATTGATTAGTCAGTGCGGAAATAGGAGATCCTCATCACTTATCAATGAAATAGGTAGTTTAACTAAATATGTTATACAACTAATCCAGACGAAATCCAATATTGTTAATAGAAACACTAAATAGAAATTACACATCTCTTTATTTTTATTTAAAAGAAATCAATAACTCGTCTTCACTTTCTCTTGTGATTCCAAAAATGTTACCTCTACTTATAATGTATACATACAGTGAGAGATGATCTTAGAAGGAATTCCTTAAAAAAAAAAAAAAACTTGGAATAGACAGGCGACTGAAATGACAACAGTAGGTATATGGTTATAGGATGTACTAAGCACATCTAATTTATATGATCTATTATATATTCTAGCAGAACCTGTATGATTATTGGCTGTGAAAGAAGCTAAATAATAATTGGTTATATTCCCATACATAAGTATCACATCTACAAGGTACCTAATTTGTATAAATAAATCACACCTAGTACTGAAATGACTGCAGGGGAAAGTCAGTCTCTAGACAGCAACGCTGCGATAAATGAAGAATGGAAAGCCTGGGCAACCTACTACATGTAATTAAAATTCATATTTTACCCAACTGTCAAGCAACACAAAAAAGGAGGCATATTAGCATCAGATTGGACCTGCTTCAGTAAATACACAGGCAGAGGCATCAAAACCACTGTATGTGTTTTAGAACAGTACATTTCAAGAAGAGCCCTGTGATTGATTCCGGAGTGTGTGGTGATGTATAACTGTCTAATGTAACACATGCTCACTGTCTGCCCTCAGGGATCTACATGCAAATTAGACAGATCGGCTAATCAGATTATTCTGGATAGCAGTGAGCTGCTTTTGTGAAGAGCCAATTGTTTTTTTCCTTTGGATATATTTGTACATCCATTTAATTTGACTTACATTGCTAACACCAGCTAAAGAAAGAGATGGGCACACAGTGCTATTGTATGAAATTCCCATTTGTATTCAGAGATGATTATAAACATAGGAATGAACCTGTCACACAGCTAAAAACATAGCCTACTCAAACTCAACAAGTACACAATAGTTCTGGCCAACAGCATATACCAATAAAATGTTTTAACCCTTATTTTCTGTAGGAAAATATGAGACAGATTTCAATTGACAGAAACATCTATCCCAATACAGCAAAGCCAAAATACAGAGAAGCTTTTGAATCATGTGTGAATACAGTACTGCAACTTTGTCCTGTAAAATGCTGTACAATTTCTATGAAATGGATGTAGTAGTTGCATATTTGTGGTAACCCCCCCCCCAAAGATATTAGATAAGAAAGATGTATTACATAGCAATTCTACATAATGTACTTAGCAATGTAACAAAATGCTTTTCAGTCCAATATTTAGGTAACACAATGACTCAATAATTTGGTGTTATTTGTTGTTTAAATTGTTCTAGAGGACATAGTATAATTAAATAATTTAATGCAAATAAAAGATGACCAGTGTTATTTTCTATAGGTATACAGTGTAAATATATAAACACAGCCCTCCTTTAATTTTTATTTACAATATTTCAATGTAAACAGCTTAACTGTCATAAAGGATCTATGTGTGTGTATTTTAACTGTGTTTAATAAACTGATTTATTCCATTTGTTAGTTTACGATATAAGTTAATCTTGTATTTCCAAACATCCATTATAAGAAGTGTGAATGTCCAAATATTCTCTGAAAAACGCTGCAGAATATGTGGGCGCTATATAAAATAACTGCTAATAATCATATTTTTTTAATACTAATGTTCTGAAAACACATTTATGTTGTCTGTAAATAAAATGTACTTGAAATGGCATTTTCTAAAATCTTACAATAAGGACTGAATAGTGCAATTCATTTAGTTGTTATATTAAAGGTATCATGTAGCACAAAAAAAAAACACTACACAGCAAAAGTACACTACAAAAATTGTATAACAATCTGTGCTAAATGCCCAAAAAGCAACATGGAGAGAGTTTAGATTCCCAATTAAATTTACAATTAGGAGGTAACAGTGGACAGATGCTGGGATGTATATTAATATTTCCTGCCTCAGCAATGTACTAAACATTCTGCAATGAAACTGATTTTCAGTAGATGTAAACTAGAAACTTAGCATTTCATTATTTGCATTGTCTTCGGACTTTCAGAGTTACCAGTTAAAAGAAGAACACTTCTATGTGAAATAAATTCCTGCCATTTTGCTAGTCACCTTGCAATAGAAAATAAAATCTGTAAATACCTCCACCTACTCAGTCATTGGTTCTTATAGGATATGACTACGTCATATTTATGTTACAGTTTTTCATCTATATGATTTCTGTTTTAAGAAATTACAATATTTTCCATCACACCCATAAATGACAGTAATATTGCTTATTTAATAAATGAATTTAAAACTGCCAGCAGTGGTTAGAATCACATAATGGTCCAAGATCATTATACATTTGACACATATAACAGCAGATGACACACCAGCTTAAGTTGAAAAGAATATGTGTAAAGCACCACCTGGTCCCTGAATACACAAACTGCCATAAATTGAGGGAGCACTTTTCCTCAGCTTATTCATAAATATATTATTTATGTGTTTGCTTTCATTTACTTTATGGGTGCTTTTTGTTGTACTATAACTTTGCAGATGGTATGAATAAATATTTGGATACTTTATTAAACATATCATACAGTGTTTGATATATAAATATATATACACACACACACACTATATATATATATATATATATATATATATATATATATATATATATATATATATATATATATATATATACATATGCAATATTTATACATGTGTGTCTATATATATATATATATATATATATATATATATATATATACACTGTCTGTGTATGCGTGTATTGTTTGTGTGCGTATATATATATATATATATATATATATATATATACGCACACAAACACAATACACATATATATATATATATATATATATATATATATATATGTAAACACATATATCAATATTGTAACACATCATATAATCATATAATATACATATTTCACAGATTAAAGGAACAATACAGCTTACATTTCATTTTTAACACACATATACTATTACGCACTATTTTTAGCTGACTCTTGATTTGTGAAAACAAAATATATTATTTAATGAACATGTTGATGTAGTGCATTTGTACATGCACAAATAACTAGAATAGTGTATGAGGTGTTTTCTGTATATGTGACTACATAAAGGCACACCAGTAGTGAGATAAACTCCCATGGGAATATAGTAAATACTTTTCACAACAGTGAATGAAAATTTAATGTGCTCCTGCCATCTGAGGTTGTGAATAGCACCGAGACATTTAAGGACACTCCTGAGATTTCTACAGACAGCAAATCACCAATATACACAAAATACAATAAGAAGAAGCAGGATATTGCTGTGGATACAGAGGGTTTGATGAAATACAAAGGCAACAATTAGCTGATGTGACATGTATTCCCCCCACATGGCACCAGGTGTGATACTCCTATAGCATCACTTTTTAAATATACACATTGCCCCCTTTTTTTTGCTGTATAAATCGTTCTTGTGTTCCCCCTGCCCAGGCACATGAAGCTTATGGCTGGTGTGTAGCCCGTCCTCTGCTTCCCAGGCAAGGATCTGCTTTGTGCTGCCAATTATTTTTGGTCTGATACATAATGGAATAAATCCTAGGAACAGGATCCATTTCTAACAGCATACAAGCAGCACTAATTGGACAAATGTACTACTGGCAGGCGGCGAGCCCTCCCTTCCATTCTGCACTGCCCTAGTCTGGGAGCTGGGGCACAATGTACTAGCCGGGGGATCACATCAAGACCTGGGCTGTGGCTAGGTGTATTCCCCGTACTAGCCATAGCCCGCCCCGGTCATTTGCCTGGACATTGGGACTGGTCATTCGCTGATCGGGCAGAAGGCAGAGAGGGAGCGGTGCCCGGTGCCACCCATGCTGGCTGCTCCTGTTCCCTTCTTATGATAGTTCCATGCAATGTATGTATGTATGGAGGTAGTCACAGAGCTGGGGAGACATGGCAGCATTACTCACATCTCTGATTTATGGCTACAGGCTGCAGACACTCCGGGGTCTGGAGCAACAACTGTCACCAACAGCAACAGCAGCAGCAGCGTGCGGGACGGGTCCACTCCCCGGGTCTGCTGCTGCTGCTGCTGCCCCCGCACTACAGCCACGCACAGTGATTGCAGAATAAAGTAGCGGCTCACTCCCAGGCACGGACATGGCCTGCCCTTATACAGAGAGAACAGGAAAGTTTATTCCCAGCGCAGCTGGGCTGCTGCTGCCTGAGTGTTTGGGACCTGAGTGTTGCCCCCTTGCTAATTCCCGGGACTAATAGAAGTAGTGTCTGCCCGACCAGGCTCCTACAGGCTCCAATTACTGGCATTGGAGAGCTTAGGATGGAGGGCAGACACCTCCTGGCAGCAGCTTACAGGGAGGTCAGAGGCTGGCACAACACTCCACATTGGCATGAGCCCCGGTTACTTACGTTGCCGCAGATGGAAAGTACTCTTCAGAGGACGGGCATATCAGCAGGGACTGGAAAAGTGTCAGACTAAAGACTAGGAACCAGGAAGCAGCCATCTTCACAATCTAACAGGCAGATCTCCTATCCAGCACAGTGTAGGGATGGGATGCAAGATGAGAAACTCCAGCAGCAGCAGAGACTGAGAGGCAGCAGCAGTGGCAGTGACAGCAGCAGGGGGATACTGAGCGGAGACTACTTTACTCTGGCAGCCACATCTGATCAGCCGCCATCAGTGATACTTTAGCTTGTGAGATCTCAGCTCCCAATCTCCCAGTCTCTCCGTTTCCTATCCTGATTTATTCCCCCGATGGCAGAGAAGGGGAGGGAGGATGAGGTGGGTAAGTTACAAGGGAGGAGTGAGGGGAGGCTCCTGCTTGTACACACTGAGCACACGCTGCTGCTGCTGCTGCTGCTGGAAAGTTAAGTGCACTGTCTGAAGCTCAATCACCGCTGCCAATACAGCAGCACGCCCTATGGCAGACCACAGGGTGTAACTTCACTGATCACCCATCTGTCAGTGTCCCAGTGCAGCCGCGCTTCTCTTCTCCCCAGTCCAGACAGACTGAGCCCACTCTCATGCATTACCGTAATTACCCTTGTGCTGCGGCAGCCCTATGGGTTTGCATTACCGACATATCCAGCAGTAACCGGCAATTGACTTGATTTTTTCTTCCCTACATGGTACTCTAGCTAGCCGGAGTCCTGTAGGGCTGGGGCTGGCATGCTGACTGTCGGCTGCTGTCCGATCCCGCTCTCACCTCACCTGTACACACTACTATATTTGCAGCCTCCTCTTAGCACAATGTTAGCAGACAACTAAGACACAATGGAAAGGACTGTAATGAACATGTATTGATTGTAGATTGAGGGGCCAACAAACATGAAGTTGTGTCCTTAAATAACTGAAAGTCAATGGGGCAGATTCAACACAACTGCCCACATATCAGCAATTTACGGTAGTGTCGATATTGTGTCGGCAGACATGATAAGCCATTTCGCAAAGGCACATAGCATCCCTTATACAGAATTGAATTCCCCTCATCAGGGCTGCCACCGGAAATTGTGGTGCCTGGGACTGACAAAATAGGCAGGGCACCCCTTCCTTACCTATTGTGGTACTTGTGGAGTATCACGGCTCCCACGATGGCCATCGTACATGAAAAAAATCGCATCGCATGCGATTTTTAACAGAAAAGCATCCAAATGCATTGAAATTAGTATGAAACATGTTAAATGGCCCCAAATGGCATTTTTGAGGCTGTACATCCCCCACTATCAACGTGAATTGTGTGTCTGGGACTGCCAGGAAGCTGTCGGGGAGTTCAAGGGAAATCTTGACACATTAGTTGCAAAAGATGAGGAAGAAACAGGTGTGAGTATAGGGAAGCGAGATAGAGCAACTTGGGGGTAGAAAAAGAAACAAACATGGATTAAGCTTTAGCAGCCCATTTATCAAGGATTGCATTAACAATGCGATCTGGCTGAATATTACCACCCAGGATCAATCCTATTGGCAGGATGTATCATTCCCCCTCGCGCAGCGACAGGGCTCCAAAAGGAGCTTGTCCCTGCGATGTGCTGAGCCGGGTGCGGTTAGCACTGACCCCCCGCCGACCCCACTGACCACACTGCCCCATGGGCAGTGCAGTCCATACCCATAGGCTACAATGGGCTACCACCATTTCACAATGACAGTAGCCCAGGGATGTGAAGCTCTGCTGCCCAATATTGATACATCGGGCAGCTTCACATCCACTACAGAAATCTATGGGGGATGCGGGTGGCAGCGATGCAGGAGGGACTGCCTCCTACATATATTCCATTGATACTTAATATTTGTGGCTAACTACCAAAAACGGTTGTTTTCAGGGATTTTAGCCACAATTATAAAATAATAAATGTGCAACAATGAATGGTACAAGAAGAGTTTAAAACAAATAAAAAAGCAAGGAAGAAGGGAAGAGAGAGTGAACAGAAGATGGTGGACAGGAAAGAAAAGGTGGACATGAGAATTATGTGTCATCTATCCATTCTGCTTCTAAAAATGAAAAGAGATGATTATGCCCATAGCAACCAATCAGATTCTGTCTGTTATTTTATAGGATGCAATAGAGAAAGATAGAATTTGATTGTCTGCTATAGGCATCATTACCGCTTCATATTTTTAGAAGCTTTAGTAAATTTTTTCCTTAAGGTGCCCATAAACGGTACAATATTCCCGTGTGTTTTGAACTAGATTGCATCGCATTGCATCGCCCGGCTGTTATCCATGTTATCCCTGTTTCTGTCAGAGCCCCGCCAGGCAGCTCTCATGCCCACTGCCACTGTACCCCTGCTAGGCGCCCATGTGGGTGTGCCCGGCTCTCATCCTCGCTGCTGCCGGAGCCCTGCCCCGCCTCCACTAGAGAACCACTAAACCCCTACTGGACACAAAGAAGGTTTGCACAGTAAATATGCTATTGTGCTTTACTGTCCCTGCATCACCCCGTGGTCTTTGCCCCTGTGTCGCTTTGCCGTCCCTGCCCTGCATCAACCCGCCTTCTCTGCCCCTGTGTCACTCCGCTGTCTCTGTCCCTGCATCACCTCACCGTCTTGCCCCTGTGTCACCCCACCATTTCTGTCCCTCTGTAAACCTGCTGTCTCTATCCCTGAATCACCCCATCATCTCTGTCCCCAGCATCACTCTGCCATGGGGCATAATGGGAATTTTGGCTCAATCCGAGTGACATGACATGAATGTTGGCTCAATCTGGATAACATGTCGTGAATTTTGGCTGAATCCAGGTGGCATACTGTGAATGTTGGCTCTTTCCGTATGTTATACTATGAATTTTTGGCTCTTCCAGTGTGGCATAATATAAATTTTGGCTCATTCTGTGTGAATTATGGCTCATTATGGTGAATTTTGTCTCACTCTGTGTGAATTTTGATTTATTCTGTGTGGCATAATATGAATTTTGGCTCATTCTGTGTGGCATAATGTTTAAGGGGCAAGTAGAAGGGGGTATACGATTGTGTTGCATAATGTGTATAAGGGGTATATGGTTTGGTAGACTACACTCAAGGACATGTGCCTTTTTTCTTGACCACACTCCCTTTTCCGGAGCGCAAGCACATAACTACAACCTTCACTTTTCCATACAGCCACTTTAAAATTACAACTGCAGAGAGAGAGACAGAGGTACAGATCAGCACTCACCACAATATAGGCAAGATGCTGCATGCCACTATGAATATCAGGTCGATGTACAGTATACAGTGACCAAAATCCCAGGGTGAATACGCGGCACTGCAGCTCTTTTAAAAAAGTGGCGTAAGTTCATCCCAGCTTCCCGGAGGCAAGATAAATTTTGGTGCTCTAAGGCAGGGGTACTCAAACTATTTTGCTCTGGGACCCTATCAGACAATAAAAATAATGACAGGACCCCAGCAAGTTACTGCAGAAGGTCATGACGTCACATGTGTAGTCAGCAGACGGCACATACATGGCAGCATTGTGGAGGCACAAAATGATGGGAGGAGTCTAAAATAACAGACAATTCAACAACTGCTTGAATCACTGACTGAGATTAGAAAAGTCATCAGCCTGACAGTCAGCAACATGGAGTCGCGACCCCATGCCAAGAAGGTCGGGACCCACTTTGGGGTCAGGACCCACAGTTTGAGAACCGCTGCTCTAAGGTATCTGCTGCTATTGGAATACATGGGTTCTAATACAGGGTTTGATACTTGCTGAAACTATATTTAGAATAGGTGTGATGACTAATGTCCTGCTAGGAGAGGGAGTCAGCCACAGACGCTATATCAATGGCTTTCAATGAAATGATTCAAACTCGAAGGAAGGAGAGATGCCCCCTGGAAGCAGGAGTCCGGCAGCAGATGACTCCATTGCCTCCCAGACTTTTGCCTCTGTATTTGAGGTAGGTCCGGCACTCACTATGAAGGGAATAATTGCTCAGGTGCCCTCAGATGACTGAGCGGAGAAAAAGTGCAGCACTCGGAGGTATGTATTCAAAGATCATGAAAACATCAAGGTTGCCCTTTTCAGAATTTTAAAAGGGTATCCCTGGCCTTAAAATGGGTACTTTATAGATCAGATCTTCAATGGGACACTTCTGGTAGTCCCTTATTGTCTATAACTGGAAGCTAAGAAATAGGCAAAATATGGATTTCCCCCGTTTATTTGCCTGTTGCAGCACAGATTTAATTTTGGGTAAAAGAGGCTTTGACCACTCATATATTATGTATCAACAATATCTTTAATAGTCCTTTATTGCTTACCTCACATTTATGGAGAGCAAGGGACTAGTTTTACAAAGCAGAAGTGTCACACTGAAGAGCTCTTCTCAGAGCAGGAGATACTCTCTTGTTTTCAATCATATTTCTTTTGGGTTAAATTAGGAAGCCCACTAGCTCTCCTTAGGATGAAATTGGGTTCCCATTGGCTCTGTCTTATGCCCCATGCCACACGAGGCGACTGAGTCTCCGTGCTAAGCTACGGTATACTGCTTAGCACAGATCTGGTGAGAGAACATTGGCGATTACTCGATTTAAACTGCATGCAGTATAAATCCAGCCCGGCGATCATCTTTGCTGGGGTACCTACACACAGAGCCATTCATGCTTCCTTTCTAAGCGATCTAGTCAGATCACTTAGAAATATGTGCATGCTGCATTACATTTATTTTGATATTTTAGTATTTCACCTGGTATTTATCAATGTGTCGGATTTTCATGAAGTTCATTTCATCACAATGTGTATACATTGCTGTTGTATTGACATTTTGCTTTGCTCTTGTATTCCCCAAACTAATGTGTGTGTTTTTTTAATAACAATATAATTGTTCAGCCAGAATTTTAATGAACAGATTTCAAGGGGAGATATTATGTTATTTGCTCTGGGCATGAACTGTGCTGCAAGTAGTGATAGCTCGATTCATTCTGGAGTGAGCTCATGGTCATCTTAAAGGCATTGTGGGCCATAGACAAAGCAATGAACTGGGGCCCCTACTTTATAAAAAAAAAATCATAACTTCCTGGTGTCTCACCTGCTATATGCCATCCAGCAATTAGCATGCTTACAGCTAGTAACTGTTTGGCAGCAGGATGGTTGAGGATGTTTCCCAGCAGCTCTGATTTTGAGTAACCAAAGCAGCCGGGTAGCAATCTCGGTACTTGTGTAGTTTCACGGCGCCACCGCGCGCACAGTGAAACTTTGAAACTTGGCAGTCTGACAGACTCTGTGTTTACTGTGCGCGTGCCGCTCTAGCTGTTCTCAGCGCAGCGCGTGGCTGCTTTCCTTAGCGCTGACAGGTCACTGTGGTACTTGTAGTTCCACAGTGAAATAGGCAGTCCTGCGCACCGCTGACAACCCGGCAATTTAGACGCTAAAGCGTCTAAATCCAGAGACTCCCTGAACCGGACACCCCGGCAATTTAGAAGTCTAGATTTAGACGTCTAAATCCAGACTCCCTGCAAACCGCTAAAATGGGGGCATCTAAATTTAGACGCAAAAGCGTCTAAATTTAGTAGGGTCTAGGGGTACACTATAAAACCTGTTCACAATGGCACTAGTCGACGTAACAGCTGTCGACCTTGTTAATTCCACTATCCACGCCAACCCGAAGCGTGGCGAGCGCAGCGAGCCCGCGATGGGCGGCGGTACGCGTCCTACGACCTTTTCATACCCCCACTATCCACGTCGGCGTGGAGTTGATCTTATAAAGTGTGGCGAGTGCAGCGAGCCACCGATCCCGAAGCGTGGCGAGCGCAGCGCGCCCTGCGAGGGGACGTGGATACCTTCACAGTTATCCGCGTCCCCTCGCGAGCTTCACAGGTATCCACGTCCCCTCGCGGGGCTCGGTGGCTCGCTTCGCTCGCCACACTTTATAAAATCAACTCCGTGCCGACGTGGATAGTGGGGGTATGAAAAGGTCATAGGACGCGTACCGCCGCCCCTTGCGGGCTCGCTGCGCTCGCCACGCTTCGGGTTGGCGTGGATAGCGGAATTAACAAGGTCGAAAGCTGTTACGTCGACTAGTGTCATTGTGAACAGGTTTAATAGTGTACCCCTAGACCCTACTAAATTTAGACGCTTTACCATCTAAATTTAGATGCCCCATCTCAGCAGTTTGAAGGGAGTCTGGATTTAGACGCTTTAGCGTCCCCTAGAATTGTGGGGCCCTAGGGCAGCTGCCATTAAGCCCATGCGTTAAGATGGCTATGGGTGGGCTGCAATGTGGAAATGGTGGTGGTAAGGAATAAGGAGAAAGTGGAATACAATGTAGACACAGAAGAGCAGCCTGTGTCTGTTAGACACCCTGCATGACATCCAGCTGACTTTACAAGCTTAAAGATAGCAGTGTACTGAAGCTGTTAATTACCAATCCAGGTCAGGAGGTTGCTAAAGATAGTGTTCAGCCTTCAGTCCTCAGGAAAGGAGAACTTTAGCTATGGTAAGGTGATTTTTCCCAAAGCTTTGTGTTGTGAAAAAAGTATCTCAGAACATCCAAGAGATTCTCAAATGTGGGGCAGCACTACAATGACATGATAACAGTACCGCACCACCCACACTGCCTACCTTCCCATGCCTGCTCTCTCCCCAGCCTTTGTGAATGATAATGCCATCAGTGTTATTAGGAAACCATCAAAAAGGCAGGAAACCATCAATAGTTTGCACACTGTTGGTATGCCACTTAAGGAAAGGACCATGGTTTAGCAGAGCTTAGCACAGCACTAGGAGTTGAGGATATAGCTCTGTGCCATCATTGCGTCTTAGCCATCAGTGATACAGAACCATGTGATCTTTACCATTAATGTCAACCCATCCATAGTTATCACTCTGGAGACAGCAGCTCTGTTATTCCTCTTTCCAATGTTGCATGCAGCTTTGACCACTATGGGCAGTATTCAATATAAAATATCGCCGTGTGCAGCGAATCCTGTTTAGGATTCGCTGCACACTCGCTGTGTTCCGGAGGGCTGGCTGCCACTCGCTCTCCCTGTATTCAATGTCGGAGGGGCGAGTTGCCCCTCACGGCGAATCTTAACCCCTGCAGCGGACGAGCATCCGCGGCAGGGAGCCGTGGGACGGTGGCAGGCAGGGAGATTGAAGTCTCCCTGCCTGCCCCAGAACTTTTGTGGAGGGGAGGAGGGCTCCCCGGGACCCAGGCAGCACAAGCTGCCCCCCCCCCCAGAGCCAGCAGGGGACCGGGTATAGTCACTGCTCCCGATCATGCATATGTAATGATCGGGTGCAGTGAATATATGAATATCTAATGATCGGCCCCCTGCTGGCTGCTCTGTGTTAAAAAATATATATATATATTTTTTAATTCAAATATATATTCATGTGCTATAAGCACATGAATAAAAATAGCATGCCCTTTCACAGAATAAAATTCCTGATTTTTTTACACCAAAATTAAAACAAAAAACCTTTTATTTAAAAAGTTCACATTCCACTTCTCCATGTGATGGTTACCATAACTGCCTCAAAGCACTGATTTCATGGGGTTCATTTCCCACCATGGCCTTAACTGGAGTTTGTATATTCTCGGTGTACTTGCATGGGTTTCCTCCAGGTACTCCGGTTTCCTCTTACAATCCAGAAATATACTGGTAGGCCAATTGGATCCCATTAAAATCAACTCTAGTGTTAATGTATTTGTGTGTGTGTGTGGGGGGGGGGGGGGTAGGGGGACATAGGGCCTGATTCAGACCCATTCCGATGGGGATGAATTTGGTTCCGTTTCCGATGGTGGGGATATGCATGAATATGCGCATGTGCAAACCCCTGTGTGAACACCTTTGGCGGGTATCACACTTCGGTGTTCGCACTGTCAGGGGAGGGAAGGTGGCGGACAGGGCTGCTTGACACAGGGGAATGGCCAGTGTTTTATGAGCTTCCCATAAAAACGATGGGTGTTCCCCTGCTGATGCAAGCGTGTCTATACCTGCTCGAGGCAGGCGGCTAACGTCACATGGCGTCAGCGTCTGCCCTAAATTCGCCAAGATAAAAGTCAGTCTAGAGGGATTTTTATCTGCAAACGGGGGGGGGGGGGGGGGGGAATTATTTGATGGTGATGATTTTTCACCCTTTTTTTTTTGCAGCCGCATGCGAGGGGATGTGTAAGCATATACATCTCCTCAAATGCATATGCGGGGATTTGCACAAGGGCGTGGGCGGGTGGGCGAACAGGTCTGAATCAGGCCCATAGGTTGTAAGCTCCACTGGGTCAGAGACTGATGTGAATGGACACATCTTCTCTGTAAAGTTCTGCAGAATATGTGTGCTATATAAATAACTGGTAATAATCTGTCACCATTAAAACTGTTCCTCCCAAATTGTCCGTCGCCTCAGAGGAGACTAGAGAGACAGCAATGGCAATGGGAGTGACATTTTTAATGACCAACGGGAAAGCATCTGCTGGTCCAGGCAGTGGCATAGCAATAGCCCCCACAGACCCCCAGCACTAACACGCCCTCAGCATCTCAAAGTAATTGTGGAGTCTGCGGAGGCTATTGCCACGCCACTTGTCGACGCATGCAAACATGAATTAGGCCCAAACTCTGTAAGTATCTCCTAGTCAGTGGCATATTTGATATTTGAAGGGAGATCACCTTCATATAATTAGCCAAAAAAACATCCCTGATAGATGGGACACAACTATTAAATCATAGTAGCTCAACCCTTTCAGGTCCAACATCTAGCCAGGCTCAACAGCCCTAGCACTAGCAGCAGATCCAATGCTGAGCCACTCATAAAATAAGAACATTAACAACATTCAATATAGACCATTTTTAAAGTATTTAAATATTTAAACCAGACCAGTTTTGTGTATTGCAAAAAAATAATTTGGACTGCAAAGGGTTAATAAACTTTTATTATGTAATTTATCCAGTAATGCATCAATTCATCTAACACAGCTTAACATACTGTAGAATAAACTCATACAGAACTCATTAATAACTCATGTGGTGAAAAGCAGCATATGAACTATTATTGCACTTACATTTTGAGAAGCTCAGTGGCTGAAGTGGGAAAGTAGAAGCACTAGTATGGAATCTCAATAAGTGAGGGAGCCTAACCCCAAAAGCTTTGGGGATTTTTTTGTGTGAAATTAAGTTTAGATGCTTTTTTTTTTTTCTTTTAAACTCCTACAGCCAGCTGAGACTTAAATGTTAACACCACTTTATATATTTTTATTATGTTTTTCACATATTGGGTTAAGCTATTTTTTTTTTTACTAACATCATAATAGATTTGAAAATGTCACAGTTCGAGTAAAATGTTATTGTTTTTCAAGGCAATCTCTTCTCTGTGGTGCCTCTCTGAAGGCAGGTGCCCAGGGAACATGTCCCATTTCCCCTAACATAAGCAGGTACACATGACATAAAAGATGTGACATTATGGGCCTTGGCCTGAATCAGGCACAATACTAATACCTCAAGCACCTCAAGTTGGCCCCTGAGAGGAGCAAAAAGAACTGCCCAATGGCGGATCAGTCAGGTGCCCCCACAAATCTGCCGCTGAACATGTCAAACTGACCAGGCCCTGTGCTTGGCATACATAGTCATAATGCCCTAAGCACTTGCCTAGTTTGCCAATGCCCATGGCAACTCTGCACTGGGTAAAGCTGCTTCACTGAAATGGTATTTTTGTATGCAATCTCATACGTGGAAAATATGGTGCCAGCATCACAGCTCCCACAGCCATTCTGCAACACCATGGACACACTCTCAATTGCAATGGATTGCACATTTGCTGAGATGGCTTTGGTGGGTGGCTGCTACACTTGCATTGCCTTCCAGTTCTGTAGCATTAAAAATCTCTTAGCTTAATTAAAATGGGGTGAAGACCTGTGGTGGATCCAGAGGTGGGGCTGCAGCACACTCCAATATTCGAATAAGGGAGCCAAAACAACTGCCATTAAGTCAGTTTGGAATGGCAGTTGCTCTGCCAAACCTATTTGAAATTTGAACCGCGCTGCAGCTACACCTCGAGAGCCTCCCCTGGTGTACTCACTGTGGCAGATTCAATTAAGGTTCCATCGGAACCATATACAGGTCGAGTATCCCGTATCCGAGTATCCGTTATCCGAATTATTCCGAAATACGGACATTCCAGAAAGTGAAAAAAAAATTTTTTTTTGCTAAAAACTCACTGGGGACATTTGTAACAGCATCACTGGGGACATGATATGTAACTGGCACTATATATGTGCAAGACAATGATTGCTTGGCATTCAAATTCAGTGCTGAGATAGTACACACATTTTGTTTCACGTTTTGAAACCTTGTTTTTTGAACAATTAAAATATATTTGTGTGTATTTTATGTGGTAATAAAATATATTTGTGTGTATATTATGTGTTTATACAGCATACATGCAAGATACTTCAAAATACATCATTGAAATATTAAAATATTCCGAAATACGGAATAATCCGTTATCCAAAATTCTCCTGGTCCCGAGCATTTTGGATACGGGATACTCAACCTGTATATAACAAAACCTGGTTTCATTTTGCTTGCAGCCTATATAACCTAGTTTGGAAAATGTATGATATTTGATTTGACTTATAGAACTTTTAATCACAAATAAAAAAGGGTACTTGTTTCCTAGCACGGCCACAATCTTATGGATCGTGTACCTTTAAGTTAAGGTACACGATCCACACGATGGACCCGATTTCCTTTGAAATCAGGTCCATTTTGCCGGCTAAGGCACAATATCGGGGGCATCGCGTCGGTCAGGACCATTAACGTTGGTCCCGACGCGACCGACGCGATGCCCCCGATTTCCCCATAGGCTTCAATGTTAAAATATTTTTTAACATTGAAATCGTGAGGATCGCGTCGGTCTTGTGCCATTATAATGGCACAAGATGAGATGGACTTGATTAAGTCCATCTCACCTTTAAAAAAATGTGAAAAATGTGAAATGGGCTAATATGACCCATTTCACATTATAGATGTCCCCGTCGTCACCCCACGATAGACGCCAACCCGAAGCGTGGCGAGCGCAGCGAGCCCGCGAGGGGCGGCGTTGCGCGTCCTCCGACCTTTTCATTCCCCTACTATCCACTAGGGCGTGGAGTGAGAATAGAATAGTGTGGCGAGCGCAGCGAGCCACCGAGCCCGAAGCGTGGCGAGCGCAGCGAGCCCCGCGAGGGGACGCGGATACCTTCACAGGTAAACGCGTCCCTTCGCGGGCTTCACAGGTATCTGCGTCCCCTCGCGGGGCTCGCTGCGCTCGCCACGCTTCGGGCTCGGTGGCTCGCTGCGACTACACTATTCTATTCTCACTCCACGCCCTAGTGGATAGTAGGGGAATGAAAAGGTCGGAGGACGCGCACCGCCGCCCCTCGCGGGCTCGCTGCGCTCGCCACGCTTCGGGTTGGCGTCTATCGTGGGGTGGGGTTTACGTCGTTAAATTTGGGGGTCTAGGGAATATTTTACATTGAATCCAATGTAAAATCGGGTCCCAGGGACCCGATTTACATTTCATTCAATCAAAAAATCGGGTCCAAAATCGGGTCGGTCGCGTCGATCGCATCGCATGCGACCAAATCGCATGCGATGCGATCGACCCGATTTTTCCGACACGACCACCCCGATGTAAATCGGGGTGGCCGTGCTAGGAAACAAGTACCTAAAAAAGTTCTGTATATTGATATCCTTATCAAAATATTTTTTAGGACACTTTGGAGATAATAATTGTTCTGATAAGTTACCACCTAGCCTCAATCAATAAGATGTTGTTGGATCTGATTTCACTTGGTGTTTATAATATCTATTCTACAGTATGTTGCTTGTCTTTAATATGTTAATGAATATTAATCAACATTTATTTGATCTGTATAGATTAACTAAAATAGTTTCTCCTTTGATGGTGCTCTTGTAATCATCAAATATCCTCCATCACATTGGGTATAACGGCAGATGCCGCTTTCCCTGCAAATGCAGTCCCTTAGCTTTCTATGTGGATATCAAAAACGCCCCAGGTACCAAGCTCTGAAAAGCTTATCTTATCTTTTTGAAACGTGGCCCCATCACTAACCTTATGGTGCAATGTTTTGTTAGATAGGGATTTTACCATTCGCACATGTACAGCCTAAAGGTTGTCTATTTGCCTTAAAGAAGCCGTGTCTGGAAGCAAATTGATATAGACCTCTAATTGACTGGCCAAAATTAGTAACCTGCAGTTTTGTAGGAAGGATTGGGAGGGATTGGACAGCTGATATAGGAAGAGGTGCCATGAATGCAGGACTATTTTGGAATCATATTTGACATACTGTACTGTAAGGAACATACTGAGGTTGAATGAGGAAAGGTGGCTGTCAATTGTTCTTTTCAGAAAGTGCGGACAAGCACACAAACGGATGTCAGCAAAAATCCATTTACCATCACTCACCGTCACAACTGTCTGGTTCTCTACAATATTTATATAAACATAAATCACTTTGATTGATGAAATTCATCCTTAAATTGATGAAATGTATTAAAGTTAGTGTCCTGACTTTCTCCCTCTCTTTATATTTGTTAGCCTGAGCTTGCAAGGTATGACACCTCAGATATTGTGACAACACTGACTCTGGATTCCTTTATATCAATCCATTGATTGTCAGCAAAACTGCCAGATTAATTTGTCTGTGAAAGTATCAGAGAGCAATTTAACTAACAGGTTTCACCTCTGAGAGTAATACTATACATGCAGTGCCCTCCGATGAACAGCACCAATGATGAGCTTATTGAGGAGAGTATGCAGCACAGCTAATGGCATCTTTAATTACATTTAATAAAGTTAATCATAGATGCTAAGGGGTTATTCAATCCGGGATTCCACTTGTTGGAAGGCCCCGACAGTCGGAATCCCGGGCGTTTTTTTGTTCTTCTGACTGTAATTTAACAGCCATAATTCAATGTTCCAGCTGTCGAGTGTTGGAAAGTCTGTGGATCGGCGAAAATGGCCACAGATTCTCGAAAAGCTGCTGTGAATTCGACAATTCGTGGCCACTTCCGACAAAACAAATCCAACTTTTTAAAAAGTTGGATCTGACAACCTTCAATGCTTTGTTAACTGCAGCATTAAATAGGTGAGTGCCAATATTTCCCCTGTCGGAGCTGATTCAGAGGTACACATGCACCAAGATGCAGTGATTTCAGATGAAAGTAACACATGCTAGTGCTGGTGTAAATGCATGGTGACTTCCAAGTGGATGTATAGGAGCAGTGCTGCCATGTAAATAAATAAAGTCAGAGATCTGCTGTTCACTTCAAGCAGATGCGGCCTCTTTGATTGTAACACTGAAATCAGCCTCTTGGTGGATAAGTTTGCTTTGCTACAGATATTATTGGAATGCTGAATTTAACCATGCTTGTCTACTTTTGAAAACTAGAATCATGGAGATTACAGTAGGAGGTGCCACACGTTTCAAGGCGCGCCATCAAGGGGGCGTGTTACACTCTGCCCAATGAGTGTGTCTAGCTCCAGATATGGGTGGGTCTATGCTTAAATGCTTGTTGTTGCAAGATATTTGTATATAACATTAGTGACAATCATAGGCGAATCTAGAATTATGGTAATGGGTGGTCCCAGATCTAGAAATAATAGTAGGGGGACCTTTGCGTGGCCGCGCGCCAAAGGGGGCGTGGCCTCATGGGAAGGAGGCGTGGTATCACAAAAAGGGGTGTGGTATTAGACCATACACAGTAATGCCCATTACACATTTTAGCAAACTCTGTAATACCCATTACACATAAAGCCACACGCTGTAATGCAATTACACATAAGGCCACACACCATAATGCCCATTACACATTGTGCCACACATCATGATGCCCATTACATACTATATAACAAACCATAATGCCCATTACATATTTGACACATAAGTGCTGCTTACCTACATGCTCATTGCTAGGGGGTTCTTTCTTGATGGCACCATAGTACCCATTACACATGATGCTGCACACCATAGTACCCATTACACATGATGCCGCACACCATAGTACCCATTACACATGATGCCGCACACCATAGTACCCATTACACATGATGCCGTGCACCATAGTACCCATTACACATGATGCTGCACACATAATGTCCCTTAACACATGATGCTGCACACATAATGCCCCTTACACATGATGCTGCACACAGTAATGCCCATTACACAATAAGCCACATATTATGCGTAATGCCCCCACATACCGCCACTTGTAGCGTCTCTTAAGCAATGCCCCCAAAAGTGCCACTTACTGTAAATTTTTATATGAGCTTTCGCTGCTGCTGCAGGGAGAGATGGAGAGCCGTGCAGCTGCTTCTATGGGGAGAGGAGCAGAGCGCAGAGCACGCTCCCACTCCCCTCCTGGTGTCCCCTCTAGCCGAGTGGACATTTGAAATATTGTGCGCGCTGTTGTTGTGCGTGACGTCGGGGAAGCATGCAGGGCGCCGGCACCACATGATTAAAGGGGGGCGGGCTGAGGTGAAAGCGGGGAGAAGAATTGGAGCGGAAGCTGCAGGGGTGACAGTCATTGACAGCTGGGCAGAGAGCAGGGGGCTGCCCGGCTGTATTCAGAGCACTGCAGGTCACGGCTGTTTGAAATAATACCCCCTTCACAACAGAAAATGCAGGGATTTACCTGGGAATATGGTCCCAGGATCATGCAGGGACATTCCCAGGCTGACCCCTTACACACCAGCCTAGGTCCTGCATTTTCTGGTGTGAGGGGGAGAGACAACCACTCCCCTCTCCCTACCTCCCTTTAACCAACCAGCTATATCTTCAGAACCAACTGACCCATTTACATGAGACCAGTATCATATTGAAGAACCTTTGAGTTGGCTTTGAATGATTTTGGTCCCGTGAAACTGGGCTGTTTGGTTCCAGAGAAATCTGCCCTCAAAGAACATAAACAGTCATGAAATTACATTTAAGAAATGAAAAAATTAACCCATATGGATCCAGCCTGGTATCAGATTGAAGGCCCAGTGATTTGGGTTCGACTGAGATCAACCTCGAGCTTCAGTGATGCCGAAGGGGGAACTGGCAGCCGTTGAACTGGGTGGGGGTCGAAATTAACGGGTCCCATGTTATCCTATAGGGTAAACGTTCCAGCTTTGCCTGGCAGTATCTCCGGTTCCCAGGGGGCACGTGGCTGGGCTCAATGGAAAGCCCCATCCCTCAGCTACAAAATGGGGGCTAATGGGTGGTCCGGTGCACCCCCGGACCACCCCCTAGATTCTTAGGGGGAGGGGCCCTAAACTGCACACCCTGGACATATGAGGTGCTACCTGCTGAGACCTGTAGTGCAGCAAGCAGGAGGAGGAGTTTGCAGGTGCACACTAAATATAAATGCTAGACCTTTTAATATCTTTGCTATATTGCATTGGAGGTTATTAGCATAATGATGGCCATTATTATGTGCTTGTCCACCGCGTCCAGGTTACCTCAATAGGACAAGTCCCTAACACTACTCTGAGACAGGTCCAGGGCACAGGACCCCCCAGGCCAGCCCAGCAGAGCCACCCCATGGCATCACATTAGTGTGAAATTGAAGTGAAAGTAAAAGGGATAGGGGAAATTATATGTGATAAGACTTACCTAAGTAAGAGGTAATAATAAATGTGAAGGGTGCTACATATATATTAAACAAACTAAAGGGGTGATGGAAAGTGTACGATATGATGCCATGGAGCAGCCCAGCAACAGCAGCCCAAAGAGCCCTGCGCCCCAAACACAGTCCCACAGACTAACAATCAGCATATATGTATAGTAGGACTTACCCTCATAGTGCCAAGCTGAGGTGTGCAGTCTTGAATGTTGGGACTCCAACCTGATTAAAAACAATCTGGGACAGGTGGGTGGGGTGCTAGTTAAGGAGGAAGGCGTCTCTAGTTCCTTCCAGTGTGTATGAATACACAATATATAGTACATAGGGGGAGGGGCCCTAAACTGCACACCCTGGACATATGAGGTGCTACCTGCTGAGACCTGTAGTGCAGCAAGCAGGAGGAGAAGTTTGCAGGTGCACACTAAATATAAATGCTAGACCAGGGTGTGCAGTTTAGGGCCCCTCCCCCTATGTACTATATATTTGTATTCATACACACTGGAAGGAACTAGAGACGCCTTCCTCCTTAACTAGCACCCCACCCACCTGTCCCAGATTGTTTTTAATCAGGTTGGAGTCCCAACATTCAAGACTGCACACCTCAGCTTGGCACTATGAGGGTAAGTCCTACTATACATATAGCTGAGTGTTAGTCTGTGGGACTGTGTTTGGGGCGCAGGGCTCTTTGGGCTGCTGTTGCTGGGCTGCTCCATGGCATCATATCGTACACTTTCCATCACCCCTTTAGTTTGTTTAATATATATGTAGCACCCTTCACATTTATTATTACCTCTTACTTAGGTAAGTCTTATCACATATAATTTCCCCTATCCCTTTTACTTTCACTTTAATTTCACACTAATGTGATGCCATGGGGTGGCTCTGCTGGGCTGGCCTGGGGGGGCCTGTGCCCTGGACCTGTCTCAGAGTAGTGTTAGGGACTTGTCCTATTGAGGTAACCTGGACGCGGTAGACAAGTCCATAATAATGGCCATCATTATGCTAATAACCTCCAATGCAATATAGCAAAGATATTAAAAGGTCTAGCATTTATATTTAGTGTGCACCTGCAAACTCCTCCTCCTGCTTTCTGCACCCCCTAGATTCGCCTATGGTAACAATATATTTTGGGAAATATTTATATTAACATTGCTGACTGCCATACAGGGGTACTTGTTTGCACCTATACAGTATATATGCTGTGATATTTATTTTCCTTTCACTCAGCACAATATGCATGATTAATGTGATGCCTATGCAATAAATTCCAAATGCAATTTGAATTAGTGTTAATTCATAAGTATATAAGTATGTTTTCGGTGTATTAAATGTTATTCTATTGTGAATACTGGCTTGTCTGCATCTTGTAGGCATTACCTACATTTACTAAATGTGCTATTTTCCATACATATATAGCATTAGCCAAATTAGTATAGATTCAATTAATGTGTTTAACAAAACAGAGGGGAGAAGTTGACCATGATCCCCCTTGAACTGTCTGGGAACCTCCTGGGTGGCAGGACTGCAAACGATGTACTGTATCCTAGCTAAGTCTACAGGAGGCTTTACAATGCAATATATCTGTAGTGTCAATGCAATGCTCACGAGACCGCACATCGGACCTGATTTTAAACACATGCAATTTTGACAATTTTCATCTGATTTCTGAAGCGGATGAAAAGAGCTAAAATCGCAGTGGAATCACCCCAGTGTATGGGCACCTTTATTTACAGCTCAACACAAACAGCAACAGCATGCTATGGGTGAGTGCACACCAGCACAGATCATGTGTGGCTGTGTGATCAAGTGCTGCCTTCTCTCCCATCAGTGGTTCCACCGAGGGGGGACAATGAGGGGGAAATTTACTAAGATGGGAGTTCTATTTCACATGGGATGATGCTATGGGAAACTAATAAGAATCTACTTCTACTAGCACCTTCTAGAAAATAATAGATAGTATCTCATTGGTTGCCCATAGCAATGTCCCATCTGAAATAGAACTCCCAAAATGTATTAATTTCACTCTGAGAGTTATCAGCAGAGCAGCTACAGCATTCACAGCTACTACAGCAAATCACTGTCCTTGTAAAGAATCTCCTTAGTGGCACCATTGGCAGTAAGGATTTGAAGAATCTACGAGATTTGAGGGTCAATGCAGAGCAGCAGGAGATTTATGATTGAAGCAGAAGCCTCCTGCAGGAGCGAAGAGGGAAAGCAGCTATGAACTTGTTATTTGTAGCAGTTAAATATAAGTTATTTAAATTTTAAAACACAATGCTACAGTATTTTCAAAAGTAGATGGGTATGTACAGTATTATCATCATCTCCTTCATTGTAGTAATCTTAAATAAACCAAGAGACAACAGTTGGTCCTCTTTCACAGCTTTTAGGGTTCTGTAAGTTAATTTAAAATCAGTTATACCTGTATATGTAGGTTTTAAAAAAAACTAATCTAGATGTAGTTCAAATGCATTATTCATAGTGGTGAACAGTTTCAAGAGATGAATTAAATGGCTGCCAATCCACCTTTAACTTGAAAAGAACATTTAAAAAAAAACTATATTTAACTATTAGTTTTAACAAATTAGTTTCAGTTAATAGTACAGTAGAGTTTCTTTACATCACAAACTAATAACCTCAATACAGCACCTAACATTAGTATCCACCCATTCTTCTCACAGATGCATCTCTCTTCCACAAGGGAGTAGTGTCTCTCATTATCTGTTCTGTTCCATTGGAAAACCCACACCATTGACTAACATGCACACCAGGGACCTTGCCTTTAATAACCTATTATGTCTGTATGACCACCACTTTTACTTGCCTCTCATGTAGTTCATTTCTTTTCAACAGTGTTGTTCTGGTTTATCACTGACCTACATCGATCCATTCTGGAGCATGTCTCTAAGAATTACGGTACAATGATAAATCGTTCTCAAAACATTGAATTAAAGAATACTTGAACAACAGAAAGTTTTTAGTTTTTTTTTTTGGTGGTTGAAATATGTGCTTGGTCTACACCCTTATTTTGTGCACTTTCCAGGCATACTTTATACGGAACACCAGTGAACTACAAATTGTCATCTGAGGAGTAGTGGGGTAGAAGCAGTAATAAGGGAAGAGAAGTGAGCCAGTCTGTGACATGGCAGTTACGAGCTGATTGGCTGGTGGTTTATCACTCTCCATTTTATCACTTTTCAAGCTTAGTACATCAGGCCCTATGAGATAAAAAGGAAAATATTTGCTAATTAAGAGGCAGGTCATAGAGTACTAGTAGGTAATACTTGTCAGTGACATTTTCAATATTTAATTTATGCATATTTCCAGCTAAGCCAGCCCACAAGACTGCAAATGTAGGAGCAGAAGAATTATACAGGCTTGTTCCTAATATTTAAATATACTGTGTGCGTAGACCAATAACATGACATTTTATTCTGGCCATAAATGAACACCTTTAACTGATATACAGTACAACACAGACTTAATACAAATAATGAATTATTTGAACAGATAGACATTGTTTATTTAATACAGACAAAACAGAGCAGTAAGCACAAAAGGTGTTTTATTTTGTGGCCTTAGTAAACATTCCTTAAAACCATGTTCCATGCAATGTCCTAAAATATGTAAGTAGTATGATACAACAAAAACAATAAACTAGTGAATATGCAATGTCCATTCTATTTTTTGAATAGCCACATATATTCATGAATTTAAATGTAAGTTTCAGAATATTTGTCATAATATTATATAATGTATTATACCCTTTTCTTGATGCCACAGCTTATTAAAATAAAGGATTAATACTCCTGTTGAACAGGCATTTAATTACAACGCAGCATCATAAACTGTCACAGCAGCCCATTTGCTGACTTCAGGGAAAATCAAAGAATCAATGCCAGTAAGACAAAACAACTTAGAAATACTTTAGACAAAAAAAATTCTCCAAAATGGCTGGAACCAATTAAAGGTATGTCACATTTCAACGGCAAATTGGCTCATTACATGAACTGTCATGCAGAAGGCAGATAACCCTGACACAGTGTTTGCTAGATCCACCACTAATCTCATAAAAGAAATAAAATGCCATATATTACAACCTGAAACATCTCTAAAATGAATATTCATTATGTATAAATTGTGCTAATTTTAGACGTCCTCCTGTAAAATAAGACAGATCGAACATAAATCAGAAGAATATGTTAGTTCTGTTTCATAAACAAACTCATTCATTTCACGCTTAGCCAGATTTACAGCACAACACATGCTATACGTTTACAAAGCATTTCTTATTTAATAGTTGAGAATAATGGATTTTTCGATGAAATAGAAATAGTAATTAATTAGGGAAATAGTTTATAGTTGCATCTTTACTTGGCATTACAGATGTTGATTAGTGGTAAATATTCTAGAATAAATGAATTTCCATTCAATGCCCTATGGTGAGCTGTGATGGCGAGCAGTGGCGATAGATTTTATATTAAATTCAGATTAAGGGCCAGATTCTCTAAACTTCAAAAGTGATAAAATGGAGAGTGATAAACAGCCAGCTAATTAGCTCCTACAGGCCATGTCACAGACTGTGTTTGAAAAATGTGAGGTAGGAGCTAAGGTACTTGTGTAGTTTCACGGCGCCGGGTTCTACGCTCGCCACAAACTATCTAAAATAGTCTAACTTAACTCCATGCCAACATGGATAGTTCATACCCCCACTATCCATGTTGGGATGGAGTTGATTTTAGATAGTGTGGCGAGCATAGCGAGCCACCGAGCCCGCAGCGTGGGCGAGCGAAGCGAGCCCCGCAAGGGGACTCAGATGCACATGCTGGCGCCGTGAAACTACACAAGTACCGGAGCTGATTGGTTGGTTGGTTATCACCCTCCATTTTATCACTTTGAAGCTTAGAGAATCTGGCCCTAAATGTAAACTTATATAATAAACAAGGCTTCTCTTAGAAATTATGTCAACACTTTAGAAACCAATAACAGTTGGGACAAAACGTAATAGGGCACAATTTTTTAAGATAGCTAAATAAATTTTACCATATAAGATTTTCAAGCCAAAAATTGCAAATGTAATAGGGTGCAAATTTTTAGACAAAGTCAGAAATTTCGGGGATTATTTTATCAAATCATATCAAATTTTATTTTTATGTCACATACAAGTCATACATAGTACAATATGTAGTGAAATGCTTTTACAACTGCTTATACAACTGTCCTACTTTACGTTAGAATAAGTAGATCGGCTTAGGAGGAGTGTAGATAGAGAGATTGTATGTCTAGAAAGAAGGAAGGAAAATCCTAGTACTAGGAGGTCTGGTTGAGGGCTCTAATGGCCTGCGGGAAGAAGCTCCTTCTCATTCGCTCTGTGTTTACTTTCAATGAGCGGTAGCATTTCCCTGATCACAATACGGAGAAGAGTCCATTGTTAGGATGGCTGAGGCCCTTCATTATCTTCCTGGCTTTTGTCCAGCATCGCTTGCTGTATATCGTGTCCAGATCTGGAAGCTCAATACGGATGGTACGCTCTGCTGATCGCACAACCCTCTGGAGAGCTTGTCTGTCCTTTTTGGTGCTGTTACCAAACCAGGCCGTGATATTTCCTGTCAGGATGCTCTCAATGGTGCAGGCATAGAAATTCTTTAGTACCCTTAAGGATAGTCTAAAGTCCTTCAGTCGTCTAAGATGATAACGTCATTGCTGGGCCTTCTTTGCCAGGGAGTTGGCATAGCAGGACCATGTCAGGTCCTGGATGATGTAGACACCCAGGTACCTGAAACTGTCTACTCTCTCTACTGGGGTCCCGTTGATGGTCAGTGGCTGGTAGTTTTTCTCCTGCTTTGTGCTGAAGTCCACTATTAGTTCCTTAGTTTTTCTGATGTTCAGCTAGAGATTGTTGACCTGCACCAAGATTCCAGGTTGCTAACCTCCTTTAGGTAGGCTGTCTCTTTGTTGTTAGAGATCAGGCCCACCACCACAGTGTCATCGGCAAACGTAATGATTTTGGTGGAGCTCGTAGTGGCCACACAGTCGTAAGTGTATAGAGAGTACAGCAAGGGGCTCAGAACACAGCTCTGGGGGGGCTCCAGTGCTGAGGGTGAGTGGGGGTGAGACGTGGTTGCTCATCCGTACCGCCTGCAGTCTGTCTGTCAAAGTTGGATATCCAGCAACACAGTGATGGGCTGAGGCCCAGGGTCTCCAGTTTAGGGGTGAGTATGGAGGGGATTATAGTATGGGAATGTGCGATTTTTAGTAACGGAAATGTGTAATTATATGTGGGAATATGAACCCCTACTCCATTTTTTTTAAAATACTTTTTTTTTTCTGTCGAACTCATCTGCAAGAAGTAGGTATATTTTTCTTGCAATTTTTGGTCATGTTCAAATGTTTAATTTCAATAAACTAGCCCACTGGTTAAATTACTGGGTTGTTCATAGCTGTAAGGTATCTCCTGGTGAGTACAAAGGTTTTGCCAAATAATCAAGTCTGTACACACATATTCCCAACAGATAATGGGCCCAGACACAGAAGGTTCAAATAAACAAGCCCCAATGACTTGAATGACAGGGGAGCAGAAAATGGGCGCTATCTTTAGCGTCTGTATGAAGCATACATAACGTTGCAGAAAAATTATACAACATGGAAGTTTTCTATGGAAATGCAATTAAAGCATGATATATTGTGGAAAATGACAGTAAATCCCAGTGACAATCCAAACACAGATGATGTAGAGAGGGCTGTGAGTACTATCGGCTTCATTGTAGAGCAGCATGTGTACAAATCCTGCAATTGTCACTAGATATATCACAAAGCATTTGAGTGTTAGCAAAAAATTGGAAAAGCTATGCAAACCAAGAAATGCAACCGCAAATATGAATCAGCCTTGGTGTTAAAAATAGCCATTGGAAGGATTGCTGATATATTATATTGGGTGCAACAAGTCAACAAAAGCGATATTAAAAATCAGTAAAGTGCATCCAGCTTGGCAACAGCCATTAAAGCAACGGCTACATATTATGGAATCCAAGTACCATTGTGTACGCCACTTCATTATGACCACTAGGGATTTTGGTCCCAGTGGTTGCTAGGCAACTGGGAATCTGGATGGCCATGACGAATCTTGGTCCTGGCTGTTGCCTAGCACTTGGGATGGCTGCTGAAATGCTGCTCAGCTCCATATAATCATTTAATTATGGGGGCTGATCTGACTGGCTTCTCATTGGCATACCCCATCCATTTAATCGGGTTCTGTCATATCTCCTATAGATCTTATGTAAGCCATTATGTGACAAACAAGTTGTATGGATGGTTTAATGGTTAGCATTATGGACTCACAGCACTGAGGCCACAGGTTCGATTTCCACCATGGCCCTAACTGTGTGGAGTTTGTATATTCTCCCCATATTTGCTAGGGTTTCCTCCGGGTACTCCAGTTTTCTCCGCAATCCAAAAATATACTGGTAGGCTAATTGGCTCCCAACAAATTAACCCTAGAATGTCCCGTGTGTGCATGTACATGTGGTAGGGAATATAGATGGTAAGCTGCACTGGGGCAGGGGCTGATTTGAATGTTCAACTATTGTCTGTAAAGCGCTGCGGAATATGTGTGCACTACATAACCAGTGGCGTAAGTTCGTTCCAGTTGCCCGGAGGCAAGATATATATTGGTGCCCCCCAAACACACATACAATTCTATATATAAAATATATATTTCTGTTTAGATAGATAGATAGATAGATAGATAGATAGAGAACACATATATTTAAGAACTCAGCAATATCGTTGGCTTTTAAAAAACTGATTTAAACTTCCAGGGGGAGGAGAGGTGCCCCCTTGGGAGCAAGAGCCTGGCGGCAGATGACTCCATTGCCTCCCAGAGTTCTGCCTCTGTAAGAAACTGTTAATAAATAAAATAAATGATTAAATAAATTGTGTTGTCTAATAGACCTATGAGAATCTCTTTCTTGCGCGCGAAGTACTGTAGCTGTAACAATGACTTCACACTTTCCACACTTGTATGTACATGCAAGTCATGCATTTAGCCTCTTTATTCAAACTGTCATGTTACCATCCAAAAAAATATTAACAAAGTATTAGGCATTAAGATTACAAATATTTGGCTGAAACATAATACATATAATGCTATTGTCATATATGAAGCTCCTCTACTGTCAGCCAATGCAGGAAGAACAGACCTTATAAATAACAGGGACATTTATCATCTTTAGCATATTGCAGAAATAATAAATCTGTTTGTGTGCATAATTAGCGAAATTGTCTTGCAGGCCAAATGCTTATGGTGAAGAGTGAAAAGCAAAGTGCTAGTGTATGCTTTATGGTCAAAAAATAAGTTGCCTGTTAATTACAATGTTTAAAATCTTTTATTTTAGAGTTTGATACATTGATGAAGACCATTGCCGGATAATGTGGTGGATCTGCAGCGCAATCCAAAATTTAAATAGAGGAGACACACCTCAGCAACTGCCACTGGTAGAAGACCATAGCGAATTATATGCTGTCAGGTTTACAGGTACTTTTTTTCTTAGAAGACACCTTTGGCTTGTATCTACAAAGCTGCTTGAGTGTAGCAAATGGGATATTCACAGGGTTTAAAGTGGTTCTGGAGAGGTGGTGGAACTCCTTTACCCTAACACTGCCCCCCCCCCCCCTCACACACACACACACACACACACACACACCTCATTAGGCAGAGCCTAGACCAATGCCACATAATTTGTGCCCTACATCTCATAAAGGGAAAACGGTCGAAAAAAGGAAAAGGAAGGGTTGTGGTCACACAATAGTAACGCCAATTAAAATGAAAACACACAGTAGCACAGTCATATACACATTATACTGCATGTAGTGCCCTTGATTCGGTACTTATGTATTATCTGGGCTCCCATGTTAAATGCACCCCATTTTTTCATACCCCTACTATCCAACTACGCATGGAGTTGATTTTATATAGTGTGGCGAGCGCAGCGAGCCACCGTGCCCGAAGCGTGGCGAGCGGACGCGGTCTCATAAGAAAAACGGGAGCCCAGATATTACATAAGTACCCTTGATTCATATTAAATCACACAGTAGTGCCCCTATACACATAATATCCACACTTGTGCTGCTTACACACATCTGTCTCTGTCACTCCAGCAGCTCACTCTCCATGTCCCTCAGCATCTCCATGCCCTGTGTCCCCCCAGCAGCTTCCCCACCTCTGAATTGTCCAGCCCCATTTCACCCCCGTCTTCAGCAAGCACAGAGACGGCTCCTCTTAGTGACTCTTCTTCACTTCAGTGGTGATGGCATGACATCACAAACCCTGTACCAGAAGAAGAAGCAGGCTTTTCTGTTGGAATTACTGTTCAGGGTTGTGGTAGAGGTGGAACTCAGTTCCCCCTACCATTAGAGGTGGTCAAACTCAGTTCCACCTCACTTTAACCCCTCGGTATTCATACTGTATGTAGTTTCTTGCACAGGAACCAATAGAAAGGATGTGACTGGACTCGAGGCTGGCCCGTGGACTGTGGACCTGGAATGAAGTAAATTGGACTAATTCTTAACCTAGAATTGATCTAAATGAGGTTTGTGAAGCAGGAACTGATTAGTAAACTGTGTTGTTGTGTTGTCTGGGGAACACCAGGCTGGATCCAGCTACTGGATGACTGACCTATGCTCTTGACAGATATGCTGGAACCAGGTAATGCTCTGGTGGACCAGTCTGGAACAGGCTAGTGTTCTGTTGAGCTGGGCTGTGATTGGCTGGTGTTCTGATGAGCTGGTCTGGGGCCAGCTGATGCTCTGGAGTAATGGAATGTAATCAGCTAAGGCTCAGGTGATCCAGGCTGGAACCAGATGATGCTTTAGAATCAGGCTGGAATTGGCTGATTTCTAGAGAAAATGGCTGGGACAAGCTAGTGTTGTAGTGAGCCGGGCTGCAACCAGCTAATGTTTTGGGGAACTGGTCTAGAACTGACTAATGCTCTGGTGAACCATGCCAGCTAATGTTCTGGTGAGCCAGGATGGGACCAACAGGTGTTTTGGTAAGCCAGAATTAGGCTGGCTGATGCTTTGGAGTACAGGACTGGAACAAGGCAATGCTACATTGACTAATGCTCTCAAGCGCCAGTGTGGAACTGACAAATAAGCAAGGTTGAGGATGGCAATACATGTTCTGATGGAGCTTGGAGTAAGAATGTGTCACTGAACTTCAGGATACTAGCAGGATCAAACAGATTTTCAGAGAGAACTTAGAATCTAGATACACAGGATGCATGGCATGACAGAGTTTGTTCTGGCAACCTGCGTCTGTCCTGGTGGCCCCTTTTGCTCTCCCCTGTAGGACTGCCATTGGTGGAACTGAGACCTCCTATTTACTAACTTGAGATCAGCTGATCCAGAGCAACACGGTGGTGCTTAGCAGATGGAACAGGTAGGAAGTACAGAATGGAGGATACAGCACTGAGACCGCAGGAGCTGGAGACCCCTGGATGGGTGCAGGAATGCCACATCAGCTGAGAACATCAAGTGGGTGAGCAAATGGGAACCAGCTATATCAGAAATATCTCCTATGTTCGGTTAAGAAAAACAATCCCCATGTGAGGTCATCACATGGGAATTGTTTTTCTTAACCGAACATAGGAGGTATTTCTGAAATATTCTATTTTCATCTTATGATAGCACAGGAAATAAAAAAAGGGCCATAAAAGCTGTTTCCACATGATTTCGACTTAACAAATAGGCACCTAATACCTAATGTGAATGCTATAGATAGATAACTCTTTTTGGTAAACAGGGGTAAATTTACTAAAGCTTCTAAAAATGAAAACAGGTGATGTTGCCCATAGAATAATTTTCTAGGAAGCAATAGAGAAATTATAGACAGAATCTGATTGGTTGCTATGGGCAAGATCACCTCTTTTCATTTTTAGAATCTTTACTAAATGTACCCCTCAGTATGAAACATTTTTCTTCTCCATATTACTGTAATGTTCCCTTTATATTTTTCATGATAATTACTTGGTGCTTGGGGCTAAAGTGCATAAGAAAATATCAGGGAACAATGACACAAATGAATATGATAAATATGAGTATAAAAATATAATAAATATAATGAAGAAGGCTCTTTATTCCAAATGCTAAATTGTGCCAGAGTTTTACAGAAGTAGTCAAACACAATTACATTAATTAAACTTATGAATCTGAATATAAATTGTACTTAGAAACATATAGAAATCATGTTCTAAGGTCAGTGCTTTTTAAAGAGATTTATGAGCCCAGGGCAAAGATCATATTTTAAGGCACAGTAACGTGAGGGGTACTTTGCAATTGAATGTATGAATGTATCTATTTTTTCTAAAGAGACAAAATGGGGTCATATACATATATTGTGGAAAGTAATATAAAATAAATTTGTTAGACTATGAATTATTCATGATGTAACTGATATATCAAATAAATAAAAACATATTCTGTTTATTA
This sequence comes from Crinia signifera, assembly GCF_055691185.1. Lineage (NCBI taxonomy): Eukaryota > Metazoa > Chordata > Amphibia > Anura > Myobatrachidae > Crinia > Crinia signifera. The sequence continues at coordinate 178,199,598 of NC_139220.1, forward strand.
AAGTTTAAAATATTACAATTTTTTTACACGGACACTCTTTGTACCCCTATCTGACCACCAGTCCATCGGCCCATTTGCCATTTGCTAGATGGGCAGTCTGGCCCTAATCATTGCCCATACGGAGTGGTTAGTTGAGGTTGTCATCGAGGAGGGTGCCATAGACACTTCACACCCTCCTCTCAACTCTCAAGAATGGTCGTCCTCATTGCACCCGGTGCTACTCTCCAGGGCAGTTATCTCAACTCATCCCTGACCAGCTGCCCCCCGCTTCCAGCTGTCTCTTGCTTTATTTCTTGACACCACTCATGTTGCGTTCTTCTGTCCTCCTGAGCAGCTGCAGAGGCTGCTGGGAATTTTGGTCTGCCTTTGCAATGACATACACATGTGCTGTAGTGTGATAGTATCAGGTGTAATGTCTCACATACATAGCAACATACAATTTTGATAATGTATTTCTTGTCTTTAAATGCTTGCAAGGTCTGTGATGATTATGAGTAAAACATCTGAAAAGTATGTGAGCAAACCTCAACTGTACTTAGACTTTGCCAGCCTCATGTAAAAATGTATAAAATAGCAAGTTTTAGTAAATGTAACATTTGTCAAAACTTGACTACTGAGAAGCTTGCAACTCCCTTATATATATGACAACCACTTTATAGTAAGTTTGAAAATATACAGTAAAGACATCTTTTACTGGTGACTTGCCTTATACAGTATACTCCCACATATACCACAATGAAATCCATACATACCACATGAAAAGCCTATGTTTGTCCCTCTGTACCTTACTGTACTGTAGGACTGTAGGAGACCTCTCAGGCTCAGCGCTGCTTCTGATTAAAAACCCTCCCAAGATGAGGCTGCTGCTGTCCTCCACGGAACTGAGAAGCATGTAATGAGCTCCACCAATCAGAGCTCAGCACAAACCTCTAAGCCTTTGCCCTCTTGTGCAATGTGTCATGGGACTTATTCAGCTTCCAGTAATGCACTGCACAGCACCATTAATCATTGTCATACTGGCAGATGGATGAAGCTGCAGCACTACCCCACTCCCATGCATGAAACCTTTACCCAGCCCTGTTACTAGGGGCCTTATTCTGATCGGTGCGGATTTCTCCGCATGCGGACGTCCCGCCGATGTTTATCGTCTGCGCATGTGCAGAGGTCACTCTGCGCATGTGCAGGCGATTTCGCCACACGTATTCTTTACACGCCGCACAGGGGGCGTAGAGGGGCGTGAGGGGCTACTAAGCCTCATTACCCTATGCATACGCCCCGCGTTTCATGGGCGTTCCCATGCAAACACGGGGCGTATGCATGGTAATGAAGCCGTGACGCGTGTGTAGGGGGCGGGCATCTGACATCGCCGGATGTCAGCTGCCCGCCCCCATACATGATTTCACACGGACAAGTGTCCGTGTGGTCTTGGGTGGCGGGACCTAGTGGAGCGTGCGGCCCTGCATTCAATGTTCGGAGACCATCGAATGCAGGGGCTGCTCCAAAGACGGAGGAGGCGTATCCCCGTCCACTATTATGCGGATCGCCACATATCCGCGTACGGACGGAGGTGGCGATCCGTATGGAAGGCGGGGATTCGCCTGCACGGTCGTGGCCGCATATTCTGATCGGGCCGCACCGATCAGAATAAGGGCCTATATCTGTATCTGTCCTTTAAGTCATCTAAGTTCTCTGCATCGATCAGGTACTGAACAGTGTTCTCAGGTGTTTCTATAGCAACTAGTTGGATATTAGTTGTATTCTCATCGTCTGAGATCCTCTATTCAAGATGGCTTATTCATGTAATTACTGTAGGGCCTAATTCAGACCTGATACCAAAGCTGATTTATTAGCATATGGACAAAACCATGTTGCACTACAGGTGGGGCAGATGTAACATGTGCAGAGTATTAGATTTGGTTGAATTATTTTGTTGCTGTGCAGGGTAATTATTGTCTGCTTTCTTCTTTAGCCCCATACACATTAGAGGATATAGTAAAATATATTGCTCAGAAAGGGCTTTCTAAGCAATATCGTAAACTATATCTTCTAATGTGTACACGCAATATCATTAACGATGCATGCTCCAGCGCATCGTTAACAACCCCCTCCCTCGTCCTGCATGTAATGACGATGGAGGTACTCATTAATCATTGTTCCTACTGTCATCCCCACCATCGCTCCCTTCCCTGCCGGCATCAGCAAGTGTGTATACTCACTGCCATCAATATCGATGTCGGCGGGCATAGGTTAGTATGTATGGGATTTAACACTGTAATTTAGATTTCAGTTTGAACATACCCCACCCAAATCTAGCTCTCTCTGCACATGTTACATTTACCCCACCTGCAGTGCACATGGTTTTGTCATTTGCTAAAAAAGCAGCTTTGTGATCAGGTCTGAATTAGGCCCTTAGCCTGGCAATATGATGTCTCTATCTTATAGGCAATTTAATCATGAAAAATGTTACTTATCAATATGGCACATGAGCCAGTGATTACCTAAGTTTATTAAACATGAAGGGAATCTAATTTAATATAGCGCCTAAAAGTGTCTATGTATATATATATATATATATATATATATATATATATATATATATATCTTGTAGAGACGGGGTCGGCACTCTGGATGAGACAATTAGTGCCTAGGTGCCTTCCAGTGAAGTAATATACATGGGTAATCCGTGGGCTGCTGGTGTGCTCCCTGCGGACAAAGAGGCGGCACTCAAAGGGCTTCCAGTAAACTTTTATCAATATAAATGATGCATGTGAGAGACGACAACGTTTCAAGGCCTACAATGGCCTTTTCATCAGGTCAGATAACGTGCATAGCGGTGTAAAGACAATATATAAGTGAACCAGGAGCTTACCTGGACATCAGATAGCATGTGTCAAACAACGTAAGACCGGCGTTCAGCAACCAGGGCTTCCGGGCGTGCAGGCTCACGGTGCACCGCCCCTCATCGGGTAGATGCGGTGTCAGTCACACCCCCGGTGTCATGGCAACTGGACGTCAGAAAACAAACTGTGAAATCAAATGGTGAACGAAAATCAACCAGTGCATAAGTGCTATAAAGGTTATAACTACAAACTACATTAAAATGACAGGAGCACAAAGGACATTAACTGAAATCACTGCACTGTAGAACAAGAAATAAACATGAATATACATGTAAATGTAAATATCGCGCAGATACTTTCTGAGGGCAAGAGTCTCTCTGAAACCTGTAACAAGGAACATCATTAACGGGAACCGCGCTGTTTTACCAGCAGAAGCCAAGTCCTTTTATCGGGATAAATCTGTATTAAGCTATCGTGTCACTATAACAGGCTTAGATGAAAATGTTCCAAGAGAACTTCTCGTTCAAGCCTTCAGGCGCCACCGTGTTCAGAGTGAAGATCCACTTTGATTCACAACGGGAAAGTGCCCGTTGGCGATCACCACCTCTAGGGGGTGGTGGTATATGATCTATGATCTTGCAGCGAAGACTTGTCAGGGAATGTCCGTGGTTTTTAAAATGTTTCACTACCGGCTGATCCATCGGCTTACCCTCCAGGGCTACCTTTATTGCCGAACGGTGGAGAGCCAGTCTCGTGCGGAGGTTCCTGATCGTTTGTCCCACATACACTCGTCCGCACGGACAGGTGATGGTATAAATGATGTGCGTTGTTGTGCACGTTAACGAATGTTTGATGCAGTATTGTTTACCAGTATGGGGATTCTTGAAATACGTGCCCGATTCCATATAATTGCAGGTGGTGCATGATAAGCATTTATGACAGCCCGCTCTCTGTATAGGCAAGTTCGAGATCGGAGATAAATTAGTCTTGACCAATCTGTCCTTAATACTGCGACCCCTTTTGTAACTGGGTCGTACCTGGGTGTTCTGGAATAGTAGTGTTTTGTCACTTGTCAGCATCGGCCACAGTTGTTTTGTGGTCTTGGCAATTTGAGGGCTTATTGGAGTGAAAGAGGTAATGAAAGGGATTTTGTTTGAGTCTATTTTTGGAGCAGAACGTGCCTGCAACTGTGTGCGGGAAATCTTCATGACTTCTTCTTTTTGCTGTACTAATACACGGTGCCCTATTCATGAATTTGATAATCATTTCATCCAAGGTATGTGCCAGGTTATGTCTATCACTGCAGATTCACGCTGCCCGTAGCATCTGCGAGCGGGGTAGACCCCGTTTGAGAGCAGGGGGATGGCAAGAGCTGTTATGGAGGAAGGTATTTCGGTCCGTCTCCTTGGTGTATAACGTAGTAACAATCTTATTATTTATCAGTGATATTGACACATCCAGGTAATTGATATTAGTATGACTAATTTGAAAAGTCAATTTAATAGGGGTGTCCCGTGTGTTTATCTCCTGTATATGTGACACCAGCTCTTCCTCTGAGCCCAGCCACAAAATCAGGAGGTCATCTATATACCTCGTAAATAGATGAATTTTTGACGCTATTTCGGGGTCATTGAAGAAAAATGCTGATTCTTGCTCAAACATGAAGATATTTGCTAGCGACGGGGCCACTGGGGACCCCATCGCACACCCAGTCCTCTGTAGAAAGTATTGCCCATTGTGTAAAAAATAATTATGCTATTATGGCAATTTAATCATGAAAAATGTTACTTATCAATATGGAACATGAGCCAGTGATTACCTAAGTATATTAAACATGAAGGGAATCTAATTTAATATAGCGCCTAAAAGTGTCTATGTATATATATATATATATATATATATATATATACTCTCCGTGTTGGCCCGGCACTCCGACTCCCCAGGGGTTAACTTGCCCAGTTGCCTTCAACTCAAGCAAAAACTGCTTGTAACACACGACTCCCAATAAGTAGCGGCACTCTGAGACTGGTATACGTGATGAAACAGGTGAATGTTTAATCTGCCAACATGTTTCGGGGTGGATTGTCCTGAAGACGGGGAATCCACCCCGAAACATGTTGGCAGATTAAACATTCACCTGTTTCATCACGTATACCAGTCTCAGAGTGCCGCTACTTATTGGGAGTCTTTTATATATATATATATATATACAACTAGGGGTGACTCTAGTCGCGCCACACAAGAGGCTGCTACTCTAGAAAGACTCCCCTGTTAGTGGGAGACAAAAGGTATGGATAATAGAGAGAATAGAGAGCGCCAAAGATTTCCACCACCTTAAGTACAGTGTTCGAATCAAGTATGTAAATAATCAGACCATTTTTTGAAAAATTAACATATTTTATTAAAACGTTTATGATAAAAACGTGTGGTGTCTCAGTTCTTTTGAAGACGGATATAACCCAACGTGTTTCGTCTTTAGAAAGACTTCATCAGGGGTATTTAAAATAGACACTGCAAGTGGTAAAAACATATCGAGCGTAAATATAACTGTGTCAATACAAAGAGTAACATAAATATGTCCATGGTTACCAACTTTGTGTACATACCAATGGAAGAATACAAAGGGATGCCTCAAATATTTTCAAAATATATGATGGAACTCAATAAAATAGAGGTCGCAATCTAGAGGATCAGAAAATAGTAGCATAAGGTAGATGAACAGGAGGAAGGGAGTACGTGTAAATAAGAACATGAGTGATAGAAATGTTTTCCTATGGGAAATTATACCTTGAATGTGTGTCGACTTAAAAAGTTTTAAGGGTCCTTGTGAGATGAAGATGATTAGGTCCCAAATTCTTCTAGATGTGAAGAATCTATAGGATGGAGGGTGAGTATAAATATACTACATGGATTTAATATATACTCATAGGATAAAAGGCGCGATGATATTACCTTCACAAAATTATCGATTCAACAAAGATAGAGGTTTGATTAAAACCGGACTGAGTGGAACAGGATCGGATGCACGGTCTACGTGGTCAACCGACCGTAATCTCTAAATAGGAGGAGTTTCAGAGAATGAATGCCCATCCATATTTTGGTTTTTACTGTGTGGGTCAAAATAGTAAAAGCAGGTAGACATTACCTTCCAGATGTAGTCTAAGGTAGACACGGTAATATCGATGGGACTGGGTCCGCATAGAATGGAGTTGCTACAAATTCACCTATATGGTGGCTTTTTTTTCCTATAGTGATTCTACAAAAGAGAGATATTGAACAAAAAAACCTCTAATTATAGGGTCTATATTCGAAGAACATCCATATTGGGATGTGTCTGTAACAATTAAAAGGGATAAACATTACCTTCCAGATGTAATCTAGGGTAGACAAGAAGGTGTAGATAAAACTACTTCCACAAAGACAGACGCTGCTGCAAAAACACTTGTATGATGGCTTAGTGCAACAGTAGTTCTAAAAAAAAAAAAAAAAAAGATATCAAAAAGACCAGATTTATGGGGTCTATGAAGTAAACTGAATGGAGTCTGCTGTTTATCATATAGACTAAACATGATCTAGGAAGTAATCAAGTATATGTAGATGGAAAATATTAAGTGAATTCCCATATCTCATAACATGGCCGGCTGGGCAGTGAATGTAATCTAAACTCAAGATGTCAGTGATGATGATTGCAGCTGAAAATAAATAAATGCTGCACATACACATATTTTATATATAATATATAGGTGAATTCCCATATCTCATATACTGGCCGGCTGGGCAGGGGATGCAATCTGAGCTCAAGATATCAGTAATGGTAATTCCAGCTACAGATAAAGGCTGCACATACACATATTTTAAATCAGGCATATTACATTAACATTTACATATTATGTGAAGACATAGTCTCAGTAGTAGTAATTAAAGCTACAGATAAATGCTGTACATATACATATTTTAGGTCAGACATATTCCATAAACATTATATACAGACATAGTTGGCTTAAAGATGCATAGCCTAAGTGAGTGCAATGTATACATACATAATAAAGTAGGTGTAGATACATTGTATCAGCACCCTTTGCAATCAGCTTCAAATACACAGTATTATCAATAGCAGCCAATATAGACAAGGAGTTATATGGAGGGCACACACTATGCAGCAGGCAGAATGCTTAATCAGATGTATCATAATGTATCCTACCTGTATAAAAGTATCAGAAGGGGCATCAGCAACGTCCAATATGTTACAATGTGAGATGTGCCTGATTTTATGTAGTGGCACTTGTGACATCACTTCCGGAAGTGAGTTCAGGGAACATAGGGTAAAACAGGGATAAAGACTTAATGAACCAGCCAAACGTTGGGGGGGAATGTCAGGGTGTGGGGCGCCCTAATACCTCTGGCAGCGGGATGTTCCTAAAATGGAAAGAACTGTGAGAACAGCTCACTGAACGCCGTTTGCGTTCCAATATGCGTTCCACCTGGACGCTGATGACTTCCGCTTCCTGTCTGAAGAGACAGGAAGCGACAGGATGGTGTCTTGCGTTTCAGGAAGCGGGCTGTGCGTTCCACACTAATACAGTGTGATGGATACATCGCAAAACTAATGTATCACGCTTCATATCAACTAATATAGTTTCTATGATACCTGGGATGTTGGTAGCATATCAGTAATGTGTTTAGATGTGGATAATGTGAAAAAATGTCACGTGATGCTGGTATTAACAGCATACAGTTAATAAAACTGACAGAGGCTGACTATATATGGCAGTATTATTAAGGATGTACATTACATCAATACAGAGGTGTAACTATCAGTGATAAAGTGTATATGGTAATTTGCATTATATTTTAATGTGTGTCACTGACTGGTAGATTATAAGAGATGATGATGGTAATAGTGGTCTGGATTGCCCATGTGTTCTTATTTATAAACACAAATGATGGTGTATCCTAAGCTCATAGGTGACAGGGAGGCGAATAAAGTGATCATAAATAATCTTTATGAAAGATATATGGAAAAAAACATGTATCAAAAAAAAAAAGGGGAAAGAATCAGGGTTTGCTCGGATAATGAAAGCATTGCTGATGTGATATAATGTGTCTATAAAAAACTCTCATTGTACTCAAAAGAATTGGGGACAATTGAGAGATGAATATAAGGATTACTAAATATGATACACCGGATTTTACAATGATTAGCATAAACAGTGATATCAATACAAAATACATAAACATGGATTCCACCGTGAAAAATAGAAGATCACAGTAAGTGTAATACACCGTGAGAATTAAGGGAGGGATCTCAAACTGGGGAAAGAAAAAGTGTAATAGGACGTAGATTCGATATAGATTTATAAACAGTGAAGTGTTTTCAATACAGAAAGATGAGAGGTATTAGCATATTTTATACCCTCAATATAGGGAAAGTGATATATAATAAATTTTACCCCCAATATAGGGTATGTGATATATGGCCGCAGGTATGAAAACACTATGATGGTCAGGAAAGAAAAATATATGTAATAGCTAAAGGTGAGGTGAAGAGGTCGTTATCATAAAGTGGGATTTTTTAAAGATTCAAAAAGGACACGATATCTACATTCTCGTTAAGACCATTGGGGGACAAGGCATTCAATGTGTATATCCAGAATGTTTCACGTTTAGAGAGTTTTAGGTCTCTGTCTCCTCCTCTGGGATTTGGTTCCACGACTTCTAGTATGGTGAAACTGAAAGTAGTGACATCAACTTTTGAGTTGTGTATTTCTTGAAAGTGCCTCGGAAGGCTGTGGTAAATAATTTTATTCTTAATGTTTCGGATGTGCTCCTGTATTCTAATTTTCGCTTGTCTTTTAGTTTTCCCAAAAAGGTTTTGACAAAAAGGAACATTCTCTAAACCAACAAGCTACATGCAACTCTACATATGTCATTTATAGGGTGACCTGTGGTTGTGGTTACATCTATATTGGGAAAACTAAAAGACAAGCGAAAATTAGAATACAGGAGCACATCCGAAACATTAAGAATAAAATTATTTCCCACAGCCTTCCGAGGCACTTTCAAGAAATACACAACTCAAAAGTTGATGTCACTACTTTCAGTTTCACCATACTAGAAGTCGTGGAACCAAATCCCAGAGGAGGAGACAGAGACCTAAAACTCTCTAAACGTGAAACATTCTGGATATACACATTGAATGCCTTGTCCCCCAATGGTCTTAACGAGAATGTAGATATCGTGTCCTTTTTGAATCTTTAAAAAATCCCACTTTATGATAACGACCTCTTCACCTCACCTTTAGCTATTACATATATTTTTCTTTCCTGACCATCATAGTGTTTTCATACCTGCGGCCATATATCACATACCCTATATTGGGGGTAAAATTTATTATATATCACTTTCCCTATATTGAGGGTATAAAATATGCTAATACCTCTCATCTTTCTGTATTGAAAACACTTCACTGTTTATAAATCTATATCGAATCTACGTCCTATTACACTTTTTCTTTCCCCAGTTTGAGATCCCTCCCTTAATTCTCACGGTGTATTACACTTACTGTGATCTTCTATTTTTCACGGTGGAATCCATGTTTATGTATTTTGTATTGATATCACTGTTTATGCTAATCATTGTAAAATCCGGTGTATCATATTTAGTAATCCTTATATTCATCTCTCAATTGTCCCCAATTCTTTTGAGTACAATGAGAGTTTTTTATAGACACATTATATCACATCAGCAATGCTTTCATTATCCGAGCAAACCCTGATTCTTTCCCCTTTTTTTTTTTTGATACATGTTTTTTTCCATATATCTTTCATAAAGATTATTTATGATCACTTTATTCGCCTCCCTGTCACCTATGAGCTTAGGATACACCATCATTTGTGTTTATAAATAAGAACACATGGGCAATCCAGACCACTATTACCATCATCATCTCTTATAATCTACCAGTCAGTGACACACATTAAAATATAATGCAAATTACCATATACACTTTATCACTGATAGTTACACCTCTGTATTGATGTAATGTACATCCTTAATAATACTGCCATATATAGTCAGCCTCTGTCAGTTTTATTAACTGTATGCTGTTAATACCAGCATCACGTGACATTTTTTCACATTATCCACATCTAAACACATTACTGATATGCTACCAACATCCCAGGTATCATAGAAACTATATTAGTTGATATGAAGCGTGATACATTAGTTTTGCGATGTATCCATCACACTGTATTAGTGTGGAACGCACAGCCCGCTTCCTGAAACGCAAGACACCATCCTGTCGCTTCCTGTCTCTTCAGACAGGAAGCGGAAGTCATCAGCGTCCAGGTGGAACGCATATTGGAACGCAAACGGCGTTCAGTGAGCTGTTCTCACAGTTCTTTCCATTTTAGGAACATCCCGCTGCCAGAGGTATTAGGGCGCCCCACACCCTGACATTCCCCCCCAACGTTTGGCTGGTTCATTAAGTCTTTATCCCTGTTTTACCCTATGTTCCCTGAACTCACTTCCGGAAGTGATGTCACAAGTGCCACTAAATAAAATCAGGCACATCTCACATTGTAACATATTGGACGTTGCTGATGCCCCTTCTGATACTTTTATACAGGTAGGATACATTATGATACATCTGATTAAGCATTCTGCCTGCTGCATAGTGTGTGCCCTCCATATAACTCCTTGTCTATATTGGCTGCTATTGATAATACTGTGTATTTGAAGCTGATTGCAAAGGGTGCTGATACAATGTATCTACACCTACTTTATTATGTATGTATACATTGCACTCACTTAGGCTATGCATCTTTAAGCCAACTATGTCTGTATATAATGTTTATGGAATATGTCTGACCTAAAATATGTATATGTACAGCATTTATCTGTAGCTTTAATTACTACTACTGAGACTATGTCTTCACATAATATGTAAATGTTAATGTAATATGCCTGATTTAAAATATGTAGAAGAGTTGGTTATGGAAACCTCCAACTTAACTGCGCAGATGTCTGTGCAGCCGCAAATGGGATCAGCTCATAGGTGTCCCCACACCTCACAACAATTTTGAACACAATTTTAGTGTATAAATACACACATTGAGGAGATCCCTTCACCGGCGCACACCAGAGGAGAAAAAGGAAAGATACGTCCCTAATGAGTGGACTGCGTTCCTCTTCTCCGCCTCCGAATCGGGGTTAGGATTACTGTTCCCGAGTTACCCCTTAGCTTATTTATGGGCGCCTTTTTTCTTCCTGTAGAATTAGTCTGTTTCCTCGGTGTTAACCGTGGGTTTTGCAGACCAGGATAAAAGGCACAAAAAATATCCAATAGTGAAGTAAATTCTTTTTATTCAATGATATAAAATGCAAAAAACATGCAACCAAAAACATATATATATAACACACCAAATATTAGTGGGCCAAGTACTGAAGGAATGCAAGGTGGATAATTACCATTTAAATAGAGAACTGAGTTTAGGCAGCTCTCACAGATCGCATAAGGTATCAAAAGACTCAAGGTAGGTACCGGTACACCCTCGTCGAGATCCAAAGACACAGGCAACGATATCCACACTGCTTTGCCAAACAGAGAACTTCCAGGGCCCCTCCGACGCGTTTCCACCTCTACTGAGGTCTTTATCAAGGAGTGTGTTACTGTGTAATGGAGTCCGTTATTTATTCATTGACTGGCCAATCCCTGTTGTTCCTGGCCAGGCACATAGTCCAATAGCGCGCCAGCACTCTGACGCTGTATCTCGTCAGTTTCCGGCAAAGTGCGGCTCCCGCACTTCCGGTTTCGTATGCCCCACTTCCGGTGATCGCGTCTCTGTTTCTTCCAGTGAGACGGAGCTTCCCTGATGTTATATAGGGTTGCCATGGTAGCGGCGCTTTGTTCAGGATTGTGGGTAAACAGTTCTTCCCCGTTGTTTGGCGTAGTTTATAAGTTCTTAAAACCGTAGTTGCGCCCGCCATTTTGGAAATGGGCAAGACTGTGCCCACACTTCGATTCTGCTTATAAATAATGGCTTTTTCTCATAGAAAAAAGAGGGAATATAAAACAAACATTATAAAAGGCATCTTGGTGAGAAATATGATATTTAAAATATGATAATTTTAAAAGATCCTTAAAAAATACCATTTTATGTAGAAATTCATAAAATTCATATACTTCCATAAAAATTATATATAAAAAAATTAGTGATAAAATGTAAGAGAGCATGAAGATAAAAGACAAGAGTAGGAAAAAGGCAGGGTGTTTTAAAAAGACATTAAAGGAACCACTTAAGTTCAAAATCTAGGTTTAGACCACCAGGTTTCAGAGTGTTAAATTTATGGATCAGTTTCATCTCCTCTTTGGCCAAAGCGGAAATGCTGAATGGTTTTCTTTCATTCCCTTTGACCATCTTCAGGGCCATAAATTGTTCTATGCACGAAATGGATGAGTTGTGCACTAGTTTAAAATGTTGTGAGAGAGAATGGCTCTCCAGGCCTTTTGTGATATTATTTAGGTGCTCTCCCAATCTGGTCTTGAGTGGTCTAGTGGTCCGTCCTATGTAGAACAGGTGACAGGAGCATTCTATAGTATATATTACATTCTTTGAGTTGCACGTTAGAAAGTCCTCTATTTTCATTTCTTCGTTATTAATGGTCACCGTGTTAGTTTTCTTTTGTCCTTTACTTTTAATGTTTCTGCACCCTTTGCAAAGGCCGCACCTGTGGAATCCTTTAGTCAGGATATGATTGGCTTTTTGTCTTGGAAGGGCGCTTTTCACGACTTTAGTTGCTATTGTCTGTGCCCTTCTATAGATAAATTTTGGTGCTTCTGGTAAATGTGTACCCAGTACCGGGTCCTTTTTGAGGATTGCCCAGTTTTTTCTAAAGATTTTCTCTATTTTTTTATGTTGAATATTGTAGCCTGTGATAAATGCCCATTCATATCCTGTGTTTTGATTTTTATCTCTATTATTCTCCTTTCTCAAAAGGTCACCACGGTCAATTCTTTTAGTATCCTGTACTAGATTTTTCATATCTTGTGGATCATAACCGCTTCTTGAGAACTTTTCTGCCATAGTGTTGGCCTGTTCTTCAAAGGTACTTTCGTCTGTGCAGTTACGTCTTAATCTCTTCATTTGGCCACCCGGTATGGCCCGTAACCAATGGTCGTGGTGACAGCTGTCTCTCAGTATGTAGGACTGACTATCGGTGGGTTTTTGAAAGGTTTTGGTTTTTAGACCATTATCTACAAATATCGTAATGTCCAGGAAGTTGATCGATGTTTTACTGATGCAGAAAGTGAGTTCAATATTATATTCGTTAGAGTTCAAATAGTTACAGAAGTTCCCTAGATCCTCCTCACTCCCTCTCCAGAAAAAAAGGATGTCATCTATGTAGCGCGACCATGACACCAGACTCGCTCCGAATGGGTTGTGGTCCCAGATGACCTCCTTCTCCCACAAACCCATAAAGATGTTAGCATAGCTCGGAGCGAATCTGGTGCCCATGGCGGTTCCCACTTTCTGTACATAGTGACTCCCTTCAAAGAGGAAGAAATTGTTATGGAGGATAAAGTCCACTCCCTCTACTAAAAATTCTTGGAGGCCGGCTTCCAATCCTGATATCTCTAGGTATTTCTTTACGGCATTTATTCCCAATCTGTGTTCTATAATAGTATACAGGGACTTTACGTCCGCTGTAACTAAATAGTAATTATTCTCCCAGGGGATAGTTGGTAACAAATTTAGGAGTTCTTTGGTGTCCTTTAGATGTGATTTGTTAGACACTACTAGAGGCTGTAGGTGATGGTCTATAAATTCTGATAGGTTCGCAGATGGGGAATTTATCCCAGAAATTATAGGCCTTCCTGGTGGGTGAGTCGTGCTTTTGTGCACTTTAGGTAATAGGTATATTACTGGCACGCTCGGTTCTTCATTGAAAAGGTATTTAGCTGTTTTTTCATCCAGGATTTTTTTGTCTTTATATTTTTTTATCAGGCTTTCTAGTTTCTTCTGGGTCGTCTCGGTTGGGTTTGTTCTAAGCTTCTTGTATGTTTTGCCGTCTTCCAATTGTTTATGGGTCTCATCCACATACCAAGTTTTATCCATGATAACGATCCCCCCCCCTTTGTCCGCAGGTTTGATTACAATATTTTCATTTGATTGCAGATCTTTAAGGGCTTTTCTTTCTTTCAGGGTCATATTGTATTTTACACCCTTCTCTGGGATCTTTTTTATTTCTTCCTGGACCATACTACAGAAAGTTTCAATATGATTTCCTCTGATGTGTGTGGGGAAAAAGATAGATTTGGGTTTGAACCTTCTTTCTTCTATTGGTTCTACCGAGTCTTGCACTGGATCTTCTTTCATGAGAAAAAACTTTTTCAGGCATAGTTTTCGTGTAAATTTATGTACGTCCACAAAAGTTTGGAATTTATTTACACTGGCAGTAGGTGCATACTTTAATCCTTTTTGTAGTACAGACATTTCTACTGGAGTTAAAACGTGAGTACTTATATTCAAGATTTTAACTCTTTCCGGTTTGGGGCCAGTGTCACAGATAATTTCTGTGTTCCTTCCAGTTTTTTTCCGATTTTTTCTTTTTTTCTTCCTGGTTTTACCCTTTCTCTTCTTCCCTCCCCTAGTTCCTCTGTGCGTTGGTTTTTTACTGTTTACTTCTAAGGTCTTTGTCTTCTGTCGTGCTCTCTTTGTCCTAAAAAATGAATTCTATCCGTGTTTCTCAGCAGGGGGGTATATCTATTGTTTGTTTCAAGGGGAGTGGCATTTTCCCTTAGTCTTCCATCGTCCCTATTTCTATTTCTTTGAGGTCTTGGTGTATAGTTTCTTTCATATCTTAGGTTTTTGTTGTAATAATTGCTCCTGTTTTTATACTCTGTCTGTTGGTATCTTCTGTGTTGGGGTTTGGGGCTTTTATCGTTTCTCCAGAACCTTTTGTTAGGTCCTCGATCATTGCCCCCTCGGTAGGGCTCTCTGTGATATCTGGAGGGTTTTCCATATGTTCGAACCTCCGAACGTTGTCTATATCTTCTTTCTCTGTGTGGTTCTTTAGATCTCCATTCATTCACATCATATCTTATTGTTCTTTCATCGTCCTCTAGTGGTAAGGTATAGTCCATTTCTTCTTCGTCATCACTTATTATTTCCCCTTCTCCTGTTTGTAAATCTTCTATTTTGTTGTCTCTTGTAAATTTCTTCATTTTCCTATCAATTAAGGCTTTTTCTGTTTTTCTTAGGTTTTTCTCTATCCTCTCCTCGTATTTTTTGTAATCAGTTTGATCTTTAAATGGTTCGATTAATTCCCGATATTTATCGATTTCTGCATTCAGGATCCCTAGGTTCCTTCTCCTCTCCTCGGTGATGAGGTGGATCAGTTTAAAGGAACAGTCCTCTAGGATATTATCCCATTCTTCCTTGAATTTCTCAGATGAGGTTTCAAAGGAAGCTGTTTTGGAGATTTTTAGTCCTTTCGGTATGATACGGTGGGATAGGTACTTTTCCAAAATTACCATCTCCCACCATATTTTACTTTCTTTTACTAGGGTGTTCTCTAGTTTCTTCATCATACTCTCTAGATCAATATCTAGGAGTTCTGTTTGATCTCTTTTTCCATTGAAGAGTTTTTCAAAAGTTGACAATCTATGGTCCCGGAGTTTGAACATAGCAGCAGATAAAAGATGGTTTCCACAAAATAGGGGTAGAAGGTGAATGTAGAAGAGTTGGTTATGGAAACCTCCAACTTAACTGCGCAGATGTCTGTGCAGCCGCAAATGGGATCAGCTCATAGGTGTCCCCACACCTCACAACAATTTTGAACACAATTTTAGTGTATAAATACACACATTGAGGAGATCCCTTCACCGGCGCACACCAGAGGAGAAAAAGGAAAGATACGTCCCTAATGAGTGGACTGCGTTCCTCTTCTCCGCCTCCGAATCGGGGTTAGGATTACTGTTCCCGAGTTACCCCTTAGCTTATTTATGGGCGCCTTTTTTCTTCCTGTAGAATTAGTCTGTTTCCTCGGTGTTAACCGTGGGTTTTGCAGACCAGGATAAAAGGCACAAAAAATATCCAATAGTGAAGTAAATTCTTTTTATTCAATGATATAAAATGCAAAAAACATGCAACCAAAAACATATATATATAACACACCAAATATTAGTGGGCCAAGTACTGAAGGAATGCAAGGTGGATAATTACCATTTAAATAGAGAACTGAGTTTAGGCAGCTCTCACAGATCGCATAAGGTATCAAAAGACTCAAGGTAGGTACCGGTACACCCTCGTCGAGATCCAAAGACACAGGCAACGATATCCACACTGCTTTGCCAAACAGAGAACTTCCAGGGCCCCTCCGACGCGTTTCCACCTCTACTGAGGTCTTTATCAAGGAGTGTGTTACTGTGTAATGGAGTCCGTTATTTATTCATTGACTGGCCAATCCCTGTTGTTCCTGGCCAGGCACATAGTCCAATAGCGCGCCAGCACTCTGACGCTGTATCTCGTCAGTTTCCGGCAAAGTGCGGCTCCCGCACTTCCGGTTTCGTATGCCCCACTTCCGGTGATCGCGTCTCTGTTTCTTCCAGTGAGACGGAGCTTCCCTGATGTTATATAGGGTTGCCATGGTAGCGGCGCTTTGTTCAGGATTGTGGGTAAACAGTTCTTCCCCGTTGTTTGGCGTAGTTTATAAGTTCTTAAAACCGTAGTTGCGCCCGCCATTTTGGAAATGGGCAAGACTGTGCCCACACTTCGATTCTGCTTATAAATAATGGCTTTTTCTCATAGAAAAAAGAGGGAATATAAAACAAACATTATAAAAGGCATCTTGGTGAGAAATATGATATTTAAAATATGATAATTTTAAAAGATCCTTAAAAAATACCATTGCAAAGGGTGCAGAAACATTAAAAGTAAAGGACAAAAGAAAACTAACACGGTGACCATTAATAACGAAGAAATGAAAATAGAGGACTTTCTAACGTGCAACTCAAAGAATGTAATATATACTATAGAATGCTCCTGTCACCTGTTCTACATAGGACGGACCACTAGACCACTCAAGACCAGATTGGGAGAGCACCTAAATAATATCACAAAAGGCCTGGAGAGCCATTCTCTCTCACAACATTTTAAACTAGTGCACAACTCATCCATTTCGTGCATAGAACAATTTATGGCCCTGAAGATGGTCAAAGGGAATGAAAGAAAACCATTCAGCATTTCCGCTTTGGCCAAAGAGGAGATGAAACTGATCCATAAATTTAACACTCTGAAACCTGGTGGTCTAAACCTAGATTTTGAACTTAAGTGGTTCCTTTAATGTCTTTTTAAAACACCCTGCCTTTTTCCTACTCTTGTCTTTTATCTTCATGCTCTCTTACATTTTATCACTAATTTTTTTATATATAATTTTTATGGAAGTATATGAATTTTATGAATTTCTACATAAAATGGTATTTTTTAAGGATCTTTTAAAATTATCATATTTTAAATATCATATTTCTCACCAAGATGCCTTTTATAATGTTTGTTTTATATTCCCTCTTTTTTCTATGAGAAAAAGCCATTATTTATAAGCAGAATCGAAGTGTGGGCACAGTCTTGCCCATTTCCAAAATGGCGGGCGCAACTACGGTTTTAAGAACTTATAAACTACGCCAAACAACGGGGAAGAACTGTTTACCCACAATCCTGAACAAAGCGCCGCTACCATGGCAACCCTATATAACATCAGGGAAGCTCCGTCTCACTGGAAGAAACAGAGACGCGATCACCGGAAGTGGGGCATACGAAACCGGAAGTGCGGGAGCCGCACTTTGCCGGAAACTGACGAGATACAGCGTCAGAGTGCTGGCGCGCTATTGGACTATGTGCCTGGCCAGGAACAACAGGGATTGGCCAGTCAATGAATAAATAACGGACTCCATTACACAGTAACACACTCCTTGATAAAGACCTCAGTAGAGGTGGAAACGCGTCGGAGGGGCCCTGGAAGTTCTCTGTTTGGCAAAGCAGTGTGGATATCGTTGCCTGTGTCTTTGGATCTCGACGAGGGTGTACCGGTACCTACCTTGAGTCTTTTGATACCTTATGCGATCTGTGAGAGCTGCCTAAACTCAGTTCTCTATTTAAATGGTAATTATCCACCTTGCATTCCTTCAGTACTTGGCCCACTAATATTTGGTGTGTTATATATATATGTTTTTGGTTGCATGTTTTTTGCATTTTATATCATTGAATAAAAAGAATTTACTTCACTATTGGATATTTTTTGTGCCTTTTATCCTGGTCTGCAAAACCCACGGTTAACACCGAGGAAACAGACTAATTCTACAGGAAGAAAAAAGGCGCCCATAAATAAGCTAAGGGGTAACTCGGGAACAGTAATCCTAACCCCGATTCGGAGGCGGAGAAGAGGAACGCAGTCCACTCATTAGGGACGTATCTTTCCTTTTTCTCCTCTGGTGTGCGCCGGTGAAGGGATCTCCTCAATGTGTGTATTTATACACTAAAATTGTGATTTAAAATATGTGTATGTGCAGCCTTTATCTGTAGCTGGAATTACCATTACTGATATCTTGAGCTCAGATTGCATCCCCTGCCCAGCCGGCCAGTATATGAGATATGGGAATTCACCTATATATTATATATAAAATATGTGTATGTGCAGCATTTATTTATTTTCAGCTGCAATCATCATCACTGACATCTTGAGTTTAGATTACATTCACTGCCCAGCCGGCCATGTTATGAGATATGGGAATTCACTTAATATTTTCCATCTACATATACTTGATTACTTCCTAGATCATGTTTAGTCTATATGATAAACAGCAGACTCCATTCAGTTTACTTCATAGACCCCATAAATCTGGTCTTTTTGATATCTTTTTTTTTTTTTTTTAGAACTACTGTTGCACTAAGCCATCATACAAGTGTTTTTGCAGCAGCGTCTGTCTTTGTGGAAGTAGTTTTATCTACACCTTCTTGTCTACCCTAGATTACATCTGGAAGGTAATGTTTATCCCTTTTAATTGTTACAGACACATCCCAATATGGATGTTCTTCGAATATAGACCCTATAATTAGAGGTTTTTTTGTTCAATATCTCTCTTTTGTAGAATCACTATAGGGAAAAAAAAGCCACCATATAGGTGAATTTGTAGCAACTCCATTCTATGCGGACCCAGTCCCATCGATATTACCGTGTCTACCTTAGACTACATCTGGAAGGTAATGTCTACCTGCTTTTACTATTTTGACCCACACAGTAAAAACCAAAATATGGATGGGCATTCATTCTCTGAAACGCCTCCTATTTAGAGATTACGGTCGGTTGACCACGTAGACCGTGCATCCGATCCTGTTCCACTCAGTCCGGTTTTAATCAAACCTCTATCTTTGTTGAATCGATAATTTTGTGAAGGTAATATCATCGCGCCTTTTATCCTATGAGTATATATTAAATCCATGTAGTATATTTATACTCACCCTCCATCCTATAGATTCTTCACATCTAGAAGAATTTGGGACCTAATCATCTTCATCTCACAAGGACCCTTAAAACTTTTTAAGTCGACACACATTCAAGGTATAATTTCCCATAGGAAAACATTTCTATCACTCATGTTCTCATTTACACGTACTCCCTTCCTCCTGTTCATCTACCTTATGCTACTATTTTCTGATCCTCTAGATTGCGACCTCTATTTTATTGAGTTCCATCATATATTTTGAAAATATTTGAGGCATCCCTTTGTATTCTTCCATTGGTATGTACACAAAGTTGGTAACCATGGACATATTTATGTTACTCTTTGTATTGACACAGTTATATTTACGCTCGATATGTTTTTACCACTTGCAGTGTCTATTTTAAATACCCCTGATGAAGTCTTTCTAAAGACGAAACACGTTGGGTTATATCCGTCTTCAAAAGAACTGAGACACCACACGTTTTTATCATAAACGTTTTAATAAAATATGTTAATTTTTCAAAAAATGTTCTGATTATTTACATACTTGATTCGAACACTGTACTTAAGGTGGTGGAAATCTTTGGTGCTCTCTATTCTCTCTATTATCCATACCTTTTGTCTCCCACTAACAGGGGAGTCTTTCTAGAGTAGCAGCCTCTTGTGTGGCGCGACTAGAGTCACCCCTAGTTGTGTACTTTTCCCTTATCTGTTAGGACCCTTAGTTGCAGCCACCCATCAACATGCCATTATTTAATGATCGCACTAGAAGATCAACAAAAGTTAAGAACATATTCACGGAGGAGGAGTACGTTTTTGCATCGGAAGAGGAGGATTACTATGAGTACCTTAATACAGCCGAAAAACTAACAAGTAAAGAGCTGAGGAACTGGTATGACATCATAACACTCGAGAAATATCTTGAAGTTAAACGTGTTCCCAGAGGACTGAGACTGAACAAAACACCTAATTTGGCTAATAGTAACGAGACGTTCACAAACAACTGGTATGCAACCTTAGAAGAATGCTCCATGAAACTACTAAACCTTTTAGTTAACGAAAGGAAAAAAGAATCAGTCAAATTAGAGGAAGAAATTAACAAACTAGAGAAACTGATGGAAAAATTCTCCGACAGTGAAGAATTCAAACGTGACACAGCGGATCTTCAACAGAAACTTGATAAACTCGAGAACGACATTATCACACGCAAACAGAGAAAATTCCAGCGAGATAAAAATGACTACACAAATGGACAAGTCTACAACTGGTCTAGAGATAATAGGAATGAAAAGGATTTCCATTATAACGGGAACCAGAAAAGGGGACCCTACCGCAATAGATTCAACTCCAGAACTCAAGTAGAAACCCGCTGGCAACAACCAGTCTTTCGAAATGACAGAAGATTTGATTCCCCTCAGAGAAGAGTGAGACGTAACTATTCTGATTACAGGAAAAATTCATATAGAGCACCCTTCCAACAAGATGGTTATAAAAAACGCTATAACAACAGAGAGGAATATACCCATAGAGAGAGATTTAGAAATCTCGACCAACATGAAGAAAGAGCTTGGAGACAGAGGAGCAACTCTCCGGAAAGACATTCCCCGAACCCCAACAGCCATTTTTTAGAGAAACGAAGAGACTTCACCTTCCTCCACAAAGAAGAGACCCTACGCAACAGATTGGACTCACCGCAGGGCACAAAGAGAGTCCTACATGGAGGAGAAGAGGATGTAGAGGAGGAAAGAAGAAGCCCAAAGAAGAGAAAACCCCTGTTTCAGAACCGACAACAGGAGTCATCAACCTCTCTGAAAGGGAGCTGTGCCCAGCACAGACCTCCCTACTAAATAAAGGTTTAAAATTTGCCCCTGACGGCCATGTGAATAAGTTTGACTTATTCATAGACCTAAACAAATTTATTAGAAATTTAACCCTGCAACGACACTTCCTCAAGAATCCTCTACCACCCAGAGATGAAAATACTAAACCACGAGTGGCCAACCACTCCAAATTCTATCCAGTAGAATCAAAAGGCAGCCATATCGATATATTCTATAATCTAGTAAACGATGACTTCCGTAAAATCAAAGTCTGGGACCACAGGAATCAAGGAAACCTAAAACCACAAGAGAAAAAAGCTATTAAAATCCTGAAAGATGACAAGACACTTGTGATTCGAAATGCAGATAAAGGTGGAGCTGTAGTAATACAATCCACGTCCGAATACCTTAAGGAGGCAGACAACCTATTGCATGATGGTGAAACATATATTGAACTTGAGGGAGACCCTACCCTACAATTTCAGGAAGAACTATACATCCTACTGTCAGAGGCGAGAAAAAAATCTCTGTTAGGGAAAGAAGAATTCGAATACTTATATATGAAACATCCAGTCATCCCTATCTTTTACCATATGCCCAAAGTGCACAAAAATAGACAACAACCTCCGGGAAGACCCATTGTCGCTGGGATACAATCCCTAAGCTGTAATCTATCGCATTTCGTCGATATGGTATTACAACCATACGTTCTCAAAAACATCTCGCATCTTAAGGATTCCACCAATCTCCTGAACGACCTGAAGAACTTCCAATGGGAAGAAAATTACTGTTGGATAACTATAGACGTCCAAGCTCTATATTCCTCAATTCCACACCACAAAGGTATCGAAGCAGTGAAATACATGCTTTCTAAAGTTCCAGACAAAACGGAAGAAGAAATCACCTTTATATTGGCTAGCATTAATTTCATCTTGTCTCACAACTACTTTGAATTTAACAATAATTTTTTTCTCCAAAAAACTGGCACAGCAATGGGGACCAAATTTGCTCCATCATATGCAAACTTGCTAATGGGGATGTGGGAGGAGCTACACATCTACCCTTCCACCTTCACCCCGCATATCTTGTTCTACAAAAGATATATCGACGACTTGATATTTGTGTGGGATGGAGACGATACCAGCATTGAGAGGTTCACACAATACATACAGGTAAACGACTTCAATCTTAAATTCACCCATAAACATGACCGACAGAGCATTGAATATCTTGACCTAGTACTAACCGGATACCCGGGTGAACCAATATCAACTAAAACATATTTCAAAGAAGTAGATTGCAATAGCTTCATTCCATACGACAGCTGCCACCTACCCAACTGGAAAAACAGTATACCATACTCCCAGTTCATCCGGCTGAGGAGGAACTGCAGCAAAGAAGAAGACTTTCGCACACAATCCTCATCTCTCGCACAGAGATTTGTCGACAAAGGATATGATGTAGTAAAAATCGAGGAAGCCAGGACTAAGGCACTGAATACCACCAGAGAAGATACCCTGATTCCATCAAACAGCAAGAAAAAAGAACCCAAGAAACATGGTAGATGTTTTGCTACTCAATACAACAAAGAAAACCATCAGATTAAAAAAATCTTATCTAGACATTGGGACATCTTGCTTAAAGACCACATTCTAGGTCCACATCTCCCTCCCAAACCGGACATCATCTTCAGACGTGCGACGAACTTAAAAAGCATCATGGCTCCTAGCCAACTAAAGCTAAAAAAGAAGACAACTACCAATACCGGCCTGTTCCAGTCCAACATGAACAGATGCATTCCATGCAAAAAATGCATCTGCTGTAAGTTCATTGAAAAGGCTCCCTTCAAATGTGTGATTGACAAAAAGGAACATTCTCTAAACCAACAAGCTACATGCAACTCTACATATGTCATTTATAGGGTGACCTGTGGTTGTGGTTACATCTATATTGGGAAAACTAAAAGACAAGCGAAAATTAGAATACAGGAGCACATCCGAAACATTAAGAATAAAATTATTTACCACAGCCTTCCGAGGCACTTTCAAGAAATACACAACTCAAAAGTTGATGTCACTACTTTCAGTTTCACCATACTAGAAGTCGTGGAACCAAATCCCAGAGGAGGAGACAGAGACCTAAAACTCTCTAAACGTGAAACATTCTGGATATACACATTGAATGCCTTGTCCCCCAATGGTCTTAACGAGAATGTAGATATCGTGTCCTTTTTGAATCTTTAAAAAATCCCACTTTATGATAACGACCTCTTCACCTCACCTTTAGCTATTACATATATTTTTCTTTCCTGACCATCATAGTGTTTTCATACCTGCGGCCATATATCACATACCCTATATTGGGGGTAAAATTTATTATATATCACTTTCCCTATATTGAGGGTATAAAATATGCTAATACCTCTCATCTTTCTGTATTGAAAACACTTCACTGTTTATAAATCTATATCGAATCTACGTCCTATTACACTTTTTCTTTCCCCAGTTTGAGATCCCTCCCTTAATTCTCACGGTGTATTACACTTACTGTGATCTTCTATTTTTCACGGTGGAATCCATGTTTATGTATTTTGTATTGATATCACTGTTTATGCTAATCATTGTAAAATCCGGTGTATCATATTTAGTAATCCTTATATTCATCTCTCAATTGTCCCCAATTCTTTTGAGTACAATGAGAGTTTTTTATAGACACATTATATCACATCAGCAATGCTTTCATTATCCGAGCAAACCCTGATTCTTTCCCCTTTTTTTTTTTGATACATGTTTTTTTCCATATATCTTTCATAAAGATTATTTATGATCACTTTATTCGCCTCCCTGTCACCTATGAGCTTAGGATACACCATCATTTGTGTTTATAAATAAGAACACATGGGCAATCCAGACCACTATTACCATCATCATCTCTTATAATCTACCAGTCAGTGACACACATTAAAATATAATGCAAATTACCATATACACTTTATCACTGATAGTTACACCTCTGTATTGATGTAATGTACATCCTTAATAATACTGCCATATATAGTCAGCCTCTGTCAGTTTTATTAACTGTATGCTGTTAATACCAGCATCACGTGACATTTTTTCACATTATCCACATCTAAACACATTACTGATATGCTACCAACATCCCAGGTATCATAGAAACTATATTAGTTGATATGAAGCGTGATACATTAGTTTTGCGATGTATCCATCACACTGTATTAGTGTGGAACGCACAGCCCGCTTCCTGAAACGCAAGACACCATCCTGTCGCTTCCTGTCTCTTCAGACAGGAAGCGGAAGTCATCAGCGTCCAGGTGGAACGCATATTGGAACGCAAACGGCGTTCAGTGAGCTGTTCTCACAGTTCTTTCCATTTTAGGAACATCCCGCTGCCAGAGGTATTAGGGCGCCCCACACCCTGACATTCCCCCCCAACGTTTGGCTGGTTCATTAAGTCTTTATCCCTGTTTTACCCTATGTTCCCTGAACTCACTTCCGGAAGTGATGTCACAAGTGCCACTACATAAAATCAGGCACATCTCACATTGTAACATATTGGACGTTGCTGATGCCCCTTCTGATACTTTTATACAGGTAGGATACATTATGATACATCTGATTAAGCATTCTGCCTGCTGCATAGTGTGTGCCCTCCATATAACTCCTTGTCTATATTGGCTGCTATTGATAATACTGTGTATTTGAAGCTGATTGCAAAGGGTGCTGATACAATGTATCTACACCTACTTTATTATGTATGTATACATTGCACTCACTTAGGCTATGCATCTTTAAGCCAACTATGTCTGTATATAATGTTTATGGAATATGTCTGACCTAAAATATGTATATGTACAGCATTTATCTGTAGCTTTAATTACTACTACTGAGACTATGTCTTCACATAATATGTAAATGTTAATGTAATATGCCTGATTTAAAATATGTGTATGTGCAGCCTTTATCTGTAGCTGGAATTACCATTACTGATATCTTGAGCTCAGATTGCATCCCCTGCCCAGCCGGCCAGTATATGAGATATGGGAATTCACCTATATATTATATATAAAATATGTGTATGTGCAGCATTTATTTATTTTCAGCTGCAATCATCATCACTGACATCTTGAGTTTAGATTACATTCACTGCCCAGCCGGCCATGTTATGAGATATGGGAATTCACTTAATATTTTCCATCTACATATACTTGATTACTTCCTAGATCATGTTTAGTCTATATGATAAACAGCAGACTCCATTCAGTTTACTTCATAGACCCCATAAATCTGGTCTTTTTGATATCTTTTTTTTTTTTTTAGAACTACTGTTGCACTAAGCCATCATACAAGTGTTTTTGCAGCAGCGTCTGTCTTTGTGGAAGTAGTTTTATCTACACCTTCTTGTCTACCCTAGATTACATCTGGAAGGTAATGTTTATCCCTTTTAATTGTTACAGACACATCCCAATATGGATGTTCTTCGAATATAGACCCTATAATTAGAGGTTTTTTTGTTCAATATCTCTCTTTTGTAGAATCACTATAGGAAAAAAAAGCCACCATATAGGTGAATTTGTAGCAACTCCATTCTATGCGGACCCAGTCCCATCGATATTACCGTGTCTACCTTAGACTACATCTGGAAGGTAATGTCTACCTGCTTTTACTATTTTGACCCACACAGTAAAAACCAAAATATGGATGGGCATTCATTCTCTGAAACTCCTCCTATTTAGAGATTACGGTCGGTTGACCACGTAGACCGTGCATCCGATCCTGTTCCACTCAGTCCGGTTTTAATCAAACCTCTATCTTTGTTGAATCGATAATTTTGTGAAGGTAATATCATCGCGCCTTTTATCCTATGAGTATATATTAAATCCATGTAGTATATTTATACTCACCCTCCATCCTATAGATTCTTCACATCTAGAAGAATTTGGGACCTAATCATCTTCATCTCACAAGGACCCTTAAAACTTTTTAAGTCGACACACATTCAAGGTATAATTTCCCATAGGAAAACATTTCTATCACTCATGTTCTCATTTACACGTACTCCCTTCCTCCTGTTCATCTACCTTATGCTACTATTTTCTGATCCTCTAGATTGCGACCTCTATTTTATTGAGTTCCATCATATATTTTGAAAATATTTGAGGCATCCCTTTGTATTCTTCCATTGGTATGTACACAAAGTTGGTAACCATGGACATATTTATGTTACTCTTTGTATTGACACAGTTATATTTACGCTCGATATGTTTTTACCACTTGCAGTGTCTATTTTAAATACCCCTGATGAAGTCTTTCTAAAGACGAAACGCGTTGGGTTATATCCGTCTTCAAAAGAACTGAGACACCACACGTTTTTATCATAAACGTTTTAATAAAATATGTTAATTTTTCAAAAAATGTTCTGATTATTTACATACTTGATTCGAACACTGTACTTAAGGTGGTGGAAATCTTTGGCGCTCTCTATTCTCTCTATTATATATATATATATATATATATATATATATATATATATATATATAGAGGTATCGGTCGGCACTCGTGCTTGCTGAAGCAAGGTTCCGCGGTGCCTTCCAGGTTTTTGGTAGATAAACGTAGAATAAAGTGGCGGCACTCACGGGGTTAAGGTGAAAAAAGTAATTGTATTGAAAATACAAACAGTGGTCACATCAGTTGCCCGACATTTCGAGGCCAGAAGCCCCTTCTTCAAGGTGTTCACACGAGCCAGGTAATCACTGGCTCATGTTCCATATTGATAAGTAACATTTTTCATGATTAAATTGCCATAATAGCATAATTATTTTTTACACAATGGGCAATACTTTCTACAGAGGACTGGGTGTGCGATGGGGTCCCCAGTGGCCCCGTCGCTAGCAAATATCTTCATGTCTGAGCAAGAATCAGCATTTTTCTTCAATGACCCCGAAATAGCGTCAAAAATTCATCTATTTAATTGCGGGGTATGCTTGTTTTATGTGATGATTCATGCACTGTTGTTATGCTTAAGCAGTTAACTTGCACATGCTTTTACGTTTTAACATGGTTTATGTACAGCCTCCTGTCTTTTCCAGTTATATCATGTTGTGTTTACATGCTTCTGCCGCTCCAGCAAAAAGGAGGAAGCGGCACATGATACAACCTATCAGGCCTCAGTATGGCATTAGTGCTTCACGCTCTCTAGCAGTTTGCCATATATTTTATGAAATCCGGATCGTGCACTTTTGTTTCATTTAGGTGTTATTGTTTATGTCATCACCATGGTTACTATGTTTGTGTTTTTGTATCACATGACACAGGTTAAAATTCGCGCCTCCGGTGGCGTGCGTCGATGGTGACTTCACATTTGGGCGCCCTGACTGACGGAGCCGGAGACGTGAATGGATCCTGCAGGTATTTATTCTGTTTTGTTTTGTTGTACACTTGTCTCTCTTTTTTGCACCTTGATAAAAGGGCCGAACGGCCTTGAAACGTCGGCTTAATCACACAGCCTTGGTGTGTTCATTTTGTTTGTGGGAGTGCCGCCGCCGGGGATACTATATATATATATATATATATATATATATATATATATACATATATATATATATATATATACTTGGAAGGGCCGGGCACAGCCACCGAATGTCTGCTACTCGTCCAGAGGGGTATGTAGACGTTCTTGTAGTAATGCGGCACTCCAGACAACTTTCAACGTGCAATAAAGGTTTTATTGAAGCGTCTCAGCAACGTTTCAATACGACAGTATTATCATCAGCCTGATGATAATACTGTCGTATTGAAACGTTGCTGAGATGCTTCAATAAAACCTTTATTGCACGTTGAAAGTTGTCTGGAGTGCCGCGTTACTACAAGAACGTCTATGGGCGGTATTCAATGAGCTGAATCGTTTGTCACAGCGATTCAGTTTTTTCATTCGCCAGCCAATCGCCGGTTTTTTGCTGCCAATCGCCATGCATGGGGATTCGTGTGGAGTCGCCGAGTCACCCTATTCAACGTGGCTGAGAATCGCCGGCCCTAACGGCGATTCTCAGCCAACCCTGCGTTTCCCAAAACAGCGTCAGTAATGTCGTCAGTGTTTAAAAAAATGCAGTGAAATGCAAGAGAAATGCAAATTACCCTGAATAAACGCTTCCAATACTGCAGACGGCAAAATCGGGGTAATCTGCACAAAGGGCAAACGAAGGAGTGAGGTGGGGAGGAGAATCATGGGTAAGTGAGGTGCACCATGGGTAAGAACAGTGCTTTGTGGGAAAAAAAAAAAATACCTCAAAAAATTAAATATATATTTGTATAGCACTTCTACGACCATCACATCACACAAGGGCAGCAAATAATAATACATTACACTTGCACAGTTAAATAGAACACTTAAAACCAATTATTTGACATGTTCCTATCAAAGTTCACCAGAAAAAAATGACGAGGGACACTCGGTGAGGAACGGCGATATGTAACAAGAAAAAGGAATCGCCAACTTCACATTGAATACACTTTTGGCGATTCCCCTCGACTACCGTCGATTCCCCATGCAAAATCCTATAGACTAAAAACGGCGATTTTTAGAGAATTACATTTGGCGATTGGTGCTTCATTCACCGGTCCTCAATGGCGATTATAGGTCATTGAATAGGGTGATTCGCTTATACAGCTCATAAAATCGCCGGCACACATGAAAAAAACACAGAATCGCCATAAAACTTGGCGATTCTGGCTCATTGAATACCGCCCTATATATATATATATATATATATATATATATATATATATATATATATCGAAGTAGAAGAGAGCTGCACTCTTTGGGACTTTATATGAAAGAAAGACACTTAATCCAGTGTAAATTCTACGTTTCGGTTTATTAGACTAAACCGTCATCATTCCTGATGACGGTTTAGTCTAATAAACCGAAACGTAGAATTTACACTGGATTAAGTGTCTTTCTTTCATATAAAGTCCCAAAGAGTGCCGCTCTCTTCTACTTCGATACCTACTTCAGCATTTGAAGGCACCGGGCGCATGAACTTATCTAACAAAAAGGCAAGAGTGCCAGTCATCTGGAGGTGATATATATATATACACAGTATATATATATATAGATAGATCTATCTATCTATCTATATATATATCTAGATATATATATATAACTATATATATATAGGTAGATATATATATATGGTACTCTTTACCTAGCACGGCGCCCATCGTGGTCATCGCGGGCATTGAATGCACTAAAAAATCGGGTGCGACGCGACCGACGCGATGCCCGTGATTTCATATAGGGAACAATGTTAAATTTCTCAATTGACCCGATTTTTCCATAGGAAACAATGTTAAATGGCCCACAGAGGCCAAATACCCACCCTGAAGTGTGAAATGGCCCCCACAATTGGTAACGCCACCCCACGATCAACGTCAACCCGAAGCGTGGCGAGCGCAGCGAGCCCGCAAGGGGCGGCGGTATGCGTCCTACGACCTTTTCATACCCCCACTATCCACGTCGGCGTGGAGTTGAGAATAGAATAGTGTGGCGAGCACAGCGAGCCACCGAGACCGAAGCGTGGCGAGCGCAGCGAGCCCCGCGAGGGGACGCGGATACCTGTGAAGCCCGCGAAGGGACGCGTTTACCTGTGAAGGTATCCACGTCCGCTCGCCACTCTTCGGGCTCGGAGGCTCGCTACGCTCGCCACACTATTCTATTCTCAACTCCACGCCGACGTGGATAGTGGGGGTATTAAAAGGTCGTAGGACGCGTACCGCCGCCCCTCGCGGGCTCGCTGCGCTCGCCACGCTTCGGGTTGACGTTGATCGTGGGGTGGCGTTACCAATTGTGGGGGCCATTTCACACTTCAGGGTGGCTATTTGGCCTCTGTGGGCCATTTAACATTGTTTCCTATGGAAAAATCGTGTCAATTGAGGCATTGAACAGTAAAATCGGGTCAATTGAGAAATTTAACATTGTTCCCTATGGGAAATCGCGGGCATCGCGTCGGTCGCGTCGCACCCGATTTTTAGTGCATTCAATGGCCGCGATGCCCGCGATTTTTTTACCTGCGATGCCCACGATCAAAATCGTGGGCGCCGTGCTAGGTAAAGAGTACCATATATATCTATCTATCTATCTATATATATATATATATATATATATATATATATATATATATTTATGTAGCATAAAAAATCCAAGAGGACACTCACCGGACTTTTTGTTTCGGATATTGAATCCTTTTTAATCCATTTTTATCATAGATACTTTAAAGTGCAATGTGCATGACAGCGGGCCACGGGCCAACGTTTCGGTCCACCACTGGACCTTCCTCAAGGCCCCCACTATCTCCTCCTAAAGTGCACTTTTTGTCTTTGGCAAATCTTATGTGCAGCCCGTCCGACCTCCTGACCCCGATCCGATGCGCACGAGACCGCGCATCGGATCGGAGGGGATGTCTACAAGTGCGATTTGGGCCGATTTCACTGCCCGATTCATCCGAATCGGGTGAAATCGTTCCCATATCGCATAGTGTATGGGGGCCTTTAGATCCTTATTCCAATCTCAGAATCAATTCTACATGCAAGATAAGTATATACAATATCATCGCATAAAATGTATTTTAATGTGAATCAACAAGATAAAAACATATGAGTGAGTAAAAACATCATGGTATACAATGAATGGCACACAAATAAAGTGACTAAGTGCAGCAGCTTTGAAAAGGGTAATTACCAGATGGTATTGAACTGTGTTGCAAGTACAGTTCAAACAGGCATGGGTTAGCATATATGGGTCCCGGGTCTCATACAGCCTCCAGGTCTGCGGGTAAGTGCCCTCCAAGGTCCGCACTGAGTCGCCTCTCACCGACGCATTTTAGATCCGCCTGGATCCTTTTTAAAATCCCTTTTTGTCATAAACCCTTTCTAGCTGCTTACTGGTTGCGCACGGTGGTAGAAACTATATTGTCATATCTGTTAGCACTTCAAACTGTGTCCATGTTGACGGTGTTGACATTCGGGTTAAAAAAGGTGAAAAACCACATGTCGACCTTTTGACTGTCGACCTTGCCCATGTCGACCTAATGCTTGTGTCGACCTAATGTACTGTCGACCTAGACCCATGTCAACCTAGACACATGTCAACCTAGACCCATGTCGACCTTGCTGCCTGTCGACCTAGTGGTGTCGACCCAATGCTTGTTGTAGACCTAACAACCCACATCCATATGAACAAGGGGAGTTCTCCATTTTAAATTATATAGTTGATTGAGGAATTATATCAAAACTTGAGGCCCCTTTCACACACACCGGCAGTCACTGAGCAGCGAAACCCTGCACGGCCAAGAAGCCGTGCCTTGCACAGAAGTTTACAATGGTCGGGTGGCCACAGCCTGGCAGCCATTCTTTCCAGTGGTGACAGCCCGTGTGAATGGACACACTCCCGTGGCCGTCCCGTGTGAATGGACACACTCCTGTCCATTATTAACTACTGTGCAAGGCTTTTGTCCGTGCTGTGTTTCGCCGCCCGGTGTCAGCCGGAGATTGTGAAACAGCCCAAAGTGTAAAAGCAAAGCTTGCATTTATGAAGTATATTTTAGCAAATCTGATTGGTTGGTATGGTCAACTTCCCTTCTACTTCTCTACTCATTAGAAAATTTGATACTTCTGCACTATGGTACAGTGTTCACTAGGAAGGGTCTGATGTTGAAAATGAATATGTTCCTATTATGAAAAGTCAGAGAGTTGTGACGGGTGCTGTGTGGTGTGGCTGTGTGGTGTGGACAGTGCCATGATGGCATGTGAACCCCCGTTGTCTCACTAAATACAGTATGTAAACATAGAAAATATGTTTCTTTGATGACGAAATTGGAATACAATTTTAAAACCCCATACTGGCATGTACACACTTGGGGTTAACCTGATTTAAAACAACTTTAATAGCTATTGTCTGGAAATCACATCTGACCACCAGCAAAAAGCACTGAATATGATGCAAAACATTACCTTTACCTGGAGCAGACTGCACAGCTTCTTAACTTACAGAATTTTAAACACTTATCCTTTTCTTTCATACTTTCATGACCACCCCCGCCCACTCAAAGTGCGGCTTCGCCCGAACAGCTGCGAATGGATGTTTTGCATAAACATCCATTCGCATGGCTCGGGTAACCGCTCACATCTTTCGATGGTACCCGACCATCGAATGATGTTTAGCGTGCATGCATATATAAGTGAACGCTGGGCGTTCCCATATGGTAATGGGGCAACCCGGCGCCCATCTCCGCCCCCTCCCCCACGCCGCCATAGGTGCGTGCACCCGGCGAACCGAAAGGTCGCCGTGGGTGCATGCACCATACGCCTGCACATGCGCAGATACCCGCCTGCGCAGACGCGCAACATCGGTACTGCGTGCGCAGTTCCGATGTGATCTGAATGAGGCCCCTTGTTTCATGCACAAATAATACTCAACCTGTATTACTTATTTCATTCTGCTACTTCCTCTCCCTATAAAACCAAGCATCTGACTTGCCTTCCTCATGGCTTTGTTACATTGCCTACCTGCCTTTAAGTCACCTGAAATAGTGACTCCTAGATCCCTCTCTTATTCAGGAGTTTCCGATAGAGTGCCATTAATACTATATTTATTCTTTGGATTTCTGAAACCTAAGTGCATGATTTTGCATTTTTTTGTCATTGAACTGTAATTGCCATTCTCTTGACCATTCATCTGGTATACCTACTGTAAATCCTCAACTATTTGTTTAACCCCTCCTGGTGTGTCTACCCTAGGCATGGCCAAACTGTGGCCCTACAGCTGTTGTGCAACTACACATCCCAGCATGCCTTGCCATCGTTTTAGCATTCAATAATAGCAAAACTGTGGCAAGGCATGATGGGACTTGTAGTTTCACAACAGCTGGAGGGCCATAGTTTTGCTGGGATGGTATCATTAGTTCAACCAAAGGAAGGTCGACAGGCCTTAGGTCAACACCTTCAAAAAGGTCGACATGGCTTTAGGTCAACACAAGGGGTTTTCATGGGTTTTTGTCCTGAATGTTGACATGGACACCATATCAGTTTTAGCATTCCCTAATAGCAAAACTTTTTCAAGGAATGATGGGACTTCTAGTTTCACAAGCATTAGGTCGATATGGTCAACCGTCAAAAAGTCGACATAGGGTTTTCATGGATGTTTGTCCAGAATGTCGACACTGTCACCATATACTGCATACGCTCGGCACACTATTCTCCCTCCCACCCTAGTAGATGTTAGAGCTACCACCATCCCTTTGTGCCATCTGCAATACAACATACTTTCCCTTCAATACCATTTGCAATGTCATCAATAAAGATATTAAAATGCACCAAATCTCCATATCTTATCCATTTAAATATTTAAATTTATATTCAAACCCCATGTTTTCCAGGTTATTTGGCAGCTGTGATGTGGGACAGTGTCAAAAGCCTTACTAAATTCTAGATAAGCGATATCCATGCCCCCTGCTTTATGCTTTATTACTTTAGTCACCCAGTCATAAGCCAACTGTAGGGGTAGGTTGGAGAGTAACAATGTATATATTTTTGTTGGAGATTTATTGAAGTTACAGTACTTGGGGATTTGATGTTATTTGTTCATGTGCGTATATGTGTGTGCATGTGTGTTTGTGTGTGGGGGTGTAGTAATGCCACGTGGGAGTGTATGAAGGGGTGTATTAATGACATTTGCTGATCTGAAGACTGAGAAAAACAGTCACCTAAAAGAAGAGGTGAAGCAGAGGTAAGTGACAGTAACATATACCCATGCTCACATTTTATAAAATGCAAGTATAAAAGTATAGGTAATACCGGTTAGAGTTTAACTAAGCCACCTTCCAGTTTGTTGAAAACCAAATGTTTCCTTTAAATAATTTATATGAAACAAAGATTGTTCAGTCAAGCTATAGAAAGTATGCGAAATAAAACATGCTTAGCTGGTAATAGTTGCTGTTCATTGGTGCCTCATATCTTTCTGCTTTAGTGGACAATGTGAAAGCCTATTACAGACACAGTAATATCATAAAAATAGCTTGAAAGATAAATAACTTAATTTTCCCGTAGTGCTGCTGCAATGTTCTTACCTTTGACCCAGCAATATGATTACCATTAATTTTTTCTCCCACCAGTTTGCTCTGAACACATTTGTTCATCATTGTAATAGTCTTCAGGAAAAAAGGGCTTTAGCTACTGTATATAAGGTCTTGTAAGGTGTGGTAGAGCTGGTGGACATTCAGAAGTCTTACACTTATGTATTAAAGTCAACAGTCAGAATTTAGACACATATGTTTGGTTGACAACCAATACTGTATATCCACATTTGATTAATTTTGTTAAAAAATGTCAACGTGTTCAATGTTGCCTTTATCATGTGAACACAGAATTTTCAACAAATCTTTTCTACTTATTTCAGCCCTAAACATAACCCTAACCCAGATTCTAAGGGCGGTATTCAATGAGGCTGATTCGCCAGGTTTTTATGGCGATTTTGTGCTGTAAGGCGATTTTCTGACTAAAACGGTGAATCACCCTATTCAATGACCAGATGGCGAATACATTTCAAGGTTTTTTTCGCCATGATTCACCGAGTAGCAATCGCTATCTTTTTATGGTGAAGTGGAATGTGAACTTTTAAAATAAAGTGTTTTGTTTTTTACATTTGGTGGCAAAAAATCAGGAATTTTATTCTGAGGAGGGGCATGCTATTTTTATTCATGTGCTGTAAGCACATGAATATATATTTAATTAAAAAAAATATATATATATTTTTTTTACACAGAGCAGCCAGCAGTAGGCCGGAGCCGAGCCGCTCATTAGATATTCATATATTCACTTCACCCGATCATTACATATTCATGATCGGGTGTAGTGAATATACGCGGTCCCCTGCTGGCACCCCCGGGGGGCAGCCTTTGCTGCCTGGCACCCGGGGAGCCCACCTCTCCCCCACAAACGTTCTGGGGCAGGCAGGGAGACTTCCATCTCCCTGCCTGCCACCGTCCTCAGGCTCCCTGCGGTGTTCGCCGCAGGAGCTCAAATTCGCTGGTCAGGGGCAGCGAGCCCCTGATTCGTTGAATACCGGAGCCGGCGAGGCTCCGGAACGTGGCGACCAGTGGCGAATGTGCAGCGAATCCTAAACAGGATTCGCTGCACATCGCCAAAATCCACATTGAATACTGCCCTAAGACTAACTCTAAACCTTAAAAAGCCTAAACAAACAAACAAACAAACAAAACAAACACATGTCTAAATATTGGTGCCAACATGTTTATGTACATGCAGTGGTGGGCAGAAGGTGTGTGTGTGGGGGGGGGGGGGGGGCTGCCCAGCATTTCATGGCCATTCCCATGAGAACACTGGGAGTTATGCTAATGTTGCCATGACAGACATGTGGGGGGCAGGCAGCTGACATCATCGGATGTCAGCTGCCCGCCCACTTCCCCGTGAGCGTACACGCATATGTAAGGTTTCTCAGAGCAACCTTACATATGCATGCACCGTCCACATCTTTCGATGGTCGGCTACCATCGAAACACGTGGGATGGTCCCAGTGGCATGCGAATGGATGTTTATGTAAAACATCCATCCGCAGCCATTGCGAACGTACGCGACTTGCAAATGGTGGACCGGCGTACCACCATTCGCAAGGTGGGATCTGGTTCACTCGCAAGGATGTGAATTTGCATCCGAGCTATTGAACCTCCCTTTATCCATGTCAACCTAAATTCATTGGCAAACCTGGAATGGGCAGGTTCACGTAATAAACACACATACATTATTTTATTGTGTTGGAGGAGTGAGAACTTTGAATACTTATAAAAGATAGACAAAAATGAAACATGAAACGAAGCAAAGATTATTGATATGAGAGTTCAGGATAAATGTAAAACTGGTCTTTAAGTAGCTGCTTCTTCATGTGTTTTCATTCTCTTCATTTCTTCATTGCGTTTTCATATTTTTTGAACATTACGAAAAATAATCATTTAGAAAGAAACTTGGGGAAAGAGGATATAGGAAAAACCTTGAGCCCTGGTACAGTATACAAAAATAAGTAAATCCAAGTAGCGAAGGTAGGTTAATACTATGGTTATATAATCAGTCAATTAAGAAGGTGGGGCAGTTCTGTAGGTCACATGTACAGACAAAAGTGTACAGACAGGTAATTACTAAAATGAAACATTAAAATGAAAGGGGTAATTCTAACTGACTCTGTAAGCTGTGAAGCTCCCACAATTGAAGTAACGCGGTTACTGTAGGTTGGTGTGAAAGAAAAGTAAACAGTACGGAGAACCTGCTTACAGTCTATAGAACAAATGATAGAACATCTCTAAATCACAGCATATAAATATTCCATCTCAGTATTTATGTATTACATTAAAAAAAAAAAACAGGCAGTAGTGTCCGGCATGAAGCAAATCAATCCATGTGGTCCATGCGGATCAACAAATGCAAAGCGTATGCAGGTGGAAGTTCAAATGTAAGCACCTCTTAAACATGCAACTGCCAAATCCACAGAAAATAGTCCAACCACAGACTATTCAGAAACATATATGGAAAAATACAGAATATGGAAACATTGTGAGGATTTCTTTTTTGTGGACACACCAAATTAAATACATATCACTTTTTCATTCCCAATAAATAGCAAAACATAATAATTCAGAGGGGAGAGAGTTCTATATTGTATAATTGTGCATCCACAGATGAGTTTAGTTGTATTTGCTCATAGCTTAATGAGGCCCTTAATATAATATATTCCTAGCCACTCTACAATTCACATACCGTATGGGGTTGAATAAATTAACTCAACTCGACAAGCCTCTGTGAGTAAGTGCAACTATATGCTCTGGACTTTCTAATTTTTGTTTGCAGCCTCATAAGGTAATGTTGAAGGGAACAGACGAGGTGTCACTGCGATGGCAATTTGCACCCTCACAGCTAATTGAATTGACCCCTATGCAGCGGCAGCTCCTACCTCAGGGTAGGACGGGGCTGTCGCTGGCCACAATGACGCCCTGCTGCTGCCACCTGTCCTGGCTTTTACGGTCCCAGGAAAGATGCATGTGCAGTATTGTCCTTCTGTACTGCGCATGCCACCAGCCTCTATGGGCTGCTTCGGCAGCAGCCCATTGAAGCTAAATCACAGTCCTGGCCCCTGTACACTGCAGATAACAGGCCCGGGACCGGTGCATACACAGTATTGGCCTCGGTACTACGCATGCACATACCCCAGATTCTATGGGCTGCAGATGATGCAGCTAATAGAGCAGTGGCGTAACTATATATTCTGCGCCCCCCCGCCAAATTTTTTCGGCGCCCCCCCCCCCGGCGCGACTGCGAACCCCCCCCCCCCCTTCATACCCATACCTGTCGCGCTGCTGCCCGGCCGCATCTGCGTCACTGTCCCGTCACTCGCTCCCGGCACCGGCTCCTGCTGATAATGAAAAGTGACTCTTAGAAAATGGCTGCCAAAACTGTCTGCAATACGGGGGCAGCCATTTTCTAAGTGTCACTTTTCATTATCAGCAGGAGCCGGTGCCGGGAGTGAGTGACGGGACAGTGACGCAGATGCGGCCGGGCAGCAGCGTAGCGGGTAACTATAGCACCGCAGCCCCCCAGGCGCCCATAGTTACTCTGCGCCTCCCCGCCATGGCGGGAGCTGCGGTAGCTTAGTTACGCCAGTGTAATAGAGGCATCCCGGAGGGGGACACCTCAGAATGAGGCTACCTTGGGTGACTGTCAGGTCGGACTTCCAATAGGAAGTCACTGCCAGTCACCGTGAAGCCATTGCAGTCTCACAGACTGCATCTGGTTTCATTTAGACAGAGCACAGTGGAGGATTTTACCCATAGGTAAAAACCGCCACTGCCCCTATGCATACCTCCCAACATTCTTCAGGTCCCATTCTGGACTCTTGTACTGCCCACTATGCGCAGACCGGAAATGGGGCGTGTCTTTGAAAAAAGCAATGCGGCTTCACGGATTGTCGCAGAGACACATCCCATTTTCATTGCTATGGGGGCAGCTGTATGAGCTGCTGGCCATGCCTTTTTGTCCTACTGCCTCTTGTGAATGGACGCTGTGCACATGCATACAGCATCTATTCACCACTGAGGGACAATGCGGGATCCGCAGGTGGGATACGGTGCCATCCATAAAAAAATGGGACAGTCCTGCAAAAAAATCTGAACATTTGGGAGGTATGCCTAGGAGTTCATTTCTACAGTGTAAGCATTAAGATGTTAAATGAGCTCCAGGATTTACTATATGGTCAAAGAGTTCCCTCTGCTGACCATAGATCAGACTACAATTCATGTACACTATATATAACCCGGGAAAAATGAAGAATAAATGTAAGGATTTCAGGCAAATATTTTTTTCAGGCAAATATTTAATCACGTTATTTGAGAAAACACTTGCATACTATATAGTCAAAACTATATAGTAATTTTTGTTTTAAATTATAAATAGGGTAGAGGTAGTGTAGTATGGGAGTGCATAGTTAAAGAAGTATATCTACAGCTAGTTTAATATAATTATTTTGTATTAATCCAGAAATGGTAAATAAAGTGATTTATTGATCTTTAAGTAACCTGCTAGGCAAACCATTACCGGGCATATACAGGTAGCCACCAGGGCCGGTGCAAGGCACCGGAGCGCCCCAGGCAAGTCGGGGTGGGGGCGCCCCGGTGCCGGGGGAGGGGGGGTACCTGTCCTGCGGCGCTGTCCGGTGCCGGGGGAGGGGGGTACCTGTCCTGCGGCGCTGGCCGGTGCCGGGGGAGGGGGGTACCTGTCCTGCGGTGCTGTCCGGTGCCGGGGGAGGGGGTTACCTGTCCTGCGGCGCTGTGTATTTAAAGCTGGCGGCGGAGGCAGCGGGGGTCCCTGCAGTCCATTAGAAATAACAAGAGCTATCCGCCGGGCTATGCGGAAGCGCTTCTGTTGTGAAAACACTGGCAGCACGCTGATTGGCTCAGATCAGCGTGCGCCGTGCTGCCAGTGTTCACAACAGAAGCGCTTCCGCATAGCCCGGCGGATAGCGCTTGTTATTTCTAATGGACTGCAGGGACCCCCGCTGCCTCCGCCGCCAGCTTTAAATACACAGCGCCGCAGGACAGGTACCCGGGCGGCACGGGGGGGGGGGGGGGGCAAAATGCCGCCCTCCAGTGGCCGGCGCCCTAGGCAAATGCCTAGATTTGCCTAGTGGTGGCGCCGGCCCTGGTAGCCACGGTGCTCCCACTCAAGCAATTTGGCTTATAATTGAATAGTTCTGTGAAATAAAGCTACAAGTCCGCATAAGCACTGTGGATAAGTAAAACTGCCCCTCAGTAATCGTAAAAAAGTATTTTGTTTGTCTTATTGATTTGCAATTTCAGTTGGGCAGTGGGAAGAACAGGCTGGGCCACATGAATACTGTATGCATTGAACAGGTACAGTGTAGCACTACGCCCCAGTGCCAAGCTTTTTTATTGACCCATCGATGGTGACTTAGGGTACAGAGGGTCCTTGTCAAGGGTGGGTCAAATTGTGTCATTTAAGTTCCGCTCCTCAAGGTACAATGACATGAATTATAGAAATACACAAAAGGGGCAAGGCCATGAGGATTCGCTGGCAATCATATATGCAAGCCCACCATCCACCCATTTCACTTGAATGTGAAAATGTCCAAGGGAATAGGCAAGTGTCTCTCCTGTTCTATTCTGAAAAGACATGTGGACATTATTGACCATGTGCATCAGAAGAGGACTCCAATCAGCTTTGGATGCACCCACATAGATATAAAACACACCAACATTGGCCTGTGAAGCAGTGGAAATGTGATCTGTGGAGTGACAATACATACTTCTCTGTTTGGCAGTCAGAAGGGGGAGTCTCGGTTTGGCGGATGCTGTACTAGTACTGTATCCTATTTCATTACCTGATGGGAATACTACTGAGGGAGCTGAGCCTATCCTGACTCTGTTACTGTACATTGTGTTCGCTGGCACCTGCAGAGGTCTTAGACTTCGCCAATAATAACTGCCTTTCTAGGGCAGACTAGCACCACCCCCTACTTGGATGCCACCTGGTCTTTTATAATGACACAAACTCCCAACCTATTCTGAGTACAAGTAAAAGGAAAGAAACAAAACAGAATGTATCACTCTGCTGCAGAAAGAGTAAATAAACAGATAATGAATATTTGCCATCTAAGGCAACTAAAGTAAGATGCGGATAACCGCATGAAGTAATATGGTGTGAACTGAAATGGAGATTGCGAACTAGGCCTTCTCATCCTACATCAGTGCCTGACCTTATAAATGCTCTACAGAATGAATGGGCATAAATTCCAATGGCAACACACCAAAACGAAGAAGAGTGGAACTTGTTATAGCTGTAAAAGGGGGACTCCATATTAAAGTATATGTATTTGAAAAACAATGTCATTACATTCCCTGTTGGTGTAGTGGTCAGGCACCCGAATACTTTTGTGAATATAGTCCTTCCACCATGAGGAGAATGTTCTCCTAAATTTCCCACTTACTGTAATTACTAGTATTAGTTAACCGCAAAAAAATGAATTAACAAATTAGGGTAAATCAGTGCCCCTCTCAGAAATGAATGAATTCAGCCAATGTGACTACATTCATAAAGTGAAAAGTCAGGGTGAAAGGTATATTGCACTGGGTGAAAGCAGCCATGTTTAGGTTTGCATAGACAAAGGCTTTCTACAGAGAAAATGAGCAAAACCAAAAAGATTTTTCCAAGTTTATTATTTACAACTGATTAATATCAGTTGCCTTAACGTACATGTTGAGTATCCCATATCCAAAACGCTTGGGACCAGAAGAAATTTGGCTCGCCTCCTACAGTGTAACCTTCGTAGAGCGCCCACCATGGCTGCCTCATCTGGTGCACTTGTGGTTGGGATGAAAAATACATGGAAGTATACACTGAAATCACCCATTTGGGGTAATTTCTTTTAGGGGTAATCTATTTCACCCAGGGTAATCCTATGAAGAGCATCTAAAATGGCTGCCGCACCTGATACCTTGTCAAGGTGGAGTACACAACCAATGGAAGTTATTATCCAAAATGCTGCACCAATCCTGCATTATGCTTACTGTGTGCTCAAGGGTTTTTTTTTTTTGTCTATGACTGTACTATCTATATCCTCTGTATTATGTGCATTGTTTATTAATGTCTGTAAAGTGCCTTGAGTCCTGTTGGAGAAAGTGCGCTATATAAATTAAACTTACTTACTATACATTGAGCTGAGGACTGTGCACTCAATGCATGTACAATGACACGTAAAAGTATGTCCCTATAGAGGTGATACTGGTTTTGGGCAGGTCAGAATATTCCAACCTAGTGAAAAAAAACAGCTAGCATTGAATAGGTCGGAACCCCTTCCAACCTATTCTAGTCAAAAACTGCCATATTTTCTGCAAGATGGCAGTTTTTACATCAACTGAATATATGCCTTAGTGCATCAAATGAAAGACACATTATGCTTTCTTCCCTTTAAAATGAAAGGCTGTCCAGCAGTGCTATCAGCTTAAAACTGGCAGAGAAAAGAGAGACCCATGTACACCCAACTACTGTTTGTAGTAATCTGGCCAGAACTGCTCTTTATGGAAGAATTGTGGCCAAAAAGCCATATCTTTAATGTAGAAAAAAGGCCAAGCGACTCAACTATATATGAAAAAATAAAAACTGGGGTGTGCTCTGGACTGATGAGCCAATTTTGTAAATATGTGACTGTAACTGCAGGCAGTTCACCAAAGGACTAGAGAGTGGTACAATGTCTGCAGGCATCAGTGAAGCATGGTGGAGGTTCCTTGCAATATAGCTGCATTTCA
Organism: Crinia signifera; assembly: GCF_055691185.1. Taxonomy (NCBI): domain Eukaryota; kingdom Metazoa; phylum Chordata; class Amphibia; order Anura; family Myobatrachidae; genus Crinia; species Crinia signifera. Next base: position 178,241,658 of record NC_139220.1, read on the forward strand.
CCAAATGTAGTTGGGAATTTGGTGAGGATCAATGGTGTCCTCAGTGCTGATAAATACAAGCAGGTAGTAACCATCATGCAATACCATCAGGGAGGCATCTGGTTGGCTCTAAATTGAATCTGCAGCAGTATAATGATCACAATCATACAGCTAATGTCATTAAGAACTATGTTCAGCGTAAAAAAGAACAAGAAGTTGTGGAAGTGATGATATAGACTCCATCGAGTCTGACTGGGATATGAAGAGACAAAAGGATTTCAGCAAGACTTTATCCACAGAAGATCTTTGGTTAGTTCTCCAAGCTCTTTGGAACAACTTCCCTGCTGAGTTCCTTTAAAAACTGTGTGTGAGTGTACCTAGACTGATGCTGTTTTGAATGCAAAGGGTTGTCACACCAAATATTGATCTGGTTAGATTTATCTTCTGTTCATTCACTTTGCATTTTGTTAATTGATAAAAATAAAGTATTAACATTACAAATTTTGAAAGAATTCTTACTTTGCAGCATATTTTTCCACACCTGCCTAAAACTTTTGTGTAGTACTTTGATGATGATTGTGCTGCCCTAGTTAGGGTTTCTCAAGTTGAATCCACCATTTTGTATGGATGCTATATGATTTATTGAGTTCTTATGTATTTGTTATCCTTTGCTGCCATCTACTGGCCAATGTTATATTTACCTCTGTAAGTTAATGTAATTACCATATGTATGTGTCATGTGACCACTCCTGTTCTGTAAGCTCACTTCCAGTTCCTGTGTCAGCCTCATGTGTAGCAGACATGTTTTCCTGAGCTGCAGAAAGGATTTTGCTTTGACCTCTATGTATCATCCCTCAAGGTATATCTGTGCATCATCTCAAGGTACAGCAATAAACTACCTAAAGCATTACCATTGTATCCTCCTCACTGGATCCTTACATGCAACTGGTTTTGCTAGGGAAATTTAACATAGCGAGTTCACTATCTTCCACTGTTTGCATAAGGGTTGCCACTCACAACTATCAGAGACTTCCTTCACGTGCATCTGTGGCAGAATAGTCAAAGCAAACCTAAGGCTACAGCATCTGCATGTATACACATAGTCTTCAAGCAAGTTTAGAGCTGGCCACCATCTTATGAGAACACATGGCCACAAGTGCTTCCTAACTCAGCTCTCCACTATAAGTTAAAGCACAATTCTACCTTCAAGAGGCAGTTCTAAGCTAGTTATAACATGTCCACAAAAGGTTCTGTGGATTCCTCCGTGGCTACACAAAAGCAAGTCCGTCATGCTTCTGATAACTCAGATGTACAGGAAGCAGAGTTCAAGCTTACTGAAGGACAAGATGTACGCCCTAAACGTGCGTTCAAACCTACACAAAAGATTAGAGAGACTTTTGAGACAACCAGAGACGAATTTAAGGACAATTTAGATGATTTATGGGAAAGAGTGGAACACCACATAGCAACTCTTCCACGCTTTAACAATGATGCAACAGAGTTGACTGCGGTTTTGAATTGCTTATCTACCGCCTATGATCGCTACCAGAGACTGTCCGCAAAATACATCACATTTCTGGGTAATTCTGATTTTGATGATGCCTCAGCAGAGCTAGCTGAGATAGAGACTCTACTCCAAAGAAATAATGCTTCAGTTCAAGATGCCAAAAATAAAGCAGAATTCCGCATTGCACACTTACAAGAAGTTAGGTCACATCGATCAACTTCAACCAAGCTTACATCCTCATCTGCCAGATCGTCTCGTTCCAGAAGGTCAGCTTTACATGAGAAGCTAATAGAAATCCGTGCAGATGCAGAAGAAGCTAGTGTAAGAAGTTCTTTTGCTAAGAAGGAAGCAGAGATAAGAGAAAAAATGGCACGGATGAAGGCTGAGGCAAAGATCCTCCAAATGGGGATGAAGGCTGAGGCAAAGATGCTCCAAATGGAAAGGGAAGAAGCAGCTGCCATAGCCAAACTGAAAGTCCTTGAACAAGCATTAGGCCAAGGTACTGATCTGAACCACTACATCCCAGGAGAAGTAGAAAACCCAGCAGACCGCACTGCTGATTATGTGCTAAAGCAACTAACACCTATACCTCCTGCTTACCATGAAGATTCAGCTCTCAAAACAGAAGCTTCTAAGTTGCGCATACCGATGCCACCCCCAATCTTCAATGCAGACATACCAACACAGCAACAGGTGATGCCACCTACCAATGACAAGGTAATTTCCAGCTACAAGCTAGCAGATTCCCCAGTAACTAAACCACAGCGTAATCCTTATGCTACATCATTTTGGCCTGACATATCTCAGCCTTATACGCCAGAGAACTTACATACCCCAGCGGCACCACAAGTTCATCCAGCAACAAGGAATGAGAGAACCAACATGTCTGACCTTGCCAGATACATGATACGCAGGGAGCTTATAAACACCAGTCTCTCAAAGTTTGATGACTCTGCTGAGAACTATAGAGCCTGGAAATCGACCTTTGAAGCTGTAATCCATGATCTTAACTTCACCGCCAAGGAAGAACTTGACCTGCTTGTCAACTGGTTAGGCCCAGAATCTGCAGAACGCATCAAGACATTAAGAGCAGTTCATACCGGCCACTCAGAGGAAGGTCTTGCTGCAGCATGGGAGAGACTTGAACAGACTTATGGCAGTTCTGAAGCTATAGAAAGTGCCTTATTCAAAAGACTTCAAGCCTTCCCAAAGATAACTAGCAAAGACAACCACAAGCTCCAGGATCTAAGCGACCTATTAAAAGAATTAGAACTAGCCAAGTTAGATCCTCGTCTGACAGGACTGAGTTACCTTGACACTGCTCATGGCGTGAATCCAGTGGTGTCCAAACTACCTTACGGCATGCAGGAAAAATGGGCAGACCAGGGTTCCAGGTACAAAAGAGAACACAAAGTGTCCTTTCCCCCTTTCTCTTACTTTTCCAGATTCATCAGTGACCAAGCTCGGAAGAAGAATGATCCCAGCTTTGACTTCACTGAACCTATTCCAGCAGCTTCATCATCATCCTCAAGGTATGATAACACTGCTACCAAACATAGAGATTTAAGGAGAACAGTATCTGTCAGAAAGACTAACGTCCCACTTACTGCGCCCTCCTACACCAAGCAAGATGCTCCTGCTCTTAAACAAAGGGACTCCAGTCGTGTGTGCCCTATCCACAAAAGGCCTCATCCACTAAAGGAATGTCATGGGCTTAGGGCTAAGACTTTGCAAGAGCGCAGAGATACTTTAAGAGAGCTTGGAGTGTGTTACAAGTGTTGTGCCTCTTCAGACCACATTGCAAAAGACTGTAAGGCTACCGTCGAGTGCACCGAATGCAATAGCGATAGACATGTTACAGCCATGCATCCCACTCTACCTCCAGAGAACACACAACTTTCAACAGTGCCTAACCCCGTTGCAAAACATGGCGGGGAGCTACAACCTCAAGACTCAGCTACACCCACAGTTTCCTCATCATGCATGGAAGTATGTGGGGAAGAGAACAATCCCAAATGCTGTGCTAAGGTTTGTCTGGTCAAGGTCTACCCAGAAGGGCAATCTGAGAAAGCCATCAGAATGTACGCCATCATAGATGAACAGAGCAACAGGTCTTTAGCAAAACCTAAATTCTTTGAGATCTTCGGTATAAAGGGACAAGCAATGCCGTATTCCATTGACACCTGTTCCGGTCATACAGAGACTTTCGGCAGAAGGGCCACTGGCTATGTTATCTCCTCAATCAAGGGGAATACCCACATACCCTTACCAACATTAATTGAATGTGACCAGATACCTGATGAAAGAGAAGAAATTCCTACTCCAGAAGCTGCACTTCATCATCCTCACCTAAAACACCTTGCTAAAGAAATTCCTCCGATGGACATGAATGCTGACATTCTACTACTACTGGGAAGAGACATTCTGAGGGCCCATAAGGTACGCCAATATTGCAATGGTCCAGATGACGCCCCATATGCACAAAGACTTGATTTAGGCTGGGTAATTGTGGGCGATGTGTGCCTGGGCAAGAGCCATAAACCTTCTCAAGTTAACTCTTTTAAAACTTATGTGCTCAAAAACGGTCGCACAACTCACTTCAAGCCATGCTCACATCACTATGAAGTGAGAGAAAAGTTCTCTGACCTCTTCCAGGTGCCAGAAGTAATTCCTACACCTTATGATGACTTAGGAAGATCAGTGTTTTGCACAACGCAAGATGACAACAGAATAGCCTTGTCCATAGAAGACAAAGAGTTTATTAAGATAATGGACAGCGGATTCTGCAAGGATGAATTTAACCGCTGGGTTGCACCTTTACCTTTTCGGAATGTTAGAACACGACTGCCAAACAACCGAGAACAGGCTTTATCCAGATTCATGTCATTGCAACGTACATTAAAAAGCAAGCCTGAAATGAAGGATCACTTTGTGACCTTTATGAATAAGATACTTCAAAATGACCATGCAGAGCTAGCTCCACCCTTGCAAGAGCATGAAGAATGCTGGTATCTTCCCTCCTTCGGAGTATATCACCCACGTAAACCCAAGCAAATCAGGGTGGTATTCGATTCAAGTGCCAAGCATTGTGGCGTATCTCTAAATGACGTTCTCCTCACTGGTCCGAACCTAACCAACAATCTGGTAGGAGTGCTTATGAGATTCAGAAAAGAGCCAGTTGCCATTACCGCAGACATTGAACAAATGTTCTATTGTTTTATTGTACGACAAGATCACAGGAATTACCTTAGGTTTCTATGGCACCAAGACAATGATACCAGCCAGGAAACGGTTGAATTCCGCATGAAGGTGCATGTGTTTGGCAACAGTCCTTCACCCGCAGTCGCTACATATGGTCTACATAGAACTGCCTGTGATGGCGAATCAGAGTTTGGAAAAGATGCCCGACACTTCATTGAAAGAGACTTCTACGTGGACGACGCACTCAAATCTTTACCTACAGCAGAAGAAGCTATAGATCTGCTTAAAAGAACACAAGGTATGCTTTCTAAGGCTCATCTAAGGTTACATAAAATTGCTTCCAATAGTGCTGCTGTCATGAAAGCTTTTCAACCCAGCGATTATGCCACAGAATTTAGAGACTTGGATCTCGGCCAAGGCAATCCACCAGTACAGAGAAGTCTGGGTTTGCAGTGGGACTTGTTGCATGATTCCTTCGGCTTTCAAGTAAGTTGTGCAGATAAGCCATTTACCAAGCGGGGAGTCCTCTCAGTGGTGAACAGCCTATATGATCCACTGGGATTTGTAGCACCCTTAACTGTACAAGGCAAATTTCTGTTAAGACAGCTCTCAGAGTCTATTGAGGACTGGGATGCTCCACTGCCTACAGACAAACAGCGAAGCTGGGAGTCTTGGAAGGAATCTCTACAAGCCTTAGATGGGATTCATGTACAACGATGTTACACTCCAACGTCTCTTGCCACAAGTCAGAGAAAAGAAATCCACATATTCTCAGATGCATCTACTGAAGCCATAGCAGCTGTCGCCTATTTGAAGGTAATAGACTCTTGTAATGAAACTCATGTTGGATTTCTATTTGGGAAGGCTAAGTTAGCTCCTAGGCCTGAACATACCATTCCTAGGCTCGAACTTTGTGCAACTGTACTGGCTGTAGAGATTGCAGACTTTATACAGCGAGAGTTGGATATTCACATAAATGATGTTCAGTTTTACACAGATAGCAAGGTCGTTCTGGGTTATATAAGCAACCAGAAGAAACGCTTTTATGTTTATGTCAGTAACCGCATTGAAAGGATCAGAAAATCCTCTAAACCTGAACAATGGCACTATGTTCCAACACATCTCAATCCTGCAGATTGTGCCACCAGACCAGCGTCTTATAGTGCCTCTAAAAATTCTTCTTGGTTGACGGGCTCAGAGTTCTTGCAGAACCAGCCTGAAGAAACTTCCCTACAAGATGTCTTCAGTCTCCAAGACCCTGACATCGACTCAGACATTCGTCCTGAAATAAGTACCCTTATTACAAGATCCAAAGAAACATTTGGTTTGGGCTGCCATCACTTTGAATGCTTCTCCAGATGGCTAAATCTTGTACACGCCATCGCAAGGCTCACCCATGAGACTCTAACCACATGTTTGGCTGAAGTGACTGCTATCGTCAATTCAAGACCTCTTGTTCCTGTATCCACGGATCCAGAGACCCCTGTTATTCTCACTCCAGCAACTTTTCTCACTCAAAAACTTGGAACTGTTCCTAGTCTACCTGAAAACCTTTCATATCAGAAGAGGTGGAAACATGTTCAACATCTCACCTACTGTTTCTGGAGCAGATGGAAAAGGGAATACCTTACTCTTCTTCAAGAACTTTGTTTAATTTGTTTCATCACTTGATACGTGCTTGAGAGACTTGTCCATTGGACTACTCCATATACACATTCCAGTATTGTTGTGTTTTGCATTCTTGTATTTTGTCTTTCAGGTCAGAACCATCGTTGATTATCTCATGGACATTAATCCATAATGTCAAATGGTAAAGTGAAATCCTAGGATTTCAGACGGGGAGTGTGCTGCCCTAGTTAGGGTTTCTCAAGTTGAATCCACCATTTTGTATGGATGCTATATGATTTATTGAGTTCTTATGTATTTGTTATCCTTTGCTGCCATCTACTGGCCAATGTTATATTTACCTCTGTAAGTTAATGTAATTACCATATGTATGTGTCATGTGACCACTCCTGTTCTGTAAGCTCACTTCCAGTTCCTGTGTCAGCCTCATGTGTAGCAGACATGTTTTCCTGAGCTGCAGAAAGGATTTTGCTTTGACCTCTATGTATCATCCCTCAAGGTATATCTGTGCATCATCTCAAGGTACAGCAATAAACTACCTAAAGCATTACCATTGTATCCTCCTCACTGGATCCTTACATGCAACTGGTTTTGCTAGGGAAATTTAACATAGCGAGTTCACTATCTTCCACTGTTTGCATAAGGGTTGCCACTCACAACTATCAGAGACTTCCTTCACGTGCATCTGTGGCAGAATAATGATGATTATCCGGTAGTCAAGATTGACCTTTGGACACCCAATGGATCAATGTTCGCCATGTCATTCTGTCTCTTTTGTTTCTTTCAAGTCCTTTAGTGTCTGCTTTGACAATGTCCAACCATCGCGTACGTTGATCCGCTGATGAATTTGGTTTAATATGCTCCAGGATGTCCTTGTTCAATGTCCTTTCTGCCATGGTATGCGTAACATCCCCCTCCAACACAATAATTCAAAGGCGTCTACTTCCCTGTGATCTGCTTTTTTGAGTATTCAGGTTTCACATGCATAGGTTGCAATAGGAAAGATGATTGCATTGACCAGTAGTGTTTTTGTTGCAATGCTGATGGTGTTGCTCTTCCATATCTTTGTCATTCCTTGCATAGTAGCATGACCAAGAACAATTTGGCGTTTCATTAAAGGACCTGATTTGCCTGTACGGTTGATCTTGGAACCAAGGAAGATAAAATTTTGCACCGATTACATTTCTTCATTGTCGACTGTTATTCTTGCACCATTGTCTGCAGTGGTCATTACTTTCATCTTTTTGATGTTGAGGTACAGTCCCATTTGTGCGCTTTCCTCCTTGACTTTCCTGACCAGATATTCCAGATCTTTTTTCACTCTCAGGGAGCAGTGTTGTGCCGTCAACATATCACAAGTTATTGATGTTCCTGCCTCCGATTTTCACTGCAATTGTAGACGCATCCAAGTAGCATTCTCATGATCATTTCAGCATAGAGATTGAACAGGGCTGGTGACAGGATGCATCCCTGCTAAACGTCTTTCCCAATATCAAATTAATCTGTATTTCCATATGCTGTCCTGACAGTGGCTTCTTGATGCATGTAGGGGGAACGAATCAAAGAAACCAGCAGTTCTGTGAAGCCCATTTGCTGTAAACAATTCCATAACTTGTCATGATCCACACAATCAAATGCTTTGCTGTGGCCGATAAAACAGAGGTATACATCCTTTTGGTACTCGCGTGTCTTCTCCATGATCTACTTCAAGTTTGCAATTTGGGGGGAAATTTACCAGAATGGATTCGTAAAAAATAGGTGTATTCGTAGGCAGAAATACAACTATTTTTTACACATTTGTATTTTCGGGATTTACAATCCCGAAAATACAACAATTTCTATTCCTAATGATGGGACATTCGTATTTGTATTTACAAATACGAATGTCTAAACCATCGATAGGATACGACAGGAATCACCATTCAAAAGAATGGTGGTTCCTGATTTACTGAGCAGCCGTATTGATAATACGGCTGCTAATTGGTGTAAAACAGCCACGCAAATACAACAGGAAAATACACCTTGATTGTCCTGTCGTATTTGGCTTTAGCCTGCACGGATCAGTCAGATCCGTGCAGGCTGCAGTGTAAAAAAAATAGAAAAAATAAATAAAAAAATACAAAAAAACAGCGTGGGGTCCCCCCCACAGCTGTAACCAGCACCAGGCTGAAAGAACCGGGGCCGGTAAATAAAAATCAGGGAACCCGACCAATAGGGGTTCCCCAATTTTTAACAAACAGCCCCAGGCTCCAGGTCCGGGGCTATTTCCCAAAATACGGGGGACAAAATGATTAGGGGTCCCCCGTATTTTAAGAACCAGCCCCAGGCCAAACCAGCCAGCAGGGTAATGCCACAGCCGGGGGGAGACTTTTTATACAAGTCCCCCCGACCAAAGCATTCAGCCCTACCGACCAGTCAGCCTGGCCAGGGGCCCTGGGGGAGTGGGGACCCCCCCCAATAAAGGGGTCCCCCCTCCAGGACTTACCTGACCAGGCTGAAGCCTGTTGTTGTCCCCGGTGGCCCTGTGCGGTGGCCACCGGGCTGATCTTGGTGTAAAAAATAGAACAATAAACTATTGTTTTAAACTGTGGAACTATGAGTCCCAGCAAGCCTCCCCTGCAAGCTGGGACTTGGTGAATCACAAGTCCCAGCCTGCGGGGCATTAAAGGGCTCGCTGGGTCTTGTAGTTCCACAGTAAAAAAAATAGTTAAATAAATACACACTGACACATGAAAAATAAAAGTTGAATACATACATTACACACACACTGATACTTACCTATCTTGATCCCGTAGGTAGGTCCCAGAGTCTTGGTCCGGTGCCTTGTCCTGGTTCCGGATCATGTCGTCTTTCTTCACCATGTCGATCTTCATGTAGGCGTCGGGGTCAGATCCGGGTCCGAAGAAATCCATGGTGGACCTGTGGGCGAAATCCAACTCACCCAGGTCCTCCATGGAAGTTCTTCTGGATTGGTCTGATGTAGTCCAGGCATTCTTCCATCTTCTTCCATCTTCTGGCTTCTTTTTCAAGCTGCCGGGCGACTCCGACAGCTCCCCGACTGTCAGAGCCGCAGAGATGTTTCCTCCTCGGCGTCTGTACTAAGAATGAATTCTGGCCAATCAGGAGCTGCCTAGCGGCCAATCAGGAGCCCGGAAAGTCGGCTCCTGATTGGCCAGAATTAATTCTGAGTCCAGACGCCGAGGAGGAAACATCTCTGCGGCTCTGACAGTCGGGGAGCTGCCGGAGTCGCCCGGCAGCTTGAAAAAGAAGCCAGAAGATGGAAGAAGATGGAAGAATGCCTGGAATTCGTCGGACCAAGCCAGAAGAACTTCCATGGAGGACCTGGGTGAGTTGGATTTTCTTCCACAGGTCCACCATGGATTTCTTCGGACCCGGACTTGACGCCGACATGAAGATCGACATGGTGAAGAAAGACTACATGATCCGGAACCAGGACAAGGCACCGGATCAAGACTCTGTGACCTACCTACGGGATCAAGATAGGTAAGTATCAGTGTGTGAGTAATGTATGTATTAAACTTTTATTTTTCATGTGTCAGTGTGTATTTATTTAACTATTTTTTTTACTGTGGAACTACAAGACCCAGCGGGCCCTTTAATGCCCCGCAGGCTGGGACTTGTGGTTCACCAAGTCCCAGCTTGCAGGGGAGGCTTGCTGGGACTCATAGTTGCACAGTTTAAAACAATAGTTTATTGTTCTATTTTTTACACCAAGATCAGCCCGGTGGCCACCGCACAGGGCCACCGGGGACAGCACCAGGCTTCAGCCTGGTCAGGTAAGTCCTGGAGGGGGGGGACCCCTCTATTGGGGGGGTCCCCACTCCCCCAGGGCCCCTGGCCAGGCTGACTGGTCGGTAGGGCGGCATGCTTTGGCCGGGGGGACTTGTATAAAAAGTCTCCCCCCGGCTGTGGCATTACCCTGCTGGCTGGTTTGGCCTGGGGCTGGTTCTTAAAATACGGGGGACCCCTAGTCATTTTGTCCCCCCATATTTTGGGAACCAGCTCCGGACCTGGAGCCTGGGGCTGGTTGTTAAAAATCGGGGAACCCCTATTTGTCGGGTTCCCTGATTTTTAATTACCGGCCCGGCTCTGTCAGCCTGGTGCTGGTTACAGCTGTTGGGGGGGACCCCACGCCGGTTTTTTTTTCTATTTATTTTTTTTTCTATTTTTTTTTTACACAATGCAGCCTGCACGGATCTGACTGATCCGTGCAGACTGCCAGAAAAAAAAAAAATTTGCATTGGCGGCCGTATATGCGGCCAGCTTATACGATTGAATACGATATCGGAGGGTTACAAAGCAGTTGTATATGACTGCTTTGTAATTTCCCCTCCGGAACACGACTTTGCATACGACTGAAACAGTCGTATGTAGTCGTAGGGAAAATACTAATACGAAAAACTAGGTTTTTCATATTAGTAAATTTCCCCCTTGATCTCTTGTACCTCGGCCCTTGCGAAAACCTGCTTGCATGTCTGGGAGCTCCTTTTCCATGAAGCAGCCCATGTACTGTACATTATGTTTAAAAGCCACATATCATCAGCGGATTGGCCTATTTTAGTGGGTTTGTGATGGGTTTTTATAAACAAGAATAAGTAGTAGCTGGTAGTAGCAAAATTGTGTTACATAAAGTGTTGGAAACCCACATCTTAAAAAAATTAAGACATTTATGTTGCACATTAGGATAATAACTTACATAGTAAGATATACTGTATATGCCAACAACAAGGATGTTCGAACAATCTGATTAATGAGCAGATCTATAGCTGTACAAGTTGCACAAAATACTTTTTATCAAAAGTTCCCAGCTGTGAAAAATATGTCTTTGGAATATGGTATACCTTCGAGATCTCCCTAGAATGTTTCAACTATTCATCAACTGTGCTGAAATACATATCACAAACATATCATGATGCTGTAGGTATTACGGAGCACCATCATTTCACCAAACTGTACTTTAAGTAGTGCACTTCAGTTGACTTTGTCAGCAGCAACATTGACCTGGATATTGACTTCAGATTTGGGCTTTTAATTTGGAAAATTGGTCTGGTTTGTTTGCTTTTTGAGAAATGTGGTGGACAAACATACATTACAGGGTCCTACATACACTGGTCCCTTTCAAATAATCCTTTCTTAGCTGGGTGCTGCATGACCTCCCGGGATCCCGACTGACATGGGCTATTCTCCCTTGTGGGGGTCCACGACTCCCATAGAGGGAGAATAGATTAGGTGGCGAGCCACTGATCCTGCAGAGTGGTGAATGCAGTGAGCCCATTGTGGGTTTTGTTGCACTCGCCCTGCTGTCTGAGTCCCGGCAGTTGGGATTCCAATGTTGGACTAATGACTGTCGGGATCCTGACTGTCTGCGCACTATTCCACTCGCATTTAGCTATCCAGCTTTTCCAGATATACAAGAAATATTGAATTTGGAACGTACAGGAAAACCATAAATAGGGGTTTTAAAAGGTTTAAGAACCCCCCCCCAACAGTCCTTCATCCCCCAGAAAAGCATAATACCAAAAAAAAAAAAAAACACTTGCACAGGCTAAAGCTTTTCTGACACACTTACTTTATCTAAGAAGGCAGACAATTTTTCTTATCTTTATTTCATTTTCCATTATGCACTTGCTTCGTAAAATTAATTTCACCTTTGAACTTAAATAATAAATTACTTATTAAAATGAAACTTATATTGCACCACAGAAAAGATTTGTAATAAGATATAGAAATGATATGGATTGCACATTTTTACGGAAATTGCTTTGAATTTACCTATAAATTATTTTAATATTATTCTATGAAACTTTAGTAAAAGTGACTTTACCAGAAATTCTGACTATAAAGGTCAAAGTAATGTATTCAAAGTAAAACTTGCCTCAGATATTTATAACATATATATCACGACTTGGTGTTTTTCAGATATTTTGAATAGAGTGGAATATCCTCCCTTTGTAAAAGATGAGTAAAACTAAAATACTAATTGCTCTTCAATGCATTGTACAGTAATTTGAAGTATAAGTAATTGTAATTGACATATTATTTTTCCAATGCCAAGAACAAAGTTATTTCCTTTTTATATAGGCATAGATACGCTATGATATTAGGGTGGAAATGTAGGAAACATAGAAAATTGATTCAGCCCAGAAAACACCAGTGACAAGACTCCAAATGCCTGCAGGGTGTCAATCACCCTGCGAGCAGTGAGCATAGGCTAGACTTTGCTCCCTGCCTTTGGTCCAATGGCTTGCGCATGCCGTGCGCATGTGCGGTTGTTCGATAATAGCTCAGGCTGCGAATTTGCAGCCCGGTGAGCGGGACTGAATCAAGCCCTTTGTGTAGCAGCTTCTCCAAATGTTTCACTGCTTTATACATCCACCCAAATTCTAGCAGGCTGGGGTAATATGGATTACAATAGAAGGATAGGTTTTGCTTCGCTTCAATAATGGTAATTGTACATTTATTATAATTTAAAATTAGATGGTTTTATTAATTTAATATTAGATTTAGACAAGCAATAATAATATCTGGGGTAATATGGATATCGGTGATGGACCTCAAACTACATTCCTTACTACCTTAAGAGTGTCTTCATATATTCTTCCAGTGTCCACATATACTGTATAGTAAAACATCACTGAATTAACTGAGAATAGTTCAAAGTAGAAGAATTCCCCTTCATGTAGATCAGTGGTTCTCAAAGTTTGTCCATAAGGACCTGAAATATTTCATGTGTGACAATAATACACCTGTGCACCTTCTGGGTGACCAAGAAAATGTGAACTGATGGCGCCAAATGTATCAAGCTTTGAAAGTGATAAAATAGAGAGTGATAAACAACCAGCCAATCAGCTCCTATCTGTCATTTTTTAAACCCAGCCTGTGACATAACAGATAGAAGCTGATTGGCTGGTTGTTTATCACTATCCATTTTATCACTTGAAGCTTAATACATCTGGCCCTAAGTTAGGGCCCTAAGGTGCACTAAGCTTAAAAAGTGATAAAATGGAGAGTGATAATCAGCCAGCCAATCAGCTCCTATCTGCCATGTCACAGACTGTGTTTGAAAAATGTCAGTCTTGAGCTGATTGGCTGGCTGTTTATCACTCTCCATTTTATCACTTTTGAAGCTTAGTGCATCTGGCCCCAGGTCTGAGAAACAGTGGTGCCAAGAGGGAAGGGAGGAGGGTTTTCCTTACCCGAACCTTAGCCAGATGGAAAGCCCTGGGGCCCGCTGCCCTCCTCACAACTGCAGACAGCAGATAAAGTACTAACTGCTACTGCAGCACATGGCATACACTACAGAAGCAGTCATTCCTCTCTCTCTCTGGTGTTTGCTCCATCCTTCACTGGCATCCCCCTGTACAGCATTAGGCCACACATGACCTGTTATTTTTTACTTCTCTAAAGAGGAGGTATAGCCATAGCTTTGGCCAGGCTTCTCAGTACCTGGGCCCAGTAGAGCTGTTTGATGTTCCTGCTGAGAAACACATGGATAGATGTATGAAGCAGTGACAAGGGAAGATACGTAAGCCAGAGGAGAAGTGGCCCATGGCAACCAATCAGCACTGATGTAACATCTGTAATTTACATAATATAAAATTAAACAGAGCAGCTAATTGGTTGCCATGGGCCACTTCTCTGGCTCACTTCTCCTCCCTTATCACTGCTTCATACATCTACCCCTGACTTAGTTTAGATATCTTCACTGTGGCTGAGAGGATCTCTATACTAGAAATCCAGGCATTGATATCATAATATTGATATGGTCATAATGTTACTATGCTTGGCATGTCAACATTGATCACGTTCACATTCAGCATGTCAACACTGATAAAATGGCCAAAGGATTAGATTGTTGACAAAAGGTTCTGCGTATGATTACATTATTTGGTGTGGTGAAGTTGTACTTCTGCAACGTCATCATTCTCCGCCACAGCTAACAGAACTTTCAGAACTAGTACTAGTATAACAAAAAAGTGTCTACCCCTCCCTATGCACGTATAAGCTCCTAACGGGAATATCTCTCTTAAGGTGTCCCCACACCTTCCAAAAGCATAATAGGTACAAAAGATGTGAGAGATGTTCCCTTCGGCGCCACAGGCGGAAGTACAAAGTTAATGTACGTCACTTAATATGGAGTGTGGAGAGGACAATGCATCTGACTGAGGCATAGGAAGGATATATCACTGTAAAAATTGGACAGATCTTGGAAATCTGTGTAACATCCACGCCATATATAAGAATCTCTCCACAAAAGAGTTCTCATATACCTCTGCTGTGAGTCTGGTATAAGGAATGCCGGACAACTTCAAGAAATTTGACATATAATTGTCTGAGATGAATAAATTGGAGAGGATTTATTTATTTACAGTTTCTTATATAGCACAGCAGATTCCGTTGCACTTTACAACAGTAGACAGTGATAAAACAAACTGGGTAACAACAGACAGACTTGGAGGTTAGAGGGCCCTGCTGCAAGCTTACAATCTATAGGGATACAGGAGGGAAACACAAGGACAGGCATCAGTAATAGCATAGCAGTCCCACCAAGTCCAGAAGGGAAGCTATAAAATACATAAGTGCCTCAGAGGGTTATGCGTGTAGAACTTAAATATGATAGGCTTGCCTGAAGAGGTGAGATTTCAGAAGATGAACGATACCTAGAATTAAGGGAGGTATAATCCCTCTACACCCGCTACTTTTCACCACCCCACCTCCTTACCATCCACATTGGTGTTTAAAAATGGGTGCATCAGAGAAGAGGAACGGTACACACTATTAAGGGATGTACATTCACTTTGCACTTCCACCTGTGGCACCGAAGGGAACATCTCTCACATCTTTTGTTGCTATAGTAACAACAGAGCTGTTAGACTTTTATGGAATTATTAAAAGTCTGATGGATTAGTTATGAATGTTTCCATTGTTTAAAAATTATTTTGAATTGTATTATTGTAGCTGCATGAGGTCATCTGTTTACTCAATAAGAGTTTTCATTTTAAAGCTTCGTAATTAGTCAGATGCATATAGTAATTTACTAAATTGGCAATTCTTTCTTATAACTTTATTAAATTGTGGCCACCTGTTTCATTACAGGCATTTACTTGTCAATGCTGGGTGACATGTATTGTTTATGTTACCACTAAGGGGGTTATTCACGTTGGCTTGGCCAAATGCGAATTCGGTCCTCTGACCGATGGTGTGGCTCTGCGCATGCGTATCAGCAAATATATACGCATGTACAAGGATACTGTCTGACCTGAATCAGACAGAGGGTAAAATATTACTACATATCTCCAGCATACATTATATCCTATATAATAAAAGACTAACACTGTTCCTAACCTCTGTTGGGGAAATTCTAGTGTTGTGGACACTGGGCTTGCACAGCTGCCGGCGCTGAAATAACTGTAAGGCTGTTCTGTTGTTTTTTACTGGCTGGTAACCGGTCAAATTATAATTGGGAACAAACACAATAATACTGTACAACAAGATTGGTCATCAATAGAACCTATAGCATCGAATTTACTAAAGTTTCTAAAGCAGACAAGCAGGGCCGGTGCTAGGGTGTTCAGCGCCCTCCTGCAAACTATAAATTTGCTCCCTCTCATACCTCACATGGCCACACAATAGTACCCCATTCCAAATGTCACCATACAGTAGCACAATCTTATTCACATTACACAGCACCAGTGCTATAACTAGCCATTATGGTGCCCTTTAGCAATTGGTGACTGCCCCACCACTACAGTATAAACTGGCACGCTGCAAAAATTTTGTATGGGGAAGGAGCGTGGCCATATAAAAGTACCAATAACACCGTAATGCCCATAACACATAATGCTACACACGGTAATGCCTATTACACATTATTCCACCCACAGTAATTCCCATTATATAGTATACTACACATCCTGATGCCCCTAACACAGTATGCAGCACACTGTAATGCCCATTACACATTATGCCATACATCATGATGCCCCTTACACAATATGCTGCACATTATATAATGACCATATGACATTATGACACACATTAATCTACACGTAATGCCTTGAGTACTTCTGCATATACCCACAGTAGTAGTGCGGCTTATACATAACGCCCACACTTACCGACAGTAGTAGCGCTGCTTATATTTTTTATATATACTGTATATATATATATATATATATATATATATATATATATATAAAATAAATAACTCCCACAATTACATACAGTTACACATACATAACTGCTATCTATGTGGGGTGCCTGCTAAATATGTTTTGTAATTATTAATTATTTCATGCTTAGATCTGACGGTTCTACAGTGAAATGTTGGAGCTAGACCCCAGGAAGTCTATGGCAGTGTGACATACTCTATTATATATCCCCAGGCAACCCCATCCATGGCTGTAGCAGCTCCTACCTGAGACGCTGGCGGCCAACTGGCAGTCACTGCAGCCCGAGGTCTCCTTCTCCTCCTACCTCTTAGGGCTGACCTCTAGCACCCGCTGACCCTTCCTAAGTCTCACCCTCGGCCCCCCCCCACAGCTCCCCTTCCCCCGGCATGCCCAGCTTCTCCTTCCTGAGTGAGCGCGGAGTCCGAGTTCCCGGAAGCGTCGCCTGTTCACTCTTCACCCCCGCACGCGCATGCGCCGCAAGGTGTGCTCAGTCCCGTGTACACCACCTCCCTGCACAGAGTGGCAGTCACTGCAGATCAGCGCCTCTTCAGCTCGGTGCCTCCCTGCACTGCAGAAGCTGCTGAGTGGCTAATGCCGGCCCTGCAGACATGTATGTGTGTTGTTGCCCATAGAAAATCAATCATATCTTTTTTTCCAGGATGAAATAGAGACACAATAGCTAGAATTGTGTTTGTTGCTATTGGCAACACCACCACTTGTCTGTTTTAGAATCTGTAGTAAATCTAACCGCTAGAGAAATGCATCAGTGTTTGGAGGTACTACAAAATTTGTATATTGGTGAATTTAATTTTGCTCATATTGGCTATAGTTAGCATAGTGACTCCACGGCAGCCCGACTCTGTCCCCGGCGCCCCCTTTGCTCTGTCCCCGGCATCCATGGCAAGCCTAGAGAGCACCTCTCACACAGCACTGGTAGCCACCAGGTCCCCTGCACTGGTGGATGCCGGCAGAGAGGGGATCATGCGGGCGCCGGCGGAGAGGCGCTCCATCTGTCTGAGATGCAGCTGTGTCTCAGACGCTCCTGCGTCTCAGTATTATCGTGGCAGGGTATGGCAACCCTGCCCGTGTCCGCTTCAGGGAGAGCCTCCTTTTCAAATCCCCACTATCCACACCAGCCGAAGCATGGCAAGCGGACGAGTTACGCATCCCCCGACCTGTTCATACCCCCACTATCCACATCGGCGTGGAGTTGATTTTATGAAGTGTGGTGCGCGCAGCGAGCCACCGAGCCTGAAGCGCGGCGCGGCGTGGGGACACGGATTACTTTACATGTATTGCGCGTCCACTCGCCACGCTTCGGGCTCTGTGGCTCGCTGTGCTCGCCATACTTTATAAAATCAACTCCACATCGACGTGGATAGTGGGAGGTTGGGGGGACCCGTAACACGTCTGCTCGCCACGCTTTGGAGGTGGAGGTGTTTCATGAACACATATCTGACAGGGACACTAACTACACTGGAAGTGGGAACACTACGCTACTTCTGACAGGGACGCTGACTACGCTTACTACACTAGCGGGTACACTACGCTACTTCAGACTGACTACGCTAACTATGCTGGCCGCACGAACACTACGCTGATTCTGACAGGGACGCTACGCTAACTACGTAACAGGCGCCGTGCTATTACACAAGTACCCTTAGCAGTGATAGATATATCAGGTTGGTAACTAATCTTGGTCAGTGGAAATATAATTAATTTTGCTTTTGAAATAATAAGTTTGAGTTGGCAAATAGGAAATGGCAGAAAGGCATTCAGCAACACGGACCAACACAGATGTGATGAATCGGGGAGAATAGATACATTTCAGTATTATCCACATACATATGATGCTGAAATCCAAAAGAGCTGATTGGTTTGCCAAGAGATGTAATAAACATTAAGAAAAGAAGAGAACCTATGACTGATAGACTGATAGACTGATAGAGGTAGCAAAGAGGTGGATTCAGAGAAGCAAATACTGAAAGAGTGATTAGATAGGTATGATGAGAAACAAGAAAGGTTTGTTCCCTGAAGACCTGGGTTTGTAGTGTTTGTATGAGAAGAGAATGGACAACAATGTCAGTTGCAACAGAGAGATCTTAAAGAATAAGAAGGGGTTTATTTACGAAGATAGGAGGATCCCCCCCCCCCCCCCCCCAAGATCATTTTTATTAAGGTTTTTGTTCCGTTACTCACGGAAGGGGAAGGGATACAGAATAGGGAAGGGGGTGGGAGAGGCTACAATCCAACATACACTGACTTAAATATAGACAAGAATAAGCATACAAACATGTGGTAATTAGACTAAAGATAAAGATAAGAACAATACAAATATAGAGATTCGGTTGACATTTTAGAGGAGGAAGCTTAGTGGTTTCTCCAATATATTAGGCCATGTCAAATGATAAGGTAGCCCCTTCTGTTGAAGATATATACTCCCCCCAACAAGACCATGTCACTCACGGGGAAGAAGATTTTGGGGAAGGGGGTAATCCCATAGTTTCCATCTGGAATGAATGAAGAATTCTCCTGACAATTTTACTAAATTGAAGGGGGACGCTTTTTTCCAATCCTGGACTATCGCTGCTGGTGTGGCAATGAAAATATGGCCTAGTACATAACATTTGGCCTGTGGTATATTTGGTGGATAAACGTGTCGCAGCGCCAGAAGAGGAGACTCCTTGACCAATGCCCCAAGAACTTTGGAAGCAAGATCAAAGACCACCCCCATAAATGTCTTATTCTCGAACAGGCCCAGAAGATGTGAAAGAAGTCTCCGATCTCGTTGCAATCCCTCCAGTATAGGTCGGAGACTGAGGACCAGATTTATGCAGTTTAGCGGGAGTAAAGTACAGGTCATGTACAAGTTTAAAATGCATTTCTAAGTGGTTAATACATTTATACATCTTATGGGATGCCAGATAGATTGCTTCCCATTGTTGTTGGGAGAGAGAGCACTCCAAGGCCTCTTCCCATTTTAGTTGTGTGGGGAATTTATCCTCTAGACCCTGTGCCTGATGCTCAGAATGAAGATAGGATTTTGTCCAAAGCAGCCAATCAGAATCTAATTATTTATTAGCACCTTCTAGAAGATAAAATATATGATCTGATTGGTTGCCCATAGCAATATGTCTTCAATAGAACTCCCATCTTAGTAAAGTTACTACAAAGTGAGTAGTGACCTGTAGATATCTGAGTGACCAGATAACTCACTGCTTTAGTCAGTGCTGTCTCTGTGGAATGTTGGGAATGAAAGACTGAATGTAGTGGGTCCAATAAGTTGTGTGAGTTAAGAAAATGTGTGAGGAAAGTGTAGGCAAGTCTCTCAAGTAGCTTGGAGGGGCATGGGAACTGAGGGATGGGATGGTAGTTTAAGGTGAGAGTTTGGGTAAGAATATTGATTTTGTTTTAGAATAGGAGTAATCACTGCATTAATAAACAGCGAAGAAAAGATACCGGTAGAGACAGAGAGACAAAAGGCCTGATTCAGACCTGCTTGCTAAGCTGCATATAAATCGCTGAATGCCGCCCTCCCCACCACCTGAATCCGCTCACTAGCATGGAAGCGGATGTGTTCGCATATACATAAGCTCGCTTGCGGCCGAACGGAATACATTTTTTCTCTTTTCGCTAATATAAGTCAGTCTACACCAGTGGTAGCCAACTGCAGTCCCTGAGAGCTACCAACAGTTCACATTTTCCAGCTCACCTCCCAGGAACACAGGTACACTGATTACTAACAGACAAATTTTAAAATATCCACAGGTGAAGCTAATTACCTCACTTGTGATTCTGTGAGGAGACCTGGGAAACGTTAACTGTTGGTAGCTCTCGAGGACTGGAGTTGGCTACCCCTGCTCTAGACAAACTTTTATGGCCAAATTTTGACTGGGCATTTCTATGGGTATGCCCAGCATTTCTATGGTCACACCCACCATTTTTGTGGGCATGCCCATGAAATGCTAGGTGGTCCCCTGCGGCCGCTCCCTTACCACCCATCCTGGAGTGAATGCCCCGACGAGTGTGAAACTCGCCGAAGGCGTTCGCTCCTGGGGTTTGCACATGCACATATTTAAACCCCAAACATTGGATGGGGGAGCAAATTCGTCCCACACTAAGCGAGTCTAAATTGCCCCCGGAGAGAAAGAGAGAGAAAGAGAGATATTACAGATTTTAGTTAGGGTTGGCATGAGCACACAAGACAGGGCTTTTCTTATTTGTGAGGGTATAGGATCAAAAAAATAGAGGTACAGTAATAGAATAGCAGGATAAGAACAGTGCTCACACATCCTCTGCATTTGTACGATCCAACGAAGAGCAAGTACCAGAGAGTTCAGGTAGGGGATTATGCAGGTCGCTGGCTAATGAAGAGTATGCCATTTTATCTTAGATCTTATCAATCTTGTCCTTAAAGTAGGAAGCGAGACCTTGCACAGTTATAGTGGCTGGTGGGTTGGGTAAGGGAGAATTGAGAAATTATTTAAGTGTATTACAAAGTTGTTTGTGATTAGAGGTTTGAGCAGAGAGGAGAGTTTTGAACTGTGTTTAGTTTGGCAGTATACTGGGCATTAGAGTATATATGAGGATGTCGCTTGGTGTTTTGTATTTATGCCACTGATGCTCAAATTAGCGTGGCAGTGTTTGTAGGTGTTCATGTATAGTGTCACAGTTGACATCTAGGCCTAGGTGGAGCCATTTAATCAGGGTTGCCTACTTTTGAAAAATAATTTCAGGGAGAAAAGTAAAAGCCAGGGGGCAGGCCTTGCATCACCAGGGGGCAGGCCTTGCGTCACCAGGGGTCCCCTACAGTATTTTGATAAGCATGCAGACAGATTTGGGTTTGGGCATGAAATATGGTTTTGTATTAATATGGTCCGCAACCAATCAGAAAAAAATTTCTGTGAATCGCCTGCACTGTAGTCCTCAACGGGTTATATGGTTTTGCAATGTGCCCTATATGCATTAAGCTCAAAACATGTAACTTACTTTCCGGAGGAGGGGAGAGGAGGACAGAGTCAAGGAGGGAGAATATAATATTATTGCGGCAACTCTGCTGCTGCTTTCCAAGCACTGTTTACTTTTAGGCAAGTGATTAAGGGGATATCTTCTGTGCAGGGAACTCACACTTAAAAGCCTAGATGAGTATCCAATTACCTTAGTGCTGCAGTGTGGAAAGCAGCAGTCTCTGTGTGCTGTCTGAAAGCCATAGCCGGCTGTCACTGTGTGCAGCTGCTGGAAAAGACTTCACTACTAGCTGTAAACTGCCTGGAAGTGGAAGCCGCTATCACCTGTTGCTGCTAGGGAAGGCTTCACTTGCACACTGTACTGTGTGCCGTATGCGGAGAACGGGGAAGTCTCCTAGCTGATGCAGGTATTCCCGCGATGTGTACTGCGCGGCTTCATAGTGTCAGCGCCGTCATTGCACATGCGCAGTACACACATCGGGGAAGCAAAGCAGCAGCTGCGGGAGAAAAAGGTCCACTTCCAGGAGTCCATGATATGTCCCAGGATTCCGGGAGTCTCACGGACATTCCGGGAGAGTCAGCAACCCTGCATTTAATCAAGGACTGTTTCTAGATCTTGAATATAAAATTGTGGGTGGTATAAACACTTTGGCGCTCCCTTTGGGTTTGAACTGATGTGAAGAATAGAACAAAAAATAAAAATAAAAAATAAATAAATAAAAATAAAAATAAAATAATAAAAATGAAAATAAAAAATAATAAAAATAAAAATGGAAAGCAAAAATATAATGTAGAACTTTCCTTGTTGTCTTTTCTGTTGTCCCTTGTTCTCCTTTTCAGTTTCCTTGGCTCGGTATTTCTCAGGAAGTGGAAGGGAGAAATAGAAAAAGACAAGGAATACAGCAATGTGAAGTAATGTTTGTATTTTCAGTGGTGTATTTCAGATTATGGCTATGGCTGGATGGCGTACCAAACTCACACGGGTATGAGTGTGGATAAACTCATCAGGGTATCTTTATGGTACTAGGTATAAGTGCGTACCAGTACTCACGTGGATTCACGGGTAATGACACACATCAGGGTATCTTTTCTTCAATTAAATTTATTCCAAGTAACGTATATGTACAAAAGTTTAAAACTGGATAAGAGATGGCAATTGAAAGCAGCACTCACTACGATCCTGAAAGTGGGGTCAAATCCGGATATCACCCACCGCAGGGAACATAGGATAACATGTTTCAGGAGTTATACTCCCTTCCTCAGTGTATCCTGAGGAAGGAGTACAACTCCCGAAACATGTTGATCCAGGCATAGTGTGATCTACAAGGAGAGAGAAAGGTAAAACATTGCAGTTATCCTATGTTCCCTGTTTGTTATATAATATTATATATAATCCTCTTCTGATATCAAGGTTAAGTTACTGTAATAACTTTTCATGAAGACTAGGGTCATTATTTTGGAAGTGCCCAATTTAAACTATATCAGAGCTGCCTACAGGCTCCCGAAAATTGGGTCCCCCCCCCGGCCACCCTGAAAGGTGGGCAACCCTCTTGGATACCGCCAAAGCCCCCCCCCCCCGCGTCTCTCCCACGGCAGTGTTAATTTCCCGTGATTCGCTGCTTTTTGGGGGGAGGGAGCGGGGCTAACAAGGCAAATCACATCATTTAGCACCGGCTTCTCATCAAAGACCCGCAAATTGCGGGATTGGCCATAATGGGGGGGGGGGGACTTGAGGACACATACATCAGGCCCCGTCCCCCGAATGCTGTGGATAGGGTTACCACCTCATCCCTTTAATTCCGGACACATATTAATTACACAGGTTCTGTGGCTGGCTGACTTCAAGACTCCATTTCAACTGGGTTTTTTTTAGCCACAGAACCTGTGTAATTGATATGTGTCCGGAATTAAAGGGATGAGGTGGTAACCCTAGCTGCGGACAGGCTAATCTCCAGGCTTCTCCTGGTGAGGAGACTTTAAAAGTAGACAACCCTGAACTATATCCATGTCATTGTCAACTGTGAAGCTCAATCCAGTGTGATTGTTTCCTGATACAGTGATTCCTGCACACTACTTTGGTGTCAGCACACTACAATGCAAAGTCACTAAAATCCACATTGTGTTTGTAATTCAAGAACTACAGGAAACCCATGCAATGATTGGTGCCTCTGGTGTCCTGCCAGTCTGTAGGCCATACAGTAGCTAAAGCAATTTGTGTAAAGGAATTTCATCTTTTACAAGAGCGAAATACAACAAGCTTGTAATGGCAGTATATCTTTAAGATCTACAAACTGTATGTTAATTTATATTTAATATATATAATTAGTTCATGTGATATGCATTAGTAAAATTAAACTTGAGAATTATACAGTACAAAAAAAGTTAACACTGCCAGCAAGTTATTATCTTCTTTCTATAGCTACTTTATTTTTTGTAAATTATAGCTTTGTAATTAATATTATTTGATTAAATATTTGAGTCCTATTTTTAAATACTTAAAAATGATATTTAAAGTTTAAACAAGATTGTGAACTCATTGTATACTACTGCCATCTACTGTTGGTAATGGTATATAACATTAGGTCTGAAACTCCTTTTTTGTTGTACTTGTGCATGTGCATTTGACTATAGAAAGGACAGTTTATTGTATTCAGTGTCCATCTCCTGCTGGTGCAGAAAGTCTTCAGATTTCCAAATCATCAGAACAATCTAATTTCAAAACATAATGTAGTTCAATTTTACAGGCTCTGATCTATCATTCTTGACAATGTTAGTAAGGATAGGGCTGCATGTGACTGAGCATTGTCATTAAAGGCTTGATTATGATTGGCAGAACCTATGATGTTGATACAGTAGGTGTCAGCAGTGTGCGATGGAGGTCAGTCCACATGATGACAGATACTGTGTGTAGTGTTCAATGCTCCCGATTCACCATTTTTTTTCCGGCGTCTCGAGCTGTTTTCACTCCTTGCGGTGAATCTTTTTCACTGAAAATCTGATTCACCCTATTCAATGTTTACTGTTCGCCGAAAGGGAACAGTGAATGCCGGACAGTTCTCCGTTTCATGCTCGCTGCAATTCGCTGGTGTATTTCAATGGGATTTTCACTGTGATTTGCCAAGAGTGTATTCAATGCTAGAACGGAGAACTGCTTTCTACATGATTTTCGCCATGATTCACTATTTTGCATTCAACATTTTTTTTAAGGTGAACTGGAAAGTGATCTTTTAAAATAAAGGGTTTTTGACAACCTGTTATTGACTTGGTGTAAATAAAAACAGTAATTTTATTCTGTGAAGGGGCATGCTATTTGGGTTCATGTGCTTGCAGCACAGGAATATATATATATATTTAAATGTTTAATTTTTTTTTCACACATTACGCCAGCAGGGGGCGGGGAGTCGCTCATTACATATTTACTGCACACTGGTCCCACTCATTACATATGCACGGATTGGGACCAGCGCAGTGCTCCCTCCACTACATCCCCACCAGCTCTCCCGGGGGCAGATTGTGCTGCCTGTGTCCCTGGGAGTCCTTCTCCACCAAGCTTCCATCTCCCTGCCTTCTGCCGCCCCCCTCCCCCCCTGGTCCCTGGGGCATTCACCAGGTGCATTACAGTGTATGGCATAATGTGTAAGGGGCATTACGGTGTGGGGGGTGTAAGAGGTTTACTATAAGGAGGGAAAAAAATATGTAAAGGGCACGCACCATGAACTAGAACACCAAATAATGTCACCTTACATATAAAATGAACCTGAGCACACAAGAAAAATGTGTTTGCCGGTCACTGGGATCTTTACTGAATGCAGTATTCGTGTTGCATATAAGTGGTGTCTATATTATACCCAAAAAGAAAAACATAAAAAACCTATCTTAGTGTGTTATGTTTTCACAATGAAAAGTTAAAAAACTATAATTCAGTACCTCCTTTCCAGTGTCTACTGATGTGTTAGACAATATGAGTTTGTGGGATGAGAAACACCGCCTCTGACAAATTCTTGGAATCTCCAATGTTGATGCACATATTTTCTGTCACCAAAAATGAAAGGTAGCACTAATATAGTGTATTGTATCTAGAAATATTTCTAGAACAAGCATTCTGCCCTGAGATACCTTTGGCTAGTATACTTCATATGTGACCCTGTGAATTCTCCTCCCTGGTGTTTGACAACCTGTTATTGACTAGTACGTGTACTGCATGGAGACTGTCTTGCTTCAGAATGGGAGTCTCTGCTCATAACTCAATATTTCTCCCACTCCTGCATGATAGCAACTTCTGAACACCACGTACTGTCACCTTACTAACCTGGCAAAAATGGTAGTCTTCCTTTGATATATCAAATCCTGGACCCAGACACACTGATAGTGGTTTCCTACGGTCGTCTTATGGAACTATTTTCCCATCTCTCTGTACCCCTTTTTCTTTATTATCAAATAAGGAGTTATTTTATTAAAATACTGACCAAGCTGTCGGATGCAGACAAGGCTCATGTCCTTGATGGTGTGTTACGAAGCTTTATCAATTTCTAAACACTTCCGTCTGGTACTGTGAAGTGGAAGGTTGATTTTCCTCTAATTCCTATCAAATCAATACTTGCTGCTTTTTTTAAGCCCAATAAGCTTTTAGTCTCGGCATCCTATGCAGAAATTACATATCAGCTTTTACACAGGTCTTATATTACCACCAGGTGTCTAGTCAGACCCGACTTGCTTTAAATGCCAAGCACCCGAATCGGGTCTCTGCCACAGTATGTGAAGTTGTCTGGAGGTGTCCTAATTTGGTCATTGGTACAAAATTACATTCAAACCACGCATGGCATATTCTTTACTTTTACGCCTGAGTGGGCACTTGGGAAAATGATCTACCTTCTTGTCGCAGGCCCATCATGAGTCATCACTGCCTGATCGCAAAAATAGCAGTGGCTCAAAGGAAGACTATATTGTCCCAATGGATCTCTACTGACGCTCTTACTGTTGCATTGCTGATGCCCCGTATCATTTATTTATTTAATATGGACTGCTTAGAGATGTCCTTAAATAAAGAAGCAAAAG
The DNA here is from genome assembly GCF_055691185.1 of Crinia signifera. Classification (NCBI taxonomy): domain Eukaryota; kingdom Metazoa; phylum Chordata; class Amphibia; order Anura; family Myobatrachidae; genus Crinia; species Crinia signifera. The sequence continues at coordinate 178,268,186 of NC_139220.1, forward strand.
CAGATTTTTTTTTTAACATATGGTTGCTATATGCTTACTTCTTGGTATAACCTAGCAATACTTTCTACAAAGTGCCCTCCTTTTTGAATTGGGTTGCTATTAGTATTTTCTTTTTGGATATGTGTTTTCATCTTTAAGCTGTAGTGTGCAATCCCCTCTTCTCATTTTAGTCAATGTTAAGTTATAAGGTACACCTTGTGTACATACATTTCTTTTCACTGTATGTCACCTTTCTTATTTCTTGTCTCTGCAATTTTGTTCTTTTTCCATACATATGCATGTTTAAATACTGTACATTGATTGAATTGCATTTATTTTACTCTGTTTGTAGTCAATAAAATATTTTGGGGGGAAAAAAAGAGTAAATGTTTAATATTTCTAGTGTAAACTAGAGGGGAGGGAAATGTCTCAATGATGGACCCCAAGCAGTAAGTATATATTTCCAATATTCCAGAAAAACAGCTTTATTTGGACCAACAATACAGACGACAAATATATAGAATGGGCTCTCACCAATGGGCATAGACTACACAATACAATGCAGACATATACAGCTTAAGATGTTTATGGCAGGCGTCCCTGGAAGCTGTAGATCGTCCCACTGGATCCTGTTCAAAAAAGGGTCCCTCAGCTTGTGGAGTGTTATGGATTGTTTGATGAAAGGGGGCCCAAAATTGTTATTTTTCCTAGGGCCCCATGAGTTCTAAATCTGGCTCTGCTTACAATATATCATATTGATCACATTTTCTACTGGCATTTAGCAGCATAAGGATTGGTACCATCCTGAAGATTTAATACAGCATACGTCTAATCTATGCATTCAGTCATTTAATAAATTACTTTGTATTGAAACATTATGATTAGAATATTGTATTTTCTATATTGTAATCCTTTTTATGAACAAAGTTAGCTAATTTACTTTGAAACTCCACTTACCACTTTTTAAACATTTCCTATTAGTGTCCACTCTCCCGGGTACATACTGCTTCCTGCTGGCAGCTACCTGCTATCTGCAGTAGGTACTTGTGTACTTTCACGGCTCCCATCGCATGCCATCACATGCCATATGTAGTGGCATGCGATGGCATGCGATGGGATGCGATTTTTGCCGTTTTAAGCATTTTTAAAAAATCGCATGCGATTTTTAACAGAAATGCATCCAAATGCATTGAAATTAGTATCAAACATGTTCAATGGCCCCCAAATGTCATTTTTGCAGGCTGTACCACCCCCACTATCAATGTGAACCCGAAGCGTGGCGAGCGCAGCGAGCCCGCGAGGGGCGGCGGTACGCGTCCTACGACCTTTTCATACCCCCACTATCCACGTCGGCGTGGAGTTGAGAATAGAAAGTGTGGCGAGCGCAGCGAGCCCGAATCATGGCGAGCGCAGCGAGCCCCTCGAGGGGACGCGAACACCTGTGAAGCCCGTGAGGGGACGTGTATACCTGTGAAGGTATCCATGTCCCCTCGCCACGCTTCGGGCTTGGTGGCTCGCTGCGCTCGCCACACTTTCTATTCTCAACTCCACGCCGATGTGGATAGTGGGGGTATGAAAAGGTCGTAGGACGCGTACCGCTGCACAGGGGGTGCTGGGGGTGCACAGGCACCTCCTAATGACCGGTCAAGCAGTGCATTTTATTTATTTTTATAGCGCCCGGAGTGCTGAAAGCACTTGCTCTGACACCAGTCTGACAGCGCACAGGAAGTGCTATCAAGAGCCGAGACAGGGGGTCTCGGCTCCTGCAGCCTGCTAGTGCTTCCTGTGCGCGGTCAGGTCCACCGCCGGAACCCGCTTCTCCAGAGAGCCGAGAAGCAGGAAGCCACAACTGTGCCGACTTCCTTAGAGAGATGATGTGATCCACACAGTAGGGGATGGCTGCTGTACGGAGGGGGCGGTCCGGGCACGTGATCTCAGCATCAGCAGCCGCTCTCTGCAGAACACTGATGAATCTGTGTCCCCTGCCTGCGGCTGGCCGGCTGCTAGAGCAGGTGATGCAGGGCAGGCAGCATACAAAGAAGGTCAGTGTGGCATGGGTGCAAAGAGTGGGAGTGTACAAATTTCAGAGCCATGACATCTGCCATACTAGCCTGGCTGAGATGCACATCTATTAAAATAAATGTGCATCTCAGCCAGGCTGGTGTGGCAGATGTCATTTAGGGGACACAGTAATATCAGGGGTGGGGGTGAGAGAAGCATGTTCCGCCTGTGTGTCATTACAGACAAGTACAATGCCTGTCCTTTGCATACACCGGAGCCCAACGATCACACCTGCGCGATTTAGCGCCTATTTTACTCTAAGTTACAGACCAGGGACCCACTTTTACAAAATGAGTTTGTCCCCGGGGACACGCTCTGCTGGACAACGGCGGGCGGAGGGGAGAGGGATATGGAGACTTGCAGGGATGCTGGGAGCCCTGGGAGCCAATGTTAGTAAAAGTAAGACTCCTGCCTCCTCTCTAGCCTCTCCTCTTCCCCCTCTCACCCCACATCAACTCATCCCCTCTCACCCGCCATAACCTCACCACCTTTCGCCCGCCATCAACTGACCCCCTCTCGCCCTGTCACCACAACTGCTCTCACCCCGTCACCTCACACACCCCTGTCCCCCCACTACACCCATCACCGCACCTGCTCTCACCTCCCCCCTGACATAAATAAGTCACCTTCTATTTAGTTTGCATTGATGCCCAATAGGCATTGATAGACACGCCCAGTAGGTGGTGATGGACACGCCCAGTAGGCGGTGATGGACATGCCCCTCCAATGGTGCACCCCCTAACAAAATGGGCTGCGCACGCCTACTCAGTGATATACTGCATTCTGTTGGATAGTACAATATGTTTGCTAAGCTATTGTTATTGCCTTAACTCTTGATTTTTTTGATCATGTATTTCTGATGTCAACCATCACTTATACAGTATGCTACAGCAAAAATAGATTATATGACTATATTGATTTGAAATGACAAACTGATCCAACAATCAAATTTCTTTATCCCCTTCGCTGCAGAAGACTAGTTGGCCCTGGCATGTTCAACAATAAAACAGCAGCAAGGGGCAAAAAAAAAGTGTTCTTACCTATCTGTAATATGACAAGTCCTAATAACAGATAAGGACCTTCTGCACCAGCTGACCTGTATTGGAGAGCTGATGCAGTGCTGCGATAAAACAGCCCGATCGTGGTGTATCAGTGGCACTGAGATCAAGCTCCACAGCACAAATTTGGATAATTAGTCCACTTGGTTGATCATGTGTAGCAAAACATTTTGGGCAATATTTCTGTATGAGATGTAATTTTGCTAAATTTTACAAAATGGTAGGCTGTAGTGGCCACGCAGCACAGGGCAAATCCACCCTGCACTTTGGATCCTGCCAAGTGATGCAAATCCTATGCAAATCATTTGCATTTGCATTGCTGATGTGTTAATGATTCGCTATACAGTGAAGCACTCGTACAATGCCTGCTGTCCCCTGGCTTTGAAGCCAAGAGAAGGCTATACATTTTTTGAGTTGCAGCAACCTCCCCCAGAATAGCCCAGACATGCCTGCGTTGTTGCTCCACACTTGCTACGTTGGTGCTCCCGCAATGGTCGATCAACATCCTGTCACCACCCCCTGTCAATCTGTGAACTGCACTCAGTCGCAATCATCTGAACTGCACTCAGTTGCAATCTGTGAACTGTATTCGGTTGCAATCTGTGAACTGTACTAGGGTTGCAATACAACCGTAGTTCGTAGCCTTGCATAATAGCAAAAATCACGGTGAATGAGGACGCTGAACACTTTGATTGTCAGGGTGGAAACAGGAACCAGAACCAGGAATGGTAGTAGGCAGTAACCATGAACAGAACCAGGAAACGTAACAGCTGCATCAGAAGACTGACCAAAATATACAACACAAAAACCAGGAATACAGTAGTAGAAGCTGTATTAAAATACTGAAACAATGTATTGAAACAAGGAATGTGTATCAGGACATAGGTTCTAAACCCAGACAAGGCCAATCAGTACTAACTTATAACCACACATTTATAACAACTCCTATGCAGGATATAACCAAAACAGAAGTTGACATTCACCTGCATTTCAGAGTAATTGAAACACCCACAAGAAAGTTAGTAACTGACAGCAAGGCAGAATCCTTGCAGATGGTGGACAATATTGTGGAGAGAACAGTCTCTGTGATGTTGTGAAGGTGGGACACAGTGCTCTTTTTTTTGGGGGGGGGGGTGCTTATAGGTGGGGGATGTTGCCTTTTTGGGGTATCTGATATTTCTTCCACTTCCCCTTTGGATGTCAGCTTTAATCTCTCTGACCAGTTTATCCAGTTTCAAGTCTAAGGTCTTGAAGGGGGGGGGGGGGGCAGAGGCAGGTTAGATTAGAGCTGGAAACATAAATCTTGGGGTCCTAGTACACTGATAACTCTGGACCCACGCAAACCCTCCTCTAAACATTCAATCCATGTACTAATAGCTAATCAGCCACATACAGCACTGCCAGTCAGAGCAGCAAATTTGTGTAAAGTGTAAAACTACATAGACGAAACATAAAACGATCTCAGAGTATAATGCCCGGAATCAGCGTGATACTGTATGCTATCACTCTGATTGCGGTGTTGGAAGTGGACACTTGTAGAGTGCATGTGCAGTTGGTGGCTTGCACTTAAGTCAACAGAGGAGGACAACAGAGAGGTATCCAGAGTCTGTAAAGCCTGGTACCAAGCAGGGTAGGAAATAGAAAATTAAGGGGAAAAGATAGAGGTCAATATACTTGCTCTAATGTTATCACACTATTTGCACTGAGGTTTGTAAGTGACAGTTTAAAGGGCTATGCAGATTTAGCATCAAAATGGATGTTTATTACTTTTAGGTGCAAGCAAAATATGTCATATTCCCACCCACAAGCAGAGCTCGAGATGCACTCTAGTTGGCAACAGTATCACACGAATTTGGTTTGCACAAGATATCATGATCTATTCTATATGCTTGGTGGGTGTATAGTCACTCATATGCATGCATTCTGGGAGAATAGAGTGCCATATACTCTATGCCAGGGCGGGCCAAACTGGTCCTCGAGATCTACCAACAGTCCATATTTTCCAGATCCCCTTGGTGGTACACAGGTGCAATGATTACAAACTGTCACATTTTCAAAATGTGCTTGAAAATATGGACAGTTGGAAGATCTCAAGGACCAGTTTGGCCACTCCTGTACTATGCCAACTGATTCTGTACTCACTGCACCATTCAGATAAAATATAAATGGGTCCCAGAATATGGGTGGGATGCACTAAATGAAAAATGCGGTAAAAACCCTGTTATCGGGTTTTTACCACATTTTCATATGCAGGAAAACCCTCACGCCGTGTTTTCGCTGCGGGTAATATCTCCAGCAAAAGCTGGCAATACCCAATTGAAGCCTTTGGGCATCTTAACGCGACCACTGTCACCCCGCACAGACCCCGGCCAACCCCCCCTCGGACCCCCGTCGAACCCCTGCTGCCTGGACCAGTGACCTCCTCCTCCCTGCACTATACATCCTTTTCTGGGTGCAGGGAGGAGGAGAGCCCGCCCCGCAGCCCCAGTGACCTGCGTCATCTTCAGCAGCTGGGTAAGGGAGGGAGGAGGAGCCGCTGGAGAGCCGCCGGGGACCCGCTGCACATCGCCGGCGCAACGCACAGGACAGCTCTTAACGCAAGAGCTGTCCTTTGCAATAATTATCACATATGTTAGTGCATATGCGGTAATTATCACTGCAGTAGCCAGCGATGTACGGCGAAGTAAGGGCGCGGATGTTAGTGCATCTCACCCTATATTTCTTAAAAAATGATTTTTTGTTAATTTAGGCAAATCATACTGTACATTTACATTTTAGTGCTGTTATAGGTATACTTTTTCATTATGTCTAATATTTATGCAAGACATACTGTATTTTAGATAAAGAAATAATGGGTCTGCAGGCAGATGAGATTGTACACAGAGTTTGCTCAGGGATTTGGCTTTCTAGCAGTCTCTTAGCAACAAACAATTTCCTCACAACAGAATATACAGAGTACAGAAAACAGATGCACCTTAACAAATGGAGCTCTTCTAATGATCTAATGTAGCACATTTCATGGATATTTTATTTAATTTTACTAAAAATAGGCGTAGAATCCATTAAGTATGCATCTTTATCGTTCATAATTAAACATGCATTTTTACACAAAAAAAAATATATTTTAAGATGATAAATATTAAGGGCAGACTAAATTGGCCAAGAGGTTCTATGTTTCTATGTGAAAATCAGGTTCTATGGGGGAAATTTACTAAAATGGGCATTTTGGGGGAAATTTACTAAAGGAAATTTGTAAAAAAAATAGGTGTATTTGTATCCAGAAATACACTTATTTACTATCCCGAAAATACGCCAATTTGTATGCGTATTGATGTGCTATCAATACGAATACGAATTGCCGTATTTTCGGGATAGTAAATGTCAAAAATAACGGTATTTCTGGATACAAATACACCTATTTTTTTACATATTTCCTTTAGTAAATTTCCCCCTTTATTTCACATGAGATGTTGCTATGGGCGATCAATCAGATCCATTATATTATCTTCTAGAGCAGTGGTTCCCATGGGCAGTGGTTCCCATTGCTATGGGCAATCAATCAGAATTTATTATTTATTGAGCACCCTCTAGAACAGTGGTTCCCAACCCTGGTCCTCAAGTACCCCCAACAGTGCACGTTTTCCAGATCACCCGGCAGGTGCACTCATTATTCTGTCACATTTTAAAAGATCCATAAGTGGAGCTAATTATTTTGCCTGTGATTCTTTGTAGAGACCTGGAAAATGTGCACTGTTGGGGGGTACTTGAGGACCTGGGTTGGGAACCACTGTTCTAGAGGGTGCTCAATAAATAATTAATTCTGATTGATTGCCCATAGCAACATCCCATGTGAAACAGAACTCCCATCTTATAAACCTTTCAGACCAGACTTACTACCGGGTAAAATTACATTTTTTTTACCGTTTCTAAATGGTAATATGTGCGGTGTGAAAGGTTCGTTTTGAATTACCGGTTCAAGAAAACCGGTAATTCAAAACAGTTAAAAAGCAGGGTCCTACCCGTTTCAGTGTCCCTGTGTAATGTGATGGGATAAAACGGTAACACCCCTTTCAGACCACACTTAGGGCCTTATTTTGGTTCATTCTTTCTGACAAAATCCTTCTTAGATGGACAAAACCATGTGCACTGCAGGGGGTGCAAATGTAACATGTGCAGATAGAATTAGATTTGGGTGAGTAATTTTGTTTCTGTGCAGGGAAAATACTGACTGCTTTATTTTTACACTGCAATATAGATCTCACTTTGAAGTAAAACCCCACCCAAATCTAATTCTCTCTGCACAAGTAACACCTGCCCCACCTGCAGTGCACATGGTTTTGCCCATCTAAGAAGGATTTTGTCAGAAAGAATGAACCAAAATAAGGCCGTTAAACGGGTAATATACCGTTTAAGATATGCGGTGTGAAAGGGAATAAGGCTGTATGACCCATTTTTTTAAGTTTTAAATTAAAACTTTAATTCAATGCCATTTATGCGGTATGAAAGCAGCATCAATAAATTTCTATCAATGTAATATATTACATTTGTATTGGTTAAGTCTTCTGAAATTAAAGTTCTCTCCAAAATACAATGGCTTTCCTATGCTGTATATGGAAATGGCAGCACAACCTCGAAGAGATCTTACTATTTGTGTATTCAAAAAAGTAATAATTGCAAATCATTGCAGGCAAGGAAATTCAAGCTTAAACCCCATTCTCACTGCCACAAAAACCCAGGTATTTGCCAGGCAAGCAGTAATTTCCCTTGTCCTGTCTCAGTGTGAAAGGGTCTTTATGAAATTCCTGGGTGTTATGCCCTGGGAATTAAGACGCAGGTTTTTTGCAGGGTTTTTACGGGGTAATACACAGGTGTATGGCAGTATGAACAGCACAGACCCGGGTTTTTCTTACAAAATGCAAAAAAGCAAGTTCATTGGGGGATGTAATCATGTGATATGTGACAGCCAGCCAATAAAAGCTGTTTTTTAAACAGCCAATCACAGCAATTTGTACAAATTTCCGAACACTCAATCAAATTCCACACACTTGTTGGAAGGCAGACCATGGAAAGCAGTGTGAAAGGGACAGACACTGGAAATTCCCGGGTCTGAGGTAATAACTTATTAGTATTATTCATACTCTTAGGTATATAGGGGCCAATTCAGACCTGCTTGTAGCGGGCCGTATACATCATCTTTCCTGATGTGGGGGGTTTGCGCAAAGCAGTATAAGTAAGGTGGTATTTGTATATTATATATATTTAATTGTGCCTAGTTCACTTTTGTGAATGACTGATTAAAGTACTGAAGAGCAGAATTATTAAAAACATTTTTCAAATTGATCTCCCTTGTTTAAGTTAGTACCGTAGACTATCTTTCACATATGTAATGTAGTACTGCCATCTAGTGGATCATCTCAGTTAAAACAAGTTACAGTAATTTTGTGGACTTCTTTTCTTAAGAAGGACAGTTAACACCACTATTTTGCATCATATTGACACACTTTCGTTTTCTTCTTTCACTAAAACTTAGATTGTGGCTCCCTCCTTTTGGCCCTCATCATATTATGGGAGTGATGTGACCCATGTAACTTTGGACCTCAATCAGTACCAGTTGGAGTTTTGGTAAAATCACAAAACTGCAACAGCTTGCTATCACATATTGGGGCCATCCAGCACAGGGCAAGGTGCTGCCCAGCAATGCAATCGCAGTTCAATTGTGATCTCATCACAGAACCAGGCAATATGACCCCCTACCCCCACCTTGCAGCATGGCCTCAAAAATGTAACTTCTAAATAATAATAATAATAATAATAATAATAATAATAATAAAATGTGCACTGATATATTTATGTGTACATGCATGCTACTGTATCTGGAGGACACAGATGATCTTCCCTGGCTCACCTGGCATCTGAGGACCATGGATAGATGAGTGACAGTTGGTGCAAGGCACAGTGGCGTAAGTTTGTCCCAGTTGCCTGGAGGCAAGTTATACAGTATATTGGTCCCCCCCCACCCACATACACACACAACCCTTAAATAAACCAAAATAAATATATATATATATATTTATATAACTTATAAATATATGTGTTCTAGGTATATATCTAAAGATTGTAAGCTTGCAGCAGGCTCTCCTACCTCCAAGTCTGTCTGTTGTTACCCAGTTTGTTTTATCACTGTCTACAATTGTAAAGCGCAACGGAATCTGCTGCGCTATATAAGAAACTGTAAACAAATAAATAAATATAGATAGATATCTATATAGATATCTATAAATATATGGTACTTGTGTACTTTCACGGTGCCAGCATATGGTTAATTGTTTAAATCTAACTACATTCTGCTTCTGCAATCTATCAATAATGAATCGATCAATAACGCAATAATGACTTGACTAGGCAGCCCTTGTATATTTTCTGTTGTCGTAGAATCAATTCCATAATTAATATATTGCTATGTAATCCTTGGAACACATACATCATCCTGCAATAATACTAACTCCCTTTGGACACTTGAATCACTCTGTGGCAAATTTGCTTGGCATGGGAAGAACCCATTGAATTGAAGAAGGAGCGAGGCAAAACACAAACAATTTCTACTTGCTGGTATTTGGTCTTACAAGATTGTCTGCAGAACATGGTGGGTACACATGCACTGCCTGATGAACCAATAGGCTGATTAGATTTCAGCCTAGGGCACCAGGGGCCTTGTTCTCGTTCTGAGGCAAACTCCTTCTCAAATGGACAAAACCATGTGCACTGCAGAGGGGGGGGGGGGGGGGGGGGGGATGTAACATGTGCAGAGAGAATTCGATTTGGGTGAGGTATTTTGTTTCTGTGCAGGTAAAATACTGACTGCTTTATTTTTACACTGCAATATAGATCTCACTTTGAAGTAAAACCACACCTAAATCTAACTCTCTCTGCACATGTCATATCTGCCCCACCTGCAGTGCACATGGTTTTGTCCTTTGAGAAGGAATTTGCCTCTGAGATTGAACCAGAATAAGGCCCCAGGACTGGGAGGAGGGCCATGTAGGTGACAACCGAGAAATAAAATCAAGGCCTAATTTATACCTTGCTTGTTAGCTATCGCCCGCCTGATGTACTGTGGAGGGTACAGGTATTATGCTAGATGGCTGTGTCAATTTAATGAAATGAAAACAGTATGTACTTTATGTACTTTTTTGTTTTGTGTCAGCTGGGCAGCCTAAAGTCAAGCCTCTATGTTTAACAGCATTACAATGGAGCTACATGTGTATTAGCGTAGGGCACCTGAGACTTTAATCAGGCCCTGTGCACACGTGCAGTAGGCCCTGGCCCAGTGCCAACAATAGTTAGGAAGTCCTCCCGGATTCCACACTTACCTGTCTTGTTGTGCAGCTTTGAAACCAAAAACAAAGCAGTTTTACACACAAATGTTTTTTTGCCACTATAGATGCTACAATCCCCGCATCACGGGATTGTGGCGCGCATGCGCAGGAGACGCTCGTACACCCCTTTCCCAGCAACACGTTCCCGCCAGTTGCAGCTAAGCTCTTTATCACCACAATTTGGAAAACACCTCTGATGTCCTATCTTCCTGCAGCCATTTATAGTATACAGCTTTCCTCCATGATATAATCTTCATGTTCCATATTGTTTGGGAGTCCTGGTGGTACTTGTTTCCTAGCACAGCCACAACGATTTCTATCGTGGTGGTCGTGTCGGAAAAAATTGCATCGGTCACGTCGGGTGCATACCAAAACGCACACGACGCGACCGACGCGATGTACCCGATTTCTCCATAGGCTTCAATAGGCTTGACAGGTATCCGCTTCCCCTCGCGGGGCACGCTGCGCTTGCCTCGCTGCGCTCGCCACACTTTATATTCTCTACTCCACGCCGACGTGGATAGTAGGGGAATGAAAAGGTCGGAGGACGCGCACCGCCGCCCCCGCAGGCTCGCTGCGCTCGCCACGCTTCGGGTTCGCGTCAATCGTGGGGGTGGCGGTCACAATGGGGGGCCATTATTTTTTACACACATATGCCGGGGCCATACCCAATGAGAAATGGCCCATTTCCCATTTTTTCCTATGTTAAATGGACTCAGTTTCAATGTTAAAATATTTGAACATTGAAGCCTATGGACAAATCGGGTCCATCGCATAGGCTTCAATGTTAAATATTTTAACATTGAAGCCTATGGAGAAATCGGCGGCATCGCGTCGGGCGCGCATAGGCTTCAATGTTAAAATATTTTAACATTGAAGCCTATGGACAAATCGGGTCCATCGCATAGGCTTCAATGTTAAATATTTTAACATTGAAGCCTATGGAGAAATCGGGGGCATCGCGTCGGGCGCGCATAGGCTTCAATGTTAAAATATTTTAACATTGAAGCCTATGGACAAATCGGGTCCATCGCATAGGCTTCAATGTTAAATATTTTAACATTGAAGCCTATGGAGAAATCGGGGGCATCGCGTCGGGCGCGCATAGGCTTCAATGTTAAAATATTTTAACATTGAAGCCTATGGACAAATCGGGTCCATCGCATAGGCTTCAATGTTAAATATTTTAACATTGAAGCCTATGGAGAAATCGGGGACATCGCGTCGGGCGCGCATAGGCTTCAATGTTAAAATATTTTAACATTGAAGCCTATGGGGAAATCGCGGGCATCGCGTCGGTCGCGTCGTGTGCCTTCTTAAGGCACATGACCGACGTGATGTACCCGAGTTGTGCTTTTTTCAAAGGAAATCGCGGGCATCGCGGCACACAATGCCCGCGATTGTGGCCGGGCTAGGAAACAAGTACCGTCCTGGTTTACCCAGAACAAAGGACCCAGGCCTGGGTCAATTGTTCCCATATAAAGTCTCTCCCCTAAGGGGTTCTTTCTTTTCCAAATTTGTATCCTGTTGCCAACATATACAGCTTAGACAATCCAGAAGCCTTAATGGGTATGGATAATTATATAGACTTGGGTAATTTTACTAAATGGGAGTTATATTGAAGATGGGATGTTGCCAAAAGCAACCAATCAAATTTTACTTATTTATTTAGCACCTTCTAGAAGATAATTGATAGAATTTAATTGGCTGCTATGGGCAACATCTAATCTCCAATAGAACTCCCATGTAAATAAGTATAGCCCACTGTGTCTAGATCAGGGATGGGGAACCTTCAACCCTCCAGCTGTTGTTAAACTGCTCATCCCAGCATTCCCTGCAATAGTTTTAGCATGGCCAAATAGCAAAACTGTAGCAGGGCATGCTGGGATATGTCATTCAACATTCAACAACAGCTGGAGGGCCAAAGGCTCCCCACCCCTGATCTAAATAGACAGTCAAAAGTTTGACATGAGTTTTACAAACAAATTGTGTCAATGTTGCTATGGATGACATCTGTCAACATGGACCTCCAATTAGTGTAACGTATATCCTTTCATTGAATGCTTTGCTTCCTATGCTTCAGGCCTGGTGCACTTTACTGTTCCCAGTTGTAGCCACATGGATGGTAAAATATGAAAAAACAATGAACATTTTTTAAAAACTCACGTCAAACTTTTGGCAATGTCGGCCTAGGGCATGTCGAACTTTTGACAATGCTGACATTTAGGGGGTTATTCTAGTCCATTCTTTCTGACAGATGTAACTTGTGCAGAGAGAATTAGATTTAAGTGGGGTTTTTCTTCAAAGTGAGATCTATATTGAAATGTAAAATCATGCAGTCAGTATTTTCCCTGCACAGAAACAAAATAACTCACCCAAATCTAATTCTCTCTGCACATGTTACATCTGCCCCCCTGCAGTGCACATGGTTTTGTCCATCTAAGAAGGATTTTGTCAGAAAGAATGAACTAGAATAAACCCCTTAGTTTTTGTCTACCGACCTTTCAGAGTCAACCTATTGACTGTATATCTACACACTGTAGAGCTGCCAACCTGATCCACCCTAAATCAGGCCCTGAAAAATATCAACCAAAAACAATAGATTGTAGCAAGTATGGTGTAATGGTTAGCATTACTCCCTCCTAGCTCTGGGTACTCCAGTTTCCTCCCACAATCCAAAAATATACTGGTAGGTAAATTGACTCCCAATTATATATATCATGTAATAGGGAATATAGATTGTAAGCTCCATTGGGGCAGGGACTGAATGTTCAAATATTCTCTGTAAAGCGCTGCAGAATATGTGTGCACTATATAAATAACTGGTCATAATACTTAAAAAATATGCTACAAATTGCATGAACCACCGACAATGAGCATTACACCAAGGGCATGAAATCCCTGGCAATGAGCATTGCACCCTTTGCATCAAGCAGGATACCCAGAAAATTACACCCTTGCGATGAGCATGACACCCCTGCAATGACCCAGTGCATGACACCCCTGGCCATGAGCAGGTAATTTAAAACTAATTAGAAGCTTTACTATGGGACATAATGTGTAATGGGCATTATGGTGTGTGGCATAATGTATCACGGGCATTACAACAATATGGCTGTATTCATTAAATGCATTGATGTTTTTTTATGAAGCATTTATTTAATTTTCAGTAAATGACCTTCAATTTTTCTTTCTTCCCAAAAATGTTAGCTCTTCAGGAGGTTTAATTGTTCTTGAGTACCTCACACCCAATTAAGGTTGGCCTAAACCTAAACCCCGGCATCCTTATGAGTGCCATTTCATCCTGACTACCAGCATCCAAATATACCCCAGATACAGTGTAAAGGAGTAAATAAACATAGACACATAGACACACATACACACATACACACATACATACATACATACATACATACATACATACATAAAGTTTACAAAAAGGCTCCTGAAAATCTTTTTTGGAACCTGCTGACAAGATAGAGAGACGTAGAAACAAATAGTTGACTGCTAACACACCAGGTGGATCTTTTTAGAACCTCTGAAATATATTGAAGTTATCAGTAGGAGCTCTAGATTATATATGAGAAGTAAATAGCTGGGAGCCTAACAGGCAATCACAGTGAAAACACAGATAAAAAGTTGCAGTAATTAAATATTAATGAAATCATGGCCATGATAAAATGTTCTTAGTATATTATATTATGCTGCAGCAATATAGTACATATTAACACTTGCCTTTGATGTGTAGGCATCTACATTACAGCTGGGGTAAGGTCCAAAGTGGAGTCCTGCAAGGTTCACTATTGGGACCCACTTTGTTTAATATATTCATTAATGATATTGGCAGGAGAGGATGTGGAAACACTACAAAGTGACTTCTATAAACTAGAAAGGTGGGCGGAAAGGTGGAAAATGCGGTTTAACATTGAAAAATGGGAAAAAAAATGAACAAACTACTTATAGGCTAAATGGAGTTATTATAGGAAATTCTGCTGTAGAGAAGGACTTGGGGGGTCATCATAAATGAAATATTGGGTAATAGTGCACACTGCTCAAGTGCAGCAGCAAAAGCAAACCGGACACTGGCATGCATTAAAAGGGGTATGGATTCAAGGGATGCCAATGTGATAGTGGCTCTTTACAAGGCATTGGTGAGACCACACTTGGAATATTGTGTTCTGGGCACCCCACCTTAAAAAGGACATAAATGAATTGGAACAGGTACAGAGAAGGGCGACTAAGCTAGTAAAAGGTCTTGAATCACTAGAATACAAATATAGATTAACCAGCCTGAACATGTTTTCACTGGAGAAACGGAGGGTGAGAGGTGATATGATTAGTATGTTTAAATACAGGATTGGAAATCATATGGAACTGGGAGATGATTTGTTCACTAACAGGCCTATACTTAGGACATGTACTGAGGCTCGAGGAAAATAAATTCCGTACTGAATTAAGAAGAGGATTCTTCACCATTACAGCAGTAAAATTCTGGAACTCATTGCTGGTGGGGGTGATTGCAGCAACTACTGTTAATGAATTTAAATCAAAACTGGATACATTCTTGGCCACTAAGGGAATCCTATAGATATGACTTATTCAAGTCAGGAGTTACAAGTTAGATAGGTTGAACTCGATGGACTAACGTCTTTTTTCAGCCTTAATTACTATGTTACCATGTTACTGATAAAGTGAATCGCTTTTGATACAAGTATGCTTTAAACAGCTTTCTCTAGCAGTAATAACAAATTAAATGACTATATTGCTGGATTAAAAATCAACTGCTTGAATGGAGTCTATTCAGTGACTTTGAATAGACTTAAATGCTAGAAAATAATTTCTTGTGCTGCATAATGAGGACTATTCTTACACCCTACAAATATTTACTTATTATCAGGAATATTAGAAGATTAATAGAGTGATTTTAAAATAGTAATCGAGGAGCCAATTCAGATCTGCTCACATTGGTCCGGATTAGCCCTTTTCTGGTGGTGTGGATCTGCGCATGTGCATTGTCTCTAGTGTATGTGTGCAGGCCCCTGCTGTGACCACCTTTGGCAAATTTGGCTTGCAGCCTGACAGACAGGCAGGGGGCATTCTGGGATGGACCCCTGGCATTTTATAGGTGTGCCCACAAAAATGGTGGGCATGCCCATAGAAACACTGGACAGGTCCTTCGGAACACAGGCGTGCCCCTGCCTGCTCGGGGCGGGCGCATCACATCAATGCCATCACTGATTTTGCATCCATACAAGTAGCCGCCGAGTGATTCCTGGTCGTGCCGGCCAGAGGGGGAGAAAACCTTAGATGGTAAGTAAACATAGGATTTCTCTTCTGTGCGGATGCTAGCGAACGGATGTGTACCCGTGCATTATCTATGGACGATCTATGGTTTAGATATATAGGAATAATCCATCGATGGAACTCAAAAGTGTATACCCTTCCTTTTGGTACACAACCATCGATGGAACTCAGTTGCATATTGCCATAGAGTGGTCTATTCCTTTGTAATGCCAAATTCGGCAGAGCTTACCATTCGTGAAAGTGTCAACTTGGCTGAATTAGGCCCTTTGTAAATTTGCTGAGAAGGGTATTTCTCATAAAGTTTACATAAAAAAAGACTTCCTGAAACACTCTTGTTCTCCACTTATAAATAGTCCATTATGACTGTTTTCCATATAGTTCAATGTGAAATAAAACAAAAAACCTAAATAAATTGTTCAAACTACTTTCTACAAAACCTGTTGTATAATGATTTAAAATGATTATGAACTATTTTGAATTGGAAAAGTCTTCACCTATCAGCCTGGTACAACCATTTCCCCATGCTGGTCATTTATGATTGGCTCCAAGGCTTAGTACATGTGCAAATCTTAGTGCATATAAGTGCTATGATTTTATTTGGCCTTGATTGTCTGTCCTGGTGCATTTTTTAAACATTGAATAGGACTCATGCTCATTGCCTATGGGGTGTATTCAATGCAGCAGCAAGGGGGTTTGTACAGCAAGGATGGCTTATTTTTGGCAAGGAAAAGCCATCCTCGCTGTCCAATCCCCCTCACTGTATTCAATGTTTGGGAGAAATCCTCACCTTCCCCTTAAATGGTGAGGTTTGCCGCAAATGCAGTGAGTCCGCTGCATTTTGTGGCAAGCCCCGCCATTTTGATGGGCACACTTGCAGTTTCCACCTCTCTAAAAAGAACCAGCGAGGTGGAAATGGCGAGTGAAGGGGAGGACGTTTAATACTCTGAAGGAGAGCAATCAACACTGCTCCCACCAATGCAAACAAATCTATCAAATTCACAAGCTCACAATCACCTCTTGAATTACCCTCCTCATCCTTACACACCTCCTACATCTTGCCAGATGATCCTGTTAGCTACTTAATTGAGATATTTCTGAAAATTAGATGCGGCTTGATATACCACTCTGCCCATACTTTTACTTTTTGAACACCCACTTCATCCCTTACATTGTTCAACATATAACTGAACAATCTTTTCCCTTAATCCTCTCCAAATACCAATTTAACATACCTTGTTTGGATTGCATTGCTTCTCATATCATTTTGTATCCCTCTTATACATTTATCCCAATGCATTCTCATGTATGCTGCCCAGTTAACACCCATTTTCAGGAAAGAGAGATCCAGACAAGATCTGTCTGAGTCAGAGATCTGCAAAAATGTTTACATTCACTTGTGCTCCTATGCTGAATGAAAACTACTAGGGATTTTGGGATCAGTGATTTATCGCCGATCCTTCTTTCTCATCTTATAAGTACATATGTGGCTTACAGGGTTGGAATTGTCACGCAGATCACAGTTAATGCTGTTTTTACGAGAACCCCATTCTGTATAAACTCAGGTTAGATTTGGGCTTAAAATTTGATTTGTGAGCCCTGTAGTCAAAATACTTTATAAGCGGTAAGTTAATTCTGTGTGGTAATTTACTGCAAGCAATTTTATCCACTGGGGCCCTATCCAATGAGCCCCAAAAGCTGCCTTATACCACTAAGGTCTAAAATAAAAAATCCCAATTATTGCCCTGCTTTTGAGATCAAGGCTGCAAAAACACATATGAGATGTGTGTACAGACATCTTCGTTTTATTGTGCCATGTATGGCACAATTTGGCATGCCTTGGACTCTGCTAAAGTCACGGTTAGTTATTTTTCTAAAAGTTTGTTTCTCTAATCTATTACTTTATACAAATTCTACTGCTGCAAAAAGATTTTAGAATCCATCTCCTTGCTACCTTTGGAAAAGCCGTGTTTTACATGTTGTGACAAATTGAGAAAAATAGCCAAGATGTATGTGGACACATCTGTCGGTCACTGATCTTTTCATGGATCCTATGTGTTTTCACCTAAACACAGGTCATTTTTTGTGTGATAAACTGAATCTAAAGGTTTTTTTTTTTGGCAATCCAATTAAAGTTGCATTTTTAACACTAAAATGCCCATTGCCAATTGATTTCCCCCAAAACTGTAGTTTGTAAACTGTTTACAAGGTACATTTAGTACAGTGAATCATTAACAGGACCAGCTGTTTTAACCCCAATATAAACATGATAAGCACTAGGTGATTCATCGCGCCCTACGGGCGCTCTTCACACCGTCGTAAGGGGCTGCGCCCCCTTAATTTGTGAACGTTTGTATATGAGAAATATGGTTAGAATTGTATGAAAGATGCCCTGTATTGCAACTTAGGTGTCCGCGAATCGCGGGAGGGGGGGTCGCGGAGGGTGCCGCGAATTGCAGGAGGGGGGGTCGCGGGGGGTGCCGCGAATTGCAGGAGGGGGGGTTGTGGGGGGGTGGATGCTGCGAATCGCGGGAGGGGAGGGATTGCAGAGAATCGCGGGAGGGGGGTTACGGGGGCGGGGGTT
This sequence comes from Crinia signifera, assembly GCF_055691185.1. Classification (NCBI taxonomy): domain Eukaryota; kingdom Metazoa; phylum Chordata; class Amphibia; order Anura; family Myobatrachidae; genus Crinia; species Crinia signifera. Next base: position 178,286,545 of record NC_139220.1, read on the forward strand.
TCGGCGAATCATGGTAGGGGGGGTCGCGGGGGGTGTGCCGTGAATCACAGGAGGGGGGGTCACGGGGTGGGGTGCCGAGAATCGCGGGGGGGGTGTGTGTGCCGTGAATCGCGGGAGTGGGGGTTCAGGGGGGGTGTGACGCGAATCGCCACAAGAAAAAATCAACACAGAAAGGTCAACACATGTAAATGTTGACAAAGTGTGGCACTTCATTGGTGTGAATGAATATGAAAACATTCAAAAAATGAAAAAAAAAACCTTCAAAAACTCATGTCAACCTTTTTCATTGTCGACCATAGCCATGTCAGTGTTTTCCATGTGCAATTTAATTCTGGAGCTGCCGCGAATTGCGGGAGGGGGGGTTGCGGGGGTGGGTGCCGCGAATCGCGGGAGGGGGGGTTACGGGGCGGGGGTTGCGGCGAATCATGGGAGGGGGGGTTGCGGGGGTGTGCCGTGAATCACGGGAGGGGGGGTCACGGGGTGGGGTGCCGAGAATCGCGGGGGAGGTGTGTGTGTGTGTGCCGTGAATCGCGGGAGTGGGGGTTGTGGGGGGGGGGTGGGGGGGTGTGACGCAAATCGCCACAAGAAAAAATCAACACAGAAAGGTCAACACATGTAAATGTTGACATAAGTGTGGCACTTCATTGGTATCCATGTCGACACATGAGAATGAATATGAAAATATTCAAAAAATGAAAAAAAAAAACTTCAAAAACTCATGTCAACCTTTTTCATTGTCGACCATAGCCATGTCAGTGTTTTCCATGTGCAATTTAATTCTGGAGCTGCCGCAAATCACGGGGGGGTGCCGCGAATTGCGGGAGGGGGGGTCGCGGGGGTGGGTGCCGCGAATCGCGGGAGGGCGGGGTTCACAGGGGTTCCGGTGGGGGGTTGCCGCGAATTGCGGGAGGTGTGGGGTCACGGGGGTTGCCGCGAATCGCGGGAGGGGGGTTGCGGGGGGTGTGACGCGAATCGCCACAAGAAAAAATCAACACAGAAAGGTCAACACATGTAAATGTTGACATAAGTGTGCCACTTCATTGGTGTCCATGTCGACACATGACAATGAATATGAAAAAATTAAAAAAATTAAAAATAAATCTTCAAAAACTCATGTCAACCTTTTTCATTGTCGACCATAGCCATGTCAGTGTTTTGCATGTGCCATTTAATCCTGGGGCTGCTGCGAATTGCGGGGGGGTGCCGCGAATCGCGGGAGGGGGGTCGCAGGGGGGGTGCCGCCCCGAATTGCGGGAGGGGTCTTGGGGGGGTTCTTTTTGCAGCGAATCGCGGGAGGGGGGGTCGCGGGGGGTGTTTTTGCTGCGAACCGCTGTAGGGGGGGTCGCGGGGGAGCGGGTGTTTTTGCCGCGAATCGCGGGAGGGGGGGGCGCGCGGGGGGGGGAGGTTTTGCCGCAAATCGCGGGAGGGGGGCGCTCACCTGGTGACTGTGGAGTAGCAGTGCTGGGCAACATGGGAAGGCAGTGGGTGTCTGGCACTGTCTGTGGGCTCACTGGGCTGGTTCTCTGTCACATACCTCCCAACATGACCCTCTCCAGGAGGGACACAATGCTCTGTTTCTAGACTTCCCCTTAATGTATGATTGCCATCACCTGTTTTAAACAGGTTAATTTCTCAGAAAGGTGTTCAGCACAGATGAAGGCAATCACACATTAAGAGGAAAGTCCAGGAACAGAGCGTTATAGACACAGACACCCACTTTGAGTGACAGATGTAGCCAAATATATAAGAGATGGCAATAAATGCCAATTTATCCAAAGCTGAAGGAGGAGAATCCCCACCTATTTTATCAGCCTTACAGATTGTCTATAAATTATAGATATTTAGTATAAGTAAACATATTTATACCACTGACCTTAAAATATTGCTGCTTTGATATAGAATCGTTGTTTTAGTTGAGACATATCTTAACATTTTCTGAGTGAATATTTATGTGCACAATCATGGCATAAAATACACCAAGCTCTAAATTAGGCCCACTGTAGTTAAACTAGGCATCAGAGAATCAGGAAAAACTGCCAACCAATTTTATATATTTAATATATTTCAATATACCAAAAACTGTATTAAATTGACAGAGAAAGGGATGTTATAAATATTTATTCATTTACTGGATTACAACCTTTTGTACATCACAATTTGCATAAATTCTCAAGTTACATCCTGTGTACAACCACGAAAACTATGACATGGATTTTTACATAAAGTGAAAACATTCACAGATTTACAGGCAGATTTCTATACAGCTCATGATTAATTATTCTTTTTGTATAACTTTTATTTTTATTTAAAAAACAAAACAAAAAAAAAGTAGTCTTCAAGGGATTGGGAGCAAAAAATAAAATAAAAAAACACAACCAAAAAGAGAAGACCTCCAGCAAAGCATGCAACATTCAGTGGGAAAACATTTAGTTTAGGACAATACAGAATGTACGTAATTTCCTTATAATTTTTTTTTACATTTTTCTATATATATATCTCTTATATCAGGCTCTCTGTACATATTCTCAATAGATGACGACAAACACACTGTTCAGCCCTCGCTGGTTTATCATCTGAGCACGTCACAGAACATTCTACAAATACAACTAGAATGCTCACATTCACATGCTGAATGCCTTGATGAAATTAGAACTCTTCAATTTTTTTTTTTGTCCAATACAAAAATTTATAGTTATTTACACAATAATAAAATAAAAGAACTTGCTTCTTACGGCCATTGCATTTAGAATTAATTAGACTAGCAGAGCATAGAACGCTAATTATAATATATTCCTACAGAGAAAGTATTTGCTTAATATGGCCGGTTTTGATTTATATTTGTATGATAGCAGGATATTTTTTTTTGATAGCAGGATATTTTTTTTCCTGCAAAGAGACATGTAAAATAAAATCTGTTTTAATATTCTGAAATTTAAAAGATTGTATTCAAAATACCTGAAATTATACAACTTAAACATATCTGAGATGTTAACAACACATCAGGCACTAGTACCATGTGCAACATTTAAGACTTGGAGTTAGGTTGTGCGGGGTAATGTAGCGGGCAATTCATATTTAATATTGTATCATCTTGTTGGCTTCTTATTTTACAGAATCGTTAAAATGTTTTGTGTGCTTAACTAAGGTTATGTTTCAAGTATTGCCAACAATTAACAACATTAATAAGAGGGAACCAACTCTTTATTCTGTAGAGATGAAATATTAACGATCAAATCGTGCTCAACTGTTCAACCTCTATAAATTGTATTTTTCAAACAAGCCCTCTGAACCTAAAGTACTAAGAACAATATAAATCTCATTCACATATAAACACACACACTGTGCTTTTAATAAACATTTCAATTTCTACGGATTCAACAAAAATATGCTTGCTTGCATATAAATAAACATATAATCAAATAATTTTATCTTGGCTCTATACATAAAAAATGAATACCAATTAATGTATATTATTTAATAACATCTGAATATATTTAAGCACTTCTAGGAGAAGCAAACAATAAACACTATTAATGTGTTCGAATATGTGCAAAAAGAAAAAAAAAATACAGTTAATTGTTTCTTACACAAAAAAGTTCTTTGTATGTTTTAGTTTTACAAGATTTTTTTTGTTATATTCACTTACAGAAAAAGCATTGAGACATCAATGTTGCATAGAATACTTCCATATTAACTCAAGAATTTGGTTTAACACAAGTTGGCACACTTCGGAAGCATATTGTACGCCGCTGATGAGTCATTGATGCACCGAAACAGGTTGTCACTCACTCTTTATGACAGATGAAAAATGCATCTGTAAGATTTCATTTGTTCAAGACGTGCTAATTCTAAGGTATGGCTGCACTAGGGAGAACATACTTGTACACACATTATGATCCAGAAAGACTCCACAATGAAATCATGATATAAATGCACTGGAAAAAAATAATAATGCAGTCACATCAATTAAATATATTGCATGAGTAAAGCAATGTTAGCCCTGCTAATTTCGTTTTCTAGCAAATATCTGTGTTTGTGCTATCACTCTGACTTGACGTTTCCATAGCAACTATTCCCATGCTCTGTTTTAGTCGCAGCATAAAACAATTGTAGTTTAAAAACATTGCACACTTTTAGCTTTTAAAGCTACTGAACATAATATCTGGGGGGAAAAAAACATTGTTTATGATGGAAACTTGGTTAGAACAAAAGCAAATCAACAAACAAACACATAATGCCATTAATGGTGATATCATCTGACATTTAATTTGCTCAATTTTACTAGAAACCACTTAATGCAACTTATGATAAGAAATATGTATGTACATTAGTGATTGTACTATTTATCAGTAACAATACATTTTCAACATACCCATAATCTCAGCCATTCACCTGAGTTACTAAGAGAAAATGCAAAACGTTATCTCAGTCACTGGTCCCTACATGCCTCTATTAAATGTAGGATGGCATGAAATACATGGACATACACCTGGTGCCCCAATTTCTTCTATAAAACACTATGTTGCTAAAGGTGTTTATCTATATTGTAACATAGCACTGGTTTAACCTTTTACGTGTACTTAAAGGAATTGCTTTTCATTACTAATCAAAGCAAATGAATCCTAGATTGCAATATCTGACATAGCTACTGCAGTCCTTCAACAAGCATAAGCCTATGTATTCAGCACTTTTAAAATTAGAATGACAGGATAAGAGATAGGCACTGCACGTTAACTGTACTGTAACTGTACACGTGGCATAATGAGAACAATACCTGCAATTGCTCGGTATTAAATATACTGCTTAAACTTGCAAATATATTCCACCTCCAATAAACATACTGTATTTATTCTATATCCTCTATCGATGTATAAACATCTAAGGTGCAAATTAGAACATACGTATATTGAGTGTGATACTTATATACTTTTTTTTTTTAGTTATGAATCTTCAAGTCTGATATTGCCTTAAATGATAGTTCCTCTAAGATGATCTCTGGAATAGAACAGTTTAACATCTAGAAAACCACTTCTAGAATGTAATCTGGAATTGTAAACATACTGCTACTTATTAGATTTAACCACTATAGACTTTCACCTATCATTTCATTATTAACAGACTCCTCTAGTTTTCCCATTGACTGCAAATCTTGTCAACTAATCCTTCTCAGCGTAGTTGGAAACATATTCAAACATTGTTTCCCTGTTTGTTTTTAAATCTATTTAATCTGAGATCTTTCCTGACATTATGACCCAGCAAGCAGTGTTGTTCAGTGTGTCTGAGCTGTACTGGCTAAAAGTTTGTGCCAATTGACTATTCTTTTTCTAAGGTCCACTTTGTCCAGCCAAATGTTAGCTTCGCCAATCAGAGTTTTCTTCATAAACTTTCCTCCATTCGAAGCAAGCAAAATCTATGATAAATATAATGAAGACATTGTAAATTTATTAAAGACAAAGATTAACAATACAATTTTTTTTTTTTTTTACAAAAACAGCCTATTTGCTTCATCAAGTGGAGTTTAAAATAAAAAAAGGCTTCTGGTCTAGTATTCGCAGAACCAAGTGGACACAACCCGTATTTTGCTGTAGTTTCATTATATTGACATACACAGTTTGCCTGAGAAGCGGTGAGCTGCTAGACAGTTATCCACTTTCCTGGAAGCTGGGATATTCTTACTCAAATTTAGGAAACTCCTGGGAATTCCAGGAAAGTGAGCATGTAGGTTGTATTTTAAAAGGTTCAGGTAGCTGCAAAACTGACTGCAGAATAGTATATACAGTAGGGACCATATGTATTTGGACACTTACATATTTTTTTTTTAGCTTTAAACCCAAACAGGCTTGTTTCCATGTGCCGATGGACAAAAACTTAGTAGAAGCCTAGGGCAAGACTTCTACTAAGTTTTTGTCCAAATGACATGTACAGTAGTATAACTTTTTTGTATTTCGTGTATTTTAAATGCATTGTTCTGCTAAATTAGTGTACATGCTTGATATGTACAAATTTTGTCTTGCACATATTTTAATTACTTAGAATACTTTTTGAATTGGTTCCCAGGACATATTCATTTTATATTTATTCGTACATTTTTTTATGCATATATTTTGTTTGCTGCTTTTCTCCTTTTGCACTTCTTATAACTATTTCAGTTAGATTCTAATTTAAAACACTAGGTGTCACCAGTGTTCTACTCTTATTTCACTGTATATATAGATCTCATTTATATGTAATACTGGTTTCAAATATTTTTTGTATAGTTTGTTTGCTAAAACTAGCATCCTCTTATTGTTTGTTGTGGATGGCTTCTTGTTTTTTCACTTGTATTAGCCGGTATTTATGTAATATATTAGTTTGAAGTACACTACAGGTCATGCATTGGATTGTTTACTTTCTAGGGCCCACGTGACCACCTGCCAGGCGCCCCGGTGACGCGCACTTTGCGATGTGCAAGCGGCGAAACCCAGAAGTCGATTGGTGGTGGACGGCAGCCTCACACAAGGGGGTGGAAGGTAAGATTTACCTTTATACCTTTATAAGTTGGTTGTTTATCTCATGTGTTTATGTAATGTATCCTTAAAATGGGGTCTCGCAGGCTGACTTGCAGGCTGGACTCCAAGGAGTAAACACAGACACACATAGCAGGGGAATTATTTCCTGATTGTGTACCTGTTTAAATTGGAAAATTGGTTCTGAAATACCATCTGATATGGGAGTGACAGGTCGTATTCAGAACATAGGGGACCAATTCAAGGCCACTCTTATGATAAAGGCACAATTGCGCTAAGACATTATGTATACAAAATGCACTGAATCCTTATTTATTTTCCAAATATAAAATTATGTATGCTACTGCAAAAGCCACAATTTTGGTTTGCAGATAGATGAATAATATGACATCACAGAATAACTGCTTTCATTCTACACTGCTTGATCTTAAATAATTAATTTAGTGGAAAGATCCATCTATATTTTATTTGAATTGATTTGAATATTAGGAACAAAGTTTTCATGTGCTCAACATTTTCAAATATGGTCCTCATGAGCGAAGTCAAAATCCTTAAAATGCAGTAAAGTGCTTTAGCACATGTCATAGGAAAAACATTAAACACATCTTACTGCCACTGCGCAATTCAAAATTTTCATATGCACTTTAGAAAATAATATAACTACATGTAATGGGAGCAATTTAATGCCGCCAAAGTTCAGCAGCAGTGCGAGATGTCTGCCGAACTCGAACATTTTTTTAAAGGGGAATTAACTTACAAAGCAAAACCATGCCTTGTAAGTTAATTCCCTTTAAAAAAAAGTCTGAGTTCGGCGGACATCTCGCACTGCCGCTGAATTTGGGTGGCATTAAATTCCACCCAAGGTGTGCATAACTGAATATTCGATTTGGTTTAGTATATAGAAAACACAAATGATTGCCTTACCTGCAGAGAGTGTCCAGCAGGGCTAATGCTAAGACGAAATGTCTCATTGAATGATGGTTCTCGATCATGCCTACAAACTCTAGTTTTTTTCTTTATGATACGTTTCTGTGTTGCTATATTAATAACGTAGAGTTTCACATACAAATCTGTAAAATATTATAAAATAGAGCGCTCTTACACCATTAACAGATTTCGGAAGTGGTTTAAAACTATGCAGAAAAAAAGAATACATACGTATTTTCAGTATTAGATGAACCAATCCAGGGGCCAAATGTAATACAGTGTGAGAATCAAAAAGAGAGAGATATTTGGGGAGTTTTCCCAATTCTTTTTTAATTACACTGAAAAAACTTGGTTGATTTTTTGTTATGTAAATACTTGCCGAATTAAAATAAAAATGGGAAAACTCTCCCAAAATCTTTTAGATTCTAACACTTTTTTACATATGGACCCTGGTATCTGTGACATCATACAGTGATGATGCACTGAGATGGCATGTTTTGGTATTATAATGGGTAAGCAAACAAACACAAAGCACTTGGATAGCTGAATCGCTTTCACAGTCAATTATGAATAAGTGTTCCATCAGTTTACAATGTCACAATTTCCTGCTCAGAAAAATGCAGGGGCGGATTGGGAATTAAAACCAGCCTGGGAAATATCCTGAAGCAGCCCCAACGGGGGGGGAGTGTTCTTGCGCGCCGTAGACGCGCCCATTTTTTAGGGGGTGTGGCTTATAGATATGGGGGTGTGGCCTATTTCAACGAGGTCACGCCCAATTTTTGCCACTGTGAGGGCAAGGCTAGTGGCTCTCTGAGCTGCTGGCTATGTCCCCAGCCCCTCAGGCTGCAAAATAGGCGCATGCGTACAGCGTTTATTCTGCAGCCTGTGGGGCTGGGGAGATAGAGACAGTGGAGGGGGGGGGGGGGGGGCGACAGGGGGTCTCCCAACACAGTAGAGTGGCAGGGTGGAAGAGGATGCAGGGAGGGAGGGGGGGACGGAGGGTGGCGTTGAATGCTAGGAGGGGAGATGCAGAGTGGCTGAGAATGAAGGGAGTGAGGACTTATACAGGGTGGCACAGGACGCAGAGTGTGAGGGGGGCATGGTGGCACAGGATGCAGGGTAGGAGGGGGAATGCAGAGTGGCAGGGGATGCAGGGAGGGGAGTCACAAAGTGGTGGAGGATGCAGGGAGGGGAGACAGTGATGCCTATTATACATATGCCACACACCGTGATGCCCATTATACATATGGCACACACCATGATGCCCATTATACATATGGCACACACCGTGATGCCCATTATACATATGCCACACACCGTGATGCCCATTATACATATGCCACACACAGAGATGCCATTATACATATGCCCCACACTGTGATGCTCATTATACATATGCCACACCGTGATGCCCATTATACATATGCCACACACCATGATGCCCATTATACATATGGCACACACCGTGATGCCCATTATACATATGCCACACACCATGATGCCCATTATACATATGCCACACACCGTGATGCCCATTATACATATGCCATACACCGTGATGCCCATTATACATATGCCACACACCATGATGCTCCATTATACATATGCCACACACCGTGATACCCATTATACATATGCCACACACCGTGATGCCCATTATACATATACCACACACCGTGATGCCCCATTATACATATACCACACACCGTGATGGCCAATATACATATGCCAAACACCGTGATGCCCAATATACATATGCCAAACACCGTGATGCTCATTATACATATGCCACACACAGTGATGCCCATTATACATATGCCCCGCACCGTGATGCTCCATTATACATATGCCACACACCGTGATGCCCAATATACATATGCCAAACACCGTGATGCTCATTATACATATGCCACACACACAGAGATGCCCATTATACATATGCCGCACACCGTGATGCTCATTATACATATGCCAAACACCGTGATGCCCATTATACATATGCCTCACACGGTGATGCCCATTATATATATGCCAAACACCGTGATGCCCATTATACATATGCCACACACCGTGATGCCCATTATACATATGCCAAACACCGTGATGCCCATTATACATATGCCACACACCGTGATGCCCATTATACATATTCCTCACACGGTGATGCTCATTATACATTTGCCTCACACGGTGATGCCCATTATACATATGCCACACACCGTGATGCCCATTAAACATATGCCAAACACCGTGATGCTCCATTATACATATGCCAAACACCGTGATGCCCATTATACATATGCCAAACACTGTGATGCCCATTATACATATGCCAAACACCGTGATGCCCATTATACATATGCCACACACCGTGATGCCCATTATACATATGCCAAACACCGTGATGCTCATTATACATATGCCACACACCGCGATGCTGCATTATACATATGCCACACACCGTGATGCTGCATTATACATATGCCAAACACCGTGATGCTCATTATACATATACCACACACACCGTGATGCCCATTATACATATGCCGCACACCGTAATGCCATTATACACATGCCACACACCGTGATGCCATTATACACATGCCGCACACCGTGATTCCCATTATACACATGCCGCACACCGTGATGCCCATTATACATATGCCACACACAGAGATGGCCATTATACATATGCCACACACCGTGATGCTCCATTATACATATGCCACAGACCGTGATGCCCATTATACATATGCCACACACCGTGATGCTACATTATACATGTACCACACACCGTGATGCCCATTATACATATGCCACACACCGTCATGCTCATTATACATACGTCGCACACCGTGATGCCCATTATACATGTGATGCCATTATACATATGCCACACACCGTGATGCTACATTATACATGTACCGCACACCGTGATGCCCATTATACATATGCCACACACCGTGATGCTACATTATACATGTACCACACACCGTGATGCCCATTATACATATGCTATCCACTGTGATGCTCCATTATACATATGCTGCACACCGTGATGCCCATTATACATATGCTACACACCGTGATGCCATTACACACACACCACGATACCCATTACAGATATGCCACATACTGAGATGCCCATTTCATATTATGGCACATAAACGTCGCTTACCAACATGCTCATTTCAAGGAGGTTTAGTGCTTGTTGCCAAAGAGGTTTACATGTTCCTATCCAGGTGGAAGCAGTCTGACTGCCTTGCCCCTGGAGCCGTAGGCTGAGCGGACCCTGCGCCCACATACCTTTGTGCAGCAGGGTCCGGGGACAGGCAGCGGGGGTCCGGGGACATGCAGCGGGGGTTGTAGTCCAGGCATCGGGAGACGGGCAGCCCCGCGGCGGCTTTATTCCTTGCCTGGCGGCGGGAAGCGCTGCTGATTTTGACTTGCCGGACACTGATTGGCTGAGAGAATTCAGCCAATCAGCATCCGGCAAGTCTTTTGAAAATCTGCTTCCCGCCGGGCAAATACTAGCGTAGCTCACTATAGTACAAGAAATAAAGCCGCCGCGGTGCTGCCCGTCCCCGGACCGTGCTGCCTGGAGTACAAGCCACGTTGCCGGACCCCGCTGCCCGTCCCCGGACCCCCGCTGACAGCGCCCCCCACATGCAGCGCCTGGTGCGCATGCACCCCCTAGTTACAGCCCTGTCCAACATATATAAATAATTTATTTTTTGTGGTGTTTTTTGGTGGTGGGAGGGGGGGGCAGTATGAAATTACTGATGTGCCCCTCTCCCTCATGTCCATGCTGTATGTCCCACTCCCCACACAGATATACAGTATCACAGTGTGGTCTGCAGTCCATTCACACACATTACCTGTCTCCTGGACGAGGACCACAGGAGCCACCTACAACAGATCAGGGCCAGGCAAAGTTGGGGGCGTGGCCTAATAGCGGGACCCCCGTGGCCACGCCCCCTTTCCGAAGATGCCCTGCTGCTGCCGGAGCCCATAGCAGGTACCGATCAGCACCCCCGTAGGCCGGCTCTGCTGCTGGGGATCAGGGTTCTTACACCAAAGCACCGCGGGAGGAGCTGCTTGCAGCCGCGCATGTGCAACAGCCCTCCCGCGGCCATCTTTGATATGGGCAAAACGCTGAGGTTGTGCGGTCCGCGGCCCGAAAAAGGGGGTGAGCGGCCGGTTCTGGGGACATATGGAGCGGCCGACCGGGAAATGGCCCGGTTTCCCGGCAGGCCAATCCGCCCCTGGAAAAATGAGAGCATTGAAGTTCGTTTGTCTGGCATATACCCTTTCATATTAATTGTTCCAACATTGTTCTCAAATGTACAAAACCATATGCACTGCAGGTGGGGCAGATGTAACTTATGCAGAGAGAGTTAGATTTGGGTGAGTTATTTTGTTTCCGTGCAGGGAAAATACTGACTGCTTTATTTCTACACTGCAATATAGATCTCACTTTGAAGAAAAACCCCACCCAAATCTAATTCTATCTGCACATGTTATATCTGCCCTACCTGCAATGCACACAGTTTTGTCCATTTGAGAATGAATTTGCCTCTGAGAGTTAACCAGAATAAGGCCCCATATGCATGTGTCTTTCTGTTTAGTTTTCAGTCTTCCTAGAATCCCCCAATTACTTTCTTGGATGTTTTTAGGGATTGCATTCTGCCTGCACATATACACTTAGAAATACATTATTTTTCATAGCAGCACATGCCACAGCCTCATTGATCTTGACTGTAGTTAGTGAACTCCTTTCCGAGTTCTCTTTAAACTCCTCACCATCACCTACAAGGCTCCCTGCTCCTCCAAACATCTCTTCACTTATCTCTATCCACACTCCCTCCCGTCCTCTTTGCTCCGCTGCCGACCGCCGCCTGACCTCTCACCTAATCACCTCCTCCCACTCCCGTGTCCAAGACTTCTCTTGCGCTTCCCCCCTGCACTGGAACAACCTCCCACCACCTATCAGGCTTTCTGATTCCCTTACCTCCTTCAAGCATTCCCTCAAAACCCACTTCTTCCGACTAGCCTATCCCTCCCCCTCCTAACCTCTTTCGCACCTCCTATCCTGCCTACCCTACCCCTCCATCTGTTCCCATCCGTTTCTACTTATTCTATTGTTTTTAATTCGTCCACCCACCTCCTTTTAGTCTGTTAACTCTTATGAGTAGGGCCCTCCTTCCTCACGTACTCACCCTACCTCTTTACCTCACCAGTGCTCCTGCCCTGTTCTTCCCTTCCTCTACTTCATCTCCACGACAATTTCGACACCTACTTCAGAACTGATGCTGATTTTAGTTTTACCAGCTATACCCCTATTTATGCTGTATTTTATCAACACACCCTGTACGTTACCTTGTAATTAGTTTTTTTGTTTGCTATGTACGGCGCTGTGGACACTTTGTGGCGCCTTATAAATAAACGAACTACTACTACTACTACAGTGGTTGGCCATTTATCTAGTCTATCGTCAATGATGAAGAGGTAAGAGTAAGCTTTTTTTGTCACAAATAGTATTTTACAAAGCTGACATTTAGTATATAAATTAGTTCACATTTATATCACATACAGTACATGATTTAACTGAATGATTTTTATTTATTGGATTACATGCACAATGAATTACTGTAATCTAGCAGGTGCAAGTCTAACTAACTAAAGGCATTTACAGTATGTGCACCTATTTTGTATTAATTTACCTGGTAGATGATCTGGAGACTTAAATTTATATGTAATATTTCTACATTGAAGTATCTCGACTATGAACTGCTCCCCGTCTGTCTTCATTTCTTTTTTCAGGGCAATTTTGATTTCACCGATGACTTGGGTTTTACCTGAAAAGTAATTTAACAATATAAGAATAGTCTGACATTTAGAGTGTATATCATGAACTAATATTTCTGGTCTCCTGTTCACCAGGGTTCCATTAATCACTTCGGGGCTGTTGTGAACTGTAATTTGTAATTTTCTTCATGTTTTTACTGTTATAAAATACAAATGGCACATCTTGAGAAGAAACACAATAACTATGAAAGATTGCTTTGTATTCAACTCGGAAAACGATATCAGACTCTTCAAGTCTTCAACAAGCTCCAATGAATTAATGTTTCCATGGTGAGCCATTTTCTATTTACTGCCACTGTGAGCAATAAAATACATGAGTAATAATGTGTTCCATGCTGTGATAAAAGGCTGCAGTGAAAAAGTCGTGGAAGCATTAATACTTTTAAAACACAATTTAATATATAAAGTGCAGTAATGTTCATATATTACTAGAGATGAGCGGGTCCGCACCCCCCCGAGATCCGGCAGATCCGAATATCGGGGATCCGGGTCAGATCCGAGTCGGCTCGGGAGTTCCCGCCAGAATTCCGGACCAATAACGAGGCCGAACGTCATCATCGCGCTGTCGGATTCTCGCGGGAGCGGGATCTTATAAAAGACGCATGCGCGCCCCGCCATCTTCACTCCAATCTTGGAGAGGGAAGAGGGTAGTTGGGAAGCTCTGTGTGCCCCCTGCTGTGCTCTGTGCCCTGTGCCATGTGCTCCGTGCTGTGCTCCGTGACCTGCCTTGTGCCCTCACTGCCCTGTGCCCTCACTGCCCTGTGCTGTGCTCCGTGCCATGTGCTCCGTGCTGTGCTCCATGACCTGCCCTGTGCCCTCACTGCCCTGTGCTGTGCTCCGTGACCTGCCCTGTGCCCTCACTGCCCTGTGTTGTAGACGTATTGAGAGTCAGTGACTGTTTATAGGCCTGAGCCCTGTAGTGTGATTTAACTAACTAGGTGCTGCAGTGCTCACATGCAGGGGCTGCAGTGTCCACTGTCCAGGGGCTGTCCTGTGGCCCGTGCCCTGTTATGATTTATTTAGCCCTGAACCCTGTGTTTTTTTGTGATTTAACTAACTCAGTGCTGCAGTGCTCACACGCAGGGGCTGCAGTGCTGCTGAGTAGTACACTGTGTACAGGGGCTGCAGTAATACAAGGGGCTGTGTCCAGTGTGACGGCCTATATCTTATCCATTGTCCAGTGTCACAAGTCACTCACGACATATATCCTGTGTCCTGTGTGACGACATATCCTGTGTCCAGTGTGACGACCTATATCCTGTGTCCAGTGTGACGACATCTATCCAGTGTCCAGTGTGACGACAATATATCCTGTGTCCAGTGTCACAAGTCACAACATATATCCTGTGTCCAGTGTGACATGTAATGTGTGCCGGCATATATCCTGTGTCCAGCGTGACATATATCCATTGTCCAGTGTGACGACATATATCCAGTGTGACGACATATATCCAGTGTCCAGTGTGACGACATATATCCTGTGTACAGTGTGACAACATATATTCTGTGTCCAGTGGGATGACATATATCCAGTGTCCAGTGTGACGACATATATCCAGTGTCCAGTGTGACGACATATATCCTGTGTCCAGTGTGACGACATATATCCTGTGTCCAGTGTGACGACATATATCCTGTGTCCAGTGTGACGACAATATATCCTGTGTCCAGTGTCACAAGTCACAACATATATCCTGGGTCCAGTGTGACATGTATTGTGTGCCAGCATATATCCTGTGTCCAGCGTGACATATATCCATTGTCCAGTGTGACGATATATATCCAGTGTCCAGTGTGACGACATATATCCAGTGTCCAGTGTGACGACATATATCCAGTGTCCAGTGTGACGACATATATTCTGTGTCCAGTGGGACGACATATATCCAGTGTCCAGTGTGACGACATATATCCAGTGTCCAGTGTGACGACATATATCCTGTGTCCAGTGTGACGACATATATCCTGTGTCCAGTGTGACATGTAATGTGTGCCGGCATATATCCTGTGTCCAGCGTGACATATATCCTAGCCAGCCAGCTGAAACAAATTAACCTTAGCGGTGAATTGGGTGACAGATGTCGCAGACAAATTGACCCTACTACCTAGATAGCGGTCTATAAGGGTAGACTATATAGGGATCTCCAAACCTGGGATCCTAGAGAGGTGGAGGCCACCAATTACCCCACCCCTGCCACCAATTACCCCACCCCCCTCCACCCATTAGGTGATGGATGAGGAGGCAACTGGTAATGCTCCCAGCGTTCAGAAACCACGTGACCTCATGCCAGATAGGGGTCTTGTTAGATATTAAACTGATCTAAACAGATACTACCTTGCAGACTAAATAAGTGCTGCACGAAACGCCCACTGCTCCTTGGCTGAACACGAGGAAGAGTGCACAATCAAGCCAAACAGGGGTTTTGGTACTTGATTGGATCTTCTACCAGAGGAGCGCAGATACTAGTATAGCTTTGAATGAAGATCGGTCCTTCTCTATTGGGGAAGAATATATGTCATCAGTGACATCCAGAGTATTTATCCTCCTTTTGGGATAGTATGGATGGATTGATAAATGTTTGGGAAGAAGTCCCAACAGCTGCTGATGGTCAGTGTACTAGACCAAGTGCGTGGCTTCGGGAGGAACACATGTAAAGTGGTGAAGTGGTGAGGGAGGAAATGGAACGCACGCCTAGCCAGTCTGATCAAACTGGATAAGGAGGTAACTTGTAATGCTCCCAGCGTTCACAAACCACGTGACCTCACGCCAGATAGGGGTCTTGTTGGATATTAAACTGATCCAAACAGATACTACCTTGCAGACACAGTCAATGCTGCACCAAACGCCCACTGCTCCTTGGCTGCACATGCCAAACTGCAAAATCAATCCACATTGGGCTCTTGGTACTTGTGTGGAGCTTCTAACAGAGGAGTGCAGCTACAAGGACAATTTCAACTTGCACATCTTTGGGGGGGGGGTTATTAAATTGCCACCCTGTCTGCCCCTGTAGTGCTGCTCTGCTTCCAACATGTGCCAGGTTGGAAGTGTAAGGTCCACATGTATGTGATGCCCACTGCTGTCGCCTAGCTTAGTCATCCAGCTACCTCGGGATAACCTTATGGCCCTACTACAGTAAATGAAAATGATTTTGTGAGCTGTGAAGTGATCAAAATTGACTAGAAATTAGTGGAAACTAATGTTATTGAGCTTAATAACACTTTAGGGGCAAAAACAGGCCCGAAATCTATTATTTTAGCATTTTTTAGCATTTTTCCAAAAAAAAATCCAGATCCAAAACCAAAACCCGCAAGGGTGGTTTTGCCAAAACCACTCCAGATCCAAAACCCGAAGGGAGATCCAGATCCAAAACCAAAACCCTAAAAAGGGCCCGCCGCACATCTCTATATGGGGGTTATTCTAGTTCACTCTTTCTGACAAAATCCTTCTTAGATGGACAAAACCATGTGCACTGCAGGTGGGGCAGATGTAACATGTGCAGAGAGAATTAGATTTGGGTGAATTATTTTGTTTCTCTGCAGGGTAAATACTGACTGCTTTATTTTTACACCACAACATAGATCTCACTTTGAAGTAAAACCCCACCCAAATCTAATTCTCTCTGCACATGTTACATCTGCCCCCCTGCAGTGTACATGGTTTTGTCCATCTAAGAAGGATTTTGTCAGAAAGATTGAACTAGAATAAGGCCCTATATTACTAGGAAAGACAAAATGAAGTTGGTCATGATTTGTACTCAGTGTTTCCTGTTTTTGTTGTTTCTTTTTGTACAGTATAAGGGTGAAATTGACTAAGATGTTCTATTTCATATAGGATGTTGCTATGGGCAACCAATCAGAATCTACTTCTTATTTATTTAGCAACTTCTAGAAGATAGTACATAGAATCTGATTGGTTGCCCATAGCAACATCCCATGTGAAATACTGTAGAACTCCCATCATAGTAAATATCCCCCATAATGTCTATAACAAAATAATCAAAATAATGTTAACCTTAGCATACATGATGACTTTTAATGGTGCTAAAAATAATAATAGAAAAACACATGTTCAAGCTAAGAAAAAAGTGTCTTTATTGCTGCCAATTTACAAAACCAATGCACAAAGTACATAAACACGGTCCTCCTGAATGAGGCCACAGTCTACTCCAGGTCTGTTACAGGCACGGATTATGGCCCTGATATAGTTGCTCCACAATTATGTGACTAAAGCACACTCATCTTAGTGCTGCTGAAAATGGCCATCATCTATATAGTTACCAGAAGCAGCACATATATGCACCACTCATATATGACTCAAGTTGGCCAGATTTCTGCATGAACTCACCTCATAGTGTACATCCATTCCAACACCAAATGGATCATAGCCAATTGTCCCTTTTACTAAAGTAGTACTCCACTACTCACATCCAGTCCCTCTCCTGAGCGTTAATCCTCATCTTGACAACACCTCTTCCTCACTAATAAAGCTACCAAAACTCTTATTGTCTCTTGCATCATCCGACACCTTGACTAATGCAATAACCCTCTCTATAACCTCCCTCTCATTCATCTTCAATCAACCTCAATGCCACACTAAGACCTATCTTCCCCTACCACTACTTCCCCTCCTAGCTCTGTTAGTTATATTGTAGGATACCCATTGTTTAGTCAGGTTTAAACTTAATCCTTCATGACCATGCCCAACATTTTCCTGGTTCTACAGTAAAGGTAAATATGGTTTATGTGAATATGACTATTGATGTTATGTCATTACAGTTATTTAGATACTCAATTATAAGTTAGTAGTATTGTAATAATATTATCAATAATATCAGGTTATGCTTTAATAGCCTCATATTAAATGTTATATTGTGTTTTTATTGCAGAGGCATTTGTATGTGTAGAGCAAATAAGAATATATTTAATCTTATCTTTGCACCCATATCTGTTTAAATAGTCAATGATTAGTGTGTCGTATTTATAGGTAATTAATTCACCACATTTACGAAAGCTTTAGGCCCTGAATTTGTGTGGAGAAATAATTTGGAACTATATGATCTCTTAATTTGTGAGCTCTTTTTACCTAATGTTTCTGCCAATGTTTATCTGTTACATTGTAGTTGGCAGTGGCGTAACTAGAAATGTAGCTCCTCCCTGCCAAAAAAAATCCTGCCCCCCCCCCAACACACTGACAGAGCACGTACACACTGACAGTGCAGGTACAGAATGAACAGTACCTGCGCTGCCGTCAGTGGGGCCCAGGAGGTGAGCATCCTGAATTCAGACGCAGGGCCGGTGCTAGGGTGTCTGGCGCCCTACTGCAAACTCTATATTTGCGCCCTCCTTTTCCTAAAGGGACAGCGCACACAAATAAAGGGTGTGGTACCATAAGGAATAGGCATAGCCCAATTAATTGCACCATAGAGTAGCACAATCTTATTTACATTACATTAAACATGGTGCCCCTGATTCACAATACACCACATAGTAGTGCCCCATATACACAATCCCCACAGAAGTTGTGCCCCTTAAACACAATGCCCACAGTGGTGCCACTGAAAACACCCACAATAGTAGTGCCCCTTATACATAATGCCCACAGTAGCACCCATTACGCATAAAATCCACAGTAGTTATGTACCTTATACACATAATACCCACAGTAGTAGTGACGTAAGGTGTGAAGAGAGCAGAAAAGGAATAAAATAGGGGATCCGTGAGAATGGGAAATGTGCGAGGAACAGTCAGTTGTGAGGTGAACTAGGGAAAAAAGATAGAAGGGAGAAAGCCAGGTGCTGGGCATAGAGAGGGCAGGAAAGCCAAATGCTGGCCAGAGAGAGGGGGAGGGGCAGCCATATGCTGGCAGAGAGGGGTGGGACAGATGTAGGGAGAGATGCTGGGCAGAGAGGGGGACAGATGTGAGAAGATGGGGGGGCAGTTGATGGGCAGATGGGACAGATGGTGGGGAGATACTGATAGGGGGAAAGATGATGGGCAGGAATATGGGGGTACGTATGATGGGCAGAGAGGGCTGGGGGGAATGTGATGGGCAGCGAGAGGAGGGAGAGGTGATTGTCAAGGAGAGGGGGGCAGATACTGGCAATGGAGAAGGGGACAGATGCTGAGGAAATAGGGGCAGAATGGCATATGCTGGGCCGAGAGGGGCACAGATGTGTGGGGAGAGATGCCGATGCTGGAGAGAGATTGAGGGGGCAGATGCTGGTCAAAGTGGGATTGGGGACTGATTATGGGCAGGCTGAGGGGGTACAAATGCTGAGCAGAGGGCGAGATACACTGGACAACAAGAGGCAAACAGATGATGGGCAGGGGGGATGACAAATGGTGGGCAGGGAAAAAAGGAGGGGTAGATGGTGGGCAGGGAGAAGGGGGCAGATACTGGGCAGGGAGAGGGGGAAGGCAGATGCTGGGCAGGGAGTGGGGGTACAGGTTGTGGACAGGTAGTGGGTGGGGGGCAGATGCTGGGCAGGGAGATGGGTAAACAGATGCTGGGCAGAGAGAGGGGAAGAGATAATGGGCAGGGAGGGGGAGGGCAGATAATTGTTAGGGAGAGGACAGATGGTGGGCAGGGAGAGGGGGACAGATGGGTAGAGAGTGAGGGTTCGGATGCTGGGCAGGGAGAGGGGAAAAAGCTAATGGGTAGAGTAGGGGACAGATGATGGGCAGAGTGGGGGGTAGACACTGGGCAGGGAGAGGAGAGACGGATGCTGGACAGGGAGGGGGGTCAGTCAGAGAGATAGTAAAGCTGCAGGGAGAGGCAGGAGGCATACTTAGACAGGTCCATGCTGTGAGGGACAGGGTAGCCTCCATGTTCCAATCCAGGCCAGGGATCAGATCCTCCAATCAGGGACACTTCAATTCAGCATGTGCCGAGCTCCTCCAGTCATAGCTCGGAACATGCAGTCCTAGCCCTAATTGCTGATGCTGCGATGAGGGGGGAGGGGCTGGCACCGCAGTGAGAGAAGTGCAGGGACTTCCCCTGCTGCTGCTCTCTGTCAGCATTTATATGTAAATCCTGGTGCAGCAGCTGGCCTGGCAGGAGGGGCTCTCCCTCCCTATATATCCAAGCAGGCTCCAGTGAGGTAGGGATGGGGGGGGGGGGGGGGGGGGGGGGGGGCGGTGGGCAAGGTGGATTGGGGAGCTGTCTGTGTTCATGGGGCAGGTAACTGAGCATCCTCACACAGACAGGCAGCCTCAATGAGAGCACCGTGATCCTGCGCCACCGCAGGGGCAGTGGTACCTAAGTTACACAACTGGTAATTGGTGTATTCATGTTAGCGTATGTAGAGGGGTGTACACAGGATGCGAGGCATGGGGCGATTTTGACTATGCCAATTTTGACTTAGCTCTTTTTTTTTATTTTGATGATAGGCCAAATACACTACACTGTGCAGCATATTCAAAATTGCTTTGCTTTGTCTATTTTGCCAAGCAATAGCAATGCTGTCGTGTATCGCTTTGCTACTGCCCGCAGTGTAAACATGGTGCAATTCCTGGTTGTACCCAGGCAATTTATACATTATCAGGTTAGTAAAAACTGACTATTGTTCAACAGAAGGAAAGTAATCTTTGTTTACCCCAAACCACAGATCTGCTGTAGCTAGGTATTCTCTGTACATATTTTCGGGGCTGATTACGGACAATCCTGGTCGTACCCATTCATACATGGGATCAGACGTAATCTGCATTCTTAGTAAATTTTGCTCTTAATGCTTTTTTTAATGTATATGTGGTATTGTATTACATTGTATAAGTGAAGAATAAATAATTATATGTTTTTAAAATGGTTCTTAGTAAATGTCCTTCTTGCATCAGCATTGCAATAGCACTGTGGAAAATCCATGCTTCAACAATTGTTTATATATTGTTTTTATGTATGCAGCCAGTATTTACCCTGCACAGAAACAAAATAACTCACACAAATCTAACTCTCTCTATACATGGTATATCTGCCCCACCTGCAGTGCACATAATTTTTCCCATTTCGAGAACAAATTTGTACTGCGATCAGATCTGAATAAGGGCCAATGGGCCTTATTCTAATCCACTCTTTCTGACAAAATCCTTCTTAGATGGGCAAAATCATGTGCACTGCAGGTGGGGCAGATGTTACTTGTGCAGAGATAATTAGATTTGGGTGGGGTTTTACTTCAAAGTGAGATCTATATTGCAGTGTAAAAATAAAGCAGTCAGTATTTACCCTGCACAGAAACAAAATAACTCACCCAAATCTAATTCTCTCTGCACATGTTACATCTGCCCCCCCTGCAGTGCACATGGTTTTGTCCGTCTAAGAAGGATTTTGTCAGAAAGAGTGGATTAGAATAACCCCCAATATGTTTTTAGGTTTTTCTTTTTCTACTATCTAAAAAGCACATGATAAATACAAACTTATTTATATCACTCTTTTAAAAAAAAGTAAGTACTGTAAATAATTTACATTTTTTGAGGATATTCCATAATTTAGCCACGTGTCCCCATGATTAAATACACTTTTTATACACTAGGAACTTTTAACATGAATTCTAATAAGATTTACTGCTTAGCATAACATAAGATTAAGTAATGCGCTTAGAGAAAAATATGAATAACAAAGTTACAGTGACTTTGAAATATGTCAGCGCTTTTAGAGTTTTATGGATTTTTTCATACAATGAGTGGCAGTTGGACTACATTTAAGATAAAAATCGTAGCGGGCCGAATTCAGCCCGTCGGCCAATGGTGGGGTTTGCGCATACAATCATTTGATGGTGAGCATCCATTGAATGATTTGTCTCCAGTTCAGGCGCATGTGAGCGGATGTATATGTGAACGCATCCACTCGCATGCTAGGGAGCGGATTTGGGTGCTGGGGAAGGGGCGGAGGTTTAGTGGTGTGTTTGCGCTGTTTATCTGCTCGCTAGGCTGCGAATATATGCAGCCTAGCGTGCAGGTCTGAATCAGACCCTAAGTATTTTCAGAAGGTACAACACTGCGTCTGAAGTTAGTTGAAAGAAGAACTCCACCCAAATCATACAGTGACTGTACATTTAAAATAGATGGAAACATATATTCTCCACTCATGAGAATCAATTGTACTTATGGACATTCACTATAAGGGCTCTATTGTTTATTTTATTGTACTGTATATGGTATTTCTACATACAGTATGTTTTAATTAAACTAAGATGTTTAATGCTGTACAAGCTTCATGTCACCTGACCCAAAGAATCACTCCGCTAATCATATACATATAAAGACTCACTGTGGCTAACAGTTTCAGAACAGATTGGCTAAACAAACTCCACCCTGACATCATAAGAACGCCATGAGAAGGAAAACCCAGACCAGGACTATTTTTATAAGACATTTGAGAAGTCAGGTCTGGACCCCCCAATCTTTAATTACACCACTGTTCATTCGAAGCATGCTTCCATTATCCACTATTGAATTTTCAATAAACCTTAATACACTAGGGGAGGTATTTAATTGTTATATCACACCCGAACTCCGGTTTTAATAGGGTAACACTTTTTTGTGTATATAGCGCTCATTATGGTATGAACACTATATATATAGCACTCATCAGGAATAGCAACATATTTGTGCATTTCACCACTGGGCATAGAAAGCTGAAACACTGGTGAAAAACAATTGAATACCACCCTAGGTGTGGATATAAAGACACAAATGTGATAGCTGCAGTATTCAAACTGGTGATTTTGAACAAAAAACCTATTACATTGTCACTGTTCTTTCCATACATCTTTATGCTTGTAGTGCGCAATCACATAATCTGTGATTGATTTACGATAGCAGTATAAGTTCTGATGGGGGGCGTTGAAGATGCCGGGGTCAGCAAGGCGTTGTTGCAGAGGTGGGATGCTGTGTTTTTTGGAGCGGCACCGAACATGCAGGAATGTCTGGTCCGCTCTGGGGGAGGGCCATGGTGGCTACGTGACGTCACACTTAACAGTTGTGACCATAAACATGGCTGCTGTTGGTTTTCCTCAGGGGCTAGGAAGCGACTGCAACAGCAAGTTGGTTGAAACGATAGTTGGGCGGGCTGTTACCACTAATCCTTGGACTCTTTTATTTTTTAAAATCAAAGCTGCATAAACGGAAGTGCTGTTTTTTTTTGCATTTTTGCTTCTTTTCATGAAAGTGTTTATATATATATATATTTTTTCTGCTAGCAGAGGAGACTGGATAATTGGATTGGGGTATAACACCATTATACTCTTGCTGCCAGCAGAACCATTTTAGGAGCTCATTCTTTGGTGTACTACCCAGGGAAGTGAAGGTTTTGGACCAGCTGTCTAAAAAGACCAATTAAGTGGGTGGAGTCCCCCCCCCCATTTATTGATTATTAAAGTCACAGCCTACGTTTTCACCATCACGGTTAGAAGAACCACCTCTATTGAATCACAATAGAGCTCACCGGTTAAGGCATTTAACCCGATAAACAAGAGAAAGGATTGATGGGTTAGGAACCCTCAGAACATCGTACACATATAGTTACCTGAAAATACGTTCCATTAATAACCTGTTGGGAGCTTAAGAAACATCTTTGCCATACCCCTGATGAAGTCCTATGTGACGAAACTCATCGGGTTTTATGAATAAAGAATCTTTTACTTGATTGGAGTCTCCAACTTATTTTGAAGAACGGACAATAATACTTCCTTAAAATCCTGATAACTGTGTCAGCTGAATGGACTAACTGTATGAATTGGCTAATTGGTACTTGTTAGAAGCGCACTCCGATAACCCCCATTTGTTTCTCTCTCTCTCTCTCTCTCTCTATATATATATATATTTATATATAAGATTGCAGACTATGGATCATTGAAGAATCTTGTCCATTCATATTGCTCAAGAATTATTCAACAGAGTATGAAAACTTATAGATAAACATGTGGCTACAGATCTTACCTTCTGTTTCAGTTAAGCCAATCCCGATTTGATCTTGTCCATTTTGGGTCATTTTACCACTATAAATAAAAAAAAAACATAAAAAAATTATGCGGAAAATCAATCTTTGCCCATTGGTTACTGAATAACCATTCTGAAGCTCTTATACTAGCCCATTCTTGCATGAATTATAAAATAATTAAATGTTTCTAAAATATTTATATATTAACCAAATAATATAATATATTTTTTATTAGTCTTCAGGATTTATACAAACTCAAAAGATTTACATTTTTTTTTAAATGTAAAACTAAATAAGTCATACACATGTCCACTTGAGTGGACATCATGCATCTGAAACAGTAATTTACAAAAATGCTTTTAGCGGGATGTACTAAAGAAATGCTTTTCGGGATTTTTACAGCATTTCCGAATGCACTAAAGCCCCCTCCAGAATGGCTCCATTGCAGAGGGCAACCTCAGCTGTAGATGGAGTTACCCCATAGACAGGAACATGCGGCCATCACAAAGGGCAGCTCTTATTAGAAGAGCTGCAATTTGCATCGCTAATCACAGATGTTAGTGCATATTCTCTTAGCATCATCGTCAGTGGTGGAACTCCCGGAGGCAATGGAGGCTCCCACCACAGGGGGACTGTAGGGACACTTCTGCTCCTTCACAATTCCAGTTGACTCAGGGAGCAAGTATCCACAGGCCCCGTCACCTGCTGCGGATTGCAGTGTAGGCAGTGATAGGCAGCCGCCAGTGCTGGAAAGCTGTACTACCAGCAACTGTCCAGTGGAATTTGAATAGGACAGAGGGCAGGCTGCAGAGTAGGAGCGGGTGGGAGACCTTTAAGGATCATATAGCAAAGGCAGCCACACATG
Organism: Crinia signifera; assembly: GCF_055691185.1. Lineage (NCBI taxonomy): Eukaryota > Metazoa > Chordata > Amphibia > Anura > Myobatrachidae > Crinia > Crinia signifera. The sequence continues at coordinate 178,311,644 of NC_139220.1, forward strand.
GTGGGAAGACATCAGAGCACAGATAAGAGGCACTGGAGGCATGAACACATGGAGTTTTGCCATTCACTGTACATCCTGCGGCTTCTGGCACTGCGGCTCCAGTGGTGTCATTAAGGTGAGGGTTGCTGGCGGGGTCTTGCAGCAGTATACTCCTCACTGTTGCAAGTAACTCAGGTATGCGCTTTACCTACCTGACCCCCTCTCTCTCTGCCTCACCTTTCTCTCTCTGCCTGACACCGCTCTCTCCCCCTATCTCCCTGCCTGACACCTTCTCTTTATCTCTCTGTCAGACAGCCGTTTCTCTCTCTCTACTTGACCCCTCTAACCGCTCTCTCTGTCTGACACTTCTCTCTCTCTCTTTGCCTGACCCCCCAATCTCCGCTGATGGCTGCCTAGGCGCTGTGCAGCTCGGTGGGTATGTGTTTCCTGCGTCTATATCTGCCAGGGTACTTCTAGTGTATACCTGAATGTGTTCGCATATCTGTCACTATTTACAGTAACTGGACCTAACTGCCTGTTGCACAGCAATCCAAGTCAAATTCCTAGTATGCGCAAGCATACCTGGCCAATAAAGCTGATCCTGATTCTGAATTAAAATCTGCATCTAGATGGCTGTAGAGGTCCAAAGAAGGGGAAACCATGCACTACTGATATACAAAAAGAGTTATATGAGATATTGACTTAAAAACAACTGTTTGCTATAGTGGCCTCTGTACATGAAAGCATTAATTATGTTGCAACTGCAGTGACATACTTTAATCTTTATTATTATCATATTGAGGGAAATTTACTAAGATGTGTAAAAAATAGAAATAACTATTGGGTTCTGATGTGGAACTATGAGTCCAAGAAAGCCTCCCCCGCATACTGGGACTTGGGAAACCACAAGTACCAGCATGCAGGGCATTATTGGGCATGCTGGGACTCTTAGTTCCAAAGCAGAACCAACAGCCCAATAAAAACACACATACAAACCTGAAAAGTAGAACTTTATTACACACAAATCCCACACATACTGATACTCACCTAAAGTAGCTGGACACAAAGGTATCTGTCCCCTTGTCCAGTAGACAATCAATATGGATCCATACCTGTAGAAAGACATCATACGAGCTCCTATAGTGTGGACCGGTCCTCTTCATTCCATGTAGGTATCCAAGTACTTGGCAAAATAAAAATAGCTAGTGTACCCGTACCCAGGATGAACTGTGATAAGTGCAGAATGTAATATTTACACTCTGCACTTCTCAAACCAAAGTGCGCTATTGGGTGCCTAGTGGCCAATCATAAAGCGAGTTATGCGAAACTCGGGTTTCTTCTGGGTGCCCCTTTTTCCTCCCACGATCAAAAATCATACTGATAAGTTAATTTTCTTTTTTTCATAAATCCCTAGAATATATGTGTGTATCTGTGTATATATGTAACAGGGAATATAGCCTGTAATCTCCACTAAGACAGGCACTGAAAGACTAAAATGTTCTCTAAAGTGCTGCAGAATATGAACTGTATGTACAATAGATTTAATGATTAATAAATAATAAGGGCTGGGCACTCTGTTGCCTACAATTAGCATGATCTATAGACTATATGGAACATTAGCTACCAATAAGCTACTGTATGTTTAGTGGTTTTATTACTCAATACCAGACAATGAATTCTGTATTATATAATAACCACTAGCTAATGAGTTCTGCAATGTGACCTAGTCTCTTAAGAATGGATTCTGTATTGCACATGGACAACCAGTTTTTGTAAAGCAAACTTGGATGTACAGTAATACCAGAACAACACCTGAATCAGCTGAGGGCTGGCTGGTAAATGCATTTGGGTTTTAGGAGGTCTGAATTAAGAATATATGTCTTACAGGTCACCCTAGCCATAGTCATCAACAGTAACAGTGCAGAGTATGCCACCCAGGAACCAGGCAAAAAAATGTTCATTTAGCTGGTCATACTATCTGGTATCGGAAGGCCCCAACAGACACATTTCATAGACAGTGATTAAGGGTGATAGTTACTATATGAATAAGCTTTCTTTGTTATCATACAGAACCGACGTCCACTATTAGAACTGCTTAGCAGTTAAGATCTCATATACAGCTTTCAGTCACTGTGGCCCTGATTTCCGATGCAGGTTCTGATTCCAAAGACGCAGCATCTGAACACTCTTTGTGATCATTGGCCAGCTGAGTAACATGCAGTTACACAGACTGGCCACCGCAGCTCAGTAAGCGAGGCCAAGGAATCTGCTTTGGCAGGTACAGTTGCAGACCCTGACCTCTGCATACCACCAAAAAATGGGGGTGACAAGCACCTGTCTTCAGGATGCTGCCTGGCACCACCATATCCTCGCGCCCAAACGGGCTGCAGCTACTGGGCACCGTGCGCATGATCTCAGGACGTGTTCTGCACATGCACAGACTGAGTCCTGCAAATGCACAGACCAGAAATCAGAGAGGAAGGGGCCTGAACAGAGGAGCCTGCACATGGGCCTCTTCCTCTTAAAGCTCCCCTGATGCAAATTATAATGCTTATAGAAATGTTAGAATTACTGTGCAGGGTCAAAGCGGAGGTTAAAATACTTCCAAATCCCCATTACAGGTGGTGGAACTCAGTTCCACCCTGCTCCCTCCACACTTTAAACCCTGCATTAAAAAATCTTATTTGGAGAGTCATGGACTTTGTGACAGACACACCACAAGAACTGCTTTTTTCACAAAATATTTATCCCTAATGCGACAATACTACAGTCCAAGAGTATCATAAGTACTGACTTCTGCCAAGTATCTTGCCATGCATGTCACAGATACAATAAGTGAATGAGGAAGCATATGTATAGTACAAATATTTCATATCTGAGGTAATGGATGTATTAGAGGTGGTCTTTGGAACAGTAGTTCTTGTTGATTGCATTGACATTGTGAATGTCAACAGAATATTTAGGATGATTTTTCAATGTAAAGCTAACAATAAACCAAACGGTACTTGTTTCCTAGCACGGCGCCACCGATTTCGATTGTGACCATCGCGTTGGAAAAAACTGCGTCGATCGCATCGCATGCCAACCAAATCGCATGCGATGCGATCGACGCGACCGACCCGATTTTTACATTGGAATCAATGCAAAATGGTCCCTGACACCAGATTTTGCATTGATTTTAATGTGAAATGCCCCAAAACACCCCATTTTAATAGAAACCCCCCCTGATGTTTCAAATGGCCTCCAATTTTAACGCCACCCCGCTATTGACGCCAACCCGAAGCGTGGCAAGCGCACCGAGCCCGCGAGGGGCAGCGGTACGCGTCCTCCGACCTTTTCATACCCCTACTATCCACGTCGGCGTGGAGTTGAGAATAGAAAGTGTGGCGAGCGCAGCGAGCCACCGAGCCTGAAGCGTGGCGAGCGTAGCGAGCCCCGCGAGGGGGCGCGGATACCTTTACAGGTATCGCGTCCCCTCGCAGGCTTCACAGGTATCCGCGTCCACTCGCCACGCTTCGGGCTCGGTGGCTCGCTGCACTCGCCACACTTTCTATTCTCAACTCCATGCCGACATGGATAGTAGGGGTATGAAAAGGTCGGAGGACGCGTACCGCTGCCCCTCGCGGGCTCGCTGCGCTCGCCACGCTTCGGGTTGGCGTCAATAGCGGGGTGGCGTTAAAATTGGTGGGGCCATTAACCATGCTTTTTACACATATTCAATGTGAAATGGGCCATATTGGCCCATTTCACATTGTCACCTATGTCAAATCGGGTTGATCGCATCGCGGGCCATTATAATGGCCCGCGACGGACGCGATAAACCTGATTTTCACTTTAACATTGTTCCCTATTGGGAAATCGCGTTGATCGCGTCAGTCGCATCGCGGCCCCTTATTAGGGGCCGCGATGGACGCGATCAACGCGTTTTTCACTTTTACCGGCAATTGAGCCAGTTAAAGACAGAAAATCGGGTCCATCGCGTCCATCGCAAGTACCAACCAAACCTTAACCCTAACAGCAGCCTAACCCTACCCCTAGCTCTAATCACAACGTTCCAATCATCAAACTGAATGGCTGAATGTTCTGGACAGATGCTACACAGAGTGTGTCTGCTGTAATATTTTGCGTTCTGGAGGGTATGCATTTATAAAACTATAGACAACCTAATGTTTAGCGCATGCACATACTGTACTGTAGGCATGTCACTTAGGAAAACTTAGGACACCAGAGAGATATTATCTAGAGTGTGGGCAATGTATAGGATTATTACACAAGAATATGTACTGTAGGTTATTCAAAATATTTAAAACAAATATATAATTCATAAATAGATCATAAAAAATTAACAAAATATTTTATACAAATAAAAGTATTCAACAAACTGTTTAAGCTATCTGAGAAAAGAACAGAGAAATAATGCAGAAATAAGATACAGTATGTACAGCACAAGTAACCACAATTACTGTATCTGGTATCTATCCCAGGTCACAGCAGCAAGGCAGAGGGAGAACAGGGAAAAAAGAAATAAGGGGTATGAAGCACCATTAATATTTTGAAATATTACAATGAGGTATCTTAAGAAGCCATGTGTGAATTTAAAATGCATTAAATTCCCTGTTGGAAGGAATTGGAAACAAAACATGCACAACACTGGAGGACTGGCGCCTGTACCACGGCTACAATATTGTGACCAATGACGGACTGTTCAAAAGCACACAATTGAAATGTATAACAAACTTATTTATCAAAAAGATATAAAAGCATATATCAGTTTTCCTCCAGTTTTCATTGGTTCTTCATTTTCAAAAGATTAACATCAAAGTTGGTAGAAGGCGAAACCGACGCATTTCATCTCCTAAGAGATTTCATCAGCGGTATGACTCAATTTTAAAAATCATGTAAATAAATTCCCTTTTATGGTAGAGGACTTGATGTTGAATACAAACAAGGTCAATGGATCGGATAGACTATTTCCCTGTAACAATGGAATTAGTACACACGCAAACACACATATATAGATAGATAGATAATTAGATAGATAAATAGACTGTGTCATTTAGATTATAAGCTCATGATGCTTAACATCTCTGACACTCTTCAGAGTAACAGAATAGTTACATAACTGGGGTTAATACATATAGCTTTTTGAAGCAATGATTATTATTATATAACACAAGCATATCTTTGGTACTGGCATAATAAAACATGTCACTAGAGGGGTATACAGTATGCATCCGTAGGTGTTACCCTTTTATGAGGAAAAATTTGAGTACACTTTTGCCAATTGTCTTTAGATATCACTCCTAAACACATATAACCAGGTCCGTTTCTAGACTATTTGGCTCCCAGTGCAAACAGTTAAAAATGTATCCCCACCCCCCAATATATGTTTTTGAGTGTGCCGAAGGAGGTGTCACATCTTGCAAATGTTTTTTACATGGAGCAGGGGGTATGGCCTTGCAGAAAAAGACTACCTTACACCCCAGTTTTTCATTGCATGCAATTATGCCCTTGCCATCCCCCTGCTTCTGTTATGCTATGCCTCCAGCACCCTACTTGAATTACGCCATTGCTTCAAGTAGGGTTGGAAGGGGGGGGGGGGGGGGGCAAAGGGCACAATAAAAATAAGGGGGGGGGGGGGGTTTGCAGGCTGATTATATTATGTTGTGCATTCCCACCCTGCATATATATTATGCACTGCCTTGCCCCCCCACCGCCCTGCTTGTACCTACAACAACTAGACTGTAAGTGAACTGAAGACACTTACAGTGCTGACAGTCATGGCTGCCTTCTGGCTTCTTACTGCCTAGTACTGCCGCTGGGCTTTCTGTGGGCTGCGCTGCTAATGATCTTTCTTCCTTCCTCAGATGGATTCAAGAATCATTCCTTACTGGCTGCTTGACACCACTCACTGTGCTACAACGGTGGCTGCCCATACCTCTGCGGCGTCTCCTTTGTGTCAGCACAACTGCGTATTGCCACCTACTATCCCCCTGTACTCTGCTCGGTGGGCTGAGTTATTCCAGATGACACTGCTGAATCCACAGATGAACACAGCAGCAGCGTGCCTTGCCATAGTTTTAACAATACCGAATAGCAAAACATTGGGAAAGAATGATTGGACCTGTAGCTGGAGGGCCATAGTTTGGACATGGCTGAATAAGAGTAACTCCACCCAACACCCAACAAGTGGAGTTCTAGGGGTGGGAGGGACGCAGCAGCACCAGTAGAAATGGTACTGCTTATAACTAGCATTTGGAAACAGTCCTTTGGTGCAGTATATACTGTATATATAACTGCCATGTTACAGGCTGTGTTTGCAAAAGGACGGAACTGCTACAGATGGAGCCGCTCTCATTTGAGCGTCTCCTGGCGTGGTAATCGCTGCCCCGTGCCCATTCCTGGCTATGGACACGTGAGCGTGTGAGACACTCCTGCGTCCACAGATACCAGTGGCTGGCGATAACACAGAGATCGGCTCCATCTCTACATGTGAAGTACCTTTATATGTTAGTGTTTTATATTAAATCCATTGTGTCCATGTGTGCAAGCCAAACCCACACAAACCTATTATCTATGCAAATTGGTATCCAGATAGCTGACAATTTCTAGATCAACAGTCAATTAGTCAACATCAAAAAGCTGACATGCACAATGTCAACATTGACAAAAAAGTTGGCACAAACACTAGGTCGACATGTTAAAATTGTTGATACATGAAAAAAAGGGATTTTTGTAAGAACTTACCGTTCGAATCCCTTTCTCTGATATGGTCCTGGTGACACAGCTCAACACTGGGATGTAGGAGGGTCCGAAGGAGCCAGGCACCTATCCTAAAGCTTTAGAGGGTAGGCTCCTCCCCTACTGCATCCCTGGACTCTTCAGTTCAACTTTCAAAGCCACTGGAATACATTAACTCAGTACAAACGCCTGCACATATTACATGCACATTTTATAACAGTAACTGTTAACATTAAACCATTTTAACATGAACATCATGAAATTTCTGGCATACTTACTGAGCGTAAGGGAGGGATCGCTGTGTCACCAGGACCATATCAGAGAAAGGGATTCGAACGGTAAGTTCTTACAAAAATCCCTTTTTCTCTTTCAATGGTCCTGGTGACACAGCTCAACACTGGGACGTTCCAGAGCCGGTCCTTTGGGAGGGTACGCTCAGGTCTGCAGTTCTCAGCACTGCTCGCCCGAATGATGCGTCCTCCGACGCGAACTCATGGAATCTATAGAATTTTGTAAATGTGTGAACAGATGACCAAGTGGCAGCTCTGCAAACCTGCTCCGCTGTGGCCCCATGTCGAACCGCCCAAGAGGTGGCAACTGACCTGGTGGTATGCGCATTAATTCTAGCCGGTACAGGCCTACCCGCTTTGGCGTAAGCAAAGGCTATCACAGATCGCAACCACCTAGCAATAGTCTGCTTAGATGCAGGCCAACCAATTTTGTGTACGTCATACAGTACCAATAATGTGTCAGTCTTTCTGACACTTTTCACTCTGTCCACATATATGCGTAAAGCACGCACAACATCCAAAGTCTTCAACTTGTCCCTTTTTTTAGAACCCTCTGGGGGTTGAAACACAGGTAGAACTATCTCCTGATTTAAATGGAAGGCAGATACTACCTTCGGCAAAAACTGAGGCACTGTTCTCAGAACAGCCCTGTCATCATGAAAAATTAAGAAGGGAGATTTGCATGACAAGGCTCCCAACTCTGAAACTCTTTTAGCAGATGCTACTGCTAACAAAAACACTAGCTTCCACGTGAGAAACTTAAAGTCAGCCGACCTTAAAGGTTCAAATGGTGCCTTTTGAAGGCAATCCAAAACCAGTGACAGATCCCAAGGCGCTACTGGTTGCTTGTAAGGGGGTTTTAGTCTGGATACCCCTTGTAAAAAGGTTTGAATCTCCGGCAAAATGGCAATTCTTTTTTGAAAATAGATGGACAAGGCCGAAATCTGCACCTTCAATGACTGAAGGCTTAGGCCCGATGAAAACCCATCTTGTAAAAATTCCAACATTTTTGATAATTTGAAGTGAGATGTGTGAACTTTTCGCCTCTCACACCATCTAATATAAGTCTTCCAGACTCTATAATAATTTGCCGAAGAAACAGCTTTTCTGGCTTTTATCATAGTTTGCACTACTGCGTCAGAAAACCCTTTCTTTTTCAAAATGGCGGTTTCAATAGCCAGGCCGTCAAAATCAATCGATCGGAATCCAGGTGATTGAATGGGCCTTGTCTTAACAGATCTGGTCTCAGAGGTAGACGCCATGAATCCACTGATAACCTCTGAAGCCTGGAGTACCAGGACCTCCTTGGCCAATCTGGGGCCACAAGGATCACCGGAACCTTCTGGTCCTGTACCCTCTTCAACATTCTCGCTAACATTGGAATTGGCGGGAACGCATAAAGAAGATCTCCCTGCCAATGAGTCGTCATGGCATCCACTGCCTCTGCTAGCGGATCTCTCGTTCTGGCATAGAACCTGGGCACCTGATGGTTGAACCTGGAAGCCATTAGGTCCAAATCCGGAGTACCCCACATTGCAGTGATCTGGTGAAACACCTGAGGGTGTAGACTCCATTCTCCTTCCTTGAGCTCCTCCCTGCTCAGGAAGTCTGCTTCTATATTCTCCACTCCTGGAATGAATATAGCCGATACGGCAGGAACATTCTGTTCCGCCCATAGGAAGATTCTGGACACCTCCCACATGGCCAATCTGCTGCGTGTACCTCCCTGGTGATTTAGATACGCCACAGCTGTGGCATTGTCGGTCTGAATCCTCAAAGGGAGGTTCCGTAACCTGTCTCCCGCCAAGGAAATCACTTTCCAGACAGCTCTCAGCTCCAAGATGTTGATTGGTAACACTGATTCCTCTGCCGTCCACAGGCCCTGCAGCCTGAGATCCAGGACTACTGCCCCCCAGCCCCTGAGACTGGCATCGGTAGTTACTACCAACCAGTCCCAGGTCTGTAATGACCGACCCCACTGAAGGGAATCTACCTCAGTCCACCATTTCAAGGAGTCCCGAGTGTCCGCAGACAGCACTATCAACTCCGTCTTCATGGTCAAAGTGTTTCCTGACCAGGCTGACAAAATGTTCCATTGGAATACTCGAGAGTGGAACCTGGCAAATTGAAGCGTCTCGAATGACGCCACCATTTTCCCCAGGAGCTTGAGGCACCTCCATACTGACAAGCTCGGAGCTCTGAGAATCTCCTGAACTAAGGTGACCAGGTCCCTGGCCTTTATCTCTGGGAGAAATACCCGATGGAGATGGGTATCCAGTATGACTCCCAAGAACTGGAGCCTCTGTGATGGTACCAACTGAGATTTTTGTAAGTTTAAAATCCAGCCGTGAGCCTGCAAAAAACTGATGGCCTCTTTCAAATGACTTTGAAGCAGGGCTGCTGACTCTGCTTTGAACAGGAGATCGTCCAAATAGGGTATTACTGTGATTCCCCTGAGCCTCAGCACAGCCGCCATCACTGACATTATCTTTGTAAATACCCTTGGCGCGGTTGCTAGCCCAAAGGGTAACGCCCGGAATTGCAAATGCAGGTCTCCTATAGCAAACCTCAACAGTGTCTGATGTTCCGGGTGAATGGGAACGTGCAGATATGCGTCTTGGACATCCATGGACGCCAAAAATTCTCCCTGATCCAGACTCAGGAGTACAGTCCTCAAAGACTCCATTTTGAAATGGTCTACCCATAGGTGGACATTTAAGGACTTCAAGTTTAGTATTGGTCTGAAAGACCCGTCTGGTTTGGGCACCAGGAACAGCGTGGAGTAAAAGCCTTTCTTCCACTCTGCCCTGGGAACCGGAATTACCACCCCTTTTTCCAAAAGGGAATGAGCCGCTCTCATAAGAGCTGTGCGCAGGAGCGCCTGTTTTGGCATGGGTGTGGGGATGAACCTCTTCGGAGGCAGCCCTCTGAAAGGGATTTTGTAACCCTGGGTAATAATCTCTAAGACCCAGGCATCCTGGTCTAGAGAAGCCCAAGCGTCCCTGAAGTGTGTGAGACGCCCCCCCACCTTTATCCCTGCCGGGCCTATCCCCTGGCAGTCATGCGGAGGGTTTTTCCTCTCCTTTGGAGGCAGGCTTCTTATGGAAGGAGCCAAACTTGGACCTTTGAGATTTGCCCCTAGAGTTCTGAAACTTTCCCCTGAACGACTGTCCCCGAAAGGACGCACCTCCTCTAGGGGAGGGCCGAAAGGACGGCTTAAAAGCAGCGAATCTGGATGACTGCTTTGTAGAGGAGGCCGGCAGAAATGTACTCTTGCCGCCTGTGGCTTGCTTTATAATCTCCTCTAGCTCAGAACCAAAAAGTAACTTTCCCTTGAAAGCTAACATTTCTAGGGCCTTTTTGGACTCATTGTCCGCTTCCCAGGCCTTAAGCCAGAGCACTCTCCTGGCATTAATAGAGACTGTGGACACTCTGGTAGCCATTTTAAGAGCTTCCTCCTCTGCTTCCACCGCATATTCTGCAGCAGCCTTAATCTTTTCTGCTACCAGCAAAGCACCAGGGTCAGCCTGCAGCATGGTGCATAACTCACCAGCCCACTCTATAATGGCCTTAGAGACCCAGGCTGAAGCAATAAGGGGACGTAGGGTAAACCCCACCCCTTCAAAAATCGCCTTGAGGTTTCCCTCCAGCTTTTTATCCACAGAATCTTTAAAAGCTGCACCACCCTGTACAGGCAATACCGTAGCTTTTGATAAACGTGCCACTGAAGCATCCACAACAGGCACCTTTTCCCAGAGTTCAGCATGAGACTCTGGCATGGGGTACAGACTAAGGAATCTCTTAGGCATCTGTAGCCTCTTATCTGGGGTTTTCCAAGCCCCTTCCAGTAATTCCTGCAACCCCTCATCTGAAGGAAAAGTGACAGCCTCCTTCCGCTGTCGCTTAAAAACACCCTTAACAGGAGTCTTATCCTCTACAGACAGTTTTAAAGCCTGTTTTACAGCCACAATGAAATCCTCTATACCAGCAGCAGAGGTCTCTTCAAAATCATCACCCTGGTCCCAGGGTGTGTCAGTATACTCTCCTTCCTCCTCATCTACCACAGTAGGCATAGCATAAGACCTTTTAGGGGTCCCTGCAACATCATCCATTTTGTCCAGTATTTCACTGAATCTGTTGATCCCCTTAGCAGTATCCTGCATCACCTGAATAAGCGCAGGATCTGCCTGGGTAAGAGGCAAGGAGCCAGAAGACTGCTGAGATGATGGCATAGGTCTCTGTGATTCTACCAGCACATCACTCTGCCTGTCCAGAAGCTGCACCAAAGCGTTTACAGACCTGCCTAGGGCACTGGCCCATGCAGGTTCACTCTGCTCTGCCCTATGGGGTTCACTGCCCATGGGTCTCACATCAGCGCAAGTAATACATAAGCCCCCCTTGGCCATCTGCTCAGGGACAAACTTTTGTGTGCAAACATTGCACGCGCTCAGTGCACTAAGGGCTCCCTCCCCCAAAACCACAGCCTGATGCTCAGACATGATGCAAGTGAAACAATATATATATCTCAATATACACAGTGCAAACAATGTACAAGCGTTTATACAAAGCCAATGCACCCAGTCACTTAGCTGTCTGTAGGTTTCAACTGCGGGGAAGCGATGCCCAGGAAATCCAAGTCACTCTGCCAGGATCAATTAGCCAGCTCAGCTCCGCTGCAAGCGTTCTGAAAGGCGCCAAAGTCAGAGTGAAGGAAGAGACCAAAAGTCCCTGCTGCTGCGGGGTCCGTGACCTTTTGGCGCCAACCACCCCCAGCCAGCCGCTCCTTAGGTAGGATTTCCTAGTTCCAGTGTCTCCCCCTCGAATGGGGACCACTTGGAACATGCCTGTCACAGCGCTGCTGTCCTCTCAATCAGGAGCTCAGCGTGTAAGCTCCGCATAAAATGGCCGCCGCCATCACGGAGCGCCTGTCCCCCATGATCCCCACCTAACTGTGGAGCCGGTTTCAGGCTACTCCGGAGCCCAGGCAGCCTCTTAATAGAGGCTGTAAGCGCAGCACAGGGAGACCAGACAGTGTCTCCCCTGTGCACAGAGAGCTGACAGGACGCGCTTCTGTCAGCTCCTGTTGCGCTAGCAGTGTGAGGATTCACTATGAGAATCCTCACACTGTGCCTACCTAGCTAGGGTAATAGTTAATAAAATAATAAAAATCCCCTAACTACTCTATTTCTTCGGCTGCTCCTGCAGCCCTTTAGAATAGCACCCACTCCAGTGGGCACCTAACACGAACTGAAGAGTCCAGGGATGCAGTAGGGGAGGAGCCTACCCTCTAAAGCTTTAGGATAGGTGCCTGGCTCCTTCGGACCCTCCTACATCCCAGTGTTGAGCTGTGTCACCAGGACCATTGAAAGAGAAAGGTAGACATGAGTTTTTCATGTTTTTTTTGTGTTCATTTTTTTGACATCCTTTTATTTTGTAATTATTTGCATAAATTAACATTCTTAAAAACGAACACTTTTATATTTATTTACAATGACTATACTTTTTAAACAACTTGTGCTCAATTCCTATTCATAAGTATTTAAGTAAGTAAGCAATTGTTGAGTGGATGTGCACAGATCCTTCCTGTGTATGCCCCATAGCTATGGCGATGTGCGGTCCCACGTGCATGCACTGTCTATCCTGATAGATAGGGGAATCCATTTGTAAAGTACCGTTGCCAACAGGATATCCCAAATTTCAACTATAAGATGTTTAAAACATGTTTATAACAATTTTATAATCTGACCCACAACTATTGTTTCGAATATACTGGCCCCAGCATACCCACCAGTTTTCATCAGTGTGACAGAGGATCATATTTCCAATACAGCAAAAAGGAACAGAAGCACATATGTTAACTGATTGATACCTTGAAAATGGTGCCATGTGAACTTCATTCCTGCTTCTGAGGAACAGCAAGCACTGAAAGACACTGAACTTAGCCAAGGAATAGGTTTATGCTGCTATTATGTATTCTAGTAAAGATAGTCATGTGATTAGTGCCCAGATTTTACTGCATATTGGCAATTACAGCTGTACATCCTGTGCTTCAAAACGAGCATGAGATCCAGAGCTCTTCGAGCTACTTTGATGCGGCACTACCACTGTGAATAAATGAGATCTATCCTTTACTGCCTGTGTGAAATACTGCAAGTCGCTCTTGTGTCTCTTTTTGCTTGAGGGAACTCCTGCCTTGAATGAACCGTAACCTGTGATTATTTCATTCTCTGCCCTACACAGGGTTGCAATTGAATTCTTTATATGAAATAACCTTTTTAAAACATATAACCATCAATACAGTTGGACTAAATTCACTCTTCTTTTGATATTATCTGTGTATTTTAATTGCCAGTTTTATAGTGACTTCCCGGCAGCCTCGCGGACGGGAGGTGGACGAGTGAGGAGGAGGACAAGGGAGGTGGAGATGGAGGGTGCAGGAGCACCGAATGTCTCAGGTGCCGCCACAGCTGCAGTCCCTGTGATGGCCCCCAGGTGCCGTGACACCATCATGGCCAGCAAGACCCCCGGCCGTGGCTGCTACACCCAGACCTCCGGCTGTGGCTGCTAAACCCAGACTTCAGAATCTCGGCCCACGCTGCAGAGGGTCTCCTGGTTGAAATTACCTCCAGTGGTGGAAGGAGGTATGGCTCCAGTATTGGGGGACAATGGCGGTGGACCCATAGAGGGCCCATCTCCGGCCCTAGGCCTCCCAGACTCTCCACCCCCACCCCGCCTCACTAACTCTCCCTCCCCCCACATGCTGGCTCTCCAGACGTGGCTCCAACCAGGGCCCCTGACATGCTGCCCCCCCTAGCCCTTCAGCAGGACAGCCTCAGGGTCCATCCATACTGGCTGACTCCTGTGGGTGAAGGTGAGGTCTGTTGAGCCCCTCTGCCTGTGAGCAGCATGATCAAGATGGTGCCGCAAATGGCTGCCTAGGAACTGTGCCACTCAGCTAAATGTACCCCCGTGTCTCCCCTGTCTCGTACACTGCATAGCAACCTAAAACTGTACCGCCTCTGCTTAACTGTTACCTACCTGGCTGTTGCAACGACCAGTGGCACCACTGATAGCTGCCTAGGTGCTGTGCAGCTCAGCAAATATATGTTCCCTGCATCTATAATACCCAGGGTACATCTAGCATATACATCTATGTGTTATGTATGTGTACTGTCATTGTTTAACTGTTACTCAACTGGCTGTTGCACAGCAATCCAAATCCAATTCCTATTATACGCAAGTAAACCTAGCCAATAAAGCGGATTCTGATATACTGTATTATACTACTATATCTGGTATACTGTATTTATACTACTACTTTATTTCCATTATGTTGAGAACAATCATGCTCTCAACATAATGGAAAGCTATTTATATGTATTTATGACCTGGTTTTTTTAGGCTAGAGCATCACAAAAGTATACAATGTAAATTAGCCCAGGCAGAAGAGGCAGCAGCAGGTCGCTCATGAAGACATGGGGCATGAGTTGGTCACTTTGCTTCAATATGCCCTACCAATATCATTAATAATTCAGCAATTTGTGGATTTATAAAGAGGGGATGGGGTCAAAATGACACAATTCTTGTAGCGATGGAGGCAGAGCTGTCTCCATTTCAGTGGAAAAAAAACTGGATTGTCAGGTTCTTTCTGGGTACTCTTTGTGCATGTACCAATGTAGATACCATAATACTTAACATGAATTGAATACCCCCATTGTTTTTCATTTGTTTTTAATTGTGTCGGGAAAAAAAGCACTCTCAGTATTCAATTGCGGCCTTTTCCTCCATTTTCAAAAAAATGTATGGGTACTTATGTATTATCACGGCGCCCGGTTGGATTGATTGTATGGCTTAACGTTAAGGCATACAATCAGATGCGATTGACGCGATTTCCCCATAGGAATCAATGTTAAATGGTTCCAAATGGTCCCTGACACCCGGTTTCACTTTAGGGGCAATGTTAAATGCCCCCCGGGCCCCCCCATTAGGTGTATTAGCCCAAATGCCCCCGCATTGTTAATGCCACCCCACCATCAACGCCAACTCGAAGCGTGGTGAGCGCAGCGAGCCCGTGAGGGGCGGCGGTACGCGTCCTCCGACCTTTTCATACCCCCACTATCCACGTCAGCGTGGAGTTGATTAAATATAGTGTGGCGAGCGCAGCGTGCCCCGCGAGGGGATGAGGAATACGAGCCCGAAGCGTGGCATAGTGGATAGTGGGGGTATGAAAAGGTTGGAGGACGCGTAACGCCGCCCCTCGCGGGCTCGCTGCGCTCGCCACGCTTCGGGTTGGCGTTGATGGTGGGGTGGCGTTAATAATGAGGGGGCATACACCTAATGGGGGGGCATTTAACATTGCTCCTAATGTGAAATGGGGTGTCAGGGAACATTTGGAACCATTTAACATTGATTCCTATGGAAAAATCGTGTAGATCGCATCGCATGCGCGATTTCAGCGCATGCGATGCGATCGATGTGATTTTTCCGACCCAATCAAAAAATCGGGCACTGTGATAATACATAAGTACCAATGTATGTATCTGGTTTCCAACTGTGTTGCATTTTTGACCAGTCAAAAAAAATCACCACATGCATTGAATAGAGCGAAACACCGCAATAATTGAATACCCCCAATGTCATTTAACATAAATATACATTAAGGGCGAGATGTATCAAATGGAAAATGCGGTAAAACCCCGGTTTTACTGCATTTTCCTATGTATCAAAAATGATACCGCAGTGAAGGGTATCGCCACCTTTGGGTGGCGATACCCTATAGAAGCCTATGGGCTTCTTTTCGCCGCCCGCCGCCAACGCAAACCCGCCGCCTCGCCGACCCCCCCTCTGGCTTACCTTCCTGAAGGGTCCTCCTGGACCCTGGAAGGTAAACCTCTCCTCCCCCTAGTGACGCAGCCGGACGTCCTTCCGGCTGCAGGGGGGAGGAGGAGGCAAGCTGTCCCCGGCGTGACGCCGTGTTAGGGATGCAGGTATCGCGGGGGGCCTCCGTCACCTCACCGCGATGCCAGCCGCATATGAGAGTAAAAGATGCAAATACACATTTAGCAAAAAATTTAAGTACTTGAGCATCAGAAAGCAGTGACAGAAGACATGACAGAAAGCTATAAGTGCAAACAAAATAGTATCATCCAATAACAGGAAGATCACAGCACCCAACATTTGCTGGAGGGAAAGCATAAAATCACCAACAAGAGAATTAATATGTTTTTAGTAAATAAAATCCTGTGAAGATTTTTTTATATAATTTATTTAACATATCTTTTAACAAAAAAAGACTGATATATACTGTAAAGTGATCACTAAGATTATGAAAATATATTTGATAAATATGTCGTTTATTACAAGCTACTGTAGTTATCGAGCCTATGTTTTAGCTCGATGCAGATACGGTCCTGATGCGCGATCACCTTTAGTGGAAATTGAAAAGAAAAAATGTCTTGCCGGGCAAGACTATATAGTTGAAATCGAATCGAAAGCAAATTGAAATGCCAGATCGAATCGAATTCCACATCTGACCGTGTGTACACATCTAAACTGACTTGTGTGTATGTGTAAAATACATGTGTAGGAGTGTGTGTGTGTGTGTGTGTGTGCGCGTGTATGAACCAAGCTCACTCGGGTGTCTTCTATTGGCCGCTGGAGCAACGTTAGGCTTTCATTATATAATCATTGTTTTTAGTATAGATTTATAATCTATATACATTATAATTACATGTAGTAAAATGTAGAAAGCTGATGTTTTTATTCCCACTTTTAAAAAAAATCTAAGGATTCCCAAGTGCATAAGGAACATATTCTGTATGCAACATTTTGTAATTTCCCACAGTGAGGGTCAGAGGTATCAAGCTTCACAAAGTGGTAACATGGTGAGTGATAAACAACCAGCCAATCAGCTCCTACCTGTCAATTTTCAAACCCAGCCTGTAACATGGCAGGTAGGAGCTAAATGGCTGGTTGTTTATCACTCTCCATTTTATCACTTTTTAAAGCTTGATACATCTGGTCCTTTGAGAGACAATATGTCAGGGGTAGGGACATCAGAGCACATTACCAGCCAGTATATTGGGGTTTCAATTTGAAGCTATGTACTACTCATATACTGTAGACTGAATTCAGCAGTGATATTAATGGTTGTGTTACAGTGATAGATATGTTTAATTTGTTTAAAGAGGTTTAAGTAGGCAATAGCTCTTATACAAGACAACTGAGGTTTGCTCCAGTCAGTATTTTTGCAGGCGTATGTAATTATTTCCTCATTCCGTATTTGGGTAAGATAACCATGCAGAAATCATTACACAGTTAAACATGACAGATACAATGACCGTAAGGCATGGTATCTCTGTAGGCGAGATATAAGTGGCGGGAAGGAGATTTACTTCAAAATTCTGAAAAAAAAAAGCAACTTACATTCTTGGAACTTGAAAAGGATTGTTATCTCCCTGTGTGCCACTCCCTTCACTGTCCATGCTGTACCCACTGCCAAAACTACTAACTGATGAAGTCGTTGACGTCGTAGATTCAGTCTTGTTAGTTGTTGATCTTGCTGCATGAAGAGAGTTAGTATTTTTTAGGATGTGTTTTCTTGGTATTAAGCAAATAAAATATAAAAATTGCTAAATATCTTTAAGGATTTTTTTAGCAATACAAAACAATATGATCGGCAAAATATACCAATATTGCGTTTAAGTAAAACAATAAAAAGAGTTCAGCATCAACATGTTAAATGTTTTATTTACAGTTCATAAATAGTTTCTAATATTATTTTCTCTACTTTCTCATTGGTCTGCAAACAATTTCATACTAAGAAAAACTGAATATATAATTTGAATGCAGCACACATCTCACATCCCTAATCATTCCTTCCTTTTGCTCAGCTCAACATCATCAGCTCTGATAATTATTTACAGAACACAGTCATCCCTTCGCCTCTACCACCAGTAACAAAGTATTATTGCTCCATTATTCTAACTCCAGTCAGTGGCATCACAGTCTCAGTGGTGTCTGGCCAGTTTGAAGCAGCAATATTATTATCCTAGACTGGATCACCTGACTCACTATGCCAAGCAGGTTCTGATTCTGCCTAAATCAGAACCTGGCACATGGCCAGTACAACATCTCCATCAGAAGATCAATACACTCAACTCACTTAAGGTTCAGTACATGCTTTAGTTGTCATTTAGAGTATTCTGCCTCAGTGTGTTTCACCTGCTTCAGTAATTGGTTTACAATTTCTCGCATCAGTGTAATTCAACAAACTTGCTTGAGTATTGCTTCACAGCATATATTACTGCAGCCTATTCATTAGTGCACCAGCACCCAGTTCCAGTGTTTCCTGCAGTCTGCTTCAGTTTTGCTTTCAACACCCAGTTCCAGTGTATTCTTGAAGCCTACTTCAGTCATGCTTCAGCTTGCTCCATTCCAGTGTTTCTTGCAGTCTGTTTCATTTGTTATTCCTGGCTCCTGGTTCCATTGCCTACTTAACGATGTCCCACATAATGCTACAGCCACAACTATCTTGCTATCCTGCACCTTTTACAGTATATGTCCTACCCATTCCACTCCATCAGTCTTCTGATGCTATTAGTAACTTGCGTAATGAACAGTATTATAAACCATCAAGCTTCAGGTACCCTCCAGCATATACAGCTAGCCCAAGAGGCCAAAATCAATAAAACACTAATGCCTTGACAGGAAGGAGTGAGACTCCAAGAACCAATGTCATTTGAAGTTGAAAAATGCTAACATCACAAAGTGACTTGCAAGGCACTGCTAAATTTACTTATATGAAGTATCAAAGCAAAAAACATTAGATAAAGGAAATTTAGATTTGACTCCAAATGAGGTCACTTGGAAAAAATAGATTTTATGACCTTGCAATGTTTCCTCTCAACATATAAATATAAACAAAGTACAAAGCATAATGGTTCTTCTCAACACATCTGAGATTGTAGAATTTAAGTACAATAAATCATTGATTTGTTACTAAGGGAATTTAAAGGTACAGTAACCAAGATCTAGCTAGCAGCAAATTACTTTCGCCCGTCTAATGAAATCAGATTATTAGGGGGGTATTCAATCTCCGGCCGCTATTCCCGACAGGGGAAATAATGGCGGGGCCCTATTCATTGCTGTAGTTTTACCAAATAGCATTGAACAGTGATCTCGACAGAATAGACCCGACTTTAGAAGCAGTCAGGCCCGTTCTGCCGAGAACGGTCATGGATTGCCTAGCTCCTGGCCGCAGCTCAAGGATCCACGGCCGTATCTCATAGCCACGCCTCCTTTTTCAGCATTCGGCAGACGGGACATTGACTCCCACCTGCCGATTACCAGTTGAGCCAACCGTGAACAGGACAGGGTCACGACTGCCGGGATTAAATATCCCCCAAAATCTCTCTCTCTCTCTCTCTCTCTCTCTATATATATACATATACATAATCTGTGGAATGAATGAAACTATTAAGCATTGATATCATGTATTCTATCATAAATTAAACATTCAATGCAGGTAGAAGAATTTGTCCTCACCTTCAGCCTTGACGGATCCATCGGACATCACCTTCTTGAGTGCAAGCTGGCTTTGGTCTTTGCTGTCATTTGCTGGTGAAGGCAGATTGTCAGACTGAGTTCTTTGAATTGGGAGTACTCCTTCTATGCTGTGTCTATGCTGTTTCCTTGCATTATTAGAGTGACCGCTTTTATGTGCTGCTGTGGCAGTGTGGGTGAAATGGAAACCCATACTATGCATCCTCAGATGGAACCAGCTTAAATGTTATTCATGCAAACAGAAGTGTTGTTTCTGTATTCAGATAGATAGTGTTCTTAAACACCAAAGAGACACCACATGCACAGCATTGAGGGGCTTTAAAACTGGCTGTTTCTTTTTATTGGTTTAAAAATGTTTTCCCACCACGGGTTTATTCCTGTGAGAACACATGCAAAAACACATTCCTGTGACAAACACAGTATTTTAGAAAGTTTGCACTTTCTCCAGTGATAAGCTCTAGGTGTAGGCTGGGACAGCGAATAATATGTGCATTCAATACAGTTTACAGTAGCATCGTCTAGTAAGCTCTGTTATTTTATATGCATAGACATCTACATACCTTAGGGTGTTATAACAACTGTTATTATGTACACCGAATGTGCCAAATGAAAGATTTAACACGTTAAACCATAATATCATTGTGCTATATATATTTCTTTCTAATAAAATGGAACAATACAGACATAAGCATATATCTAATACACATGCAATGTAATGTT
The DNA here is from genome assembly GCF_055691185.1 of Crinia signifera. Classification (NCBI taxonomy): domain Eukaryota; kingdom Metazoa; phylum Chordata; class Amphibia; order Anura; family Myobatrachidae; genus Crinia; species Crinia signifera. Next base: position 178,331,938 of record NC_139220.1, read on the forward strand.
AAATAATATACATTTTAGTATTTCCTAAAAATGTCAATTGCGGTATTTAAGCAACATATTTTGTCTACACTCGGCAGGCCTTACTAACGGTACAAATATTATTTTATAGGTTTCTTTATTTCTTCAAATAACAATTTTTTTAAACTGTATAGCTTGGATAATCCAGCTGTGTATCTCATCCTATAAACATTGCAGAAAAGGCAAATTTGCACAATTTCACAGAAATAATATCATTTAAGGGATCATTTAGACTTTCCTTAGTGCCAATTATGTAAATTAGCTACACCCATATTATGCATATAAGAGGGCTAGAACAGACTAGTTAGGGGGGTAATTCAATATTTTCTACCCATAGCCTTTTTTAGATTCTAATTTACTTTGTAGATCAATTAGAATTTTACATTTACAGTATTTAAATTATATGTATCATTTCTACTCTTTAATAAAAAGTTAAGTACTTATTTATTGTACTATATAAATCTGTACATGGAATCGGCTTATTCATTTACAATGTACATTATCTCTCAAATACAGATATCCACTAGGAACAGGTAGCTATGTGTACTTTCAGAGTGTGGTCTACAAGTGTACCACTACACTGATACAGTATGTGCAATATTTTTACAGGTATTTGCAAAATGCTTCATGCAAATAGTTGTATGTGTGTATGGCTACATGTATTTTTTGCAATATGCATAAGATAAATCATATTAAATATTTCTAGAAAAAACAATTGAGACTCTGCATTAATTCTACAATCCCAAAAAAATACACTTTAATATTTTAATATAGTTAGAATTAGTGGTTGAGCGTGCAGTGATATTAAACAATCACTCACAATGATATGAAAACATGGTCTTTATGATGGTGTGTTATGATTAGCCTGAGCTAGTCGTTACACATTTATTGACCTAAAAATGTCAATGATTTCTCTGCAATGACCAATACACAATGGTTTTTAAATAAATAAACAATATTTTTAAATGTAGATGAAGTTGAATAATTACATATGTATAAAAAATAAACATAAATATTTCTGCTAAATTTATGATTAAATTAAGAAGAAAAAATGACACTGAGAAATAACTCCTGCAGGAGTTGTACAATTAATTACCATTATGGGGCATATCAGACATTTTACAAGATGAAGACACTTTGATGGTAAAATGAACCAATGAGGAAACAGCCAGTTTCGTTAGGTTTCAGTAAACAAAAATTGGGTAACATATAATAGATGTGGACAAAATTTTCACAATAAAAGGACATTTAACAAGGTGAACAAGTAGTGACAACAAATAATGGTCAACAAGGGAAAACAGCAAGAAAAAGGCAACAGATGAACATTAAGCTGCCATGCTGAGGAATTTATTTGCGTCTTTTACTTGGTTGAAGACGAAGCTGTTGGACAGCTGCTTCGGCAGCAGCGATGGCTGCTCCAGCATCTTCTAGATGCGTCTGAGTGACACTGCTTTTGCTTTGGCTACGGGATGGTCCATGTGAGCGAAGGTGTCCCTCAGAAGATGACTTTGAGCTACCAGGACTGCTATGAGATTTCTCTATAGTGGGAACCTGCATATCTATAGAAAATAACATAATTTTTTTGTTATGTTTACATCTTGTTTTCTGTATGTACATGCATGTTGTTTTTTATTTCAAGAATATTTTCTTATATAAATAAGGTAATAAAACAAAAAAAAGTTATTTCAATGTATACCTTTGGTTTTAAACAAGTAATACATCTATTATATCACAGGTAAAAAAAAAAATATGATGATAGTGCTGTGACTTCCTTTGCTACCTAAAACTGGGTACATACTAGAGGGATGGGGATCCGTTCTGACATTGGAATAAATTCCTGGCAGCGGGGATTGCCAGTGCATACTGATACAGTGTTAATGAAGGACGGAACGATCACTGTTCCATCCTCCATTAGCAACAATGCTTACGTTTTGGAAAGTTGGAATAGATTGATTATTGCTGATTAATTATTATACACATTTGCAATTTAAAAGGACACACCAATTGGTATATTTACTAAGAAGCTGTTTTCCAGCAGTTTATTATCCAGGATTACTATGGTCCAAACTGCTGGAAACCAGCCGAGAATGCATGGGATTTTGGGGAGGTCTGTGGTGGCATGGGGCTTAGAAACTGATGGCCAACTACAATCAGTTTTCAAGGGTATAGTATAACTTACTGACAGTGTGGATTCTGACATTGATTCTCCAACATTGGAATCCCGACTGTCAGGAGCCCGACTGGGGGAAAAGCACATTGAAGCCCCAAGCGTGCTCGCCACGATGCGCTCTCGGTGGCGAGCTGGGCTCGCCACTTATTTTATTTTCCCTCTGTGGGGGTCATAGACCCCCATGAGGGAAAATAGCTCATGTAAGTCGAGATTGGGATGTCAGAGAAATATCAGTCAGAATTCCAACTGTCGGTGAGTCATTCAGTACCCGTTTTCAAAACATGGGTAAATTTACTTAAGCCTCTAAAAATTAAAAGAGGTGATGCTGTAATAATCAGATTCGCTCTATTCTCTACTGCATCTTAGAAAATGTAAAAGGCGATATTAAATCTTACTTTAACCATGTAATTGCTATCAACTTGGAGATTGCCTGGGCTACAGCCCTGATCTTGGGTGCCTGGAGGGTACCCCAGCAAGGGCTGACTAGTTTTTTTTTTTTTTTTGGGGGGGGGGGGGGGGGGGGGGTAATGCTGTAGCCTTTGGGACCAATATAAGCATGTCCCTAAACTGTTTCATTACACCCTGGCAGCTTTAAAAGGTACTTGTTTCCTAGCATGGCGCCCATCGCATAGCATATTTAGTGGTATGCGATGCGATGAAATATTCATGTTAAATGAACAGGAGTACTTGTACAATTAAATACCCCATAGCATCGCATGCCAGCAAATGGCATGCAATGCGATTTTTAATTGTACAAGCACCCCAAGCACCCTGCTGGGTGCTTACAATGTTAAATGCACCCCCATTGTCAACGACACGCCCACTATCAACGCCAACACGTACACATCCTCCGACCTTTTCATACCCCCACTATCCACGTTGGCGTGGAGTTGGCTTTAGATAGTGTGGCGAGCGCAGCGAGCCACCGAGCCTGAAGCATGGCGAGTGCAGCGAGGGGACGCGGAATCCGAGCCCAAAGCGTGGCGAGCGCATGCGGAATACATGTAAAGTAATCAGTGTCCCCTCGCTGGGCTCGCCATGCTTCGGGCTCGGTGGCTCGCCACACTATCTAAATTCAACTCCACGCCGACGTGGATAGTGGGGGTATGAAAAGGTCAGTGGACGCGTACCGCTGCGCTCGCCATGCTTCGGGTTGGCGTTGATAGTGGGGGTGGCGTTGACAATGGGGGTGCATTTAACATTGTAAGCACCCATTAGGGTGCTTGTACAATTAAAAATCGCATCCCATGCCGCTATATTGCATGCGATTGCATAAGATGCACTGCGATCAAAATCGTGGGTGCCGTGCTAGGAAATAAGTACCCTTTAAAAAATAGGGGGCATCTCCATGTGTTTTTCAACTTTATTTTTGGAACTAAGAGAGACTCAATGAGCCTGGGGCTACTTATCATTTAGGGTGCAATGCCGCACATCAGTGTATTTTCATAAACTTTTGAACTACTTCTTCGCTTTCACAGACAGAAGCATGCACATATCTCACTGATCTGTGCATGCTTCTGTCAAACTCGCCTATAAAAAGCTTGTCTACAGTATATATTGGTTAGTTTTGTCATTTTTTACATTGAGTATGTTTTTGTACATACAGTACGATTTCCTAGGATCTGAGTTTGAACTGTGTGAGTGGCAGGAGGCCAGAAATGTGTGTTTGCATGTTCTCATGTACCAAAATGTACTAAACTCGCACAGTTTACAAATCGCAGACGCTGTTACATTTTCCCCATGACCAATTCTGTTCTGTATCTCTGAGTGCTAACAATCGGGATGCATGCACAAAATAAAAACACCATCAATTGGGTTCATGGACCCCCATGAGGGAGAATAGCCCCTTTCAGTCGGGATCCCGACTGTTGGAGTTTTAACAGTCGGAATTCCGCCGTAGGTGTAATGACTGTCTGAATTACTGACTGTTGGGCAGTCATCCAGCATCCCTGTACATTATCTCATCTGTTATTATTGATATTGGGTTTTATAGGGATTTATCAGCAACCCTGGCAGTAGTCACCACCCAGGAATACTGATTTATAGAATAAAATGATTCCTTTGAGTTTGTTCAAATATTAATTATAGTAGAAATGACTACCTTTAGATGGATCTGGGAAGATTCCATGGCTTCTGCTTTTAATGACTGATGGCTTTGGTACTTGCTGGCTGCTTTGAGTGGAATGAGGCTTTGCATGGTCAATACTTTCACTCTGTTCCTTCAAAGGGTACCATCTTGGCATGTTGTCAAGATAAGAGGCATTCGATAGATCTATTAATACCTGAGAGCAGAAATATTTCTGATCAATATGAAACCGATAAAAAAATAGTTCATTATTATCATTATTCTAGTAAATAGAAATGTGCTTTAAATCAAATTTATTGTAATATATATATAAATATTAATGTTCTTTAAAAATGCGTCACAAATAGTGATCAGTGGAACGGACAGCAAATCTTTTTTTAACTAATTTCAAGTTATCAAGTGCCTGTGGTCAGAAAAAAGATTTTCATTTTACCATAAGTATGCTCATGTACACTTGGAAAAATATGGCTTTGTTCTGCATAAAATATGTGCTTCTATACTTTACATGCCGCTACGTACAGCTAGAGATGCGGAATAGGGTGGGAAAGGGTGTGCAAACCAAGTACATTATGGGTGTGGACACATACTGTATACATTTGCACACACCAGGGTGTGTTTTTCAGAACATGGTAAAAAATCTGCTGCCAGGAGATTTCAAAACTCCTATTCAAATTAATCAGCAGTCGCCAATTCATTTTAATGTACTTTACATGCAATACATCACATGCAATTTTCACATGTAAAATAATCAAGCGCTGAATCGTATGTATGCCATCCCGGAGAGCTACTGGGGAAACTCAAAGGAAGTCGGGTCTGACTTGTCCATAGAACAAGTTTGCCTATTCTATAAGAGCCTTAAGACAATGTACAATGTTCTCGTAAAGAGCCAGAGTAATTTAATATTTTCCAGATCTGCATGGAATCTTCTGAACACTGTTACATTTTGCCATTTTTAATTTATTTAGCAACATTTTGCTACAGTATTTTCAGCTTATGTAAACTTCTTAAACTACACTTGACAGTTTGAACGTGATTGTAACTAATTACTGATTACATACTTTTTGCGCACAAAGCACTGTTATTATTAGTCCCTAGTGTTACATATACTACACATCCGCTATAATTTATTGAAAAAATAAGATTTCTAAACTTTTGTCTATTGTTATTTTGTGGTAAGCTTGTCTTGCTCAGGGCCTTACCTCACCAAGGAAGTCATTTGAAGAGAATCTATCATAGTCCCATACAGTGACTTCTAACGTTTTCTTTTTCAGCTGCAATGGAATTAACAAAACAGAATTTTTCACATTGTCCTAAACATTATATCAAGTTCATATGCAAATTATGATACATCAATAACCTTTAGTATTTAGAGATTAAAAGACGGAGGTTTATTTTCTACACTTGTAAGATCACTTTAATTTGCAAGTCAAATGACTAAGTGGACACTGATTTAAAATGATCTATCTGTTTACTTACCTAGCTATTTATCTATCTATCTATCTATCTATCTATCTATCTTTATTTATTCTATTATAAAGATTATAGCCTGTTTATAGTAACTTTAAACTTATTTTGTCTATTTAATTTTTTTCATGAATACATGTAGTTTTATAATTTAATTATTTTTCCTTTACGTTGTACATTTACATTTTATCTTCAACTGTTCAAATCATATTACTATTATTAGGATGTAAGCCAACCATGAAGTTTCTATTATTTACTTAACTAATCAAACTACAACACATTTTATTATACATTCACCATGAAATCTTAATAATAAGAGGATTAGAAACACATTTATTGAGACATTATTAAAGTATATAATCTTTACATTTATAGCTGGACAGTTTATAAAATATCTGAAAACAAGGAAAGATTTTTTTTTTGCTTTCCTACAATACCTCCTATTAATTGCTTCATTAATTCAAGTCAACATAGTCATTTTGTTGTTGAAAAGTATTTCCAGAAATGCTAGACACACAAACATCGAAAAAATGGGACTGTATAGTATGACATAAGCCAGACCGCTACAACGGGAGCAACCTGTTTAAACAAGTTGTCCACATGCACAGTATTGTATCACTCCCAGGAGAAAGTGGTGGGGGCAGGGAGACTCAAGTGTTCATGGCATGTAGTTTATTGGCTATGTGAATATACACAAGTAAGCCATCACTCCCCCTATTCATATTGGTCTATAGAAAGTATAATGTTAGGAAAGATACTTACCACAAATGAACAACACCTTAACACAAGACAACATATTTAAGCAGTATCACACATACATATATATATATTAGTAATGAAGATAAAGTAAGTAGATAACAATAAAGGTAATGTTTTTCTACCTGCTTTGAAAAAATGAAATTTGTAGCTAGTTTTTCCTAGTATGACAGATATGGTATCCGGTCAGTACTACTGACACGCACAGTGTCGACATAGGCAAAATGTCGAAACACAAGCAAATGCTCAACATGTCAATGGTTGACACATGAACATTTTTGGAGAATTATTTTCTTTTTTTGAACTTTTCTAAACTTTACCATCCACATACAGTATCTCAAAGCATGGTGACCAAAGCCAGCCATGAGAGGGGATGTGGTACACTAATGAGGGGTCCATGTGATGAAATCTACAAACTGACGCCAACATTTTTTGGAAAACTCCTCTTTGTGTAAAGACCAATTCCATGTATACCTTTTGCTCCTTATAATATATATATATATATGGGAAAAAGGGGAGTTTTCCAGAGGGCGCTAGCCAATAACAATCAGGTACAGATCGGTTTTTACCGTTTAATATAAAAATGGAAAAAAACCCTTATTGGGGTATCACAAATACATCTAATATACACATACAAATAAAACTGCTTAATACAGGAAAAGGCACATATGCTTGTACAGGTTCTCATGAATATTGTTCGATTCAGTAGAAATACAATCACAATATTCATGAGAACCTGTACAAGCATATGTGCCTTTTCCTGTATTAAGCAGTTTTATTTGTTTGTGTATATTAGATGTATTTGTGATACCACAATAAGGTTTTTTTTCCATTTTTATATTAAACGGTAAAAAACGATCTGTACCTGATTGTTATTGGCTAGCGCCCTCTGGAAAACTCCCCTTTTTCCCATTTCTATTCTGGGTCTTGTCTAACAGAGGACCCCCCAGAGGTGCTGCTCCCACTTTCTCGAGCGCAGAAAGGGTACCCCCATTTTGCTATATATATATATATATATATATATATATATATATACACACACATATATATATATTAACCTTGTACATGTTGACCAGTTGGTGTCAACCTACTCACTGTCGACCCTTTATACCATAACCAACAGACATTTATAATAGTTCACTTAAATGGCAGAACTACATAAAGCAAATGTATCCAAATCATAGATCTACGCATGCACCTAGCTTTTCATAGTCACATTATTAACCCTTATAGTAACAAATCTTCCTATTCTATGCAGGGTCAATATCCACAAACCTGCTCCATGGATATATTCTTGTAAATCACCGTCTGATTCCATTCTGGGTTTAAACTTTTTTGTACATATTTTGTTCTTCGTTTATATTCAGCACTAAGTCAGAAATCAGAAACATTATGATGATTAAGATTAAATACATGAATGCACATTTATAATAAACAAGAATATTGTATGCACACATTTTTTCTCTGTATGCTACTTTGTATGTTTTGTACTATGTAATACCAAAGCTCAGGCAGAGTTTAGCTGTGTATTTAACTCATGTGAAACGCACATTTAAATGTGTATTACAGAAAAATATTCAATTTGCTATCAATGAGTAAGGAAGACTTAATGTCATGGGAACAGTAAGTACGCTATACTGATAAGTCCCATAGTAACATTTCTGGAAGCTACAGTATGTGAAGCCGGTCAACCACCTCAACTCCACCCCACATCTGGCTGCCAGAACAGGGCTGCATTGTGCCTGCCCCTGCATAAGCTCAGAAGCTCAGAGGATAATATAGGCTTCCATTACCATTCTTCTTTAGTAATGGCCGTTCTGCCTCTGGGGACAGCACTTTAAGGAGACATTTATATTCTCCCTAATACACACTGCCAGATGGTCTGTCAAACATTGCAATAAACAGTCTTGTAAACTGTGCCAGTCCTTAAGGATTAATGTAAAAAAAAAACATTCCCTATTCTAGATGATACCAGATAATCAATTGGCTCCTTACTAACATAACTGCTTATAAGCGCAAAGATTTTTCTGGACTGTTTTGCACAAACTGAATTATGGCCTACAGTACACCGCACTATTGCAGTTGAGGACTTCCTAGGTGCAAAATGATTTCTTTTGCTTCATCAAATCTGCTGTAGATCTTCCTTGTGCATGTAGAATGAGTCACTGTGCATGACCTACATTGTTTAAAACTCTGCTCTGAGTTGCAATGAAATAGTCTGACACACCATTTTCTCTAGCAGGATTTTTTTTTTTGTACTAAAGAAAACTTATGACCTTGCCCCTCCCAAATTATCCCATGTTTTAGGAGATTTTCTGGTATATTATAAACATTGTATTCAGTTGGTATCTTTTTAAATTACATAAAATGTGCAATGATATCCAGTTTACACAAAATATTATTTATCTAATAAAAAATAATAAATGTATTTGCTGCCATGTTATAGGAAGGAATTTGCTCTAGTTTTCTTTTCATATAGTCAAGGCGCGTATCATGTCATGACAAAGTGGAGGCACATATAATCCTGGCTATAACTACAATTGTACATTCCTTAGGCTGTGATGCAGACAGATAATTTGCTATTCAGTTTCTGCTCAGCCCTGTTTAACCTTCGGTCTCCATACGGATTCAGTACGGAATCCCGGTGGTCGGAATCCCTGTGGTTGAAATACCGACGCCGGAATCCCGACCGCCAAAATACAAACAAGGGGGGCTGTGGATCGCCCCCCCCCCCTTGCGGGCTCGCTGCGCTCGGCACACTATTTTATTCACCCTCTATGGGTGTCATGGACACCCATAGAGGGAGAAATTGCCGGCATTGCGGCGGTCAGGATTCCTGCGTCGGTATTTCGACCGCCGGGATTCCGACCGCCGGGATTTTGACTCCATCCGCTCCAAGCTGCTGGCTCCAGTAGCATCATAAATTTTTTTCCCAGAATTCAATTGTGTATGTCTGGACATCCCGGTCATTTCTGACACAAATACACACACATTGTGGATTAAAATGCATACAGTACAAGCATAATTGCTGCTGTAAGAGAAAGTTAATGAGCCATATCTAATGAACTGTATTCCTGAACTCATTTGTATTCATTTGTACCTTTCATTAAAATAAATAAAACATTCCCTAGAACTCATTAAAATGTATATTAGTGAAAATAATAACTCTGGGAGAGGCTTTGTTTATGGGGAAGTTTGGAGATAAGAGCCAGTGTTGGTTGACCTGAAGCTGAAAGGTAGGAGAGATATGGTATAACTGCCTATAAAATAATGAAAACAAGCACTGTATTGAGAAGGAAAGTATGTGAAAAACAAGCATACTGTATATTTGTAGAAATACAGACGTGTCCTCATACACTGTTGCCGCAGTCGCACCAAACAGCGCTTCTTGGCGCAACATGTCCAGTGCGACTGATTTTCTTTTTTGATCCACAGTGCATCAGTGGACACTTTGGGGAACATTTACTAAGATGGGAGCTCTTTTTTACATGGGGTGTTGCAATGGGCTTCCATTCAGATACTATCTCTAATCTTCTAGAAGGTGCTAAATAAATAAGTAGATTCTGATTGTTCCCCCCCCCCTTTGTGATACTGATTCATTTGATATGCAGCATTTGTTCACCTGTGTGCGACTGAGTCTGTATATAAAGTTATACGAAGTGCTATGATTCCACCGCTGCAGTTTTTTTTCACACCAATTCCCGTTGTGCTTTTGTACAACTGCTCCTTGCGCAACACTTTCTGATTTTCCAAAACTTTAAAATGATTTAGGTCAGTCATGCTTATTATATTCTATAGAATCTAATGGTGCCATATTGATATGGAGTATTTAGTGGTAGTGCATTCCTTTCACAAACAACACTCATTATTAAATCTGCCTTGGAATGAATTGATTCAATACTGAAATTAATTAAAATATTAATAATATTGAATATCAACACATTTGCTAAGTATTGGCTCTTCTAAATATGTGAAGTCATCCAAAACAAATTCAGGTTATGAAATAAAAATAAAATGAAAACTCTACCTGGCGTTCTGGACAACCATGACTTGACTGCAAGGACCCAGTGATGAGACACAGTGCATTACAGATAGATGAGAAAGCAGAGGAAGCAAACAGAGATAAACAGAAGATACACATGAAAGACATAAAACATACACAGAAACACATTATTATCTTCAGTGCTGGAATGGCGTGCAGATACTGAAGAGTACAATAATAAGAACTACTCTGAAAAGAATGTGCCTGGGTTCATGTAAGGCCAGGAGATTTTGCACGATTGTTCCGAGTTTCTACACCAGTAACCTAACCGTCACAACAGAGTGATATAATCAAATCTATTCATAGACTATATACTGTATTCTACAAAACCTAAATGCACAAATACTGTCACTGTACAGTGCAGAATGGAAGAGCAAATAAATATTTAGAAGATTGTACAGTATGATTGGAACAAAATTTCACTCATTTTCAACACCAGCTTATTTCGTAGGAATGCATCAGAAGTAAAGTTTAACATAAGCATATATCAATGTCTGAGGCAACAGCAAACACATGTACAGTAGTAAGGGCGCTTGCTTTCAGCGGTGGCTGCTGCGCCGGGTTGGTTAACACATACAAACATACATGTACTGTTGTATATAATTAATGTGCTTCACCGAGGTAGATTGTTAGTGCTGTGCCACCACACAGTCACTTCTACTGGGGTGCAGTGGTGGCACAGCACTAACAATTTTAGCACTTCTCCTATCTCTATAAGCCCGCCCCCTGACTGAAATGCACAGCAATGCTGATCCCCTGTGTAAGGCATCCAGCACATATATTACATACTGTATAACAATTCATGCATGTTTAAATGTGGTAAACAGCCTCCCCCATGCAATGTGTGGTTGGTGCTGCAGCCTATGGGCAGCACCCACCACTGTTTGTTTTCCATTTTTGTTTATTGGTGAATTCTTATTTTTATATACTGTATATTTTTTCGTAACTCAGTGGATGTTTAGTTTTGAGTAAATAAAAATGCCATAAAAATGCTAAATTCCTTATAATTTGGTGTTTAGCTAGTTTTTATATAAACAAGAAAGGCAGACAGAAGAGGACACAGTAATCAAAGGGAAGGGAAGTGGATGTAGAGACAGGGTTCCAGGAGAAATGTTATTAGATTACAGAGAATAGGATGTAGGCAGGCAGTGTATCAGGGAACAAGGTAACTGGGAAGAGAGAGTTCCAGGATAGGGTGCCAGGGTATATAAAAAAAATTGGCACAAAATGTAATTGTCTGGGTTATTTCCGGTTGACCCAGGTCAAGGTGCAGTGTGAAAACACCAATGTGAATAACACGTGCCAAACCAACCCGGCAATACAACCCAAGTTATAAGAAGGGTTAAACATCGGTCAAAGCGCAAACCGGGTCCAGTGTTAAAGGGTCTGAAACGTCTCAGACCCGGAATCAAAATCCTAGATCCGACCCGGGTTAGGAGTGCAAGTGGTATGATAGTGCCAAGTTGGGAAGAGCTATTTTAATTATCTTTTAGAATTGGATCTTTCCCTTAGTTAGTATCTGCACTGAATTATCTAACAAAATTGCTGCAAATCTCAGTCCAGTTTTAAAAAAAAGATTTAGGGGGAATTCAATGCTGGACAACATTCCCAATACTCAGAAATATTGGTCAAGGCCGACTCACTGTTGCAGATTCGTCTCTAAAAAGCCAAATTTTTTTTTTTGCAGATTAGCTGCATTTTCTGTAAAAAAAAGAGGTGGATTCGCCGACCCACATCTTTTTTGACTTGAAAGTCGGAAAAAAAATCTGAACATTGAAGAGATCGAATTTGGTTGAATATCCCCCTTAATGAGACCAAAGTTTGTGACTTTAATTAAAACCAAGAAATGAGCAAATGGAAATCAATCTTATTGTATCAGACAAAATCTTAACATATTCTGGGCTATTTTGTGCCCTTTCAGAGGAAGAAAAGGGATCAGGAATTATTCTACATACAAATGAAACAATACTAAAACACACCTTATTATACATGTTGTATGTTTATTAACATAAATCTTATCTCATAAAACAAGTGATAAAGTGTCACCTTTGATACTCATTGTGACCAAGCCATTCCTAATATAGTTTATACAGTATAACATTACTAACTCAGTTTTATCTGAAGAGACTCTAACCGATAGTGAAAGTAGAACATATCTTTTATATTTTTTTATTATATTATGTAAAAGTCATTGATGTGCTGATAAAAATATTTCTGGTTTAGATATATACATTATATATGGTTCAATATAGTAGTAGTCCTCAAAGCACACCAACAGTTAAGTTTTTATGGCTATCTCTGCTTATGCACAGATGGTATAATCAAGCTGACTGAGGTGCAAATGAAGTCATCTGTGCCTAAGCCTGGAAAGCCTTTAAACCTGGTGTACCTTAAGGACCACAATTGAGGACCACTGCAATGTAGTAATGTGACGGCTAATTACTGGAAAATCATTACTGGGGCAGGACAAACCTACCTACCAGAGCAGGCAGGTTTGTACTTCCCCAGAAAAATCCACCAAAGAACTTAGGAGCAGCCCCCCTGCCATGCACATCCCCCCTGTCGCTCACTGCCAGCCGACTACCCACCCTGGATCGCCGGGGTTCCCCTTCCGTTGCCCCCGCCCGCCATTCACAGAGTGACCAGGCGGCAGGCTCAGTGATGTTCGGTTTGGCATGGGAAAATTTCTGGGCATACCACCGAAGTGGTTAACACTAATAAAGTAGAGCATTAATGTGTGATTGGTATGTGGGTTATATACATTTCTGGGGAGATATTGCTCCTAATTTCAAGGAGGATAAAAGTATGAAATTGGTGACACATCCTGGCCTTTATAACTGGAGCTGATGGATGTCCTCAGTGTACTTCAATCTGGGTGTTTCATCATGACAAAAGGGTCATCCTTGAAGTCTAAAAGGGATCCTTGAAGTCTAAATCTTAGGAATTTAAGGTGTATACACACTAGATGATATATTGGTAACGATATGTACGATGACGATATCGTTAATGGTATATCGTGCATATTGAATAGTGTGCACACACAATATAGTTAATGATGAGCACTTCTACAGCTCATGAAAGACCCCTCGTCTGTACATACAGCTCAATATAGACTATATCATCAATGACTGCATGTTCAGCAGGGGACCGGGTGACCTCTCTGAGTGATATAATTTACAATATCAGTCAGTGTGTATGCATAATATTGCAGCTTTAGTATATCCTTGTTCAATACCTATTGTTTATCAATAAATGTGTTGTTATATTTAACAATATTGTGCCTTGTCCTTAATGCAAATACGCTATATTTTCATGGATAGAATCTGTGAACAAATATGGACATTCTCAAATGTTTACACATGGCTAATCAGTCTATATGTTTATAAATCATTTGTTTAACAAGATTAATAGTAATAATCCTCTTACCCTCTTCCTGGAAGAAGATATACTTTCACAAAAGGGTCTGAGTAACCATTGTTATCTCTGGGAACAAGATTCCTTGCTTGAAGGATGTGAATTATAAGGTTTCCAAGATGTTTGTCGTAATTAACTTGAAGCTACAAAACATAAAAAAACAACTTTCTCATATGTAATATGTACTCACATACTGTATATACTGTATCATAAAGAGCAGAACAGTGGATGAACTAAAGGCTAAATGTCATTAGTATGTAAGCTCTCACGAGCAGGGTCCTCGCCCCTCATGTACTTTTCCTTCTCTTACTGAAATTAGACTATCTTTTACTCCAGACGCCCTATGATGGCACCAAACTCTCATCTTCTGCCACCCTGATGCTTATTTCAGTGTACTGTTCGCTGATCCATCAATGTTTGTTTATGTATTTTATTAGGTGCTGTGTAAACCTTATGGTGCCGCATAAAAAGAATAAAAAAAGAATACCACTGCTTTGTAGTATGAATATATTGACACCGCTTTATACTGTATGAGTGTCAAGTATATAATGTTCCACTGATGGTTAGGATTTGCAATACTTTTTGCCTACGGCGGTTCCAAATAGTAATTTACCTGCAAAAAATGTTTGGTACTTGTGTATTATAGCGGCGCCCATCGCATCGCATACCATAAGGTATGCGATGCGACGTGATATTGTACAATGTCATACAATTTTAAAATGTTATGACATTGTGTATGGCATACAATGCCATACAATGCGATGCGATTAAAAATTGTATAAGCACCCTAACGGGTGCTTACAATGTGAAATGCACCCCCACGCCACCCCCCACTATAAAAGTGAACCCGAAGCGTGGCGAGCGCAGCGAGCCCGCGAGGGGCGGCGGTACGCGTCCTCTGACCTTTTCATACCCCCACTATCCACGTCGGCGTGGAGATGAGAATAGAAAGTGTGGCAAGAGCAGCAAGCCACATAGCCCGAAGCGTGGCGAGCGCAGCGAGCACCGCAAGGGGACGCCGATACCTTCACAGGTATCGGCGTCCCCTCGCGGGCTTCACAGGTATCTGCATCCACGCCCACAGCGTGGCTCGTCGCTCGTGCCCGAAGCGTGGTGAGCGGACGTGGATACCTGTGAAGCCCGCGAGGGGACGCCGATACCTGTGAAGGTATCGGCGTCCCCTCGGGGGTCTCGCTACGCTCGCCACGCTTCGGGCTCGGTGTCTCGCTGCGCTCGCCACACTTTCTATTCTCAACTCCACGCCGACGTGGATAGTGGTGGTATGAAAAGGTTGGAGGACGCGTACCGCTGCGCTCGCCACGCTTTGGGTTCACGTTTATAGTGGGGGGTGACGTGGGGGTGCATTTAACATTGTAAGCACCCATTTGGGTGCTTAAAAGCACCCTTTATGGTGCTTATACAATGTTTCATCCCATAAAGGGGCAAAAATCGCATCGCATCGCATGCCATCGGGTGCATGGCATGCGATGCGATAAAAACATCGCGCGATGTACATCGGGGGCGCCACTGTAATACATAGGTATTAAGTACCAAATGTTTTGTAATTTTAAAAAAGTGTAACATTTTCACTCGTAAAAATACTACGCAAAAAAGAAATTATTTATAGTACCTGAATTTCACCAGTAATTGGATGTGAATGTGATTTTATAGCTTCAGTGGACTGTGAAAACAGAAAGACAAAGAGAGGTCAATTATTTGAACCTATGAGATAATCCATATAAATTACACCACAGAAGTTTTAGCTTGTACATTACTCCAATAACTTTTTTTTTTATTCTTTACTGTAGTTCGAAAAACAAATGTTCCTACCACAAAAGTCTAAACACTTATTTGCTGGATTGCATAATTATATAAAAAGTATCAATCTATCTTTATAATGTGCACTACAATTAAACACAAACTGTATGTATAGTATCGCCAAGTAAAATAGATTGTCTGAATGAAATTTTAGATATTCCAGAGATATTCAGAACTGTATACATAATGAGACACAAGAAAAGCTAAAGTATTAATGTAGAAATATCCTATACTATGGGGCTGATTCAGAAGAGTAGGCAGGCAGGGGTGCGGTTTTCGGTGGTTACCAGTCTGTGACTTTATGCAAAAGCTGCTACAAAGCCATTCCCCTGGGCAGTGGTGTAACTATAAGGGGTACAGAGAATGCAGCTGCTATGGGGCCTGGTGGCTTAGGGTGGCCCTAAAAGCAACCCCACTTCACTTGTAACAGCACCGGCACTACTAGTGAAGGCACTCCTTATCTTTTGGTCTGTTTAGAACAAGCAGTTTCAGATCCCGTTTCCTGCCCAGTGAGTACACTGTTACAGTCCCCCTTTGCCCCTGTCCATCCTTCTGTGTGTCTATGTCCTCTCTCGTTTGCATGTCTATATCCCCTCTATCTGTTCATTTGTTTGTCTTTGCACCCACCCGTCTGTCCATCTATTTATGCCCCATCCTGTCCATCCATTGATACCCCCTGCTGTCCATCATCTATACCCTCATATAGGGTTCTTTTTATCTGTCCATCTATGATCCCTCCTGTCCATCCATGCCTCTCCTGTTTGTCTGTTTATACCCCTCCCATCTATGATCCCTCCCTTCTGTCCATTTGTGCCCCTACCCATATGTTCATCTGTTCATCAATGTCCCCATATGGTGCTTTGTCCCTGTCCATCCTTCTGTCTGTATTGTCATCTCCCGTTTGTCTGTCTATGCTCCCTCCCACCTGTTTGCCTATGCCCTCTCCAGTCCATCCATCTATATCCCCATATGGTGCTCTATCAGTCCGTTTGTTCATCTATGCCATCGCCCATCTATCTGTGTGTCCATCTGTGCCCTGTACCATCCATTCGTCAGTAAATCTATGTCCCCATATGGTACTCTGTCCGTCATTATTTGCATTAATAATCGTATATACAGTAGTACATACAGTATAAGCCTGATGTGTGGTGGGATGTACTGCAATGATTTGGTAAATACTGCACTATGTATGTAGGCATACTGTAGGTGATTAGTATAGCCTGCTAACTAGCATTTGTCTAGAACTGCAGAAAAAGGAAAGTTGTACATTTATCATGAAAGGCCAGATGCAAGGATGAAAAAAGACAATAACTAAAAACAAAACAACACAAATATTACAATTCTTACTGTCTATCCCTCAGCTACAGTTTACCTTGCTGCTGTGCCTCTTCTTGCTTACTGAGGGGGAACCAGGCTGTCCGGGGCTAGGAACTGAACTGGAGCCTGCTGATGTTGTTCCCGAATGAATGTAGGATCCTTTCTCCAGTGCAGAAGAAACAACAAAAGTGGTCTGCTGCTGGGAGACCTTCTGGAGTTCAGCTGCAAGCTGCTTAGGATCCACTCCAGGAGACCTTGTTTTCTCCACTGTAAAGTCACACAAACAATGGTCTGAGAAATACAGTACTGTATTAGCTAAGTTTAGTGCTTGGGTGTTTCCTTATACTTAGCTCTCACAGAATATGTTGCATATCGTTATACGTTGTATCAAATGTGTTTATGTGTCTCAGTTGTTACATGTCCATATGATTGTATTGGCTTTCACTATTACCATATAGAAACATTAATGCTAAAATTCTAAAAGTGTATAACACATTATAATAATATTAGTGCCTCTTTAATTTTGAAATCAAACCTGGGGAGAAGTAGTAGCTTACAAAAGTTGATAGATCTACAGGGGGAAATTTATTTAAGAATATAAATACGACTCATATTCGTATTCTAAATATGACAGAAAACGACTGCCAACGGTCGTATTTTGCCGAAAATACAATTCATAAATGCAGTAGGGCAGATTTAAGAATCTGCCGTATTTACTAAATCGTATTTGGCCGACGGCGTAGACGGCCGGATTCTGACGTATTTAGCGGCCGAATATAGGTCCTGGTTTAAAAAAAATCAGGTTACAAAAGATGTAGGGGTCCCCTGTATTTTTTAAAACCAGCACCAGGCTCAAGAGCTGGCCCGTATTTAGGTCGACAACAAAGGTTGACATACAATAGTTCAACAGGGCCAAAAGGTTGACATGAAAAACACAAACTAGTCAATTTTTTTCCAATTTTTTGGGACTTTTTCATACGTTACATCCATGTTGATTACAATTGAGGATGACAAAGTGTGCCGAGCGAGCGAAGCACTTACACTAACTTGGGGTCCATGTCGACATTGATACCAGAACATTTTAAAAAACTCATGTCCACATTTTCATGTGTTTGCCCTTTTCATCTGGACCTTTTGAATCTATTGGCCTTTGACCATTTCAGCCTTTATCTTGTCAACCGTTGACAATGTCAACAGTTTGACCCTGTCACATTTCGACTTTTTGGTGTCGACCTATTGACCTAATAATAATCACCCAAATGACATGAAGGGGGAAATTTACGATTTAGTAGAAAAAAATCGTATTTTCCTACGAAAATACGATTTTTTTTCGGTGTATTCGTATTTTTGGCATTTACTATGCCAAAAATACAAATATTCATATTCATATTGATGGGACATTCGTATTTGTATTTACAAATACGAATGTCAACACCATCGATAGAATACGACAGGAATCACCATTCAAAAGAATGGTGGTTCCTGATTTACTAAGCAGCTGTATTGAAAATACGGCTGCTAATTAGTGTAAAACTGCCACGAATATATGGCAGGAAAATACACTTTATTTTCCTGTCGTATTTGGCAGAAGCCTGCATGGATCAGTCAGATCTGTGCAGGCTTTAGTGTAAAAAATATATAAAAATAAATAAATAAATGAAAAAAAATCAGCGTGGGGTATCCCCCACAGCTGTAACCAGCACCAGGCTGAAAGAGCCGGGGCCGGTAATTAAAAATCAGGGAACCCGACAAATAGGGGTTCCCCGACTTTTAACAACCAGCCCCAGGCTCCAGGTCCGGGGCTGGTTCCCAAAATACGGGGGACAAAATGACTAGGGGTCCCCCGTATTTTAAGAACCAGCCCCAGACACAACCTTATTATACAAGGTCCCGAGGCCAAAGCATTAACCCTACCTACCAGTCAGCCTGGCCAGGGGTCCTGGGGGAGTGGGGACCCCCCCAATAAAGGGGTCCCCCCTCTCCAGAACTTACCTGACCAGGCTGAAGCCTGGTGCTGTCCCCGGTGGCCCTGTGCGGTTCCTGATTGGCCGCTAGGCGGCCAATAGAAATCATTCTGAGTAGAGGCGGGGAAATATGAATATCTCTGCGTCTCTGAGTGTCCGAGCGGAGCGGGTACCACTGCAGCGGGAGCAGCGCGACTTGAAGAGAAGATGCCGGGATGGTCGCCAGAGGACCAGGTGAGTAGGATTTCATTCCACAGGTACCCCTTTGTATTACAACAGATCCTGGACCCCGGACTCTTCAGCCCTGGAGCCCCGGACCAGCCCCGGAACCAAGCAACCGGACCGGACCCAGAGACCTACCGACGTGCTCAAGATAGGTAAGTATCCGTGTGTTTGTGTAATGTATGTATTAAACTTTTATTTTTCTGGCTTGTCAGTGTGTTTATTTAACTATTTCTTGTACTGTGGAACTACAAGACCCAGCGGGCCCTTTAATGCCCCGCATGCTGGGACTTGTGGTTCTCCAAGTCCCAGCATGCGGGGGAGGCTTGCTGGGACTCATAGTTCCACGGTATAAGACAATAGTTTTTAATCTTTTTTTTTACACCATTTTATCAGCCCGGTGGCCACTGCACAGGGCCACCGGGGACAGCACCAGGCTTCAGCCTGGTCAGGTAAGTTCTGGAGGGGGGGACCCCTTTATTGGGGGGTCCCCACTCCCCCAGGACCCCCGGCCAGGCTGACTGGTCGGTAGGGTTAATGCTTTGGCCGCGGGACCTTATATAATAAGTGTCCCCGGGCTGTGGCATTACCCTGCTGGCTGGTTGTGCCTGGGGCTAGTTCTTAAAATACGGGGGACCCCTAGTCATTTTGTCCCCTGTATTTTGGGAACCAGCCCTGGACCTGGAGCTGGTTGTTAAAAATCGGGGAACCCCTATTTGTCGGGTTCCCTGATTTTTAATTACCGGCCCTGGCTCTTTCAGCCTGGTGCTGGTTATGGCTGTGGGGGGACCCCACGCCGTTTATTTAATTTATTTATTTTTATTTCTATTTTTTTTTTACACTCTGCAGCCTGCACAGATCTGACTGATCCGTGCTGATTGCCTGTAAGAAATCGTATTAGCGGCCATATATACGGCCAGCTAATACGAATTAATATGACATTGGAGGGTTACAAAGCAGTCATATATGACTGCTTTGTAAATCCCCCTCCGGAACACGACTTTGCATACGAGGTATGCAGTCGTATTCATTCGTATCAAGAATACGAATACAATTATTTGTATTCATATTCTTAGTAAATTTCCCCTGAAGTGACAACAAGTTATACATGAATAGTTTTGCTCTTTAGTTTTTTTTGAGGGTGTATATAACAAATGAAAAAGAAAAAATTCTTTGTTAAATATTAGTTCATGTGACTTACCGGCCTTCCCTGGATCATGTAGTTCTAAGTTCTGAGGAGTTTCACAATTTGAAAACATGTTGATATCCCTGAGAAAAGGGGTGTAAAAAACCCAAAAAGAAATGAATTTACATTTCTAGACGTGTATGTAAGACAAAGTTATTGTTCAGCTAAAGCTGACCGTGCCATTCCACATATACATACTGTACAGTATAAGACTTGCAAGGGCAGCAGTACTGCAGGCATAGGTAAAGGTTTAAGGATGAAAGTTCAGCACGTAAACATTCTGTGCTGGTCCATATTCAAAATGGAAAATGCATAATTATTTGCTCACAAGAGGCGGGATTTAATGAAGTCAGAAGTTTGGTGGATGGCGGGATGCTGGCCGAAATTGGTCATTTTAAAAAAAAAGGGCAATCGTTTACAAGGGAAAACCATGTCTTGTAAATGTTTGCCCTTTTAAAAAAACATCCGAGTTTGGCCAGCATCCTGCATGTCCACTGGACTCGAACTTCATTACATCCAACCAAGATATTAGATTCAAATGGTGTAGTTTAGGATCATCAGGACCAGTTCTAACAATAATTTCTATAATTATAGATTTTTTTATGTAGAGCAGGCATATTCAGTCATACATTTGGAACAAATATATTGATAGAACAATACTTTTTTTTTACAAAAAGGTAAGAAGTATTCAATGTATAATTAGATATCTATAAATTATCCTACAATTCAAGTGACCTAATTCTTCCTATTTGTCTGGAAAAAACTGCCCCCCAATCAGGGCGTCACTTCTCCTGAACACCCGTACAACAGAACAAAAAATTATAATAGTAAACTGAAAAAGGGCCTGATTTTGGCACGCTCGATGTTTGACTAATGCGCATTTCTGCAAATGGACATTTACTGGGTGCGAATGGGCATGTTTGCCATCCCATTCGCACCCAACAGTGCAGACAGGGGGGCCTTGGGCGCCCATGGAAATGCTCAGCGTTTCATAGGTTTTCCTATGAAAATGCTGGGTGTTCCCATAGAAATGAAGCAGTGACGTGGCTGCTGGGACACCTAGGAACGTCTTAGTTTTGCGTGCATGTTACACATCATTCGATAGTCAGTGACGTGGTCCTCACCCCCTAGACTGCGAATGGATGTTTATGCAAAACATCCATTCGCAGCCATGCAGGCGAATTCGCTGTGTGAATGGGGGCAGGCGGCAATGCGAGCGGCGTGCTTAAAAACACATGCAGCGATGCAAACTTTGCAGCACTGAGTGTGAACCAGAATAAGGTCCATTGAATCCTCAGTATTGTAAGCTTAGCCATTGTACAACTGGAGACCTTGGGCTTAATTTATAAAGTGGAGGCTTTCGGAGTGTTGGAGGTGAACATTTGAAACTTTGAGACTTTATTTTTTTATTATTATTGTTCTATGTCGGGGAGCCCACTAAACAAAGATTTATTGAGAAAAAAAAATACATTTAAAACAACACTCACAGTCAGTATAAAGCTCACCTGGCTTTATACTTACTGCGAGTGAAGTTTTAAAATTATCATCAATAAACCGCCGTAAAACAGTGAAAGCCACAGATTTATGATTAAAAGGGCATACACCGATGGCAATTTTCACCCCATTTCTTAACGATCTGACTAGATCGCTTAGAAATGGAACACTTATCGCTCTACGTGTGTATAGCCCCAGGTGACGGCGATGAGCAGTCCCGTGTGTTGCCATCGCCCACACGGAAAGACAGTGCTTGTACTGTGTTTCTTGCTATAAACAATAGAAAAACCCGCTCTACACAGATCTCTCAGCACATATCGTGGTGTGCTGAGTGATTGTGCTTTATTGTGTACGGGGCTTAAGTCCTTTGTTTTTGTCCAATGGTCAGACAGGGTAAGCAGAATCCTCCTCCCCCCTACATGTGCAACTGACAGAGATTGTATTTGTCTAGTCTGAACCTGACAAATAAGCATCCTTTATGTAAGTTTTATCTATGTATTCAACACCTAAATACATATGATCAACTGCAAATCAGAATATAAAAAAGGAAAATGAAGATAAACTCACAGTCTTACACAAATTTCTGCTTCCCCACTTGACTGACTAATGATACTCTGAACTTCTTCATAAGTCTTTGCAGTTAATGGGAAACCATTCCATTCTAAAACCTGCATTCCTGAAAGAGAATGGAAATGAATAATATATACTCTATGCACAAATGACATCATTGTGGCCCTTTGGACATGCTCTGTGATTCAATATCTAATAAGAGCACACAGTATGTTTAAATGACCACATTCACGTTTACTATTCTTTGTTTGCTATGGTTCATAAAGTTTATTTTTTTTGACATTTTCTTTCTTAATTTATTTTCAAATGTATGCAAAATACAGTGGGATCGATCCTATTAGATGCTGATGATTCACCAGAGCGAATCATCACGGCACCTGGCGCACTCTTTGGCGTACGGAATTTGCCTAAAAGCACTCGCACCTCCATAGGGTTGCGAGCAAATTTACTCGAATTCAGCCCAGCGAAGGGTGCGAGATCGGCTTAAATCAGGGGCCATTGCTGGCGTTTAAACCCTTGGAACTGCGCCCAAACGGCACCTGGCACCCTTCGCAGTTAATGATCGACCCCAGTATAGTAATAATATATGCAATAGCAGCAATAATGGTATATTTACTTTCATTAAGTGGTTAAAACGTAACACTTGTGTCATGCCTATGGCCTTCTATTTGATGATACGCAGAGCAGTGCATAAATATTGCTCTCTGAACATCTACGAATGTGTAATACGAAATGTTGAGACTATCTTTTGGTGGATGCAAATTTATTACATAATTGACTTTTATAAATGTAGAATTATACAACTCACAAAATTCATAGTGAACTATGATATAGTGTAGTTTAGGAATATTTGGATGAATGTGATTTCTTAAAGTAGCATTTTTCTCTAATACAGAAGTAAAAGTCAACTCAGATGTAATTAAGATTCCAAATGTGTGTATGGCACATTATTTATTAGGGAACACATTAGCAACATGTGGATTTGCTAAGCAAAATTCTAATATAAAATAAATATAATTTAGAAATAGTAATATAGATTGTATTGTATGTACTGCTTTAAGAAATTATTTCACATTCTCTTTTTCACACAGCAAGCTGAAATATTAGAATATAGCACACAGGGAATGTACACTGCAAAAAAAAATACAATCATCACTTACAAAAACTAAAATGGATCTTCGTACATGTTTTGCGGTAATCCTGTGCTGTGGCATAATAAAATCCAAAAATAACAGATTGATAACAGTGAATTAACCTCCGCTACCCACTGTACAATTATGAAAACAAATGAAAACAGGAGTGTCCCTGCAATATAGAACTGCAATATGATTTTGTGGATGGTTACAGGAACATAAAAACATACAATATTAAAATACTGAAGTGATGGACTTTTGGCGAGTGCATGGATAATGACTAAATCCAACCCTACATATCCCAAATTACTGTACATGCTGAAAACATTTAAGCACATATAAGGGTATATTCAATTATATTAATTTGTCAGAATGGATACGACATGCCCTATTCAATCAGCAGCCAAATTCAACAGATTTGGCTGCTGCTGCACACCCGGCCCGGTGGCGGGACCCGGTGAGCAAAAGGAGGAGGCTGCAGGAGGCGGACATAATGGATTGCACCAAGTGAGCTGCTGCTGCTCACCCGGTGCTGTCCTCTCTGCCTTAGTATGAATTTTAGTATGAAATCGGTGTGAGATTGTCAGAAATGGGGCCAAAACCTGTCTGATTTGGCTGTGTTTACGACAAAAACACGTGGATCCGCGGCTATTCCGCCAATCCGACCTGTCAAAAAAAAAGCGGCACTTACTGTTGCCAAAGTAACTTACTAAACAAAGAAACATCACATTCTGCAGTCAGGGACTCAAAGCAAATATATAAATATACAGTATTGGGTGAAATGAGAGAATCAGAAAGTGGTAAGAAAACTCCAGGGTTTTTTTAAAGCGGCAATCATTACTCTGCTAAACCAGTTTGATTTTGAAGTGTACATGATTGCCTCTTTAAAAAAACCTGGAGATTTCTTACCAAATCTCTAATTTTCTGATTCTCTCATCCTATTACATTTCACCCTATATTGTATATCTATATATTTGCTTTGAGTCCCTGACCACAGAATGTTATGTTTATTTGTTTAGTAAGTTACTTCAGCTACAGAAAGTGCCACTTTTAAACCTGTGCCTCCTTTAGTAATTTATCCCCTTAAGCTGAAGTTAGCAGCTACTGGGAAAATCCAGTTCTTTTTAATAGCAACAAATAAAATAAATTCCTTATTTACTGTAGTTGAAGTGTATTTGATGGATAAAGCAGGGTATTCAATAACTAGCATGGTATATTCAATCATGGGCTATTGATCCCTCAAGGATAATCAATTAGCCCCAAACAGGTAGTCATCTGGGATATTTTTCAGCAGCCTCTAGCATGTGAAAAAAAAACTTTGATAACTCGGGAGCTTCGGGACCCACAGATCTATTAACGCAAGAATCTGAGAACTTTTTACAGATTCTGTGGGGTCAATTTACTAAGATGGGAGTTCTTTTAAAAATAGGATGTTGCACATGGCAACCAATTAGTTTCTACTTCTTATTTAATTAGCACCTTCTAGAAGTAAGTAAGTTAGTAAGTTAATTTATATGAGTGCCGGATGATTGGGATCCCGACAGTCAGTATAATGATGTCAGAATCCTGTCTGCCATTGCTCAGGGGGATCCAGACTGAAGGAGCTATTCTCTTGAGCGCAGCGAGCCCACAAAGGGCTTCTTTGCACTCGCCCCCCTGTCGGAGTACTGGCACTCAGGATTCTGATGTCGGTATTTTAACTGTCGGGATCCCGATTGTTGGGCAGTCATACCACACCTATTATCCAAAATGCCTTCACCAATCCTGCTTTATGCTTACTATGCTCTTGAGGTTTTCTTTTATGTCTGTGTGACTTGTCTATTGCTGTGCTGCCTAAACCTTCTGTATTATGTGCATTGGTTTTGATGCCTGTAAAGCGCATTCAGTCCTGTTGGAGAAAGAGCGCTATATATAAATGGATGTGAAGCACATCAGGCACACAGAGGAACCATGTTAAGCAACCATCTTGGGTACACTGCACAGGTCACCCCTGGCAGGGTGTGCAATTTGTGGAGGTACACATTACAGGAATAGAATATAATAGATAGCATCTTAATGATTGCTATTGGCTACATCCCATCTTAGTAAATGTACCCCTGTGTGTTAAAGCTCAAAACCCCCTGTTAATACTTGAAGTAAAGTACCACATATATTTGAATATCCCCTGAAGAATTCAGTTTAAATTGAGTATATTATTTCAATTTTATTCAAAAAAATGTAAATTTATAGGAAAATTAGGGTAAAAGATGAAGTCTTGGTAGATGGACCACCCTAATTGCAACAAGAAATGACATTTTTAATGAATTAATCAAAAAAGACAACCTGTCTAAAGGATAATACCATTACATATGAATCAAATTTCTATTACCTGCCAATCAATGTCTGCAGTGTGTGATAGCACCAGCCCTCAGACACCTGAAATGATATGGATTCCTGAGAAGTGTATATGCTTCTCTGTGCCGGTCTGCTGTATAGCCAGAGGCGTAGCTAGGTTGGCGCCGGTGGAGCTTGTGCTCCGGGCGCCAAAGGTTTTGCAGGGCGCCCCCTGCTGTGTCCTGTGCGCCGTCGTGTGTATGTGCCGGCCAGGGCAAGCTTGCAGTGAGTCATCGCTGCTCACCGCCGCAGCCGCCCACCGCAGCCGCCCGCCGCAGCCGCCCGCCTGTCTCCGACCTCGGATGACCGACAGATGAAAGGAACCCCCCTCCTCCAGGTAACAGCGGGCTGTTGGCTGCACAGTGAGGAGTTCACTTCAGCCATTACACTGCAATGTGTAGGGGGGAGAGTGAGGAGGGTGGTGGAGAGTGAGGGGAGTGAGGGGGAGGGGTGAGGGGGGGCGCTGTGACATCGGCCTGCTCCGGATGCACTGGCTGCACCCTACACCACTGAGTATAGCTACTCTGAAAGTAAAATGAGCAAGTGTCAGCTCTGCCTACAGACATAGGGGGTTATTCAGTCCTGACTGCGTGGCTGCTACCCTGCAATCAGATATATGCTGTCCTGCCAGAGTGAAATCCCACCCTGTGCAAGCCGTGCTAAGTGAATTGCTTGGCACGGCTTGAGAAAATTAGCTGGATCGGTGAATAGCTACAAATACATTCACAAGCCATTGACCATATAATGATTTTCCAAGCATTGCAGTCTGTGCGTATCCCAGGACCTACTCAGTGGATGCAATAGACACATTCAGATCTGGGCCAGTGCTGACATCACATGACTTTCCCTCAAATGCCTGGGCACACCGGCGTTTCACCAGATGGCCGGTTACCACCTCCAAATGCTGGTTTTCGGTCAATCAACTTGCAGGAAGGCTTCGCGCATGTGTGCTATGATCCATACACATGCGTAGTCTATAGAAAATTACTTGACTTGATAATTTGCAGCCGTAGGATCGGGTCTGAATAACCCACATAGTTGTAGGCCTCCTTTTGTGGCCATGTGCAGTATAGATTTCCATATTTTATTCCAAATAATTTTGTGTAATGCCAACTTGTAATGGGCAAAACGTTGGTGAACTGAAACTGGTAAGAAGCACAGCTAAAGGTTTACACATATTTTCTAAATAATACAAAATGAAGGATTACTACATGGAAACAGACTGATTCTGCTTAAACTGCATAATCAACAGATTTTACTTGCGTGTGAACCCCCAATGGTACGAAGCTGTGAAGAAAAGTTCCTGATCAGGGATTCAAGGGCAGGTTATTCCATGCTAATTGAATAGCTCTGGTGCAGAAAATAATACCCCATGGCTAATTGAATATTTCTGTTAGAATAGTCTCTGTAAATGTGCTAGCAATAAGAAAATATACAGCCCGCAGATGTATTATGAATTACCCACAGGCACAGGGGTTCCCTTCTTCTTTGGAAGCTAAGGTGAATTCTACACATGTGCAGTCAAGGACCATGGCCAGGAAGTGACCTGGAAGAGATATCTGCTGTGTCCCTCCTTCATACTTTTGGGGAGCTTAAATATTTATGGGCATCCCCGAAAACACCAGCAAAAAATAATGATAAATAGGAGATTATCAATAAAATAGTCATCCTCGCAACTAATAAAAACTGTGGATGCCACATCTGGTCCCTCAGCTTTTCATTAAATATAAAAATTTTAGATTATTGAATAATATGCAAAATTTTATTTTGTATAAATGCTGTTTAATTTGTCTAAAAAACAAACCCACAGTTGCCAGTGCAAATTCTTTCTTTTGTAAATCTAGCAAAATTAAATATATTTGCCATGTTTTTGGTACTTGGTATCTGCTACCCCGGATAGTATTAGATAATAAAAGCATGATAACCTGAGGACAGTTGCTGATAAGAGCTGACTCTCAGGTCAGCTACACTTCAAAGTTATGTGTAGCCAGCTTATCAGTCTGAAAGATGTATTGGCATGTGTATACACAATGCTATGGGGCATTGAGGATGAAAATTGCACTGATGTCTTCTGGTTAATCCTGCAGCATGGCCGACCAGAAGACTTGGCTAATGACTGCAAGAGCCAGTAAATCCAGCATACACACTGTCCGATATGCCCGATTTGATGTTCCGATTTGCCTGGAAATGACAAATCAAAATCATATGGGCATACGGTGTGCGGACTTAGGCCTTATACTCATTGCTGCAGTTCCATACATTGTTTGACTTATTATATTTTAACAATAGAGCAGAGCCAGGTAAGTGTCCTCTTGCCGGAACTTCCTTCATCACACCTGCAAACTGGTCAGATATTTAGCAATACTCCGAACTCTCCTTTTATATATATTGTAGTACAGTATGTTCTATATAAAAACTGAATCATACTAAAAGTTTTTACATATGCTTTGAAATTCTACACATTTTTTTTACTCAATCACAGATCTATTTATAACATTTGTATTCACAGGAATATTTCTGAATTATTTGACCACTGCTGCAATTACTCTGTATTTGTCTTTGATTATTCCCCTGGCTTCATTAACTGACGAACCTAAATGGTCTTTCAATGAAAACCAAACACTAAAACAAAAGCATAGGGCACATAGCTAGAAAATCTGGCTCTAATACGATTTAATTATTTTAGTGATGCTTGACATGCAATTCAAGCTCTATAATTATTTTTGGAGTGTTCAGTGAATGCTACCAACAGCTAGAACTACTGAAATGTCAGGAGGGAGGTAATGAGTCACACTCTATTTGTGTCTTCATACATATTACTCACTCTGGCAATTTCTGCAGACTTTTAAACAACCCAAAAGACAAATCATGAAAACAAATTATAGGGCTAAATGTTAATAAATATATGTTGGTAAACACAGCTACATTTACTGGATTCCGTTTGAACTGGAGAATCTTCAAAGCAGAAAGCCGTATATGGATATATTCCTCAAAACATAAAGCAGTGAGGGGAAAAGGAATACCCCATAGGCCACATGCAGACTTCTGAAGCTCCTCCTGCAGCACCTAGTTTCCTTATCAATAGGGTGGCCAATCCTGCTCCCGCATTCGCTCAGACACTGCTGGCTGTACCCGACCCTGCGTGCAGGCCGCTTTGCTTCCGCCCGCCCGCTTGGTGCGGGACCCCTCACCAATCCCTCAGCTGCATTGCCTGCCCCGCTCCCTGGCCACCCACCGGACTGACTATGAATGTACAGTATTTGTGCTTGGTGGTCGAATGTGGGGTCATGAGCGTTTTTTTTTTTTTTAAATTAGGGATGCCAATGCCAGGATTGCGCATTTTTCTATCCCGAATCCCTGGATTGAAAAAAGGCCCCGGGATTTGCATCCCTACTTGTCATATTTGGTATAGCTTATAACTTGTTTAAAGTGTCTGCTTATATGTTATAATAAATAAATCCTTCCATAACTTGACTAAATATATTCAGATAATTTATTATGGGGTATTATGGAAAGGTGCAGTCTTTTAAAGGTTCACCCATGTGGTCCCTTAAGTGAATCAAGTTACCTATCAATGCTATACAGCAAGTTACTGCTTGTTTATGGAAGGAATTAACCTTCCCAAATAAAAATTTTTGTTCAATTCATGTGAAAGTATATGTACCCTTTCATTGTGTACTCAATTTACAATTGGTTTACGTCAGGTGTGTGTGTATAGAACAGAATGTAATCAGTACCCTGCGTCTTAGCATGCTGGTGGTCAAAATCCCTGCAGTAGAATCCTGGTGGTAAATATTTGTGTTAGAGGGTTAGGTACTAGGGGGAGGGTTAGGCTGCGGGAGCGGTTGGTAAGTGTTGTGGTTAGGATTAGGGTTACAATACCTACCAAAACGCATTTGGATTTTAAACGGGATTGCACAGCCGGGACTCTGAACATCTGCATGCTGAGCTCAGAGATATTGAGCCCAACCCATATATATATATATATATATATATATATATATATATATATATATACATCCATACACAGTACACACACCTTTCTAAGACCTTTACAGTGTATGATTATACAAATGATGTAGACTGTATAGTTTAGTATTTATTCCTTACCTTCTGTGAGTCTGCCTGTCTGCTCAGCACCTCCACCTGGTAGAACCTTGGCAATGTATGCTCCAATCTCTCCATAATTTCCGGGAATCTCTTTTCCACCAACAACCCTTATTCCAAATCCATTTCCTGTTTGATCAACAAAGAAACTCATATGCATTTGTATATCAACAGAAATTAATCATAAAAAATAAGACTTTTTATCATATTTTATTGCTGGACTGTTCTTTTATACAATCTATTTAAAACGTACACAGGTATTTTAATTGCTATGCTATTTTGTTTGGGTGTATGCACACCCTTGAGAAGTAAAAGTTGGCAAAAATTAAGCAATTGATTTGGGCCAATCTAAAGGTCCATACACACTGGACGTTTTTCAGCTCAAAGTTGCCCAGTGTGTTTGGGTCTTTAGTAAACAAAGTAACATAGTACCTCCTATTGCTCTGTTCTTAACCTTCCCTAACTGGTTAACATGGCACAAATAGGTTTTGCTTGTTTATTTAATAAACAATAAAATACCTGTCTTGCCAACATTTAATACCTGGCATTAGGTAGATCAGATATCAGGTGTAATTATTGGTTGTGGTGTAATCAACTGTGTAATCACAGGCACTGTAGCCACTGAGCTTGTTTTGTGGAGCTATAGTGATATAAAACACCCAGAGGCACATTATCAATATACCTGACCACCCACTTAACTGGGGAACTTGGTGGTAATTGGTAGGTTTGCTTACTCTTGGGAATTTGGAAGAGCTGAAGAAGAAAGTGGTGGGGCGCTAATAACAATGTGATCAATTGGGTATGACAATTATAATATATTAAATTATTCAATATCTTCTTAAATTTTGAAAATTGACGATATTGAATAAATATATTATAAATATAATACAGAATTGATCACATTCTCATTAGCACTCCAACACTTTCTTCTACTTGTATTTTGATATGGAATTAATCTTCCCTTGTGTTAGCAGTTTGGCACAACATCCAGGTAGGCCCATGCCTTACCACTTGGTAACACCTTTGCTGAATTTGGAAGACCTGCCAAAAATTCATGATTCTCTGGGACTTTATTGTAGAGTAGGCACATATATTGAAGAGACACAAGATGTATTGTCTTCTAAAAATGATAAGGCTTACATATTATTAGACATCAGAGCCAAAATGTAATAAAACCTGTCCTTGTCATTAAGAAGTAGACTTCATTTACATTAAGTAGATTTGGAAGGTGAAAAGAGGCAGATTGCTGCTGCTTCTTCTATTCTGCTGCCATAGCAGATAGGGGGAAATTTACTAAAGGAAATTTGTAAAAAATAGGTGTATTTGTATCCAGAAATACACTTATTTTTGACATTTACTATCCCGAAAATACGGCAATTCGTATTCGTATTGATAGCACATCAATACGAATACGAATTGACGTATTTTCGGGATAGTAACTGTCAAAAATAAGTGTATTTCTGGATACAAATACACCTATTTTTTACAAATTTCCTTTAGTAAATTTCCCCATAGTATACCTCAGAATTCTATAACTGGACAGATGAGATTGGTTGGTACCAATCTGCTCATCTTCACTAGAATTGTTAAGATCTATTATGATTATGATCTATAGGATAAGTTGTCTTGTACTGGCCATCGTACTACACTTAATGAAGCTGTATAGAAGTGTATAACCATGTTGTCAAAACACTATTTAGAACGCATGAGGGATCATAGTTTCCCCCCAGTCCAGCGGAACATGGCACAATCTGAAAAATGTATCACTACAGCACACAAGAAAAGTATTACTATAGATACACCTTCCAATAGCCTCTTTAATTGTCCCTGAATGTTGTTTGCAGGCACCTAGTTACAGCTTCAATTTAGATGTTCAGCCTGTGAAACTACTTTCAGCTTTAGCATTTATTGCTACTTCTTTGCAGCCAAAGATGTCTCCTGTTCTCAGTAAAGATTCTAGAACCTGTCAAATGGAGAGTCAGATAGTATGCACTATGGTACATGCTGCTGTGCAGCAATTCACTTAATCCCCGTCATTTTCCAATCCTACTTCTCAGATCACTCCTTTGGAACCATGCAACCCTTATCAGCTTGCTTACTCTTTAATATTGAAGATTCAGAAAATCCAAGTTCGCAGCACATATGATCCTAGACTCTTATTGAAACTTGCTTGTGGGATGAAGTAATCAGTTTAGCAGGACCTGAGGACATCTGGTATACATTTTTTAGAAGGAACCTATGATCTTGTGGTGTGTTGTGCTTAAGTATTTGTTCTTACTAGTTGATCCACATCAACAATAGTTAATCTAGGCTTCTGATTTGTAGATGCATGCTTCATCATCTAGCCTTCGTACATAATGAGTCTCAGCACATAGGACGCATGCGATTTGCCAGCACCTGTGTGACTTAGCCAGCGTTGAGCATTTGTTCCTCCTGAAAAATGCATCCCAGAGACACTATTTGAATAAGATGCACAAGAAAACTCTTATGTATAAAATAATATGCATAATGGCTAAAAAGTGCACTGATATTGTAAGCAAATCCCTTTCTTTTACCAGAGATGCTATAAAAACGCTTATCCAATCTCTCAATCTTCTGCCTTGACTACTAAAACCTCCTGCTATCTCACATTACAATCAACCCTTTATCCATTATTTAGTATATTTTAAATGCTAAAGCAAGGCTCATCTCACCATTCCACATCTGTAGCAATAATCTGCAAATCCTTACAGTGGCTATAGTACCTATACATCCAGAATCATTTTTAAACTAGTCACCAGCCCTTCAAAAATATGCACCAACATAACAGTATCGTCAGTGCAGATGGCTGTGCACCTCTAAATGGAGCAACTCTTGTATTATTCCGTCTGGCACATCTAGCGGCCACAGCATACAGAACATTTGAATTTCTCCCATAGAGGTGATTAACAGCATTAGCCTTTTCGACTTTTTATACATCTGAAGGATTTTCCCTATTAACCTCACACATTAATTTAACCACCTCTCATTCCTGGCTACAAATTTCCTACTTTGCTACTTGCCTTATTTGGAATTCCCAATCATGTCCATGTGAAATCCCCCACATGGATGGGCTCTTCTTGTTTTAATAGTTATGGTATAGTGAATTGACCATGTCTCGAGTGACAATTACGTGGTCGATCAATACTGATCCAATCGTATAGTTAGATGACTAAACATAGTCAACAGCGTCTAAATCGACAGTGACCGAAGATCAACACAAGCAATAGGTCAACAGGAACTTGGTCGACTATGACAAGGTTGACATGTTTTTTTGTGTGTCTATGTTGACATACTGTAGGTTGACATGGACACTGTATAAGTGTACAGTGTCCAGTGACCATGCTTCAGGCTTGCTGTCACACTATTTTATTCTAACACTATGTCCACTGAGATAGTAATATGAACAAGTCAGTTAAAGCAACAAAATCATGAAAAACTTGTCAATATTGACTACACGTTGACCTGTTGCCTGCGTCGATCTAGACGCTGTTGACTATGTTTAGTCGTGTTTGACGACTGTATTAGTGTTTAACCCCTTGAGTGGTGGGTTATGCTGGGGCAGGACAAACCTACCAGGACAGGTTTGTCCTGCCCCAGCAAAACCCACCCCAGATCACAGGAGCCCCCCCCCCCACCTATACTCTGGCGATAGTACGCCAGAGCTTCCCTGCTGCCGGAGCTTCCCTGCCACCTGTCAGTCATCACTGACCACACAGGCGACAGGCTCGGAGATGTTTCACAGCGGCTAGGAAGGACTCAACCCACCACTCAAGGGGTTAAACACTAATACAGTCATCAAACACGACTAAACATAGTCAACAGCGTCTAGATCGACGCAGGCAACAGGTCAACGGGTAGTCAATATTGACAAGTTTTTCATGATTTTTTTTGCTTTAACTGACTTGTTCATATTGCTATCCCAGTGGACATAGTGTTAGAACTCTCCTGAGTCCCCCTGAGCCGCCCCGAACATCCCTGAGCCTGCCGCCTACGTCACTGCATTGCGGCTGGGGAAGAGGGGGTCAGGACAGCTCTGGCGAGCAAAGGTAGTGTGGGGGGGGGTTTGGGGGGAGTGACGGTGGGGGGGGGCTTTAGAGGTGGTGCGCCAGTGGTGCACACCTGGACACCACTGACGCGCACCTATTACACATTAGTGGTATGCCTGGAAATTTTCCGGGACAGCCCGCTGTGGCAGCGCAGATGAGACCGGAAAATTTCCGGGCATACCACCCAAGGGGTTAATCATGTGATTGTTGACTTAGACATCAACAATCCATTAGCTGGATACGGTTTTAATTGTGCACTATTTAAATAAAAACATAGGTCTCACATGAGCAAGCCTTCCTCCCTACAACTCTGCTATAGTCATGTCTGCATTTATTTTGTCAACTGTTTATATCATTCCAGTATGTATGTGCTATTTTCCGCACTGTTCAGTACTTCAGCCTAGCTCCATAAAAATCAACAACAAAAATTGTGCTAATAATTATAAGTGATACTGATAATAATAATATAGGAGTGTAACTTGCAACAACTGCAGTTTCACCTCTGTCTGTACCCACTATGAAGGCAGGAAAAGTGCAGTCTAAACTGGGCAGACTTTAACATGTGTGTGTTTATATGTACAGTATGTGTGCATTTGTTTCTATGTGTCTGTATGTGTGTGAGGAACAGCAAGGAGCAACATGTCTAATAAAAAACAAATAATTTAACAACTCAATTACGAAAGAAGGCACCAACGTATCTGAACTCTGACTGACCACAGTAATGAACCTTTTTTGCAAGTATTGCAGTTTGAATGTTTCGATGCAGAAAACAGAATGCAAGCAATTGTAATCTGCTAGATTGTGCAGTATTCCACTGTGGTGATAAACACTTAATACTAATTGGACAAAGTAATTATTTATGATGCTGTTACAATGCAACAGGTGTTCCTTATCTTCCACGGTGGATTTGCTTCTAGGTGGGGGACAGAGCATCAAAGCATATTTTAAATATTCATATTTCAACAATCACCAGGTGTTTCTTCCTATTTAGAGCTGCTCGAAATGTCACAGAAATCATTTGTACAGTACATGTTCGTTATTACCTAGCATAAAGGTCAGAACAATATTGCTGCTATAGCACGTTTCATTTCATGCCTTAAATAACACTTTCTTAACTGACATAGGAATAATAATAATAATAATAATCATTGATCTAGGCCACTGATCAAAACTGGTAATAGTACATAGGAGTATGAAGCACAACAGACATCATAATTGAGAAATTCACAACTGTAGACATGTGGGAGTTACAATGAGCAGTATTCAATGCTTTTTGACTGCTCACTGTCACAGCTCGTATGGTCAGTATTCAACTGACCCCCCTGCACACACTGTTTCCACCTTGCTGGGTTTTTACAGCGATGTGGAAACGGCGTGTGCAGCCACCAAAACAGCGAAGCCCGCTGCATTAGCCGTGAACCTGTTTGGGGGAACCCTGGCTGTCCTCCGACAGCGAGGATTCGCCGGAATGTTGAACACGGTGAGCGACCGTCACGGGGGTTAAACACTGAGGGTCGCTTGTTTTTGGCAATCCTAGCCATTTACACCCTCGCCCTCCGCATTGAATACGGCCCTATAAATGTGTAAAACTATGATACAATGTACCACACCTGAAATACCAAATATGACAATTCAAACAAACAGCAGTAACAGTAACACTGGGATGTATGCTAGTACAGTATCTGTAACCTACTGTTCCAGTTACCTGACACTGTGTGGTCCTTTGTATCTCTCTGCAATTTAATTCTCGAATGAGGAAATGAGTAGTTGATAGGTTTTCCATTCATCTAATAAATAGATCAAAGGCAAATATTACACATAAAACCTGAACCCTGAATTAAAAGTCTGAATGTTTTCAAAAGATAAAAAGATGTGTACAGAATTGTCAATTCTAAATCATAAATTCTCTAACATTTAAAAAAAAATGTCATGCCAGTAAGTAAGCATCTGCAAGTCACATCTCATTGGCTTAAAATGAGAACATTATTTTACAAGGGTACATTCACTGTCAGGCAGAGGTAGAATATATACTGCCAGTTTGCTGATTTACATCAGTTCGCCTGGTGGTATATTCAGCCAGTTTGATATTCCAACTATTTAGAATACTTTCCTAGCATAAAGCCTCCTGGCGGAAGATCAAACAGGCATCCTGCCTGACTGATCGCATCCTGCCCGCAAGCCAGCACTCTCACAGGTCGGGCAGTGGCGCTGACAGCAGTAGTTATCAGCTGGGATCCGGCTAGCAGTGAATAATAATGAGCGGTTCTGGCTCTGGCACTACCAGCAGTGTCAGCGCCGCTGATCCCCTGGAGCCAGCCCGCCCCCCACCCCCCCTGCAGTGTGAGGCTTGAGGCTGTCAGTGTGGAAGCCTGGAAGGGGGAGAGTGCACAGTCAGTCATTTGTGCAGAGCTGTGCCTCTTCTAACCCTTGTGCAAACAGCCCAGTTACATTAAAGAAAATTGTGTATGTATACATATATATATATATATATATATATATATATATATATATACAGTATATATATGTATACACACACATACATATATATCTATATTTAAATTTAAATAAAATAAAACTTTATTGTTTTGTACACTTGTCCCGACAGAGAAAAAATGTCTAGTTTACAATGTCTAGAACAGGGGTGGGCAACTATTTTTGCTGGGGGCCGCTTGACAAAACTGGTAATTATTCGAGGGCCGCACACATATAATATATATATATATATATAAATATATATACACACACACACACACACACACACGGCGGCAGCAGTAAAAAAGTAATCATAATGCAAAGCTTATGTTATGTCTGTCCTGGCGCTGACAAGCGGCTATAATCGGGCCGCGAGTCTCTGTGCCAGTATCCTCAACTCATGGGTGTGCTCACAGGTGGCACAGTGAGCAGACACAAGAGTTGAGGATACTGGCACTGAGACTCTCTCCTCCTAAAGTCTGCAAGTCCCAAGAATTTCTGTACTATAAACAACATCTTTCAGCAAAAAGCAACACCATCCACCATCTGGGAAGCCCCGCAAGGTCCTAGATCTTCCTCCAGCGGCCCTTTACCATCTTTGCACAACCGCATCCTAGTGAGGACACAGGACCCAAGCCAGAAAATCCCACTAATTGGTGAGACTATTTAAAAGCTGACAAAAAGCTATATTTCAAAAAGTCATATAGAGGATAAAAATTAAACCAGAAACCTCCCCTTGGGCTCACACTCAGTAATACCCAAACAGATTGTATCTGTCTTAATTGTTTTTATTTTTATGTATTTTTATTTGTATGTGTAAAATAAATTGTTATACTTTTGCAGGCAATCCCACTTCCACTCTTATTGTTTTTAAAAATATTTTTACATTTAAATGTGTTAGCGCTGCTTCTTGTATAAACATATACTCCATTGCTATTCATGCATGTTGACCTTGTAGTGTTGACCTCATGCTTGTAGACCTCGTGACCGCATCCCGCCACAATAGACCTAACGACCAACACTAAATACCCCCCACATTAGCTAAAGAAATTGTGACCACAGTTTTATTTATCAGTCTTCTGAGCATGATTATTGAAGGATGCCTGTATTAAGCTAAAACGAGTCAACACTTTGGCCCCTCTACTGAACATGGTACAATCATCTGTCTTGAAGACATTTATATCATTATTGTAGTCTGTGGGCAGTATCCAGTTACCCGTGATCATTGACAGCTGGAAATTGCTTGGTCTGGGGCTGTCCAATTAGCCCCGATAAGCCAGTTTGTGTCACAACGTATTGGAGATTTTGTTGCACCTGTGTGTTAATAGCAGAATTTTTTTATTTGCGTGACCAAAATAGATAGCCAAAAATCAGGGGAAAAAAATCACAAAAAAACAACAACCTGTTTTTCACTTTTGATTTTCTTTACAGATAAATATATATATATATATATATATATATATATAATATATATAATTAAAATGGACACTTTAACTCAAATGAGCACTTACTTTAATTGAACAATGCTGGGACAATTCCAAATAAACAGTAATACAAATACAGTAGCATACTTTTTCTGTCATGCAGTTGTCATTTCTATTCCACTTCTTACTTGTTCTTGTTGATGAGATGGTCTGGCGTGTGATAATTTATCTGGCAGTTTTCGATCAAGGCCATTTTCTAAACGGGATTCTCTAGGCTTGTCAAACCAATCTGTTTCTTCGCGGCGTAGATGATAGGCTTTGGAAATCAATAAAATGTAAATATCTCTATTTTAAGCATTATTGAAGGAGGGAGGAGTTTTGCCACGTGGCAGTTCATGCAAAGGACCAACCATGCATGCCAAGGTCATTAATACAAATATAAACGAGCAGAACAGCAGCTAGTGGTGTAATGTGCAAAGCAAGAATGAGTTAAACCACTGAAAACCCATAAATTAATTGCCATGCCGTCAGTGTAATGGAACTGAAATATTTTCAAATCATTTTTACTGGGTGCAGTGAGAAGTGGCCTGATGTATACAGTTTTTTGTGCAAACAAAATGAAATAAGAAAATTAAAAAAGTATGACTATCTCAAAAAGTAATATGACATAATCTACTGTAAGAATTAAAAGCTATACTGTAAAAATATGGAGTGGAAAGAAAATAAGTCTAGCAAAGTGTTATTTGAGAATTCCGGGTTATAGGATGGTATTATATCATTAAAGGTTAAAGGTCTAAATGGGAACATTATAAGTCTATAATTTTAAATGAGACTATTGTATTTCATTATCAGGCTAAATTTATTTAAATATCTATTATGTCACTTTATGTGATTATAAAGCTTCATGGTGACCTGGAGAGAGAGTAGCATTATGGAACTATATACAGTAAATGTACCTTTGGAAGTAAGAATATGAAGTAATGTATATGCTATATACTCAGTGTTATATGCTAGACATATGGGTCTCTAGTGCTTTTTTTTAGCCATGACGCACATTTATATTTCCCATTGCGTGTACTTTGTTCTATGCTATACACGGCATGCTAAATATATCCAATCTATCATAGTTTACTGCTTACATGGATTCCACTATAAATAAATGTTGTATTTGGCAGTCCAAAGATCAAATTGTGGCTCAAGGGTTTACCTGGTTTATTTATAATTTAAAAATAAGAAAAGTATAAATGAGGCCTGTATAATCTTTATAAGCTTAGAGTATTTTTATACAAACAACTGATGATCTGTGAGTTAGGGCCAGATTCTCTAAGCTTCAAAAGTGATAACATAGGCCCTTATTCTAATTCGGACGGTACGGCCCGCGTGCGGCCGTACCGCCGATGTTTTTATTCTGCACATGCGCAGAGGTCAATCTGCGCATGTGCAGCCCCCTTCGCCGCAGACGTATTTCGTCCGCCGCAAAGGGGGCGTATAGGGGCGTGAGGGGCTTCATACCCTCATTTCCCTATGTGTACGCCCCGCGTTTCATGGGCGTTCCCATGCAAACGCGGGGCGTATGCATGGTAATGAGGGTATGACGCAACTCATGGGGGCGGAAAGCTGACGTCGCCGGATGTCAGCTCTCAGCCCCCATACAAGCTAGCACACGGACGATTGTCCGTGTGGTCTCAGCTTGCGGGAGCTGCTGGGGCGTGCGGACCTGCCTTCGATGGTCGACGACCATCGAATGCAGGGGGCAGCTCCCACCATGGTGGAGGCGTACGCCTCCACCATTTTTATGCGGATCGCCAGCCGTCCGTGTACGGACGGCCGTGGCGATCCGTCTCGTGGGCGGGGATTGGTTTGTGCGGCCAGAGCACCGTGTGCGGCTCTGGCCGCACCAACCAGAATAAGGGCCATAGAGAGTGATAAACAGCCAGCCAATCAGTTCCTGCCTGACATTTTTCAAACACAGTCTGTGACATGGCAGGTAGAAGCTGATTGGCTGGCATTTTATCCCTCTCCATTTTATCACTTTTGAAGCTTACAGAATCTGGCCCATGATCTTATCATTATTTTTTAAACAGCTACAGTATGTTGGCATTGCATTTGTGATAGTGTACTTGTTTTCATTGTATTTATTTTCTCAATATAATGCAATTGTAGTGTAATCCATACTATGATAACGTATATAAATGTGCATTCTTTTGCAAGAAGATTTTTGGACTATGCTACTGTATATGTAAAATATTAAATACTGTAGCACCCTTTTAAAAATGATATATAAAAGTTTTGCCATGCAGTAAAAAAAAATATGCTCAATATTATGGTTTATGTCTTTTGTATAACATAAAAACTTGACAAATACAGACTTCCTTTTGTCTCTAACTACATGGATATCTGAGCATTACACCAAAGAAAGTGTGCTTAAAAAAATAAAGATAACAAAAATTAATATTCCTATATTATGATCTAATTATGTATTTAGAAACGTCAATGCTACAGACAATTATCTAAAATTAACCACAATGTTTAACACATAAAATTAGTTGAATCAAAAATGTCCCCAAATGCCTTACCACGAATGGACCAGTACTGAGTGTTTCCACAAAACAATATGTACATTTATAATCCAAACTTTTGGTGGATATCACTTTGAAGTGCAAACCAGTATCAACAAATGAGGTGAAAAAGACAATCTAATGATGTACAGTACACTCATGGGACTTTCTTGCATCATTCAATTAATTTGCATTGTCATACACTTTAGTTTTGTCCTCTATAAGATATGGAATTTTTGTACAACAGGTATTTTAAAAACCTTTGTGCATGATTGATCATTTTATTTATACAGAACCTTAAATTAGGAATGTATGTTATGTTTGCAGATTATTCTAGGACTATGTATTGTCTCAGA
This sequence comes from Crinia signifera, assembly GCF_055691185.1. Lineage (NCBI taxonomy): Eukaryota > Metazoa > Chordata > Amphibia > Anura > Myobatrachidae > Crinia > Crinia signifera. The sequence goes on from NC_139220.1 coordinate 178,372,949, forward strand.
ATTCATTGATGAGGCAAATAATATTCTAATTGATTATCACACAGTTAGGTAGGGTGGAGAGGTATAGTTTACAGTAAGCTTGATTTTATTTCTAGAATTTGGAAAATGATAAGTCAAGCATCAACATATTTGATAGGAAGAAGTATTTAGAACTAAGACTTTTGTCACACTATTATTTGTGAGCATTAGCTTTGATATGTTCTATATAATCAAAACATTCCAGTACGTTCTTAATAAAGAACAAAACTGACATGCAATACAAAGACATTCACAAACTCTACAAGACTGGCAACAGTAGACTCCTACCATCATTAAAGGAATTGTCTGGGGATTTATCCAAAACAAACAGAGAAAACATTCATTTACCAACAGACACATTGTTAATATCAATTTTTCCAACCACAATACTAAAAAAGTTAATGTTAACTGAACGCTCTTCGATATCTTCAGTTAGAAATTCGGACCTCAGAGGAAACATATCAGATGGGAAATACTCATAGCTTTACTGAAATAATGAGAATAGTTGGGGAGGTATTTAAGTTATTCCCTGCAGACACTATGCAAGAAAGCCATTCCATTCTTGGAGAATGGACTTCTGGTAAATGGCATTTATAGGGCAGCACTTCCAATTCAAGCTTTACCAAATAGGTTTTCTATAGTAGGGAAAAAACTCTACTGACGCTAAGGTTCCATGTAAAAACTGACTGTGTGTTCCTTGTGGTTACGGTATAGATGATCATCAATGGGCACTAATGGTCAACAGTGACTAGTTCGGCACTGAAAAAAGGGTTGACATACCTTAGGTCAACCCTGCCAAAAGGATGACACAAGCTTACAGTCGTTTTTTATGATTTTCTGGTGTCTATGTACAGATGGAGCTTTCTTCAACTAGCTTTCTCTGTATAGCCATGGTGAACCAGAGCTCATCAAGGCCTATTGTACTCACCTGCAATACAATACATAGAACAATACAGTAGAGGACGAGCATAGGATTAAGTCCGACAGCTCTGGCTCACTTAATCCTATTATAGGGCTAGACGAGAATGGCTCTATCTGTAATCGTACATTGACATGGACACCGTGCACAGTATATGTACTGCATCCCCTCACATGGCTCCCTTCACTCACTATTATATTCCCATTCTATACCTTCTTGTATAGTAAAAAATGAAAAACCACCTTCTTTTTAATACAAAATCATGAGCTTGTGTTGACCTTTCGGCAGTGTCAACCTAAGATATGTCAACCCTTTTTAGGTGTTGACCTAGTCACTGTTGATTATTAGCTTGTGATTGACCTAGTGACTGTCGACCTAGACATTGTCTATGCACTGACTGCATACCGTTCCGTGTTAGGGCTGGTCAGTGTTATATTGAAAATGATATCCTGCATTGATGTGTTGAACAGATTGTCTGCTGGTGGAAATCTAATGTCAGCACAAGCCTGGTTCCTGCTCTAAAACCAGGTAAATAAAAAAAGTCTATTTTCCTAATTCTCTTACATAATAGTGATTTTGTGGGAAGTTCTAATGAAAGAGTATCCAATAGTTAACAAGACCAAAGGATTCCCATCTTTAATTTTCACATTTGTCACTTTTAGACTAGAAATACAAATGCCACAAATTTCTGTAGGGACAGGTGAGACACAATTTAAATGTGAAAATCTACCCTACAATGATTCAACAAATTGTGAAGTCTATAGGGATATCATAAATAATTTTTCAAAGGTCTGAGATTCTTTAATTGGGCAAATTTATTATTATATTTATATTTGTGTGTTATTTTTTTAGAATACATTTTCTAGGTTTATAATTGTTTTCCATTAGTACACTATGGGGCTGATTTATTAACATTTTGTACTAAATATTGTGAAAATAGGTGTTTTTACACCCGTGTCACATTATTTTAGTTTCACTTAAATGTCTATTTTGGAGCAGTTTTTACAGAAAACTAATCCAAACCCTTAATTCGCATTTTACATCACAGGTCTGAGATTGTTTAATTGGCCAAATGTATTCTTATGTTTACATGTGTATGTATTTTTCTTTAGAAATAAATATAAAATATTTAAGGTTCTTCAATAATTTTTCTAGCTGCATATTTGTTTTCACCTAAGAAAATCAGGAAACACTGCTCCAAACTCTTAATTCACATTTTTTCAAATATCAGATCTCATTTTCCATACTTATAATGGGAAATGCGATCTGGCAAAACTTACAAAAAAAAAAAAAAAAGTGAACAAAAAAAACAAAACACTACAGTGATCCTGTGATAATTATCCAGAGATAGCATAATCACAGGCCTCACTGTGATATCCCTGCCCCTTCATAGGACATATGACCTCTGACAGAAAAATGTGCAAGGACCAAGCCAGTGTGATCACCTGTGTGTGTGCAATGGGCACACCAACTGATCACTGTTAAAAAAGTTAAAAAGTATATTCACCTACACCCAGGGACTGGTGATCAGTGATCCGGTGAGGGCTGCAGGTCTTTGGGACTGCACTGCTGCATGAACCCTGGTGCAGTAAAGTGATGCTGTGAAGCAGCAGCTCACTTTACAGCACTTTACACATGATCTTATGGCTAGCAGCTCTCCAAGAGTACCAATTACCGGTCCCTAGGTATGGTAAATATAATTACCTTTGTTTGTCATGACGTTTGGTTATTAGTTGTGAAGGGGTGGGGATGGCCCAGCGGCAGTGGTAGGAGCAATGGCGGTGGCACATATGACGTACATATTAATGCTGCAGACTTCATTCGCATGGACTGAGCTTTCTTTAAAGCTCTGTCTCTGCATGCGATAATTGATAAATCCATGCAATGTATTAAATTGCAGCAATGCGGATTGGGGAAATTTTATCACATCACATCCGCATCCAAGATACAGATTGTTATAAATCTGCCCCTATGGGTTTGCATGTAATAAAATAAGCTTAGATTACTTTGAAATCTAAGTTGATACTGTAGCACGTAAAAAGTTGAACTTCAACATAATTTCTGTTCCATTTCAGGGAATCACAAGTGGCAAAGTCACTGTTATCGCCTAATGACGTGGAAGACAACCACCTGTGCCCATACACAGTACTCTACAGTATGTTAGAAGGTTCTGTTCAGCAGTCTAAATGCAGGGGACCAAAACAAATGATTCCTAGCAGATATAATGAAAAGTCAGGTATCCAACCACCAAAAAGCAGATCATTTAGGTGTTCTTTAACAAGTGTTTTATAATAAAAAAAATGCCAATATTTTCTAACTTTATCTTATTATTGTTTAAATAACACAGGTCAAACTTTCACTAAAGGTTAGAAACAACTGAGGTGACTGCTGGCATTGAAGATTAGACTGGAGAATATTTCTCTTGAACACTTATTAAAAGGTAAGTTGCAATTGACATGATCAGTGTAGAGTGCTTCAAATTCATACAATAATTGTATAATTTTGTCTTTCTGAAATGATAACAAAATATTACTGTATAAACCAAAATACTGTTGTACAGGTATAATGCAATATATAAATTATTTGTTTTAGATCGTCATGCAGCATTAATGTCATGCAGTTTATTCATATAAGATAATCATAAGCAATCAAAAAATAGTGCATGCAAATATTTTTTTAAAAGCACATATACATTTATTAAACAACAAATAAACAAAGAAGCACAGAAAAATGAAAAGCACATATTTCACAAAATTAGCAAATATGAATCTGCTTTTGAAATACAGATATTTAAAAACGACACCCTGATATATACTATATACTGTATGTGCTGCCTTGCTTTGATCTCTCCTTGCTGCTGCAAAAGATTTCAGCATGTTGCAAAACAGATTGTTGCATGTGCTCACAGCAGAAAGGAGTTAATGTTATGAATGTAAGTTATCTGTTTTCTTGCCTAAAAAATGTTGTAATTATAAAAAAAACTGTGAAAAATTGAATAAAAAGGCAGCACAACACTACAGTTAATTTTACCATTTAGCATACGTTAGATTCCAAATTATATTAGCTGTATATATTAAACCATACAGAAATCAATATAACAATATACTCTATACTGAATAATTGTTACAGCCATGTATGTCTATTTTACAGGTATTTTACATTATACATGGTGGATACTAGTTATAAAAAGTAATGTAAAAAAATCTTAATATTCTGTGGTACACAAATTGACTCAAACGACTACATAAAATACACAAATAATGAAAAGGTGATTTATGTATAAGTAAACACTATAATAACAATGACTATCACTGAAATAGAAAAAGAAAAGCAAAAGTTTTTTTTTTTTAAATGTAAAATAATTAAAAGAAAAATACTGTATCATGACAGTGACAGAACACAAAGCCCACAAAGAAAATATCACAACACACATTAATAGCATGCATAGTAATGAAGATTTGTGTTATGATAGTGGTAAATCATTTTGGTACCATGATTACCTTCACTATCAGACATTGCATGTTGAAAGTCATCCATGATGAATGCTATGTCTCGATCATAACCACGAGTTCTGGATTCTTCTCTCATATGTTGTTGCACTTCAGGCAGAGAATGGCTGGATCCAAACTGGTCCCTGGTATCTGCAGATATTGGAGGCAATGGTCCAGCTGCAGCCCTTGCCATGCCCATTGGTTGTCCAACAGGACTCAATGGACTTTCTTCTTCAGAATTTTGTGCTACAATTGGAATCCTTCCTCTACTTTGACTAATTGGAAGACTAGATGGTTTTATTCTTCCAGAAGGTGCTGCAGGGTTAAATGTTCCTTCTATTGATTCAGCTTCATTGGCTTTCTGCCTTAAAGAAGAACTTGATAAGTCTCTTTTAATTGAGAGATCAAGACCATACACTGATGAAGGCCTAGATGAAGGCCTTGATCTGCTACCACTAACATAGGGCTTATCAACTTCATCCTGTAATACAGTTCTCAAATTTGTATTAAGCGTAGCCCCAAGGTTTTGAGCCAAAGCAGGACCCAAGAATTTCTGCTGATCTGTAATATTTTTCCTCAAGCCATAAGTAATATCATCTTGCAGTAGTCTTACCTTTGAAGATATACTTGGAACTGATGATGAATTAGAAGAAATATAGGTTGAATAGTCAGGTTCTAAGTCATGGTTTTCCTGAATTGGAGAAAACTTTGATATTTTTGGGTCTAATATTGTTTTTTTATGCTTTGACTGTTGATACAGGATAGCTGGCGGTAGCTGCTTGGCAGCTTGCTTTTCTAGCGTGAGTCTGCTAATGCTATATTTTTCACTTTTGGGAAAGTGCCTGTAAAGACTGTCTGAATGATAATAAGGTGAGTATCCAGCAAGAGGATCTAAATTTTCTGTACCTCTACGAAATTCCTGCTTTATTTGATGCTTAAGGAGCTTTAACTCATATGGATCTTCCATTGAATCTTCATCCGGTTTTCCATATGTATGTAGTCTAGTAGAAGAAGACATAGGAGCTAAAAAGTCTGTTACTTCAGGAGACCGTCTAGAGTCTACAGTTCGAAGCAAGCGATCTGTTTTTGAAAGCTCCTTTTCATGAAGTGCAAATGCGGAGCTCATGGAACTAGATCCCTTTGTAAGTTCTCCAATATCATCAATTAAAACATAGTTTCTGGAAGCATGATGTTCAAGGTCTGTGTAAAAAGAATCTGCAGAGATGCTGGACATTGGACTACTTGCCATGCTACTTTTTTCATCTATCCCCAATCTTAAATCCAAAGTACTATATTTACTACCAAGATGAGAAACAGAGTAGCTGTCAGTAGATGCAGGTGCTATTATAAGAGGTTGGTTTCTAATAGCATCATAATGTGATGTTATTTTAGAATCTAAATCTAAAGCACCTTGTCTAGCTTTTTGTTGCAATAGTAACAACTGTGAAGGGTGTTGATAAGATTGTTGAGTTAGTGTTGGTTGTGGCTGAGGTGTAAAAGACATAGTTGGCACAGCTTGGAAAGCTGGTTGAGTTTGATATGATGAAACTTGATATAATGTTGGTTGATAATGGGACTGTTGAGAGTACTGAGTTGGAGCCTGAGTAAGTAAAGTAGGTGTCTGATATTGGTATTGAGTATAGGGACTAGTTTGAGGTGCAAACTGAGTTTCTGTCTGAGTCTGTGGTGGCAAGTAAGGACAGTATTCTGTTTTTGGAGCAGTTTGTGGCCTGTCTAAGCCAAGATGACTCTCTATTCTGGTTGGCCTTGTGCTATTTACTTCACTGTCAGACATATAATCCCGCTCTTCAGCAACACCCTGCAGATAAGCTCTCTCTCGCTTTTCTCTTTCTTTCAATAAAGCTTCTTTTCTCCTATTAATTCCCATTTCTAGATATCTTAATTTAGCATCAATTTCTTTTTCCTCCTCATCTAGTTCTGCTTGTTTCTTGCGTAGCTTTGAAGATTCTCTTTCTACTAGATCCAATTCTCTATCTATATCCTGAAGAATTTTAGCTCTTGCCATTGTTGTGGTTCTACAAATTCGCCTGCGAGAAACAGATCCAACTGTGCCATATGGTGATTGTAAACCATTACCAGCTTCTTCTGGGGGAGGGTTTGGAAGTGTTCTTTTTACCTTCTTTTGGGTTCCACTTTGAATACTTTTAGTCTATAAGATAGAAAAAACACAAACTGTAAGTTTACTAAGTTGCCATCAATGTTTGGTAACTGAATACCAAAGTACTGTGCTTAGATAAACAATGCTGTTATTTAAAAATAGAATACAGGGACATGTAATCTATAGAAGAGAAGAAACCAAGTTTACTCCAATATTCAGGTGTATGCAGTTAAATGTGATTTTATATTGTTAGAAATTTTAAAATTGCAACAATTTAAAGGTGTTTGTCTTAAAAATAATTTCAAAAACGCATGGCCTACAATACAACTTATTGTTAAAACAGATATAAAGTAAAAGTCAGTTATATGCACATGGTTTTGTCCATTAGCAAACCAAATGTGCTTTGCGATTGAACCTCAATCAAGAGATATATACACTGGTGCCAAGAATAAGGAGAGAGAGTACTAATTACTCAGGCACAGCTTCGAAGAAAGAGGGGTTTTCAATTCCGCACAGAGTGCTCTATTTTGTTCATCTCCATATGGATTATATCCTCATATTCTTTGTCATTTTTAATTTTTGATTATAGATTTTGTATCTTTGTATTGTTACAAGATAATGGTGCTACCCTTCTCCTTTACAATAGATTTCTAATCCTTTTTGCACACACTAACTATATCTTATTTAGGAATGTGTAATTAGTACACTTCTTTTTATATTAACTGAATAAAAGTTATGTTTTAAGTTATTGTGTCATATCAGTTGGACATCTCCAATGGTTATCCTCTGAGTGCACCCAAATTTCTCCACTTTCTCTTTTCTCTTCTTACTCAGGCACAGGTCTGATTTCTCCTCCCCCTTCATACGAGGATACATGCTTACATATTGTGATGGCAAGCTATGTGCACAGTGACATGTTTGGTAAGATGGCACTGCACAATACTCTTTATTGCACTGTGAGATCTTCCCCAATACCATTGGGAAGATTGTACTGCCAAGGAGAATACACCTGCTTGCCATCATAATGTAAAGGACAGGCAATGATCACTACCCACAGGTCTACCCATGATGGACATCAAAAAATTCCCCCTGAAAATTAGTTATTTGATTAATTTGTTATTATGGATTTATTTTGTGGGGGAATGGTCACACCCCCCAGCTCTGGTTATACTGTATACTTTAGACAAAAATAGTATGTAATTAACTAACGTGAATATTGTAGATGTTACTGTATGTGAATTTTAAAACCATTCTCTCTTCAGGTTGCTGTGATCTCTCCATTTCACTGTCTGGCTCCCTCATTTTATATGCTTTCACATTTGGTGATTTCAACACCACCAATAATAACAACACTACTACTAATACTGGAAAACTACTCTCTCTAACTACAATACAAACCTGGCCACTCACAGTGAACTGACTATTTTACTGTTCAATATGGCTACTGCTGTTATCTTGTTTTCTGTAGAAAGTGCTCTGTTTTATATTTAACTTACAGTATTTCCCCCATCTCATCATATGAACTTCAAAATATTCTCAATTAGTTAAACCTCTATGCTGTAAACTCTACCGGACTTCTTCTTCCACTGAATTCTCAGTTCTCTTAATCATCAGCAACTTTTCAAATCCCTGCAAACAATTGCTACACTTTCCTCTCCTCATCATAACCTAATACTATGAGCAGCCATTGATCCAGCTGTACCTTATATTCTGCATTGACTATAATGTCCTTCATTGTACACTATGGAAACATAATACCTTTAAAATTGTCCTTGCAAATTAGGATAACAATATCTACTGCTACAGTATCTATAACGCCCATTTAAATGCTCTGAATACTCCCTAACAAACATACTTCCAATCTCTCATCTCATCTTGTCAGACCTCTAAGGCTTAGGGGGGTATTCAATTGCCGTGACCATTTCCCCACGGGGGAGATGGCAGCCGGGCCCTATTCAATGCTGTCTTCCCTGACAGCATTGAGCAGGGTTTCTCGGAAGAACGAGTCGGGCTCGTTCTGCCGAGAACGGCCGGGAAGTGACGAGCTGCTGTCGGCAGCTCGCCTCTTCCCGGCCGCAACTCGTGGCCACGCCCCCTTCTCATCCCACTGCAGGTGGGACATTGAATCCCGTCTGCATGGGACAGGGTCACAGCGCCGCCGTGACCTACACATTGAGTACCCCCTAAATGTACTTGACATTACTTATCGACCAACCTCACTGACAATCATCAATACCTAATGTTTTACTTGTTACTTAAAGGACAATACTAATAATAGCAGATAAGATGTGCTAACCTCTTTCTCAAGAAACAACATGCATAATTAATTTATTACACTTTTTGGAAACTTTTCTTTATTAAATCCTACAAAGATTAAGGACCTGCTGCTACAGTAGTTTCTGAGTTCACATCAGTTTACAGCTTACAGCACATGAATAAAAATAGCATGCCCCTCCTCAGAATAAAATTCCTGATTTTTTGACACCAAATGTAAAAAAAAAAACACTTTATTTTAAAAGTTCACATTCCACTTCACCATAAAAAGATAGCGATTGCTACTCGGTGAATCATGGCGAAAAAAACCTTGAAATGTATTCGCCATCTGGTCATTGAATAGAGTGATTCACAGTTTTAGTAAAAAATTTGCCTTACAGCACAAAATCGCCATAAAAACATGGCAAATCAGCCTCATTGAATACCGCCCTATGAATCTGTACACGTACTGTACAATGTAGCAGCTGTAGCTTTTTTCCAATACAAATTCTATTCTACAGCGTTCACTAACACACAATATACAAGTGTCACATATCAAAATAATCAACAGTCTTCTTGTGCGTCCATGTCACATTGCATTGCAAAAAAAGATGCCTGTTGTTAGCAGAGTTGCACTACACCTAACATAGCATGGCATGCATCTCGTGCTGCATGGCATATTAGGGCTGGATGAATGAGGACAAATCTTAATATGTTCCATGTTCTGTTTACAGCAGAGTGAGGGCCTTTAAAGAAGATGATTAAGCTGTATGGCCCCTTCAACTCTTGGCCTAATCCCCCACGAGGGTGTTCGTTCTACCACTGGAAATCACTGTTATATTTAGTCAGCAATTTCAGGGGTGTCCTCATAGATTGTTGCTGTGTATAGTAGTATGGCGCTGCAGTGCTGCATAGTGTACCCTCCCATATAGTGCAGATATATCTGTAACTGCAAAAGCAAGCTTATGTTGGGTATAACAGCAAAGAGACATGTGCTTTATGTGGTACCAACTGTACACTGCTAATATTGAAACCCCCAGTAATAAAATAAGATGTTTGGCTTCTGCTTTAAATGTTTAGATAGTTATTTTATTCTTAACAGTAAACTGCAATAAATCTCATGTTAATAAGATGCAATTAAAGCTGTATTATGAAAGAGTTACACTTAAAGCTAGTATGATTTCAGTATAATCAAGCAGATCACTTCAAAGCTACAGTAAGTAGCTTTGGACACAAAGTAGCTTAGGACACAATATGGCTGTGAAAGAAACTTTAGTAGGTTCTGGTTAATGTGGAGGGGTATTATCTGATTATTATGTAGTTATTTCTCACTAGGTGTGCAATTGGGATACAAAATATTTTTTCCTAACCAGAATTACCCCACCCTTTTGGGACCTGAGTGACATTACAATCTGATTGAGCAGCTTGCCAACAAATGTGTTGTGTAGTTGAGAGAGGCATAGATGGGTCAGTATTAGGAGGGATTGCTGACTCCTGAGTGCCATTGGAGAAGCCAGGGGTATCTCCAGGTAAGCTGGCTCTCAAATGTTGTAAGCCATTATCATGTGGCCTTACACTGGGCTATTAGACCCAGACATATTTGTTATTGCTAATGGGATGGGTTTGGGAGTGTGGTGCCCCCTGTTTTGGTAGGGTTGGTCTGCTCCAGGTTAGCACACCCTAACACTATATTAACACTTTTATTTTTCCTATCACATATATTGTATATATTTTGTATTTTAATCACACCTTTCACTTCCTTACATAGCACTTATGTGCTTATTAAGCCCCACTAAATTTAATTTGTGTGCTGCCCTGGAGTGGTCAGCCTTTGCCGGCATGATGGGGGCCCACACCCCAGACCTATACCCAGCATTAGGGACCCCCAGTGACACAGAAACACCTTGCGGTACGGCCTGGGAGCTTAGCCCTATATCGGCATATATATTCAACCCAGATCTCTGTATTATCTGATTATTATGTAGTTATTTATTGTATATTGTATTATGTATTGGGATACAAAATGTTTTTTCCTAACCAGAATTACTCCTCCCTTTTGGCACCTGAGTGACATCGCAATCTGATTGAGCAGCTTGCCAACAAATGTGTTGTGTAATGTGGAGGGGTCACTGTTACTAGGACCTTTAAAAAAATTCCCTCTTTTATTAAAACAGTCCAGCTGAAAAACAGTTTTAGGTTTAAAACTGCATGCAACAATTACAAATGCAATGATTATTTAACTTTCAAATTACAAGTTGCCAAATTACATTAAACCGTTTTACACTTAATTAATCAATTCATATTATCATCAATTTTACGGTTGCAGTTGTCACTGTTGAAATTAAAAAAAAAGAATAATTTTGCAATGCCTTAGATAAAGGTTGATTAATGACACAATAATTGCCGCCATTTCTGATGTGTTCCAGCCCATGATTGCGAAAACCAAACTTATGTTATTTTGATTATACTGAAGGAATGAGTACAATTGAGTATCTTTTTATGTAATTCTGTAGTATTTATAGAGACTGCTAAAACAATAGTTTAGTGTCATTTGTAATCTTGAAGAAATTCATGTTGTATTAATTACTTTGAAATGCATAATGATTCAATAATTATTTTATTAGGAGAACAAGTATAGGACCATTGAAAAAGTGAAACACTGTACTGTAACACTCGATTTTTGTCTATTTCGTATCACACTAGTATAACATATAAAGCACTCTATATATATTGCGAAACAGCCTACATTTCATCCATGCATATTGGAGTAGATTTGTACAGCTTCATGCTAAATATTCCATGCAGTTGACATAATTCAAGCTAAATAAATTGTTTACCTTACTAAATCTTAATGGTTTGAACCTAATAATTTACTTTATATATTATATATATATATGTTATATGAAATGGAACATACTCTTGACTAAGAGTTACTCATCACTAAGACCCTTCCTATGCGATCTGTAACTGGTCTCTATATTTTATACTATACAAATACAAAATGAGCAGGTCGGTGTTGTCGTGCAATATCAAGTTCATATCCCAAAATACGTTAGTCCATCGAGTTCAACCTATCTAACTTGTAACTACTGACATGAGTAAGTCATATCTATAGGATACCCTTAGTGGCCAAAACTGTATCCAGTTTTGATTTAAAAGTCATTAACAGTAGTTGCTGTAACCACCCCCACTGGCAATGAGTTCCAAAAATTGTATTGCTCTAATGGTGAAGAATCCTCTTCTTAATTCGCTAAGGAATTTCTTTTCCTCGAGCCTCAGTACATGCCCACATGTCTTAAATATGGGACTGTTAGTGAAGAAATCCTCTCCCAGTTCCATATGATTCTCAATTTTCCACCATTCTGCCCACCTTTCTAGTTTAATGAAGTCACTTTGTAGTGTATCCACATCCTCTCCTGAGTTAATTTCTTTACTCTATTTTGTGTCATCCGCAAATATTGCAATTTTACACACTATGTCACTTCCTATATCATTAATGAATATATTAAACAAGGTGGGTCCCAATATTGAACCTTGCGGGACTCCACTTTGGACCTTACCCCAGCTGGAATGTATGCCATTTACCACCACTCTCTTTCCTCGATTGTGCAACCAGTTAATCCAATTACAAATTTTATCTCCTAACCCTAAATTACCTAAATTAATTAATAACCTTTTATGAGGCATCATGTCAAAAGCTTTAGCGAAATCAAGCAGTATTACATCAACAGATTTCCCTAAGTCCAGTCCCCTACTGACTTCCTCAAAGAAGCTAATTAAATTAGCCTGACATGATCTATTTTTGACGAACCCATGCTGAGTCTTACTTATCACTTTCTCCTGTACTAAGAAATTCTGGATACTATCTCTTATTAGCTTTTAATATTTTTCCCACAATGGATGTAAGGCTGACCGGTCTATAATTTTCAGGGTTCGTTTTGATAACTTTCTTCCATATTGGCACTACGTTAGCTATTCGCCAGTCCATTGGTACCGTCCAAGTTGATTGATTCCTCAAATATCAGATATAATGGTAGTGCTATGACAGAACTTAATTATTTTAGTATCCTAGGATGTATTTCATCCAGGCTAGGACATTTGTTACTATTTAGGTTCTGTCATCTATTTTTGACTATTTCCTTACTCAAACATACAGTTTGGGAGCAATCAAGAGAAGAGCATTTAATCCGTGAAAGATCTTCTGAAAATTCTTCCCTTGTAAATACCGAAGCCAAAAATTCATTCAATAATTCTGCTTTCTCTTTTCCTTCTATTACCAGGGTACACTGCTTATTTTTTAGTGGGCCAATATTTCCCTTCCTTAACCGTTTCCCGTTTATATAACTGTAAAAGATTTTGGGATTAGATTTGCTATTTTACATTCAGTCTCTAATTTAGCCATCTTGATGGACTCTCCCCAGGACCCAGGAGACCTCACCCCCAAATAGTGGGCAAGACAGTAAAGGTGCCCACAGATGCATCAATTATCGAATGCGTTTTGTACTTTTTAAGTACAAAACGCATCTTATGTACAATTATCGGGTGGTGTTTATGGGCTTGTGCGATGCGCGTTCCCGGGAGCCGATATTGTATGTATAAAAAAGTACGTGCTGCATGTACTTCTTAGACCACATCTGAAAATTAACATTACAAACATGGGTTCATCGCATCACATCGCATGCATCCAAGTGCACATCGCATAGCAAGCTGGAAGAAAAATTGTATAGAACCATTGTACAGTCAAAAACGCATAGCACAGTAAAATTGATGCGTCTGTGGGCACCTTAAGACAATTTAAGGAAAGGATGGGGCAACATAGAGCAGCCATTCGAGCTGCATTGACCAGAGGACATAGTTAACAGCCTGTTGCCAGGCACTTCGGTAAGGCACGATATGATATGGCAACACTTCACTATCGGATTATAGTCCAGGTGGCCAAAAATATTAGAGAAGGTGACAGGGATAGAAAACTTTTACAACTGGAAAGCACCTTGATCTAAAAAATTAATACATGGATTTTTTATTATACTTCGATGCTTGACTTAAGAATTATTAAGAAATTGATCCACCTCTTTTTTAATTGAGTCTTAAGTGGCTTTAAATATATGGGCAGAAATCTAATAAATAGCAGTAAATTAAAATGTTGTTTAATAAATGATTATTTTTATAAGCTATTAAGTGTGGTAATCGTCCAGGTCAGCCATTTTTTTAAATAGTGCAGAGACATTAATTATTGAACATCTAGTTTAGGCAGGGTGTCTATAAAATAAGCATAAATAATGCAAATGAATCAAGGTGAACAGTGCTTATAATAATAACTGGAAAAGTATAAAGTATGATAAATATAAATAATATGGCTGTGCTAAAATGAATAATAATTTTATTCTTAATATAACGTGCTAAAAAAAATATAGAAAAATTGAAATATTTCTATTTTACTACTATTATAACCCACTATTATAAATAGTAACAAAACAAAAATAGAAAACATTGTATGTTTAATTAAGAATACAATTATTACACATTTTACCCAATGTGTATACAGTACTTCACATTTTTTTTAAACTATAGATTTTTTAAAAATTTGCAATGCCTGTGAGGCACACGCCATGGCTTAAGGATTCTTAAATTAATAAAATCTTGCATCACACCGCTAAACTTGATGTTTAGCTATTTGATTTTTTATATCAGTTTAAGTTGTTACCTGTCTCTACAACACAAAATATAAAAAATGTCAAAATACAAATTTTTTTCAATTCAAGTATTCATACCAATCAGTAAATTGGTTTTCTCTAAAGAGTAGAACACTTCAGAAACTGCAAGTATAATAGGAGCAGTCTAGTTGTTCTATGAACAAATTAGCATTGACATTAGCTCTTTATAACTCATTACATATTTGTGGTGTATCCCAGTGTTAACACTGATAAAGAAGACAAATACAATAAGTACTGTACCTAAGTAACCCTAAATAAATATGGTTTGGTTATTTTGTTTTTTAGTATATAAAGCATTATATTGTAAAATAATAATAAAATAGCTAATACATTTGGTATTATGTAAAATAAAGTACATTTATTTTAAGGACTGGAATATTTTATTTTATTTTAAATAACACTATGGCCAAATTGTAATTGATATTTTAAAGGCCTGCTGACTACAGGGAGATATGCTGACTACAGGGAGATGAGGAAATTAAAAATATGCAAAGTTTCAGCAGTATTGCAGATGTGGGTAACTGAAAATATTATTAATATATAAAAATATGGTGTAACTGCACAGTAATGATATTAATTATACCATATGAATTAGCAAAATCTGACATTATTGAAATGAAAGAAAGAAGTTCTTACTGTGTATTCATCTGAGTACTGGAACTGCGTTCTAGCAATATCTTCTGCAGTTGGACTTAAGGGTTTAGGATCAGACAAAGAGCGTTGCATGACCTTTGCAGTTTTTGGACTTGGTGGTGGAATATGTGCAATGTCCATATGCTGTTTATGAGTGCCATTATCATCCACTACAGTTTTCTCATAGGGAACAAAGGCTGATTCTAGAGCTTTACTAGGTGAAACCGGTGAAATTGGTGAATAAAGAACTTTGGGAGATTTTGGAGAAGGTGCAACCTGCAATGAGGAATCAGCTCGAAGATGTGAAGAATAACCTATTTCTAATGGGGTTGGACGCCTTTTATCCTTTTGTGACATATCTGTCAGATAATGTGGACTTTGTATTTCTGAATCAGTTTCTGTTTGACATCCCAAGCTTTCTCCCTTATAACTCTTTTCTGGAGCAGAGATGTGTTTAATAATTTCAACTTTTGAGTCGACTTTAGCTCTTATGGAAGGTGTTCGGATTGTTCCCAGTGGCTCCGTTTGTACTGAAATCTCTGCAACAGTTTGCACAGCTATACTAGATACTTTGGAAAATATTCTAGTTTTATCAACATCTGTATTTCCATCAGTATATTTTCCTGTACGTGACCTCCTCCTTGATCTTGTAGGTATATCCCATTCATCTTGGTCCTCATCATCTGTTTGAACACTTGTATCAATGCCCTTTTTGGATCTCCGTCTTCTGCCAGTATATCGATTTTCAGCCCCATCCTCATCATCAGTTTGTACTCCACTATCAACTATTAATTTATAAGATCTTGATTCATCCTGCAAACTTCCATCTGCTTCATTGTACATACCACACAGTCTTGGCATAGAACTTCTTTTCTTAAACTGCCGTTCATCAGTCATATCCATATCTTTTAGAGACATTTCTGAAGCAGAATTCATTATACCTGGTCTAGAAATATACTGTGTAATACCATCTGACTGTACAGTGTACCATGCTTCACTGGGTGTCATTTCCATGCCTGCAACTGCTGATGATGTAGTTGCTGTGTGATCACCAGACCAGAACTGTCCATCCTCTTTACCTGGATATTGACCTTCTAAAATAAGTTGTTCAGAAGTTGTTTGAGGTGGCACAGTTTCAGCAGTGTCATAACTGTACTGATAAATCTGACACAGTTTTTGTTCTTCTAACTGCTGATGAAGTTGTTGTTGAAGCTGCTGAATTTGCTCAAGATGTAGCTGTTGTTGGGCCAGTGTTTCCTGTCTCATCATAAACTGAGCTTGTCTTTCCTCCTCTTGTTGATAGAGCAGGTGCTGCTTCATAGACTGGAGCTCCTCAAGTTTCTGCTGCACCATTAATGTCTCTTGTTCTCTAAATCTCTGAATTTCCTGTCGTTCCCATTCTAATTCCTCAGCCAATCTCTGCTGTTTGATTTTCTCCAGCTCTAGAAGCTCACGCTGTAGGTGAAGATGCTGTTGCTTACCATCATCAGCTGTCATTAAATAAGGTGACTCATCTTCAGTCAATTCAGAGAATGATTCAGATTCTGATGTCAATATAGATACAAGATCAGCTTGTGTGGTTGTTGCAGCCTCCACTGGAAAACTTTGTAAACTACTTTCAACCACAGATATTACATCAGTCACATCTCCTGCAGCTGAGGTTATCATACTATATGTTCTAGGTGGTGGTTGAGACTGGCTTAAGCCTGAAGTTGAAGCAACTGTGTCACTAGCAATAAAGCTTGATAAATCTTTTACTGTTGTACTGAAAATAGAGCCAGGCTGTGTGGTGATGGGAAATGTTGAGGGAATTGGACTGGAAACAGATGAATAGACAACTCCATTAGATGACCGTAAAACACTTCCCAAAGCATATGGTGGAACTATGGAATGAGTCATCCGTGCTTGTGAATATTGGGGGGTACTTATTCCAAGGCCAGATATTACTTGTCTTGTCTCTGGGTAAGGACCTGTAGTCTTGGTTTGGTAATCCATAGCCTCACCTGAAAGTATAGGGGTAAAGTTATAGTCCATTTCCTAAAAACATTGATGTTTGGTGGTTCGGAGAGCCATCCACTCTTGATGAAATAAATGGATAAAAGTGCATGCAAATCTTCAGGTTAATGATTTACTTGGACAAGAAGCAAAATCATATTGGAACATGCAGGCACATGCATGAACCTGTGAGCAAAACATAAACAAAAGGGAAAACAAAATACACCAGAACTCAAAAATACTTTGCCACAATGTCCCAAAAAATAAAAAAGATAGAAAACAAAATGAAAATGTTATCCGGAAATGAGATGGGGAACACCATAATCACATTTTAAAGAAAGATTTGCTGGCACATCATACTGACCTGTAGTCATTTTCCCAGATGTAAGGTCTACAGCAACTTCAGCTATTCCAACTGGGTACTCAAAAGTATTTTTGCTTTTGTACAAAAAGAGTCCAGCTTCAGCTAAATTTGTGTCAGACATAGAAGGTTTCATACCCCCAACTCCCCTAAATCCTGAAATCCCTGAACGGTCATATTGATAATGGTCATCTCTGTAACCAAAACGGTCTTCAGGTAAAGTTGTAGGTGGTTGTTCAGAAATACAACTTCTACCAAATGGTAACTTATATACCACATCACAGCACACAGCTCTTCTACCTGCAGTTAGGTCCACAGGCTTATCATCTTCCACTATTTCAGTAACAATTGCCGAAGTTGTATCATCCACTGTTACCATTGTTCGAAGGGACTTTGTTGTGCTTAGATCAACTACCTCACTGTCTACAGATTCTTGAGAAATGGATATATCAATAGAGCCATTTGTTGCACTACCTGAGGATACTGGGAATGGCTTTGCTGTTGACACTGCCACTGAATGTGCTGGAATACCAAAAGATAAGTTAATTGGCACTTCTGCTTCCATAGAAAATCCACCATTTTTCTCTTCATATTGTCTAGAGGTTGTAAGCTTCAAAGGTGCCTTCATTGAATTTCCCAAATCCACAAGGCTCTCCAAACTTGTTGTATAACTCACAGTTGTTGAGCATGTTGTCAGTGTAGTGGAATCACTGACCAATAGTACAGAAGAAATTACTGGTGATTCAGTGCTAAGGTTTACTATAGCAGGTTGGACAGCACTTATGGGTCGACTGAAAGCACCATGAGCAGCAGATTGGCGTTTTGAGTCAACTGTTGTTGAAGAGAGGTCCATGCAGCTATCAATGTGAAAATCTGTACCTTTATGATCTATCTTGCTCAATGTCCGTAGATCCATTATGTTATTAGATTCACTATGTTGTTTAATATGTTGTAATTGGCATTGCTCTATCACTGTTCTTTCAATTGGAAAGGTATCTGGAATGCAAGTGAACTCAGAAACTGTGCTTTGAGGTAAAGAAGTGGTAGCCCTGGGCATTTCAGTTGTTATATGAGATAAATTTCGCAGACTATCAGATTGTTGAGAAATTGGTAATTTTTCAACTCTACTGAATGGTGTAGTAGAGAACCTTGTTGACGTTGTTTGTGGAATTTGTTCAATTATGGGTGCTTGTAGAGGCCAACATGTTGTCTGAATTGATTCATTCTCAGTTGGAGTGCCAGGTTCAGATGGCAATGTAATAACAACATAGGTTTGTAATGATGGTTTGGTTAATCTTGGTGAGGATCTAGTAGAATGAGGAGAAAGAGGCGATGTAGGAGATGGTAACCTGCACTCTGTGGTTGGAATCAAGTTTAAACTCATAGGGGTGGCTGAAGAATGTGTGGTTGTCTTTTGTTGTGCTTCTGATTTCTTTTGCATAGCTATTATATGTTCAGAAAGCACAGATTTTGTTACTTCCTGAGGCTTAAATCCTTCCATAGGTTTATGACTAAATACTAATCCAGCAGGAATTGAAGATGGCTTTGGAGGAACAGGTGGTGGTGGTGCATGGGGTTTGGAAATTGGAATAGAACTGATTTTTGAGGCTGGTGCTTCCTGAAATCCTTCAGTCCTAGAGCCAGCTGGAACATGATTCGATTTTGTTGTTGGAATTTTAGGTGCTGGCCTCTTTTTTGCTGGCTTAGGTGGGGTTGCTGGAGGTAATGGTGGTGGTGGAGGAGGTGGTGGCAAATTGGAAGTTGAAGCTGTTAAAGGAACAGGAGAATCAGGAGTGCTTCTAAAGAAGGACATTACCTTTGATGTAACTGATGGAACTGTTGATATTACTGACTGCAACTTAGGGGCTGTGGTTATTGTATTTGTAACTGCTGTGGAAGTCACACTGTGCTTAGCTGAGCATTCAGTGTGAATTGGTGTTACATATTTTCCTTGGGAACACAAATCAGTTGGTAAAGTGTCTTGTGGATGTTGTATATTCTTCACTTCAGAAATTTCCGAATTTTCATAGGTTCCTTTTGTTTTGAAAGGTTCTGTTGTGTGCTTTTCATTACCTGAAGATAATGGTTCAATTTTGACACCTGTGTGTTGAACAATATCAGGGACTGAAATTATTACATGATCAGCAGATGTATCAGTGACAATATGAGCTGTAACAGTTTTCGTAAATGGCAAATCGCTTACTGATACTAAAGATTCAGGGTTTATAGCAGGATCTGTGTTGGCATTAAAAGATGCATTTACAGTAGAAGCCCCTTTTTCATTTACAGGTGCTTTACCACTATCAGAAGCACATTTATCTTTGACATTTTGTACTTTATAATTAATAACAGTATCATCTTCCAGTTCTTCTGCACTAAAGTGCTGAGTTATTTTAACATCAGGAATAGAAATTGCATTAAGGGAAGATTCCATGAATTCAGTAGAAAATACATTTTTAGTTGTATGTGTGTGTACAGTGGCAGAAGACACAGAATCAACTTTCCTTCTAAACTCATTTCTAGGTTGAGTTGGACTGGAGCCTGGTGTTAACTGCATGTCTTCGCATTTAATAAGGTCATACAGTCCTGTAGTAAGATTATGCGGTGGACTTTCTTCAGTGTTATCCAAAATAATTATCTCATGGCTTTCTGGAACAATATAGGAGCTTGAAACTATATCTTCTTGAGGCACAATGGAATGAAATGTGTCAGTTGTTACATCAATGCATATATCCCCCGTAGAATTATTTTTTAGCTCTTTTACTCTATGGTCAAACACATACTCTTGACCACTTAATATATTTGCATCTATGCCTTCATCATAATTCTCTTCAACTAAAGATTCATAGATATAATCTTCAATTAACATCCCCCCATATAAAGGTTCCTTCTCAAAGACTTCTTCTTTTTCTTTCTCACTGTGATATAATTTTGCTTTATAGAGAACATCTTCATATGCCTCCTCAGCACTTTTTAGAGTTTGCTGACCATTTCTGTTTTCTGTTACAGCAACACTGGTAGTTACTTCTGTAGGCGAATACAATGATACTGAAGTAGGCAACTTGTAAACTTTTTGAACTTCTAAGATCTTTTCTGGGCTTATTTCAAATCCTTCAGGTTCAGATTCAATACTAGGTGAATATTCGGAGCATGAGGACCTATGTAGTTCTTCCATTTCAGCAGCCTGACGCAATTCTTCTGTTGGAGACGCATCTTCAATAGGAGAAAGATTACTTGGAGGTGTCTTTGGTCGCTCTCTCCTTCTTTGAGCTCTAAGTTCATCTTTGTCTTTTTTGGATTTTTTACTAGAACCTTTCCTTTGTTGCTGCTCTAGTTCTCGTTGCTTTTCCTGCTCTTTTAGAAGTTCTTCTTCTTCTCTTAATTCTTCCTCTTCTGAAGAATCTTCAATAGTTGGAAGAACTGGCCCATGAGATCGATGCCTAGCCTTCCGCTGCTGTTTGCTTTCTCCAGATATTTTTTTGTGACTTGGGCTACTATCACTGTCTTCATCCAGTGATGACACTGAAGTAGGTGATGTACCTGGAGTAAAACTGGAAGCATGGAGACTAGAAGATCTTTCCTCACGTGACCGGTCTTCTGGAGAATCTGTTAAACTTTCCATCTCCAACTCAGGTTCCTCAGAGTAATACATGATAGCAGATGGTTTGCCAGAATTTTCAGTATATGTATTAGATATTGTGCTATTTAACTCTATAGTTTTAAATCTACGGAGGCCGCCACCTCCGCTTACTGAAAGCTCTTCATTTTCTTGACTTTTAGTTTCTCTAAATTTTGACTCTGGACTTTCATTGTATGTTTCCTTATCTTCATCCTCCTCCTCATCATCATCATCGTCATCATGCCACGAATGTCGTCTTATTCCATCCTCATCATAACTTGCACTGCTTTTTTTGGTTAATCTCTTGCACTTTCCACTTACAGCTTTTGATTTGGTTTCTTTCTTCTGACTTTCATTAACACTTATTTCTTTTAATTTTGTTCTTATAAATTCCTCATCTTCAGAACCTGATGCATCTTCATCAGCACTCATTTCAATAATCTGCTTGCGGATAAAATCTTCATCATCTCCAGATCCTTGACTATCGTTTTGTTCACTACTTGATGATCCATTGCTAGCTCTTCTTTTCCTTTGTGGAACAGGAGAATTTTCACTTTCACTGCTGTCATCTAGTGAATCCCGCCGTCTGCGTGTCATATCTTTAGCTGAACTTACACCTTCTTTTTGAATGTTCCGTATAGAAAACCCTCTTTTACCATTTTCTTCCAAAACCTCATCCTCTTCCTGAATATCTCCAAGCTCTTCCTCTTCTGAACTACAAGATTCTGATGTGATGGGCAGTATCTTTGTTTTGGGTCTATCTTGTGTCTGTCCAGTATATTTTCCATACAAATCTATAGTCTTTCTCAGCTTATCATCAGCAAGAACACTTGTTTGTGCTTCTAAAATTGATAGAACTGTACTCTCCAACTTTGCTAAATCTGAAGGGCTGGAGGGACTACTCTCATGTGAAAGGGAATCTTTTTTAGTTGTTTCTCTATTGAAATCTTTTTCATCACTTGGTATTAGGCTTGGTATTTCTCCAAGTGAACCAGATATACCGTCTGATGAATAGCCTGTATCACTCAGACCTTGTGGGCTTTTCTGTTGCTGAGAATTTGAAGTGTCTGATTTGTCATCTTCTTTCTCCTAGAAAACAGAAAACAAAATGAACGTTTCCATGTACCAAGCAGAAAAAAATATCCAATAACAAACTCCACATCTATAGTATTATTAACTTTAATTTGTTATCCAAAAGAATGTTTTTAAACACCAATTAAACAGACAATTATTTTATAACACGTAAAAGTAATATTTTCTACAAGGTTTATGGCCATACCATTTAAACTAACCTGTTCTAAAGCTATAAAAGTACTATTCTGCCGTACACAGACTAATAATAATAATTTACAGGGAATAGAAGGATGTCTCTGATTTGATACCCAACTGATGATTACACAATCATTTTATATAGGAATTTAATTTGTTCTTATATTTGGAATCCAACACAATTCCCCAAATCAATTTTCTATATTTCTGATTGCTAACTGTTTGAAGCTCTTTACTATATTGTGCTTTTCAAAGATGCCTTGGGGTAAATGTAACAGCTTGCAAGGTTTTGGTTGGTTTTGCCATATGTATGACTGTGACTTTAAAGCATCAGGCAGACTCATACGGAACCCTGCAATGTCTGCAATTCATAGGCTATTACATTTATCCCCTCGTCTTCAGTACTTTCAAGTGCGTGCTTTAAAAGGACAAATATATGCAATATAAAAACATTCCAAAGACACCATGGTTTGAAAAGTACCATATAGTCCAGGGCTGGGCAATTGCGGCCCTCCAGATGTTGATGAACTACACATCCCAGCATTCCTTGCATCAGTTTCAGCATGGCCACATAGCAAAACTAATGCAAAGCATCCTGGGATGTGTAGTTCATCAACATCTGGAGGGCCACAATTGCCCAGCCCTGATATAGTCAATGTTCTTGTACTTCCTTTAATTCTTCCTTTCATGTTTTATTTGATTTCCAGTAATATATCTTCAAGATGTTATTCCCTGCACACAATTAAGGTGAGTAAGATGAGTAATGGACACAAAGAGCACCATTTATAGTAAGGAGCTGGAGTACAAATCTGCACCTTGGCAGGCCATGCGCAGGCTACTGTACACTCTTTGCATGCAATGAACTCAGGGCCTGATTAATGTTAGTACAGATGGAGCGCCTCTCAGCCAGCCTGAGGAATCACCAGATCTCCTGAGCTGGCACAGGTTGGCGGACAGGAGCTCCATCTGACGGGGACGCGTGAGCATCTCACACACATGCGCATCCCCATCAGCATGGTGGCGGGTAGGGCGAGTGGGGGTGTGGGCAGCTACAGGTAGGACAGTGGAGCAGCGGGGAGCAGGCAGAGGGCTCTGTCAGAATGGGACAGGCAAGTGTCTCGTGCAAACGCACGCACCCCCTTCTGGTGGCTGGTGGCAGCTGGCGAATGGTGATAGGATCGCCAGGAGCAGTTCCAATTTGAGCTGCTCCATCTGGAAGTAAAGTAAAAAGCAAGCAACTGAGCAAAACCATGTTGCACTGCAAGTGGATAAATACCCACTGGCTGCTTATACACACATGTCACAAATATTCCACAAATCTATTTTTACCTGCAGGAGGGGGGCTGCCATGATGTGGCCCCTCCTCTGCTGCCGCAGCTGCCACCTCTTCTGTGCTCCCTGCCGTCGGTCCCCTGCACGGGACCAGCGCATGCGCAGTAGCTTCTTACATACTGTGCATACGCTGGCCCAGCCTCTATGGGCTGCTTGTGCAGCAGCCCCCGGAGGCATATTCAGGGTCCCCGGTCCGGCGCTTGTGCAGTATCGTCCGTGGTACTGCGCCGAACCCGTTTTTGGGGCTGCCCCGCAGCTGCACAGAGAGGCATCCCAAAGGGAGGGAATACCTCCCAATGGGACTGTCTTGAGTGACTAGCAGGTCGGACTTCCAATAGGAAGTCACTGCCAGTCACAGTGAAGCCAGAGCAGTCTCACAGACTGCATCTGGCTTCACTTAGGCAGAGAACAGTGGCGGATTTTCTGGGGGGGCTGCAGCTCTGCAGTCCATAGGTAAAAACCGCCAGTGGTGCCTATGCTACTGTATGTTCCCTAAGTTATTTGCAGTGCTGATGGAGGGGCAAGTATTAGGAATAAGGTTTGGTTTAGGGGGTGTCATGTGGTATCTCCTGGACCCATTATAATTACTTCTCTGCATTTGTTTACTGTGAACATCAAATTCTCTATTGCCTTGAATATCTTAAAAGTGACTTCTGCATTAATAACAAAACACTACATAGTGCAACATTAAAAATGAATAGGAACCATGTATGAAATGTAACTACTGTAATATGAGACGCTTTTGTGTAAGACTCAAAATGAAACTGGTTACGTAAGAATGTGGAAAGCAGGTTGTGCTGTGATCATGAAAAGAATCATTGCTAGGGAAGTACACACAAATCATCAAGAACATGTGGTTCATCTGCGCATCTTTTGGATATTCCAGTAGTGTCTGCACATACAGTTTTACATGCAAAGATTGTTTTAATGAGATTTATTATCCATCATTTAGGGATTTAACATAAAATACTTTTATTGGCTATTATTGCTGTGGCCAAAAATCTTCTTACACTGCAATTAAGCAAATAAAAAAAAAACAGTTCACCGAGGCAAGTAAAACATGCTTTAATGCCAGCTAGCATGTGACTCTTGGGGTATTAGTATAGTAATAATTTTGAACAAAATGGTTTATTTTAATAATATTTTTGGTACTTGTTTCCTATCTGGGCGCCCATCGCGGGCATCGCGGGTACATCGCATGTCATTATAATGACATGCGATGCGACCGACGCGATTACCGCGATTTTTACATAGGGACCAATGTTAAATGTCCCAATTGACCCGCGATGACCGCGATTTACCATAGGAAACAATGTTAAATGGATCAATTTCCCCAAATTATCATAGGGAACAATGGGAAATGGGGCAAAAACACCCCTGAACATAAAAATGTCCCCCCAAAAGTAGTTGACGCCACCCCGCCATCAACGCGAACCCGAAGCGTGGCAAGCGCAGCGGTACGCGTCCTCCGACCTTTTCATGCCCTACTATCCACTAGGGCGTGGAGTGAGAATAGAATAGTGTGGCGAGCGCAGCGAGCCACCGAGCCCGAAGCGTGGCGAGCGCAGCGAGCCCCGCGAGGGGACGCGGATACCTTCACAGTTATACGCATCCCCTCGCGGGCTTCCCAGGTGTCCATGGCGACGCGGACACCTGGGAAGCCCGCGAAGGGACGCGTTTACCTGTGAAGGTATCCGCGTCCCCTCGCGGGGCTCGCTGCGCTCGCCACGCTTCGGGCTCGGTGGCTCGCTACGCTCGCCACACTATTCTATTCTCACTCCACGCCCTAGTGGATAGTAGGGCATGAAAAGGTCGGAGGACGCGTACCGCCGCCCCTCGCGGGCTCGCTGCGCTTGCCACGCTTCGGGTTCACGTTGATGGCGGGGTGGCGTCAACTACTTTTGGGGGGACATTTTTATGTTCAGGGGTGTTTTTGGCCCATTTACTATTGTTCCTATGCTGATTTGGGTAAATTGATCCATTTAACATTGTTTCCTATGGTAAATCGTGGTCATCGCGGGTAAATTGAGGCATTTAACATTGTTCTCTATGGGAAAATCGCGGGCATCGCGTCTGGCACATCGCACCCGATTTTTTATCGGCCGCGATGCCCGCGATGGCCCCGATTTTACCCCCGATGCCCGCGATTAAAATCGTGGGCGCCCAGATAGGAAACAAGTACCATATTTGTTTCCATAACTGCCTCTAGCTAGTGACATTCTTGACATTACTATAATGTTAAAATGATAAAATGAAGAAGGGCTGTAAATAGACAGGATGCAAACTACAGTCTAGACCTGGACATATTTTAAATAGTAAAAACAAAAGTAATATTTTACTTATGTTCTTATGATAAGACTTTATTTTCCCCCTCCATCTATATACTTATGACTATAATGATAAATAGTTTGTGGCACCATAAATTTGACTGCTTAGGTAAGCTATTGCTAAAGGTAACTGATGAAGGGGGTGCTTGCACCATCTAAAATATGGAGAGAACCTGTCTATTGCTGAAGCATTATAAAACTACAAATTGGTCTGTATTCAGGGTTCTCAGTAATTATATGTACATTCTAAGTACATTTCTGTGTTAAATATTTATTAAAATGTTAAAAAAATGAAAATCTGAGTCAATATAGAGATTTCATCCGCCATTTAGCTATGGTCATGTATAGAGTTGTCTTTAGGGGATCATCCATGCACTAACATTCATGCTCATTGAAAATACCCGGGCATTCTATAAATGCTGCACTGCTGAAGGGGTGAAATATGAACTGTCCCATTTAAAGTGTATATGTCTATTTACATAAGGAAGTTTGTTATTGAAATGAGTAACTAACAGGACATCAGCAGATTTATCATAAACACCTGTAAGCAGGGTCTTCTGCCTTCTTAAGGTGCGTACACACGGGGGAGATATATTGCTCAGCAATATATTGCTAGAGATGGTCGCTGATGAAAGGGAGCCCCAGAGGGAATCAGCTGGTCGCAGGAGCAAGCTCCTGCGACCAGCGATTAGAAGGGGGCTTAAAATGGGAGCACGATTTATCGCTGGGGCACACTCCCATCACTGGCAATATGGTCACCAGCTACCATATTACCAGCGATATCAGCCCCTATCGAACCGTGTATACGCGCAGTGCCGGATTTGCCCCTAGGCCAGTGAGGCACGGGCCTAGCGGCAGCACATTTTGAGGGCGGCAGCCAGCAGGGACGTTTCTACAGGGGGGACGAGCTGTGCAGAGCACCGCACAGCTCATCCCACAGCAGCGACATCCCGCCGGTCTACGGCATCTCAGCGTCAGCAGGCTGCGGTGCTTCTTGCTCCCGGACCAAGATCTGCGCCGGATCCGGGGCTGCTGCGGACAGGAGAGTTGCTGGCGGCAGCCTCACTGACAATATCCAGGGAGCGGAAGCTGGACAAATGAGAGCTCGCTGGCGGCATCATTTGCCGCACAACGGCTGATGAAGCTTAAGAGCCGCAACCCTCCTCCTTCACGCGCACACACTCCCGCTGTCATCCACTCCCCGAGTGTCCGCCTGTGCACACTATGGTGCGTGACCCGGCTCTTAGCTCTTACCGCTATTGCTGCTGCTGCCGCCCGGGTGTCTCAACCCTCTCCCAGCCTGCCCTTGATTGCTGCGGTGGAGGACCACGGTGTCGTGGCTGCCGGTGCCTGGCCAAGAGGAAAAGGTAACTCCGGGGAGCAGCCCTCCTGATCTCCTTCCCTCCACTCTAACCTATTTTAAAAATCCCAAAGGGGTCCTCTCTCAGGCTCTAGGGGGCGGCCAAAAACTTGGTGCCTAGGGGCGGCCTGACCCCTAAATCCGGCCCTGTATACGCGGCTTTAGTTTCCATCCCACTGTTTCCTGATTTCCTGATTGGACCCACTTTGAAATATAGTCTGTGACTTTGATCCCATATGTTGGCAACGGGATCAGGAATTACTTCTCCTAAAAACTGTTTCTCAGTTGAATGTTTAATTTTCTGGGTTTACTCTTGTCTGTTTTTATATATGTATATATTTTTGTTATTTATCCTATTGTAATTTACAGGAAATAATTATACATAGGTTTACACAAATTTCACTTTAACACCTCTGAGGAGATGAAAAGCTTGGGGAGTAAAAACTATTTTAGGGTGCAAATGTCAGGGCTTGGTTTAGAACCCCTGGGATGACTTTTACCCCTTTCAGACAGAATAATCCAAAAAACCCAGGTATTTCCCGGATACAAAAACCCAGGTAACATTCAACTAAAAGCTCTGACCCCCTCAGCACGAAAAACCTGGGTATTTTCTGTGTCGACCCCTCTCACACAGAAGCCTGATTTTTCTTGCAATATACTGTGTGTAATAAGAAAAGGACAGTTTTAAAGGCACACAGAGATGAGGTCATGAAAAGTGGGTGGTGACTGCTGACTGCATTGATTAACCATGGCATGACACAAGTATATCTTGTAAACAAGTTTTATTGTTTTTATATACTGGTAGGTATATGTTACCTCACATGGCTGTCAGTATATTTGCAATGCTTAAGTACACTGTGGCATTTTTGTCCCAGTCATCTGTTTGCTAATCTCCTCCTCCTCTCTCACTGCCAGCAGCTCTCACCTTTTGCTCCTTCCAGTGGGCCATGCTATCCTTTCTTCAGTTCCCTTATCACCTCAGAGGCCAGCCCCAGTACCATGCCCTCCCAGCCAATCAGAGAGGCCCCTCCTTCCAACCAATCAGCCAGCACCCCACCAGTAGAGCCAAACTGTGCCTAACAATGTGTAATAATTCCAAAAACCCAGGTCGTACCCTTTCAGACAGCCGGCGACCCGTTTTTTTGGAATTCAGACCCAGGAAAAACCCTGGTAAATTCCAGGGTTGAAGCCCTGGTATTTTAGACCCGGGTTGACCCTTTCAGACAGAGAAAAAACCCGGGTCTACCCTCCTGGACCAGGGAAATTCCCAGGTTTTTTTTTTCTGTCTGAAAGGGGTATAATTAGATATTTAGAAGCTTTAAAAAAAATTTAATTGGCCACTTATTTTCCTGAAAAAAACGTGGTATAATTTTTTTTTTACTTGATTACACAATGCATATAAAAGCCTTTGGACCCAATTTAAGTACCCCAAAACTTTTTGCATACTCTCAAAAAGATGGTTTTTGCTGTAACTTAGTGAAGATCGTGAAAAGACAGATAGCGGTAAATTACTACATTATCAAGATCATTTAAATTCCCTTACTTAATTTAAGGGCCACATTTCCCCTGACACAATGGATAACTGTGGAAATGCTGCTAAAATGGTGCTTTTTAGCACACATACTGGCATGTATTCAATGCCGGTGTGAGCGGCCGGCGAGGGGGTTAAACTGCGAGGACCGCAGAAAACCAGTGATCCTAGCAGTTTAACCCCCGCGCCGGCCGCTCGCACTATGCAATGTTCCGGGGAAATCCTCGCCGTCACAGAACTGCGAGGATTCCCCTAAACTGCGAGAGCCGCGGCTAGTGCAGCAAACTCGCTGTAATTAGCCTTGATTCTCGCAGCTTTTGGAGGCACATACGCCAATTCTCCCTCGCTCAAAAAACCGAGCAAGGGGGAATTTGGGTATGAGGGGGGTCAGTTGAATACTGACAGGGTGAGCGGTGACTGCGAGCAAAAAGTCCTGCTCACAGTCACCGCTCGCCCACGGCATTGAATATATGCCACTGTATAGGCTTTGCTAAGAACATTCTTTTTACTAATACACTGGCTATATATAATCTTGCAGTCTGTTAATGCATCACACTTCGAGCTCACAAAGCAGAGTTTTACAGCTACAGTATAGGAATACTTATAAATCAGAACTAATTGGCCATATATTAAATAATAAATGAAGTCCATTATATTATAGTGCATAAAATATTACAGATAATGTAAAAAGGTATCAACAATTATTATCATATTAAAAAAAACAACAACCATCATGTTCAATGATTAAACAGTTATTCAATCTCCTATCCAAAACATTTATAGAAAGTGCCAGGCATGGTTAACCAGTATTGTGCCATAGGCAAGATCTTAGCTTGTACCCACGCACCACCCAACACGCTCCCTCTGAAAATACTGTAGATGCCATGTCAAAGCAGCCTCACGCTAGCATCTTCTTCTTTTTGGGAAGGAAAGATATTATCTTGAGCACTTTAAATTGCCCTTATTCCCCTCTAAGATGGGTCCCTGCATGCTGAGCCTGTTCAGTGGCGCATGTTTGAAGGGTGATGATTGATCTCATCCTCCATCACACATTCAGTGCCTGACATTCCTACGACACATCCAATCCCCAGTGGACTCCTTTGGAGCTACTGTAGGTTGGCTGAGCCTAGCGCCTTGGGACCAGGAGCATTTTAAATACATTTCTGCAACTTTTAAAAACAATGAGAAAAATACTTGAGGACACACATCACACATATAGTTAAACCTTTCTCTAGTGAAAAGTTTTGAACTAAGCAACATCACCCTGGATACACACAAGCAGGACTGAACCACTGCATGCAAGAACATATCAAATTAATTGCAAACACATAATCTAATGACGTCATTGAAAATTACTATAATCTATGTCAACAGACATAAATTAGGTCAACATACAATTGAAAACAGAATAAGCAAAAATGTTGGAGTGTAGTGGCTTGTAAATAAAATGATTAGTTTTTGCTGACTTGAAACAAACTGCAGTTAAAAAGTGAAGCAATAATGAAACCATAAAACACTATGATAGTTTGTAACAAATGTACACCGCTCTCAAATCAGCATAAACTTACTCCTTGGCCTTAATGATTTTTTTTATTTTTTATTTACTTACAATACTTTCAGCCAGCTACTGCTGTGCCTCTTTTAACCCTTTGAGTTGCTGTGAGTGATTCACAAAATATCCACTAAAAATGCCAGCATCGCTCGCAGTGTCTGTTCTTTAGTATAGATCAGTGGTTCCCAACCTGTGGTACACGTACCCCTGGGGGTACGCGTCCATCCGCTCGGGGGTACGCGGCAGCCCGGCCTGTAATGGCGGCCGCGGCAGTCAGACAGGTTACTGGAGGGGAGGAGAGTGTGTGGCACCCCAACCTCGGTGCCCAATGGGTTAAAAATTGGACGCAGCAGAGGGCGCGAAAAGGAGCCCCCGGACTGAGTGCGGCAACGCTGCGGCGCCCGCACTAGTGCGCCCCCCGGCAGAAAAGGAGACGGAGCTTGGAGCGCAGGAGGCCGGCACCTAACAGCCAGCCATGCGGACATCAAAGGACAGAGTAGCGATGGGCAGGAGCCTGCAACTCGTTCCCGGCTACAGGTATTTGCGCTTCCCGCCACCCCAGGCAGACAGCAGATGCACCTACACATGCCCTCCCCATACCACAGAGGGATCACCAACCCCTCTCCTCTGAGGGTTAAGTCACCAGTACCAAACTCCAGTCCAGTGCTCCTGTAGTGCCCAGAGAGTGTATACCCCACTCAGGGGGGGGGGGACTCTTGCATGACACCGGAGACCAGGGACATTTAGTAGGAGCTCAGGAGAGATTACCAGG
Source organism: Crinia signifera (assembly GCF_055691185.1). Classification (NCBI taxonomy): domain Eukaryota; kingdom Metazoa; phylum Chordata; class Amphibia; order Anura; family Myobatrachidae; genus Crinia; species Crinia signifera. Next base: position 178,404,214 of record NC_139220.1, read on the forward strand.
TCCGGCATTTGTGGGGCATTGCTGGCACTGTGGGGCATACTTGTTACTGGCACTGTGGGGCATTGCTGGCACTGTGGGGCATACTTGTTACTGGCACTGTGGGGCATTGCTGGCACTGTGGGGCATACTTGTTACTGGCACTGTGGGGCGTTGCCGGCACTGTGGGGCATTGCCGGCACTGTGGGGCATTGCTGGCACTGTGGGGCATACTTGTTGCTGGCACTGTGGGGCATTGCTGGCACTGTGGGGCATACTTGTTGCTGGCACTGTGGGGGATACTTGTTACTGGCACTGTGGGGCATTGCTGGCACTGTGGGGCATACTTGTTGCTGGCACTATGGGGGCATACTTGTTGCTGGCACTGTAGGGGCATTGTTAGCACTGTGGGCGCATACCCAGTACCATGGGGTCATACCTGGCACTGTGGTGGCATTCCCGTTTCTGGCACTGTGGGGGCATACCTGGCACCATTGGAGCATATGTGTATCTGGCACTTTTGGGGGCATATGTGTATCTGGCACTATTGGAAGGCTAACGTGATCCGTTGGAATGTCTGTTACTTAATAATAGAGATTTGACAGTGTTCTTTTATTTTCTATGCTGTCCGCAGAATGGGCTGAGCTTATATTGTGGTCAAGTGGTTGCACTTTTTTTTTTCTCAACAGTGCCAGTATGACTTGCACTTTGCACCCACACCCTTTAAATGAGGCCACACCCCTTTTTAGGTCACGCCCCCTAAAATTTTCACGAGGGGGTACTCATAAATGAAAAGCCTAATCAAGGGGTACGGGAGACAAAAAAGGTTGGGAACCACTGGTATAGATAAATACAAATACATCCAAGTCAATTAATTGAAGTTAAGTTAAAATATTGCACCCAAAAAAAGAACAGTTGCTGTGAGCTACGCTGGCATTTTTAGCGGATATTTTAACATTTTTTTCTCATAGCAACATTGACACTCAAAGGGTTAAACATTAATACTATTTTGTTTTTGTTTTTCCACCCTTCCTCTTTTTTTGTCCCTGAGAATCATGTGTCTTTTCTTTACTATCTAAGATTTGTCTTCAGTTGTGCTTATCTATATTATTCATCTAATTGAATACATTCAGTAGAATGTAACAAAAGCTTAGAAACACGTGGACAAAATTTTAAATATTTTAAGTCAAATAGAATTTTAAAACGACAATAACCTGGAGATGCCCATGACTGAAAAATAGTTGTAAGCTGGGAACACACTGGAGCGATGATCATTCGTTTCTACATCTGAATGAATGCCCTTGAGCTCAAAGTCTGTATACACACTGGAATGAGTTTCATGAAGGACTTTGTAAGCAGACAAAGCCACAGTATGCCTATATTCTGTGTGTAATTGTAACTGTGTCTGCATACCAAATAATGTTAGAGAAGAAAAGCACTGTAGCATTACATTTTGTATGCTGATACAGTTGCAATTATAAACAGAAATTAGTCATGATGCATATTATTTTAATCAGCGTAAGCTGCCTGTGTCCTATTCACATAGAGGTGGGATTATAATGCATTTTATGGGAAAATGTGTTAAAAACACTACATGTATAATATATGACCTATTTTGAGAGATAAAAGTATGTTTTCGATTGTTAAGGATTGACATAATTTTAAAAATATTTTTTGTTGCACATGTGTTGCAATTGATTACTTATTTTTGGCAACATTGCCAAATACAACTCCCCCAAAAGAACAACTCTGATTATGTCCGACTTTATAGAGCTGTTTTGTGTCCAACTTTCTAACTCGGGCTCCATTTCATTGGCCAATTTATATGTTTAACAAGGGCAAAACATCAGAATCCGACTGTTTATCCGCCTCTCTTATTCAGAAAACATCCAACTTTTCTTGAACTCGGACATTATTACATTGATCGCCTTTGCAAAATGGCTGACATTTGCAGAAAAATCAGACCTTTCCCAAAATTGGATCAGAATTGGCTCCCATTACCTCCCACTTTCATTATTCTGGAAATTACATACATATTATTTCTTTATAGGATATAATATTGCCCATTTAGACCATCTTTACCATGTGGAAAAATAGCCATTTTTAGGCAAAAACACATGGTATTTGGGATAAGTTCCCTGGACCATGTTTTATCGTGGAATAACAAGGCTAATAGGGATGCTTATCGGATATCCTACTCTGCTAATGTTGGCAATTTTTTTGTTGTTGCAGAAAATGTTTCTTATTCACAATGCAATGTGACTAGGATGCACTAGTATACTGCTTTGATTAATTTGAGCTATAAAACTTTTACAGTATATGGTATGTGATTGAGCCTGTATACAGAAGGGAGCAGAACAGAACTTGTATTGGAAAAAGCTGCAGCTGCTACATTTTTCAATTCATGTACATATTCAGAGACTCGTCGGATAAAGATATACAGTGTTGTATATCAAATTAATCAGTGCAGTCTCCTTGTGCATCCTAGTTACAGTGCATTGAGATTAAGAAACATTTTTGGTCAAAAAGAATGAAAAAAATTATGCCCAATGTTAGTAGAGTCTCATGTGTCTCAGTCAGGCCAAATGTGCCAAGAGGGGCTGTTTGGTGTAACTGCGGCAAAGATGTATGAGGACATATCTGTACATTACACTGTGTTTATTTATAATGAAGATGCTACTTACAGGTTTTTCTTTTCCAGTTTCAAGTTCCGTCAGTTGGTTTGCTTCAGGTTTAATTCTCACATCACTTGTTTCTTCAATTTGCTTCAAAGCTGTTGCTGAAAGGTCAATCATTAAATCTTGCTTTGGAATTACTTTTTCTTTATTGTGTAAATGCTCTGCCAAGCTCTCTGTAGGCTCCAGTGCAGGATCATTTATAGAAGCTTGGTTCCTTTCTTTCAGTAATGTCTTTTCAGCAATGGGTGCTAATGGTGAATCTGTTTCCTTACTTACAAATGGTATATTGGCTATTGGCTTCATGTCTGTGCTAACTTGTCTATTATTACCATTCATTTGTTTATCACTGATTTTTTCTTCTGGAGTTTTTGAAATTTCTTTTTGAATTACATGTTCATTTGTTTTATCAATTGATTTTAAATTCGGTGTTGAATGTTTATGTTTTTCTTCAGCAGGAACAGTATGCTTTGGTGAGGACTTGGAAGACAGTCCTAATGAAGGTGGCATCTTATTTATTTCCCCAAGTTGTCCTGAGATTGCTCTTTGTGTCTGACAGTTTAAGCACAACCACTCTGCAATCTGTAAGATAAACAGTAAGAAACAAATGTTATAAATATTAGGACATTATACTTTTATGTACACATTTTTTTACAATGCGATTATTATTATTACTAAAATATCTACAATATGTTGCTTTTTTATGCAAAATATTTTTAACTATTAAATTATGTTTGATTACACTGTAGAACATCTAATAGTGATAGTTTCCATCCTACAGTAAATCACTGCCAAAACAAATTATACCTACAGTCAATAGAAGCAGTTATTTTCTATTACCTTTGCTACATAGAAAAGAACAGAGAGAGTAGATCCGCAAACTACTTTGTTATACCCGTATATTCAGGTAATAAATCCACCTTTTTAGAGTTTAGTTACAGGTTGGGGTGCTATCTTTGACAACCAATAATAAGTACAACCTCTTTCTTCTTCTCTCTTTGTCTACATAGAAAAAGAGCCATATATTGTATGCATGGTCAGACAAGTCAAAATAATGTGCAAGATCATTTTGGCCAGTTAACTGGCTTCCTACAAAAATAGACCATCACCTAATGCATGGGTCTTCAAACTGCGGCCCTCCAGATGTTGTGAAACTACAAATCCCAGCATGCCTTGCCACAGTTTTGCTATAAGGGAGTGTTAAAACTGTGGCAAGGCATGGTGGAATTTGTAGTTTCACAACATCTAGAGGGCCGCAGTTTGAAGACCCATGACCTAATGTTTTAGTTGTGTTTTTGTGTTATAGAGAAATTAGGCAGAATGTTCCAACAGGGCATTGATTTATAGGAAATATTTAATATTCTACAAAAGCTATGTATTATAAGATAATCAAAAAATGACAGAGTACTGATAATTACTGTCAAATAGAGTAATACATATGTTATAATTTACTAATAGTAATTAATCTCATTCACACTCTTTAAAAGTTCCATGGTAATCACTCTGTTTTGGGCATATCCAAATACTGTTTGTGTGAAGGAAATTGAGAGTGCACAATGATCATATACCCTGGCAATAGAATAATTTGAAACACAAGTAAAGTAGGACCGGACCACTTGTCTCATTGCATTATTTTATGACATACCATTGATACTGTAATGTTTACTGTTCATATTGTTCATTTTGTTTTGTAAAAATATTCTGAAGATTTCTACTTTGCAATCAAAAATAAATTGTTACAGAAAACTTCAGGATCTGTGATTGTAACTGGGATGGCTCTTGCCTCTTTGTGGTGGTGAATATTTGAAGCATCTATTCTAGACAGAGGCCTACTGTATCAAGGAAAACATACAGTATCTGATGACTAGGCCTACAGATCATTATTACCTTTATATTGTTAAGCCTAATAATAGCCTAATGTGTAATAGGGTGTATTATCTTAAGAAAGAAACACAATATCACAAAACAATGAGTCATCGTGGATCAAAAAAGCCAGCCAACCACGATTTTGTAGAGGAAACCTACTTAATAATTCAGGCAAAATCTTTGTATGTATTTTGTCAATAGTGATTGACTACCCCTATACCCCAGCAGCTGCTCTGTGGGAAACAACTCATATCTCAGGCACCTTATTTTATTCTGTAGTAGAAGACTTTTTTCTGAAATCTTTGTATGAAGAGTCTTTGTTGATGTCTTTTTTATTTTTGTGAAAAACCTATGAGAAACAGTTATGTATAGTTGATCGACGATGTCTTAATCGACAATCACGTGGTCAACCACTCATGCATAAAATGCATCTAGTAAGATGCCTAAAAATAGTCGGCAGTGTATATATTGACCGTAACAGAAGATCGACACAAGCAAAAGGTCAACAGGCAACATGGTCGACAGTGACAAGGTTGACACAAGTTTTTCAAATTGTTTTGGTGTCTATGTCGACCAACAGTAGGTCAACATGGACACTGAATAAATGTACCGCGTCTCCTCGCACGGTGCCTCGCTGCGCCTGGTGCAATATTTTATTTTCACTTTATATGCACTGGAATAGTAAATTATGAACAAGTCATATAAAAAAAAATCTGGAAAAACTTGTGTCGACCACATCCTCGTCAATCTTTTGTCAATCTTCTATTAATGTCCATCTAGATGCTGCCAACCATTTTTAGGATTCTAACCTGACGCATTTGATCATTAGAGGTCGACCACGTGAGAAACAGCAATAATTTAACTTGTTAACCTATGCTTAAAACTCAAAAGATACACAGCTACAGATTTTATTTTTTTACAGCGCCACATATGGGTCATTTTGAATCAGTTTTATGGAATGCCCTGTTTCATAAGACTAACCCTTAATTATCTTATATATCTGAGAAAAAAGTACAACACCATCAGTGTTGGAAAATAAGTAAAAAAATAACACTGCTAGCTCAGCCCGGTGAATACTGTACCGCGATGTGTATGCACGTGCATATAAATTGCGGCAAAGATGAGCATGGCTACATCTGTATATCACTATTATAGATAATCTATATATCAATATAGAATAATGTTACATACAAAAGAAAGAAAAAGTATTCAATATTGGGGCATACCTCTGCAGCAGTTTACATTAAATAATGTTAAAAATATGAAAGAGATATTGAGGCCAAACCACCCTGCGCTCCCCTTGGTGCTGCCCTGATGTTTCTTTGGTGTTTCCCGAACACCTAGGGAATTGGTTGTGAGTGAAAGCAAGAAACACTGAGGGCGCAATAAGGTAGTGGTACACTAGTTCCAGGAAGTGATACCAGCAGGACTTTATCCAGGACCCTATCCAGCATATGCTTGTGGAGCCTACAGGGTGTCCATCTCACCGGTTGTGAACACCTTGTTTTACCATCCCTGGCTCCACCTCCAGATCTGGGTAAGGGAGGACTTTGCAACCAATTTTTTGTATCAAGTTTTTTGCATCAAGTTTACAGTCTTTTTATCCATTGTCACATGAAGTTTTACCTTTTTTAACGAATAAATTTATATTATATTATATCACTTCCTGGAACTAGTGTACCACTACCTTATTGTGCCCTCAGTGTTTCTTGCTTTCACTCACAACCAATGTTAAAAATATATCTAATTATCTTTAAATGATAATATGTTTTACTGTCATAATCTCTACATACATTTTACCATATTTTCACATTAAACATTAAAAAAACAAGATCAATTAAAAGTTAGATTTGTTTATTTTTGGAATGTTGCCAGTTTTTTTTATTGAAAATAATCAGCATTGGTTTTATGCAAAATATTTTTAACTATTAAATTATGTTTGATTACACTGTAGAACATCTAATAGTGATAGTTTCCATCCTACAGTAAATTACTGCCAAAACAAATTATACCTACAGTCAATAGAAGCAGTTATTTTCTATTACCTTTGCTACATAGAAAAGAACAGAGAGAGTAGATCCGCAAACTACTTTGTTATACCCGTATATTCAGGTAATAAATCCACCTTTTTAGAGTTTAGTTACAGGTTGGGGTGCTATCTTTGACAACCAATAATAAGTACAACCTCTTTCTTCTTCTCTCTTTGTCTACATAGAAAAAGAGCCATATATTGTATGCATGGTCAGACAAGTCAAAATAATGTGCAAGATCATTTTGGCCAGTTAACTGGCTTCCTACAAAAATAGACCATCACCTAATGCATGGGTCTTCAAACTGCGGCCCTCCAGATGTTGTGAAACTACAAATCCCAGCATGCCTTGCCACAGTTTTGCTATAAGGGAGTGTTAAAACTGTGGCAAGGCATGGTGGAATTTGTAGTTTCACAACATCTAGAGGGCCGCAGTTTGAAGACCCATGACCTAATGTTTTAGTTGTGTTTTTGTGTTATAGAGAAATTAGGCAGAATGTTCCAACAGGGCATTGATTTATAGGAAATATTTAATATTCTACAAAAGCTATGTATTATAAGATAATCAAAAAATGACAGAGTACTGATAATTACTGTCAAATAGAGTAATACATATGTTATAATTTACTAATAGTAATTAATCTCATTCACACTCTTTAAAAGTTCCATGGTAATCACTCTGTTTTGGGCATATCCAAATACTGTTTGTGTGAAGGAAATTGAGAGTGCACAATGATCATATACCCTGGCAATAGAATAATTTGAAACACAAGTAAAGTAGGACCGGACCACTTGTCTCATTGCATTATTTTATGACATACCATTGATACTGTAATGTTTACTGTTCATATTGTTCATTTTGTTTTGTAAAAATATTCTGAAGATTTCTACTTTGCAATCAAAAATAAATTGTTACAGAAAACTTCAGGATCTGTGATTGTAACTAAGAATGGCTCTTGCCTCTTTGTGGTGGTGAATATTTGAAGCATCTATTCTAGACAGAGGCCTACTGTATCAAGGAAAACATACAGTATCTGATGACTAGGCCTACAGATCATTATTACCTTTATATTGTTAAGCCTAATAATAGCCTAATGTGTAATAGGGTGTATTATCTTAAGAAAGAAACACAATATCACAAAACAATGAGTCATCGTGGATCAAAAAAGCCAGCCAACCACGATTTTGTAGAGGAAACCTACTTAATAATTCAGGCAAAATCTTTGTATGTATTTTGTCAATAGTGATTGACTACCCCTATACCCCAGCAGCTGCTCTGTGGGAAACAACTCATATCTCAGGCACCTTATTTTATTCTGTAGTAGAAGACTTTTTTCTGAAATCTTTGTATGAAGAGTCTTTGTTGATGTCTTTTTTATTTTTGTGAAAAACCTATGAGAAACAGTTATGTATAGTTGATCGACGATGTCTTAATCGACAATCACGTGGTCAACCACTCATGCTCAAATGCATCTAGTAAGATGCCTAAAAATAGTCGGCAGTGTATATATTGACCGTAACAGAAGATCGACACAAGCAAAAGGTCAACAGGCAACATGGTCGACAGTGACAAGGTTGACACAAGTTTTTCAAATTGTTTTGGTGTCTATGTCGACCAACAGTAGGTCAACATGGACACTGAATAAATGTACCGCGTCTCCTCGCACGGTGCCTCGCTGCGCCTGGTGCAATATTTTATTTTCACTTTATATGCACTGGAATAGTAAATTATGAACAAGTCATATAAAAAAAAATCTGGAAAAACTTGTGTCGACCACATCCTCGTCAATCTTTTGTCAATCTTCTATTAATGTCCATCTAGATGCTGCCAACCATTTTTAGGATTCTAACCTGACGCATTTGATCATTAGAGGTCGACCACGTGAGAAACAGCAATAATTTAACTTGTTAACCTATGCTTAAAACTCAAAAGATACACAGCTACAGATTTTATTTTTTTACAGCGCCACATATGGGTCATTTTGAATCAGTTTTATGGAATGCCCTGTTTCATAAGACTAACCCTTAATTATCTTATATATCTGAGAAAAAAGTACAACACCATCAGTGTTGGAAAATAAGTAAAAAATAACACTGCTAGCTCAGCCCGGTGAATACTGTACCGCGATGTGTATGCACGTGCATATAAATTGCGGCAAAGATGAGCATGGCTACATCTGTATATCACTATTATAGATAATCTATATATCAATATAGAATAATGTTACATACAAAAGAAAGAAAAAGTATTCAATATTGGGGCATACCTCTGCAGCAGTTTACATTAAATAATGTTAAAAATATGAAAGAGATATTGAGGCCAAACCACCCTGCGCTCCCCTTGGTGCTGCCCTGATGTTTCTTTGGTGTTTCCCGAACACCTAGGGAATTGGTTGTGAGTGAAAGCAAGAAACACTGAGGGCGCAATAAGGTAGTGGTACACTAGTTCCAGGAAGTGATACCAGCAGGACTTTATCCAGGACCCTATCCAGCATATGCTTGTGGAGCCTACAGGGTGTCCATCTCACCGGTTGTGAACACCTTGTTTTACCATCCCTGGCTCCACCTCCAGATCTGGGTAAGGGAGGACTTTGCAACCAATTTTTTGTATCAAGTTTTTTGCATCAAGTTTACAGTCTTTTTATCCATTGTCACATGAAGTTTTACCTTTTTTAACGAATAAATTTATATTATATTATATCACTTCCTGGAACTAGTGTACCACTACCTTATTGTGCCCTCAGTGTTTCTTGCTTTCACTCACAACCAATGTTAAAAATATATCTAATTATCTTTAAATGATAATATGTTTTACTGTCATAATCTCTACATACATTTTACCATATTTTCACATTAAACATTAAAAAAACAAGATCAATTAAAAGTTAGATTTGTTTATTTTTGGAATGTTGCCAGTTTTTTTTATTGAAAATAATCAGCATTGGTTTTATGCAAAATATTTTTAACTATTAAATTATGTTTGATTACACTGTAGAACATCTAATAGTGATAGTTTCCATCCTACAGTAAATTACTGCCAAAACAAATTATACCTACAGTCAATAGAAGCAGTTATTTTCTATTACCTTTGCTACATAGAAAAGAACAGAGAGAGTAGATCCGCAAACTACTTTGTTATACCCGTATATTCAGGTAATAAATCCACCTTTTTAGAGTTTAGTTACAGGTTGGGGTGCTATCTTTGACAACCAATAATAAGTACAACCTCTTTCTTCTTCTCTCTTTGTCTACATAGAAAAAGAGCCATATATTGTATGCATGGTCAGACAAGTCAAAATAATGTGCAAGATCATTTTGGCCAGTTAACTGGCTTCCTACAAAAATAGACCATCACCTAATGCATGGGTCTTCAAACTGCGGCCCTCCAGATGTTGTGAAACTACAAATCCCAGCATGCCTTGCCACAGTTTTGCTATAAGGGAGTGTTAAAACTGTGGCAAGGCATGGTGGAATTTGTAGTTTCACAACATCTAGAGGGCCGCAGTTTGAAGACCCATGACCTAATGTTTTAGTTGTGTTTTTGTGTTATAGAGAAATTAGGCAGAATGTTCCAACAGGGCATTGATTTATAGGAAATATTTAATATTCTACAAAAGCTATGTATTATAAGATAATCAAAAAATGACAGAGTACTGATAATTACTGTCAAATAGAGTAATACATATGTTATAATTTACTAATACAGGTCGAGTATCCCGTATCCGAATATCCGTTATCCAAATTATTCCGAAATACGGACATTCCAGAAAGTGAAAAAAACATTTTTTTTTTGCTAAAAACTCACTGGGGACATCTGTAACAGCATCACTGGGGACATGATATGTAACTGGCACTATATATGTGCAAGAAAATGATTGCTTGGCATTCAAATTCAGTGCTGAGATAGTACACACATTTTGTTTCACGTTTTGAAACCTTGTTTTTTGAACAATTAAAATATATTTGTGTGTATTTTATGTGGTAATAAAATATATTTGTGTGTATATTATGTGTTTATACAGCATAAATGCAAGATACTTCAAAATACATCATTGAAATATAAAAATATTCCGAAATACGGAATAATCCGTTATCCAAAATTCTCCTGGTCCCGAGCATTTTGGATAAGGGATACTCAACCTGTAGTAATTAATCTCATTCACACTCTTTAAAAGTTCCATGGTAATCACTCTGTTTTGGGCATATCCAAATACTGTTTGTGTGAAGGAAATTGAGAGTGCACAATGATCATATACCCTGGCAATAGAATAATTTGAAACACAAGTAAAGTAGGACCGGACCACTTGTCTCATTGCATTATTTTATGACATACCATTGATACTGTAATGTTTACTGTTCATATTGTTCATTTTGTTTTGTAAAAATATTCTGAAGATTTCTACTTTGCAATCAAAAATAAATTGTTACAGAAAACTTCAGGATCTGTGATTGTAACTAAGAATGGCTCTTGCCTCTTTGTGGTGGTGAATATTTGAAGCATCTATTCTAGACAGAGGCCTACTGTATCAAGGAAAACATACAGTATCTGATGACTAGGCCTACAGATCATTATTACCTTTATATTGTTAAGCCTAATAATAGCCTAATGTGTAATAGGGTGTATTATCTTAAGAAAGAAACACAATATCACAAAACAATGAGTCATCGTGGATCAAAAAAGCCAGCCAACCACGATTTTGTAGAGGAAACCTACTTAATAATTCAGGCAAAATCTTTGTATGTATTTTGTCAATAGTGATTGACTACCCCTATACCCCAGCAGCTGCTCTGTGGGAAACGACTCATATCTCAGGCACCTTATTTTATTCTGTAGTAGAAGACTTTTTTCTGAAATCTTTGTATGAAGAGTCTTTGTTGATGTCTTTTTTTATTTTTGTGAAAAACCTATGAGAAACAGTTATGTATAGTTGATCGACGATGTCTTAATCGACAATCACGTGGTCAACCACTCATGCTCAAATGCATCTAGTAAGATGCCTAAAAATAGTCGGCAGTGTATATATTGACCGTAACAGAAGATCGACACAAGCAAAAGGTCAACAGGCAACATGGTCGACAGTGACAAGGTTGACACAAGTTTTTCAAATTGTTTTGGTGTCTATGTCGACCAACAGTAGGTCAACATGGACACTGAATAAATGTACCGCGTCTCCTCGCACGGTGCCTCGCTGCGCCTGGTGCAATATTTTATTTTCACTTTATATGCACTGGAATAGTAAATTATGAACAAGTCATATAAAAAAAAATCTGGAAAAACTTGTGTCGACCACATCCTCGTCAATCTTTTGTCAATCTTCTATTAATGTCCATCTAGATGCTGCCAACCATTTTTAGGATTCTAACCTGACGCATTTGATCATTAGAGGTCGACCACGTGAGAAACAGCAATAATTTAACTTGTTAACCTATGCTTAAAACTCAAAAGATACACAGCTACAGATTTTATTTTTTTACAGCGCCACATATGGGTCATTTTGAATCAGTTTTATGGAATGCCCTGTTTCATAAGACTAACCCTTAATTATCTTATATATCTGAGAAAAAAGTACAACACCATCAGTGTTGGAAAATAAGTAAAAAATAACACTGCTAGCTCAGCCCGGTGAATACTGTACCGCGATGTGTATGCACGTGCATATAAATTGCGGCAAAGATGAGCATGGCTACATCTGTATATCACTATTATAGATAATCTATATATCAATATAGAATAATGTTACATACAAAAGAAAGAAAAAGTATTCAATATTGGGGCATACCTCTGCAGCAGTTTACATTAAATAATGTTAAAAATATGAAAGAGATATTGAGGCCAAACCACCCTGCGCTCCCCTTGGTGCTGCCCTGATGTTTCTTTGGTGTTTCCCGAACACCTAGGGAATTGGTTGTGAGTGAAAGCAAGAAACACTGAGGGCGCAATAAGGTAGTGGTACACTAGTTCCAGGAAGTGATACCAGCAGGACTTTATCCAGGACCCTATCCAGCATATGCTTGTGGAGCCTACAGGGTGTCCATCTCACCGGTTGTGAACACCTTGTTTTACCATCCCTGGCTCCACCTCCAGATCTGGGTAAGGGAGGACTTTGCAACCAATTTTTTGTATCAAGTTTTTTGCATCAAGTTTACAGTCTTTTTATCCATTGTCACATGAAGTTTTACCTTTTTTAACGAATAAATTTATATTATATTATATCACTTCCTGGAACTAGTGTACCACTACCTTATTGTGCCCTCAGTGTTTCTTGCTTTCACTCACAACCAATGTTAAAAATATATCTAATTATCTTTAAATGATAATATGTTTTACTGTCATAATCTCTACATACATTTTACCATATTTTCACATTAAACATTAAAAAAACAAGATCAATTAAAAGTTAGATTTGTTTATTTTTGGAATGTTGCCAGTTTTTTTTATTGAAAATAATCAGCATTGGTATTTTTACTTCAGAAAGCGAGAATATAATCATTTCTTCTTTATTGCAAGAATAATGAAATGTTAATTCTAGCTCTACTCAAATTTTTATAGACTCGAAAAGCCGCATAGTTAAATGACCTACTGTTACCATGACATCACCCTTGGATAAGCTTAATATAAATGAGTTGACTGAATATAATGTTTACATAAACACATCTAAGCAAATAAACATCTCTCACTTGGTTAAATTAGGAATTTGACCTCACTGCTACATCAATGTGAAAACTAGTTTAATTTTGCTTTGGCAAAAAATAATAGAAAATAAAGTTAACTGATGGTATAAAATCAAAGATTCATATATTTCTCTTCTTTTATGCAGGCTTTCAGCTTTACGTGTTCTCAGTACAGAGTAGGTAACAGTGGTCAATGTCACTGGAATCCATTATTTAAGTTGTAAACTAGACGATCATTTAAAGGTAACCATTTGCTGCAGATCATTTTACAATTATTCTATTTAAATGATTTGGCCAAGAGGCCCAGCAAAAACAAGACACAGCCGAGGAGAATGTCTCACAACTGGAAATGCATATTACATATCTGATTGTCTCACATGCTACCCCTGGACAACCCCTTTGGACTGATTTGCCTCCCATGTGGATTAAGATATATATATATATATATATAAACACATCTCTGCAATTCCAGCTCTCACTCTCTATCTATCTATCTATCTATCTAAAATCAATCCAAAAGAAAATGGGCACTCAAACATCCATTGGTAAATCAACGTGATTTACTAATGGTTATCTGAGGGAATTCTATCTTTGGACTATTCTATATGACTTTCAAGTGCACTGGAATTTGCTGCTTCTTTAAAACAGAGTAAATAGCATCCTGTTGTTTCACAGAGGGGGCAGGGGTCAAATTGCATGTTGGATTTATACATAGATGCATGTTTTTTAAATTATTTTTTTTCCATTTTTATAGTGTTCACTTTTTTTGTAATATATTTTTATTGAATTTTTAAAATATACAATATACAACATATGGCAATGCAATCAGTAAATAAGAAAATATGGAAAAATGCACTAGGAATGGATTATGAAGCATCGTGCATAACACATCGACAAAATCCACACAATCTTGGTTAGCACAACTTGCAAAAGAAAAATATGAAAAAACAAACTAAAAATTTACAAAAACCGTCATAAACAGACATATAAATGAAGGGATGGGGAGAGAGGAAAAGGAGGAAGGGGAGTACAGGAAGGGAGTGTGTGGGGTGCCTCAGCGGATATGCAAAGAATGTAATTAAGACAGACACAACCGGGAAGACTTAAATTCCAACCACGGATAGCACGTAGCTGTGAACTCCTGATGCCACTCTGGGGCCACCCTCAGAACTTCAATAGACATATACTGTACATATCAATTTGTGCGAACCAATCTTGTATGGTAGTAGGGGAAGTAGATCTCCAGCAGACTGGGATTACCGCTTTAGCAGCATATTATTCACTTTTAAATAAAAAACAATTGTGGGAATGATTTTGTTAACATGATGTGCTCTGCACCTGTTCTCGCAGCCTGTGGTCTGTTTGGCCCCTTGCACTTGCCGTCCCTAGAGGTGGGCTGCCCCAGCGTCCATGTGCACTGTTGCACTCTTCAGTGAAAGCGTACTCAGTGGCCAGCTCGACTTTTGCAGTTGGGATGGTCCACGCACCTCATGTCTGTGAGGAGAACGATGTGACAGCGCACTCTCTGTGAGGAGACAGTGATCCTGCGCTAGTGTGAGAGAAACAAGCTGACAGGACCGAGCTATTATAGCTTATCAGCACGTCCTGAGCATCGGCTGTATGATACCCCGCCGGTGACAGGAGCTGTCAATTACCGCTCAACGTTCCAGTATATACAGCGCCTGCAGTGTTAACCCCACAGTCGCAATTACAGACTTCTTCTATTGCCAAAGAGAGACCTCCATCCATTATTTCATCTGCTGCCAAAGAATACGGTAAGTACCAGCATTGTACACCTGCTTGTTGTCTATTCTCTATATACTGCATATACATCAAAGTTTACCCTTGATGACTGTGCTCACTACAAATAAACCACATTCCTGGTTAAGCGTCAAAAGTGTGTGATCTAACAACACCATAAGCCCCGCTACATACTCTGCCAACAGATGTAACACGATAAAGTGATGTATTTTAGAAAACAAAATTAAATGTACATTGTGTTTTTTTTTAATATATCAAGTAGATAAAATAGTACTTATGTATTATCTGGGCTCCCATGTTAAACGCACCCCATTTTTTCATACCCCTACTATCCAACTACGCATGGAGTTGATTTTATATAGTGTGGCGAGCGCAGCGAACAACCGCGCCCGAAGCGTGGCGAGCGCAGCGAGCCCCGCAAGGGGACGCGGTCTCATAAGAAAAACGGGAGCCCAGATATTACATAAGTACCAAAAATAGGGTACTTGTTTCCTAGCACGGCCACAACGATTTAGATCGTTGTGGTCGTAAGATAAAAAATCGGATCGATCGCATCGCATGCGATTTGGTCGCATGCGATGCGACCGATCCGACCGACCGATTTTTCACCCGATTTTTTTTTTTTTCACCTGATTATTTTCAATTGCCCCCCCAAATGTTACTAAGTGGGCTAGACCCCACGATAGACGTCAACCCGAAGCGTGGCGAGCGCAGCGAGCCCGCGAGGGGCGGTGGTGCGCGTCCTCCGACCTTTTCATTCCCCTACTATCCACTAGGGCGTGGAGTGAGAATAGAATAGTGTGGCGAGCGCAGCGAGCCACCGAGCCCGAAGCGTGGCGAGCGCAGCGAGCCCCGCGAGGGGACGCGTATAACTTCACAGGTATACGCGTCCCCTCGCGGGGCTCGCTGCGCTCGCCACGCTTCGGGCTCGGTGGCTCGCTGCGCTCGCCACACTATTCTATTCTCACTCCACGCCCTAGTGGATAGTAGGGGAATGAAAAGGTCGGAGGACGCGCACCGCCGCCCCTCGCGGGCTCGCTGCGCTCGCCACGCTTCGGGTTGACGTCTATCGTGGGGTCATGGCGGGCACATAAAAAATGTGAAATGGGTCATATTGGCCCATTTCACCTTTTTTATCATTTTTCCCTATGTGAGATGGACTTAATCAAGTCCATCTCATCTTGTGCCATTATAATGGCACAAGACCGACAAGATCCTCCCGATTTCAATGTTAAAAGTTTTTTTAACATTGAAGTCTATGGAAAAATCGGGTCAATCGGTCGGTCGCATCGCGGCCGATTTTAATTGGTCGCGACCGACC
The DNA here is from genome assembly GCF_055691185.1 of Crinia signifera. Classification (NCBI taxonomy): domain Eukaryota; kingdom Metazoa; phylum Chordata; class Amphibia; order Anura; family Myobatrachidae; genus Crinia; species Crinia signifera. Next base: position 178,420,514 of record NC_139220.1, read on the forward strand.
GATTGACCCGATTTCTGTCAATCAAAGGGAAAAAATTGTAAAAAATCGGCCACATCGTGAGGATCGTGTCCCTTAATTAAGAGCCACGATCACTCACGATTGTGGCCGTTCTAGGAAACAAGTACCAAAATAGTTTTTTTTCCCTCTGCTTTGTAGCAATGACATGTAATCAGGGTAAGCAGTGCAGACAGAGCATCACCTGTTATAATCCATTGTCCTCCAGAGTATAGACTATGAAAATCATTAAACTCATAAAAATAAAAGAATTATAGAACTAATAAATATCATCTTGGTATTCTAATATGTTTTTTTTAAATCACCAAATTTGCAGCACTCTACTGGAAATATAGTGACTGCCAGAGAGAACAGAGTTTAAGAAAGAGGTCTGCGTGTGTGTGTGTGCATGTGTTTGATAGTGAGGCATGGCCAGCGTGCCCCTAAATATTGAGCACTGTGCTGCCCCTTATCTCACTCACCTCACCTTCAACCAACCCACGCATTCACAGCAGCAGAAGTGCCTAATGGAACAATGCAGTCCCGATTGGGACAGCAGGAATGGACTTTAACCCTTTGAGTGCTAAGTGAATTTGTCAAAATAGGTGTAAAAACAGCCAAGCAAACATTTTTATTCATCGTAATGACCTGTAAGGTTTACCTTCTATATGAAATATAGGGTGACATTCTATGCTTTGTGATAAATGCGCATGTTTTTTTAGCGCACCACATCGCCGCAAATCGCACTTTTTCAAATCGCACTTTTCAGTCAAAATTCGCATATTTAATGTGATGCGTTTTGGAGGCTGAAAAGTGCGAAGTGGTGCGATATGCGGCGAATTGGTGCGCTGTCTTTAGTCCTGAAAATGTGCGATTTTCATGTCTGAAAATCGCACGTTTGCAGGAAAGCGCAAAGTAAAAAAAAAAAACGCGCGCGGGGTCCCCCGCCAGAGCATAACCAGCCCCGGGCTCACTGAGCCGGTGCTGGTGACATAAAATCAGGGTCCCCGACAAATAGGGGTCCCCTTGATTTCACGAAACCAGCACCAGGCTCAAGGTCCGGCGCTGGTTCCCAAAATACGGGGGACAAAATGACTAGGGGTCCCCCGTATTTTAAGAACCAGCACCGGACCCAACCAGCCAGCAGGGTAATGCCACAGCCGGGGGACACTTATTATATAAGGTCCCGCGGCCAAAGCATTAACCCCCTGGCTGGTCAGCATGGGCAGGGGTCCTGGGGAAGTGGGGACGCCCCCAATGAAGGGGTCCCCCCCCCCAGGACTTACCAGCCCATGCTGATAGTCCGGGGCTGTCCCCGATGCCCCTGGGCGGTGGGCATCGGGCTGATGAATTGTGTAAAAAAAAGAAGTAAAACTATTGTTTTCTACTGGTGAACTATGAGTCCCAGCAAGCCTACCCCGCATGCTGGGACTTGGAGAACCACAAGTCCCAGCATGCGGGGCATTAAAGGGCCCGCTGGCACTTGTAGTTCTACAGTACAAAAAATAGTTAAAGAAAAAACACACTGACACCCTGTAAAATAAAAGTTTAATACACACAGAACACACACACACTGATACTTACCTACCTTGAGCCCGTAGGTCGGTCCCTGGATCCGGGCTCTGGGGCTCCAGGGCAGAAGAGTCCGGTTCCGGGGCCTTGGTCCTGGTTCCGGGGCTGGTCCGGGGTTCCGGGGCTCCTGGCCTGAAGAATCCGGGGTCCGGGATCCGAGGTAGTCCCCAGGGGTACCTAAGGAAGGGAATCCTACTCACCTGGTCCCCGGCGACGACCTCAGCATCCTCTCCGGCTGAAGCGCTGCTCCCATCTGGTACCCGGCTTACAGGACTTTCACCGGCGCAGAGATGTTTCTTCCTCGGCGTCTCTAGACAGAATGATTTCTGGCCAATCAGGAGCCGAGAAAGTCGGCTCCTGATTGGCCAGAAATCATTCTGAATACAGACTCCAAAGAAGAAACATCTCTGCGCATCTAGAGCAGAGATGTTTCTTCCTCGGCGTCTCTAGTCAGAATGATTTCTGGCCAATCAGGAGCCGACTTTCTCGGCTCCTGATTGGCCAGAAATCATTCTGTCTAGAGACGCCGAGGAAGAAACATCTCTGCGCCGGTGAAAGTCCTGTAAGCCGGGTACCAGATGGGAGCAGAGCTTCAGCCGGAGAGGATGCCGAGGTCGTCGCCGGGGACCAGGTGAGTAGGATTTCCTTCCTTAGGTACCCCTGGGGACTACCTCGGATCCCGGACCCCGGATTCTTTAGGCCAGGAGCCCCGGACCAGCCCCGGAACCAGGACCAAGGCCCCGGAACCGGACTCTTCTGCCCTGGAGCCCCGGAGCCCGGACCCAGGATCCAGGGACCGACCTACGGGCTCAAGGTAGGTAAGTATCAGTGTGTGTGTGTTCTGTGTGTATTAAACTTTTATTTTACAGGGTGTCAGTGTGTTTTCTTTAACTATTTTTTGTACTGTAGAACTACAAGTGCCAGCGGGCCCTTTAATGCCCCGCATGCTGGGACTTGTGGTTCTCCAAGTCCCAGCATGCGGGGTAGGCTTGCTGGGACTCATAGTTCACCAGTAGAAAACAATAGTTTTACTTCTTTTTCTTACACAATTCATCAGCCCGATGCCCACCGCCCAGGGGCATCGGGGACAGCCCCGGACTATCAGCATGGGCTGGTAAGTCCTGGGGGGGGGGACCCCTTCATTGGGGGCATCCCCACTTCCCCAGGACCCCTGCCCATGCTGACCAGCCAGGGGGTTAATGCTTTGGCCGCGGGACCTTATATAATAAGTGTCCCCCGGCTGTGGCATTACCCTGCTGGCTGGTTGGGTCCGGTGCTGGTTCTTAAAATACGGGGGACCCCTAGTCATTTTGTCCCCCGTATTTTGGGAACCAGCGCCGGACCTTGAGCCTGGTGCTGGTTTCATGAAATCAAGGGGACCCCTTTTTGTCGGGGACCCTGATTTTATGTCACCAGCACCGGCTCCATGAGCCCGGGGCTGGTTATGCTCTGGTTTTTTTTTTTTCATTTTAACTGTTTTTTTTTTTTTTTTAACACCAGAACCCTGCACAGAACATTGCGATCTGTGCAGGGTTCTGGCTATTTCGCCAAACAGAACCTGGTCTGAAATAAGTGCGCTAATTAGACACCTAAAAAGTGCGATTTGCAAATGCGCATTGCATTAAATAAGCAAGTTGTATACTGTTCTGTACGAAAACATCTGGATGCGATAAAAATTAATCTCGCACTTTTGGTCAGCATGCATTAACGCACATAATATGCGATTTCTGTCCCTTAGCGCATCCTATTAAATATGCGTTTTGAAGGACAAATGCGATATCGCCATTTTTTGGACTAATTAACGCCAAAAAACGCAATTTGCATTCCATAGAATGTCACCCATAGTCTTTTTTTACACAACATTTTGTATTTTAATTTCTATAACAAATGTGAGCATTGCTGGCATTTTTAGTGGATATTTTGAACATCATTCACAGAGTCATGGGCATGTATTCAATGCCGGTGCGAGCGGCCGGCGAGGGGGTTAAACTGCGAGGATTGCAGAAAACCAGTGATCCTCGCAGTTTAACCCCCGCGCCGGCCGCTCGCACTATGCAACGTTCCGGGGGAATCCTCGCCGTCACAGAACTGCGAGGATTCCCCTAAACTGCGAGAGCCGCGGCTAGTGCAGCAAACTCGCTGTAATTAGCCTCGATTCTCGCAGCTTTTGGAGGCACATTCGCAAATTCCCCCTCGCTCAAAAAACGGAGCGAGGGGGAATTTGCGTATGAGGGGGGTCAGTTGAATACTGACAGGGTGAGCGGTGACTGCGAGCAAAAAGTCCTGCTCGCAGTCACCGCTCTCCCACGGCATTGAATATATGCCATTGTGTTAATGGTAAAAAGTTGGGATGTGCACATGTTGGAAAGCTCAGAATGTACATTTCATTGGTGTGACTCTGTACTGTAGACAGTTATCTCTGTGAGTCTTCAGATAATAAAAATAGGAGGATAAACCAAAATAATTAACATCAGTATGTATATTGGCTTAATCAGCTTTTCATCGTTTGGTATGAAACCTTTTCATGTAAAAACCTATTGAACTTCCTAAACAGGAATGCAACTTCATTTCTACAAAAGCTAGGTATTATATGATTATATCTCATGCACAGTTCAATCAGTTTTAATTTGCCAGATCATTAAGATACAACGTTGATGTAACAGAAAGAAATAACAATCATCATGTTAACACTTTCTTCACACAATGTAAAATTTAATTAAAAATAATTTCTACCAATGTGACAAAAATGTATTTTGTTTTTAAATGATTAACATTTATTTATATAGCTCCAGAATACTCTGGATCACTTTGCAACGTGAAACAAGTATAGTAAAAACAAAACACGGTATTACAAAAGTAGTAATTGGTCCTGCTCACAAGCATGCGATCTGTAGTACAGTCTATATAGCTGTATCTATTGATAACAATACACCTCTGTATTAATTCCAATATCACAGAAAATGTTGATACTAAAGGGGTATTCAATCCTGCCCGAAATATTCCACAGGCGAAAAAACTTCCATTTTCTCCAGGCTTTTTTGTGAGACTTCGATTCGCCTATTCAATCCCACTGCTGATTTGGTGCCTGGGTGCAAAATCCAGAATTGGTGAAAAAGGTGTGTATCAGTGAAATTGCCACAAATTCACGTGGTTTTGGCGAATACGTGGCCATTTTCACCCGTTTTTGTAGGCCTTTTTGCCAATGCTATTTCGCACCCCAAAAAAAGTGAAAAGGCATGGGGGAAAATGTACTCAAAAACGGGTGAAAAAGGTGACTCAGTGTTTTTTTTTCCGCTTTGCAAAAATTTCAACCAAGATTGAATAACCCCCTAAATCTAAATTAATAATCACAGATCAAGTGAACCAAAAGCAGTAACATATGTCAAAAATAATAATATGCATACATGCACTGGATTTGGTTCATTAGGTCAACAGTGTCTAGGTTAACTCCAAAAGATCAAAATGCACAAGGTCGACATTAAAAAAAATGTGAACACAATGAAACATTGTTAACACATGAAAAGGTCTACAGTACATAAGATTTTTTAGGATTTTGGTGTGTCAATTTTTATCTTGTAGCCTATGGACCCCAATCAGTGTCCCTTGTCCCCTGGCTGAGGGCAAGATGCCTTGCTGCACTTGGCACACTTTACTGTTCTCAGTCATAGTCTACGTGAATAGTAAAGTATCTATAACTTCAATAAGATGAAAGAATGAATGGAAAACACATGTTGACCATATGCTGATCATGTCAACACAGTATAATCCTGAAAAATTGATGAAAAGTGTAACCAGTCCAATTAAGCAGTTAACATTGAGGCTCATTCACATGCAGCTGGATTTGCTATCACATTGATAGCGCTATATGGTAGTGCAGTAGGAGGCTACTACATGTTATATTATCACTGCTGCGGTACAGGAATAATTAGTTTGAGGCACATACTGTATAACAGAGGTTTGGAGAAATATCTCAAACCTTCCTGCTTTTGGTAAAACAGTCCCACCTTTTGGGACTGTCAAAGCCATGTTCCCCAGAGTTCTGTGGAGGAGAAGGTTGGTGGATCCTTCATCATTGCAGTTCTGAGCAGTGTGCATAGGGAAGCACCAGTGGATAAACAGATGCTGTGAGCATGCACACAGCATCTAAATAGTAAGGGGTAAGTTTGGGGTTAGATAGGAGATTTCCTGACTTCTGCTGGAAGTCTCGCAGGAAGTTGGGAAATCACCGGTGGGACATCCACCGGTTCACCTGATGGGATAGTCTTTTGTAACAGGCGGTATAAATAATACACTATATAGTAGATCGAACACGCTTCTGAAGAAGGACTCTCTGTCCAAAAGTGTGCACTTGTGAAAAGAGTCTTTTTCCTCCATGGGCCATCCGCTACAGGCGATCATTCCATATTTAAGTGGAGGAATCTAAACCTCTATTGCAGTCCTAACTTTCCTTGTGCTTTTCATCAACACTGAAAGGAACTGGAGTGAGGCCATCTTCGCTATAGCTGTATGCCATATGGGATCTGAATAATGCTTTTTATATTATCTTTCTACAGTATGTGCTATGTACTATTATATTTTTGTGTATCTCAAAGATATTGTACAATTATGGTCTTTTTTTTCTTGATGTCTTTTATTTGATTCCCACAATATGTGGTAAAGGAGACATTTGTTTTTCAGGCAGAAAGACAGGCTTTATTGCAGAATATGAAAGGAGTAATATAAGCAAAAAGAAGAGGTTCTAATTAGTTGAGAGATGCCAAACAGTAAAAATATATTTAACAAGTTAAAACATCGCATTCAATTTCATACGAAAAAAATATTTTTTTACTTTCATCTTATCACCTTCAACTATTGGGTTCACCAAACCGGACCAGCTACCCCTAATTTTTCCATTTGCTGTTCTACCACCAGGACCTACATATCAATTCCAGGACCTTACCACCCACTATCTAGTGAGGATACTAGCCGATGTGCTTTCTAAACCGGATTACTCCTTCAGCGTCATCATCTGTGGTAATTATACTAGACCTTCATTTGGCCTAAAGACATGTTTTTTTCTTTTGTCATATGTGTTTTCTTTCTATGGACACTGCATATTGGTGGGATTACAGGAACGGACATTTGGAACCCTGATTTGCATTTGAATATGAGATGTGGCACATTTTATGAAAATGTATGTGGTGTTTTAATTTATTAAATATATTTTTACTAATTGGCACCTCTCAATTAATTAGGGCAACTTCCTTTTGCTTATATTACTGTATTTGTTGGACTGACTATCACAATTTTAGTGGCTGCAAGCAGCCACACCACGTGATATTGCCCATATTATATCTTGGTATATACTTTGATATGAAAAGTGTCAACCTTGCTGAAAAAAAGTAATTATTATTGGAAGGTTATTGTATACAGTAGCTCTGTGAAATTTAAAAGGGTTGCGCTTTTTGGTGCACAACCTCTTACAACAAGTACAACCAGTTTGATTTTGAAGTGTAAATGATTGCCGCTTTAAAAAACTGGAGATTTCTTACCAAATCTCTCACTTTCTGAATCTCTCATCCATATCCCTTGATTGTGCTAGGATTCAGAGACACGTTAATGCTAATTTTATATTATCAAATGCAAGGATTATAATAATTTTTATGTTTAGTCAATATTAGTTTAATTAGATGGTAGTTATTTTAACACATTTTCTGAGATGTAAATTATGACGTTTAAAATCATATCTGTTTCCAAGCAAAACTCCTTAATTTCAAACTCTGCCAGCAATAATTTTTTTTGTAATTCAAGCCTTCAGCTAGTTGTTCATTTTTGTGCTTTAAAATTAAAAGCTGTTCTAGCAACAAACTGGCGAAGCAGAATGCAGCAGGAATATATTCAAAGTATTCAGGAGCTCATCTTTTGCCAAGTATAAACAACCTTTTCCTCTTTGAGGCTAAAAAAACTAAGCATATTTTCACTACAAGCTTTTAAGCTTGTAGTGGCATTCGGCTTTAGTGGCTAGCTAGATAATGGGCAATGTCCAAATATTTACACATTTTTATCAACCGAAAACTTAGCGCATGTAATTTGATACCGCTGTAAGAGCATAATTCAGCATGGATGGCTAATTAAGAGAATTTGCAATATGTTTGATTATTGAATGACTGCATGTGCACAGAGTTTGCTTTGTGCATGTGATGTGCTAATAAGCGGATAGATATCCATACACATAGTGATCGCATAGAAGTCGCAGCTTGCCAGGAAGCCAACATTTAGGGGTGGAAACATGGCACTTTCTGGGTGTGTTTGTGAAAATGCAGGCATGTCCTGGCATTTTTGGGGTGGGTCTCTGATGTCAGTGATGACCACTCCTAGCTTGGTTCTTTATCAGATTATTGGAAGCAATAGAATTGCACAGATGGGAACAAAAACTTGTCGAGGGTTCAGGTTTTGTGAATGGATCTACGAATACATCAGTATTTGCGATACATTCGCCATTTTGCAAGGGTCGGTTATTCTTTCTGTTTGTTTGTGTTTGCGTGTTGACTTTTTGAGTGCAACTGCATTTTCTCTAAATAGCAATCCATGCTGAATTCGACCCCAAGAGTGTGGTGCTGGGATGTAAAAACAAAGCCCAGCACAACACTTCCAGCCAATCAATGACTTGGAGGAGCAGCAGCCAACAGTTGACAAGAAAGAAGGAGCCAGCTGTTGCCTCTCTAGTGGCTAGATGCACTAAGCTTCAAAAGTGATAAAATGGAGAGTGATAAACAGCCAGCCAAACAGCTCCTACCTGCCATGTCACAGATTGTGTATGAAAAATGTCAGGTAGGAGCTGACTGGGTGGTTGTTTATCACTTTCCATTTTATCACTTTTGAAGCTTAGTGCATCTGGCCCCTAGAGAGGCAACAGCTGACTAAATGTAGGGGCTGCAAGGAAAATAACATTAAATGAGTGATATTATGGGCAAGATGTACTAAAGATGTACTAAAGCTGAAAATGAGACGATGGGGTAAGATTTACTAAGATGGGAGTTCTATTGAAGATGTGATGTAGCCCATAGCAACCAATTAGATTCTACCTATTATATTCTAGAAGGTGATAAATAAATAATAAGTACAGTAGAATCTGATTGCTTGGCAGGGGCAACATCCCATTTTCACTTGAACCACCATCTTAGTAAATTTACCCCTAAAACTGAAGTTTTCAGAGTTTTGGCCATATTACCATATGTTCCAACTTAAGGCATGTGATACATTCCAGGGTTGGAGACAGTGGGTCTCTTCTTTTTGCCCTTTGCCCTGAGAGGGATGCAATTGGATCACTCCCAGCAGCCCCAGCGGCCACCAAACTACTCTGTGCATGCTCATTTTAATAAATAATTTTAAGAGGAAATATTAAGTAATCTTTTCTGGATTAGATTTTGCCTTCTCTCCTTTCCAGGTAGATACTGTAGGACAATTAAGCTATTTTTCGGAAGCAAATCATTTACAGTACACTATACATTTTATATGTCCTCTGGCTACTGAAGCTTTGTATGGAACAAGTTGTATTCAGAAAGTACTTTTAAAGAATACATTTGGGTATATGATACTGATAAGGAGACTAGTCAAATGCAGAAGACTGAATGCTACTGGCTAGTTAAAGATTCATCTTAAGGTTCCCATCCACTAATGCGATATGGCCACTTTTCATCCAATTCCGAGCTTCTGGAATGAGGGATCGGATGAAAAGTGGCCATATCGCATGTCATTTTCCTCAGACTCAGCGTGGCAGATCATCATGGCTGCCAGGAATATTTCTCATATTCAGCTGCCATGACTGGGATTGCAAATGATACAGCCGCCCAGGAGCTGCCGGGTAAGATGGCGGGAATTGCATGCAATACCTCACGCCAGTGGATGTGCACCATCAGACACACAGGGATTGATTCAGAGATTTGCATACATTTTATAATTCCATAGTTGTATCATCTGTGTATGGACAGGAGCTGCACAAATGCAGATGTGCTTCTGCGACTTTGCCTACAGTGCCCCAAAATAAAAAGCAGGACTGACATGGTACTGGCCTTTATGGGAGACAATAGGGAGCATTCCAGTAAATGATGGTCGGTCAACCTCATTTTCTATGCAAGATGAAGCCAATGACTGAAAAATCTTTACCTTCCCAAGCAGCATGATTTTGACGGACATTCTGAGTAACCTGTAGATTGCTATTATGGGCAGTAAATAGATATTGTCTGTTTTGCAAATATAACAGTAACGCATTTTATGAACTGAATTTTAGAGCACCACCTACACAGTACTATACTGAAATAACAAACAATAAACCTACATTGGTTTCCTCTATATACTAGAATATCCACTCTAGTACAGAGTCAACCATTTTGCTTTGTAAAATAGCCTGAAGGATGTCCGTTGTTCATGCAGTTGGTCCGAGGTTGTCTTTCAATGCAACAGCAGATGCCAGTAGCAAACAGTGACTTTTTTTCGAATCTAAAATGCCTTGTGTGGCTTTTGAATAAGTTCACAAAGTCATTGCACTGAGAGAGAGAAATAACAAAGTAAACATTTATTAAAATGCATTTCACAAACCAACCCAACATTAAAAAACACCATAAATAGAGGCTGCTATGCTATATGGAAAAAAAACAAACTGGCCACACCTGTTAATTATTGAATTCAGAAGTTTCAATCAGATCCATTGCCACAGGTGTATAAAATCAAGCACCAAGCCATGTATTGTCTCCATTTGTAAACATCTGTGATACAAAATGGAGCAGTGACAAAATTTGTGGTACTGTGATAGGATGCTATATTTGCAATAAGACAATTTGTGAAAATTCATCCCTGCTCGATATACCACAGTCACATGTAAGTGATATTGTTAGAAAGTGAAAGTGTTTAAGAACAACAGCAACTCAACTCAACTAACATCATAACTGAAGAGCTCAGAATTTCCACTGGTAATATTGTAAGCACAAATATGAGCAGCAAGAGCCTAATGAGCAGCTGAACACAAGCCTCACACACCAAGTTCAATGCCAAGCATCGATAAAGTGGTGTAATGCAGAGGTCCTCACCCACTGTTCTTAAGGCACACCAACAGTTCAGGTCTTATGGCTATCTCTGCTTATTCACAGATGATATAATCAAGTTGACTGATGTACAAATTAGTTTAACTGTGCCTAAGCCTAGATAGCCATAAAACTTGGACTGTTGTTGTGTCTTGAGGACCACGGTTGAGGACCACTGGTATAAAGCACACAGACACTGGACTGTGGAGCAGAGGAAACATTTTCTGTGGAGTGATGATTCACGCTTCTCTGTTTGGCAGTCAGATGAGTGATGCTGGGAAATGTTACCTGTCTGGCTGCATTATACCAACTGGGAAGTTTGGTGGAGGAGGAATAATGGCATGGGGATGTTTCCTCTGGGTTTGGGCTAGGCCACTTATCTCCAGTGAAGGCAATCTTAATGCATTTAATGCAATTATTTTTTTTATTGAATCACTGAAGTAGTTCCAGCACTTCTAATATCTTTTTAATATGGTCTGTATCATGGGTAGCCAACTCCAGTCCTCAAGAGCTACCAACACTTAACATTTTCCAGGTCTCACATATCACAAGTATTTAGCTCCACCTGTGGATCTTTTAAAATGTACCAGTGAGTAATGAGTGCACCTGTGCACTTGCTTGGTGGGCTGCAAAATGTTAACTGTTGGTAGCTCTCCAAGACAGGAGTTGGCTATCCCCTGGTCTATATGCAATGTGCTCATATTAATTACTTGAGTGTTTTTGCATTATAAGCTCAAGTACTGTAGATTATTATATTTATTATTAATGTTCTCTTTTTCCATATATTTTCAGGTACTTATGTAATATCTGGACTCCCGTTTTTCTTATGAGACCGCGTCCCCTCGCGGGGCTCGCTGCGCTCACCACGCTTCGGGCACGGTGGCTCGCTGCGCTCGCCACACTATATAAAATCAACTCCATGCGTAGTTGGATAGTAGGGGTATAAAAATGGGGTGCATTTAACATGGGAGTCCAGATAATACATAAGTACCTATTTTCATAATGTCCACTTTGTAACTTATTTTTCTTCCCAACATCTTGGACTTCTTTGCAATTCATTCTCAGGGCCCCATATTTCTGTTTAAGTAAATAACAAATGAGACAGTTGGTTTGACAGGTAAAACTTGCCAGATGACAGTAATTGCTGGATTAAGGTCCATATGGGCCTGGAGCTGACATTTTTTTAGGGCCTATTGCGGAATGACTGATGTGGAGTTGAGTGAACAGTACTGTGGGTGGGTGGCCTACATAAAGGGTTTGGCCTGTGCTGTGGTTGTCTCTATGGAGTGCATACTGTACCTTTTGAAACAATTAATAATGGAGCTATAACAACAAAATGTATGTTTTATATTGGAAATGATGAGGACTGTATTGAGTATTACAATAGTTAATTTAAAAAAATCAAAAATTGTTCACTGACTAATGCCTTAGGCCCGTATTCAATGCCAGCGAAGGGGTTAAACAGCGAGGATCGATCCTCGTATTCAACATTCTGGGGTAAATCCTCACTGTCACAGGATGGCGAGGATTCTCCTAACAGGGAAACCCGTGGCTAATGCATTTCACTGTGGTTTTCGCTGCATATATCAGTGGTTCTTAAACTGTGTGCCATGGAACCCTGGTGTCTTAACATTGGGGTCAGGACAAATCAAAAATTATTCATGGTAAATGGTAAAATCAGTGCAGGTGGCTTCCAATTATAACATGTGAACAAACAGAAATGAATCCTTTTTCTTGCCACATAACTCAAACTTGATGACATATAAACACATTTTTTCTACATTTCTAAATTTCTCAATATTAATCTTTTGGCCTATGGTGCCATAAAAAAATATTCTGTTACACTAGGGATTCAAAAAATGTTTTGGAACAACGGCCTTATACATTGAAATCACACTTTCTGAAAACGTTCGTAATTTTCAACCTTTGTAAGATTAAATGTTTGGTACAATGCAGAGAGCACCCATGACCACCATATAATACAGAGAGAATTGTAATGAGTGCCGAGAATACAGAGAGCATAGCAGTGAGTGCTAAAGACTACAGAAAAGCACCCATGACCACCATATAATACAGAGCACCCATGACCATCATATAATAGAGCACCCACTACCACCATATAATACAGAATGGTAGTGAATGCCATAGTATACATAGAGCTTCACTGACCACCATATAATACAGAGAGCATTGTAATGCGTACCATAGAATACAGAGAGCACCCATGACCGCCATATAATACAGAGCACAGCAGGGACCACCTAATTTATTTATTAACAGTTTCTTATATAGCGAATACATATTACACAGCGCTTTACAGAGAATATTTGAACATTCACATCAGTCCCGGCCCCAGTGGAGCTTACAATCTATATTCCCTACCACATGTACAAGCACACATTCTAGGGTTAATTTTTGTTTGAAGCCAATTCAACTACCGGTATATTTTTGGATTGTGGGAGGAAACTGGAGTATCCAGAGTAAACCCACACAAGTATGGGGAGAATATACAAACTCTGCACAGTTAGGGCCATGGTGGGGACAGAACCCATGACCTCAGTGCTGTGAGGCAGTAATGCTAACCATTAAACCATCCATGCTGCCCCAATACAGATAGCATTTAATACAGAGTACAGAAAGGATTGCCGGTACTTCTTTACTTTCACGGCACCACTAGAAATCGCGGTCATCGCGGGCATTGAATGCACAAAAAAATCGGGTGCGACGCGATGCCCGCGATTTCCCATAGGGACCAATGTTAAATTTCTCAATGGACACGATTTTCTGTTCAATGCCTCAATTGACACGATTTTTCCATAGGAAACAATGTTAAATGGCCCACAGAGGCCAAATAGGCACCCTCAAGTGTGAAATGGCCCCCACAATTGTTAACGCCACCCCACGATCAACGTCAACCCGAAGCGTGGCGAGCGCAGCGAGCCCGCGAGGGGCGGCGGTACTCGTCCTCCGACCTTTTCATGGCCTACTATCCACTAGGGCGTGGAGTGAGAATAGAATAGTGTGGCGAGCGCAGCGAGCCACCGAGCCCGAAGCGTGGCGAGCGCAGCGAGCCCCGCGAGGGGACGCGGATACCTTCACAGGTAAACGCGTCCCTTCGCGGGCTTCACAGGTATCCGCGTCCCCTCGCGGGGCTCGCTGCGCTCGCCACGCTTCGGGCTCGGTGGCTCGCTGCGCTCGCCACACTATTCTATTCTCACTCCACGCCCTAGTGGATAGTAGGGCATGAAAAGGTCGTAGGACGCGTACCGCCGCCCCTCGCGGGCTCGCTGCGCTCGCCACGCTTCGGGTTGACGTTGATCGTGGCGTTAACAACTTGAGGGTGCCTATTTGGCCTCTGTGGGCCATTTAACATTGTTTCCTATGGAAAAATCGTGTCAATTGAGGCATTGAAGAGAAAATCATGTCCATTGAGAAATTTAACATTGGTCCCTATGGGAAATCGCGGGCATCGCGGGCATCGCGTCGCACCCTATTTTTTAGTGCATTCAATGCCCGCGATGACCGCGATTTTCTATCTGTCCTAATCTAGTGGCGCCGTGAAAGTAAAGAAGTACCGGATTGCCTTATAATATACAGAGCATATGATAGCGAGAACTCTGTATACACACACTAGGTGATTTTGAGCTCAAAGTAGCTACATTTTCCCATTTTCAGCACAAATTTGATTAATGTACAGTATATGGACAGTCAATGTGCTATGAGTGCTCCTATATCATCGCAGGCTGCAGCCATCCGTCGCCTGTATACCAGGATTAATGAACCGCTTTCCATAGTCTCCTACTATGGAAGTAGTTCACCACCCGTGAAAATCACTGGGCTGGGTGAAAACAATCAGTGTGTATGCACTGTGATATTGATTGGCATTTTCTAAACATCACTCATTGGCAGGGTGAACGGAGGGGGCTGGTGGACAGGCAGTCTGGAGGAAAGCAGGGATTGAGGGCCAGCAGGCATCATTGGGCAACAGGCAGCAGCTGTGCAATGGCCGGCCTCCCATGCCCAGGTTGAAAATCCCAAATAAGAGCTGTTTTCACAGCTCCTTACCTGGGTTTTACCCACTAAAAACCCTGTTTGATTCCCGGGTCACTTTACCTGGGATTTTTACGATGCACCCATTTTCACTAACATATCAATATCCCAGGCAGGTGTGCGTTTATGTGCAAAAACCCAGGATTTTTATGTCAGCAGAAAAGTGGTATATCAGTAATACTGATGTCTGCGTGAGAAGTGGGGTACAACAGAGTAAATATAGATGTCCAGTCTCTAAATATTGAAAACAGAATTCTAGTGCTATGCCAGAAATTCATTGTAACAGATGGGGTCATTTTGGTTCACTCTTTCTGACAAATTCCTTCTTAGATGGACAAAACCATGTGCAATGCAGGTGGGGCATATGTAACATGTGCAGATATAATTAGATTTGGGTGGGGTTTTACTTCAAAGTGAGATCTATATTGCAGTGTAAAAATAACGCAACCAGTATTTACCCTGCATAGAAACAAATAACACACCCAAATCTAATTCTCTCTGCACATGTTACATCTGCCCTCCTGCAGTGCACATGGTTTTGTCCATCTAAGATGGAATTTATCAGAAAGAGTGAACCAAAATAACCCCCAGAGTAACAGAGGCTGACTGATAAAGGAGACATGCAGGAACATAAACAGTCACTTCATTCTATCATCTGTCCATTTTCAAAAGGAATAATTATGGAAAACAGACAAGGATTTCTTTTTTAGTATTGAGGGCAACAGTCCTGCAAGTGCTGAGTTTTTCATTTATCAGTATGGAATACAGAGCATGGAGCATGGAGGGGGCTTGTGTGTGAGTCAACAGCTGATGGCCATTCCAATTACACTGCATGATGTGCAAACAAATCACTGGAAGCCCAGCTGTCCATGTCTGCATATCATGTGCACAGTACAAGCCACATAAATGTTATGTGCCATATATTATTAGTAGGTCAAATAATGTGGGCAATATTATTTTTGATACTTAAGGCCAAATTCCTTATTTAATGATGGATGCATGAGCATGCTGGCAGTTGTTGTGCCACAAGTGTAGTATAATTGGTGCCTCCAAGGAAGTCGGTACAAATACTAGATAATAATAGACTTTAGGCTCCATAGATTTGGCTTTTCTACATTACAGCACGTTATACATTTGTGTTACAGAATAATAAATCAAAATGACTAAAGGTGTGTACACACGGTCAGATGTGCATTAAGATGCGATCCACGATCCGATCATATCGGGATCGGATCGCAAGGCACATCCGATTTGCATACAATTTTGACTATATAGTGCAGATCTGCACTATATAGTCAAGGCAGCAAAGACTTTCTGGCTTGCTATACGTGAATGCGCATCTGGATCGGATCGGGATCGCAAGGGTTAAAACCCTTGCAATCTGCATCCGATTCCGATCCGATGCCGATCCGATGTTGACTATATCGTCAACATCGGAAAGGAAATCGGACCATGTGTACACACTAATAGAGCTGGCTATATGAGCTGACATTATCAAGTATCTGACATCTAAACAAATCCAATTTATTGTGATGGCCGATGGTCTCATCTAAGGGGCCTGTATGTAAAATTGTTTCCTCTATTTACGCTATACTAACCTTTATCTGCCTTTTGGACAATTATAATCCATATAATTTTTTTAATGCTGAACTACAGTACAATAAAATAAACAATGTTTCAGTATTAACCCTTTGAGTGCCAGGCGAATTTGTCAAAATAGGTGTGAAAATTGCCAAGCAAGCATTTTAATTCATCACGATGACCTGTAATGTTGACCCAATATAGGAAATAGAAGCTTTTTCTACACCACATTTTTTATTTGAATTTATATAACAAATGTGAGCGACGCTGGCATTTTTTAGGTAACGTTTTGCATATCTCTCAGAGATGTTGGCATTCAAAGGGTTAATAGACTAGATGTTAGAAACTCTCCTGTCAGTATACTTTGGCTGCAGGGCTTAAAAGAACTCCAGAATAAGGACATGCAATATCATTTGGTGTAATACATTTGCACACATGCTTCGCTTTTTTATCCTCTGGAGCAACTCTGATTTTAATTTCCTTTTATTTTATTCTTAATTTCAAATTTTGGGGAGAAATGGAATTATGTATCAGTCTGATTTTTATGAAGAAATAATAATAATAATTCTACAAACAAATGACAATAGAACAGTTTGCATTAACGCATGGCATTGGTAATGAATTATAGTGTCCGGTAAAAGCTCTACAAATAGTTTTTATGAGAATATAACACAATCAGCTGAGTGCACATTACCAATAAAAACCATCAACTTGATGTAAGCATGATTTTGTCTTGCTTTAGCTAAACTAACTCTGTATGCCCCTAGGTACATAGCATATGTCCAATGGACAGAACATATGACTACAAAAATCTGTCAACCATATATGCCTAGAGAGGAAAATGTATTTTTTCAGATGAGCAGACTGGATTTATTTGGAAAAATATATATTTATGATCGCAAATAGAAACACTGTAGCTCCCCAAACATGATGTACCTTTATTGTTAATATTTATGTGTTTCATAAGGAATAATAGTCACTTAAAATATTTTAAATAACAGTATAGACAAGGTGCCCAAATCTGATCTGTTCCACCAATCCACCAATTAGAAATGCAGATTGGCGGCGGTCATTGATGAATAGTGGGTACATTCTGAATGTTAATAACGCTGCGCACTCCTGCATCATCGCTGGGAAAGCTGTTCATCTACTGGTAATACCAGCAGTGGAGCGGCTTTGTGGACGGCTTTGCATGGCACTGTGCTATGACGGTGCCGGGCAGGGGGAAAACACTGTGAGGCTTTCTCTCCAGCAATTATAGCGATCATCACTATCCATACACCCTGGGCATAATCCCCCAGTGTGTATGGACCTTTATTATAGTGCAGATACACATTTGTGTGTAGTAATATTACCTATGTGTGTATGTATGTGTGTGTTTATTTTACATAAATTTTTCATTTTAGGATTTTCATTGTTTACAACACTATGTATTCAAATAGCCTTAAGGTAGCCATACACTACTGCCATGTATTGCAACTGTGTATGGCCATCCAATTCCTCACATCCAATACATTGCATGTGGTCCTTTCATATGTGATGCAATGCATGCGACCCCTGTTCCCCACTGCCGCGATGGGGGGGACTGACCTCCAACTCAGGTTTGATGCACATGGGTGATATTGGCCAAAATCGCAGTAGTGTATGGGGCCTTTATACATCAACTCTATGGCATGTATTCAATGCTCCTATGTCGCCGTAAATAACGGTGAGTGTGCATGTTTTTTTGAGCGTAGTGAAGTTTTCTCTCCTATTTTGTGCTTCCCTGTATTCAGCTCTGTTGCTTCTCCAAAAATATTTTGCGAAGCTAACTCAGTTCACCCTGCACTTCTCCCCGGTGTTCGCAATGTCTGTTCAATGGGGATTTTAGTGTCTCTCTCAAAAAGTGTTTTCAATGCACAAATTGCGAGTCCTGCTGGTTTCTTTTTTTAGAGCAGTTCTCTATTTTTCCCTCAGCATCTTTTTTTGGTGAACTGTAGGGCTATCTTTGTTAAAGTTGTTATTTTTTTTAGTTTTTTATGGCTTTTAAATTAAAAAAATGTACTCTAATGTATTTATTGCAAGTGCCATAATGCTGTACTTCTATATTAATTTATTTGAAATTTAATAAGTTATTTTAATGGTAACCAATAAGAAATCATTTTGGAATACTCCTAGTAATTTCCCATGCTTCCTCTCTTCTTCCTCACCTAACCCCCAAACAGGCTTTTAAACACGCTAACAATTATAAAATAAATTAAATAAAAACACAGGGCAAAGAAACAATGCCAAAAGCACAACACAAGGATAAAGGCCAAACAGAACAAAATACACCCGTCTGCACAAACCCAATTAAAATAGTCACACAGCCATTGGTTGTAAAATAAATACTGAACAAAACATTAACCTTTCTAAACCTTTGTAAAAAAATACAAGTCCACAAATGCGAGGAACACGCTGCTGAGATGAACACCCTGCTCAGGAATATCCCAGTCTGACCAGCTCACGTGGAGAGCAGGAGAAAACAGATCTCTCCAGTTACAGCACTCCCATTTGAACTCGCATAATTATGCTTAATTCGCAAAAGGGGCCGGCGAGCTGGCCACACGTTGAACACTGAGGAAGTCAGAAATGAGGAGATAAGAAAAAGTGCAGAGCGCTTCAGCGAGATCACAGGGACACAGAACAGTGAGCGGTGAGCCAGACTCTCAAAAAAAATTGAATACTCCTCTATGGGGTATATTTAGTATGGGTTTTTAGTAGTGGAGATGTTGCCCATAGCAACCGGAAACCATGTGCACTGCAGGGGGCAGATGTAACATGTGCATAGAGATTATATTTGGGTGAGTTCTTTTGTTTATATGCAGGGAAAATACTGACTGCTTTATTTTTACACTGCAATATAGATCTCACTTTGAAGAAAAACCCTACCCAAATCTAATTCTCTCTGCACAAGTAACATCTGCCCCACCTGCAGTGCACATGGTTTTGTCCATTTGAGAAGGAATTTGCCTCTGAGAGTTAACCAGAATAAGGCCCTTGAACTTTAGTAAATATATCTCTCTGAGCATGTTAACATGTTAACACACACTTTAACACTAGGGGCACTATGTAATAGCAGATTTTACTTTATTGTGCTACTGTATGTCACAGCTTATTTGAGCCAGCAACCCACCATGGTACAAGTACTGTGCTTGGTTATTTTATTATTTGCTTCTCAATATTTCAGCTTTAATTTGCTGGGGAATGCTAGTAATGTCTGAATTATATCTTTCTCGATGAGAGAGTGTGCATGTATGCCTTTCCTGTCACTTGCAAGCAATAGATGGTAATAATTATATGATTATTATTATATAATTATATATAATAATATTACTGGGAAGCAGATATTATAAATAAAAGATAATCTGAAATAGATTTTTTTTAAATAAATTAATAATATGTTAAAAAAATGAACTAAATGAATGGCTTCAGTCTTCCATCCATTTCCATTCATATCCCATTAATATTGTATATATTAAATACTTCATCATGGCTATAACACATTTATAAGAAGGCATACAGTATATTTCTTGAAGATTGTACTATATTCCAGACATGTTAAAGGCTCCCTCTGCCTATATTGTGATGAGTCACTCCCAAGCCTGTCTATTATTAATGTAACCCTAAGGATATTTTTCCACACATGTTTTCCACAGCAGTACAGATGTAGCAAACAATCAGAATTTTTTTTTTAAATAAAATTAAAATGCTAGTTGCTCTACACATCGCACCATGTAATTATTTAGTTTTACTGGATATAAAATATGCAAAGTGGTGCTAATTCTGCATTGGGACCAAAGCAAGAAAAGAGCAACTTTACACTGTGGTAAAATCATGTTGCACTACAGGTGGGGGCACATTTAAATGTGTCCTAGCTCAAATATAAATTGCAGTGTAAAGAAAAAAGTCCAGTATTTGAGGGTTACATGCAAAAGCAGACAGTGTTTAACCCATGGTTGCCGACTTTCTGGCTGCTCTCTCCGGGCAGCCAGCTCAGTATGGCATGGGGGTGGGCCCAAAGCCGGGAGGGAAAAGGGGCGGAGCCACGTCTGTGATGAGCTGTTTTGGCGCGTGGCTAGAGCGATCACGTCATTTTAGCCACGGCCCCGCCGTCCAATGCCGGTATTTTATGCATTGCACTGCGGGGAGCGGGGTTTAAGTGACGCAATCACCCATGGTTAACTATACAATTAAAAATTGGGTCTTTACAATGAAAAATCGCATTGTATGCCTTAAGTAGTGGCATGCAATGAAAAAATCAGGCGCCCAGATAATACATAAGTACCAAAATAACTCCCCCAAATCTCTATCTCTCTGCACATGTTACATCTGCCACACCTGCAGTGCACATGGTTTTGTCCATTAGAGAAGGAGTTTGCTTTTGCAAACCAACCAGCATTACCCCCATGGTCTGTTCCAAGTTACTTGCTTTTTTATTTGGGTTTGCCCCCAACTCAGTATCAGCCCCAATATGTGTGAATATGTTAAATATATAAAGATGTGTGTCTTAAAAATGGCTTAAACCTATCACCCACTGCATCTACCTCCTTATTCAAAAATATACCTCATTGACAGAACTCTGAAGGTTTTTGGTCAGTAGTCAGGACAGGAGAAGTAAAGGGCCACATTTTCTATAAGAAATATCATAGTTTTAGATCTTTCTGTATAGTCCAATTCTCTTGCACATACTTGGTGTATGACACTTGCTATGTATATTAATAAAGTTATCCAAAATGGACATAAAATTATTATGTGCATAGGACTGCAGGTTAGACTTTTTATATTTTTACTTACAAAGAGGTGATACAAATAATGTAAGAATAATCATAGACCACATCAATATTAAAAACAGAATACCGGACTCTTATAGGATGAGAATACAACTTATATGTAGTGATTAGTTCAACAGTTCTGAAGATAAAGTATAGATCTTGATCTGGATGTTACCTTACCAACTTAGTTATTCACAAAGAACATAATAACATTACATAGAACTCAAGACAAATGCCACAGGCGCAAGGTGTTCCACTTGTCACATACACTTATATCCAGTTATATCCAGAGTTTAAATTCAAAAAGATTCCACAAATGGGAGCACAGTCCTTTCAGAATTTCATAATGACATTGCTAATAAACATTCATTAGCGTTACAATGAAAATTGGGAGTTCAGATTTTTGTTCTCCCGTCCAGTTACTATTTTAAGCAAATTTAATCAGAGGCCATTTCTAACACTTATTGGAAGCTATAGAATAATGGTCATAACTTTAAGTGTTAATATGGATGAAGAATGATATCCATTCTTTTTTAATTCCGTTTTCTAACCAAGGTATCATTTTACATTTAAGGTAACATATTGGGCCTTATTCTGATCGGTGCGGCCGGATCCGAATATGCGGCCAGGACCGTGCGTGCTAAACCCCGCCTTCCATACGGATCGCCAACTCCGTCCGTACGTGGTAAGAAGCTGGCCGAACGGACCGCACGTGTATTTTTCACGGAATACGCCCCCTCCATCTCAGGGAACCTTCCCCATCATTCGATGGTCGCAGACCATCGAATGCAGGACCGAGTGGTCCACCAGCTCCCGCAACCTCAGACCACACAGACATTTTTCCGTGCAAAAGCAGGGATCTGGGCGGGCAGCTGACATCCGGCGATGTCATATGTCCGCCTCCTACACGTGCGTCATGACCGCATTACCATACGTACGCCCAGCGTTTGCATGGGAACGCCCATGAAACGCGGGGCGTATGCATATGGTAATGAGCCCAAATAGCTCTTCACGCCCCTCTCCACCCCCTGTTCGTAGTGTTCACATTTCATGCGGGATTTGGCCGTACGCCCCGCTCGCACATGCGCAGAGACGCCTCTGCACATGCGCAGACACAAAACATCGTCGGCACGAACGGACGCGGATATTACCGCACCAACCAGAATAAGGGCCATTGTTATAGAAGTGAATTCACTTATGTTATGTGTGTAATGTAATATGTACTGTATAGCTCAATACAGGTGTAGTGATCCTTAAAAAGGAGAGACTAACATATGAAGTGCTTTTTTATATATATATATATATATATATATATATATATATATATATATATATATATATATATATATAATGTAGTTGTATTTACTAGATTTCTCCAGTATTCAGTATTTGGAACAGAGGATCATCATAAGGAAAAATACTATCAGACAAATGCTTAAAAGGTACAGTACGTCACCTTAATGAAAACAAAAATAATATGTGGTACTACTGATTTCATTTCATTAATTATTCAACAATATGCACTATAGTATCTGCCTAAAAAAGCTGAATCATCAATAGTTTCTGCAATTGGACTGTAAGAGGCATAACTCTGGGAGGCAATGGAGTGATCTGCTGCCGGGCTCCTGCTCCCAGGGGGCACCACTCCTCCCCTGCAAGTTTGAATCAGTTAATTGAAAGCCATCAAAATCATTTCTGTGACTGACTCCCCCTCCCAGTAGGACAATAGACCTCACACTCTCTTTATTTTAACAATCATTTTTGCAAGTTTCTCACCCTGTATTAGAAAGCATGACCTGTTCGACTAGAAGCAGATTTCTTAATGATTAAGTGATTTGCTCCTGCATAGGAAGTATGCAAATTCTAGCTATATGAAATTACTACACTACAGAGCTCTGCCTAATAGAAATGGTTTTGCACTACAATTATACATAGTCACAATCTGTATATATGGATGGAGCCGCTGTCATCTGAGCAGCTCCTGGTGCAACGATCACCATCCCCCAATAGGCAAATGGATCACGTGTATGCCAGATATGCTTGTGCGACCCAGTCTTGGCAATGGAGGTGTAAGCGGCCTGGATCTGTATGTGGGTGTGGAGGGGGGGAGCACTTCCCTCTTTCAGTCCTCCTTTCACTGGAGTGGCCCACTGACACACAGATTGTGACCTCCAAGTTTTCTTCAGTGGAAAAGGACATTCGATGTACCTGTGGGTCTACCCTATAGCTATAGGTACAACAGCACAGTGAACCAAATTCTTCTCATCCCAGTTTTAGCTGGAAGACAGCCAAAATATTGCTGTGCCAATTAAAAGGGACACACATACCTGGGTGTGCCACCACCAGTGCTATAATCTCACAAATTATTATGTCATTTTAGAAACTTTCTGGAAGGATAATAAGTATGGCTGCAGGACACAGGCACAGCCAGTTGCTAGATAAACACTGGCTCACAGTCACAGTACTCTTAGCATGTCATATAATGGCAGGGAGCTGGATGTGGAAGATGTCACACTACAGGTATTGTATGGCTCAGGGGATATTACTAAGACTGTAACTGCCATGGTAACAGCAGCTTGTTAAAACATACTGGGGCAGATGTATGAACCAGCGTTAAGTGCAGAAATGCACTTAATGCTGGTTAACTGGGGGGGATTATGTTCATCCTAATATATCACTAGCGCACCTAACGTGCGCTAGTGACAGCCCGCCGAGCTGTCCCCTGCAATCCCCCCTAGTGATTAGTGGCCGGGCGAAGTATCAACAGCCTTCAAGGCGTTAATTTGCCCCGGCCACTTCGCCAGCTCAGGGCTAGCGTTGTCCTATCCCCTTCTATGGGCTTCTGGCTTGGGCTGCACTGGAGATTTTGCGGTTTTAGTGAGATCTCACGCAAGCCCAGAAAGCCAGTCGGGGGGGGGGGCTGCGAGTGCGCATGTGCGGGGCGGCGGGTGAGCCGATAAGGAGAGCCGTTCACGCTTGGCATAACGGCTCTCCTTATCGGCTTTGGGGGGGCTAATACATCTGCCTGTAATGTTTTCTTGCTTCTCCACGTTATGCTGGAGAAGCGGAACTCATTATGTGCAAAACGTTATAGGCAGATTCATACTGCCCCACTGTATCTACAGTATTTTTTCATAAGATTTCTGCTTTAACAAAGGCCATGTACGGTATATAACCAGGTAGACCCCATGCACTGGGAATGTAATTATTTGTGTGGGCCTGAGAAATGACATAAAGTAAGCAGACTCATTGTCAAACCCCTTCATAAGAAAGCATATAGAGGGTGGGGTGAGTTTTGGTGGTGCTTCCCTAGAGTTCGGGCTAATGTGTATATGTAACAAGCTAGGGAGAAAAAAACAAAGGTCCTGTCTGGATACTGCTTTACATTTTGATGATGAAAATCTCCCAACATTTAGCAAGAAAAATCTGGACAACATACGCCCAAGCCTCAATCCATCATGGTCTTTATTTTTTAAAAGCCACTTCCACATCCTGGTAAGCAGCAGCGGCTCCTACATTTCTCTAGGAAGGGAGGCTGCTTCTGGTCACACTGCTGGGTCCCGTTCCCTGCTGTTGGCCGCTGCTCCTTGCTGCAGACCTTGTTCCGGTGCCTGTACACTGCAGTTTACAAGTGCCGAGATTAGTGCATGTGCAGTATCATTAACGGTACTGCACATGCACATACCTATAGCCGTTCCGGGGTTAACCAAAGCATTGGTCACTCCAGATCACTGTTGGACAGTACCCCTCCCCGATTCCCCTCCCTACCCCGCATTGGGCCATACCCCCCCAGTACAA
Organism: Crinia signifera; assembly: GCF_055691185.1. Classification (NCBI taxonomy): domain Eukaryota; kingdom Metazoa; phylum Chordata; class Amphibia; order Anura; family Myobatrachidae; genus Crinia; species Crinia signifera. The sequence continues at coordinate 178,445,361 of NC_139220.1, forward strand.
CACCGCAAATTACTATGAATGACATTATTAAACCTGTCCATTGTAAACTTCGAGCCTGTGAGAGGCTAAAAACAGATTGCTTAAAGAATATAGTACTATCAATGTAATCAATGCTTAAAAATGTGTGTGTTCGGTCTTGGGCATTTAATATTACTGTGTTTACAAATAAACAACTCATGAAAAATGGTCACAGAACATAAAGAGCTATTGAAGCTGTGATATTGAAGTCAAGTGATCAGAAATAAATCTATACAGATAAACATTACAGACACTGCTTGTATACTTCAAAAGGAATATAAAACATGAAATACACTATATCCTATTGAAGTTCAATGCCTATTCATGAAACCTGCTTCTTTGGTAGATAAAAAAAAAAGATGAAGAAAACAAGAAACATTCAAAAATGTTAGCATGATAACATCATATTTTTTGTTTTTACCGTGTTGCAAAATAATGAACATATTATAAAGGCTAATAGAAGCAAATGTGCTACACTGCATTATTTGCAAAAGTGCTACTGAACGATGGGGAGTGTGACCTTTCACAAAATCTTCCTCTGCAACATTACACAACATCTGGGTAAAAGACATTCAAAATTCCCATTAGAAGGTGTAAGAATTAATGTCTCCTTCCTACCTAAAGGCTTGTTTTCCTTTTCGAATGTCATCTGGGATTTGATTTCTATTTTGAAAGCTTGATATGTTAATTGGAGCAAATTACACATTAGTATGCAATTGGCTTTATAGTCATATGTATACTTAATAAACAAACATTCAGTATATACTGTATGTAGGACATTATTTTTTATACCACAATATACAAAATCGAATTATAATTGTGCTGTGGGTGAAGTTGCATGGTGGTGCTGCCACAATTTCTTGGTCAGATGAAAAGTAGGGTGATTATCAATTATCACCATTAGTATGTGGCACGGAGCAGGTTCAAAGTAAAGGATGGGAGCTGGTGAGAGTAGATGGGAGGAAGATGCAGTCGGGCTGGGGGGGGAGGGGGGTAGCAGGTATATACAGTAGGAAAGAGAAGCGGGAGGCAGAGCTGGGAGGAGGAAACAGGCAAGCTTGAAAGAAGAGGCATATGGGTAAGAAAGAGGAGGTAGAAAAGCAGAAGGAGAAAGAGGCAGGAGGAGTATACACGTGGCGGTAGAAAGAGGAGGCAGGTTGCCGGAGAGGAGAAGGTGGGAGTCAGCATAGTGTAGTGAATTTGTAATTATCGTTAACACATTATATGGGATTAGATGCCATTTAAAGGACACCAGCTAAGATCTGGCCCATGGCATTTATTTGGCATCCATTTGTTCAGGACTATAAAATATAATAAACACCCCAACAACTGTATATTAGCATTTGAGAGACCACAATACACTACAGGGAGAATACCAGTGACCTCTGCATTGTTGAGAATCCCAGTGACTTCCATAAAACATTTTGAGCATCCCGCTGACTGCCACAAAATATATTGAGCATCTGAATGACTGCTATAAAATGTATTAGGCATAACAGTGACCACCATACAAAACATTGAGAATCACAGTGACCACCATACAGTATATTAGGCATCCCAGTTACTGGAATAAAATATATTGAGAATCACAATAAGTCACAAAATATAACGAGCATCCCAGTGAGTATTGTACAATACATTGCACATAATAGTGACAACCAAATAGTGCATTGAGTATCTCAGAGACTACCATATAGTACAATAAGCATGTAATCCAATACACATGGAATTATGCCAGTGCACTGGCATGTCAAGGGCTTCCCAGCTATTTTGAAACCACATGTCCCAGCATATCCAAATGTCAAACTATACTTTCAGTAGATAAGAAAGCACCTACAGTAGCTGTTGTACAGGAAGAAGAGGGGAACATGGGAGAGAGAGAGGCAACAAGAGGGAAGAAACTTAATGACTGATAAGCCATGGGTGGAACCTTAGTACTCATAAATCAGGGTTGCTTGTCCCTGGATAGGGATACATAGCCTTCCCCAAATAGTGTAATTCTACTAAGCAGTCCCTTGAAACTTTGACCCGCAAGGGAAGCTTTCAGTGGACGCTATGGTCAATGGTCAATATGAGCATTAGGTGTCAGCATAGGTGTTGGCAACAATTATTGACACATTCAGATGTCATTCTTAGTAAACAGTGTAGGATCAAACTGTTAACCAGTGATATATACTGTAGTAATAACAGTGTTATATAGATAGAAAGATAAACAGACATATAGATACTTTAGATAGATTATTTAGCTTTTACCTAAAGTAATAATTAAATCCTTACTATTTACTATAATATTTATATTTGTTATGTGAATCTATAATTTTGCATATCTGTATAAATTAGCAAAGTAAATCAACATGTTGTTAGTATATGTATTTGTGATATGTATCTTGCAATTAATGATTTTCAGTTTCTCAAAGATTGAATATTTTATGCTGTTTTTTCTGGTTGTGGTTTCTATAGTAACTGTCTGAGAATTTTGTCACATTTAACATTGTTAAATGTTTTGTTACAGTATTCTGGGCAATGTTCCATGTGCAGCAGAGACTTGTACTTCACTTACAATTTTCTTAATGTGGTTGATGGTTCTCTGTAACATTTACAGTAATAATGTTCACCCAGCATGTTTGTAAAATTAACCCTAAAGTGTATGTTATATGTATAATGTAGATTATTTAACTAAACATTCAATACAATTAATTCTCAGTATTGAACATATACCTATTCATATTTTTATGTTCTGTAAATATGGATATATGTAAATACAAAGTTCATTCTTTTACATAAATTGACTTGACTTTCTGTGCCCACGAGGATCCTGTGTAGTGCTCCAAGGCTTTGGCCACACATAGCAACCAAGTGGGTCCCATTCAGCGGGACCCGCATGGCCGCAAGGAGGAGTGGGGGTCTCTCACACAGCGATGTGGACGGATCCTGTAGAACAGGATCCAGCCACTGATGACCGTATTTCTTCTGTTGCACAGTGCAATCTTCCTTCCTTCCAGTCCAGGCTCTATTGTGTGGGTGGTTGCATACAAACCTGTGTGCGGGCTCCTTTCAGCGCAGCAGGTCCCGCTGAACAGGACCTGCTCTGTGTGGACCTATTCTAAAGGAGAGGTGGCCAAACTGGTCAACAGTCACAGACATGTTTTCCAGACCACCTAGCATGTGCACATGTGTAAGCCAATAGCAACTGTCACATTTTCAAACGTGCAGCTATCATTCATAACTGACACATTCTACAGATCCACAGGTCATCTGGAACACATGAACTGTTGGCAGATCTGGAGGAACGGTTTGGCCACCTCTGCTCTAAGGGATATGGGACTGCATTAGTGATAAAAGGAGAAGGGCCGTGTGGTGTCTCCTCTTCTTCGCATTCCAGTTTTCTGTCGCTCACCCATCACGGTCACCACAGAAATCTGGCCTAGCCATTCTCTGACTAAAGCTGGGTACACACATTCCCAATTCATGGCTGATCAGGTTAAATGGTCCCGATCAGCCAAGCAAGCCATTTATCTCCTTTACGCTGAAGAAGTTTCAAAACGTTCAAAGACTCAAGTATCTTTTTTCTGCACAGGTTAGGGTGTACTTCACTCACCACAACTGCTCACTAACAGCAGCAGACCAGCTCTCAGCAATAACATGCAACAATAATATGGAAAGGCTGCTTGCCCATGGTTATAGCTCTGAACACATTCACTACTAGTGATTAAACTACAAACATATCTGTAATACAGAGCAATCTTAAGATGGCAAAAGCATAAAGAATTTATAAAAATGTTTTATTATTAATTTTTTTGCTTTATTATATCGCTGTACTACTCATGTGTAGAATAGTAAAAAAATGGCCAGCAAACTGATGAGATAAGCAGGTTTCGCAGCCAAACTGGTGATAGCAGTTTTCTATTTTAGCAATATGTGGTGTTTGAAGATCAATCTTCTCGTCACAGATTCAAAAATATGACTCTCAGTCCTTATAACATAGTAGATGCTATAAAGGACTGAGCTACAGTGTAAATGGATTAAAAAGTATGGGTTGTACATTTCCAAGTGCCAAGACCGCCGATCAACGCGCTGGGGGTAAGTCTAGCACCAAGGTAAGCTGCTGTACTGACCCCAGTGTCTGTGCATCTCCTAGCCCTCGAAGTGAATGGATGCCACACAATGGCATCCATTCACCTCCTCCCTGGCTCCGCTGCTGTCTGCATAGTACAGCAGACAGCAACGGAGGCTGTGTACGCCCCGCCCAACCTCCATACTGACCACATGGGAGGTCAGGCTCCCCCATTGGTGTTAACGGAAATTGGGTCAAATGACTCGGCATATCCGTTTACACTGCCCCACCACCCGGGTGCACACCCTGTTCCACCCGGTTCAGGACCAGGGTAAGATTTGCGGGGACCTGTGTTTTTTTTCTGTACCTCTTTTTAGGGTTCGTAAAAATGCACTATAGTGCGTATTTTACTCTAAATTGGTCAAAAGGCACTCAGTTTCTCAAACAGAAGAGGTCCCCAAGGATGTGCTGTGCTGACCTTTGAGCCACCAGTGAGTCAATCACTACAGCGGCCACTAGGATCCAATCATTGTGCTGTGACCACTCGACAGCCAATCACTGCAGGTTTTTCAGGTCATTGCATGCCCTAAAGCTGCTCGCCCTGCCTTTTGAGCAGGTTTCACTGTAATAAACTTTTTTAAATTTAATCTTTATAGTTACAATAATTTATTGTTTACAATATATACTTATTATGTAAGTATTTCTGTAACCGCAAACAGAACATCTAACTCAATTATTCACTGAGCTGTCTTCTTCAATTTTTCCAGGTCATAAAACAATAAAATCAGATAAGTGCTATGCTGGGAACAAAACAACACCATGTAACCTTTTTGTAATACCTGTTTGTAGAGTGATTCTTCTTTGTGCAAATATATTTATTCCATTTTTTAATATTATTACTAAAAAATGGAATAAATATATTTGCACAAAGAAGAATCACTCTACAAACAGGTATTACAAAAAGGTTATATGGTGTTGTTTTGTTCCCAGCATAGCACATGTCACAGAATAGTAAAAACTCCTCTGTATGTTCCAGTGCTCCCTACCCTAGACCAATCACCTGGGTAGCTGTTCCACCATCCACCATCAGGAGCCCTGACCCTCCACCCTGGAAACACTTATATCAGGTAAGCTCAGGTGCTGCTAATCAGCCTAACCCAGATCACATGAGTATCCCGGATACTGCTGCTCTAAAACCTGGTCCGGATCCTCCACATTACCATCATGTGGAAGTATGCTGTCCCTGCTATATTCCCCCTCCCCCCTTAGCTTCAACCACTCTAGTGAAGCTAAGAAAGTTTGAGGCAAACTCTTCGCCTCGTCCACCTCTAGTTGTGTTATCCACTTGGGTACACAGCCCTCCATAGGCTCCAGCAAGGCAGGAAAGGGCTTCTCTCAGTGAGACAGGGATATGATGCAGTAAGTGAAGCAGAAATGTGCTGAAAGGCTATAAATCAAAAGTGGCTGGTAAAGCAGGTGGGTGGGTGTCCCAAACGCGTTTCGTCCTTGTTAGGACTTTTTCAATGGTGGTGTGTGTGGTAAAAAGTGCATATACACCACCATTGAAAAAGTCCTAACAAGGACGAAACACTTTTGTTTTATACCTATAGCCTTTCATGTTCTGTTTTATACATGTAAGCAACTTTGAATTAAACTGTGCTTTCATTTAAAGCTACAGTAGTCAGCCTATTGTCATTTCCTTATATACGCCCACCTACCCTCACTGCACGGATTCTACAAATACCAAGTGAGACATGCAGATTCATCGATACCTATAGTAAGCTACTACTACTTTTTCAACACATCATTAATACACACTGACCCTTGCCACTCTATTGGAGGTACATGCATCCGGTCTTGACCCAGATGTGAGGGACCCATGCTGTGAACCCCCAAGTCCAGCTACATCGTGGGACAGGTTACTATTTACTCAACATCTACATCTGTTCCTTGATCACCATCCACAACACCCAGCCGACAGTTATCACTTCCAGTTCCTTTCAGAACACTCAGCCAACAGATATTGCCATCATCTCCTTTACTTTTCACAACACCCAGCCAACAGTTAGTGCCACCAGCCTTTCACAGGAAAATGCATCGATTATACAAACTGAAAGTCATTGCTCTGTAAAACTAGGCAATTTTGGGAAATTAGGACATTCCCTGGAATAAATCCTGGAAATATTACCTGAAATTGATAATTTTCTTTGCATTCAGAAAGTACTGTAGTTAACAATTTGATAAATGCATACTTAAACATAATCAACAATGCATTGATGTGTTATAAAGAATCTTATAACAGGATAATTCTAGTTTTAAGTAATTTACTGTGATGGCAGCAGGGCATGTGATAAGGCATACAGTGTCATTCTATGATTTATAGGCAAGACAGTTCCGCTAGTGTGAAGTCATGCAACAGATGTCAGCTGTGCTGTTCTTTCAAGGAGTTCCCATTTTAAATGCTATTTATATAATATCTTCTAAGATTAAATTTTTCAATTAATTTAAAAAGTTTATTTTTTTAATTAAAGATTTCCAGTTCCAGAAAAATTTATAAAGGTATTGTTTCTATGCGTTTTTAAGGACATATACTTTTATTGGTCTGGCACTCGATTTTGTGTACAGACAGAGCTCTGCTTGTTCTTGCAGGGGCTGGCGCTTCCATCGCCAGCCCCCGCCAGCTGTCGCCAGGGGGCGTACACACGAGACGCTCTCACGCCCCGTGGCGACGGAGCTCCCCGCCGCCTCTGACGGTCCCCATCGATGCCCCGACCCCCCTAACCCTGCCCATCTCCTTGAAGCGGAGATGGGCAGGGTCTCACTGCCCAGCCACCAAGAGACTGAGACGCCCGAGCATCCCAGTTTGATTGAGTCCCTCTCCACCAGCTCTCGCCAGCAGGGATGTTCTGGCGAGAGCCCAGCAAGCATGAGAGGGGCTCCATCTGTAATTTGTTAAGGTCCACATCACCTAAATAATGAGATTACTAAGATATCTATCTATAAAAGGCTAACTCCTCCTCACCTCTATAAGGTGAAGTATCGCCAGTGACCACTAGAGGTAACTCAATGGACCAAAATATTTTTGAAGGGACACTGATCCGTTTCAAACTTGCTGGCTATGGAGAGAAGGAGCTGCGGAGACAGAGATAGAAGGTGGAGCAGATAGGGACTGGGGGGTGGGGTGGAGAGTTTGTGGTCTAAAGACTGTCACAGTTCAAGGTGAAAGTAAAAATTGTCACAGCTCAAAAAAGATGCATGAATAAGTATTAAACTTGTGCTGCATTAGCTCTAAGCTTACATGGATTAAATATTGGGTACTTACTCCCGCGGGCAGCGTAGTCAGCGTCCCTATCAGAATCAGTGTAGTGTTCCCGCGGCCGCAGCCGTTGGGCTACGCTAACAGCGTAGCTTAAGCTGCCGCCATGAAACTACACAAGTAGTCAGTCAGGCGTCCCTGTTAGTATCAGCGTCGTGTTCCCACCCATTTGCGGGCAGCCGAAATTTACGTAGTTAGCATATTTAGTCTGCGCTTATTACATTATGTGGGAACCATTGACAATTTTAACCCCCCTGTCATGACAGGTGTGAATGTGTTCCTGAAACCCCCCAACTATTCACGCCAGCCTAAAGCGTGGCGAGCGGCCGTGTTGCGTGTCCTCCCGAGCTTTTCATACCCCCTCTACCCACAATGGCGGGGAGTTGATCTTATAAAGTGTGGCGAGCGCAGCGAGCCACTGAGCCTGAAGCGTGGCGAGCGCAGCGAGCCCTGCGAGGGGATGTGTAATACGTTACATGTATTCCGTGTCCGCTCGCCATGCTTCGGGCTCAGTGGCTCGCCACACTTTATAAAATCACCTCCACGCCGACGTGGATAGTAGGGGTATGAAAAAGGTCGGGAGGACGCATAATGCGTCCCCTCTCAGGGCTTGCTGCGCTCGCTATGCATCGGGCTGGCGAGGATAGTGGGGGTTTCAAATGGAGGCATTTGCTAGTTTGTAAAATGGAGCACTGGCAAATGCCTCCTTTATTGTGTATGAAATGCACTTGCATACGCACCCTGTCTTTGTGCAGGAGACGCACGCGCTACAATACCCCTAACCCTGTCGGCAAGGTTGCTGTACCCTGCCGCAATAGTTACTCAAACGCAGAAGCGTCTCAGATGCTCCTGCGTCTCAGACAAATGGAGCGCCTCTCTGCAGGCACCCGCATGATCCGCTCTCTGCCGGAGAGGGGATCATGCGGGCGCCAGCGCTGTGTGAGAGGCGCTCACTAGGGTTGCCGGGAACAGAGATGCAGTTCCCAGCAACAGTACAGTAGTTACTTGTGTAGTTTCACGGCGGCAGCCTAAGCTATGCTGATAACGTAGCTTAGGCTGCCGCCATGAAACTACACAAGTAGGCAGCCATTGGGCTACGCTGTCAACGTAGCTTCATACGTAGCATAAGCTGCCACCGTGAAACTACACAAGTACCAAATATTGCCCTAATAATTGGTTTTCAACTAGCCTTTACCTGTAAATCATTAAAAAAGATCATCTTTAAAGACCCCTATTTAAATAACATTGGTTATATACCAAAAGTCGCAATTCCAGCAAATTGACACATGCAACAGTACTTTTGCTTTCACATACTTAGGGCCTGATTCAGGCTGGGTCGGTATGGACCAAATTTGGCCCAGTGACAGATGTTGTGGGTCTCCACATGCGCAAACATACGCACATGCAGACCCGCAAGGCAGACACCTTTGGGAAGTATCACACTCGCCGGGCATTCGCACGGGCAGGGGAGGGAAGGGGTGGATAGTGGGCTGGGGTAGGGGAATGCCCAGCGTTTTATGGGCATCCCAATGAAAACGCTGGGTGTTCCCTTGGAAACTCAGGCAGGCTGATGCCTGTTAGGGGTGGGCAGTTGGTGTACATGATGTCAGCGCCTGGCCCCATTTGGCCATCTCCATCATCAATAAAAGTCAGCCTAGATTGACTTTTATCTGTGAGCAGCAATAAAAACCATAAGATGGTCGGTGAAAATCAAATGATTTTTGGCTTGTGCAGCGGCGGAGATGTTTAGGTGTACATATCCCCACACATGCAAATGCAGGGATTCGCATGGCAGAGGAACAATGCTTCTCACATCTCTTTTTAGAAATAAAGAAAAGAGGCGTTCTCTCTCTTTTCTCTACTGTACATCATCAATGCTTCTACAAGTGCTCTTACACCCCCATCCAGTTCCCTCTTCTCTGCTCCCCAGACAACTTTGCTGATCAGAATTAGCCTGGCAACACCAAAACAGATCAGGACTGTATTAAGGTAGAGGTGACAGTGGTGGTCACCCCTTGGTCCTCATACAGGGTAACCGGACTCTGCAACTGGGACGGCTGTTGCTGTTCAGGCTGAAAACAGCGCAGAGCGGATACCGAGTCCGTTCATCAGCAGCATATCACAAATCATGGAGGTTATTCTGATTCGCTGGCTCCCCCACGCATTCGCACGGGGGAGCAATGTTTAGCGAATGCGCATAAGCATGCAACCTCTTGGTGCAAGCTGGCACGGCAATCTGCTTTTTTGCTGACCTGTTCACACCTAGCAGTGCGGGTATGGGGTGTGGGGCGGCAGCAACTGGCTACACCCATGGTAACACCCAGCATTTCATCTGCATTCCCATGAAAATGTTGCATTAATCTCCCATATGAAGCGTAGGTGCAAAAATGTAATTTGGGCCCCCCTCCTCCACCCCTTCCTAAGTTCAGGGGCAGAGGGAGACAGGGAGAGGCGGGGGAGGCAGTCTATGACAGGGAAAAACAGTGGGTGATAGGAAGAGGGTGATGATCAACAGTGGGTCCCTTAGTCTTCTGGGGCCCTGGTGCAGTGCACCGGCTGCACCAATGGTAGTTCAGCCTCCTCCCCAATATATATGTTGAGAGGCATATATAAATGCCTTAAAGCATTTTCTGATTTAAAGTGTTATCATACTGGAAAATAGGACTATTATACCCCTTTCACACTTACAGAGCCGGGACATACCCGGGAATGTGTTCCCAAACACTTCCTGGGAATGTACCCGGGAATGTACCCTTTCACACTGCACTAAGACCTGGGATCGACCCGGGACAGCCCCATTCACACTGATCCTGGGAAATCCCTGCAAAATACATGTATGTCATTAGAAATGGACTCCAGTTCTCTGAAAGATGACATCAGCATTTGTGAGCCCAAGAAAGCTCCAATCAGCAGCTTTTTTAAAGTCCTGTGTCCCCGATCCTGGGTACGGGACCATTTACACTGATCGCATCCCGGAATCTACCCAGGTCAGAAACTGGGTAGAAATCCAGGAATGCTCATCCCGGGATATTCTTTCAAGACCCTTTCACACTGAGCTAAATCCAGGGTTGATGTGTTCATGTGCAAAAACCAGGGATAAAATTGTCAGTGTGAAAGGGGTATTATTTTCCTCTGCTATCCTTGCTGATGATGATACGCCTGTGGTAAATCAGCACAATTTAATTATGTTATCAGCAATCTTTCATTTTTCAGGGTAAGCAGGAATCACTGAGGTATTAGTTCATGGGTTATAGCTAATATTTTAGCTTATCTTGTTAACAAACCCCAAAATATTTAAATTGATTTAATTTGAAGGGATGCAAATGTGATCATTATGAGTGTCACTTTTAAGCTTTTGATCTGGCAGCCTTGCTTACCTCAGTCCTGAAGCTTGCCTCCTAAACAGCTTGAAGAGCTAATCCTAGGTTAAGTAAGTTCAATCTTCACAAGCAATCTGGGATCTTTTCTCTTCTCTATTATATTCATTTAAAACTGTTTAAGCTAATATTCCTTTTGCAGCTACTGGCAGTAAAAGCTGCTTTTTGGAATTAGAAAAATCAAATGATATTTTTGCTTGTAGATAATCATTTTAGCAAACTTTTTTAGCTTAATATTCCCATTTCATAAAATGATTTACACATTCGGCTACAGTAACTTCTGGCACAAATAAGTACATATTAAAAATGTTCCCCATCAATATTTTTGTGTGCTATGACAGGTATTTAGATTCTAAAAAAAACTAATTTTCTAGTCTTTCTGGTACCTCCTACCTCTCGTTCACTCAGATGGAACTTTGCAGGCAGCAATGACTGCAGGTCAGAGATAAAAACCAGAGCCATAATAAATATACAAAAGAATATGCACCCCTATTGCAGTACACTGGATCATTGCCCTAGATCAGGCCAGGCCAACCTGTGGCTCTCCAGATGTTGTCAAACTACAAATCCCATCATGCCGAGCCACACGTTGGCCTGTCCTGCCCTAGAAAATGTAAGAACTTAAATTTGAACCTAACTTTAAAGCACACAAAGTATATCAATTAATATTTTCTTTTTTTTCTTAGACGCCATAAGGTATATGTGGCCCGGTATATAAACTGTAATACAGTATATAAAACAAGTATAGTAAACAGTATAAATACACATACATAAACCTCAAAATAACCTTAAATCCACTAACAGGTGAAATGAATATCGTTGATTATATTGTTATCAAGGCACCTGTTAAAGGGGTGAGATATAAGTTGATGTGTTGGAAGCATGAACTAGCAGGCTGTAAAAGATACAGCCAAGACCCCCTGTCTTAATGCTGCCAGCTGAGGCCGAGATAACGAGCTAATACCTGACAGTCTTGTGCATAGAGCAGTGGTGTCAAACTCATGGCCCTCCCACTGTTGCAGAACTACACATCCCAGCATGCCTTGCCACATATTTTATATAATGAATTGCTAAAACGGTGACAGGGCATGCTGGGATGTGTAGTTCCACAACAGCTGGAGGGACATGAGTTTGACACCACTGGCATAGAGCAACACACACAGGATTGAGTTGCAAAGGCACAGACTCACCACCGGAGGCCACCAGAGAGTCCATTACAAGAAATAGGGGCAGATGTATTAAGCCTGGAGAAGAGATAAACTGGAGATAAAGTGGAGATAACTTGGAAGAGATAACGCACCAGCCAATCAGCTGTGTTTGAAATATGACAGTTGGGATCTGATTGGCTGGTGCGTTATCTCCTTCCACTTTATCTCCAGTTTATCTCTTCATGAGGCTTAATACATCTGCCCCATTGACTCTTGGAAAGCTCACAGAAACTGACAAGCATAATTAAAGGAGAAATGAGCCACCGTGGTGGCTCATGACAATGTGGACAGCCAAGAACGAAAATGTTGTTTACCTGGGGAAGAAATGGCACCAGGATGCATTATAAGAGGAAGGCAAGCCAGCAGTGGCATTATGGTTCACGGGGTAATGTCCTACTCTTAAACTTTGGTTCCTGCCATTCATCTAACAATAGACAAAGAAAAATGGTGCACCCTGGCAAATTACACCAAGAACTTACACTTTTCGAGCAACTCCTTTGAATAGTAAAAAAGAAAGAAACATTGACATAGTGCATAAGAACCATTTGGCCCATCTAGTCTGCCCCTTTTTTATCCTTCAGTTAATCTCAGCCCTTTTTAATCCTTATTTCTTTGTAAGGATATTCATATGCCTATCCCAAGCATGTTTAAATTGTTCTACTGTCTTAGCCTCTACCACCTCTGATGGGAGGCTATTCCAGTAACATATATATATTTAGAAATTATATATGCCATATCACTGTATCTACGACACTTGTCAAAAACTTTTGTTGAAAAAACAACCAGTTGATTGGCTTTTGATATGGCTCACTTGGAAATTTCTGTTTAACTTAATGCCAAGATGTTTTGCAGCATTGAGTGGAAGCAAGCACAATACGGCTGTAACAGTACACCCATGGTGATTGCAGCTGGTAAGTTGATTTTGAGAGCCAAAGAATATTTTTGTTATGCTTCTAAAATTCACATAGCATCACTCATGCTCTGCCAAACACAGCCAGCTCTGATATAAGACAATAGCATGTAATTGCAAATCCTGAAAGAATTTAGGGGGACAGCATAATTTGGGAATGTGTCCAAAAGTTATCATCTGTAATCTGAAACCCATTTCTTTATGTACAGAAGAAGAATATAATATTGAATGGGAAAAAAACACAAAATGATCGCTAACTAGCTTCTTTTTTCCATTCATTATACAAATCTGTCTCCTTTCTCTGCGTAAGATTTTGTAAACCTGTAGAAATGTATTTGTGATGAGTTGATAATTACATGTGGGAATTGCTTGAAAAAGCTGTCTCAAGCTAAATGAATATATAATTTACGAGATTCATTCAAAATGATGCTCACACTACTTGCCCATTTTCTTTCATGAAAAAGTTTAGTTGTTATTATTGAACAGATAAAATGAACAGTATGGAAAGGTTATATAACTGTCTCTTAACCTCTGTTTAGAAATTAAAAGCCTGACAGTTTAGCTCTTCCATACATGGCAAATACTGTATTACTGGTCATAGATGCAAAACAGAGCAATTAAAACAAAACTAAATTGACCTCACATCAACGTGCACAAGAAAATACATTTGATTCAGCACAGCAAAAACTTAAGGGATCAATTGCACCAGTGAATTGTACCAGTGAAAAAGGTTAATCGGTACTTGTTTCCTATCACGGCACCCACGATATTCAGTCGTATGGTATCTTATGCATTGTATCGCATCACATGCCATATACCCGCATGCGATGCGATTTTAAATTGTATAAGCACCCTAATGGGTTTTTTCAATGTTAAATGGCCCCCTATACGATTTTTTATTGTATAAGCACCCTAATGGGTGCTTACAATGTTAAATGCACCCCCACTATCAACGCCAACCCGAAGCATGGTGAGCGCAGCAAGCCCGTGAGGGGCGGCGGTACGCATCCTCCGACCCTTTCATATCCCCACTATCCACGTCGGAGCAGAGTTGATTTTATATAGTGTGGCGAGCCACCAAGCCTGAATGTATTCCGTTTCCCCTCGCGGGGCTTGGTGGCTCGCTGCGCTCGCCACACTATCTAAATTCAACTCCACACCGACGTGCATGGTGGGGGTTTGAAAAGGTCGGAGGATGTGTACCGCCGCCCCTCGCGGGTTTGCTGCGCTCGCCACGTTTCGTGTTGGCGTTGATAGTGGGGGTGGCGCGGGGTGCTTTTAACATTGTAAGCACCCATAACGGTGCTTATACAATTAATAATCTTATAGGGGGCCCATTTAACATAGAAAACACCCATTAGGGTGCTTATACAATTTTAAATTGTATACCATTGTATATGGCATAAAATGCGATGGTATACGATTTAAAATTGCATAACATCGGCTGCCATCGCGTAACATCACATCGCATACCATCGTATGGCTTATGGTATGCGATGCAATGGGCGCCGTGCTAGGAAACAAGTACCGGTTAATCTGTTGTTGTACCATACAGCCCATCTTGTGCCTTTGCAAACTGGTAGACCAACAGATAACACCTATCTTTGGTTATCAATGCCTATCTCCCCATAGTAATGAATCTTCCTACCGTTTTCACTGCCGGTAACCACCCAGAACATGTTACTAAATAAAATAATCTTTCTCTATAGACCTTGCCAAATACCTAGGCACATATATGCAAAACATGGTTTATAATGGGGCTTACTGATTTTACACTATTTAGAGTAAATTCTTAACAATGTAGATGATATGTCTCAACAATATTTACTATATATTGAGTGTCAATTATGAGGCTGGTAGCAGTGGTCTCTACCATGGAGAATTTCACAGTGGTGGCAGATTACTCCAGAGAGCAGTGGGTCCCTGCACACACCATATGCCCATACCTCCCCCCAATCATATCTCCCCCCTCCAATCAAATCAGCTTCTGAGTCCACAAAGGTCCCAGTGACATTATCCGCTATCCCTGGATCTATGTAATTTAGAGCTGCATATTTGTAACCTTTTTCTTGCCATAGAAATGTAGAAAATTGCTGTGAACATTTTTTTACATCAGCTTGAGTTAACCAGACTGGGACCACCTTAAAATAATAAGTTTGGTGTAAATGACCGTTTTTATCACAGCGTTCCTTCTCAACAGTGATATATTTAAATATTTCCTGTTGTTCAGAGTGGGCTAAATTTTACATGATTCAAATATAATTTGTAAATATCTGACAAAGGAGAGGGGATAAAAATCCCAAGGTCCTTTATTTTCTCTAATACAGTTTGAATCTCCCATTAACGGTATCCTGAACACAAAAATATTCCAAAATCCCAAGTTTTTCCCTTACCCAGGATGGCAGCTGGATCCAGGAATCTCAGATCCATGAAGTTACATAAAGAGCTTGTTGCAGCCTGCGGCAGAGCCACCAACCACTCCTCAATGGCAGATCATGCATCAGAGGCATCAGGCAAGCACAACAGCTTTTGGGTGGGTGAAATACAAGATGTGTCCGCAATGACAAGACAGCGCTACAGCAAGTGGAGCCAATTTATTTGCCCGTGACTGGTGTAACTCCACCAGATGTTATAGACACTATTGATGCACCACCATGACCACCATTGACAACAGCATCAGGCTATGAAAGCAGTGTCTCCATTTAAACGTGGTCCCTGTGAAAGTAGCTATGTGTCTGAAGATGCAGCCCAATTCCACTGGCACTCCCTCATCACTGCCATAACGCAACCACATGGCAGAGATGTTTTACATTCACTAAGCTACTTCCCAGTTACCACCTAGAAATTAGTCACTTGAGTACTTTATTTGTGATACAAGTGATCCTGTATACAATAGCATGCACCATAGAGGTGTTCAGGAAAATATGCAAATATGCAATAGCATACAGAATAATCACTCAACTACGCCTACGTCTGCATTGCATTTACTTTACATCCGCTTTTGAATCAGGCCCCATGTTCTGTAGTAATGTGATTTCCTAGTGTTGGAGACACGAAGATACTATTTACATAGACCTCATGAAGGCCACACTGATAAATCATGTGTGTGCCTGTGATTGGCAGATAGAGTTAGGGGATCATTGGTAGTCACATCCTAAAGTAACAATTCATTGATTGCAGCTCAAGGTATTGAATTATGAGACTACTCACTTCTTGCGTGCAAAACAAAATAAATAAAAAAATTAAGAAAAAACAATTCATGCAGAAATATGCATTAGTAAAGAATAAAATAGATATTTCTTGACATTCTATACAATTTTTTTTGCATATTTTGGAATTAAAGTTAGATGCTTAACCTTCCTGGAATACACCATCTGATTCTTTAAAATGAATAAACCTAATAAATCTGCAGTAATGACTCAATCAACATGGATCCAACAGTGATATAGGGCCAGATGCATTAAGCCTCAAAAGTGATAAAATGTAGAGTGATAAACAGTCAGCCAATCAGCTCGTAACTGCCATATCACAGGCTGTGTTTGAAAAATGTCAGGCTGGAGCTGATTGGTTGGTTGTTTATTACTCTCCATTTTAACACTTTTTGAAGCTTAGTGTATTTTGAAAAAAGATGTATGTTATTTGGTTGACAGCATTGCTCTTTCCATTAAACTGAGAAACTGAATAGATGATTATAGTGAAAAAGACATTAGAGGTGCACAAAGCAGCCAATCTCTGTAGTTTGAACATAACTAACCTTCAAAATGTGAACATTTATAATTATTTTTTTATTAATGATGATACATAGAGTAAAAGTGTCCATACACGGTGCGATCCTGCTTTGCAAGGCATTACGTACTAGCACGCATCACACCGCGTGTGTGGGCAGTATTGGATAAAAGGGGATATATTTTGGAAATTGTTGCTATAATCTTTTAATTAATATGAGATTGATCCAAGTGTAAGTCTTTAAATGATAAATATCCTGACATTTTGGGGGAAATTTACTAAAGGAAATTTGTAAAAAATAGGTGTATTTGTATCCAGAAATACACTTATTTTTGACATTGACTATCCTGAAAATATGGCAATTCGTAGTCGTATTGATAGCACATCAATACGACTACGAATTGCCGTATTTTCGGGATAGTAAATGTCAAAAATAAGTGTATTTCTGGATACAAATACACCTATTTTTTTTTACAAATTTCCTTTAGTAAATTTTCCCCTTTATGTGGAATCAAAAGCCTAGCTTTTGGAAACTCAAGCAACTAATCAGCTCTATTGTCCTTTCGTACATAGTAGATATACTACTGTATATGTTCGATATGGCAAATACAATGGATAGCATTTTACAGACACAAAAAAAAATATTATGTTGATGTATGGAGCAGACATTCATTGTTTTGCAAGGTGAAACATTATGATCAGTAACAAGTAGATGTCATGCAGACATACTTGCCTACCCCCCTTGAATGGCTGGGAGGCTCATGAAAATCGAGTCCTCCTCCTGCCCCCCAGGAAGGCGAGCAAGTCTCCCATATGCTCCCCAAAGCTCCCACCACCCCCCGGAAATTGCAGGACTAAAATGATGCAAATCGTGTAATTTCGTGTCATTTTAGCAATGCTCCCACCTAGCAGACATGAAAATTGGGGAGTTTGTATGGCTTGGAGGCGAGGCTTTGTGATGCTATCCTTGGCCCAACCCCCCAAAGTGCAGATTTGGGGGCACATGCTTTGCCGTGCGCAGACACATAGGCTAGCTGGACAATTTGCTAATTAGTAATCCACAGTCTCCTATGGGATAATGCCATCTGAAAAATTAAAAGCCCATAGGCTACTACTACAGGATTACCCAATCTGTAGATGATGTTATATCAGAGGCATCTGTTGCAATCCCTATATAGTACATCTGGGAAAAAATGTGGGTAGCCCCTGCAAGTGGCTGTTTTCCTGAAATACCCTGAAAATATGCAATGATATAAAGGCCCCTTTAACTTTTCATTATGATGAGCAATAAAAAAACACTCAAATCACCCTCTCAAGTCAAATATCTTCCCCATTCTGTTGTTAGGGCTAAACAATCACCTATTGCCCATGTCAGAATGTTAACACCACAATATTGGAAGGTTCTGAATGTTGGCAGTCTTAATGTCGACATATTGGGGGAAATTTACTAAAGGAAATTTGTAAAAAAAATAGGTGTATTTGTATCCAGAAATACACTTATTTTTGACATTTACTATCCCGAAAATACGGCAATTCGTATTCGTATTGATAGCGCATCAATACGAATACGAATTGCTGTATTTTCGGAATAGTAAATGTCAAAAATAAGTGTATTTCTGGATACAAATATACCTACTTTTTTACAAATTTCCTTTAGTAAATTTCCCCCATAATGTTTTGTTGGCAGGGAAAAATTAAAAAGGTTATAAATGTTGACTTAGTTAAAATGATGATATTTAACATGTCAACACCATAATAAAAGTTTTATTGTTCCTCAGTGAGAAAAACAAAATAGCAATCTAGTAAATATGATACCTTTTAATGGCTAACAAAAATAAATGTTGTTAAAATGCAAGCTTTCGAGACTTCTTAGGTCTCTTCCTCAGGCATGGTATAACAAGGTGTGTGAAGAACCACATATATATACACAGCAGAGTAGGAACAAGATGTGATAGATGGACATTCTTAAGATCAAAACAAAACAAAATAACAGAATGAGCTTGTAAATTGAGTCCTTAATTAGTTTGTAGATAAGTGGTGTGAAAGTTTTATTGTCTCTAAGTTGATGACAGACCAGAGTTAGAGCTCCGATGCCCTCACTCTTTCTGGGCCAGATTCCTCAGATGTTGTAGTGGGCCATAAATCCCTCGGATATATTCAGTCCTGTGTTAAGGGTGTCAAACGTTGTCATTAATTTGTATTCCCAGACCCTCCTGTCTCTTTGTGATTTGAAATTTCCTTTTAGTATAATCACTTTCATATGATCCTGATTGTGTCCTGGGCTGCAGAAATGTTTGGCCACAGGAAAGTGTGTCTTTTTTTCCTTTATTGTGTGGCGATGGGACCTCATCCTTGCCTTAAGTTTTTGTCCTGTTTCTCCAACATACAGACCCCCAATAGGACATTTGGTGCACAGAATCAGGTACACTACATTGGTAGTAGAACATGTGAATGTCCCTGGGATCTTATAGTCCTGTTGTGTGTTGGGGATCCGTACACTGTCTGTAGTGAGGATATGGGCACAGGTTTTGCAGCTCCTTACATTGCAGGGATAGGTTCCTCTTTGTGTAATGGATGGCAGTGAACTTCGGATTATAATATTTTTCAGGTTTGCAGGTTGTCGGTAACATAGTAGTGGAGGGTCTGGGAATATTGTTTTCAGGCGGTCATCTTTGTGTATGATGTGATGTAGTTTTTTTGCAGTTTTTCTTAGCACCTCAAGCTGTGGGTTGTAGGTGACTACCAGGGGTACACGGTTGTTTCTTTCTCTTTCTTTATATTGGATAAGTTGATTTCTGGGTATCCTGATGGCTCTGATAATCTGATCGTTGATTGATGTGGGATGATATCCCTGATTTAAAAAGGTCCCTTTAAGTTGTTTTAAGTGGACATCTCTATCTGCTGGGCTGGAGCAGATGCGATGATATCTGATGGCCTGGCTGTAGATAATGGATTTTTTGATGTGTTTCGGGTGGAAGCTGTCCCATCTGAGGTATGAAGGCCGATCCACGGGTTTTCGGTATAGGGTTGTCTGTATTGCGTTGTTTTGAATTGTTATAGTGGTGTCAAGGAAGTTTATCTCGGTATATGAGTAATTCATTGTCAGGTTTATTGTTGGATGAAATCTGTTAAATTTTTCATGGAAATGTATGAGTTCTTGTTCAGAATCAGTCCAGATGATCAGGATATCATCGATGTAACGGAAGTAAGCCAAGGGTTTGATTGAGCAGGATGCCAAGAAGTCACTCTCGAGTTTTGCCATGGCAAAACTCGAGAGTGACTTCTTGGCATCCTGCTCAATCAAACCCTTGGCTTACTTCCGTTACATCGATGATATCCTGATCATCTGGACTGATTCTGAACAAGAACTCATACATTTCCATGAAAAATTTAACAGATTTCATCCAACAATAAACCTGACAATGAATTACTCATATACCGAGATAAACTTCCTTGACACCACTATAACAATTCAAAACAACGCAATAGGATATCATCGATGTAACGGAAGTAAGCCAAGGGTTTGATTGAGCAGGATGCCAAGAAGTCACTCTCGAGTTTTGCCATGGCAAAACTCGAGAGTGACTTCTTGGCATCCTGCTCAATCAAACCCTTGGCTTACTTCCGTTACATCGATGATATCCTGATCATCTGGACTGATTCTGAACAAGAACTCATACATTTCCATGAAAAATTTAACAGATTTCATCCAACAATAAACCTGACAATGAATTACTCATATACCGAGATAAACTTCCTTGACACCACTATAACAATTCAAAACAACGCAATACAGACAACCCTATACCGAAAACCCGTGGATCGGCCTTCATACCTCAGATGGGACAGCTTCCACCCGAAACACATCAAAAAATCCATTATCTACAGCCAGGCCATCAGATATCATCGCATCTGCTCCAGCCCAGCAGATAGAGATGTCCACTTAAAACAACTTAAAGGGACCTTTTTAAATCAGGGATATCATCCCACATCAATCAACGATCAGATTATCAGAGCCATCAGGATACCCAGAAATCAACTTATCCAATATAAAGAAAGAGAAAGAAACAACCGTGTACCCCTGGTAGTCACCTACAACCCACAGCTTGAGGTGCTAAGAAAAACTGCAAAAAAACTACATCACATCATACACAAAGATGACCGCCTGAAAACAATATTCCCAGACCCTCCACTACTATGTTACCGACAACCTGCAAACCTGAAAAATATTATAATCCGAAGTTCACTGCCATCCATTACACAAAGAGGAACCTATCCCTGCAATGTAAGGAGCTGCAAAACCTGTGCCCATATCCTCACTACAGACAGTGTACGGATCCCCAACACACAACAGGACTATAAGATCCCAGGGACATTCACATGTTCTACTACCAATGTAGTGTACCTGATTCTGTGCACCAAATGTCCTATTGGGGGTCTGTATGTTGGAGAAACAGGACAAAAACTTAAGGCAAGGATGAGGTCCCATCGCCACACAATAAAGGAAAAAAAGACACACTTTCCTGTGGCCAAACATTTCTGCAGCCCAGGACACAATCAGGATCATATGAAAGTGATTATACTAAAAGGAAATTTCAAATCACAAAGAGACAGGAGGGTCTGGGAATACAAATTAATGACAACGTTTGACACCCTTAACACAGGACTGAATATATCCGAGGGATTTATGGCCCACTACAACATCTGAGGAATCTGGCCCAGAAAGAGTGAGGGCATCGGAGCTCTAACTCTGGTCTGTCATCAACTTAGAGACAATAAAACTTTCACACCACTTATCTACAAACTAATTAAGGACTCAATTTACAAGCTCATTCTGTTATTTTGTTTTGTTTTGATCTTAAGAATGTCCATCTATCACATCTTGTTCCTACTCTGCTGTGTATATATATGTGGTTCTTCACACACCTTGTTATACCATGCCTGAGGAAGAGACCTAAGAAGTCTCGAAAGCTTGCATTTTAACAACATTTATTTTTGTTAGCCATTAAAAGGTATCATATTTACTAGATTGCTATTTTGTTTTTCTCACTGAGGAACAATAAAACTTTTCTTATCAACTGGCTAACACGGTACCAAACTTTTTTCTTTTAACACCATAATATTAACATACAGGTTTTTGCTTATTTTAGACTAGCTCTAACCCTAACATTTTGGTGCCAACATTACGAACAGGTAGACATTTTGCCCATGTCTAATTTTACATGTCAATATTCTAAAGTTGACATTCAAAACCTACCGACAATGTGTTGTTGACATACAAGAATGCAATTTGTGGATTGGATAGTTGCATACCTAATAAAGTGGTAAAGCATATTTTTAACAAATGATTTCATGTTCCTTTTGCCAACAAGCTAATATTTTCACATTTTACAATCTCCCCTGATCATTTTGTTATTTGGATCTCAGGCTTAAGTCATCTTTCATGAACAATAGTTTTTCTAAATGTAATACATTTCCTGTGCTTATGTTAAAAAAGCTACATAAAATACACTTTTAAGCTGTTATCCCATATATTTTTATATGTGCTTTAATATATACAGCCACACGTTCCATTATTTACTTTGCATTGCTACATACAGTATTTACTCAAACTGCACCATACTGTATTGGGAACGACACAACATAATCTGTTAAGGTCATGGTGCTGTTACATAACTACACATAAAAGTGTAATTTAGTCTGCCAATTCTTATTGATGTGTGTCAGATAATTATTAATTCATTATATTTACCCTAGTGAAGATGTCCTCTGGGCCATTACACAGTTCAAAACAAATTCAGAATTCATGGGCTGTATCTATGTAATATTCATCTACTTTGAACTGTAGAAACAACTCCCTGGAGTCTTGATAAAATGTAGGGCATTCCTGCAAATTACCATATTTTTAGCGTGAGACTAATGATGTGCTTATTTTAAGATAGATAGATAATAAAAATAATTTCCAATCTATTGCAATGCTGACCAAGTTGTACAATTCCTATGAAAACAAAAACAATGCAAAGGGACTTTCGCACATACACAAACAATGGACATTTGTTAATTGCAGAAGAAATAAAATATTGCTTAACCCTTTGAGTGCCAAGGTAGCTGTGAAAGATGTGCAAAATATCTGCTAAGAATGCCAGTTTCGCTCACAGCGACTGTTATTTTTTTGGCACAATGTTTAACGAAACTTCAATTCGTTAACTTCAGATCATTTGCTGGCAATAACGAAAGTGATTCATATTCCTCGACTCTGACCCTGGCCTTTTTAGAAGATATTTTGAACATCTCTCACAGCAATGTTGGCACTCAAAGGGAAAACAGGGGTGGAATGTCCGGCTTTTAGGCCATATAAGGCCCACAAATATGGTTAACACATTAGTGGTGAGTTAATTCTAGAGATGTGCAGGCTCTGATTTACTCTGATTTCAAAGCAGGATCTTATTGGCTATCAACTGTCAACATTTGTCATGTGATTTGGGATAGTCAATAAGATCCTGCTTTGAAATCAGAGTAAATCAGAAACTGCACATCTCTAGTTAGTTCAATGTTTGATAAAATATAGCTGGCTATTTTTTCAGTTGATTATTTTGTATGGGCTGTAAATGATGTTATAAATATGCAAGTGTCCCTTGAGAGAAAAAGTATTACCACCCCTGACAACACATACAGTAACATGATGATCCAGTATGAAGTCATCAAAGTTCACCACAATTAGGTTCATTGTGGCAAAATATGATTATATTCAGCCAAATAATTTTACTTTAACCACACATTCACTCAGTGACCAAGATAAACAAGTAGATTTTTAACATCTAATGACAGCTTAATAGAAGTTGGAAGAACTCAGGGCTATCATAATGTTATGAGCATGGCTCAAGGTTTGAAATGGACTGGGGCTGTTACACAGCCCTGGCATTTCATTGTGGGTGCAAGCACAAAAATCGGGCATGCCGCAAGTCATGGTGGCCTGACCTTACAGCCTTATCCAGGGGATATTGGGGTCTAAAATTTAATGTGACCTTAAATGGGGTTCCAACATCGATGTTATTGTCAGGAAGGCGCAGCAGAGGTTGTATTTTTTTAGGAAACTTTGGAAGTTCAACATCCCTCAGAACCTGTGGCTTCTCTTTTATTATGTGATAGTCATGTCTGTGTTATGTTCCTCCATTATAGTATAGTTAGTATATAGATTATAGTCTTCAATATTGATTTGTTCAACAAGTAAGTGTGACAAACGTAGGCTAGAAAGGGTAGTGAGGAAGGCAGAAAGGATCATTGGGGTATATCTTCCTCATGTTTAAGAGTTCTATTTGTGTACAGCAGTGATGGCTAACCTTGACACTCCAGCTGTTGTTGAACTACACATCCCAGCATGCCCTGCTACCGTTTTACTATTAGGCCATGCTAAAAATGATGCAGGGCATGCTGGGATGTGTAGTTCAACAACAGCTGGAGTGTTAAGGTTAGCCATCACTGGTCTACAGTAAAAAAGCAGGCATGAAAAACTGCAAGGAGATCAGTTGCATCCTGGCTGTGACTAGTTCCAATTGCTGCCATCCAGCAGGCATTACAGAATGATGCCTGCAAAGACAGCTAGACACTTTAAAAGTTTTTCACCACAGGCAGGTAATTTGTTAAACAAGTAGTAGAGGTTATAATATTGTATTGCTGTTAGACGCTTATTCACTATTATTTAAAGTTAAAGTTATTAATGAAAAAGTAAAAAAAATTAAATATGTATTTTAGAGATATCGGAATGACCCCATTTACATGTCCATTTTGAAACAAACATTTGTTTCTAATAAGAAAACAAAAATACTTTGAAAGTAATTCTGTTCAATGGTCTACTGCCTCCTGTTTATTCAGACAAAAATATATGGAACAGGTAATTGGATACAGAAATAACAGAAAGAAAATGACGGTTCTCATGGAATATAAGGTACTCTTTACTTAGCACGGCGCCCATCGCGGGCATCGCATGCACTAAAAAAACGGGTGCGATGCGACCGACGCGATGCCCGCGATTTCCCATAGGGAACAATGTTAAATGTCTCAATTGACCCGATTTTCCTGTTCAATGCCTCAATGGACCCAATTTTTCCATAGGAAACAATGTTAAATGGCCCACAGAGGCCAAATAGGCACCCTGAAGTGTGAAATGGCCCCCACAATTGTTAACGCCACCCCACGATCAGCGTGAACCCGAAGCGTGGCGAGCGCAGCGAGCCCGCGAGGGGCGGCGGTACGCGTCCTCCGACCTTTTCATACCCCCACTATCCACGTCGGCGTAGAGTTGAGAATAGAATAGTGTGGCGAGCGCAGCGAGCCACCGAGCCTGAAGCGTGGCGAGCGCAGCGAGCCTCGCGAGGGAACGCGGATACCTTCACAGGTAAACGCGTCCCTTCGCGGGCTTCACAGGTATCTGCGTGCGCTCGGCACGCTTCGGGCTCGGTGGCTCGCTGCGCTCGCCACACTATTCTATTCTCAACTCCACGCCGACGTGGATAGTGGGGGTATGAAAAGGTCGGAGGACGCGTACCGCCGCCCCTCGCGGGCTCGCTGCGCTCGCCACGCTTCGGGTTCACGTTGATCGTGGGGTGGCGTTAACAATTGTGGGGGCCATTTCACACTTCAGGGTGCCTATTTGGCCTCTGTGGCCCATTTAACATTGTTTCCTATGGAAAAATTGGGACCATTGAGGCATTGAACAGTAAAAACAGGTAAATTGAGACACTTAACATTGTTCCCTATGGGAAATCGCGGGCATCGCGTCGGTCGCATCGCACCCGATTTTTTAGTGGATGCGATGCCCGCGATTTTTATACCCGCGATGACCACTATCAAAATCGTGGGCGCCGTGCTAAGTAAAGAGTACCGAATATAATTGTAGCATTAGGAGCAAGAATGTTAAACTTTTTAAAATAATATTTCTATTGTATCCATATTGTGAAATATTAACAACTAAACAAATGAAAAGAGAACACAATTTAAGTTATCCATATTTTCCAACTTTCCTGAATGCTAGGGAAACTTCCTGAAATAATGGTGATCTCCATGTCTCCCTGAAGAGTCTAGAAAACTCTCTGAGGGCAGTTTGAATGTGTGCAACATCCTTCTCAGCCCAGCATGAGGGAAGCACTGGGGGGAAGAATACTTAGGATGTGTACTACAAGTATATGACCGCATCTATGAAATACACCATGGGACTGTGTGCCAAGGATTTTTTTAGAAATTACAAGTAATTTCTGCTGATTTACTTGATATGCAGTTCCACTATAGGGCATGTGTGTTGCCTTAGTGGAGTGTTTGTTTTATTACAGTAGATCTGTCTCCAGGGTATGTGTGATGGATGCATGAGGAGTGTATCATTTAAGATGATCAAAAAAGATGCACTTGTAGGTTTTGTAAGCTAAAGAGCAGATTAATGCCATCTTTGGAGATTCTTTTGTGGCACTGCAGATCATTTTTTTCTACAATTATGCAGTGTTTGTAAAGTATACTTATTTCAAAGCATCTGCACCTCCCTCATTCACCCATTATGTACTTTAGCTGTTCTATAAATTGGTAAATAAAGAAATATCAGAACGACTGTATCTCCCTGTCTATCTTTCTATGGATCTATAAACACACACAGTGGCACTAAAAAGTTGTCGTCCCTTCCTGTTTTGTTCTCTTTTGGACAGTTTTTCACAGATAATTGTTTCAGCTCATCAAACAAAATTGTATAATAGACAAAGAAAAATTAAGTAAGCACAACAATTTTAAATGATCCTTTCTTATATTGAAGGAGAAACATTTTCCAACACCAACTGGCCCTGTATTCTTTGCTGCTTTAGTTACTCAATCAACCAATGAACCAAATTGAATTCATAAATTTAGTTCAATGTAACTAGACAGAATCAGGACTGATTACTGTCAGCACAGTTGAATCTTAACATCACTTAAAAAGAAAATTTCCAGCAATAAGAACTTGGCTAGAAGGACTCAACAAGAAGCAGAGCGTGCCGCAATTTCAGAAATTAGAAATGAATTGAAATAAATCACTCTAGAAAGGGTTAAAAAGCTAAGACTTTAAGACTCCAGTGAACCACAGTGAAATATAATTTCCAAATGGGGAATTTTCCTAGGAGTGGTTGGATTACAAAAATGTCTCCAAAAGTGTGTTGATGGCTCACTCAGGAAGTCACAAAAAAAATCCAAGGATCTGCAGAGCTTGTGTGATTTTATGTGTTTATAATGTATTAAACATCCACCATGAGAGACTGTGCAAAAATTCTATCCATGAGCGTGGCTAATGTTCTTTGTACTGATAAGACTTTTTGGAAGACGTGTTCAGTTACATATGGTATAAAGCTAACACAGCTGAAGCTAATCCAAAAATATACTGGCAGGTTAATTGTCTCTCAACAAAAAACTAACCCTAGAATTAATAAATGTCCATGTACATGAGGGTAGGGAATACAGATTGTAAGCTCCACTGTGACAGTGACTGATGAGAATGTTCAAATATGCCTTATAAATTGTTGCAGAATATGTGTGCACTATATAAATAACTGGTAATAACTAATAAACATCATTCCACAATAAGAACATAATACAGTCAAATATTTTTTGGGGGGGTGTTATGGTATAGGGATATTTTGCTGCTCAGGACCTGGGGACTTGCCATAATTGAAGGGATCATCCATTATGCTCTCTTCCAGAAAAATTCTGAGGTGGAATGTCTAGTCATTAGTTTGTGAGGTGAAGTTAAAATGCAGTTGTGTTAAGCAGCAAGATTATGGGGTAGATGTATTAACAAATGTTAAGTGCATATGCTGCACTTAACGCTAGTTAACTGGGCGGATAAAGTTTTTAAAATGTTTTATCAGGGCACCTAATGTGCGCTAGGGACAGCCTGCTGATTAACACTAGGTGTAGTTGTTTCCTTCAATCCCCCCAGCACTTAGCAAGGGCTAGCATTGTCATATTCCACTGCAGGGAGCCAATAGCCCTGCTACTGGCTTCAGACTGTGCTGAGATCTCGCGATATTAGCGAGATGGCGCACATGCCCAGAGAGCTGGGGGAGAGAGGGGTTTTTTTTCAAATGCGCCAGCACAGCATAGACGGGATTGCCGATAGGAGAGCCATGGACACAGGACATAACAGCTGCAGGGGGATCATACATCGCGCGGATATGAGTTACCACTTTACTCATTACGCAGGAGAAGCGAGACTCATTATTTTTAAAACATTTAAGGGCATATTAATATATCTGCCCCAATGATCTAAACCACAAGAACAAGTCCACCTCTGCATGGCTCAAAAGAACAGATAAGGTTTTGGAGTGGCCTAGTCAAAGCACTGAATTGCATCCAATTGGAAGGGTGTCATAGGACCATAAACAGGCAGTTCACACTTGAAAACCCTTAAAGGTGGCTAAATTAAAACAATTCTAGGTACTTGTGTATTTTGGCGGCGCCCCGATGTCCGTCGTACGATGAACGGATTGCATCGCATGCCATGCACCCGATGGCATGCGATGCGACGCGATTTTGACCCCCTATACGATCAAAAATCGTATAAGCACCCTAAAGGGTGCTTTTGAGCACCCTAATGGGTGCTTACAATGTTAAATGCACCCCCACGCCACCCCCCCCACTATAAACGTGAACCCGAAGCGTGGCGAGCGCAGCGAGCCCGCGAGGGGCGGCGGTACGCATCCTACGACCTTTTCATACCCCCACTATCCACGTCGGCGTGGAGTTGAGAATAGAATAGTGTGGCGAGCGCAGCGAGCCACCGAGCCCGAAGCGTGGCGAGCGGACGCGGATACCTTCACAGGTAAACGCGTCCCTTCGCGGGCTTCACAGGTATCCGCGTCCGCTCGCCACGCTTCGGGCTCGGTGGCTCGCTGCGCTCGCCACACTATTCTATTCTTAACTCCACACCGACGTGGATAGTGGGGGTATGAAAAGGTCGGAGGACGCGTACCGCCGCCCCTCGCGGGCTCGCTGCGCTCGCCACGCTTCGGGTTTACGTTTATAGTGGGGGGGTGGCGTGGGGGTGCATTTAACATTGTAAGCACCCATTTGGGTGCTTTACATTCTATAAGCACACATTAGGGTGCTTATACAATGTTTAATCGCATCGCATCTTTCAATTTACAATTTCAAAATTGTATGCCATCGTGCACTATCGTACGATATCGCGTCGCATCGCATACCATCGTATGCGTTATGGTATGCGATGCGA
Source organism: Crinia signifera (assembly GCF_055691185.1). Classification (NCBI taxonomy): domain Eukaryota; kingdom Metazoa; phylum Chordata; class Amphibia; order Anura; family Myobatrachidae; genus Crinia; species Crinia signifera. The sequence continues at coordinate 178,474,211 of NC_139220.1, forward strand.
TGGGCGCCGCCAAAATACACAAGTACCCAATTCTACATACAACAGTGGCCCACAAGTGGCCCATACTTGGTTAAAAGCAACCCAACCACTTGTTAAGTTTAGGGGGGCAATTCACTTCCAACTTGCATACTATAGGGATTGGATAGCTTTTTCCTTTAATAAAGGAAACGATCTAAAACTGTATTATGGGTTACACTGGTTGTGTTTGTCAATTTTGAAGATATGAAACAATTAATTGTGACAAATATGCAAATAATAAATTAAATTAGGAAGGAATGTTTCTAGTGATGTACGCTACAATGTAAGACCACTGTCACAAACTATACTTTTGGGTGCTTAAAGAGCTTAAGAGGACTTGTATTGAACGTGTTCACTAGGACACAGTGGAAGATCTCTATATTTTAATAAGGGCAGGAATTCTAGCCTCAAAAGTTACTTAATAAAAAAATGAATAGATAGAACAATCAAAAGGGGTGCAGATCCACAAATCACAAAAATTAAGGCATGGATTAATAAATAGATAGTGTCTATATAGACAGTCAATAGTTCAATAATGAAAGGTCAACAGGGTCAAACAGTCGACATGAAAAAGGCAAATCCATGAAAATGTCAACATGAGGTTTTCTATTTTCTATTAGTGTTACTTGTACCCTCGCATTTGCTCGCCAAGCTTCAAGCCTGGTGCCTTGCTTTGTTTGGCACACTTTACAGATGTACTTCACGTGGATGATAAAGTATGAAAAAGTCCACAAATTGTGCAAAACTCATGTCAGGCAGGATCTTCGTGCTCCCAGCTGGGTTGTCCCTGAGATGTGTTATTGGCAGCAAGCAGGTAACAATATATTGTGCAGTCATACACAGTATCGCGTAGTGTGTACAGCCACATGATATATTGTTCCATTGTCCATTGGGTCCCCATGATGTGTACTCTAATTCTTCTTCTGTCAGTTGGTGGGGGCTATTGGCTCCTCTTCAATGTCAGCACTTGTACTTTATATAAGGAGCAGGAGTCAGACACATCTTCAGGACACTGGCATGAGATCAGGGATTCTCTGGGCCCCTTCCAAGCAAAACACACATGGGATTCCAGCATTACCACGTCCTAACCCCAAATCTGCTATTATATAATTCCATATTACAATCATTGTAAAGTAAGCACGACTTTTTCTGTAGTAAGTTTTAGTAGGCTGTCTAGTACAAAGCATGACTTTCTTCATTGCATAGTGATCCATATTAGATACATTAAACTGTGCATAATTATTATACACTCTTTGCAATGATGCATTCACTGTTCTATATGGATGACAATGCATATTTGTGAATATAACAGCATCATTCTTCCAATTATAATAATCAATTAAGGCATTACCTACTTACATGAATTTGAGACATTTTTATTGCTAAACGATGCATGTGGGGGAGGGGGGAATAACAGAACCCGCTGTTTCCAATTTCACCCTATAAACTAACTATAAACTAACATTTCTGCTACAGTAGCTTAACAGTGCACTGTGACTGTATAAAACAGAAGAGGCTACTACTCTCTGGATTGCAAACACCAGCCCTTATATATTATGTTAATTCAAGTAAAGTAACAAAATATAAACTATATTAAATAATTTCTGATTTTACTGTAAATTGCCGAATGGACACATTTGGAAGGATTACTTGTTAGTGTATCTCCTATTAGCAAAAACACTGAAGAAATGGTATACATATACATACCTGCATCCGACATGACATTTGTTTTACAGTATTTTGTTGTTATTTTTTTAAGTATTTACATTTAAATCTAACTTAACCTAAACTAAATTGAATTAATGCTGTTTGAAATTGAAACCAACAAGAAAAAAGTGAGAAATAAACAGAAAAGAAATACTGTACATTATATAATATGATGCAGAGAATTAAGCATTTAATTACCTTTGCAAATTACTACTATTGAAAAACATCCCCAAAAAAACACAAATGGAAAGAATCACACCAAATTTGTGCTGTGAAAAACAGATAAGGCAATTACTCATTTCTAACCTGTTTCATGTTTTGGTGATAAAAATGACACTAAAACTGTGATAACAATTTTATATTAAGAACTTGAGAGAAGACTGTAACAAAAGTATATTTACAACATTTTCTTCCTCCTGCAATTTATACAAGCAACTATATACTGTATATAACACACACACACATGCACATATAAACACACATATTTAATGAGCTAAAAAAGGGGAGTACAATGTAAAGGATTGTAAAAACTTAAGATAATTAAAATAATAATAAAAATGTAAGATTTAGAACAGCTATATAAAGTTAAGTGTAGTTTTCATGTGTCCATAGATCCTCCTGGAACGGCTTCACAGTCTTTATCCATGGGAGGAAAATTCACAGGCCAAAAAAAACCCATCACCATCAGGGTGTATTTTCTGCTTGTAATGTATATGCTAATTGCTAATAAACTTTTTCATCCACATTTTGGAGGGGATTCAAGGAAGGGCCATTTGTTCATCTAGACAACATCACTAATTGGCCCCCTCAGTATTCATTTGCAGGCGTTATTGCCTCTTTTTAGTACTTTTTCACTGATGCCTTTTCACTTTTTGGGTGGGTGAAAACACCTGTAAATTTGACCAAAAGTGGACAAAAACACATGGATCTCCCCGAAAAACCACCCATGATGGATTTTTTTGACATGGATCTCCCAAGAAAACACCCACAATGGATTTTTTGACCAGGTGAGATAGCATGGGCATTGAATAGGTCAAATCCAATTCTCCCTAAAAACGGACAGAAATTGTTGATTTTTCACCTGGCCAGTGCTTTGTTGTCAATACCAAGGTATGCAGTCTGCAGTGCTGGAAAATCAAGAGAACAGTGCTTTGTTGTACTAACGTGCTACCAAAGACTCCAGTGCAAATACCAGCTATTGCACCGCCTGACATCCTGGCTATCCTGAGAAGCTGCATCACAGTCTTCCCATGATAGCTGTCCTGCCATGCCTGCTGCACATCCCTGCATGTCAGGTTTAATCCTGTTCACCAGCACTGCTGTTTGCTGATGGCTCAATCCCAGTCTCCTACAGTGTCCTGCTGTTTCCAGCTCTGCTCATTGGTCAATCCCGCTGCCCTGCTGTTTCCAGCTCTGCTCATCGGTCAATCCCGCTGCCCTGCTGTCTACAGCTCTGCTCATCGGTCAATCCCGCTGCCCTGCTGTCTACAGCTCAGCTCAATGGTCAATCACGGTGTCCTGCTGTCTCCAGCTCTGCTTATCGTCAATCCCAGTGTTCTGCTCTGCATAATAGTCCACAGTCTTCACCTGCAACATCCAAGGTACTGTTTCTTTCTTATTATGTGGCTGACCTGCATCCTCTCAGTCCACTACCTGTGTACAAGTATATTAAGTGGATGACCCGTATTCTCTCAGTTCACCACTCCTGCTCAAGAGCGCTAAGTGTCTGACCTTCAACCTTTCAGCCCTCTTGCATCGCAGACTTTACTGTTATTGCTATAAGTCCAATCTGCTGTTATTTATGTTTGTCATTGTATCTAGTGCATCAATAAACCTGTGTTAAAACCTGCTACAGTTGTTGTTACCGCCTCCTACTCCAGCCTTGTCCATGTCCACAAACAGCCTTACCCATGACAGTGGAGAGGACACTCAAGCACACTGGAAGTGTTGCTGCATAGGCTGGCCCTGGTGCTTTCTCCCACAGCTCTCAGCTTACCATGAGGTGTAGGCCTGCGAACAGTCTTGGTGTTGTCATACATAGGGATGGTGGGCCTGGTCCAGGTGTCCTCATGACAAAGGCAACATAATGATCCTGAGTTTTGTGGTTGTAATGCAGTCCTTCTGTAATAATTTTGGTTTGTTACTACAGAAGGACGGAATCGCTCCCTTCCTGTCAGCACCAGCAAGGGTGTATGCACTTGCCAATGCCGGCACTGCACCGGGTCCTCGCTGCCACCAATATCGCCAGGTATATACATCACTTAGGCCCTTATTCAGATCTGATCGCAGTACAAATTTGTTCTCAAAATGGGCAAAACCATGTGCACTGCAGGTGGGGCAGATGTAACATATGCAGAGAGAGTTAGATTTGAGTGGGGTGTGTTGAAACTGAAATCTAAATTGCGGTGTAAAAATAATGCAGTCAGTATTTACCCTGCACAGAAACAAAATAACTCACACAAATCTAACTGTATCTATACATGTTACATCTGCCCAACCTGCAGTGCACATGGTTTTGCCCATTTTCAGAACAAATTTGTACTGCGATCAGATCTGAATAAGGGCCTTAGTGTGTACCCAACTTAAATATAAGAGGTAGGCACAATTTACTTATTTTAATACTATTTAAAAATGTATGAATAAAAAGCTTTTATCCTAGGAGTGATGTGAAAAAAATGCTGATACTCTAGGGTGCAGAGAACCAAGAAAGTTTGGGAACCACTGCACTATCCATTAGCCTAAAATCCCTGTCATATATTAACCAATATATAATATAAATTATATTTTTTTACTAGTTATACAGTAAAGCGCACACACGTTCCTCAGTTCTTTACAGATAATATTTCACATTAGACCCTGCCCCAGTGAAGCTTACAATCCTGTATATTCCTTGCAACAACTTCTCTAGGGTTAACTTATTTATTTTTATTTGGAAGCCAATTAATATATTTTATAGATGTTATTTATCAGAAGCCAGCTGCAGACTCATGCTTTTAAAACCAACATGAAGGAAAATATATAAATACTGACTTACTTCAGAAATTGCCATTGCACCAGTTCTCTGCATAGTTGCATTTATTAAACAGCATGAAATACTGAATTTAGTAATCTGAAAAGCGTGAAAAGTTTATAAATACCACTTTCAGACATACGCCAAAATCCTGTGTAAACGCATAATCCCAGGACTAGCAGTATGTCTGAGCGGCTTTTCCCGGGATATTAGTAGACTAAAATCTTGGGTCCTGCACACCTGCAATTGACCCGGGATATTTACATTTTTTGTACCAGGTTTAAAATCCTGGGTGGTATGACTGAAAGGGCTATAACTCTTTCTGACAAGAGGAATACCTCCTTATACCCCTTTCACATCGCAGTGTGTTTATAATGGGTGACCCTGGTTTAGTGGGAAAAGGTCTGTCCCAAGTTCTAATTCCCAGGTCAAACCTGTGTTTGTAAAGTGAAAGAAGTAATAGTATTCTATTATATTAGTTGTACAGGTTGAGTATCTCTTATCTTAAATGCTCGGGACCGGTAGAATTTTGGATAACGGATTATACCGTATTTCGGAATATTTTAATATTTCAATTATGTATTTTGCAGTATCTTGCATTTATGTTGTATAAACACATCAACCACATAAAATACACACAAATATATTTTATTTGTTCAAAAAAACAAGATTTCAAAACATGAAACAAAGTTTGTGTACTATCTCAGATACTGAATGTGAATGCCAAGCAATCATTGTCTTGCACATATTCAGTGCCAGTTACATATCATGTCCCCCGTAGTGCTGTTACAAATGTCCCCAGTAAGTTTTTAGGAAAAAAAAAATATATTTTTTCACTTTCTGGAATGTATGGTGTTCGGAATAATTCAGATAACGGATATTTGGATAAGGGATACTCAACCTGTATTACTGTTTTGCTGTGTGCAAAAGGATACTTTTTTATCTTACTAGTCTGTCTTGTACAGATAATTGAAGGTGACAATTTAAGGTGCGGACTGGGCATGACAAGGTGTCATGTTGAACTCCATTTGTTTTTATCTATAAGGTGTGCCCAAATGAGAAGGAGATTACGGTTGTATGTAAAGACATTTTTTTACATGTGTAACATTGCAACTACACATAACTGCCATTGACATTAATGTACTGATCCTAGCACGTAGGACGGGAGTGGATGGCTTCAGTGTAGAAACTCCTAGGTTGCTGATGGATTCAATTTTCCACAGTGTCCTGCACTACCCTGTTACAGGTGAACTGTTGACCTTTCAGTGAATGGGCCGAAGATATGGGAGTCACATGGGGCGAGATCAGGGCTGTATGGAGGATGTTTCAGGACCTTCTGCACAAAGATATTGGATAGCAGCTCCTTGCACTGATCCGGAGGAATCCATCATGCATCCGAATGCGCAAAACAACTTTCCAGGAATAAAGTTACTGAGACAAAGCAGTTCACTACACATGCACAATTGGGGAAAACACCACGCCATCTATGGGCAAACACATTAACCCACTGTGATTAGATACAACGCTGATACAGCAAAAGTCTCCTTTTCATTTGGGCACACCTTATACATATAAAACAATACAATTGTGCGATTTGGCAGAGGATGCTCCTAGGCAGGAAGAAGCACTGCAATCATGAAACCAATTGAGATACAATGCTTAATCACATTAGTACCATGAAGGCATGCAGCATTCAACATATCATTTTCCACATCATTCTAAAATGTATTTGATGTTGTTCTGTACTGTACTAATCCCCATATTGTTATTCTCTTTTAATGATCCATTGTCAGATGTGTTGTCAAGGACAACCAGTGATACTGAATGCATGCAGGAAGAAGGAAAGGGATAAATTGCTTTCATTCTTATTGCTTGTTTTAATATACTATCACAGTTGACTATCTATAAATTAAGTATATCCTTTCCTATATTTTGTTGACGCAGCATGTGGGTGATTAATGATGAGTATTCCAGTAGTGATACAATGAACTACAGTATGATACCCCAGTTACGCAACTACTGTACCTAGTAGCAAGTCCAGGTCAGGGACATCACAAATTCTTTCCCAGAGTATTATTTTTATACATCTGTAAATTAAAAGGGGTACCTGCATTAATAACTGCTGGTGCACAATGCTTACATTAATTGGACCCATGTTCCTGCTGATTTGGAGTTTTTCAGTGTAACCCAGGGCTGGGCAATTGCGGCCCTCCAGATGTTGAGGAACTACACATCCCAGCATGCCTTGCATCAGTTTCAGCATGGCCACATAGCAAAACGAATGCAAAGCATCCTGGGATGTGTAGTTCATCAACATCTGGAGGGCCGCAATTGCCCAGCCCTGGTGTAACCCATTCTAGCTGCGTCTGGACATTACTATGGTCATCCTGGTTGTGAACACATTTACCATTGGATTTCTTATTCAGTTCTTTTTGAACTGGTCTTCACTTGCATGTGATGTTTTTATAGTGATGATAAACACTAAGGGGGAAATTTACTAAGATGTGTATTTATTAGGAAGCTTTTTAGGTTAAATGAATTTATGGTTTATGAAAACCCTTTTTCACCACAGTTGTTTATTATTAGCATTTTTCATTGTCAAGAATTTTATATAAAAAATGTATCTAACTAATCACACAACCAGACAAATCCCATATACAGTAAGACAGGCATTACGTGGAATAAAGTCAGTTTCTTTTGCAATAAAGTTCATGGTTGCGTAAACATACAGTGTATACACATAATAATGACAACATTTGACAGCTCACCTTCCTGAGCTATAAAGATTTGTCTGCTTTCAAAATGTTAGCTTTTACCTTCAAGCATAGCCTGTATACCAGCAACACTGCAAAATGTTCTAGATGTACCAGAAAAAATAAACACAAAAAATATATATTTCCATAATCAACATTTACAAAAATACAACAGAAGGCTGAATGTGCTTATGCAGTATGTGTTTTCTCTGTGAGTATCTGCAACAATGTAGCAATACCACACATTTGAAAAGCAAAATGACTTCCTCTGATATGATCAAAGGATTGAGAAGTATTGAAAATGGAGTGATTATATTTTCTTTGCAATGGCAGCCATCAGCTGAATTGCTCTGTCTTCCTGTTGTGCTTAGACTAGCAACTTAAAATGCCTGGCTTATCTATAAACAGGCATAATGCAAAGGAACGCTAGTAATTCCAATGATGCAACAAAAACCCAGATTTACAAAACAAAAATGTTCTGATTATGAAGATCACATTTTTTAACCTCAGTCAATATAATCCTTTTTTAGGTTGATTTTTGTTTTTAACTATTGCTTGACTGTTATAATTAAAATATATTTCTAATATTCTAATCCAAATTTATTTTGGATAAAGGAGGATTAATAAATAAAAAAGATATGTACATTTAGGGGGAAATTTACTAAGATGTGAAATACACTTCACAGGTCATGTTGCTATGGGCAACCAATCAGATCCTGTCTACTATCTCCTAGAGGGTGAAAAATAAATAACCATTTGGCAACAAAAAGACAGATGTGTAGTGAACAATATGAGGGTGTCTAGAAATACAACAAAGGGCGGTATTCAATGAGAATACCTGCGAGGTGCAGCGAATCCTTTTTTGGATTCGCTGCACATTCGCCACGTTCCGGAGCCTCGCCGGCTCCGGTATTCAACGAGTCAGGGGCAGCGAGCCCCTGACCAGCGAATATGAGCTCCTGCGGCGACGCCGCAGGGAGCCTGAGGACGGTGGCAGGCAGAGAGATGGAAGTCTCTCTGCCTGCCCCAGAACGTTTGTGGGGGGGAGGTGGGCTCCCTGGGTGCCAGGCAGCACAGGCTGCCCCCCGGGGGTGCCAGCAGGGGACCTATATTCACTACACCCGATCGTAACGATCGGGTGCAGTGAATATATGAATATGTAATGGGCGGCTTATTCCACTTCTCCATAAAAAGATAGCGATTGCTACTCAGTGAATCATGAAGAAAAAAACCTTCAAATGTATTCCCCATGTGGTCATTGAATAGGGTGATTCACCGGTTTAGTCAAAAATTCGCCAAACAGCACAAATTCGCCATAAAAACATGGCGAATCAGGCTCATTGAATACCGCCCAAAGTGTCTATTATCAAAGGATCAGCAACCACCTCTGCCCATTTTTTGTACACAGTTGCTTGAATCTGTGAAGCTACCAGTGGTCCTCTCAGTACACTTCCTGGTGGAGACAGCATCAATATATGTTTGCACATTAGCGGTGTACTGGATCACAGTTGTGAGTACATCAGCATAGAGTAAATCTCTGAATCAGGCCCTAAATGTGTATCCATAGATATTTTTCCTGTGTTCCTATACTGAAATAATATGTAGTAGATCAGGGCCGGTGCTAAGGTGTTCGGCGCCTCCCTGCAAACTTTAAATTTGCGCCCTCCCATACCTTATAAAATAATGCATTCTAGAGACACACGCCACAAAAAAAGTTGTGCTTATGCATAATGCCAACCATAATGTTAGTTACATAGAGTGCAATGCTGCACACCCATTTAAATCAGCTTGGAAGTGCTGAGCCACATGTAGGTTAACTTAGAAGCATAGAAGCTCGAAATCAGAAGCCAGCACATTCAGTAAACTCATGAGAAAAAAAGTATTATATATATATTGTAAGACAGTGACAGGGAAAGTCATAGACGGCAGGTACATTTCCCCTAGAATCCTGTCTTATGGCATATAGACTGCAGGCTATTTCAATCTGTGTGGTAAGCTCCGGCTTACAAAGGGTGTTCTGTCCTGGGCTGGTAATCAGGAGAACACCTGATTCTTTAAAAAGGAGTCAGCCCTCTCCATAGAGCTCTCTCTCTCTCCCTGGGTGTTGGAGGCAGTAAGCTGCTGCTAGAGAGAGACAAGGCTGTAAGTACTGCATTACTTGATCTATATCTGCTGTGTGTGTCCAGTGTCACATTGTGTGGCCCTGGTATAGAGAGGGACGTTTATTCTGTTTAGTTAGAGCTCAGACGAGCAGGTTTTTATTTTCTGTTTTGCCTGAAGTGTAAAGGCTGTTTTTAGTTTCTTGCTCTGAGTGCTGCAATAAACTCAGGCAAGCCCTGTTTTGGACCCAAGCCGTGATGTCACTGTCTAAGTCTGTGCCAAATCCTCACCTGTGCCTACCCGTTTGATGCTAAAACCCCACAATATATATATATATATATATATATATATATATATATGCCTCCAGAAAACTGAAACTCTCAATATTCTTTCATTTTCAGCGTGCTCTGCATCCATTTAAAAAAAAGTCCCCCTATATACAAACATAGTTCTTCCGGCATTGCTTGCTTAAAAGTGTTGTATATTTTACAAGTGAATAAAAATATGCATGCATCTAGCATTTGGAAAAATGGCTATGCTAGATGTGTTATAATCTTTTCTACATGTTTATACTGGTCCATGCATGCAGTTTTGGATTCACTTTAAAACATTTTAAGCAAGCAGTGCCTGAAGAACTGTTTGTGCATAGGGACACACATACTGTATATACATATATTAGTCCCTGTCACTTTCCTTTACCACAGTGATTTTCAACCTTTTTACCTTGGGGTACACTAAATAAGTTAAAAAAAATCCCAAGGCACACTATGATCCCCACAGGGCAAAACACATTGGCCCCCACAAGAAAAACAAACAAACCTATTGGTCCCCATATAAACAACAATCACATTGGTCCCCACAGGTAACAAAAATAAAATACATTGAAAAGAAGAGACCAGTTGAACTGGTGGTGGCTGTAAACTGGTTTGGGCATCTCTAGATCTGGGGGCACACTTGAGAACATTTCAAGGCACACTAGTGTGCCACGGCACAGTGGTTGAAAAACACTGCTCTACCAGTACAGTTTCTTAGGCATTAAGAACAGAGGTGGCAGTGGCACTCACAGAATACACACTCACAGACACTTCCCTATCTCAACTTATTCTAATTAACCATGTGAGTGCCACTGCCTCCTTAGTATTAATACATATGGTGCCTCTCTCCTAATGTAATGTTGGAGCCACCCGTGTGTCCTTCTGTCCCGGCTCCCGCATTGTGTCCAGCACTGTGTTAACCTGCTCCAGCAGAAACACGGCCACCCGATGTCTCGGCTGGCTCTCCCCCCTACATGCTGTATGCCCCGGACCAGTGTAATGACGTGGGCAGCGTCACTCAGCGGAGCGTGTGGTTGAGCGTCAGTACCCTGCGTCCAAGAGTGCTGCGGCGGTTTCCCAAATTTATTTCAATGTCCCCCTTTTCCAGTGCCTGATTCTGCCCAGCTGCTGGCACCACTGCCTGTCATATACTTTGACAGGCTCAGGATGCAGCAGCTGGCAGCTACAGCACCAGACTGTGCTGAGCGGGTAGCGCCGGCCCTGTAGCAGGTAAATGTATAATACTAGTAAGCCCTCTTGTAGCAAAAGCTCAAAAGCTAGTAAGCTAACTTGTGCCTCTGTGTTTGTGCATGAGTGAGAAAACAATGTAGTTTCACTTACTGCCAACAGATGGAAGCGTTTCAGAGAATCACAGATACTAGACATGTATGTATATATAATATATATATATATATGGAGATATAAGAACCGGCACTCCAAATCATGAAAGGTGAGGTGCTCCGGGTGCCATCCAGAAGATATGCAACTTGGAAAAAATTGGCGTCACTCCAGAGGACTTTCAAAAACTTGATTTTATGAAGAAGTACTTCTTCATAAAATCAAGTTTTTGAAAGTCCTCTGGAGTGACGCCAATTTTTTCCAAGATATATATATATATATATATATATAGATAGATAGATAGATAGATAGATAGATAGATAGATAGATAGATAGATAGATAGATAGAGGGAGAGAGAAAGAGAGAGATGATAATGATTTTAATTGCATGTTTTCAATATGAAATCAGCAAAATGGTAACATAACATGACCAACCAACATGGGATATAAATTTACAAGTGCAAAATGTCATGGACATATATGTTCTAGCTATAAAACAATACACTTTTACTGTACATCAAAAAGCAACAAAGCTCACAATTATGGTGTATTTGATTATATTACAAACATTCGGAAAAGTAAATGCAGATGAGCATCAGTAATATTAATACAAAGGACAGAACAGTCTTCTAAATATAATGATAGCACCGAATAGAAAAAATGGAACAATGGGGCAAAGTGATTAAGCATTGATAAAGTGAAAGGTGAAAATGCACCAGCCAATCAACTGTCATTTCCCCAAACACGCCAACCACTTTCACCGCTTTATCACTTTACCAGGCTTAATACATCGGCCCCAGTAAGTGATATCCTAGATCATAACACTAAGCCTCACCTCTATGTGGGAATTGAGGTGTTTTGTGTTCTGGTGGCCACTATATGGCATCAAATGGAACGGTCATTACTGTTATATGGTTCCATCATTTTCACGGGCTGGTAAATAGTATTCTATAATGAGATCAGGTGTGTTCAAAGAGAGCTAATGTATTTAAAAACGCAATTCTAGGGGAAAAAAGCAACACAAGCATCAATATGGTCAGATTTGACCTCAGATTTGACCTTTGATAAGAAGACATTACAGACTTAACACAATAATACCTTACAGGAACTTGGTAATTGAATGGAAACTTAAACTGAACACAAAAGCATAATTGATGGTGAGATACAGTAGCCTAAACATTCCATTGATTTACAGTGCATCATCATCATCATCATCATTATCCATCAGCATTTTCCAGTACATTAAAGGATATTTGCAACTTAAAGGTTGTTTGCATCAGGTTGACAGCTCACTTTATCATTCTTGCATTATGAATTCACATGTCTGCGTTACCTTAATTCAATGATTTACTTACTGTAACTGTGTTTGCTTATCTGTATCCGTAACTGACATTATCAATATTGATTATTATATAGACATGTGAGGCTGATATTCAGTGGAGTTCATGTGCAAATTATAGGGAATGCCTGTAGTCCACAAAGTGTTAATAAATTGAAATAATCTAGGCATATTCTTTGTTTTAAAGACAATTTTAGCACAATACCTGAGTGTGTGTGTGTGTGTGTGTGTGCGCATATGCATACACACACACACACACACATATATATATACAAAAATACAATATGGACCTCGTCTTGCGCTAAAAGATTCTGATATTATCTGCTACTCCGATAAGGCTCCCCTGTTAGTGAGAGTCTAACAACAAATACAAGAAAAAGAATTTATCGGAGAGCGCTGGACTTAGTACCATCTAGTCAATCATACAATAATTTGTTAAATGAGACACCAATCACATTTCAATTGACAATTCCTTGTCCCCTTCCCGAATAAAACGCGGAATCCGTTCAAGATAAAAGTTCTTTATTGAAACCCAATGCATTTCATCAGAACGACTTCGTCAGGGGTATGACAAAAAATTAATTTAATGGGCCTGTGCGGCAACTATATTTCATTCAGGACAGCGGTAAAATCAGTAAGGCGATAAGTTATGGGGAAGCCAATCTGGCTAAGTGTATTGGATATTTTCTGTAAAGATGAAGTCCTTGAGTGTAGGGCTCACATGACCCCTAAAATGATGAATTTTGGGGGAAGCCAATTTGGCTAAGTGTGCTGGATAACTTCAGTAAGGATCAGATCCTAGAAAATAGGGCTCGTATGGCCGATAAAGTAATGGGTTTGGGGAAGGCCAGGCCGGCCTGTTGTGTTGGGAATTCCCGTATGGATGAGATCATCAAATACAGGACTTACAGGGTCATGTTCATACGACTAAACTTTATAGATCCTGTGAGAAAAAGGTGGAATCCAGAGAGAGTATCGCCTCTCAAATAGTCACCACAGTGTAGCAAAATTCCAAGCTCCTTCACTGGCTATATATATATATATATATATATATATATATATATATATATATACTGTATGTCAGTGTAGCTGCAAATGCGTAATGTCATGTAGGCTTGCTTTAACATCAGTTTAATCCAGGGCACCTATGATTTACACAGGTATTATGGCTCAATAATACAGGTGAAAAGCCTGCTTGAATTTAGCCAGGTACAGAACCTGTGTAACTCAAAGATTAAAGGGCTGTTATGGCAAGCATATACAGTCAGGTCCATAGATATTGGGACATGAACACTATTGTCATATTTTGGGCTCTTTACACCACCACAATGGATTTGAAATGAACCAAACAAGATGTCAGATTGCAGACACCAGTCACCTGCATTCTGGGATATGTCAAGTCTAGTTGAGGTTTCTGAATGGAAATTGCTCATTCTTATGCAACACAGCCATGATACTATCAAGGTTTGGTGCAGATCAATTTTTTTGCCTGTTGTGGCTATATAGTAACAGCAACATAGTAATCAAGGTTGAAAAAAAGACGTCAGTCCATCGGGTTCAACCTATTTGACTTTAAACACTGACTTTAGTGAGTTATATCTATAGGATTACCTTTGTAGCCAGAAATTCATCCAGATTTGCTTTAAATTCATTAAGAGTAGTTGCTGTAACTACATCCTCCGGCAATGAGTTCCAGAATTTCACTGCTCTAATAGTAAAGAATTCACTTCTTAATTCAATAACAAATTTCTTTTCCTCATGCCTTAGTACATGCCTGCGTGTCCTAAGTATAGTCCTGTTAGTGAATATTTAATCTCCCAGTTCCTTATGATTCCCAACTCTGTATTTGAACATGCTAATCCTATCCCCTCTCAACCTCCGCTTCTCCAGTGAAAACATATTCAGCCTGGTTAGCCTGTCATTGTATGCTAGTAATTTGAGACCTTTTACTAGCTTAGTCGCCCTTCTCTGTACCGGTTTCAATTCATTTATGTCTTTTCTAAGGTGCGGTGCCCAGAACTGGACACAGTATTCCAAGTGTGTTCTCACCAATGCCTTGTAAAGAGGCACATTGGCATCCCTATAATCAATTCCCCTTTTAATGCATGCTAGTGTCTTATTTACTTTCGATGTAGCAATTGAGCAGTGTGCACTATTATTCAATTTATTATCTACAACGACCCCTAAGTTTTTCTCCGCTCCAGAAATCCCTATAGTGACTCCATTTAGCCTATAAGTAGCTTGTTCATTTTTGTTCCCATAATGAATTACTTTACATTTCTCATGGTTAAACCGCATTTTCCACTTTTTTGTCCACTTTTCTAGTTTAATTAAATCACATTGTAGAGTATCCACATCCTCTCCTGAGTTCATTTCCTGACATGATTTTGTGTCGTTCACAAATATTGCAATCTTACTCGCAATGTCACTATCTACAGAATATCGTTAATAAATATATGAAACAAGGTAGGTCCTAATATTCCCCTTTGGACCTTACCCCAGCTGGAATATATGCCATTTACCACTACTCTTTGTTCCCAATTTTGCAACCAGTTTTTAATACAATTACAAATTTTATCCCTAAATTACCTGGCTTTATTAATACTCTTTTATGAGGCACTGTGTCAAAAGCTTTTGATATTATACAGAACTCAACAGAGTCTTGTTTTCATTGATAAAGTAATATTTTAATGTTATGGTGAAGAATATGAATTTATAGCTACAGTTTACAGTTATAAATTCATATTCTTTAACCTAACATTTAAATAATAATTTATCAATGAAAACAAGACTCTGTTGAGTTCTGCATAATATAACCACAACAGGCAAGAAAACTGATCTGCAGTAAACCTTGATAGTATCATGGCTGTTTTGCATAAGAATAAGCCATTTCAATACAGAAACCTCAACTAGACTTGACATATCCCACAATGCAGGTAGTGACTGGTGTCAGCATTCTCCTTCTTGAGAGAGTCTCCTTCACCGAATTTAGAGTCAAGTCGGTGCCTAGGTATGTCTTATTGGTTCGCAAAGTCTTTATCCTTTTCCCCAGCCATGACCTAACCTAATTCTTGGAAGATTGCCTAACTTGACTCGGCAACAATATGTATCAGATAAATGAGACTATTTTCTAGCACTGAGGAAATATAATATGTTATTAATGAATGTTGTTTTTATAAATAAATAATAACAATTAATAAAGCCTGCACACAATTTAGGTTTATAAAAGACTTCAGCCTTCTGAGAATGTCAGGAAGTACAGAGAACACTAATCAGCTTAACACCTCGGTGTCAGAGTTAGCTGTCAGCTCTCATCTGTGAACACTTGCTGAATATATCTTCCCTTTTCCTAGCACTAATTGCAATATAAAGAGATTCTATTTCAATACCGGCAATCTGAACATCAATACAGGCAATCTAAACACCTGAACATTTGTCACAAATGCAATCTAATTCACACATGACTCAGCCAATCTTTGCTATGACAAATTTAGAACGCAATGTGTCAACTAACTGAATTTGCCTTGGTTCAGAATAATTGTTCAATGTACGTTACATTGCTGAATTAACCCCTTCAGTGGTGTTTTTTTTTATTTGGGAGCGCTCCCCACTGGGCAAGTTTTTTATGGGGAGTGCTCCCTTAAAAGAAACCCACCACTACCTCCCCAGGTCCGGGCAGCGCAGCTGCACTGTCAATCAGCGGCTGCCCGGACCTGCGCCGCGTCCCTGTCCCCGGCAGCCGGCTTGTCATTAACCGGCGCAGGGGACTTCACTAAGAAACCGGGAGGGGAGGGGGGAGGAGGCGGCGCCTTAGAGGGGAGGGAGCCGGGCAGCGCGAAGCTGCCTGAGATCAGTGAGTGAACTCAGCAGCGCTGCATGGCTCCAAACAGTGGCAATCCTGAGAATTTTCCGGGCTTGCCAGACTGGGCACTGAGGCACAGCCCGGAAAATTCTCGGGATTGCCACTGAAGGGGTTAATACAATATTTTCTCCTTAAATGTTAATAAGCTATGTAGATAATGTATGAATGATTTGATTCTAAGGAATTTTCCACTAATAAGTGTGATCATTTTATTATTAATTTGCATTTATCTACTCAGTATAACACTAGCACATACTAACCATGATGCACAGGATTCTGAACTTGACTGCCAGGATTTTGTACCCAACCCCACTATTATGTGTATGTACTGTTGTTAAGCATTTTGTCCAAGGTTCTTGATTATATGTTATATGATTTCTCATTTAATTCCTTTGCAGCATTAATATTTAAATTAAGTTGGGTTCTATTTTTTTTCTTTACCAGATTTGTGTCCCGTTTTAACTTTGGAATTACACTAGCAATTTATACTGTATGTCTTCAATATAAAAAAGTAATTGTTCTGGTGGCCTCTAAATACTGATAACACACTGTACCTGGCTTACTGCGAGGCAGCTGTTATAAATCAAACATACGGTGATGATTCTAAAGGCTTATCATGAGGCTAGTAATATAAGGGCCTGTAAAACTAATGCGAGAAGACAAGGCAATGTTGAAGGATGAAATGTGCTATAGCACTAAAATGAAAGAATAAAATTGCACACCTGCAATACATTCATTATAAAGAATAATTTTGCTCTCATCCAGCAGTGGCTGCTTGCCTGTGTGGCCATGGGAGGGGAGCCAGTGATTGATGGGTAATGCCATTGGGAGGTGGGGCAGCAATGGGGGTGCCTTAGGCTTAACAGGTGTGGATTAACTCTGGCATTGCTGAATAAGTTGACTTTAATGGATGGACTGCATCAGCTGCTGGCCGCAGAAGTCAGATAGGGCTGACCGCATACAATAGCAGGGGAGTGGCTGACCAAGGGATGCACTCCCTCTGTTATTGCAGTCCATACTGGCAGTCATAAGGGGAGAAAACCTGGGACTGTCTGTCTGTCTGTGGTTTTGGTGGTAGGTGGTGGTAGGGGGGAGGTAGGGCATGCAGCTCTGCAGCCCATTGGGGAAATCTGCCACTGCTCTCATCTTTCAGTTATTTAAGAACTCAATCAAGTTAAATTAAACAGTGCAAGCATCATAAAACGATTATGGACCTATTGACACTTTGTACATAGAGTACATATTTTTAGTAAAAATGTAATAAATAAGGCATGATTGGTTGGTACTTGTCTCTGACAATTGTATCTCTCTCTCCAAGCTTTGATAAATACCCCCACCCTAAATGAAAAGTTTTATTTACTTTGGCTTCCTTATGTGCTTTTCATATCAATATTCATACAGTATCAATAGGCTCAGTTGTTTATTTCCATTGCAATTATATATGGGACTAAACTGGTCACCGATATGCAGTGCAGTGAACACAGTAGATGTGTGTGTTGTTGAAGCAGCAAAAAATGTATGTTCACATATACCCTTAATTCCTGTTTTATCTGCTCTTACTTATGTAGTGGTGCCGTTTACAATTGGTAGTCATTTCCATACAGTGACAATGTATTAAAGTGCTTTGCATATTTTTTTTTCTAACATCATGCACCTACTTTTTCACAATTGCACATTCTTACAGTGTGTAAGTGCATGGCTCTGCTGGTCAAAATGGCAGTTCTTGCTAATATAATGCTGAAGGACAAGTGAGGAAATAGAGAACCCATAGCTGGAATCTTATTGGCTGCTATGGGCACTTCCTGTACACATTCAGAGACTCTGGGGGTTATTTTAAATGCACAGGGGACTGAAGTTTTGCATCTGTGCATACGAAGATGCAGGGTGCAAGCGGGAATGGCGAACTACATGTTCATGGACCCAGAACCCCCACGAGTAAGCCGGTGGCCATCGGGACCCCGAGTGTCAAGGGTTGTAACAGTCGGGATCCCTTCGTAGGGCTAATGACTGTCGGGATCCCGACTGGCTGTCAGCCATCTGGCACCGGTAGCAGTGGAGGTGGTGGGCGTGGGATTGGGCGTTCCAATGAAAATACTGGGCGTTTCCAGGGAAATCCGGCAATGACGTGGGTGTGCCGGTACACAGCTATCGTCAGCTGCCCATCTGTTTCCCGCACAGGGCGCTTGCAAATCAGAGACACCTGATGTGCGTCCGCTGGAGATTGCTGCTTTTAAAAAAATGGGAAAACTCTCCCAAAATCTCTCACTTTCTGATTCTCACACCGTATTCTTTAGAATCTGTACACAAAGTGCTACAATCAGGTCAAGCTCTTCTCATAAAGTCTTTCGCAATATGAGGACTTTTGAGTTAATGATCCATACTGCCACCAGTACAAGCACAAGCTGCGGGGGACACTGGAAAGGATCCTATTGTATTCCTAACAGTGAATAATTCAAAAAGAAGTATACAGTATATTCTTTTATAAGGTAACTAGAGATGTATATTGTATATAGGCTCCAAAAAAGTTTTGCTTTTCAAAGCTTTATACTTATAGGAAATGTGGTAAAACCTCTAAAAATGCAGTTGCCACAGTTGTTGACCACATTTCAACATTAGAACATCCCAAAGACAGCCATAATATTCTTATATTCCCTAAATTTCAGACATTTATATGAAGAAAACCGCAAAATTTAGCAAGGGGGTTGCATTTTTTTTTGTCCTTACTAGCCAGAGAAAATCCAGGTCCTTTTTTCTGGCTGGTAAAGCAGTTTTTACTTTTAAACATCATTTTTATTGATTTTCCAATAACAAAAAGAAGACATAAAGATATAAAACACAAAGCTACAGAGTGGGCTGCTCATTGCTAGGCAGCCCTACAGACACCAGTAAGCAACAGCAAAGATATCTTAAGGCAGAATAAGGCATCTCAGTAAAATGAAATGGAACAGAGAAGCTGTACTTAAACGAGAAGAAGAAAAAATGAAACAGGCAGAAGAGGAATGGAGGATGAAAAAGGAAAAGGAGGTAGTGTAGATGTTAGTAAGAGGTGTGATGAGATGGGATGGAGAGAAAGAGAAAAATGGAGGTACAGTAGGAAATAGGTGTCCAATTACAATATGTAATCAGGTGCAAAAACTGGCCTAAGTAATACACAATAAGTTAAACTGATTAATGAATTTTATCTCAACTGTTCCAGTGTAGATGCTGCTCCTTGGTATACTATTAGAGAGATCTCACCAATATTTACTGGCATCCTGGTAATTGCAAATGCAAACAGCCCCTGGTAGCAATGTCAATCAGCTGAGCACTCTGAGATGGCCACAGGCTGCGTACTCTGTAATGACAGAGGTACGTTGCAATGGATTTCGGTCTATGATAATTTTCGAATAACAGTTCATGGCAGCACAAAAAGCAGGAAAACAAGACAGGTGGAAGCGAAAGTCTCTTCGATGCGTGAAAGTGCAGGCGCTGGATAGTAGCAGCAAGTAGCCGGACACACTGTGCAGAGATGGTTAAGCAGGATGCCCACTCCTGGACTCAAACCAGATGGAGAGTTGCCAGAGGGAGGGTGCCTTGGGGGTTAATGCCTCAAGGATCGGAGCCAGCAGGTGGGGACACACTTGACACGTTTCTTCGTTTTAGTGTGGTAACGTTTTCATCAGCCAGTATATATTGGTGAGAATTCTCTAATAATTTAAGAAATAGGTGTGACTGTTTAATTTGTATACTACTTGAGCTATGTTGCCTGTTAGTAGAGGCAATAGACAAGCTCACTCTCTTTGAAGTCTATGGAGAGATACTGTGGAGGAAATTTACCAAGATGGGAGTTTTATTTCAGATGCAATGTTGCTAACAACCCTTGCTCTGACAACTTGAATTGAGAATAACCTTGATGCCAGAGAGTTGCACAGAGTCTAGAGACACTTCTAGAGATTGGGAATGAATGCATTCAGTGAAAGCGCACAAACACTCCACTGGGTGGAGAGTGGTACACATTTTTTGCATGCAATATAGGAGTTTTTGCTTTCTAAATTGCAATAGACTAAATCCTGCATTTTAAAGCTGAAAACTTGCAATATATAGCAATTTTGAAACACCCACAATAACTTCAGTGGATTTTTTTTTTTTTTTTTAACGAATCATGTCACTGCTGCCAAGGGTAATGATAATTTGCTCACATTTTTTTCAACCAGAAACCATTCTGAGGCTTTAAAGGCAGCAAGGATACAAAGTGTCAGTAAAACAAAATGAGTTTTTCCATCTAAGAGGGAGGGTAGTGGTCCATTTGAACACAGCAGCTGCTAAATATACAGTTTATTGTGTAATGATTAACCTGTGGTACAGAGAACCAACCTAGCAACCCTGGCATGCACATCCATGTTAGAAGCTATAAAATATATCACGAGACCATATAAATTCAATGTTCTGGTGAGCTACAGTTCAGAAATATAAAACAAATGCAATATACAGTATGGTATAGAGAGAAATTGCAAATTTGCAAATTTACAAACACAAAGCAGGACCTTTTTTTGTCCACAGAATTATTCTATTGAAACTGAAAAGTTTGCCATGCTTCCTAGGCGCAGTAGCTACAATGTTGTCTCTATCATGCCAGTCACATCAAACAACAGCATGAGCCCGAGTTCTCTTCAAAACGGGAAATGATTAAGAACCTTCTCATTTCTTCCCTGCTTTCAAGAATCTGTAGGAAATTACTTAAGTCTAGTAGACTATCAGTAACAATGCCTACTTGATAAGAAACACATATGGCTTCTATTTGACTCTTCAATAAGCCCCCACTAAAAAAAACGGAAAAAAAAAACATATCACTGACAATTATTTAAGCACCAGGCTTTTGCTACCAGTCTTATCTGTGCAATCTATAAGTGAGGGGTCTCTATCACATTGATGAGTGTCTCTATGTAACAAAAGCCAAAACCACAATGAAATGTACGTAAAAAAAAAATCAATCTGAAGCACCAATCAAATGTAAAGTATACGCAGCTTCAATACACTATATAAATACTGTGGGATTTGTAGCATTAACTACCATGAAGCACATAAGAAAAGGATAATTATAGAAAAGATTAACATTTCAGTACGCTTATCTTAGAATTAGTGTATGTCAGAACAGCTTTAATCTGAAAAGCTGAATACCACAAAAAATTCAAAGCAATTCCAAATAATGGACTTTCATGAGCATTGGATTAGAAATGATTCTCAGTTCTGCCATTGCATATGGGTGCAATTCGGACATGGAAAATAAAGTGTCAGACCATGTTGGAGTAGTAAATAAAGCAACCCCAGGAATTACATTATAGTGGGCATTAGTACAACCATAAAAAGAATGTTTGAATGACACAATAGCTTTAAAATAGCTTGTTTTGATAACAATGCCTTATAGAGGGAACAGAGGGTGCTGGCCTCACCTGCACATATCCAAAACAGTTAAATGATCTCCCCTGAATGATTACAAATGATAGTTAGTAGATTGCAAGCTAATGGATATCCTACATTTTGCCTGATTCAGGTTAGTATGGAAACCCTGTAGGTTAGTATGGAAACCCTGTAGCTTATGTACAAATCTGAACTACACATACACAGAACCCATTCCATGCATATCCACAATAAGTTCTGTGTGATCATTCGCAGCCCCCCTTAGCTGCAGCATGACGGAAGGCGCAGCATTTGAAGGGTGGAGCAGAGGCAGCAGCAGCATGGGCCATTCTACAAAATAAGTGCGTTACACCCATTTTGTAGGCACCCCGAGGTCAGGATCTGCGTGTTTGGATGTCACTTTCCTGGCCTGTTAGGAAACTGCCTGAGTTAACAAGTCTGAATTTCCTGGCAAGTCTGTCTGAGTGCACTTTAGCTCATACAGACTGGCCGAGGTCTGCAACCAATAGTTGAGCAATAGCATATTAGGTGTACTGATTACATAGCCCCTTTCCTGCATCTTTGCAATACCGTAAATATATGAATCAGCCCATTGTACACAGAACTGTCCAGAAACTATTTGTCAGCTTTTCAGACCTCATGTTTCTTTGCATCTCTCCTGCCAACCCATTCCCCTATTTATAGTCTTGGCCACTGTTCTGTGTGGATGTACAAAGGCCAATTTTTCTGTCGCTAACTGAAGCAAAGCTTCTTGTTTTCAAGAAATTTGAATCCACTGTAGAGCAGAGGAAATGTGGCACTTATGGCCTATTTATTAAAGTCTATAAATCATAAAAATATGGTGATATCCAAGCAAGGATAAAACGAGGTAGCATAACGGGATAATCGCTGGGACAGATTCGAACTGGAAGCGCTGTCCTGGCTGAACCTCCTCGATCTTAATATCCAAATTTGCAGTTCTAAGAAATTGGAACTAGTGTAGACATTTTGTGGAATTTGACAAATATACCCCATTTGTGCTTGCCTAGGGTCATATGCTAAAAGTACATATAACCAAAATATACATAATCAAGCTACAGCTTAACATCACTGGCAAGCTTCTATATATATATATATATATATATATATATATATATATATATATATATATATATATATATATATATATATAAAAGAATCTATTATATAAAATTAATTAAATGCCCCTCATAAAGACCATATAACAAATATAGAAAAATATATAACAAAATAGAAATGAACAGCATTTCACCTTCGCGATTATGGCCAGCGTGTATGGACAGTGATGACCGCTGTAATCGCTGGGGGCAAAGCCGCTCAGTGCATACACACTGAGGGGCCTTCCCCCTGCCTGGCTCTGACAGCGTGGGGGGGGGCGGCGCTATGCAAAACCATCCTCAAAGCCGCTCATCTGTTGGTAATACCAGCAGATGAGCGGCTTTCCTGGCGATGATGTGGGAGCTCGCATCACCGCTCATTGCCGGGCCGTACACACTGGACGGCTTTGTGCTAAAAGCCGCTCAAACTTGCTGTATTGAGCGGCTTTCAGCTCAAAGTCACCCACTGTGTATGGGCCTTTACTGTACACTTCAGTCCTACAGGTGAAAGATATTTGACCCTATTCTAACTGCAACAGTTAAACTAAAGTCATGGCTGTGTCAGTTCTCACATATAGGCCCTTATTCTGATTGAGTCGGACGACTGCGTGTGCGGTCGGACGGCCGATGTTTGTGTATGTACAATAAAAATGTTGGTACACGCTTGTTCAAATTAGTCACATTTTTCAAACAATGAGACAGAAAAATTTGGTCAGTACTGTATCTTGCTCTTTGTCCAAGTCACCAAAAAAAAAAAAACATTGGGCAGATGGTTTACAAGAAACATTAGAAAATCAAATGAGGTTTAACATCCTCTCTGCTGTGGAGCATGTAGTGAATAGATTATAGATGACTTAGTACCCAGTAAGTAAAACACGCTCTGCTAAATTGTATTTGTTTAATTAACTTTCCCATGGCTCCTATGACTCGATAGGGACACATTGCTGCATCCTCTATTGTATATAAAGCAATTGTTATTTCTTAGTGGTGACTGCACACAAGCCACATCTTAAATCATGGTGTATTTCAGGCCATGTTGCTCAGCCAATACAGCAATTAACCAATTTGTTCTTAAGCCAAAAATCTAAACTGTGCAGTCAGTAAAAAGCAAAAATGAGAATCTGATACTCTGTAAACTCAGCTTTATAGCAAGCCTAATGCCGGGTACACACCAGAAAGATTTGGCCTCAATCCTATCAATTTTGATGCAATTTCAACCAATTGTATGTAATTGGGCATGTTTTGGCATGTTTTAGATCCGATTCCGATCCAATGCACGGCCCCGCCAGTCGTTTTGGTCGCTTTAGGGATCCTACCTGCTGCAGTCAGGATCCTCAATCCAACTATGACCGGGTGCCCATCACATGCATATCGTTTGTGTTTTGTGTACAACCGCCGTGCGACCCAGCCTACAGTACTTGAGTGTCATTTCCTGAACACTCCCCCCAGAGCCATGCTTTTCAACATTGTGAACAGTGCTGACGCTGCGGTGGGACTGTCTAATGGATTCCATCCCAATGCAATTCCAGGCTGGTATGTTATATATCTACACAAGGCTCTCCTATGCTTTCCTGTGTCATTGATGCCCACTGATGCCACTGATTTATGCTATACTGACAGCATGCGATTTAAGCACTTTTTGTTATTTTTGCCAGGACCCAAGTACCTGACTGTGTCTCGGAAAATCGGCTATGGAGATGTTAGCCATAATCCAGAAAGTGTTCGGGGGTGAAAGCCTATCAAAAGTTACTGTTTTGAGAAGGCTCAAGTGCTTCAAAGACAGTCGAGAGAGTGTGGAAGTTGAACCCCGCGCAGGACGCCATTTAACCTAACAATATATTTTTGGGGTGTGTGTGGAAACTGGAGTACCTGGAGGAAACCCAAACAAGTATGGGGAGCATATACAAACTCTGCACAGTTAGGGCCATCGTGGGAATCAAACCCATGACCTCAATGCTGTGAGGCAGTAATGCTAGCCATTACACCATCCGTGCTGCCCAATTACTGTAATTTTGGGGAAATCAGCTATAATGCTGGCGATGCACCATACTTCTAGACCTGTGGACCCAACCCAACCCCCCCCCCCCCCCCCCCCACACACACACACACATACACACACACTGCTATACTTTTATTTTTGTTTGAGATTGTACCATATTCTGTGTGTATTCTTAAAATATGCTTAATCCTCTTTGTAACCATTTTTGTAACTAAAGCTCTGAAGTATTCTTGGAATTAAATAATTCACATTTCAGTTCTGACCCTGTGCTTCTTAGGAACCAAACCAAAGTCTAGTGTGTCCCACGTTATCAATTTTTCTATATTGTATTGTGTGTACAGGTACGAGCAAAAGTGTACCTTGCAAACTCCCGCCACCCCCTTCTGTCTATCTCTTCACTGGCTCCCCATTCCTTTCCGAGTTCTCTTTAAACTCCTCAACACCACCTACAAGGCTCTCTCCTCCTCCACCGCTCCTTACCTCTCTGATCTCTATCCACACTCCCTCCTGTCCTCTTCGCTCCATCGCTGACCGCCGACTGACCTCTCACCTAATCACCTCCTCCCACTCCTGTGTCCAAGACTTCTCTCGCGCTGCCCTCCTGCACTGGAACAACCTCCCACCACCCATCAGGCTTTCTGATTCCCTTACCTCCTTCAAGCGCTCCCTCAAAACCCACTTTTTTCGACTAGCCTATCCCTCCTCCTAACCTCTTTTGATCCTCCTATCCTGCCTCCGTTCCCCTCCGTTCCTACTTATCCTATTGTTTTTCATTCGTCCACCCACCTATTTTTAGTATGTTAACTCTTATGAGTAGGGCCCTCCTTCCTCACGTACTCACCCTACCTCATTACCTCACCTGTGCTCCTGTCCTGTTCTTCCCTTCCTCTACTTCATCTTCAGTCTCCTCGACAATTTTGACACCTACTTCTGAACTGATGCTGATTTTAGTTCTACCAGCTATACCCCTATTTATACTGTATTTTTCAACACACCCTGTACGTTACCTTGTAATTTGTTATTTTGTTTGCTATGTACGGCTCTGCGGACACTTTGCGGCGCCTTATAAATAAACGTACTACTACTACTACTACAAAGCCCTAAAATAGACTTTTTCTGGTGGCAATGATCGTTTATGTATAACCCCATGAGTCCAAAGTGACCCCCCACGTCACTGGCGGTGCTACTCCGATTGACGTATCTAGAGAAGTGACCGGTAGGTCTGCTAAATTACAGATTTTTCCTAAATTAAATAGGCAAGAAGAATGCCCAGAATTGTATTTAGGGGTAAGTAACACAGTAGCTCAGATGATTTGTGGGCACCGGATCCATTACAGTGATCTAGCCTCAATAGAATTGTACCTGTGCATGCAAATCATGGGCTTTTACATTTGGGACTGAGAACTGGACACATCTGCTGACACAGGTAAAACAATGGTTCATTTTTTAATGCATCATCAAGAACATGCTCAGCATCCATGATTCATGAGCACTTACAGTAAGCTGTGGTGCCTCTTTGGGACACTACTGTACAAACAGTATAACTATAGCAGAAATACAGTGCAATGGAAAATATGTATAGATGCTACAGGTGCTGATTACTTAATTGGTTTAACCATTAAATTGTAGTCATGAAAAGATGACAGCTCCACACAGACACACTCACAATAACAACACATACACACAAATACATACACTCTCGAACTTTCTACTAGTAATAGATAAAAGTATTATATTTCAAAAGGAATATCTTAGTAGTATGGTGATGTAATAGCTTATGTAATACAGGTCATTATTAAAACATTTTGCTATAAGCAGTTGCTTAATATTGTATTTGAAGTTGTGCCAGTCCTTAAAACGAGTGCCCTATTAAGTCAAGAATAAAGCAGCAGCCACTTAAATACATGAATAAAATATAAGTCTTACTGTGCACTTTTGTATTTTTGTCTTATTCCCTAAAATTTGCTCAACTATTTTTTTTTTCTTGTCAATAAAAATGCAAATATATAATACTCGGTCTTCAATAGCTTCCCATTACTAAATTGGTCCTGAAATTATACCCAGGGGAGAATATGAACTATCGCAGAGCCAGGAAAGTGTATAAGCTAACTAAAAAGAACAAACATACTGGCAGGGATATGCATCAAGCCTTGTAGAGAAATACAGCAGAGCAGTTGCATAAAGCAACCAATCAGTTTGGTCAGTTGAAAGTCTGTGCTAGGTAAAGGACAAAAGCTGATTGGTTTGCTTTGGGTAACTGTCCCACTTCATCTCCTTTCAAAGCCAGATACATCATGGTCATCAGACCAAATCTAAAGGCCTCAATACACTATGCGATTTGGGCCCGATTTCACCTGATTCTGGCCCGTATGATCTCCGGATCTGATCTAATGCACAAGGGACTTATTTCGGTCACATCAGATTGGAGCCGGAGATCATACGTGCTGCACATAATATAAATCTTTTGTGCAGCCATCAGCGGCACATCGTGGGTGCATCTAATTTGAGGAAGCCTGGCAAGGGAGCAGCTGGGGGGGGGGGGACTGAGAGCCAGGCGGCTGCTGATTGGTTGAGAGAGCTCTCTCAGACAATCAGTGGCTGCCCATTCATTTGTATTTTATTTTAAAAAATTTCCCTCCACCCGGCTATCGACGTCCCCCCACCCGGCTCTCCCTCCACCTGCAGCTCCCCAGGAGTCATATGCGATAAATCTTGTGCGATTTATCACATGTAAAAAATGGCACATCAAATGTAAGCCTACCGGAGAGCTGCCAAGGATCGGGTCCGACTTGTCCTTCGTTCTAGTGTATGAGGGGCCTTATCTTCAGTGCACATGTTTTTTTAATTTGAGAAAGATTTTGCTTTTGTGTTCAACTCTGAATCAGGCCCTTAATGCTGTCAGGGGTTTATTTACTAAGATGCAGATGGCATTTTGCGGTGGGCAAACTTTCAGGTTCTATCTATTATCTTCTAGAACAGGGCTCGAGAAATCCCGGGCGCCAGAATTTCCTTCCCGATGTCGTGGAGTGTCCTCAGCAGCGGGAAGCAGGGTTGTCAGCACGGCTCCAGCCACCTGCCTGCAGCCCTGCTGTGTTCCTGCCCAGCATCCCCCTCAGTGCGGCACTTGGTGAGAGGGAGCCTGCTAAGCATAAGTGCGGCGGCCGGCTCCCCTGCCCTCCGCTCAATAATTACTGCCTGCTGACGCTGCAGACCGCAGGAGGGTGTCTTTCTCCTTCAGTGATTATCGCCACAACACCGTCACAGCCTTCCGCCTGTTCTATATGTGTAGTCCCACTGCCGCACTCGGCCATCTGTACTGCAACCCGGGGGCACAGCACAGGCTGTAGACTGCTGAGCTGATGGCTGCGGCGGCGAAACCACACATATAGTACAGGTGGCCTGTGCAGCACAAATAATTGCGCATGTTCCTAGCAGGTGTGGTGGTGCCTAAGCCCTCCTTCTGCTGATATATATATGCTATCGGCAGTGGATGACAGACTGGTGCTCCATACACCTCATAGAAGGTATTTGGAAAACATTACCTCCTGTTCTTCTGCCGAATTTTCTGGTCTTAAACTATTTTATCAAAACTGATGCTGTGCACCTGCACATATCACCAGGATCCATAGAAGATCCCATACTTGTCGCCATACATTGGACACTATTACACGCAATTTGCACATCCAGTGTCTCAACTATAGATTGAAATTGTTACCCCTGAGGAAGTCACTTGTTGACGAAACGCGTTGGATGTTTTCTGTCTTGTAAAAACAACAAGGGCGATACTTCGGTCAAATGAAATCGACAAATCACAAGAATGTTTTAAATTATTGTTTTTATATGTGATTTTGTATTAAATTGTCTAAATTGTACAATGAGTCTGTAATAATTACAGTAATTTTTGGTGGTGCTGATTTGTAATAGTGGCGCACTCTATTTCCATTCTTTCCATTTCCATTCCTTTCCTCCACTAACAGGGGGGACTAATTGAGTTGCTGCCTAAAACTTATTATAGTAGCGCATTGAAGGGGTATTCCATTGTTATATATATATATATATATATATATATATATATATATATATATATATATAATATGAGTTTTAGACCAGATAGCATGCCTGGAATCAAACATTAATGTGATAGCTATGTGTATTGTAGCCATTTTGAGCGATAGTGTTAGGACCTGCAGAAAAGTGGGGTCCCATGAAGGGGGCTGCAGGCTTAAATGCATTGAACAATTTATGAACATATATATATATATATATAGTGTTCCGGCCGGTACTGGGCTTCCCCGTGGACACTGGCAGGGACAGGCAGCAGGCTCTTAGGGGGAATGCCAGATTTGTATTTAGCACTAGAGAGAATGAGAGAGTTAGTTTCCTGTACTTATTGTTATTAGAGGATGGGTCCAGGAGGGTTGGGGCTCAAAAATAGTCAGGGGGGGGGGGGGGCACCAAATTACCAGATTACTGCCTTGTCCCGGGTATGTAATTACGGCATGTGGTATTACATGTAATAGGCATTAGAGTGTGTGGCATATTGTGTAAGGAGCATTACGATGTTTGGTATAAATGTGTAATGGACATTACAGCGTGTGGTACAGTATATGCAATGGGCATTAGGTGTGAATTTTTGGTGCGCACTGTCCCTATTAGTGTATCTGGCTTGTACATTTTCATCCTGGCTCCTAGATTTTAAAGAAATTTGTCAAGCCCTGTTCTAGGAGGTGCTAAATAAATTAGTAGATTCTGATTGGTTGCTATGGGCAACATCCCATACTCAATATAACTCCCTTCTTAGTAAATAAACTCTGCAGTCCAAAATTTACCAGTGACTTGATTGCAATGTAAAAGGGAAAGACATGCACAGCCTGCCCCTGTAAGCTGAATTACTACTAAAATATGTATGCATATGTACACATAAAAATAAAAACAATGTCACAGTTAATGGTTTTTGTATTAAACCGTATTAATTTGGCAATCAAGGAATGAGGGTTTATATGTGCAGAGCAGGGAGGCCAGCACTGTTGTGCCTAGCAGCGCCCTGACATCTAGAAACGTTCTTGCTTTAATTCTGGCATGAAATTAAACACAGACGTTAGCTATCACGTCATTGGGGATGTGTGTGTACCTATTATGTGTCAGCTCGATGCAAAAAAAAAAAAAACAATATTCCTCAATGACTGATGTTAATTGCAATTCAGTGTCCCTTGTTAATAGCATCAACGTGTCTGCTTTTCCTGTCATGTTCATGCTGGACTGAAATAGCAATAGGTAGGCATTGTGGGATATGAGTGAAGGAAAAGGATTGCTTATTGTTTATGACAGAAAATGTTCCATAGGAGTATTGGGTATTTCATGATTTTGCACCTAATCATATGTTCTCTTAAGAGGGTATTTCTTGGACCCTTTATTGTTAAATAAAAATGACCTAATTGGTAAACTTAAATTAGATAATAACAGAATTAATTTGCGATTTGGTCTTAATTTGCTAAAAATATCATATAAATTTGCCAAATAAATCTCACCCTCATAGTGCATGCATTGTGAGAACGAAAATCAGAAAGCCTTTATCTACAGTTGCGATGTGCTCTGCAACGGGTGGCTAGTGCTGTAAGAGAGATATGAGGCTGCATCCAAGGACGCAGCAGGAGGCTTCTGATTTTAATAGAGGCCTCCTGCTGCATTACCACGCAGTGCTATCACTGCAGTAGCAGTGAAATAAAATCCAACTGCACTGGAATGACCTCCTTTATTTCTAGAGTACCTATCTAGAGAAACCTAGTGGGGAAGGGGGGGGGGGGATTAGGACTTATTAGGGGTGGGGGAAAGCAACAGAATGATCTATATCACTGGGCACATTTGTAAAAACATAGCACGTCCATGATGTTTTGGGGCATGCTGAAGCCATCAACTGCATTCACTGGACTCTGCAATGGATATTCTGTGTAACCTTAGGGTTGCTCAGATGTAAGATGGTTGCCATGATGTTGGTCCAATGCTATGGGGGAGATTCTCTAAAGCAGAAATGCGGTAAAAACCCCGTTATCTGTTTGCTCTATGGCCCCTCCACAGTGGCAGCGCTGTGGAGGAAATTGCCAGCAAAAGCTGGCGATTCCCTGCAGAAGCCTATGGGCTTCTTACCGCAGCGCTGTGTGAGGGATCCGTCACAGATCCCTCCCAGCATGCGCAGGTGGACTCCCGGGTCACAGACCCGGAAGTTCAGTGCCGGCACCGCATCGCAAGGGACAGCTCTTATTCGCAAGAGCTGTCCCTTGCGTTAATAACCGCATATGATAGAGCATATGCCGTTATTAAGAATGCGGTGCCCAGTAAAGGGGGGCAATAAGGGGCAGCGGATGTTACAACATCCCGCCCTATGTCTTTAGACAGCAGATTTGAGTAGCTGGTAGTGGGCATCTTTTTACACAAGATGATACCTGTTGCATTTGCAAAAATTCTCTGATGATTCGCTGCGACCGAGGATGCAGCAGTAACCCGGTCTGCATCTACCTCTGAATCAGGCCTACTAGAGGTGTGTGCTTAATGACTGGGGCACATTATCAATGTTGCTTTCTAAAAGATGCTGACCATTCGGGCACCTGCAGCTATCGATTTCGACAGCTGCAGGTCTCCTGAGCCATACATCCCAGCAGGGAGAGCACGGACACTGCGGTGGGTGCCGGATCTGAGCTGCATGTGAGGTCTTACACATTCACACTGGAGCTGGACGGGCAGGGAGACACAGCGCTAAGCACTATGCTGATGCATTGTGTCCACTCCCCTGCTTCAGTAGACTAGATGTCAATACATCTTGTCAATGTATTTTTCTTCTTCGACTTGGTAACGAGGCAAAGCAGAAAGTGCTATAGTCGCATGACATGTGTACCTTTAACACATCTGCACCCCAGTGTGTGATGTCACTAACGGTGGGTGGAGTACACTGCTTAAATCCGGTTACCCTTTCTCACCTGGCGAGCAGAGACTAATGTGTATCACCAGGGGCACCCATTTGGCTGTAATGGGCTTCTACATGAGAGACCCAGGGGTTGCGGTCCCAAGATTAATCCCACAAGGCAGAAACTGACAGAATAGGATACAATGATTTAGCTCAGGATCAGCCAGGGGTCAGGGCAAACAGCATAGACTGCAGATCAGAATACAAGCATAGCATGTTATAGTTTAATGCATTCTATCTTGGCATTTTTACACAATTAAGGTGTAATCTTTCTACAGTACATACAATATATGAAATACACAATAAAGTACTCTTTTCTGAACATGACGTATATGACCTATACATAATATTGAAGTGAAGCAAATAAAATTTATTATCATATATATATATATATATATATATATATATATATATATAATATATATATATATATATATATATATATATATATATATATATATATATATATATATACATACACATACATATACAGGACCTGCACTCTCACCCTCACATATCAGGTAGCCGCTGGGGTGCCGTATAAATAGCGGTGTAGCCAAGACTCACACTGCTATATAAATACAGAGAACTCCCCAATGGGGAAAACAGCACTCACCAGACTTCGTAGAATGTAGTCACCCGGGATCAGTGTCCCAATCGGTTTATTTGGTCAAAAGGAAGAAAGCCTGCCGACGTTTCGGTCCCTTAGGACCATTCTCAAGGCAGTACAGCAATGCAGCAATAAACAGCGATAGTAGAACCAATGTGTCAACGTGGTAACAGGGGCCAAACGCCCGTTACCACGTTGACACATTGGTTCTACTATCACTGTTTATTGCTGCATTGCTGTACTGCCTTGAGAATGGTCCTAAGGGACCGAAATGTCGGCAGGCTTTCTTCCTTTTGACCAAATAAACCGATTGGGACTGATCCCGGGTGACTACATTCTACGAAGTCTGGTGAGTGCTGTTTTCCCCATTGGGGAGTTCTCTGTATATATATACACATATATATATACATACATACATACATACATACATACATACATATATAGGTCTAGTGTCCATGAGTCTCCAAAACACTGCCATCTGCTGGCAGAGAGTGAAACTACATCTCTTTCTCACACATGCACAAACACAGAAGGTAGCAGACTAGCTTTCGAAGCAGGCTTACTAGTTTTTATATTTACCACTACTGTATTCAATATTTTTCACTTCTCATAACATTTGATAGCCAGACGGAGCACTTCAATGTCAGTACGGTGCCATGATAACCTACTGTATAACATACATTTGTCATCAAAGAGCTCAATAATTTAATTTACTCTATTTCATAACTTTGCAGGGTTATTATTGAAAAAGTGATTGACAATCTCAATCAACTGAAATAGTGTTACTGTATAGCTACAGGTTTTACCTTTTGCTAATGAGAAAAACTCTGCTAATTATACTGTATCTTGTTCTTGAAGTAATATATAATGTATATATCACTAGACAGTGATTAATGTCATAAGTACTTCTAGAAGTATAACTAAGTCCCTTTAATGGTTTCAGCAGGCAAGTACAGCAGTTCAATACATAGGTTTGGCACTTTAATGAAGATCCATCCTAATTTGGGTGCTTGCCATGGATGCTTCTGTGTACACCTCCGCTAGTACTGCAGATGACAGGCCTCAGGCTCCTAATATCAGTGACCATCAGGTTGCTAATGGAGAACATCTGGTTTCAGCAGGATATCAGCTATTAGCTGCTGGTAAAAGCACGATTTAGTCCCAGTTGAAATTCTAAGCTCTAATAGGTGCAAAACACAATTATAATAACAGTACATACAAGAAAGAGTAAGCAAGTTGATATAATTGTTCATCAATTTCCCACAGCTATAAATATACAGGTATAATGCTTGTTTTTGGTATCCTGCTATCCAAGACACTCAGGGGTAAATTGACTAATGCTTCTAAAAATTAAAAGAGGTCATGTTGCCCATAGCAACCAATAAGATTTTATCATTTTCTAGGAGAGGGGTGGATAGAAAGAAACTGATTGGTTGCTATGAGCAACATGACTTCTTTTTATTTATAGCCCTCAGTGGAAGTGGAAATCAAGAGAGGAACAAATGGAAGCACTGATGAAGCGGGACCCGGGTGTCGTTTCTCCGACATCGGAATCCCGATTGATAAAT
Organism: Crinia signifera; assembly: GCF_055691185.1. Taxonomy (NCBI): domain Eukaryota; kingdom Metazoa; phylum Chordata; class Amphibia; order Anura; family Myobatrachidae; genus Crinia; species Crinia signifera. The sequence goes on from NC_139220.1 coordinate 178,508,299, forward strand.
GCCCGACAGTCGGGATCCTGACTGCTAGGGGCTATTTTCCCATGTTTTGGTCCACAACCCCCATAGAGGCAGAGTAGAACAGGTGGCAAGCTCCGTGAGGGGCTCCGATGCACTCGCCCCCCTGTTGTACTACTGATAGGATTCCGATGTTAGAAAATGCATGTGAGAATCCCGACGGTCGGAGACAAATACCACACCCAATTAAACATTCTCTAGTTATCCATTGATAAAACCATACATCGTCAGATGTAACGGGAAGTAAATACCTGTTCCACATTGGGGCTATTGGGACATGTTTAAAAAAAACAACCTTATTACTGTATTCCTGTTGTGTCAAACATGGGATATATGTGTTAGTATATACTTTATGTAATAATCACGGAGTTACCTACTACCCTATAATCTCTCTGATACTAACTATTGGGAGATATCTTCCCAAGAAAGTAGGCTAAGATCCCTGCTGTACATGAAAATATCTGCTGCTCTTCCAACACACAGAAAAGCTTTGCCACAAGGTAATGGCCTCTGCTTTCCTACACTGAAGACTAATGTAACAAAACAGCTATAAAAGAAATATGTATGGCGTTGCAAGTAAGTCTGGTCTAGCACATGCACTCTATCCAGTATGTATATATACAGCAAGAAGACTGGCCATCATCATGACTCAATAAGTCAGCACAAAACTTGCATTACAAATATGGGCCTGATTCGAGAGAGATGGATGGAAATTGCAAGCAGCTTTGCACGATTATAAGTAAGGACATGCAGGAGACGTCTCAGTAGAAGAGATGCCTCCTGCATGTAGCTGTGATCCCAGCATTTCACGAACCGGGATCCAATGGTCGCGATATTTCAAGCAGAGGACTAGCTGACGCCCAATTTATCACCCTGAATAGTCCAGAATTTTCAACAACAAAAAACATAAGATATTCATCACAAAGCAGCCATTACAACATTGAGGGTTATCCTTAGACTGTGCATGTGAATGGCTATTGAAGCCGTATGCAAGTTGATTGACAGAAAGCCAGATGTTTTATGGGAGTGTCAGGCAAAACACTGGTGTGCCCAGACATTCGAGGGCAAGCAGTTTTCGGAAACTTGGCTCCTGATTGACTGATAAGCAGCCAATTGCGCACTTCAGACTGAGGAGTGGAGAATCTAAACATTCCTCGCTACTCCTGGTCCGGCTTGGTACGTGTACTGGCATTTTTTATTTTACCTATCGTGGGGATGCTACTTGGACGGAAGAGGATGCGATCTTCACTAGAGGAGATGGTGAGTATAATTTACTTCAACAGGTACCCTGTGGATATTCTACATTGACAGTGGACCGATCCTTTGGGTCAAGGTAGGTGAATATTGTATGTATGGGATCCATATGTGCAGATAGAGCCATCATCATCTAGCCCTTTAATAGGATTAAGTGAGCCAGAGTTGTTGGACTTAATCCTATGATAATCCCCTAATGTATTGTTCTACTGTATGTATTGTATTGCAATCAATTGTATTGTGTCAATTGATTAATATCGGATATGTGAACCGATAGATATAATAGCAGTTTATTCTATAAACAATGTTAAAATAGATGCAATTGTGTAAATCTGGGTGAGTAACAATATTACTCTATACACAAATACATGAATCTACACATGGGTGAAGATATGAGTCGTCCTATAAACCACACTAATCAAAAGTGACTAAATGTGGTTTCAGTATGACTCACATCTTCACCCATGAGGAGATGGAGATTTGTATGTGTTTTTGATAGAATCCCATCTCAGAAGAGATTTTGAAGTTTGAGGCAACTTGCATGATAGTTTCTTTCCATCCGTGGTACATACTTTGTTTTGAGCATGGGAACATATTTCTAGCTAAAAAAATTTTAGGTTGTTAACTTATGTTTGTTTACTATGGGCCGCTGCTTTACTGTACTGGTGTGCTTTGTACAATCTCATTTGGTCAAACTTGCTTTGCTAATGACAAATTCACATTTGTTTTATATAAGCACCAGCCACATACTTGCAGGAAATGTGACTGATGTCAGACAAATCTCTCAATAGGCTCATCAATAAATAGTCCACATCTCAGGATACACGCCCATGTGGTGCTTCTTTTACACTCCTAAAGCAGAGACGGGCAGGGAGACGCTGCCCAACTGCCGTGATACTGAGATGCGCGTGCACGTGAGACACACGTGCGTCCCTGTCCCTATCGCCGGCGCACGCCAGAGAGGAGTCTCTGGCGAGCGCAGAGCAAAGTTAAAGCCGGCTCCATCTGTAAGTGAGAATTGGCCAAGGTGTGTCTGGCTCAGAATCATGCTTCCTTTAAATTACATTTGCAGTCTGTAACACGCACAATTTTAAAAACTTGCAAAATACAAAATTACACACAATTCCAAATGCACATACATCAGATTCAAAGATATTAAGTTCTATAGAGTTTCCTTTGGCTAACTGTAGAAAAATTATAAACTGTATATTGCTTTCAAATTATGTTGAAATGTACATGATGGTAATAGTGAGAATAGCAGGCATGTATTCATATCTTCATTGATATTTACATAACCTTCTGCTGATGAGAAGAAACATCTGATTTAGGTACCAATAAACTCTTCACCAGAGTGTCTAAGACACTGGGGGGGGGGGGGAGGGGGGGGGGTTATTCAATCAGTGCCTCTATTTCTGCCAGCGGAAAAAGCGGCACTCGCCTATTCAATGTTGACTAATTGTTGAATTTGGGGCCATTTTCGCATTTCCAATATTGAATACCGGACTGTCTAGTTACAGTCAGAACAGGTCAAAAACGGCAATGAACCCAACTGTCGGGAACGTACTGACAGTCGGATTTGGGATTGAATACCCCTCTTTGGGTTATGCTTGTGAAATATATCACATTGGTCTATTATATTGTACCTATGTATTCGTAAGTAAGTTCAATAAAGGGGGACATGACCTGTAGACATATTTTGCTAAGCACATCTTAAAATATTGCATGTATATGATTTTTACTGTATATATCTTAAATATTTCATGTGAAAGAAGTCTTTATCAAGCAAACAGATAAAAATACTGTAAAGACGAAATAATTATTAGCATCTTTTATTACAAAACAATAGGATAAACAGAAGGTCTCCTACCTCGGTCAAGTGTGGTGTTGGGTTAAATCCACAAAGGTTGCATACCATGTTCTTGCATTCTGTACATGTATTAAAATTGGGAGGGTCCATAGAACCAATATTCAGCTCTGTTTTACATAGAGGACATAACAGTTTTGTATCTATTATCTTTTTAATGACTTCTGGTTCTACTTCTTTTGAAATTTGATTAGATTCAAGAACATTCTTCTGTGTTTCTTTCTGTTGAGTTTTTTCTGGATTTGTTACTTTTGCTAAAGGTCCCAATTTGGTTTCTTCTGTTTGTTTTGCAACTACAGGTTGTGTATCTTTTTTCACTGGAAGGATTTTGGGTGACTGTGGATTTGTTACTTTTTCTAAAGGTCCCAATTTGGTTTCTTCTGTTTGCTTTGCAGCTACAGGTTGTGTTTCCGTTTTCACCGGAAGGATTTTAGGTGACTGTGAAGCTATAGGTTCTTTTGCTGATTTACTGGGATCAGTTGTTTTTTGTGGAGGTATAGGCTGCCTAGAAGCTGTACCTTGAGTGTTTTGTGCTTGAGTTCCTGGTTGGGCTGCGGTGGATATAAAACTAGAGGCTTGGCTAAATATTGATGCACCAAACCCAAAAAGTTTTCCAGTAACTGTTCCCTGTGGTGTTGTAGGTTGAATTTTGGGAGTTTCTGTGACACTTCCCAGGTTCAAACTGAAACGTCTTGGTTGATCTTGTGGTTTTGGGGGCTGAGTTGTAGGTGGCGCTACTGTTTGCGGAACCGAAGGTTTATGTGAAGGACTGGGATTTTGGGGAACTGGAACTGCAGGTTGTGATGCTGTTTGTGAAACCACAGGTTTTTGTAAAGGGCTTGGTTTTTGGCTTGTTGACAAAGGAGACTGTGATGTTTGTGGAACCACAGGTTTATGTGAAGGACTGGGTTTTGGGCTTATTGGTCCAGGGGTCTGCGATGTTTGTGGGGCCACAGGCTTATGTGTAGGACTAGGTTTTGGACTTCCTGGCCCAGAAGGTTGAGATGTTTGTGGAGCTGTAGGTTTATGCAAAGGACTTGGTTTTGGACTTCCTGGCCCAGAAGCCTGAGGTGTTTGTGGAGCTGCAGGCTTATGTGTAGGACTGGGTTTTGGGCTTCCTGGTCCAGAAAGTTGAGATGTTTGTGGAACTGCAGGTCTATGTGAAGGACTTGGTTTTGGGCTTCCTGGCCCAGAAACCTGAGGTGTTTGTGGAGTCATAGGTTTATGTGCAGGACTGGATTTAGGGCTTCCTTGACCAGGAGGCTGAGATGCTTGTTGAACTGCAGGTTTATGTGAAGGACTGGATTTTGGGCTTCCTGTCTCAGGGAGTTGAGATGTTTGTGAAACAATAGGTTTACTTGAAGGAATGGGTTTTGGGCTTCCTGGCCCAGGAGGTTGAGTTGCATGTGGAACTGTAGGCTTATGTGAAGGACTGGATTTTGGGCTGCTTTGTTCAGAAGGTTGAGAAGTTTGAGGAGCCATAGGTTTATGTGGAGGAATGGGTTTTGGGCTTCCTGGCCCAGGAGGTTGAGATGTTTGTGCAACTGCAGGTTTATGTGAAGGACTGGATTTTGGGCTTCCTTGCTCAGAAGGTTGAGAAGTTTGAGGAGCCATAGGTTTATGCAAAGGACTGGATTTGGGACTTCCTTGCCCAGGAGGATGAGATGGAGGAGCAGGTTTATGCAAAGGACTGGATTTTGGGCTCCCTTGTCCTAAAGGCTGTGACGTTTGTGGAGCTACAGGCTTTTGTGCAGGAGTAGGTTTGGGACTAACTGGCACAGTTGGCTCTTTTGTAGCTTGCTTGCCATCAGCTTTACTGTTAATCTTTTTTGGACTTTTTGTAGGATCTTCTTTCAGTTGTGAAGTTTCTCCTTTTTGAGAGTTTTTTTGTTGCATATCCTGCGTGTGATGGGACATAGGAACATTATAGTCTGGTTTATTCTTGTCTATAGCTGAATGTTCCACTGAAGTCTTTGACAAATCTGTTATGTTAGGTTGCATCTTTATAGGTGCAGCCGCTACAGCAGCTGATGTAGTATCAGTCTTTGTCTGAAGCAATTTAGAAGGAGATCCACTGTGGACTGGCTCCACTGGCTTTTTTTCAGGTACCAATGGTTTGCTTTTATCTGGCATCGTGGCTTTACCCGTTTCAGCTGTTGATTGATTAGATTTGATTGAAGAGTCAGATACTGAAGTCTCTTTGCTTAATATTGGTGGTATTTTGGAACCTTGCTTAGTGGTGTGATCTGGCACTGTGTTTGATTCCTTCTTTACTGAAGAAACAGATTTATCAGTTGGTGCTATTACAGGTACATGCTTTTGCTTAACTGGCTGTGGCATAGGTCCAGAGGCAGTCATATCCATACCAAGGGCTCTCTGCATCTGACAGTTTAAACAGAGCCATTCTTGTATCTGTTGTCAAAAGAAAAACAACATCATAAATACAAATAAATAATAATTATCCCAATCAAATTATTACATTTTTCACATAAAACCAGCTTTTAAAACTTGACTGAAAAAGAAGCCCAAAAAAAGAAGCTCTTTAGCTGATGTAGCCAAATCTATGACATGCTAATCTATGCAAATATACTGTACAGTATACACCTGTACATTATGTAGCAGTATTCAATGCTCTGACACAAGTTATTATGGCGAGCAGTGCCAATAGCTCACCATCATAGCTAGCTGTCAGTATTCAACTGCCACCCCTTCACTTGCCGTTTCCATCTCGCTGGTTCTTTTCAGCAAGTTGGAAATGGCGAGTGTGTCCATTAAAACGGCGAGTGTGCCAATTTAAGGCGCAGTTTAAGGGAATCCTCACCATTCTCTAATGGCGAGGATTTGCCAGGAACATTGAATACGGCAAGTGGCCAGCGAGAGGGTTTGACATTGAAGATGTCATGTTTTTGGCGATCCTCGCCGAAAAAAACAAGCCATCCTCACCATACAAATCCCCTAGCCGGCGGCATTAAATACACCTCATAGTGTTTATTGAAAATAACGATAGTGACTCTACTACATATTGCAGGAACCATTAACTGCTGACGGAAGCATTTCTTTTTATTACAGATTTTCAAAAGAAATGCAGCATATCCAAAATGTATTTTCTATTTTTAAAAAAGTGGTAACCAGTGTAATTTAGACAAGGTTAATTACAAAAATGTGCTTATGTTTATTTGTTTTTGCTATCTTGGCATCATAGAAAGTTATATTTATTAATCCTGGTTCATAATATTGGGAACACTGCAGACGTAAAGCTTCCACACCAGGGGTTCCGCATTATTTAATATATCATCACTTCATGGTTAAACATTTCACAGTATATGGCAAGATGTACAATTAGGAAAATGCAGTCAAAACCACCTTCTCAGTTTTACCACATTTCCATATGTACTATAACCCAGCCGCTGAGATTCTGATGCAGAGGGTAATGATAACAAAAGCTGATGTTACCCTATAGAAGCCTATGGGCTTCTCTACGCATCTGTACTGTCATAGGGATCCAATTTGATCTCTCCCAGCCTAATGGACTTCCACGTCATAAACCCAGAAGTTCAGGGACTGGCAACCATCGCAGCTCTTATTGAAAAAGCTGCCCTTTGCAGAACTAAAGGTGCATTATCATCGCAGTAAGTGGTAAAATGTACCACAAATGGTTTGTACATCCTGCCCTATTTATTTAAAGTCCTTAATAGAAAACTTGTCTTTTCTATATGTGTATATGCATTTATTCTGGGGAGCACCATCCACATATTAAAAGATAAAACTCTGTTTAAAATCTTTTAAATGGTTAACTAAATTTGACATATAGTAATGCAACACTGGCTCTATTCACTCTTTTCACTGCTTGAAACATCTGCCCCACTGTTTCCCCCAGTGTAGGCTTTATAATCTCTGGTTAGCAGTGGGCTAGTTTTCACTACATTCTTGCCTAATTTGCCCAGTGGTGTTACAGATTCACAATGATAAGCTTTGTTCGGAATACTACCATTATTGACCTGTTTCATGATGCCACAAATTACCTCACTTTTTCTTTTTGTGGAAACTAGCTCAGAATATCTGAAACAAATGGACATGGCTCTGAGATTTTTGAAACATCGCTGGAATGTTTCAATGTAAATTGCAAAAATGTAATAAATGTCTTTGGTGACAGTCAGTGGCAGATTTCCCACTAAGCATGTGTCTAGGGGCATTAATTGTTGAGGATGGTAGTGAGGGGTGGGGGAGCAGTTATGTGGGCAGTTAGGTATGTTGGGGTAATGGGGGTCCAGTAAGGTGTTAGGGGGAAAGTGTAAGCTCTGGGGGATAAAGAAATGTGAGGAAAACAGTGTGAGCTGTGAAGATAGATCTGGACGGAACTGGAGTGAGTAATAAAAGAGGTATTGAGTAGACTATGGATAGATATTGAGGTAGGAAACACAAAGAGACATTTTTTACTAGAAGGGTAGTGACCAGTAATGTTGTGACTAGGGTCTTCCTGACCCCTAAATCAATTGGTGGCTATAAGTCAATATCTAGTTTATACACAGTAAATTAATCATAGCAGGGATTAGAATCAACTGCAACACAGTGGGGATCAGAGATTGCAACTACAGTGTATCATCCTAAACAATAGCAAAATCATTCTTGCATTATAAAAGGAAATTGGATTAAGTTTTATTTGACACTACAGTTTTTTACAGACTGGTAAGTGTAGTTTTTTTAATAGTTTTTTTTTACTGGCAGTTTCTAAAATGTAGCAATGGCTGATAATCCTGTACTACTTCAAGGAAAGAAGTCGCATGCGATCCCTCTTGAACCGCCCAGGCGGCTGTATCGCATATGATATACTGTATGATATGCGGTCCTTTTGCATATGATATATTGTATGTGTTACCATTCCTTTCTGCTGGGAGACTGGACTTGCAGAACACAGGGCCTTATTCTAGTTCACTCTTAGAGGCAAATTCCTTCTTAGCTGGACAAAACCATGTGCACTGCAGGTGGGGCAGATGTAACATGTGCAGAGAGAATTAGATTTAAGTGGGGTTTTTCTTCAAAGTGAGATCTATATTGCAGTGTAAAAATAAAGCAGCCAGTATTATCCCTGCACAGAAGCAAAATAACTCACCCAAAGCTAAATCTCTCTGCAGTGCACATGGTTTTGTCCAGCTAAGAAGGAATTTGCCTCTAAGAGTGAACTAGAATAAGGCCCACAGTCCCATACACATGAGATCAGTTCTACTGTCAAACACATGCAATTTGGCCACTTTTCAACCAATTTCTCGGACCGATCCATTGAAATTGGGTGTAAAGTGGGCAAATCGTACTAATGTATGGCCAGTTTAACATGGATTTTGTAGTAACATTTGTATCCAAATGTAGAGTATGCCATTGTGCATCGTTTCAGAACAAAAACAAGACAACAACCGTAACTCTTTGACATTTTTAAATGATAGAAATTGTAATGTATATGAAATAATAAATATTAGTTGGTCATAATTATTACAAAAACTGTGTAAATATTTATTTTTCGCCTAAAAACGCTAAAATCTACCTACAATAACTATAATTATGATGGTTACTGGTAATAGTAAAAATAACAACAATAATAATAATAATTCTGCTCTATACCCTTACTCACATAAAGTAAATATTTAAAAAAATAAAAAAAATTAAAAGTACTAGTAATGTAAAATGCTTATCAATGCTCCACATGAGAAAGCGACTAAAAAAATATTAGCAATGCTTATTGTCTTATCTGTTTAAACAACTGCACTTCCTGTGCTGGCTTATACACAGGGCACAGTCAGGCTGGTCACATGGGGTGGCATAGTAGTAAATTACAGTTGCCAGGAAACATAACAAAGGTACAGATGGCTCACTGCAGTTGACCTCTTTAGCAATGCATATCAATGTATAATTTACTCAAGTGTTAAAAAAATCTGTTTAATTTAGCATCAATGCTGATACACAGCAAACAGTCATGGTAAAACACACTATCTGATGGTTTAAAGAAACAAAGAATGTTATAGCAATCTGTGTGAATGATTTTGTTTTTCAAATTTGATTTTGTATGAAGAAAAGAAAATCAGGCTGAAATGAACAATGGTTGACATTTTAAGCAAATATTTTTATATTAAATGAAATGAAAATAATTATGTGTAAGTTAACTGAACATTTTTCATTTATAAAGGCACTGAGGTTGAGTACTGCATAAGGGTTATTTCTCTGCACTTGTGTGTGGGGTGTGTTGACTGTCATTGAACTGTAGCTATAAATTACCTTCGAATAGAGAACAATGGTCCTACAATAAAATAAGATTATTTACCAATGATCCCTCTAAAATGAATAGAAAGTAAATCGTTAACAGGCTCATCTAATGAGAACTACAAAAGGAATGCATCCATAGGGCCGTAATCAATGGGGGTCGCCCCGGCCGGCGACAGGGTTAAACAGCGAGGGTCGCAGAAAACCAGCGGTCCTCGCTGTTTAACCCCCTCACCGGCCGATCGCCCCATTCAACTTTCCAGGGGAATCCTCACTATCACAGGACGGCGAGGATTCCCCCAAACAGCGAAACCTGCGGCTAATGCAGTGAATCAGCTGCATTTCAGCAAAATACGCCAATTCCTCCTTGCTCCAAAAACAGAGCGAGGGGGAATCGGCGTATTAGGGGGATCAGTTGAATACTGTGGGGGGTGAGCGGAGACAGCGAGCAGGCAGCACTGCTCGCTGTTGCCGCTCGCCCCCGGCATTGAATACTTGCCATAATCTGGAGGATTTCTCTCAAATTAAATGTGTAACATTATACTTTCCATATTGTTAATTTTAGAGGACAATGGTCAGCAGCTATCAGTGGCAGCAAACGGTGATGAATCAACACATAGAAATAGTGCATCTGGTGTGTCCCTAACTTCATAGAAAACCAGCTTCTTTATTTTAGGTGAATTAATGCTGCATTTTCATAGACTGAGAGAACACAGCCACTACAGGCACATACTGCAGAAAGTGTATATATGTGTAAAGACCTAAAACTGTTTGTAAAATATATTAAGTAAGTTCTATAAATAGAAACCAGAAGGCATGAAAATGTGCTTCTTCACGGTAACAGTACAGGGACGGGAGATTCATCTTTGGAACCCAGTGTGCAACCACCCTTAAGTCGGCTATGCATGCTGTGGGCAGTTCACAGCATACATGGCCTAAAAATGTCTATAACGCTTAATAATGATTGGTTCATTTTTGAGCATGGTGAAAAATGTAATTGTCTGACGACTGCTATAAGCTTATACTGTATATGTTCTCATTTTCAGAACACATTAAAAAAGTTGCAGTGAAGCTTGAAGTGATTTGTCCCCAAACCACATAACAAGATTGTAGCTACATGAGAACAAACTGGACAATGATTAGTAGGATTGACTCTTTGGGTGGAGCCTGTGGGTGACCACCTTTATGTAGTCATCTGCCCTATTACTGCCTTTTAACTCCCTTTGGAATATGAATACCTACCCTACATATGAATTGGAGATATTGAAAAATAAACAAATTATCTACAGAATACAAAAAGTTATATTAATGTATCCTGTTTGTTATAAAGATTATGATGTGATGTTTCCCCTTTCCTTAATTTTGTTTATATGTTTTGATTTTTATAGTGCTTGATTTAATTCACAAAATAATGTGCGGGTATATTTTACATTTAATAAGTTTTCAATGATTAAATGCTAAAATGGCAAGGGCTGAAGGTGCCCATACACGGTGAGACAGGGCAGAGCTATGAGATGCGCGCTCCCGTGCACATCCCATCGCACAGCACAGAAAGTATGTGCTGCCTGTGCTTTTAGTACTAGATTGCATTGTACAGATGGAGCGGGACTTATCTATCCAGGGGATGGCGATGGCGACGCCAGCCGCCATCCCCTGCCCCGCGCCATCTGTATGCTGGAAGGGGATGCGCGCGCACCTCCCCTTCCAACGGTGCTGCCGGCGGTCGCCCGGTGTCTACACCGGGTCCCCGCACCCCCCTGAAGCCCCCCGCAGCCCCCTGAAGTGGGAGGTGGATAGGATTGCGTCCGCTCCATCTGTATCTAGTACAAAAAGCACAGTGCTGTAGCACATTGCATGCTTTTTGTACTAGATGCTATGCATTTGAAGCCATTAACTTAGTCTGCAAACTACATTTTTTATTATATTACAGATTTACTCAGTAATGCAGAAACCTACAGAGGAAAATATGTACATGTATTATTTCTTGCCCAAATAATAATACATTTAGAGATCTCAACTTTGACCAAGTCATAAAGTCTGTGGGGGAAACTTACTAAAATGGGAGTTCTATTTCACATGGGAAGTTGCTTTGGGCAACCAATCAGAATCTACTTATTTATTTAGCACCTTCAAGAAAATTATAGATAATGGCCCTTATTCAGATCTGATCGCAGTACAAATTTGTTCTCAAAATGGGCATAACCATGTGCACTGCAAGAGGGGCAGATGTAACATGTGCAGAGAGAGTTAAGTTTGGGTGGGGTGTGATTAAACTGAAATCTAAATGGCAGTGTAAAAATAATGCAGCCAGTATTTACCCTGCACAGAAACAAAATAACTCCCCCAAATCTAATTATCTCTGCACATGTTACATCTGGCCCCCCTGCAGTGCACTGCAGTGCACATGGTTTTGCCCATTTTGAGAACAAATTTGTACTGTGATCAGATCTGAATAAGGGCCAATATAAAATTAGTTGCCCATAGCAACATCCTCTCTAAATAGAACTCCCATCTTAGTAAAATTCCCCCTACATATTTATATTTGAAATTGTTATATACTTTATGAGTAATGTTTTTCATATATATATATATACACAGGGCTATTTTTGTGCAGGCTCCAGCAGGAACTGAGGCCCTTATTCTAGTTCACTCTTTCAGACAAAATATTTCTTAGATGGACAAAACCATGTGCACTGCAGGTGAGGCAGGTGTTACTTGTGCAGAGATAATTAGATTTGGGTGGGGTTTTACACCTGCCTCACCTGCAGTGCACATGGTTTTGTCCATCTAAAGGTGCGTACGTACACACAGGGCAATATGATAGCTGGCAATATATTGCTAGCAATATTTTGCTCAGCAATCATATTGCCCCGTGTCCAGTTTTCATCTGCGACCAGAGATGGTCGCAGATGAAAATTTAAACACTGCTGGGTGAAGAGGCAGGGCATGTCGCTGGTCGGAGGAGCATGTTCCTCCGATCAGCGACCATTCAGGGGCTGAAAACGGGAGCGCGCACCCGGCGATTTATCGCTGGTGCACACTCCAATCCCTGGCGATATGGTCGCTCAGCGACCATATTCCCAGCGATTTCAGCCCTGTGTGTACACAGCATAAGAAATATTTTGTCAGAAAGAGTGAACTAGAATAAGGGCCTCAGTTCCTGCTGGAGCCTGCACAAAAATAGCCCTGTATATACATATACATATATATAGGTCTAGTGTCCGCAAGTCTCTGAAACACTGCCATCTGCTGGCAGAGAGTAAAACTACATCTCTTTCTCACACATGCACAAACACAGAAGGTAGCAGACTACTTTCGAGGCTTTTGCTTCCAGCGGGCTTACTAGTAATAAATATATCTCTTAAGAAATGCCTCATACATAAAATGTATCAACTTAAATTCATGAAATTACCTTAAAAATAATTTATTTTTGTTGAAAATGATGATGGTGGTAGTAAATACAGGGCCTTCATGAGAACAAATGATACACAATTACACGCATAGCATGTAAATAATTTATAACATAAGTGTTTGCCAAAATAATCAACACATCAGGCAGCGATAATGTTCACAGGGGAGCAAAGAGTAGGGGTATTTAGAATATAGCTCCTTTTTATCTATACAGACTGTTGGTAAAAATCCAATCTTAAATGGTCTAATGAAACTGTAGAATAGTCCACAAAAGCATCTTAAAAAGAGAGGCTCCTGTATTAGCTATCCTAAACTCTACAACTTTCTACAGCTCTCCAAGCATCTCAATTACACTGTTTCCAGTTACAGCAGCAATGTGAAATTGAACTGTGTCCAGTGAGATGGAGAGATAGTTTTACATTACTACTGAAAGGAGCTATTTTGCCACTGTACCTTGGCTAACCTATAACTTTATGATAACAGTTTTACCAGAAATTAGAAATAATTATCTATTTGTATATATTTGCCTAATATTTTTCTACAGAATAGGCAATTTACATAGTGATATATTTAACATACTGTACCTGCATAAGAAAAGTTGTCTATGGCTTCTCACATAAACCTACCAACTCTATTAATGGCAATATCAATATTGTGGTATACCAATTTGCGGCATTTTTAATAACTAATATGACAGAGTCTATGGAGTATGGGGATTATCATAAATGCTGAGGCACACAGAAAAGTTTACTACAAAGTCAGCACTGAACACTAACTGTTGGGTCACCTCACTACAAAACACAGATTCTTTATGACAGAATTTATTCCCCTTTAAAAATGAATATAAAGAGGGAAATTAATTTTGGAGTGAAGTTTAGCGAGGTAAAAAATTCTTGCACACAGTACCTCACACTCAATTTTGGATAAGCGCGTATTAGTGCATTCTTAAAACCCATGGTATCCAATTCAAAAAAGCCAGTGGAGCGTAAGAAAAAAAAATCAATTCTCTGAGGTTTTTGGTGGTCTCCTCTGCTCTCTGTGGACTCCCTTCCATCTTTACACTGGGGAAGCGGCTGTAGGGAGTCCTGAGGGGCTGCCAGTAGGCTCCAGGGGTGCTGGGGGCGCAACAGCTGCTGGGAGATGTAGCTCTGGGGGAGGTGACTATTAAAGACTAATTAAGCTAATTGTAAACTTCTAATTGCTTAATTAGTCTTCAGGGGGGCGGGGTGCGGACTGGGTCACAAATTAATGATTTTAGGAAAAATTAAAACTGCTCTGGAGATTTCTATAAAATTCACCGAATCTCATTTTCAGGTCTGCAATTGAATAGCAAAACCCTGCAGCTCTGAGAAAAAGCAGGGGTTTTTTTTTTTTTTTTGTTTCCTGCCCTTGAATTAATTCCCTGCACTAGAAATATACAATTAGCCCCAAGATTTATTTTTTCACTTGCCAACGCAACAGGGTTAACACACAAAACAAGCTTACTGGGAGACGTTGGGAACATAAATTAATAGAGGCTATGTCCAGTTTTCACCTGCAGTATTTTAATGTGGGTAATTGAAACTCCCCCACATTTTGAATTGGTAGCAAAGCCAAAAATGTAAGTATCTTTGCATCCGCACAGATTTTATGAACATTTGTTAACCAGTGGTAATACTCATTTACATGTTAATTTAATTGGTGCTAAACAGGATCTTAGGTGAAAAAGGAAGTGCTATTGAATAGCCAAGGTCGTTAAAGCCACTTTCCTTTTACATCCCATTAACTTAACATGGAACTGAATTCCCCCTAACTCTTTTTTTAATTCATATTCTCTGTGAGGTATGCTGGACACAAGTTCCTTCAAACATCACACAGTAGTAGCAGTTTAAATTAATTGGTGCAAATTCGTAACAGCTCATGTAATAAATATCAAAAACATACAATTTTTCTCTGGCAAAGGGGGATAACACTAATATCCCTTTCACATTACAGCTAAAACATGGTAAATTGCCGATTTTAAATGGCTTTAAAGTGTTTCTAGCTGTAATGTGAAAGGTCCAGAGAGAATTTACCGTTATTAAAATACCTGTAATCCAAAACGGGTTAAAAGCAGTGTCCTACCCGTTTCCCCAATCCATTTGTAGTGTAAATGGCTCTGAAACAGTATTCACAAGTCATAAGCAGGTTACAGAGGGTGGTAGGCTATCTCCCTTGTGATCTCACCAGGCACAGGTAGGATGTAAAGAGCAGAGAGGAGACTTTTTCTAACCCAGTGCATACTGTGCAGGTGTTGGGATCATTTGGTCAACAGTCCTTAGGTCGACACTGTTGGGTCAACATGCTTGAAGGTTGACAGGTGTCTAGGTCAACATGGCAGAAGGTCGACATGAGTGTAGGTCGACATGGGTGAAGGTCGACAGGTGTCTAGTTCGACATGGGTGAAGGTCGACACATGCGTTAGGTCGACATGGTTTTTTTCACTGTTTCTTGAGCCGACATGTGCCGACAGGCGGTATTTCATGCCCTACCATCCACTAGGGCATGGTGGGAGAATAAAATAGCGTGCCCGAAGCATTGCGAGCGGCTGCGGTTCACTTCCAACTGTGTCCATGTTGACTGTGTCGACATTCGAGTAAAAAAACAGCGAAAAACCCCATGTCGACCTAACGACCTGTTGACCTAACGCATGTGTCGACCTAACGCATGTGTCCACCTAACGCATGTGTCCACCTAAACCCATGTTGACCTTGTCGCATGTTGACCTAGACACCTGTCGACCCAGAGACCTGTCGACCTTGCCCCCTGTCAACCCAACGGTGTCCACCTAAGTATGGTTGATAAAACGATCCACACCCTTTAAAATTACATCCACTGTTTTCTATGGGTGAAATGGGTTGAATGTGAATGGTACAAAAATGGTATTGAAATGGTAATATACCATTTACAACATGTAATGTGAAAGGGGTTTAACTGGCTTCAGACTCGTTTTAAGAAACGTTTACAAAAACGGGTTGAAAGCAGGTTTGTAATGTGAAAGCAGCATAACTGTTGAGATTATTATGTACTTACTTTTGTTACTCAAAAGGAAATTGCAATTCTAATAATGTAATGAATAAAACATTACAAATAACAACAATTGGCCACATTAAGATATTGCTTTGAAATGAAAATTTGAACCATTTATTTAATCGACTGGATAAACAAATAAAATAAGAAAATGAAAATGTAAGGAATTAGAAGGGGAAACATATTGAATATGTAAGAGTTTTTTAGTTAAAATAAAGGACTCTTTTGGTATTTGCATTTTATTAAATTGCACTTTCCTTTTATTATATGCTGCAAGGGAATTCTGGTGCTTGTAGTTCTACAAGTGTCTTCATGCTCTAGGAGGCACTGCCAGCAAAGGGCATGCTGGTTATGCACGTATCGTTACATATCAAAGCAATTAATGTCTATCCATGTCTCAATGCTTTTTTATTTTTATTCTCTGTGGATTATAAGAATATGAATTTCCTAGGATTTACTGCAATCTTTTTTCCATGGATTACAATTAAATTCCTGTGGATAACAAATTAAGAAAATCCAACTGGATCTTGATAACTGGATGGGATATTGAAATAATTTGAAGTCTGTCCTTATGGGAACCGAAGCAGTGCAGCCAGAGTCAGCATGGGACAGAATCCTGCCGCCAAAGTCAAGAGGAGGCAACAATTGAGCATATTTGCTCTCTCTCGGTATAACCCAGGCTTATATACTACTATTCTCTCTGGGTTTAACCCAGGCACATATACTACTGTTCTCACTTGGGGGGTTATTCTAGTTCACTCTTTCTGACAAATTTCTTCTTAGATGGACAAAACCATGTGCACTGCAGGTGGGGCAGATGTTACTTGTGCAGAGAATTAGATTTGGGTGAGGCGTTACTTCAAAGTGAGATCTATATTGCAGTGTAAAAATAAAGCAGCCAGTATTTATCCTGCACAGAAACAAAATAACTCACCCAAATCTTATTTTCTCTGCACAGGTAACATCTGCCCCCCTGCAGTGCACATGGTTGTGTCCATCTAAGAAGGATTTTGTCAGAAAGAGTGAACTAGAATAAGGCCCTTGATGTTAACCCAGGCACATATACCACTGCTCTTTACTGGTATAAAACAAGGTGCATATACTACTGTTCTCTCTTGGTATAACCCAGGCGCATATACTACTGCTCCATCCTGGTGAAACCCAGGCACATATACCACTGCCCTCTCTATGTATAAACAAGGTGCATATACTATTGTTCTCTCCTGGTGTAACCCAAGAACATATACTACTATTCTCTCCTGTGTAACCTAGGTGCATATACTACTATTCTTTCCTGGTGTAAGCCAGGTGCATATACTAATGTACCCAACCTTAAAGCAATAATGGTTCAAGACAAAACTAAATAAAGTGACAATAAAGCTGTATACACACCCAAAGATACATCTGCAGGTCAATCTATATGTAAATATGGCTGTATACAGATCAGGCAGCATGTCTGGCATACAAGCTGCTCGATCAGTTGTGACTGACGTACAACTGGACAGGCATTTACATGATCGCCCATACACACATCTGTAGTCCACCGCCAAAGCAATATGTCTGTGAACAAAATAGTTCCCAGACATATTGCTGGTACACACTGATCGATATATCACTGGTCAATCGGCAAGTGTGTACCCAACTTAATATACAGTAGGTGCAGATGTACCTAGCCTTCAAAAGTGAAGTAGGGAGTGATAAAATACCAGCCAATCAGCTTCTAACTTCCCTGTCACAAGCTGTGTTTAGAAAAAAAAAGACAGTTGGGATAGCAACAGCTGCAGTTTTGGGCTTCAGCCCCCACCATATAGTTGAGAGGGGAATCGATGAACACATATAAACAAACATTATCATATTTGTAAAATATGCGCTGGATCAATCCCCTTGGGATTGGCAACACTGTAAGCATCTGGTGCCATGCAGTGACCAGGAATCAGAGAAAGCCATCACACATTCTGATGCTGCCCACAGACATCCATTGGCTAGCTTCACAGGAGTCTGGGGGAGGATTTACGAAGTGTGATGGCTTATGCTGTTTCTTGGGCACCGCATGCCTTCCAATGCAGTTAACCCTGGTTAGGAGCTAGTTGGTTGGTACACTGTTCTGTCCCCTTTTTAACTTTTTAAGGCTTAGTCCAGCTGCCCCATGAAGATAGAAACACATTAATATATAAACAGTGATATAGCTTTATCAGTTCACACATGTTGTATGTGGTTTCTAAAACAAAGAGGACACCTAATAAACACTGAAGTTACCTGGATTGGGCAGATGTCACCATCAATGCCTAAAAATCCAGTTGATGAGTGTGATCCTTCACAATTGAGGACAAACTTGGCACAGAACCAAACATTCAGCACTGAACTGCAGAATCTGGTCTGGGCATGTATGGGAAAATGTTGTAATATCAACTATTTAATCTAAAATTAAGGCCCTCCTATGGGTGAAGTCACATCGAATTCCCTTTGAGCCCCGGATGGCAGGATCACATGTGGGAGAGGGTCAAACACGGAGATCTTACATGTAGCATGTATGATCTCCGGGTCTGATCCGATGCACGCGGGACCGCATACTGGACGTCATACACATGCAACTTGGGACGATGATTTCTTTAAATCTCTTTAAACTCCTCACCACCACCTTCAAGGCTCTCTCTATCCACACTCCCTCCCGTCCTCTTTGCTCCGCCACCGCCTGCCGCCTGACCTCTTACCTAATCTCCTCCCACTCCCGTGTCCACGACTTCTCTCGCGCTTCCCCCCTGCACTGGAACAACCTCCCGCCACCCATTAGGCTTTCTGATTCCCTTACCTCCTTCAAGCATTCCCTCAAAACCCACTTCTTCCGACTAGCCTATCCCTCCTCCTCCTAACCTCTTTTGCTCCTCCTATCCTGCCTACCCTACCCCTCCATCTGTTCCTACTTATCCTATTGTTTTTCGTTCGTCCACCCACCTCCTTTTAGTCTGTTAACTCTTATGAGTAGGGCCCTCCTTCCTCACATACTCACCCTACATCTTTACCTCACCAGCGCTCCTGCCCTGTTCTTCCCTTCCTCTACTTCATCTCCCATCTCCTCCTACTTCACAACTGATGCTGATTTTAGTCCTACCAGCTATACCCCTATTTATGCCGTATTTTATCAATACACCCTGTACGTTACCTTGTAATTTGTTTTTTTGTGTGCTATGTACGGTGCTGCGAACACTTTGTGGAGCCTTATAAATAAACAAACTACTACTACTACATTTCTTGGCCTGATAAAATGGAATTGGGTGAAATGTGCTCCAAATCGCATAGTGTATAGGGGCCATAACTAGATTTGCTCCTAAAGATACACAAGTAAAATTCATATTTGCACCTGATCAACTATTTAGGTAAGTTAACATTTTTTCCATACCCCTAAAGCAAAACAACAATTTAGCAATTATGCTTGTTGCATGAAATCACAGGACCAATCACTAAGCACAAAGCTGCAGAATCTGGACCGGTCATGTATAGGCAGATTTAATATCTACTAATTTGTACCTACTACTACTTTTTAAGCTTAGGATGGAACACATCTAATTAATAGGAACAAACTTGCACCTGAACAACTACTTATGTATTTAACGATTTTCTAGACACAGAGCAAAAACAAATACAAAACAAATAAACAATAATACTTGTTTTACTAATATCATAACTGCATGCAGCTGGCATTCTATTCAAATACAGCCTTTAACATGGTAGAGGCTGATTGGCTGATACTTTATCACTCTCTATCACATTTTGAGGCTTAGTACATCTGCCCCATATAATGTCAACACTATGCATGTCAACAGTTATAATGTCGACAATACCATGTCCTCGCACTAACCGTAACTGCAGTCTTAACCACTACCAACCTCTATGCTATTTTCATAATGTCATTTCCTTTTGTCAGTGTCAATTATTAAATGTGAACAGGCTGGCATTAAGGACTAAGTTGTCTACATCCGGAATGTTGACACTGAGAGCCATATTACATTAGTGTTGACATTATGTAGGTCAACATTGTGAATGTCAATAATATGAGTACATAACTACAAATGCACGCACACAATTGTGCCAATATCCATTCTGAGCAAATCTTGCGCCCCATGTCCGCTGTGACCTTTTCCCATTCAATGTTCTCCTGTCTGCATTTATATTTTCCTAATCTATGTCCGTGTTATATGTATATCCTGTTTTCCTAACAGAATGTGGCCTCTTACAAATATGTGGTGATTGATAATAATATTAAGAAAAATAATTCTAATACATTTTTTAATTCTTGCTTATATATAGATTTATACTGTTTAGACAAACATATTTACTTACCTCAGTTATATGTGGACTGGGATTGAAGCCGCACAAACTACAAACAGTAGTTTTACACTGGGTGCAGGTATTATAATTAGGCTTTTCTTTTGGGTCCAAGAGCAATTTGGTTGTTTTGCACAGAGGACACATGGTCTGTGAGTCTGCTTTGGGCACGTGCCGTAATGTGTCTTCTTGCGGTTTAATAGATCTTTTTTCTATTTGCTGTGGTAGTTGTTTTATGGGCTGTGTTTGTGAAGTAGGCACGGGTTTCCCTGATACTTGGTCAGGCCTTTTAATGTCACTTAGCTGTGTTGGCTGTGGCTTCTGTACTGTTTGATTTGTGCTTGTCATGGGAGGAGCCTGCTTCTTTGGTGGCTGTGTTGCAGGTCCTTGTTGTTTTGCAGGATCAGGTTGTTGTAACGGTTGCTTCATGGGTGATACTTGCTGCTGGGGATTTTTAGCAGTCATTGTTTGCTGTGGATGTGGCTTTACAGAACCAGATTGTTGAATAGTTTGTTTGGCAGTACCTTGAGGCTGTGTGGACTGTTTTTCAGGCTCCAGTGTTTGTGGTGGTATTTTAGATACATTTGTGGAAATTCCAGGATGTGGAAAGCTTTGCTTTCCCATAGTTGGTGGTAATGATTTAGCATTGTCTTGCTCCATTGATTCTTTTTTATAATTCTGTCCTTGGGGTAATGAGGTAGTATGTTTTGGCTCTTGAAGTAAGGGTTTAATGGGGGTTACAGTTTCAGGCAATGGGTCTTTGAGGGCAGGGGTGTGTGGAAGTAATTTTGTGGCATTTGATGATTGTGTTGATATTCTTGCAGGACTCTGTTGTGTAGAAGCTGGCTTTGTCTCAGACTGCTGTTGTGCAGCTTTAGTAGCCTGCTGTTGCGTTGGGACTGTGGGCTTAGCATGTCCTTGTAGGTGTTGGCCATGTCCTGGTGACTGATGTGATTGAAGTGCAGGTCTGACATTTCCTTTAGGATCTTCTCTATTTTCATGTTCTTTTTGTTTCTTAGTCAGATCTTCTTTTTGAGCACTGGAATCAGATTTTGCCTCAAATGGATTAAATTTGTTAACTACAGAAGAGACCATACTTATTGGATTACTGTCTGCCAGGAAACCACTCATCATACCAGCCTTCTGATCTTCTACATGATCAGGTCTAGTTTTAGGCTCTCTTAAGCTCATCGTTGAAGGACTTCGGCCAGGTGTCTTCATTTCTGTTTTGAAAGCGTCCACTGTTCTGCTTTTACTTAGACCGGTTGGCCCTGGATCAGGAGGTTTTCTTGGGGATTGGGAAGAATCAGTGTTTTGATTTCTGCAATAAAGGGAAAATTTGAATGAATTAAAACAACAAAATGAAATGTAGAATTACATTTAACTTACTAATTACTTCCTTGAAATCCTTTAATAGCTTGTGGCTGTTTTGTCTTTCTCTTCACATGGCTATTACCAGTTCAAAGCCACTGGTGTAAATTAAATCCTTATATAATAATTTGTCATGCCATTGCACATGACTTATTCTGGTTGATTACATTTATGTTTATAAAATGTGTATGATATCCCTTCATGCTATGATGGACAATGGTAGTGTAGTTTTTCTCTGTCCATGTTACTGATGGAAACAATAATCTGCCAACACCCTGTCATTGACATCCGAATTGGAGGCTGCACATGTGGTACTACTAACCTTCTGGCACCATCCGGTTAAACAGTGTTACAGTACCTATTTTTAGGATTACATATGATCTTAAATTCAAATACAGATTTGTAGTAACTGCTGTCTATATTGTTCCCCATTTTCTTTAATGGTTTTTGTGTGATGCATTCATAATTTTTTTTACTGTGATTTACCATGTGAAACCACAGGGTTACCACGAACACGGTTATTTATTATTATATAGAATTATTTTGATATTTATTTATAATTTGTGAGTGTTATGAGGCTATGTATTATTTCCCATATAAATTTTCACACAGTGAGCAAAAGTGCAGTGACTTGCTCTAGCGGAATGAATCACAAGTATATCACATTTTATAATAAATGTGGGATTAATTTAAAATGAAATGAGACTTCATCCACTAATTACATTCTCCCACATGCATAATCTGCCATTTTCCATTTTATATATATATAAATACAATATACATATTTTGTGACCTAACTGCATTTAATTAAAGCAATTTGTTTCTCTAGTTGATACAGAAGAATGAGAACATCTTAGTCATATATCATGTATACCCACACATTCCGTAACCGAAAAAACAAATTTCCATTCATTGCCACCTATACAATCACACTACGCTTCTCCCTACCTTAGCATTGGCGTTTTGCTCTATGTATCCAATGTCTGGGGTTCTACTATTTTATTTTACTATAGAACTAGTACATAAACTCTGCTTGCCACTGTTTAATAGTGGCAACAAGATAGTGTGAATGGTAAGCCAACTTTGGGCCTGATTCAGATCTGATTGCATGGCCACAAAACTGCACGGCCAGTGTTCAGTTAAGACACCGCCCTGCCTGAGTGAAATCCCTTGCAATACAATGTGCTCGCTGTGTAAATGGATGTGTACACAGCAAATTTGTTCATAACCCATCATAACAGGCAGGCTTGCCAAGTAATGATGTTCACACTGGGCACTCCCACTAATTGGCCGGTTACCACCTCCAGACGCCTACTTCCTGTCAATCACCATGCGATCAGCCAGCATCTAGAAAAAGTAGCTGGAGTTTCTCGAAGAAAGGCCTCGCACATGCCTACTATGACCCATACGCATAAGCAGTGTATCGATAATCGGCCTGAATCAGGCCCCACAGCCGAGAACTTTTAATTACAGCTTGTCATTGGTCTCTCACATGAAAGATCCCTATATTGTTTATGGCATGGGATGTAAGAACAACAGGGGGAGTATAGAGAAGGGGTAAAAGTTATGTAACATTTAGTAGTTAGATGACAGTGCAGCTTTAACCTTGGTTTCGTTCTAAGCATGTACAGGTACAATTACAGACAAATGTAATATATTCTAGGAGGACATTAAAGCATATTAGTTCTGAAAATGACTAACACTCATCACTATGAAATTCATAAGACATGACCCATGCTTCAACACACTAGGGGGTACATTTTCTAAGGCTTCTAAAAATGAAAAGAGGTGATGCTGCCTACAGCAACAAATCAGATTGTTTCTATAATTTTCTAGGATGCAATAGAGAAATGATAGACATAGTGCTGTATTCAATCTTGGATTCTGACTGTCGAAGCAGAGACTTGACAAGCGGAATTCAATGTTTTGTCTGCCGAGTGGTGAAAAGTGGGCGTGTCGGCGACAACTGACGTTGATTTCGAGAAACGGCTGTGAATTGGACAATTCACGGCCGTTTCCGCAAATCAGATCTGATTGTTTTAAAGTCAGATCTGTTTTGTTGAAATCCGCCTTCAGTGCTGTCAGAAATAGCAGCATTGAATAGGCATCTGGTGCTATTCCCCCTGTTGAATACGTAACATAATCTGTTTGCTATAAGCAGCACTTGATGAACAGTCCCAGTGGAAATCAATGGCAATCCAGTTTCCCCTCAAAGTGAAAAACTAGACAGAAAGACTTTTTGGCCCAGATGTGCCAAGAAATACAAATACAAGGCATAGTGTACACTATGTACATTTCTATTTCCAGCTATTTTAGTGAAAAGGCTGACATTTTTGTTGGTGACTTTGCAGTAACTCTTCCTGACACGGAATGTCACTTGAATAAAATGAATTCTTCCATAATGACCTTGTTTTTCACTTTATTTCATCATAAGAAGTTTAAAACTCAATAATTGGCTGATGTACTGTATATAGCAAAAAGACCGTGTGTTTGCTAAATCCTTAGTAAATCTTTCTAGTTTAGACAAAAGAGTCCCAAAACTAAATGCTTAATGCTTTAACACACATTTTACCTGTGTTCTGCCTACTTCATCAGAATATCAAAAACAAAGTTGGCAGAGTTTGGGATGCCAAAGGTTCCTGCTGAGGAGACATCATTGATAAATCACTGCTGATAGAATTCTTTTAAGTTATCTGACATTCCTTATCGGGAAGAGTTACTGTGCCATTAACAAAAATTATCAACCTGCTCAACAAAATTGGTTTTATTCATCCAGAACGAAGAACATTCAATTATACATAGTGTACATTATATTTCCTTTTAGTTTTTCCCACTAGACCTGTACCAAAGAGACCTTTTTTTCCACAACTAAGCTTTATAAATAGCTGACATTCACTAGCTTACTTCCCATGGCAGACTTTGAAGAACCTAATTATAATCAGCAAGCAACAAAACAAAGGCAAAATAAGCAAAACTAAAACCTATGCATTTAGTGAGTGACATATTGGGTTGAAAGTAATGAAATCCAAGTTCAGCCTAAAACAGGCACAGCCGCCAAAATTAGACTTCATTACATCTGACCTATAGGCTCCAGTTAGTACTCAAAATATTAAATTGGTAGTCTGAGAATTATTTAGCTGGGATGAAAATATTTGGCAATAAAATGTGGTATCACAAATAATACTGAAATTAATTGGTTTCTTATTTCACCCATAGCATGCACTCATATTTATTTTTTAAATACTTGTTGTCTACCCAAATAAAATTATATTTTGTTAAGATACAGTAGATATATAGAGATTATTATGGTAATATATTCATAGGCATTATTAAATAAAAAGTAATACAATATTAAATAAAACAATTTTCTATGATTTAGTGCAACGTTGTACATTTAATGGAAAATTTAATTGGCTAGTTTTATTTAACTAAGTTTAAGAATAGCAATGCTTTCATTATCCAAAGCTTAATACATTTATATAGGGCTCAAGAAATATTACATTAATTAAGTTAATTTCCCTTTTTTCCCAGTATTTTCTTGGATATCTTTAATGCACATACATGAAGACATTTTTAGATTACTAGTATCGACACACAGGAACAAATGTATTAAGTCTGAGGGGATATCCTATTACTACCTATTAGGTTCCCGAGGGGCTATTCTATAAGCCGCAATGCTTCCTGATCCCATGATGTCGGCATTTATTGGGTACTATGCCCGCAAATCCTAATCGCCGATAAACAGCCATTTAGATCAGCAATAACACATGGGTCAGGGAACTTTTGCCGGATCCCATGTGTTATCAGGCGATCGCAACACATTGTTTGGACAAAGAAAACAGGATGTAATAGGATAGCCTAATACAAGTACTTATTGCAACCCACCCCCATGTATTGTTTTGTTTAAAACAGTGTTTATAGATTTTGAACATTAATTATTTAATTTTGCATTATTTATTTTATATTTTTAAAATTAGTTATTACTTTAGAGAGGATCAGTCTTGTTATGTCACATGTTCAGAGCAACAAAGGTTGGCATAGCTCGGTGTGGCAAACCAGTTTTCCAGACTAGCAAAGGAACAGTGCAGCATATGTGCATGACGAAGACAATACATCAATTAGAACCTTCATAATGACTTACCACACAAAAAAATAATACAATTTCAATGCAACTAGCAAGAAAGACTGGATTATATGCATCATTTACAGTAATCTATATGTGAAGAAGTCTAGTAAAGTCCAGAAGGCAGTAAACCTAAACACATTTTTCTACAAAAACAGAAAAAAGAAACAGAACTATTAAAGACTGATATTTCTTGTTAAATCAATTCATATATTCACCCCATGTTTCAGTATTTTCTTCTATGGAAAAAAAGCATCGCTGACTACAGATTTCAATATTTAGCTTTCTAATGGCTGCTCCAATGAATTCAATTAATCTTGAAAGACTTCATTGGCTCTGCCTCATCATCAAAAACAAGCTATAGCAGTTTCTTTATCAGTAAGAAGCACATGTCCAGCTGTAATGAGGAAGCGGGGCTTGGAGAAATAGAAAGAACGACTCTCCTTTATTCCCTTGAGGGAAGCGGTCTTTACTACTGCAACTGACAGCAGAAGAGAGCACAGTTACCAGTTACTCAGGTCTATTATTGAACAACACTGTCACTAATTCCGTTACCACCAGTTTTTATTAAATTATTCAATTATCACTAGTGAATATGTATAATATCCAATAATTAGTTTCCACCATTATTTGAGGGATGTTTATATTTAATTCTGTTTCTATTTTATTTGGAAGTTTTGAAATACCTTAAAACATATTATTTATTTATTATTTAATTTGGACATTTATTAACAATCCAGGATCCATTTTTTCATGTAAGTCTATAATATTTCCTATTATCAGTTTTGCAGCAAACAACTTTAGATCTAAGGTTGTTTTGGCTGTTACAAAAAGGTATTCATTAAAACCTTATACAGCTTACAGCACGTACCCATTTCCATCACTCTAGGGGGCGGCCCTAGAGTTGAACAGCTGGGCTAGCCACACAAAACAAAATTCTCTAGCACCATAAGTGAGTGGAGGATTCACTGCACTGATCAATATCTGTTTCTATTTGGAATCTATACATAATATACTGAAAGTCACTGTTATCAATATATGTATCACACTGCATTTGTGCATAAAGATTGACACCTTGTTCCAATTAAGAACATTTGGGGACATATACCGTACTAGTAAGCCCGCTCAAAGCAAATGCTTTGAAAGCTAGTCAGCTACCTTGTGACTGCCTCTGTTTGTGCATGTGTGAGAAAGAGATGTAGTTTCACTTGTTGCCAACAGACACAGGCACTGTTTTGGAGACACACAAATGGACACTAGACATAGGCCCTTATTCTGATCGGTGCGGTAATATCCGCGTGCGTTCGTGCCGCCGATGTTTTGTGTCTGCGCATGTGCAGAGGCGTCTCTGCGCATGTGTGAGCGGGGCGTACGGCCAAATCCCGCATGAAATGTGAACACTCCGAACAGGGGGTGGAGAGGGGCGTGAAGGGCTATTTGGGTTCATTACCATATGCATACGCCCTGCGTTTCATGGGCGTTCCCATGAAAACGCTGGGCGTACGTATGGTAATGCGGCCGTCACGCACGTGTGGGGGGCGGACATATGACATCGCCGGATGTCAGCTGCCCGCCCAGATCCCTGCTTTTGCACGGAAAAATGTCCGTGTGGTCTGAGGTTGCGGGAGCTGGTGGATCACTCGGTCCTGCATTCGATGGTCTGCGACCATGGAATGATGGGGGAGGTTCCCTGAGATGAAGGAGGCGTATTCCATGAAAAATACACGTGCGGTCCGTTCGGCCAGCTTCTTACCGCTTACGGACGG
The DNA here is from genome assembly GCF_055691185.1 of Crinia signifera. Classification (NCBI taxonomy): domain Eukaryota; kingdom Metazoa; phylum Chordata; class Amphibia; order Anura; family Myobatrachidae; genus Crinia; species Crinia signifera. The sequence goes on from NC_139220.1 coordinate 178,535,723, forward strand.
AGTTGGCGATCCGTATGGAAGGCGGGGTTTCGCACGCACGGTCCTGGCCGCATATTCGGATCCGGCCGCACCGATCAGAATAAGGGCCATAGAGATGATATCCCAGTATATGTCACATGGTATACTGTATGTTAAATGGAGATGTAATAAATATTTTTTAAGTAAATTAACATTTTCACCCAAATTTACCATGTTTCTCTTGCCAGAAGAAGGGCTCTGATATGACCATGCCCTCGCAAAGCGATGGAAGTTTAAAAAGGTAACATTAACATACCACTTACTAATTCAGGGTCCTCTGCGCACAATGCAAATGAGTATCCAACGGATGGCTCATACATTGCCGGGGCGTCATCAGAGAGGGATAGCCATTACCTATCAAGGCCAAGCTTTGCAAAAATGTCTGTTAAATTTATAACTGGTACAAAGATCTGTCCATATCATTATCTACTGTATAAATATTGAAGACGGGTTGGTAAAATACTGGATCCAGGGGTGCAGCCAAATTTTACCAGTCTCTGAAGACAAGTATCTCTTTAGCCTTATATTCCTACTAAAATGCAGCAGGTATAGTGTTCTTAGGGTGATGTAGTTTTAGGCTTCTGCCAAAAGAGCTCCCAGCATGAAGCCAAACATATAAGTCATAGCTACATTAGACCATAGCGTTTACTTCCACTCAGTACGGTTTGTGGCTTTCAAAAACTATAGATTTGATATCATGTGAGTTTTCTTCAACAAAGATTTTCTCTTCTTTGCCTCCATACAATAGATTAAATACTTGGGGCTATGAGAGTTTCTCACATCACTGCCATGGAAAATTCAGCTCAGTCAGAGTTGTCATATGCCTATTGGAGGCCGTCCTAACAAGAACCCTTGTCACATGGATGCTAAGTTTTGGCAGATGACAATTCTAGACAAATTCACAGTTTCTTTCCATTTCTTTATCATGCACTTGGAGGAAATCTGGTGTATATTAAATATAGTTCATCTTTACACTGCCTTCAATATAATTTCTTATGTTTACAGTAAAGTTCTCATATGTAACTGCACTTCCTAGTTTTAGGACCTCATGTAGGCAGGTGTATTCAATTTACTAAAGGTTCTAAAAGTAACAAAAGTGTGGATGTTGCCCATAGCATTAAAGTCTAGCTATCATTTCTCAACTGCATCCTAGAAAATGAAAGACAGAATCTGATTGGCTGCAATGGGCAACATTCCCACTTTTCACTTTTAGAACCTTTAGCAAATTTAGCCCATAGAGTATGGGATTAGTGAAACATGATCAGAAGGTGACTATATGCCTGATGGGGATGTGGTTGGATCAGAGGCAAGTTGCCATTTTCTGCCTCCCTCCCTTTAAAAAAAAAAAAAAGTTAAACAAATCTGGTAGTTACATTATTTACCCTGCAGATTTCTAGTCAGTCTTGTAATAAATGAGCAAGTCCATAACAATCTACTGCTTATAATGCAATCAAGAGGGGTGCTATGAAAAAAAATGATAGAAACATTTGGATTCATAGGAAAGATTGTTTGAAGTCACAGTAGGCCAGAATTCAAGTTTGGGAAAGCCAGCCTTGAAGACATTTTCAGGCAGGAAAGCTTTCAAATACTGTAATGGAAGAATTATTATGCACCATTTTCATGGTTAAAAAAAGACATGACAGCTTTAACAATAACACTGTATACTCAAAGATATGCAATAAAAATATTAATTTATGTCACCTCCAGTGTTTCAGTAGTGAACTCCTTTTCTAAAGCAGCAATAATATATTGAAAAGGTTGACTGTTTTATTTTTTTATTTTATAAAAATATGAATCATGCATTCACTGTGTAGAGAACACCACGATCCCTGCTATCATAATGGCATAAACCACAATTTGCCTATTTAATTAGGAATTTACGCAAAAACATCATATATGTTTATTGTTGGTTATATTAAAAGTATTTCTGATAACTAAATTGGGTCAAATGGCTATTACATACATTTTCTTTACAAATCTAAAAAAATCATAGAAACCTATTTTTCAGCAAAATAAGGGCCTTATTCTAGTTCACTCTTTCTGATAAAACCCTTCTTAGATGGACAAAACCATGTACACTGCAGGGGGGATGTAAAATGTGCAGAGAGAATTACATTTGGGTGAGTCATTTTGTTTCTGTGCTGGGAAACTACTGGCTGCTTTAATTTTACACTGCAATATAGTTCTCACTTTGAAGTAAAACCCCACCCAAATCTAATTCTCTCTGCACAAGTTACATCTGACCCACCTGCAGGTTTTGTCCATCTAAGAAAGATTTTGTCAGAAAGAGTGAACTAGAATAAGGCCCTAAGTGCTGAAATTAAATTTGGGGGTACAAAAATTAGTATAAGCATATATTTCTCATCTGCAAGTCTAAAACACTTCTCCCATTATTGGCCTACTTCTAAAGGCCCCCTTACATTATGCGATTTGGGCACGATTTTGCCCGATTCGGATGAATCGGGCCGTAAAATCGTCCCAAATCGCATATGGTGACATCCCCTCCGACCCGATGCGCGGCCCCGTGCGCATCGGATCGGAGATGGGAGGTCGGACGGGCTGCACATAAGATTTGCTAAATCTTATGTGCTGCCCGAAGCCGTGCTCCCCCACAACAGGGGACCTACCAGAGTCAGGCGCAGGGAGCCGGGCAGCATCAGCGGGAGCAGGGGGGGCGGCGCAGAGTACCAGGGAGCCGGGCAGGAGAAGACGCTGCAGCAGCAGCACTTCAAAAAAAAAAAGAGCCATACAAACGCATAGGAAGCCATTCATTGGCTGAGACCTCTCTCAGCCAATCAGCGATTGGCTGAGACCTCTCTCAGCCAATCAGCGATTGGCTGAGACCTCTCTCAGCCAATCGCTGATTGGCTGAGAGAGGTCTCAGCCAATCAATGGCTTCCTATTCGTTTGTATGGGGTTTTTCTTTTTTTTTGGAAGTGCTGCTGCTGCATCGTGTTCTCCTGCCCGGCTCCCTGGTACTCTGCGCCGCCGCCCCCCCTGCTCCCTGCCCAGCGGCTTCCTGCCCGGCTCCCTGCACCCCGACCCCCCCCCTGCCCACTCTCTGTTTGCGGGCATATTCCTGCTGCTGTCCCCCGCTCCCATTGTCCCTGCAGCTCCCCGGGAGTGGCATGTGATAAATCGCATGCGATTTATCACATGCAAAACTTGGCACATGAAGTGCCATCGCATGTGATCCCTCCCTGGGAGCTGCTGGGACAATCGGGTCCGACTTGTCGTTATGACAAGTCGGACAAATGTAAGGGGGCCTTAAGTGCCTAATTAATCATTCAGGTGTGTCCAAGGGGTTGTTAACCAAATATCAAAATTTTAAACTTCAAGTAGAGGTGAAAATTAAGTAAATTAAGTAGATTTTGCCTTCCTTTCATCTTTAGGTTCAGTTATGTGGTGGAGTACAGTTGTTCCACATGTTTTATGATTGGCAGCAACTAAGGCCCCGTACACAAGGGGGAGATATATTGCTCAGCCATATATTGCTGAGCAATATATGGCTGAGCAATATATTGCTCAGTTTCTCCTTTTCATCAGCGACCAGAGATGGTCGCTGATGAAAAAGAAACTGCCGGGGGAGCCTGGCAGTGGTAATCAGCTGGTCGCAGGAGCATGTTCTACAGGGGTAAAAATGGGAGCGTGCACCCGGCGATATATCGCCGGTGCACACTCCCATCGTGGGCAATATGGTCGCTTAGCGACCATATTTCCCGCGATAGTGTACAAAATCGCCCCAGTGTGTACGCACCATTACAATGATTTTGCCTATCCCTTTGACAATATATAATTTGATCTGGCCCTGGACCACCAACCAGAGGCACCTCCAAGGCGCCTGGACAAACAGGCAGCTGAAACCAATGGGCTATAGGAACATCTGGAGGAAATAATATTTGCACATGGTTGCCTAAAAAAAAAAAAAAATATTGTGTGGACATAATTATAATATGCAGTGTAATAACAACACTATTAAGCTCTAAAGATCGAAGACAATACATAGAAATCGATATATCACAATAATTGAAGAATATATTTAAGGTATATATATATATATATATATATATATATATATATAAGGTATAGTAAACTGAAGGCTCGGAGTATCCCATTCTTATGTTAGAATGTCAGATATGATGCTTAGTAATTATTATTAACTCCTCAAAGATAAGCAATGTACAAAAGGCACACTATAAAAAACAATTAACAACAAAATCTATTTATACACTTGCCTGATGTGGTTGTATCAGATGTGACCAAGATAGGCTGGGCTTTCCCTGACATGGGCGCATCTGATGCAACCAGTCAAAAATCCCACTGCCCAGCTGTTGGAAGATAATCTTCCAGCAGCTGCCACTTTCAGAGGGACCAAATGGCCCCTAATTCCTTGCCCCTCCCCTAGTGGCTCCTATCCTGCTAGCCCATTGGCACCCCACCCTACAGCTGCAGAGATTAGCAGCCACCATGAAAATGTAAATTAAACAGCTCTCACCTTCAAGGTGGCGTAATCTTAGCAGGAACAGACATGCCTGTTTGGATTGCGGCAAAGGTAAAAAAGCCCAGTGATATGATGACTGGAGTAGTGGAGATGACAAGGAGGACAATAATCATTAATGAAATACTGAGGGCAGCTCTAAACTAATAGTGCACAGTAGTCTGCTGATTTTTATATCTCCAGTAATGCGAGAGATCAGTTCTGCAGCCAGACAAAGTCTTTCTATGAAATTCACTAATGAGGCACACTGAGAAATAGCATAGCATTTTAATTTTATGCTGAAAGATCATTTCAGCATCCTTAACTGATTATCAACTTACTGCACTAGACAGGTATACAACAAAAGCAGAGCACAAAGGCTGCGTGTTGCTTTAATTAGGGGATGCACAAGTAACCTGACAAAGGGCCTGATTCAGAGTTGATCGCAAATGTACAATCTTACTCAAATTGGCAAAACCATGTGCACTGCAGCTAGGGCAAATGTAACATATGCACGGGGATTTGGGTTGGGTGTGTTCAAATTGGCATTTAAATTGCATATACAGTATACAGTAGCTAAATGCATATACAGTAGCTAAATGTATACCTGACTTTAGAGGCAGGGGTATGAGAGTACAGTACAACACAAGTCACCTAGGTGTCCAAATAAATCTGATCCTAGACATGTTATGTTTTTATATCTAAACCCTACTGAGAATGACAATGGGTTAGATGCACTAAGCTTCAAAAGTGATAAAACGGAGAGTGAAAAACAGCCAGCCAATCAGCTCCAACCTGCCATGTCACAGACTGTGTTTGAAAAATGTCAGGCAGAAACTGATTGGCTGGCTGTTTATCACTCTTCATTTTATCACTTTTGAAGCTTAGTGCATCTGGCCTTTAGTCATTATGGCTATTAATATTATGAGTCTTATGCATGTCATAGGTAATGCTGTGTTATTAAATTGCAAAGACAAATGTTTGTTATTACTTCCTATTAAATTTCCAATGTGGTAGGTGTAGACATGTACTTGATCAATACATGAAATTAACGTGTAGTCCCCTAAGTTTCCACACTTAGGGGGAAATTTACTAAAGGAAATTTGTAAAAAATAGGTGTATTTGTATCCAGAAATACACTTATTTTTTACATTTACCATCCCGAAAATAAGGCAATTCATATTCGTATTGATAGCACATCAATACGAATACGAATTGCCGTATTTTCGGGATAGTAAATGTCAAAAATAAGTGTATTTCTGGATACAAATACAACTATTTTTTTTACAAATTTCCTTTAGTAAATTTCCCCCTTAGTGTCCTGGGGGAAATTTACTAAGATGGGAATTAGACTTCACATGTTAGCACTCTCTAGAAGCTAGTATACAGGATCTGATTGGTTGCCCATAGCAACAGCACATGTGAAGTCTAATAAACATCTTAGTAAATATCCCCCTACTGTCCTCTCTCATCTTTTGGAGGTACCAAACCCAAAGCAAAGGATTCTGGATTTTTTTTGGACTGATTGTCGCAGGCTTGGGTGTGTCCAGTGGTGCTGTTTACCTATGGGCTGCAGAATTGCAGCCCCTCCCCAGGTAAAATCTGCCACTGTGCTCTGCCTAATGGAAGCCAGATGCAGTCTGTGAGACTGGCAGTGACTTCCTAATGGAAGTCCGACCTGTCAGTCACCCAAAGCAGTCCTATTGGGAGGTGATTCCTCCCTCCGGGTTGCCTCTTTGGCTTCTGTGGGCTGCAGCTGGCATTGCAGCAAACGGCAGCAACCCTCCTACTATAAGTTAGGAGCCACTGCTGGTTGCGTCACACTACAACAGGCGTGACCAACCTGTGGCTTTTCCAACATGTCCCAGCATGCATTGCTACAGTATTGCGATTATGGAATGCTAGAAGTCTCACTAAGCATGCTGGGATGTGTAGTTTCCCAACATTTCAAGAGCCATAGGCCAGGCCTGCACTACAAGAAAGAAGGAAGCGGTCTGCTCACATTGCATTTGTGATGCCAAGTTTCACTTCTTTAAAGCACTGATTGCTAATTACAGTAGGAAATAATAATGGATAATACAGTAAGTTTGCAACAGTGATCAGTAATTAGCTAAATAAAATCTTTACAGTATATGATTTTCCATGAACATTAACAACACTTGGAGCCAATAAGAAATCAATATAGCAACACGTCATATATTCATTACTAATAGGCCAATAATAGTAGTGTTTTGTATGAGTAGGGTCATTTCGTCTTATAAAAAAATGGACATTGTTTATGGTTTTGGAGTTAATATATATTATTTGTATGCATTTAGCACTGGCCAATAACAGCTCCAGTGTATTTAGAATACATTTTATTTTAGCTGTGATTTATACTACTTACCAAGCAGACTTTCAAATATATTAATATACCTAAATGAAGGATTGTGAATATACTATACTGTATGCTGTACACAGTTTATGATAATGACGAACACAGGTGTACAAATATGGCGCACACTATTACCGTATATACTCGAGTATAAGTCGACCCGAATATAAGCCGAGGCACCTAATTTTACAACAACAAAAAACTGGGAAGACTTATTGACTCAAGTGGGACCCTCACTCGAGTATAAGCCGAGGGGGGCTTTTTTAGCATAAAAAATGTTCTGAAAAAGTAGGCTTATACTCTAGTATATATGGTAATTTGTATACACTAGTAATGTACTTAGAATGCACATTATGCAATTATACACTTGACGCATGGAACCTGGAGCACTGAAAGGGGCTATTTGGCACAAATGAGGCACCAGTAAAAAGGAAACATCTGTAGAACCTGCTTCTTCCAAATCTATATCGATCTACACCAGTGCAGCATAGTTTTACAGAGGTGCAAAGTTACATTCATTTTTTGCTTTGCTCCTAACTGTAAAATCAGTCAGTAATATTTTACCTACATGGACTGCACCCTGAACTGTATGTAGCTATAAAATAATAATTTTACTATTCTCCATCGTGACACAAAGACTGTCTTCTGGCTCCTATACCTGCTTGTGGTCCCTTACTCCACTGAAACTACACTTACCAAGGTCACTGATTACCTCTTTTAAGCCAAATCCAAAGGCCTCTACTCTAATCTCATACCCCTAAAGCTCAAAGCAGTATTTTATAGTCTTTACCACCCCCTCCTTCTGAAAAGCATTACTCATTGGGTACTATGACTCAGCTCTCTGATTCAGCTTATATAAATGTGTCATACAACATACTGTATAATCAAACTAGCCATCCAATGGAATCTGAGACGTTTGGTTTTTCTGAAGATATGCTACTTTAGATAAATTCTTTAATGGCCAAAAAACAATATGGTAATTCATCCAGTCGGTACTACTGATAAAGCAAAAAGGGAAAGCTACAGTATATGAGGGCACATGTACTTGTAAACATTATGGGTGGGATGTACTAAGGGAAAAAATGCAGTAAAACCCTGTTTTAGGGAGTTTTACCGCATTTTCAAATGTACTAATACCCGGCGCCCACATCATCGCAGTGCAGGGTATTGCCACCTTTGGGTGGCGATACCTTATAGAAGCCTATGGGCTTCTATTGCCGCCCACTGCAGACTCCTACCCCCCTCCCCATCCTCTGTGAAACGCCACCTCCTCCCCCTGCAGCAGGGAGGAGGAGGTGCCGGGGACAGCCACACTGAGCCGGGATGTGACCGAGACCCCCCGTACACCACATCACAGGTATCGCGTGGGGCCTCCTGTTATGCTGCCCGGACCAGTGACCTCCACCTCCCTGCACCTCTACTGGGCACCTATTCGGGTACAGGGAGGAGTCGGAGCCCTGACCAAGCAGCAGCCGGGAAAGGGTCCAGGGAGCGAGATGGTCACGCTGCACATCGCCGGCCACAACACAAAGGACAGCTCTTAATGCAAGATCTGTCCTTTGCGTTAATAATCGCATAGGTTAGTGCATATGCGATTATTAATAATGCAAATGCCAGCGATGTGTGGCGGAGGATGTTAGAGAATCCCGCCCTATTTCTCTGCACTTTCAGTAACCTCTACCTCTCCTAATTTTCACTCTTCTTGTCTTTTTTTACTTTTTATTATTCTTTCTGTAAAATCAGTTCCTTTGGCATCCGTTTCTACCGCTCTGTCCCTGGTCTCTTCACTCCGGACCTTTCCCATGTTACCTCATGTCATCTGTATCCTTTTCCATATCATGGCAGTTCCATAACTCAATATTTACAAGACTTTCCCAACCCAAGCTCACACTCCACCCTTCATCCAATTTCCCCTCTGTATAACATTTCCCTTTCCTCTTCTTCTCCAAATCTGTTGGCTGGGTGTCCGTCTTTTCTTCTTCCATGAAGCCAGTTCCCTCTCAATGCTCTCATTTTCCTCTCAGAAATATTTCCAAGATCCATCACTTTTACACGCCAAAAGTGAAGGAAACTCTTTATTCTCTAATCATATACTGCCTCGACTACCATAATATAACCATCTCTGTCATCTCATCTACTGTACTTCCTGAAAACTCTTTAATCTATCATTAACTCTGCTACCCTCGTTTTTTCCCCCATCATTCTAATTCTGCTTCCACCCTCATTTCCAGTCACATTCCCTCTCGGCCAGTTCACTCTAATAACAATTGCCGGTACTTGTTTCCTAGCACGGCGCCCCCAATCATAGTACATCTTATACAATCACATTGCATGCAATATAGCGGCATACGATGCGATTTTTAATTGTACAAGCACCCTGATGGGTGCTTTCAATGTTAAATGCACCCCCATTGGCAAAGCCGCCGCCACTATCAAGGCCAACCCGAAGCGTGGCGAGTGCAGCGAGCCCGTGTGGGGCGGCAGTACGCGTTCTCCGACCTTTTCATACCCCCACTATCCACGACGGAATCCGTGTCCCCTCGCCACGCTTCGGGCTCGGTGGCTCACTGCACTCGCCACACTATCTAAAATCAACTCCACACCGTCGTGGATAGTGGGGTATGAAAAGGTCGGAGGACGCGTACTGCCGCCCCACGCTGGCTCGCTGCGCTCGCCACGCTTCGGGTTGGCGTTGATAGTGGGGGTGGCTTTGACAATGGGGGTGCATTTAACATTGTAAGCACCCATCAGGGTGCTTGTACAATTAAAAATCGCATCGCATGCCATTTGATGGCATGCAATGCTATGCGATATTTCATTGTACAAGCACTCCTGTTAATTTAACATGAATATTGCATTGCATCGCACACCACTAAGTATGGTATGCGATGGGCGACGTGTTAGGAAACAAGTACCCAACCGCCTCCTCTTGTCCCTTACTTCCTGCTCCCACTCTTGCCTTTAGGACTTCACCATTTCCCCCCCTCCCCCCCCCCCGAGTGCTCTCTCCCAGTCGTATGCACTACATACTGTAAGTGTGTAATCTGAGCACTATATAACATTTTCCAGGGCCAACAGTTTAAACTAGCTATGTCAATCTAGCTATATTAAGAGCCTGACTTCTGAGAAAACAAGTTTAGAGGCAAATCACAAAACAGAACATAAAACATATTCACAAATCCTGAAACAAATAATGTTTGCCCCGAAAGAAACTTTCTTGTTACTAGCAGGGCTTTTAATCATTACATTACAAAACCACTACAGTGCTTCAATAGTTTGCAGATAATTCTTGGGGCAGAATTTTAAGTAGAACCAATAGAGGATTGGTGAGCTAAAGCTTATGTGACTAAGTGAAGCAGTCTGCCAATATATGCAGGCAACAGAAAGCGCTTTAAGCAGACAAACACATTAGCTGCATATTGCATATGAATTTCTAAGCCTTATGTTTTGCTACTGTTATAAGCTGCCTCAATTGAAATTATCTACAGCTCTTGCATTTAAAAAATATAATGGATTCTCAAGGTCTGTTTTTATTACCATTTGTTTTTATTATCATCAGGTCAAGAACCCTCTCCTTTTTATTTTCTCAATCAACCATTTCAGATGCAGACCTAGCCTTCTTTCCTTACTTCTGTCTTGCGATTAAAATTCTGTTTATTCTATTGTATTAAATGGGAGAACAAGATAACTACTTAACATATCTGTAACTGGCTTGTTGTATCATTGTTAGCAACCTTCCCATTTAACTGGAACAAATTACATTCTGCTAATACAAAGTTGTTCCGTCAACTGCCAAGCAAACGGCAAGGTTCTGTTCTAGTAAACTCAGGTAAAGTCTCAGTGCTTGCAACACATTAAACTTAATTGTAAAGGGTAGAAATCATTTAACGCAGGAAATGACACAGCATATTCTCCCTGGTGCCCGCCATATTTCTGCTCAAATCTAATTCATATGCCTACTCATTGACTTTAATCAATACATTGATTGCCTTCGTAACAATGTCCACTATGTTTTACTGCCTTTGTGTTGACTTTTGGAGTTTTATTAAATAGAGAAATAATAAAAGATAACTTTAAATACACTTTAGGGGTTATTCAGACCTGACTGCTGATGGGCGATAGCCACTGCCCAAACAGAGCGAAATCCCACTCCATGCAAGCAGTGTAAGGTCTGAATAACCCTCATTACTTGCTCAATATATAGAAATCCCCATTTTGCTTTGGAGCACCAGGACCTTCAAAATGATTGGTTGTGCATTCCTTATGCACATGAAGTAGTGCTTTGGAAACCATGTTATTACACACTGGCATTTAGTATGTTTTTGAGTAAGAACTGCTGACGATACATCCCAGGGGGGATCTGGCGATACAACCCGGGGACGGCGACACTGCTCACCAGGCTGTCCGTTGACAACGGCGGCGGTGCCTGGAGAGTAGTGTCGTCCCACCCGGGCTGTATCGCCAGATTCCGCCCCCCCCCCCCGGTTGACTGGCTGGAACACTATTTATCAAAGTACCATAATGTGTTTCATCATTCACAATAAGTTTTATAACTCTTACATAACAGTTTTATAATAAGACTTTTGTAAGCATTTTGTCTGCAAACAAATGGCAAATCAGCATCACTCTCAGATGGACAAAATCATATGCACTGCAGGTGGGACTGATGTAACATGTGCAGAGAGAGTTACATTTGGGTGCGGTGTGTACTTCAAACTGATATTTATATTGCAGTGTAAAAATAAAGAAGCCAGTATTTACCCTGCACAGAAACAAAATAACTCTCCCAAATCTAAAGGCCCATACACACTAGAAGATTTTCATTTCAAAGACTTTGAAATATCTCTGATAGATATATCTTTCACCAAATTCGTACACACTGAGTTATTTTCCCTAAAGAGCAAGAGATTTCAGATGGAGAAAGGCTTTGACAAAAATATTTTATTATACATGGCTAATTTACATAATGGGTGGGGTTTGAATTCCAAGGGTGGGAGCAGGGGCCATTTTATTCAGTGCATTTCTGTTCTTGGGGCCTGATTCAGAACTGATCGCTGTGCTGCATATATTCGGAGCCCAGCGATCAGGTAAACACCACCCCATGCCGCCCCTCCCAGGCAAAAATCCTACATAGGGAGAAATCCATTCAACTGCACCAGCAATGTATGTGCTACTGCCCTAATTGGAGGGCAGTGGCGGCGGTAACACATACATTGCTGTCCTGTGCCAGAATATATGCGTTACCGCCATAATTTACATTGCTGGGCAGTGGCGGCGGTAACACATACGTTGTTGGCCTGCTCCAGCAATGTATGCGTTACCGCCATAACATAATCTATTTTGGCGGGCAGTGGTGGTGGTAACGCATAGATTGCTGGCCTTTGGTAAAAATGCATGCATTACCGCCATAATATACATTGGCAGGCAGTGGTGGTGGTAATGCATACATTGCTGGCCTTTGGCAACAATGTGTGCATTACTGCCATAATATACATTGCCGGGCAGTGGCGGCGGAAACGCATACATTGCTGGTCTGCGGCAGCAATGTATGCATTGCTGCCATATCATAATGTGCAGTTTTGTGTATATTCTATATAGGATATCATTTTATACTGTACACATTGATGGCAGTGGCTACTCACTTAACAAAGTGAGTTTTTTTCTATTTTGCCATTTATTTTTACATTGGTGGCAGTGGACAGGTATATATGGGCGGGAGGGAGGTCACTTGCTGCTGCGGGCAGGGGGTCGGGCGAGCCATAGACGGTACGGGCTGACATCTGCAGACGAGTATGGACGGGAGGGAGGTCACTTTGCTGGTCTCGCTGGCTGACGGGGGCGTACGGGCTGGAGGTCGGGGATGAGCGGGCGGTCACGTGTGGCTTCTCCATGCTCTGTGAGACGTGCGTCGTGACAACACAGAGCAGGGGGAGGGAGAAGGGGAAGCATCGGTGTGCACACACACAGCGATGATGGATGAAAAACCATCCATCATCGCTGGCATGCTGGTAAAACCAGCAGACGGGAGACTTTGCTAGCGATGATGCGGGAGCGCGCATCATTGCTAGTCTCCCATCGGTGGCCCATACAGACTTGGCGATTTTCATCTGAAAATCGTCTATTGTGTATGGGCCTTAACTCTCTCTGCACATGTTACATCAGCCCCACCTGCAGTGCATATGGTTTTGTCCATCTGAGAGTGAATTTGCCTTTGCAAGTGAACCAGAATAACCCCCTAAATTCCATATTTTGTGCAGACTTGAATTCAACAGCACAGGTGTGGACGCATTATACAGGGATAAAGATCATACTCTCATGCAGAATTTCAGTATATGAATCTGAATGTGCTTACCTTTTTTATTGGGTAACAATATAGTGCGTCGACAATGTCTCGACACATGAAAATGGTCAACATTGCCAAAAGGTCAACACAAGTTTAAGGTCAACATGGACATGGCCGAGCAAGTTTTTGACATTTTTTGATGTCTGCGTCGACACAGACACTGTATAAGTTTGACACGTCCCCTCGCAGGGCTTGCTGCACTCGGCACACTATTGTATTCTCTCTGTATGCCCACTTGGGTAGTGGAAGTATTAAATAAGATTATACCAAAGCTGCGCTTATATTAGTAAGGTGCATGTATGTCTGAAATAATACTGGACATGCACCTTACTAATATAAGCGCAGCTTTGGTATAATCTTTTCTAGTTTGGAAGTGGAAATCCATTTTGAGTGGATTTTCCACTATAATAGGTGTGAATTCACAGTCACACTACATGTCTGCTGCTAAATGTAATGTAATCTAAGTGAACTGAACTGAATTTAAATTCAAACATAATAATACATTAAGTATTGTTCCTATTTAGCGCCTATCTCTGAGGGTAACCTCAAAAATTGGATTAGTAAAGTATTAACCAAGTCGGTCTACACCACAAAAATGTGAAAAACTCGTGTCAACATTTTGAGTGTTGATCATGTCCATGTCAACCCTAAACTTGTGACGACCTTCTGGCAATGTCGACCTATGGTATGTTGAACAGTTCCAGGTGTCAACCTAGACATTGTCGACCAAGAGACCGCATACCTTTTATTGATAGCTGAAGATTTTCAAAAATTTGAAAAGATCTAATAACAACCGTAAAATAATTTTAATCAACATAATGTAAAAAATATACTACAAATGGGTGCAAGAATGAGAAGGTATTAAATTATTGACAACAGTATAGGAAAGGCATTATTTTCCATAGTAAACCATTAGATCAGTGTTCAGGGAACTCGGTCCTCATTACCCCACACAGTGCATGTTTTGCTGGTAACCCAGCAGGTGCACAGGTGTACTAATTACTCACAGACACATTTTATAAGGTCCGCAGGTGTAGTTAATTATTTCACTTGTGATTCTGTGAGGAGACCTGCAATACATGCACTGCATGGGGTAATGAGGACCGAGTTCCCTGACCACTGCATTAGAGAGTATATTAGTGATTAAAAACCACAATGGTGTTGAGTGTTGGGGAAGTAATACTTGTGGCTCTCATTACTTTGTGTAACAAACACTCCTAGATTCTATTAAAGCCATATTTTTGTTTATTGCACACTTAAGTCCCATACACACTTGGTGATTTTGAGCTGAAAGACGCTCAAACTTGGTGTCTTGAGTGGCTTTCAGCTAAAAGCCGCCCAGTGTGTATGGCACGGCGATGAGCGTTGCTGCACGCTCTCGCATCATCGCCGGGAAAGCCGTTCATTTGCTTGTATTAACAGCAGATGGCTTTGTGGGCGGCTTTGTATAGTGTTGCGCTATGCAAAGCCATCAGCCCCCACTGCCGGGCAAGGGGGAAAGCCGCTCACTGTGTATGCACTGAGCAGCATTCCCCCCAGTGATGACAGCGATCATCGCTGTCCATACACGCTGGGCATAATCGCCCAGTGTGTATGGACCTTCAGTATATTTTTGTTTTTCAGAATTATTATCAGTTACTAGCTACATTTACTTAAGGTAAAAACAAATATGCCTGGCCCAATAAAATCAAGCTAAATCTTCTAAAACTCAAAATAACAGCTACTGTACTTTAAGATAAAACAAAACGGTACTCTTTACTTATCACGGCGCCCATCGCGGGCATTGAATGCACTAAAAAATCGGCTGCGACGGGACCGCCGCGATGCCCGCGATTTCCCATAGGGAACAATGTTAAATGTCTCAATTGACCCGATTTTCCTGTTCAATGCCTCAATTGACCCGATTTTTCCATAGGAAACAATGTTAAATGGCCCACAGAGGCCAAATAGGCACCCTGAAGTGTGAAATGGCCCCCACAATTGTTAACGCCACCCCGCGATCAACGTGAACCCGAAGCGTGGCGAGCGCAGCAAGCCCGCGAGGGGCAGCGGTACGCGTCCTACGACCTTTTCATACCCCCACTATCCACGTCGGCGTGGAGTTGAGAAAAGAATAGTGTGGCAAGCGCAGCGAGCCACCGAGCCCAAAGCGTGGCGAGCGCAGCGAGCCCCGCGAGGGGACGCGGATACCTGTGAAGCCCGCGAAGGGACGCGTTTACCTGTGAATGTATCCGCGTCCGCTCGCCACGCTTCGGACTCGGTGGCTCGCTGCGCTCGGCACACTATTCTATTCTCAACTCCACGCCGACGTGGATAGTGGGGGTATGAAAAGGTCGTAGGACGCGTACCGCCGCCCCTCGCGGGCTCGCTGCGCTCGCCACGCTTTGGGTTGACGTTGATCGTGGGGTGGCGTTAACAATTGTGGGGGCCATTTCACACTTCAGGGTGGCTATTTGGCCTCTGTGGGCCATTTAACATTGTTTCCTATGGAAAAATCGGGTCAATTGAGACATTTAACATTGTTCCCTATGGGAAATCGCGGGCATCGCGTCGGTCGCGCCGCACACGATTTTTAGTGCATTCAATGCCCGCGATTTTTTTACCTGCGATGCCCACGATCAAAATCGTGGGCGCCGTGCTAGGTAAAGAGTACCAACAAAACCCCCCCCCCCCCCCAAAAAAAAAAACACCAATGTTCTCTCTAACATGAATATTCTGTAATATAATGGCAAAGGGCCTAATTCAGACCGTGCTTTGTAAGTCATTGCCCATTTAAAAAAAAAAGTCTGAGTACAGCTGGCATCCCACACTGCTGCCAAACTCGGGTGGTCTCTATGGGGGTAAATCAGTTTAAAATGACGACTGCCATTCCAGAATTGCACATTGGGATCAACAGCATTGCTAGTTTTTTCTACAGAAAAAGTGCTAATGTAATGGGCAAAAATGTCTACAGTGCAGGAATGTTCGGTGGAACATTATCAATAATTGAATCAGCCCCTACTTTTCCCAGGTCACTGAATTTAGATAAAGCAGTGCTTCATTCAGTGAATATGTGATCTTTCCATAGCTTCAATAGCAATAAAGCAAAAAAAAAAATGCTATATTAATGTAAACCAAAAAAAACAAACCACGTTAAGACTGGCAAGCAAGGATGACAATAATGAATGTGAATAATAAGTTATGTTTAAACAGCAATTGTGAAACACTTGGGGTGAAATGGAATAGGATGGGAGAATCAGAAATTGAGAGATTTGAAGAAATCTCCAGTTTTTTTTAAAGCAGCAATCATTTACACATCAAAACCAGATTGATTTTGTAGTGCAAATGATTTCTGCTTTAAAAATACTGGAGATTTCATACCAAATCTCTCACCATATTACATTTCACCCTTGCTTTCTTAATATATCAATTGATCATTGATTTTTCTACCCAAAATCAGCATAATACAGAGTTTCAACCTATGCATGTTCACACAAAGTTCTCTTAATGATGCTGTCATTTCCTTTTGCTTGATAATATATGTAAATTGCTATATGCAATGGCTTTATGACTGGCCTGTAGAATAAATCTAAAATGAGACAAGCAAAAAGGAAGACTATAACAACATGAATAGACTAGAATTACAATCAATATGCATTCTGGCACTGATTTTCATTGATAGCACAGTGATGTCTATCAATATATAGTCCCTCAGAAAGACTACACTGATCTTTAATGAATGAATGGAATGTGCAGTTCAGTAAATCTATGGTTCAGTGCACTTTATATTGCATGCTCTCTCTCTCACAGCCATAAATTCAATGGCACCACTACAAAATGGCATACACTGTTTCTCTGTTACAAGACAGCAGTACATAAAAATGCAAACACACTAGAATCATGATTAGTTATATAATGTAGAATTTTAGCTTGAGGGGTACTATATAGTAAGCAAAAGCATCAATGGAGTTCACTATAATATTGAAATCCTATATAATAAAAAGTTAACACTGTTCCTCAGCTCTATGGGGAGAATTTAAGTGTTTTGCATGCCGGCAGCCACTGACTGGGCACGTCAAGTGATGCTGTGTTCGGCCACGCACATTACTCTTATGCTGTTCGTTCATTTTGTTGGGCTAGTAACTAGTTAATAATGATTAGTGTTATGCAGTATGAAAGTGTCATGATTAAGTGTATTTTATATTCACGCATTTGAGAAACACAAGTTATACTAAACAATCTTCAAGTGTGAATAATGTGTCAGTTATGACCACAAACTCCAACATATTTCATTATGGGTATGGGTCAATGGACGGGATTCTCTAATAATCCCAGCCGCACATCGCCAGCACTTGCATTGTTAATAATTGCATATGCAGTAACATATGTGATTATTAACGCAAAGGCGATGGAAGGCGATGTGCAGCGGGTCCCCCCTCCTTCCCTGACCCCTCAGCCGGCTGTGAGAGGGCTCCTCTTCCTTCTCCCTGCACCCAGAAGCAGTGCAGGCAGGAGGAGATCACTGGTCTGGGCAGCACAGCAGGAGGCTGCCCGGACACAGGTGAGGGGTGTGCGGCGCGGATCGGCGGGGAGCACGCGGGCGGCGGGGGACGCGAAGGGAAGCCAATAGACTTCCATGGGGTTGTGCCATCTAGAACTGGCATAACCCTCCACAGTGAAGCCCCGGCGGTGGCGCTGTGCTGCATATGAAAATGCCGTAAAAATCCCGGGGTTTTTGCGGCATTTTGTGTTTGGTGAATCTTGCCCATTGGGTCTATCCTATTTAGGTCGACATGCATTGGGTCGACCACTGAAAGTCGACAGAGCTTAGGAGTACACCTGAAATAGGTTGACATGGCTAAGATCAACAGGGTTGGAAGGTCGACACAAGCATTATGTTGACAATGGGAAGGTCGACATGAGTTTTTCACTTTTTTTGTCCTGAATGTTGACATAGTTCACATAAACACCATGACAGTGTACCACGTCCCCTTGCATGGCTCGCTGCCCTTGCCGTGCTTCGGGCTCGGTGCCTCGCTGCGCTCGGCACACTATTTTGTTCTCTTACCACATCGTAGTGGATGTTAGGGCATGAAATACCGCCTGTCGGCACATACTGGCTCAGAAAGAACATGAAATACCCCATGTCGTCCTTCCCATTGTCGACCTTAGCCTTGTTGACCTATTTCTGGTTCAACCTATGCCCTGTTGACCTTCAGTGTCCACCTAAATAAGGTCGACATAGTGACTGTATCCCTTTCATTGCTAACTGCATATAACCACATGAATAAAAATTAAAAAATATGCTATAATACAAGCTAACTCAATACAAATAGTAAATGTCCCCACTACTATATGTCATATAGATATTGTTCAGCTAACATGCAATCATGTATGAATGTGATCCACTTGTTGACAGCTACAGAATAAATGCTTGCTGGGGCTTCCCACTACCTCTAGCGCACAGCCCCGATGCTATACACACAGGACACGACTCTAATATGAGCACAGCAGCATGCAGAACTTCAGCACCATGGAGAAGGCTCATGGAGCTGTAATGAAACCCTGGCTAATCCCACAGCCGCTAGGGCAGCAGCCTGGTTACTGCAATGACAGCACTCCGCATACAGGGAATATGACTAGACCATCCGATCCCTGAGACCTCCATCGCCCACTAAACACAACATAGTAATGTGCTATTAGGCGGCAGTAGAGGTGTAATGCCGCAGGGGTGCCGCCAGCGCCTCTCTCCCTACTCCATAAAACAATAGTGTGATCGTAGAAATAATCAATAATTAACCATTTCACACTGGGCAGCAGTTCCCACCACCAGCCATGATACAGTATGTGGGAGCCTATTTAAAGGGACCGGATCCCGGAACAGTGCAGGGCTGCACCTCTGAGCCAGGCTCATCCATGCAGAACGGGGGCACGTCCCGGCATCACTACATCTGCTGCCATCTATCTATATATCTATATGTCACACATTCAGCCACATCCACAGGCAGGAGCTAGGGTGAGACCCACGGAAGGCTAGGTCACACACACACAGACAGCGTGTCACGTCCTTCAGGAAGGGGGAGGATGAGAGGGGCCGGGGAACGAGACTCGGGCTGTCTGCAGATCAGACATCTTGTGGCGGGGGATGCTCCGGTGTGAGCCGCGGAGGGAGGGAGGGAGGGAGGATCCCCCGTCCCCGGCAGAGATAATGACATGCACATCATATATAACATGGGTGGGGGGAGATAGAGAGAAGCCACCATGCCTCAGTGCCGGGCGATCCGTCTGACTCCCTCTCGGCAGCTCCTGCGCCCTGGACATGACGGCGGCGATCTGCTTCCTCTCCTCCTCGCTCAGCTGGCTCAGATCAGCCTCCATTCCAGCGGGGATCCGGGCGATGCCCCCGCTCCCATCCGCTGCCATCCCCTCTGGATATCCACCCAGCCCTTCTCCTCCCTCGACGCTGCCTTCGTTCCCCATGACACCGTGCCGAGCTGTTCGCGGTGCCCCGGGGCGCGGGTATGATCACCCCCAGCCTGTGATGTAGCTGCGGAGCGTGTGTCCCCCGTCTCCCGTTTAATCCTACGCTTCTTCCTCCATAATGACGGACTCCGGCGTTACTGATCCTGGCTGCCCGGCTAGTAGAGAGACCCTACCGCTGCTGCTGCTGACTCCTCCCTCCCCTTGCTGGGAGCATGCTCGGCTCCGGCAGGTGATCAGCGCATCGCCGCCACTCACACTCTCCATCGGCTTAAGGAGTGAGGGGGAGTGCGCGTCAGGGGATGCTGCTGCCGCTGCCGCCGCCGCACATGGAATAGGTGCCCTCTCTTGGCTCTCTATAGTTTGTGTCACTTGTGGTATCTTTAAGAGGTGTAACTCCTGTACTGTATGTGCCACTCTCTGCCTACCAATGCAAGGCAGAATAGAGATTTCGGATCACATTCCCTTCCAATTATGCCAATTAAAATAGCTGTAATTACCACTGCAATGCCAGAGGTGTCAAAGAAACGTCATGATTTGTTTTGTTTTTATTGAATAATAATTTCAGTATAATTTGGCACAGTGACAGATCTGAGCAGTGGGCTTACCATATTGCCAGTGTAAATGACCACATTTTAGTAAAAGGTGTTTGCTGGAAAATAATGGGTGTAGGTTCCCTTGGATGACAAAACTTATTCACTGCACAAAATGCTATTATAGTCAGCACTGGTGCAACACTCAGTGGAGTATGCAAAGCAGTAAGGTGCAGTGCTGGGGAGATGCTCTCCCCTTTGCTACCCGCTGTTGCAAGGCACACTCCTAGTCAGCTGAGGTTTGTTTTGAGACAATAAGGCTCACAAATACATTGTAATATGCGATCATATCACTAGGATTTACCTTCCTTCACATACAGGAACAAAGGGCTCCAAAAGGAGACAGTCTCTGCGATGCAATCAGCCAGGTGCTGGGGGGGGGGGGGGGGTGTCTGCGAATGCGCAGTTAGCAGGGCCGGCAGTGTGATCTGTAGCCCATAGGCCTTCTTAGAATGGCAAAAGCCTCGGGACCCAATGCTATGCTGCCTGGTACTGTATTGTTACATTGGGCAACGTTGCATCTCCCATGCTGGCAAAGCAAGAAGGATCGCAGCAGGGATCGAAAATTCTGCTGCATTCCTTCTGTGATACATTCGGAAGATACTTATATTTGCAACGTAGACTTAAATATTAAATTATAAATGGGCCCCGATTGGAGGGGAAGACAGTGGACCAATAGTGCACTAATGAACGATTGCGTTGTGAGTTCAGCAGAGGTGATTTTAACCCCTTCCCGACATTTGACGTACATTTACGTCATGGTCGGCATGTACTTCCCGACACATGGCATAAATGTACGTCATGCCATTAAACTGTCACCGCGTCTATAGACGCGGTGACAGAGGGACGATGTCTGCAGTCCCTGACAGCAGACATCTTCCCTCATTGCCCAGGGGGGGCAGCGATGCCCCCACCCATCGGCGATCGCTGTGATTGGCTGTTCAATGTGAACAGCCAATTACAGCGTTTTCTGTGTACCGGCGAATAACGTCGCTCGGTGACACAGGGATCGGTGGTGATTGGTGCTGTTAAGTACAGCACCAATCACCACCGGGTGTAAAGGTGTCACTGGTGGTCACCCCACCTCACCCCACCTGCCCCCAAAGGCTGTGATTGGTCCGACGGACCAATCACAGCCATTACACCACACAGAAAATAACGGAGACAGCCCTGCAGCCGCCATTCCGGTCAGGAACAGCGTGCAGAGCGGTCTCCGTGCCCATCTGTGCCCTTATACTGACCTGATCAGCGTTGGTGGCATCCGTGCTGCCAGCTGCTGGTGCTTCCTGGTTGCTGTGGTTGCTTTTGCTTCCTGGCTGCTTGTGCTGCTGCTGCTGCAGCGTCATTGTGTCAGAGATATATATTGTGTGATATAATTTTGTATCTGCTGCCCCCTGCTGCCCCCCTTTTGTGCTGATCAGTATAAACTAACTGATCAGCAACTTTTTTGGGGTGCAGGGATTTTTTTTTATATATACCCTGTCAGGTTGCACCCAAATTTGTGTGCCTGCTGCCCCTCACTGCTAATCAGTGTTGCATCACTGATCAGCAGTTTTTTTTTTTTTTGAGGGTGCTGTGGGGTTTTTTTTTTTAAATTTTTTTACACCCACGGTGCTTTTGTGGGTGTCCTGTGCCCGCTGAGCGCTGATCAGTGACGGACGTTACTGACCAACATCTGTGCTCAATTTTTGGCGCAGGAGCTTTTTTTTTTTTAACATTTTTAACATTTTTTTAACTTTTTTTTTACTTTTTTAACATACACACTACATACCCCCCGTGTTGAAATAAAGTTTGTACCCCCCTACACTATACACGTGTTGAAACACTACACTTAAAAATAATGAAAATGTCCCAATCATCGCAAAGACTGTTTTCAGCGGAGGAGGCATATGCCCTTATTGCCTCTGACACTGACACAGCCAGTGAAGTAAGCGATGAATTTGCATTCGTCTTAAGCTCCTCTTCCTCCTCTAGTGATGAGGGACCCCCTCAAAGACGCCCCCGTAGAGCAGCTGAGACTCCCCCCCCCAATGATTGATCTCGTATGGACCCCACCACCAGACAATTTTGAGCCCAAGGTTCCTGAGTTTTTGGCCAACCCAGGAATCCAATTTGATACTACAGGCCTCAAAGAAATTGACTTTTTCAAAGTCTTTTTCTCTGATGATTTTATAAATGTAATGGTGGACCAAAGTAATTTATATGCCCAGCAGTTTATTGCCCAAAACCCCACGTCATCATTTGCTAGGTGGGCCCCTGTAGATGCAGTAGAGATGATGACGTTTTGGGGTCTGGTGTTACATATGGGCATAGTTAAAAAGCCAGAAATTAGGCAATATTGGAGTACAGATGTTCTGTACAGCACCCCACTTCATCGTATGGCCATGACCCGGACTCGTTTTGAGACGATCCTTAAATTTTTGCATTACAACGATAATGCACAGTGCCCACCCAGAGATGATCCCACCTTTGACCGGCTATTCAAAGTCAGGCCGGTCATTGATCATTTCAGCGCCAAATTTGCTGAGATGTACATCCCCAAAAAATTCATTTGTGTAGATGAGTCACTGATACATTTTAAAGGAAGGGTTAAATTCCGCCAGTACCTTCCCAATAAGAGGGCAAGGTATGGCATAAAAATGTATAAGCTGTGCGAAAGTACCTCAGGGTACACCCACAGGTTTAGGGTATATGAAGGGAAGGACACAAGAATTGAACCGCCAGAATGCCCCCCCTCCCTCGTAGGTGTTAGTGGGAAGATTGTCTGGGATTTAGTGCACCCCTTCCTGGATAAGGGTTATCACCTCTATGTGGATAACTTTTACACCAGCATCCCCCTGTTTAAGGCCCTTGGTTCAAGAGGTACAGCAGCTTGCGGTACTGTGCGCAAGAACCAAAGAGGCCTCCCAAAAACGCACGTTGCCCAATTACTGAGAAAGGGTGAAAGCAGGGCAATATGCACCGAAAATATGTTGTTGGTCAAATATAAGGACAAGAGGGATGTCCTTATACTGACAACAATTCAAGGAGACAGTACCACCTCCGTCCCTGTACGAGGTACCAGTACCCACATCTCAAAACCTATTTGTATCCTAGATTACAATAAGTACATGGGCGGAGTGGATCTTTCAGATCAGGTACTGAAGCCGTACAGTGCCCTGCGGAAAACAAAAATATGGTATAAGAAGCTGGCCGTGTATATCATCCAGATGGCACTGTATAACGCTTACGTACAATTCCGTTCTACCAGCCAGACGGGGACATTTATGCACTTTCAAGAGGAAGTCATAAAGGGCCTAATATTTGGGAACCAGCAGGCAGAGGGCCCCAGTACTTCTAGTACTGGCCCCAGTACTTCTAGTACTGGCCCCCGTATTGTATCAGGGCAGCATTTTCCTAACGAAATCCCCTCCACTGGAAAAAAGGGCAGGACACAAAAAAGGTGCAAAGTTTGCTATAAAAAGGGAATACGAAAGCAAACTATTTTCCACTGTGAAACTTGCCCCGACAAACCCGGCCTATGTATGAAGGAGTGCTTTAAAATATACCACACATCTATGGATTATTAGGTTCATCATTTCACCGTGCTTCGGGGGTCTTGCTAATGCGACATAGCACCCACCATTCATTCCACCAGAATGTGTGCTGCAAAATCCAAATATCACTCCTTCCCTTCTGAGTCCTGCCATGCACCCAAATGGTATTTTTTGGTCACATATGAGGCATTGCCATACTCGGGAGAAATTGGGGCACAGATTTTGGGGTGCTTTGTCTCCTTCATTCCTTGTGAAAATGAAAAATTTTGAGCCAGAAGTGCATTTTTGTGTAAAAAATGTAATTTTTCATTTTCACAGCCCAGTTGTACCACAATTGGTGAAACCCCTGGGGGTTTGAAATGTGCACTATACCCCTAGATGAATTCCCTGAGGGATGTAGTTTGCAAAATGGGGTCACTTGTGGGGGGGGGTTCCACTGTATTGGTGCTTCGGGGGTCTTGCTAATGCGACATAGCACCCACCATTCATTCCACCAGAATCTGTGCTGCAAAATCCAAATATCACTCCTTCCCTTCTGGGTCCTGCCATTTTTTGGTCACATATGAGGCATTGCCGTACTCGGGAGAAATTGCGGCATAGATTTTGGGGTGCTTTGTCTCCTTCATTCCTTGTGAAAATGAAAAATTTTGAGCCAGAACTGCATTTTTGTGTAAAAAAATGTAATTTTTCATTTTCACAGCCCAGTTGTACCACAATTGGTGAAACCCCTGGGGGTTTGAAATGTACACTATACCCCTAGATGAATTTCCTGAGGGGTGTAGTTTGCAAAATGGGGTCACTTGTGGGGGTTTCCACTGTATTGGTGCTTCGGGGGTCTTGCTAATGCGACATAGCACCCACCATTCATTCCACCAGAATGTGTGCTAGAAAATCCAAATATCACTCCTTCCCTTCTGAGTCCTGCCATGCACCCAAATGGTATTTTTTGGTCACATATGAGGCATTGCCGTACTCAGGAGAAATTGCGGCACAGATTTTGGGGTGCTTTGTCTCCTTCATTCCTTGTGAAAATGAAAAATTTTGAGCCAGAACTGCATTTTTGTGTAAAAAATGTAATTTTTCATTTTCACAGCCCAGTTGTACCACAATTGGTGAAACCCCTGGGGGTTTGAAATGTACACTATACCCCTAGATGAATTCCCTGAGGGGTGTAGTTTGCAAAATGGGGTCACTTGTGGGGGGGTTCCACTGTATTGGTGCTTCGGGGGTCTTGCTAATGCGACATAGCACCCACCATTCATTCCACCAGAATGTGTGCTGCAAAATCCAAATATCACTCCTTCCCTTCTGAGTCCTGCCATGCACCCAAATGGTATTTTTTGGTCACATATGAGGCATTGCCGTACTCGGGAGAAATTGCGGCACAGATTTTGGGGTGCTTTGTCTCCTTCATTCCTTGTGAAAATGAAAAATTTTGAGCCAGAACTGCATTTTTGTGTAAAAAATGTAATTTTTCATTTTCACAGCCCAGTTGTACCACAATTGGTGAAACCCCTGGGGGTTTGAAATGTACACTATACCCCTAGATGAATTCCCTGAGGGGTGTAGTTTGCAAAATGGGGTCACTTGTGGGGGGGTTCCTAACTTTTAGCATCTTATGGTGCCTAGAAACCTACATGGTGCCTAAAAAATAATCTCATAAAAAGGAGGCTCCAAAATCAAGTAGGTGCTCCTTCTATTATGAAGCCTGTGGTTTGGTCAACGTGCACACTAGGGCCACATATAGGATATTTATGAAAACAAAAGAATTGGGGGAATCAATTTTTAGTCACATTTCTCTAGTAAAATCTACTGTGTTCCTTAGAAAAATGTATTAAAATTGAAAATCTGCAAAAAAAATGAAATTTTGAAATTTCACCTACACTTTGTTTTAATTCCTGTGAAACACCTAAAGGGTTAACAATCTTCCAAAATGCTGTTTTGAATACTGTGAGGGGTGCAGTTTTTGAAATGGCATCATGTATGGGGGTGTCTCACATACAAGTCCCTCAAAGTCACATCAGAACTGAACTGGTCCCTAAAAAAATCAGTGTTTGAAATTTTCTTGAAAATTTGAGAATTTGCTATTCATATTTTAAGCCTCCTAGTGTCCAAAAAAATTAAAAGGAGGTTGAAATAATGATGGAAACATAAAGTATACATATGGTCTATGTTAGTTATTAACTATTTTGAGTGGTATGATTATTTGTCTCACAAGCAGAAAATTTAACATTTTGCAAATTGCAAAATTTTCTATTTTTTTACGACATTTTGGTATTTTTCACAAAAAAACACAGACTGTATCGACCAAAATTTACCACTAACTTGAAGTACAATGTGTCACGAGAAAACAATCTCAAAATCACTGGGATAAGTAAAAGCAAAAAAAAGTTATCCCCACTTAAGTGATACATGTCAGATTTGAAAAAAAGGGCTCTGTCAGGAAGGCAAAAACAGGCTGCGGCGGTAAGGGGTTAACTGGGTATAGGTGTCCGCGTCAATACTGAAAGTGTAAATGATGGCATAATACAAGATTAAAATGCCATAGGAGGCCCGAAATACCTGAAAACCTAGGGACCCAGACATGGGTTAATAAATATGGCCCTGGTTGTAGTATGGTATAGTGTATAACTAATAATGGCTGCTTATAATTACTTAGAGTAACTAGCATATTTCTAGTACCCATGTGACTGGCATATTTCTAATCTAATGATCAAACTGTGTATTACACTTTACTGGACAGCTTGATATATCTTAGAACTAGCATCAGTGTGTGATGGTGTATGTGGACCCACCCATTTGGACCCTTTCCCATCTGTGGTGTAAAGGACCATATACACAGGTCCAATTTGTTTTAATTCGATTTGATGGATCGAACGGATGGAAACTGGAAACTGGCCAAATCAAATGTGTTTTGACATCTGATCCGAGGTGCAGCCCCGTGCGCATCAGATTGGATCCAGAGTTCATATGTGCTGCACATACAGTATTACCTCCGGATTCAGCCCCCTCCCAGCAGCAGGAAACGGAGTCGTATGCAATACATTGCTTGAGAAAATACCGCATGCAATGTTTTACATGCGATCCTGGCCTCCAGGAAGGTCCGGGGCAGCTCAAGAGGGATCGGATGGTCATACACTGCTCTGAGAAGTTTGAGAATTGTATGGCCACCTTTAGGGTCTAAATTAATATATATTGTTTGTTCCAGTTACCACTGCAATTAAGCAATGGTGCTCGTGCTTCACAGATTACAGCCCCACCATGTTATTTAGGTGTAAAATGCAATTGCCACATGATTGTCAGAATTTTTATATCATTGCAAAAATCCTTTAATGTTAAATTGGTCACATCAGCCTTCCTCATATTTCTCTGTAGAGATGCAATGTGGAGCAATTTAACAATCTTTTGGGACCTCTCTCTTATTATCTGATGATGCTGTCAGCCTGGATCCCCTAGGTGAAACCCACCTGGAGACAGTGGTGGATTTCCCATTAGGCACATGAAGCAGTTGCATAGGTCGGCACACCAGGCTGATGAGATCAGGTGATTCTTTTTTTCTTGTCATTACTGCTTATGTTTAAAATATTTTATTTTGCTGCTGTCAGGAGTGGGACAATAGGCAGTAAATTGTGGACCTGGAGGCGATAGTTGGGTGAGGTTGGGGCTGCTTTGGCAGTCTCGGGCCACCCGAACTAGCCCAAAAAATAAGAGGGCAGCTACATGATGGGAAGGGCGGCCAATAATGTGCCTTGGGGTGACCTAATAGCTACATCAGCCCATGCCTAGAGAGCATACTTGCCGACTTTGGAGCTGCCCTCTCCGAGAGAGGGCAGCCAGCTCTGTTAGACAGGGGGCGGGGCCATCGCAGGAGGGAAAAGAGCCAGCTTGGGGGCAGATCCACAGACGGATTGTCCTGTTGGGGGCATGTCTATGGTAATCGCACCATTTTAGCCACGCCCCCACGTGCAATGCCGGTATTTCAGGCATTTCACTGTGGGCGATCGCGTCATTTACTCGCGGACACACCCACAGAGGGGCGATTCACGGG
This sequence comes from Crinia signifera, assembly GCF_055691185.1. Taxonomy (NCBI): domain Eukaryota; kingdom Metazoa; phylum Chordata; class Amphibia; order Anura; family Myobatrachidae; genus Crinia; species Crinia signifera. The sequence goes on from NC_139220.1 coordinate 178,563,571, forward strand.
AGATGGAAGAGCTTTGTGAAGAGCCTTAACGTCTCTAAAACAACAAAGTGGGATGTACAGTATAGCAACAGGCTTTAACCGTATAGCCCTGGCTCAAGTTCTTTCCATACAGAAAGTGGTTAATTTAGTAGTCTACTACCACTTCACACACAAATTATCCTCCCCGAAGAAGTACACATTACACTTAGTTTAATTCATTTTTCTCTTTATTGGATAGCACTGCAAGTCTCATTATCAACTAATTGATTTCTACCAATAACATTAGAGTCTTCATCAACATTTCTGTGCCAAACACCAGCATTACAATCCACACAATACCGATAATATACACCCATAGGTGTACACACCCTGCCTCCCTCTCCAGGGGCAAACGCAGGATTTTCAGAAGGGGGTTTCCAGAGGGGCGGAGCAAAGCACAGAGATGGACACTTAGGTGACCCAGTATATGCTTTGATGTCCCGCGGGTGGTAGGGGGTATTATATCAACCGCTCAGCATGTAGGGCCTGGATCAGTAATTTCCACTAATTACCCCTTTACTGCACAGATGGTGGGAGATGAGGTGGGAGAAGGGGGCATTGAGCTGAATGAAGGGGCCCTGATACATAACTTCCGGGTGGTAGAGGATCTTTAATACGCAGAGGAGGGGTGTATAGTGGAGTGGGCTTATTATTCATAATTTTCTGGTGGGAGGACAACTTGCTTGACTGCAGATATCTTTCGTTTCCGGAAATAGATTTCTTAGATTTTAATGGAATTAAAAACTAGAGAATCCCACCTACCAAATGGTATTGGGGAGTAGGGGATCGGAGTTCAGAAGGCAGAGCAATCTGCCCATGAGTATATAGAACTACATACCAGGTGTGTGGAGCTGGAGCAGTAACCAGCTGCTGGAAGGCTGATATCTATGGTTCTGAGAAGAGTAGAGACAAGCATCTAGTATCCTTCAAAGGGGGAGAGTCCCAGCTTTTGGAATATACCCTCAGAAAAACTCTATGTCAGAAAAAAACTGAAATATCTGACTGGGAACAGCAATTAACAGGCTTGGATGGGGACCACTGCTTTGAAGTCAGATATCTCCGGTTCCCAAGGTCCGACTTTAAAAATTCTTGTACTCATGGAAAGAGGGGACCCTCAGCTTTCAGCCTCAGGCCCTTAGACTCCTGGGGGGGTTTCTGAGTACTCGGAAACCCCCCCTGCGTGCGCTACTGCTCTCCCAATCTATACTGTACATCTACTAGCAGCAGATACGACACCACCAGTTACAGAATATCCTGGTGACTAATTACCTATTGGGCTAGATTCTCTAAGCTTCAAAAGTGATAAAATGGAGAGTGATAAACAGCCAGCCAATCAGCTCCTACCTGCCATGTCACAGACTGTGTTTGAAAAATGTCAGGCAGGAGCTGATTGGTTGGCTGTTTATCACTCTCTATTTTATCACTTTTGAAGCTTAGAGAATCTGGCCCATTGCAGAATCCTCACCCACGCTTTCACATCAGCATGGGAAATATTTTTTTATTGTTACTGTTGTGAAATGCAGCATTGAGAAATTATAGTTAACATCACATTTCCCAAAGTTTAATGAACAAGGAAAGTCCCTAAGAACTAAGCAACAAGGGACTAGACACATGGATTGTAAGGGGCAGGCCAGAATGTACAATACAGGAGAGAAGGCAGAATATGTGTTGACTGTCTCTGCACATGTTACATCTGCCCCACCTGCAGTGCATATGGTTTTGTCCATTAGAGAGTGATTGTGCCTTTTTGAGTGAATCAGCATAACCCCCAAAAAGTTGTAGATTGTTATAAACTAATTGTGTCGGAAATAAGTAGATGGAAGACAGCAAGTACAGGGTTACACAGGAACAAGTGGATCAAAAATGGGTAGTGAAATTTACACACAATAGGCCTTATTCTAGTTCACTCTTTCGAACAAAATCCTTCTCAGATGGACAAAACCATGTGCACTGCAGGGGAGCAGATGTAAAATGTGCAGAGAGAACTAGATTTGGGTGAGTTATTTTGTTTCTGTGCAGGGTAAATATTGGCTGATTTATTTTTACACTGCAATATAGATCTCACTTTGAAGTAAAACCCCACCCAAATCTAATTCTCTCTTCACAACTAACATCTGCCCCACCTGCAGTGCACATGGTTTTGTCCATCTAAGAAGGATTTTGTCAGAAAGAGTGAACTAGAATAAGGCCTAATAGCACTAGTGCACAGTGAAATAAAAATGCCTGGTACTCAGGCAGAAGTGGAAGTTTTAGCTACCCTTCTTTTATAGCCTTACGTGCACACTAACAATATAGGTAGCCTGCTTTATAATTGTATGCAATCACAGTATTCTTTTCAAAGTCCCAACGAAATACATTTTCCTAGAAAAAAACATTTGGAACCAGTGAAAAATATAGTGTCTTGTCCTGCAACCTCATCGCAATTTAGATACAGGGCTCTTCAATGTCTAGAAACTGTAAACAAAAGAAAAGTGGCAGGAAGATGATCACCAAAGCTGGTTATTGTATAAGAGGGAGATGAAGTCTTTATGAGGAATTTGGTGCAACATACTGTACAGTATAATTAACATTTAGTACCTTATATAGCTAGTAAAGTATATATGGTTATTGTACAGTTCATAATATAATGAGCAGCACCAACTATTACTGTACATTATATATAAATAGTTTTTTTTTTTATGTATTCTTTGAGGACAGGGCAAGATGTATCTTTTGTTACAGTATCTGCCTTTTGGTTAGTTAATGTATTTGAATTACATTTCTAAGAGAAACAAAATAATGTTTATCGTAAAATGCAACAGATTAGGGGAGAAGGGCAGGGGTGTGGTATAACACACCGACAGTCGGGATTCCGACAGTCATTAGTCCAATGTCGGAACCCCGCGGGGGGAGCGCAACGAAGCCCCTTGCGGGGGAGGGAGCAGTCGGGATTCTGACATCGGGGTAATGACTGTTGGAATCCCGACTGTCAGTGAGTCGTCCGGCACCCAGAGGGCAGACAGGACTGAACCCTGGCAGGATGGAATGAAACTCCTCCAATAAGTAAGAAACAATACAAAGTGTATGAACTGTATGAGTCCTGTTGGAGAAAGTGCGCTATATAAATAAAAATTACTTACTAAACTTACTATATAATCTTTAGCGAGGTCCAGCTCCACTATAGGCTAACTGAAGGATTATACTGTATTTTAGAATAACTTGGTATTCTTGAAAAGTTTTAGTCATTCAGGAATCTTATATATCTTATATGTATTATAGAAAGCTTTCATCGCTATCAGCAGAGGTTAGCCAACAAATATGCAAGCTTTCTAGTAGTCATAAATATATCAGTGTCTGTGTCTAAAGCCAAGAGAAAGGCTAAAAAGTGCCTGTGAAGGAATAAAAGCTCTAATGTAACACATGTATAGTCTTTTCTCTCCATTAGTTTAGGAGCAATCAGAGAAAGTGCTTCATGGTAAGATTAATTAGTAGCCACAGTAAAACCTGTAAAAGAAATTGTGTTTATTCAGGAAAACCATTTTAAAAAGAGTGACCACCCCGTATACTATGACTGTATTCACTCTAGAAAATACTGTAGCTATCTTTCTTCATAGTTCTGTCCACTTTGTGCACACTGCCACTAACGCAGACCAAGACAGTCCTTATCTTATCCAACCAGGTAAAATCCTCTGTACAAATGTCACCCTCCTCAACAATTAAGCTCCCAACTCAGGTACAGTACTTCTATTAGTCATTTTTGTCCCTCTTACATAGAGTACAGTTCATAATTACCTTATGCTGGTGGTGGGAAAAGGACATGCATTAAAAGTCTGTATGAATGAGGCTTGTCTATTTGACCTCTGTAGGATGTTACATTCCTCATTACTTAACCACAATTATAATATTTGAATTTTCATCATAACGCTTACTCACACATACTGTACTATAGATTTGCTCAGGATAAAAACTCTAATTTGCTACCTCACTTTGAGAATGGTATAGTTATCAGCAGGGCCTGCAACAGAAATCATGGGGCCCCATACACTGTTATCTCTGGGAATCCCCACCCCGTCAAACATTATCAACCCTTTCCCATGCGGAAACATAAATTGGATGGACTCCAACCAGTGGCCTGCATTCTATCACACTGACTCTCACCCTGTGGTCTGCGTTCTATCACACCGAAGCGCTCTTTCAACCTGTGGCCTACGCTATATCACACAGACACACTCCATCACTCCGCGGCCTGTGCTCTATCACACTGATGCACTCCTTCATGTTACGGCCTGCGTTCTATCACACTGACCCCCTACCTCACTCTGCAGCCTGCGCTCTATCACACTGACGTGCTCCCTCACACTGCGGCCTGCTTTCTATCACACAGACACACTCCATCACCCCACGGCCTGTGCTCTATCACACTGATGCACTCCCTCACACTGCGGCATGCGTTCTATCACACTGACTCACTCCCTCTCCCTGCAACCTGCGATCTATCACACTGACACACTCCCTCATCCTGCAGCCTACATTGTATCACACTGACGCACTCCCTCACCCTGCCGTCTGCGCTCCATTACACTGACACACTCCCTCACACAGGGCCTTATTCTGGTTGGTGCGGCCGGGCCGTACGCGTACGTTCCGGGTTTTTTAATGATCTGCGCATGCGTACCATCTCCAATGCGCAGGCGCGAACACTCCACAACGCTTACGGACGGGTCTCTACGTGCGAAAAAACCTGTACGCGAGAGTACGGGCATTGGGGGCGGCATAGGGGCGTGATGAGGGGAGCGGCCGAAATAATGAGGGAAAATGGGCGTAAATATGGGCGTACACGGGGGTGTGCACTAAAAATGAACGGTGCTACTACCGCACGATCGCCTAAAGCACCGTTAATTTCGGACACAAAACAGGCGCCCGCCAACCGCCAGCTCAGACCACCCCTACAGATACCGCATGCCAGCGTGCGCCTGGGTTTGCTAATTAACGCTGATTACTACTCAAACACATAAACCTGAATGTTATAACCAATGCTGCAGTCTATTAAGTCCAAACCATGATTTCACTACCTGCAAGCCACACACAGCACTCAAACACATTGGAAGCTTATCTTTCTATACTTCTCTACATTTAAAGGTTTGTTTAATTTAAGGTAAGAATCTTTTTAAGACCTGCTTATATATGCTAAGGTAGGTATTTGTTAAACAGTTATACACATTCACTACGTGCTTTCATAGACTTTACACAGTAGCACACTCAATCTACAGTGTCAACGTGTTCACTCTAATACAAACATAGGTTTTGTATTTATGATACAATAACATAAACCACATCTAACTCCTACAAGGTATGTTTCAGCAATGTTTTAAGCCCATGCCCACTATTTTGCACACAATCTTTGTATAGTACCCAAAATACAGAAGTGTACCACTATCTGATCTGCTATGAATTGGATTTTACTACACTCTGGATGTAAGATGCCACCAATCACATTACAGGTTGAGTATCCCGTATCCAAAATGCTCGGGACCAGGAGAATTTTGGATAACGGATTATTCCGTATTTCGGAATATTTTAATATTTCAATGATGTATTTTGAAGTATCTTGCATTTATGCTGTATAAACACATAATATACACACAAATATATTTTATTACCACATAAAATACACACAAACATATTTTAATTGTTCAAAAAACAAGGTTTCAAAACGTGAAACAAAATTTGTGTACTACAGTATCTCAGCACTGAATTTGAATGCCAAGCAATCATTGTCTTGCACATATATAGTGCCAGTTACATATCATGTCCCCAGTGATGCTGTTACATATGTCCCCAGTGAGTTTTTAGCAAAAAAAAATTTTTTTTTCACTTTCTGGAATGTCCGTATTTCGGAATAATTCGGATAACGGATATTCGGATACGGGATACTCGACCTGTATTGCACTCACATCTCTCTAACAAAGGATTCCTACATCTGCTTATGACACTGTAAAATCATATATATCTAAAAAGTTATACATGTTTGTTCACAAGCAATTTTCTCATGTTTGGCCGATTCACACATCTTTTTTTAGGGAGGACACATATGCATTCCTACACAAATGTACCTTTTGACCCTTGTTTGTCTGCCTCACCCACTCCATGAGGAAAGCATTGTTCTGGACCTGCTTTTACCTACTACTGTAGGAGCTACCTCACCTGCACACATACTGCTTTCTCACCTATTAAGTTGCTCTGCACATGTGCTGACACAAACTAATTAGCAGGGAAAAGTTGGATAGGAACATGGGAATGGCCATGGAGAGGGTTACACATGGGAAACTTCTACCACAGTTCAACAAATGTTCAAAAATACCCTGGTCAGTAAGTACACATAAATGTAGTATTTGTTTCACACAAGAAATTACACATACAACAATTTTGTTTTAATTGGTAAAATAAATTTATTTGCTGTTCAGCATCACAGCTTATTTGACACTTTAATGTCATAAATCAAATAAACAAATAAAATAGACACAAAAATAAAAAAAGAGCCAGAACAAGAGGTTGCATATCTCCAAACATGTGTTACCCTGCAAATGCAATGGTGAAAGAAATGGGGACACCAGAATACGTACTGCAACAACCAGGGTGAATACTAAGCAAGATACACACCACCAAAAATTTATCCTGCATTTGTAGAGGTCAAAATAAGAACTTTAATGCCCATGGCACGAAAATGGATCGATGGCCAACTCAGGAAGTGGATGTCCAGTGCAATTTAAACATTTGGGGTCCAACCACAGAGGAAGTGAACCAGGTCTCATTATTTGGGCCCTTTTTTCCCCTTTTTAGATGGGGCCTTGGGGACAGGGGCCTTTGGCTCAGATGGCTTGTGGCGTCTTCCCCTAGTGGACACAGGAGGGTCAGCAGAGGTGGAAGGTTGGGGTGCAGCTTGGGGTGGGCCAGCAGATGGGGGATTGTCCCTTAGGGACCTGGCGGTGGTCAGCAGCTCCGCAAGAATTTCATTCTGGCGGCTGAGGTGTTGGCCAATGCTTTGCATGCCAGCCGCCAGAGTGTCATTCATGCGGTTGAAGGCCTCACACTGCTGCCTGGTTGTGGCCTGCCAATCCGCCAGAATGGCCACAACCTGCTGCTGACGGGCCGCAGCATCCTCCCCTTGCTTCTCGATCCTCTCCAGCGTCACCATCAAGCTGGCATCCCATGTGTCCTGTGTCTGGGGGTGTCGTCTTGGGTGGAGGCTGGACCACTTGCTCCACCTGTGGCTCTGCAGAGGAAGATGCTGCCGGTTCATCCTGGGTTTCTGCTTCTTCTAGGATAATAATTGAAAACAATGTCACCATCACATACGCACTAAAAAATATCTTTCCAAATACAATGCATTACTGTGACTTACCATCAAAAGCAGCAGCAAAGATCTCCACCGGGAGCTCACTATCCACATTGGATATCCCCCTGACCTCGGCCACATCAATGACATCCAAGGCATCCTGCTCCAGGGGGGTATATTCCAAGGTGTCTGGCATAGGCCCCCTCCCGGTGGACATGCTGTGGTTGTACTGGTCAGTCATCTTCCTCTTCAGTGTCCTTTTGAAGTCTGTCCACCTACAAGTTTAAACATACAAATATCACCATGAGATATGTGCACCACTGTGCTAGTGAACATCATGACTACGTTACATTTCCTAGTGTGGGTGATCTTATGTTTTTTAGCCATATGTGTCCCACACACACATTAATGTCTCCATTAGGCCACTAAATGCACATACATAGATCACTATGCAGAAAGGACATCATCCATGGCCAAATTATACACCTCCACCTGTTGTGAAACTACACATTCCACCATAGCTTGACAGTGTGGTTATTATGGAGTAATTTAACTATGGGATGGCATACTGGGATGTGTAGTTTCTCACCAGCTACATGTGCACAGTTTGGTCATTCTTGTTTCAGTAGCATCATATGGAACATGTTACAACAACTCTTTCAAAAACACACTTTCTCTTGTCCCATCACATACTTCACATACTTCACATGAGCAGAACTGTGCCCATAACCTCACATCACACCAATGGTGCATGTTTCATATATAAATGTGGGTTATTAGACATGGTTGTGTTCACATGTGACATTGAAGTGTAGCACTATCTACAAACACACCTTTCTATTATTCTCAAAACATACATGTAACATATGTACACACATATGACATTATCAGGGGGACAAACACACTTGCCTTTTCTTCACCGCTAGCCAATCTCTGACCACTGGTGACACCTGGTTCACTTCCTCTGTGATCTTCTCCCAAAGGTTTCTCCTTGCACTGGCACCCGGCTTCCTGGTTGTCAATTCGATCCATTCGCGTGCTCTGGGCACTAAAATTCGCAATTCTGCCTCTACAAATGCAGGGTTTCTCTTTTTGGTGGTGGTATCCTGCTCAGTCCTCACCCTAAATGTTGCAGCTCGTTTTCTGGTGGCCCCAGTTCTCTCACCATGCACCTGCTGGGTCACACCTGTTTGGAGAGATGCAACCTCTTGTTCTGGCTGGTTGCTTGGCCCTTGTGGAGCTGGTGGAGGTTGAACAGGGCCTGTTAGTGAGGGGCCCGCTTGGTCTTGCAGGCTACTTCTCTCTTGGGCCCTCCTTCTCCGCTCCTGTTCCCTCTTCTGCAAAGCTTCAAGCAGGGATTCTGCTGTAGCTCTCTGTAGAGCGTCCTCAGCTGCGGAATCGTCTGAGCTAGACATGTTTGCAGCAATTCTGGCCTGCATCTGACTGAATATTTATATGTTAATCTCCCGCCATGAACCAGGGGGCGTATATTTTTCCCCGCAATGTAGTTGCTAATTTACGCCGATATTTCCCGCCGATAATTGCCTCTTAAATTACGCAGGTCTCAACGCACCTGATCAATCACCTGTATATGCACATACACAGGTTGTGGAGCATTGTGTGCTACATCGTGAAATGTGTGCACCTGTCATTCCAATGATGAGTGTTGTCAGCTGGTATCTGTTGGAGTTCGTGTATGCTTTGTGAGTCACATTTCAAAACATCACGTTATAATGCTTTCCTTACATATGTAATGAGTATGAAATTGTCATACACCAACATGTTGCATTGTGCCTTTTTTAGCAGCGTATTTATTAGTAGACGGTTGCGTGTATTCTTTTCCGCACACTGTATATACAGTATGTCTCTCCATGGAAATCGGTGTATTGTGCCCCTTTTAGCAGCGTATTTATTAGTAGACGGTTGCGTGTATTCTTTTCCGCACACTGTATATACAGTACGTCTCTCCATGGAAATCGGTGTATTGTGCCCCTTTTAGCAGCGTATTTATTAGTAGACGGTTGCGTGTATTCTTTTCCGCACACTGTATATACAGTTCCTCTCTATACATTGAATGCATGCTGTTGGTTATGGTGTGTGTATATCGGAACGGTCCGCGTAAGTTTCTATTCGCATCCAGTTTGTTAATGTAAGAAAGATTAATAAAGTTAATACTAAACAAACAATTTTTTACACCAATCAGCAAGCACCAAAAGTGATATATGTACCTGCAATTAATAACTGCGCCATTGCCACTATGACTTCAACCAGGGCTAGCGCGTTTTCGACCCAGGAGCTGGTGGCCTTGGCTGAGGTCATGGACCGTCGGCTGGGGCCCAGGGGCCCATATGTGTCCAACATGGACAAGCGGCGGGCGTATAATGCTGCCCGCCGCCTAATATACACCCGGACCGGCGTACAGAGAAGCCTGGCCCAAGTCGAGCGGCGCTGGTCTGACCTGCACCGGCGCCAGCCAGTCATGCTGAGTTCCATTCGCCGCCATATTGCCCGATGTAAGTTTTTATTAACTAGTATGTCTGCGTTTTTTTTCAAATGATTTCTGTACTTTTTATAAATATGTTCCTGAGTATGTGGGTGTATATGGGTGTATAGGGGGTGTATATGGGTGTATAGGGGGTGTATATGGGTGTATAGGGGGTGTATAGGGGGAGTATAGGGGGTGTATATGGGGTGTATAGGGGGTGTATAGGGGGTGTATATGGGTGTATAGGGGGTGTATATGGGGTGTATAGGGGGTGTATAGGGGGTGTATAGGGGGTGTATAGGGGTGTATAGGGGGTGTATATGGGTGTATAGGGGGTGTATAGGGGGTGTATATGGGTGTATAGGGGGTGTATATGGGTGTATAGGGGGTGTATATGGGGTGTATAGGGGGTGTATATGGGGTGTATATGGGGTGTATATGGGTGTATAGGGGGTGTATCTGGGGTGTATATGGGGTGTATAGGGGGTGTATATGGGTGTATAGGGGGTGTATATGGGTGTATAGGGGGTGTATAGGGGGTGTATATGGGGTGTATAGGGGGTGTATATGGGTGTATAGGGGGTGTATATCGGTGTATAGGGTGTGTATATGGGTGTATAGGGGGTGTATATGGGGTGTATAGGGGGTGTATAGGGGGTGTATATGGGGTGTATATGGGTGTATAGGGGGTGTATACGGGTGTATATGGGTGTATATGGGTGTTTAGGGGGTGTATAGGGGGGGTTTAAGTAGTTGCTCAGTTTTTGGGTGTAGCATATCAATTAGTTCGCATGATAAATGTCTGAAATATAACAGCAATGATAATTTGTAAGGTTATGAGCATGACTAATGTGAATTTTTCTTTTCCCCATTTTTATGAAACCCAACCTTCGATTTCTATGCCATCAACATGAACATTTCAGCACGGGCAATGGCACGCATAGAAGCCCGGGAGGAGGCAGCCCGGGAGCAGGCAGCCCGGGAGCAGGCAGCCCAGGAGCAGGCAGCCCAGGAGCAGCCAGACGAGGAGGAGGAAGAGGAGGAGGAAGAAGAGGAGGAGGAAGAGGAGGAGGAAGAGGAGGAGACAATGGGTCCAGCTGGGGAGCACCAAATTTCCACATCCCTTTCCACCAGCCACTCCCCTACCCCCACCCACACCCCTACCCCCACCCCCTCCCCAACCCCCACCCCCTCCCCAACCCCCACCCACACCCCTACCCCCACCCCCTCCCCAACCCCCACCCCCTCCCCTACCCCCACCCCCTCCCCTACCCCCACCCCCTCCCCAACCCCCACCCCCTCCCCACCCCATTTCCAACCCCCCTACACCTCTCCACCACCCACTCCCAAACCTCTCCAATCCCCACTCCAACCCACTACCAGTATCGCAAGTCCTATCCCATCCCCCTTGCTCCTGACCCCCCCAACCACCGCACACCCAACCAGCGGCGAGCAGGATGGCTCAACTAGCCGTAAGTAAATAATGTGTCTAATGTTTACCTACACATTTCTACACATAAGCAATCACAACAACCACATATGTGTATCCAACATCAACATTAGTTGCAACATATCACTGCAGGGCGACCATGAGGTGTGGCCTGTCCTTCTCCAGGAACAAGGGTCCCCTTGGTGGTTTTTTGGAGTGTGGCCATGGCTCACCCCTTGAATAATTGACATAACAGTACATCCAATGAGATATCCGACATTAGTGGTGTTGTAGTTATGTGGGTCCAGGTGTTGGGTAACTCCACTTCCCAGCATGATGTGCAACATTAATTTATAGATTGTTTTGCTCATAGTGTGTGAGGCCATGCGGATGCATGCTTTACAAACATAGCTTTAGGCCTATAATTTGTACAGCAATGTCCTAAATTTAAAATATTAAGGAGTGCTTAAGCCGCAACAATGTCATAACCCTTAAATAGCACAGCCTAATTGTGAGGTTAGAGGTGAGTCCTCCAAAACAAAACTACCAATTGGGATACAGAAAACATTCATCCAAGAAGGAGTAATTTAATTAATGTTATTTACTATGTACAGTATGTGTGTAGTTTTTAGTACTGTGTTTACATCAGACCCATCTTCAATGTAGTTAAAAAATGTATGTGGCCTTCACACATAACTCACAACTTCTTATTATGTACAAATACAACAAACATTTGTGTATATTATATATATATATTTTTTTATCCCTTCACTACAGACACTGAACAGCACCAGGAGGAGGTGGCAGCCATTATTCGGGAGATCTTCCTGACCCTCCTATATTTGCAGATACTTTTTGGCCTACTGGAGGCCCGCATTTAAGTTTGTTGATTTTTTTTTATGTTTGTATTTTAAAATTAAAAATTTCTGTACAGAGAGAAGTTGCCGGTGTTGTTAATCAAAAATATGTTTGCAGGTTTGTAAGGGCAGGTACATACAGATGTGTAATGTAAGTTATATTTGTATTTTGATGTGAGGGGTAACGATTGCTGTGTGAATGTGTGTGTTTTTGAGTTAAATAACACAGTGAAAATGCATGAATGTTTAATGTTGTTAGATGAATACATCACACATAACATCAGGGTTGGTATACATGTTACACATTTTGGACAAAATAATTATGGACATAATTTAGTACATATACAGAAACACCAACATAACTTGTTTTAAAAGTAACAGCAATGTGGGTACACATAGATAGTGATTAAAATGCCACAATAGAACATAACAAATATACATGTAATGAGGGTTAAAATGTTGTTTTATTAGGGTCTTTATTAAGGTAGACAATTGAGTTAATAGAAAACAATAATTGAATAACAATTAGAATAATTAATTAATTGTCAGAATTGTAGTTGAAAGGCAAGATTTGCAGGTCCATATATGTGAAGGGTATGCAAGCGTGCACGGACGTACGCTCACTCTCACGAGCGGTGACATAAGCTGAGTTTTCTATTGAAAACAATAGGGACCCGTCCGTGCAAGCTGGCGTACGCTCAGATAGCCGCAAGAAGTTGCTGGGAAGACGTACGAGAGACGTCCGTAAACGGTGGCGTACGCTCTGTTGTACGCCAGTTGTCGGAGTGTAAGGGCTGGTCCGTCCATGTACGTTGGCGTACGCTCAATTGTACGCCACTCCCCTTCGACGTTGTTTCTGGCCGTACGTATGCGGCTGATTTGTGGATGGACTTAACCCCAACGGCCGCGTATGGAGAGCGTACGTTAATAGTGAACGTACGCACGTTTGGCCGCTCCGATCAGAATAACCTCCACAGTGCTCTATCACACAGATGTGCTCCCTCACCCTGCACTATGTCCCACCGACAAACTTGATCCCCCTGCGGCCTGCACTCTGTAACGCTGATGAACTTCCTAACCCTGTAGCCTGTGCTCTATTATGGTGACATGCTATCTAACCCTTCATCCTGACCCCTGCAGGCTAATTCTGGTCCTCCCTGCTAGTGCTTAACCCTCATACCTGGAGGCCTAACCTTTACTCTACCACCCTCAGCCGAACCCACCCCCCAAATGTACACACATATCCCTCACTCTTACCTTTGGAACATCCACAGAGTGCAGTCTGGCTGGGCAGGCCTGGAACAGCAGTTGCACAGCAGCCTCTCCTCTCCCTCTTGCCCAGGCAGCAGCAGCCACCTGCAAACCATGTAGCTCCGCCCCCCTGGCCGGTCCCCATTAGATCCGCTTCCCTCAGGTCCCATAAAGCTCCACCCACCAACCAAGCAGGGGGTCGGACAGCTGAGAGAGGAGGGTTAAGGGCTGAGCGGCAGTATGATTGAGTGGGGTGGATGGCTGTTTTGTGGCCCCTCAGATCAGTGGGGCCTGGGGCAACTGTTCCCCTTGACCACCCCCTGTCGCCAGGCCTGGTTATTAGCCCATGGCCATAACATTTCTTGTTGATGCCCATCTTTGACTTCCTCCACAACCATCCAGGTTATGCCTCTTGGCCTCTCAATGAGATACTTTAAAAATATTAGGATGTTATTTCACAATCTAGGCAAAAGTATTTGGAGCTTAATGAGATGGTAAGGTTTTCACACCTACACCTGGGAATCTTAAAAAGCTGTTGTGAGAAGGATGATCACTAGATTTGCATCTTTTCATAAAAAGCAGCAATCTCATTGCTCATGGTCTCATTGCTGTGCCATGCTTATCTCTCTACTATATGTTATAGAGACTTTTTCCAAGCACTCAATCCTCTTATCTTTTTGATATCAAACTGTGCATGTTGACCTTTTGAGGTAGACCTAGACACTGTTGTCCTGCTATACCACATACACTTGTTTTGATGTGCTGTATATGTTTAATGATAAAGATACAATTTAATTATGATTATTTTTTGTAGTTCAAAAAAAAAAAATGGGAGCCTATACATAATATTAGCGTTTAATGTCAGGAAACTCTATTTTGTTTTCCTTTCTTTTTTAAGATATCAAGGAGCATGGCAAGCACTAAACATCTCCCAGAAGAATGGTTGGTAAGTACTCCGCTTTACTTCGTTTTTTTTCTGAAGCTTTCGCTTTGTATTTATTTATAGATTTTTGTATTACTTGATGGGAACTGTATACTAGCCAGGGACTGTGATCCCCTGACAATAATCACTGATTCCTATGACAACTGCATTTTAAGTAACCTTTGAGGGTGGTTTGCAAGATGAATGTGCATCAGCCAATGCTCATATAAACGGTTCTTAAAGTAAATATATCAACTACTGTAATATTTTGAAATATTGTAAAAGCGTGTTGCTCATTAACCCTGGCATTGTATTTTATAAATATTAAACAAAAACATTGATTTCACAACCATGCTGCATGTGGAATTTACATAACAAAATAATTGTAATGATTTAATTAGTGATATTTTCCTTCATTTCTTAATACTGTATGTACTTTACAAACTTAACTTAAGGCATGCAATGTGATGCGACCGGCGCGATTTTGCGGTAAAATCACGTAGATCGCATCGCATGCGACCAAATCGCGCATGTGATGCGATCGACGCGATCGACGTGATTTTTCCATAGGAATCAATGTTAAATTGTTCCAAATGGTCCCTGACACCCGATTTCACATTAGGGGCAATGTTAAATGCCCCCATGGCCCCCCATTAGGTGTATTAGCCCAAATGCCCCCGCATTGTTAACGCTACCCCACCATCAACACCAACCCGAAGCGTGACGAGCGGCGGCGTTACGTGTCCTCCGACCTTTTCATACCCCAATACGGAATACGAGCCCGAAGCGTGGCGAGCGCAGCGAGCCCCGCGCGGGGAGGCGAAATACATGTTAAGTAATCCGCGTGCGCTTGCCACACTTCGGGCTCTGTGGCTCGCTGCGCTCGCCAGCCTATATAAAATCAACTCCACGCCGCCGTGGATAGTGGGGGTATGAAAAGGTCAGAGGACGCGTAACGCCGCCCCTCGCTTCGCCCACGCTTCGGGTTGGCGTTGATGGTCGGGTGGCGTTAACAATGAGGGGGCATACAAACAATGAGGGGGCCTGGGGGGCATTTAACATTGACCCTAATGAGAAATCGGGTCTCAGGGACCATTTGGGACCATTTAACATTGATTCCTATGGAAAAATCGCGTCGATCTCATCGCATGGAATGCGATTTGGTTGCATGCGATGCGATCGACGCGATTTTTCCGACCCTATGAAAAAATCGGGCGCCTGGATAATACACAAGTACCGATTAAACTGTAAGGGCAGAGAACTGTGTATATGCAGCAGTAATTCTGTGGCCTTAATGTGTATAAGTAGCATTGCTACTATAAGTATTATGGGGGTTATTCTGATTCACTTGAAAAGACACAATCACTCTCTAATGGACAAAACCATGTGCACTGCAGGTGGGGCTGATATAATGTGTAGAGAAAATTAGATTTGGGTGTTTTATTGTTTCTGTGCAGGTTAAATACTGGTTGCTTTATTTTTACACTGCAACAAAGATATCTGTTTGAAGTACACCCCCAACCCAAATCTAACTCTCTCTGCACATGTTACATCAGCCCCACCTGCAGTGCATATGGTTTTGTCCATTAGCGAGTAATTGTGCCTTTCCGAGTGAATCAGAATAACCCCCTATGTGTATAAGCATTACTGCTTCTATGGGCATTATATGTTTAAGCAGCTCTGCTACTGTGGGAACATTATGTGTATAGGGGGCACTGATAATATGGCATTATGTGCATAAGGTGCACTGCTACTATGGGCAATATTTATAAGAGACACTGCTACTATGGGAATTATGTGTATAAGTGGCACTGCTACTATGGGCATTATGTGTATAAGTGGCATTGCTACTATGAGTATTATGTGTATAAGTGGCTCTGCTACTATGGGTGCATTATGGGGGAAATTCGAGTTGACTCGCAAAGCTGCACTAAACGCAGCCAGCACGAACACCTGCCCACGCTGGACAGCAAATGTCCCCGCAGGCATGTAAATGGATGTTTTGCATAACCATCCATTCACAGCCTTGTGTGCGGGATAGAAATCATTCAATGTCGCCAACCATCGAATGATTTCTCTTAAGCGCTTGCAAATCTAAGTCACTCTCAAGTGAGCAAGGCGGGCAGCTGAAATCGGGGGACATCAGCTACCTCCCCCCCCTGCACATTACGAGCACTACGGAGACTATGCAAGTCTCCCAAGGGGCCAGCACAGAGGGGTTGCATGTGCGGATAAGCGAATAAGCGAAAGCCAGTCCCCGTTGCAAATTCGGGGAGAATTAACCAGAATGACCTCCTATGTGTATAACCGACACTGGTACTATGGCATTATGTGCATATGGTGCACTGCTACTATGGGCATTTTTTTTGCAGAAGCAGCACTGGTGCTATGGGCAATATTTGTATAAGCGGCACTGCTGCTGTGGGCATTATGTGCAAGGGGCACTACTGTGTGAATATTGGTCACATCTATGAGATGTAGGGGGAAATTTACTAAAGGAAATTTGTAAAAAATAGGTGTATTTGTATTCAGAAATACACTTATTTTTGACATTTACTATCCTGAAAATATGGCAATTCATATTTCGTATTGATAGCACATCAATACAAATACGAATTGACGTATTTTCGGGATAGTAAATGTCAAAAATAAGTGTATTTCTGAATAAAAATACACCTATTTTTTTACAAATTTCCTTTAGTAAATTTCCCCCATAATATCAATTGTGGTGTAATGAGAATACAATTGCGCTACTGTGTGGTCTAATTTGAATTGGGTGGTGCTATTGTGTGATCTTGCTCCTTCCTTGTGAGGCAATGGCTTTTTTTGCCCAAGCGCCTTGAGCATGCATTAATCCTTTAGAGAGTTTGGCAGGCAGCGGCAGGGTACAAATTTATAGTTTGCAGAGGTGTGCTGAACAGCCCAGCACAGGCCCTGGATCCACCTAATGTGTGTGTGTGTGTGTGGGGGGGGGGGGGGGTGAGTGGTGGAGAAAATGAGTGCCACCACCTCCCTTGGACCACTTTAAGTGAAGATGCAGCTGTCAATGGCCCATAGATCAACAAAGATGATTGTTCTCGTCTAATGCATGTGCGGTGTGAAACATCAAAAATGCGCCCAATTGCAAATCAGATATTATGTTGCAGGATGAGATTTCCGAATGAGCTTAAATAGTGCATTTAGGGGGTGGTGACATTTTGAAGGTAGCTACAGTATCATTATATCCATTCATAATGTTCGCATGCCTTCAAGTTGTCCCAGGGGCTATAATAAAATGAATTAAAGTACAGTAAACTGCTTTTTTTTAATATATATTAAGATTTAGTGGTACTAGAGTTGTGAAAATACAATAGTATTGTATTTTCATGTAGTATGGGGGGGAGGGCATTTTTTGTCTTGTAGGTATGCACAAATGGAAAAAAATGTTGTTGTCAATGTGGACACCTGACCATGAGGACCCCCAATTAATGTACCATGTCCCCTCACAAGGCTCGCTTCACTAGACATGCTTTGGTCAAGGTGCCACACTTTACATGTCTCAGTTGGAGTCCGCATAAATGGTAAAGTATGAAAAACTTGCACAATTAAAAAAAAGCCCCAAAAACTCATGTTGACCATTACAATGGTCGGCCATAGCCATGTTGACCTTTTACTTGCAACAGCCTTTTGACAATGTCAACTTTTTGCCCATGTTGACCATGTGGTATTAGTATGTGAGCCAGTATTTTTTGCAGATTTCATAGACCTTGTTTTGAGCTATCATTGTCCAGTCCATGGTTATAGGCATTGGAACTGTTACCTGGACATTGTGTGCAAATAGCTGAAATGAAAGCATGCCACATCCCACTGGTGTTGTGCCTGGCACTTCTGAAGGTGTGGCTTCCTTTCCTCTCCCAAAAAAGTCCCACACATTGACCTGCATATTCATCTTCCTCTCCAAAAAGATGGTGGTGGTCCATGGGCAACCAGAAATTTTTAACAATATCTTTAGTCTTTCGTATTAGGGCAGTGAGACAGACTCGTTAAAATTAAGACTGCCTTATCTAAACCAGAAAAGTTCAGAAGTCTGATTATAGGGGCCAGTTTTTACCGGATTTGGACATAATAAAAAGTATAATGGTCATTGTGATCAAGAATCCTTACACCCTGTCGCACAAAATGCTATGATGATGGGTTGCAACTAGTAGCTTGTACCCAAAGCATGACAGCATGGCATCAAATAACATTTGATTCTTGTTAAAATAGTTCCATGAGAAGGATGCTTTTCTGTTTTTCAATTGCAAAAAATAGCATTGTAGCCCAGTTTCCAATTTCTATAAACAACTATTGCTATCATTAAATATATCTTAAGATCAATCAGTAAATCAATCAAAATAATGTTGATTTTTTAAAATGGTCACCAAATTGAAAAAAAAAGAGACAGGATTAATTTTGTTTATTTTTTAATTTTTTTTAACACTGCTATTAAGAGTATTTTAAGATGATAGAATGAATGGGTTCTTTAAGTGGAGCAATCTGCCCTCCATAAAAACATCTATCTGACATGTGGGATGATATCTTTAATGTATCAGCAAAATTATCAGAGCTGTACTGCGCTATATCTGAGGAGGAAAATAAAAGAACCTCTAGAGAAATTGTTGCTCTGGAAACAAGCATCACGCTAATGCTAAACCTTGAAGGCACACCTTCAGAGATAAGTACCAGACACATGAATTATTCTCCAGTTCTGCATAAAATAATGCTAAATTATTACATCCTTATACACTATCTGCGCTAAAACATACCTTGCAATTGTTCTGATTAAAGGGTATATTTCCTTTACATTAATTACTCTGTTTACCTTATTGGTGACATACGGTATAAAGAAAATCAGGTTGTTATTTATCATAATAATTAAAAAAATGTATTTTAGACAACATACACACGGACGCTAAAGGGGCATAAAGACGTGGTGACCCGGCTTTTTGGCTCAGCGCGATCGCTTAGCACATATCGCGTGCACCTGTGATGCACACCGCAATACTGTGTGCTGAGCGATCATGCTGAGCAGGGATTTGCCTATTTTTAACAGGCAAAGCCCCACAATCTAGGGAAAGCCAGTGTATGAGTATGGATTTTTGTCGCTATTTGGACCCATGCATGCGCAATAATCTCTCAGTTTGTGAATTCTCTGATTAGCGATCCATACTAAATTAGGCGTAATGTAGCGCTTAATCAAAAATCTTAATGGAAACATTTTTTTTCTATATAACAATAATAGTAAAATCATCAATCTAAAATTATATGTAGATTAAAATCCAAAGGGACATATGTTTGCAGACTGTGTGGGATGCCGACTGATTGTAGATGTTTTATTTAAAAGCAAAATCATGTACAATCATGTGCAAAAGCAACATGGTTTCCCCTTGTAAATGATTGTCGCTTGAAAAACAAAAACATTCAAGATCGTCCGACATCCAACACCCCCACCAAACTCAGGGCCTCATTCTGGTTCACTCCTTCTGGCAAATTCCTTCTTAGATGGACAAAACCATGGGCCTTATTCTAGTTCACTCTTTCTGACAAAATCCTTCTTAGATGGACAAAACCATATGCACTGCAGGGGGGGCAGGTGTAAATTGTGCAGAGAGAAATAGATTTGGGTGGGGTTTTACTTTAAAGTGTTCTTACCCTGCACAGAAACAAAATAACTCACCCAAATCGAATTCTCTCTGCACATTTTACATCTGTCCCCTGCAGTGCACATGGGGCCTTATTTTGGTTCATTCTTTCTGACAAAATCCTTCTTAGATGGACAAAACCATGTGCACTGCAGGGGGGGGGGGGGCAGATGTAACATGTGCAGAGAGAATTAGATTTGGGTGAGTAATTTTGTTTCTGTGCAGGGAAAATACTGACTGCTTTATTTTTACACTGCAATATAGATCTCACTTTGAAGTAAAACCCCACCCAAATCTAATTCTCTCTGCACAAGTTACATCTGCCCCACCTGCAGTGCACATGGTTTTGCCCATCTAAGAAGGATTTTGTCAGAAAGAATGAACCAAAATAAGGCCCATGGTTTTGTCCATCTAAGAAGGATTTTGACAGAAAGAGTGAACTAGAATAAGGCCCCATGTGCACTGCAGTTGGGGTAGATGTTACTTGTGCAGAGAGAGTTAGATTTAGGTGTGGTTTTACTCAGTGGTACAAGTAAGGTGGTACGGAGTACCATTAAAAAATATGTTGCCGGTACGCCGTACCACCCCACATCCCCTCACTTGTACCATTGACGGCACATACCTCCCTAATAAGTCTGCTGGTGCCACTGCCCACCCCGTAGTCTGCGGGTCTCCCGCAGAGCATTACTGAAAGCGTGGGAGGGGACGCAGCGGCCGCACCAATGACAATGAAGCAGGGACGTGGCGGCATCCCTGCTTCCAACTTCTGCTCTGCACTATAGACTCAGAGCAGTGAGTGTCCTGTCTCGATACTAGCGTGCCAAGAGCCCAAGTGGTGCCCGGCTCCTTTCATGTGCCCGATGACTGCCGGCTCCACCTCCTGCCATGGGCCCCGCAGCGAGAGAGCTCTGCAGTGAACAAAGGTTGAAGAATGCTGCTGCGTGCCCCGAAATATAAATCCTGGAGGAACATCCTCCAGCCACATATAAAGCCCAAGCAAGTATTGCCTCATGATCTCCAAATATATGTGTGTGTGGGGTTAGGGGGTAGATGATGATGATTTTTATATAGCATAAAAGGGGTGTGTGGGTGGCATTTCTGTATATACAGTAAGTGATTTGGGGGAGCTAATTGGCATATTGGGTATTTTTGTGTGTGTGGTGGTGGGGGAGATAGGCGCTATAATAAATTTGGGGTGTGTGAGGGTAATGGATATATTGTATATGTGGGTTTTGGAGTGGGTGTAGCATTTATGGGGGGGAAGGGATAGGCATATGGTATATAAAAGGTATGTGGTGGGGTGATAGGTATATAGTATATAAGGAGTGTGTGGGGGTTGGTAGATATATTGTATATATAATGGGTGTGTGTGTGAGTGTTTGTAAGGGGGGGAGGTGATAGGTTGATAGTGTGTGTATACACGTGTCACACACACACATCCCAACTGAACTTTACATGTGTCTACGTTAGATTTCCCATTACATCCCAATTAATCCCCTTTACTCATAAGTGGTGAGGTGCTACAAATGCTTTTAATTCTGCTTGTCCTGAATGGGGACCGGTATGCTTGGCCATTTTACTGTTGCTTTTCCCAGGGCCAATTTCATGCATTTGCCTCCCAGGGTAAAGGTTGTCAGCCAGCCAATGACTAAGTGTCTGGCAGACAGCAGCCCCTAAATTAAGCAGTAAGGGCCTTTATTATATTTGACATACATTGTGTAAGTAGGGGACCCACTGCCCTGCTTTGCCCGGGGGCCCATAATGTTGTTAAGATGGCCCTGGGTGCGCTGACATCCCATGTTCGCCTCCGCATTGTGACAGAGCGCATGCAATCCCTGGCATCAAGCATGAAACATTGCAACCCCTGGCATTGAGCATGAAACCCATAGCAACGAGCATGTAGGTAAGCGGCACTTATGTGGCATATATTGTAGTGTGCATTACAGCATGTGTTATTATATGTAATGGGCATTACAGTGTGTGGTATTATATGTAATGGGCATTACAGTGCGTGGCATAATGGTGTTTGGTATATAACGTGTGGCATTACGGAGTGTGGCATAATGTGTAATGAGCATTATGGCATGGGTAATATGTATTTGGTGTGTGACATGTAACAGGCAGTACTGTGTAGATTTTTGCCGCGTGCCTTCGGCAGGCAATATCCCTATTTATGGTTTGTCTGGTTCCTACACTTTGATCCTGGCCCCTACATTTTGTGTTCAGGATGCAATGCACAAGCCCAAACAGAAATGTCATCGTGTTCGAAAGTTTAGTCATGTAGCCACTCCCCCTCGTGTCATATGACCATGCCCCTAACAACGCCCATTTTTCGGCGCGCGCCACAGTACCAACAAGACATTTTTTATACTCGCACCACTGGTTTTACTTCAAAATGAGATCTAGATTGCAGTGTAAAAACAAGGCAGTCAGTGTTTTCCTGGCACAAAAACAAAATAACTCACCCAAATCTAATTCTCTCTGCACATTTTAGATCTGCCCCCCCCCCCCTGCGCATGGTTTTGTCCATCTAAGAAGGAATTTGCCAGAAGGAGTGAACCAGAATAAGGCCCTCAGACCTGAAGTCATATGCCCCAAATGTGATTTTAGAGAGTTAAAAGTGACAAAAGTGACAGGCGTGCAGTGGAGGATCCACCAAGGGGTAATTAGGGACAGTTGCCCGGGGCCCCCAGACATCAGGGGCCTCCACACTCCAAGTGGATGGTGGGTAGGTGGCAGGCAGCAGGGTCCAGGCAGCGCTTCCTTGGGTCTGGGCAGCGTGGGGCGGACAGGAGGTCCCTGTGGCAGCTGGACAGTCAGCAGTGGCGGGGTCCCTGGATGGGCAGTGGCGGGGTCCCTGCGGCAGATGGGAACTAGTTCCATCCGCCACAGGGACCCTGCCAATACACCGCAGCGTAAGTCCCTGGATGGACAGTGGTGGGGTCCCTGCGGCAGATGGACCCCGCCACCGCCCATCCACCTCAGTGTGGGAAGCATTGAAGCAGTGCTGGGGGATAGATGATGTGCTGGGGGGGGGGAGGGTGAGAGGAGAGGAGGGGGAGGTGAGAGGGGGGCCCCACAATTTTGTTGTCCAGGGCCCCACAGACCTTCATCCAGCCCTGCAGGCGCTACAAAATGAAAGTAATGCTGGCATTCTGAGATCACATCCTCTGAAATCTCTGTTGGATATTCAGGTTAAACTGGCAGCTATTTAGATCACAATGGTGAAGGTTACTCATAGGGGTCAATTTGCTGTACTTATAATAGCTCCAGATTCATATATTTTGGTTGCAGCCATTTGTGCACAAAAATGAACTCTCGGGAAGGAACAGTGTGCAAGAGGGTTTGAGGAGGTGATGTTGCCATTTCCACTCTGTTGCAATCAGTAGTGGCTGCAGCAGGGCTTGCTCAGACATAAAAACATCATGTACTGTATGTTTCTATGTGCTAAGCGGTTCAACCTTGCAATATATGGTCTTCGCTGTATGGGCTTCAGCTGCTGCTGGTTGCAATGGATATTAGTCTCCTGCACAGGTAATTGAATTGACCCCCAAGAGTTAGACATTTAGCATTGATGTGGAAGTAAAAAAAATTACACGTTTTACACTTCTTAAATACTTTTATTTTTCAACTATTTTAAATAGCCAGTAACATTTTTCTTTTTTAGCTCGTGGACACATGAAATCTCTTCCTTTGCCTGCTTCATTGATTGTAAAACATGATACTGTAGCAAGAGGTCTTACAGGAAGCACCAAAGTAACCTCAATTTTCCTTTGCATTGATTCCCATTTTATAGCCATACCCTCCAGCATTATTTTTACAATAATTAATGTGCCTCAAGCATTTTGTCAATATGTGTTTGTTGCTCAGATTATTTTTGAAAAGTAGTGAGAGGGTTAATAAATTGGACTCTGAGGGTTAATAACTTTGGATCTATTTGTAAAAATAATGCAATTAAATGTTCATAGCAAAAATTCATCCTTCTTTGGGTGAAAGTCATTTGTGTGACAGTAACTTTTCCAATAACATACTCCAATAACATACTCCATCAAATATTTTTTGCAATTCCAAGTATTTGTACAATTATATATGTCAGCATTTCTAATGTCACTTTATACATTAGAGGAGTGGTGACTTTATATCTAACTTTGTTAAGTATAGGCAAATATCACATACCATTGCAGTATGTGTTCAGTGTATGATATAATTAAAACATCACTCAAAAATCCTTTTGTGTATCGGTTGATATATATGTGTTGTAAGTGCATTGTATTCTTTACATTGTAACATTAAAAGTTAAGTTTTAAAAGTCATTCTTAAAAAGTTGTGCCCCCAAAAACAGAGAGTACTTTTCTCTTTCTCATATAGTACTGTTCTTTTTGCTCTCAGGAGAGCACCTACACTCGTTAATTAAGTTTTGCATTCCAGCATCCTATTACATATACTGTGAAATCCATATATACCTCTTTATATACAAACCCTTATAGATTAGTGCAAGTAGCTTGTGCATCGGTTTCCCTCCACTTCCCTATCCCTATGTTCTGTATTGTTTTGTGCCTCAATCTTGTTCTGTATAGTGTTATTGTCAACAGGGGTGTAAATTAATCCTAGCAGGAGGGATGTATTCCGCAGTGGTAGCCACTAGGTGATGCCCGATGGAGCAATTGAATTTTTTGCTCCATTTGGGCGCGGACAGCCACTGGTGCTGATGTTGCAGTATCTCTGCTCCCAGCACTGGAGCAGCAGCAGGAGGAGATGGAGCAGTGCCCTAAACAGAATAAATCTCCAACCAGCGCAGGGATCAGCTGTCTGAATCTCGTACTGACCGGGCTGCAGCGATGAGTGTCCGGTGCCGGGACCATCCTTTGGTTCCCAGCATCAGACAGTACACTGAAGAGAGCATAGCAGACAAAGCAGAATTTTTAAATTAGCGCCATTCCGGCAGCCAATAAGAAATGCCACCACACGCATTTTTATTTTGTAGCCAATCACTGCTCATGAATTGGCAGCCAATAGGAAACAGCTGCAGCAAGCCAATCAGTGTTCACTGCATTGTACTTGGTCCCACCCCCAGCATCTGATGTCTGATGCCACCGGGAGGTGGAGGAGAGTACGACGGCAGAGTGAGATCAGATGATGGCGAAGGCAGTGAGAACAGTGGCAGCTGTGGAAGAGGTCAGAAGATGTTTGGATCAAGAAATAAGATCTTAATTGTATTGATTTGTATCACTTCTTTGTCTCTACTCTTTGTTTTGTATTGTGTCCATGTGAATGTTCCCTCCTCCGCCCCCCTTGTCCCTTTTACCCCTTCTTTTTTCTGTTCCTTCTCCCAATTGAAGTTTGTTGAAAATTCAATAAAGCAGCAGAAAGAGGTGCTGCTGGCCAGGATGGGCCAGTGGTAGAAGAAAGAAGAGGACAAGGGAGGAAATGCAATAGAGCTTACAAATTTCCCTCTCTATGGCCTCTCCCAATGCCAAGTAGGCAGCGATGAGCCACCTACTTACCTCCCTAGACCACCAGGGTTCAGGCATTAGGCCTGTGGGGCATAGTCAGGCCCTCTTGGGGCACCAGTGTTGGGTCCACCAGGTCAATCCCCTTCCTCTGGAATTAAGGTTAAAGACAATGCACTCGAATGTTCAATTCTACATATGTTATATGATACTACACACAGAGCGGGTGCAAGTTCTTTTTGCACCCAAGACACCATAGCTTACTGCACCATAGCTTGTGATTGACTCAGAGGTGCCCCCCAGATTCTGGAGACCATAGGCAGATATCTACTGTAAATAGAGCCAGCCATGGCTGCAAAGTAATATGGTATATTTTACTGACAGATCACGAACACAATAGTGCCCCTTGCACCATATTATGCCCCACACATAATGCCTACTGCACCATATTATGCCCCACACAGTAATGCCCCATTTACCATATTATGCCCCAGACAGTCATGCCTCTCACAACAACATATTATGCATCACATAGTATTGCCCCTGATGAAATACTGTATTATAGCCATTGAGAGGTTGCTCTCAAAATGACCAATGTCTCCTATAGCATCCTTAAGAAGTGTCTCCTTTGATGCAGTGGCCATTTTGGGAGGGACATTTTTGAACAGTATTCAATGTAAAGCAGACAGTGGCCAAAGCTATGGAGCCCTGTGTGATTGAATGGCTCGTAGGTCCCTAGAATGGGAACGGTGGCTTGGCTCCCACAGGGGAAGGAGGGGGGGGGGCATGGCTTACACAGGGGAAGGGGAGCATGGCTCACTCAGGGGAATATTGCTCAAATAGAGGAAGTGGGGGGCTTGGCAGTTTGGGGGAGCAGCAGCACTTTGTGACATACATTTTATTGGTTAATAATAATAATAATTATTATTATTATTATTAAAAAATAATACAGTGCAAGACAATGAAGTACAGAAATAATTTTCATAAAGTGCATGTAGATACTAATAAGGGGGGTATTCAATGTGAGGGTAACGGCAGTCGAGCTTGCTCGACTGCTGTCACCCAGTCCCATTCTCGGTCAACTCGACCGAGAACGTGCAGGCGGAATTCAAAGTCCCGCCTGCCGGGGAGTGAGAAGGGGCCGGGAAGAGGCGAGCTGCAGCCGGCAGCTCGTCACTTCCTGGCTGTTCTTGGCAGAACGAGCCCGACAGCTAGTGATGTCGGGCTCGTTCTGCCGAGATACCCTGCTCAATGCTCTCGGAGAAGACAGCATTGAATAGGGCCCGGCAGGCATCTCCCCGACGGGAGGTGCTCGCCGGAGATTGAATATACCCCTAAAGGGTCAATTATAGGAATGCTTGAGTAAACAGGAAAGTCTTGAGTCTGTATTAGAAGGATTCTAGGGTAGGGGCCTCTTGAACTGTGCAGACAAGTGAGTTCAATAGTCGGAGCTGAATAGGTTAAAAACTCAATCCCGATGAATTATAGGAGATTCTAGTACAGGTCGAGTATCCCGTATCCGAATATCCGTTATCCGAATTATTCCGAAATACGGACATTCCAGAAAGTGAAAAAAATTTTTTTTTTTGCTAAAAACTCACTGGGGACATATGTAACAGCATCACTGGGGACATGATATGTAACTGGCACTTTATATGTGCAAGACAATGATTGCTTGGCATTCAAATTCAGTGCTGAGATAGTACACACATTTTGTTTCACGTTTTGAAACCTTGTTTTTTGAACAATTAAAATATGTTTGTGTGTATTTTATGTGGTAATAAAATATATTTGTGTGTATATTATGTGTTTATACAGCATAAATGCAAGATACTTCAAAATACATCATTGAAATATTAAAATATTCCGAAATACGGAATAATCCGTTATCCAAAATTCTCCTGGTCCCGAGCATTTTGGATACGGGATACTCAACCTGTACTGCTAAAAGTCTTCCATTTACAGATAGAATCAGGAGCTGGATCTATGGGTGTTTTCCCCGGTTCTGCGCTGCCACAGAAGTTCTAGACAAAAGATATTCCCAAATCCCTAAAATTACACAGTATTACAAAAAGATTATAACTTCAAACGGTGGCCCAGGTGGAAAAAAAGGGAGATTGTGATTAACAATATCATCTGAGGGCTATAGTAAACAGTATATAGAATTAGGCACCCTGGCATTGGACTGGTGACTATTTACAAAGAAATGCACAAACTGCTTAAAAAACAGTTCTGATACCTTTATTGGTAATTGTTCCTTTTGCACCCATTGTCTGGATTCTTTATTGATTTTCATTGGATTTTGTTTGTATACATGTTTTATTTATATTAAAACTGGCTTCAATATTATAAGCCCTTCTTCTTCTTCATGTATTGAAACACCAAATCTACTTGATGATTCCTTAATATTGATGAGGAAACATGATGGACCTTCACACATGACAATGGAAGTATAATTCTATATACTGTTTACTATCACTCTCAGATGATATTGTTAATCATCGTCTCCCTGTTTTTCCACCTGGGGCGCCGTTTGAAGTTATAATCTTTTTGTAATACTGTAGAATCAGGAGCTACTTCAGGTACTTTGGACCCTTGGTCATGTAGGGCTTTAAAAGTCACTAAGTCAATCTTGATGATGATTTACCATCTTACAGGCAGTCAATTGAGGGAGAAGATTATGGGTTGTGTGGCTGGAACGGGGCTGCTTAGTTAATAGCCTTACAGGTGCATTTGTATCAGATGTAAATTTTGCACTTATTTTGCTGGGAGACCATGGTAGAGGGCTTTGCAGTTGTCTAATTGAGATGATGCAAATGCATGTATCATCGTACAGACCTTTTTTTTGGGGGGGGGGGTTTGGTGGATGTATAGGGCATGAATGAATCCTCACCCCCAAGAGTTTGAACACAGTGTGAATTCCTGGAGGAAGAACTTCATATTTGTTGAATGTACAGTAAAGTACATATTTATATAAAGAAAATCTCCTGGAGATGGAGATGTCCTTAAAGATCACTTAACAGATTGATCTTCTATTTTATGCCCTTTCCACGGCAACTTTCACACAGATAGAAGCATTAATCAATGTATGCAATCTGCAAAATAAAAGTTGATTCACATTTGCAAAGTACTTGGACAATATATATTATCCTTGAAAATGATTACAGGAGATCATAACTATTCTTTATTCTGTGTTTGTTCTTTCTTTCATGAGGAAATTCAGTTTAACAGAAAGAAAAAAGAGAAAGGGAAACGAAAAATACAACAATACAAAGTATTGATTAGGCGAAAGTAAAGAGATGTACAATAATTTCCAGTCCTGAAAAACTGTCATAACACGCAGCTGAAAACGAGTTATATAATGAAGCAATGTTAACCCTTGCCTTATATTTCCTCTGTCTTTCTTCATGCTAGGTTAGTTACTATAGCTAAAGATTATTATTTAACCCCTTGAGTGGTGGGTTTTGCTGGGGCAGGATAAACCTACCAGGAACCCACCACAGAACGTAGGGCCAGTCCCCCACCCCATCACTCCCCTCTCCTGTCGCTCCCCCCCCTCATCTCCGCTCTAGCGATCTTATGCCGGAGCTCCCCTGCCGCTGCCCCAGCCACCATTCACAGCAGATAGTGTCCAGGTGGCAGGCTTGGGGATGTTCAGGCGCCGTAACTCCCGAGCACTCCCGAGTCCCCCCTGAGCCATGCCGAACATCCCGAGCCTGTCGCCTGCTCAATGCAACTAATGGCAATTGTACGATCGCCAGAGCAGAGGGGTGAGGGGCAGCAACAGGAGGGGGAGCGATCACTGTGGGCGGTGCCCGGAGAGGTGGTGCTCAGCTGCAGGCACCACTGGCACACACCTTCATATTGGTAGTATGCCCGGAATTCTCCGGGACAGACCGCTGCGGCACTGCAGCTGAGCCCGGAAAATTTCCAGGCATACCACTGAAGAGGTTATATGAGATGTCCTCATTGCATGTGTTTTCACATGTTGCTATGTTGGCTTGGATACAGTTGAAATTGGGCATTTTTATAGTGAACTGCAGTTGGCAGTCTTCTTTCTGTCGGTGGCTGTAGTTACGGACAGGGCATTGTACACCACTGCATCACTGACCTGTGTCCCATCACTTGTACCTTATTGGTTCCTTTTTCAAATCTTGAGTTTTATTGATTCTCGTTGGAGAAATGTGAAAAGAAAATGCACTGTA
This sequence comes from Crinia signifera, assembly GCF_055691185.1. NCBI lineage: Eukaryota > Metazoa > Chordata > Amphibia > Anura > Myobatrachidae > Crinia > Crinia signifera. The sequence continues at coordinate 178,593,163 of NC_139220.1, forward strand.
AAATTCCCAGTTCAATTAGCTATTGTTGCCAGATGAAAGCAGACTCAGAGACTATAAAGAATACCTGGCAAGATTAAAAATAATGGTGTTCGCCCTGCATCCATGATAAGCCTAGCAATATCCCCAGATTTGATGGGGTCATCACTCTTTGCCCACCATAGAGAAAACACTCAGATGATGAATAAGGTGAATGTGAAATACAACAAAATGTACTCTGCTCACCAGTACACTGTTAGCTAAATGACTGGCTATGTGCCACATGATGTGTGATTAATTACAGGGGATGTGTGACAAATTACATGAACCTTGTGGAATGGAGAAAGTTAGAAAGAGTCAATCAAGATGCTAGAAAATAGTAGAGGGTGCCATAACTACAATGTACAAACACGTGTATCGTAACACTGAGTTTGTAATTGACAGCTGTGAAACCGGATGGGATCTTAACTTACTGTAAGCCTACTTAGCTTTGCTTTATATATATATATATATATATATATATATATATATATATATATATATATATACATACAAACACAGGGGGCCCAGCACTCACTACAACAAACTAACTCACCTTAGCATTAAAATAATCAATTGAATATATAATGGAGTTTTAGTTCATGAATTGATCAATGCATTTAAGCTTGCAGCCCATCGCCAAGGGACCCCATTTCACTGCAAGTCCTACACTAACAACTGGTTTTCTTAGGAACCTGGCCGCTGCTTACACATCATACCTAAAACGAACATGTGTTTTTTTTCTTGGGTTAAAGCTCAACTGCCAAGGTGAGACAATCCCAAACACAGCACCTGAATTAGTATTAAAGGGGCAGCTGTCACAGGTTTCATGTAAATCATCTTATCTAGGGTGCATGAGAAAGCTATGATCACAGTAACAAAGGTTAATTCAAAATCAACACAAATGTATAGATACGGAAGTACCAACACACCCGCCATTCCTGCGAATGGGGTGCAAACAGCACCCACTTCCCAGGTGGGGTGCAGTGGCCTGTGACCACACACTCTGGTAAATGCAAACACAGGGGGCCCAGCACTCACTACAACAAGCTAACTCACCTTAGCTTTAAAATAATCAATTGAATAAACAATGGGGTTTTATTTCATGAATCAATCAATGCATTTAAGATTGCAGCCCATCGCCAAGGGACCCCATTTCACTGCAAGTCCTACACTAACGACTGGTTTTCTTAGGAACCTGGCCACTGCTCACACATCATAGCTAAAATGATCATCCTCATCATCCTGGCTAATGGCCATCCTCAGACCGACCAAAGATTACATATCCGACACACCTTATCTTGCAACACACAATACACTGTCTATAAGATTATTTGTCCTTGTGGACTTATCTACATCGGCAAAATGGAACGCTCCTTTAAGGAGCGCATGGCAGCCCACAGATCAGCCATTAAAAAGGCATTGTCTGTGGGCACCAGCGACCAGCCGGTCACACGCCATTTTGCTGGCTGTAAGCATAGTGTGGCATCCATTAGATACAGGATGATCGACCATGGGCCTCACACCCTCCATGGGGGCGATAGGGGAGCTGCCCTACTGAGATGTGAGGCAAGGTGGATCATCAGACTGGGCACTACCGCCCCACATGGTCTGAATTAATTTACAGGTATTTCGACGTTGTTATAATCATGTATAGTTCTGCAGTTTTCATCTGAGTAACGTGCTTGTTTGAGTCTCATAACTGTGATCATGTATCCAGCTAAACTTATGCTTAATGATGTTATGTATATTATCCATTCTGCATAGTGTTCGCCAGTGATTTGTTTATGTTTGTTTACATTGCCATGGTGACGGGTGCACATTGCCAGTGGTCAATGCGGCGGCTGCCGCTGACATCACAGACCTGCGCCGGGTGTACGGTGCCTTCCGACCCGGCTGGCGCTGACACACCGGGTGCCTTTATAAGGTATGTTTGTTTGCTTTTTCTGTGATATTTAGCCTGATGATGATGCTTATGTAGTATCGAAAGTTGCTGCCAATAAATTTGATGCTTTTACCCACCACCATATGGTATATTTGGAGTGCCACGCCGAGACTGGGATCATACATAGGAGGCTGTGCCGGCAACACCCCACGTATATATTTATATATATACATATTACAGATGCAGTTGTCCGATCATACTGTAGCTTGCCACACCAGATGAGTGCCCTATGTAGGTATAGTGGCACAGATAATGACAGGGGCACATAGCAGCCCTGTCATTTCTACAAGTTCTCTGTATTATTTATTTCAGGGAATTGGTAACTACAGCAAATAATATGCGCTGTTACGGAAAATCCAAATAATCCAAATCCAAAAAACTCCACTCCTTAAATTTCTCTTAATTGAGTTCTCAGCCTACAAACTGGGAGCTACTAAATTCTGCATGTAAAAAAGTAAATCACTCACCCCCCCCCCCCCCCCCAAAAAAAAAAAATTGTATATAACACATATTGAGCTGTTTAGGCTTGATAAAATTAAGAGCAGACTTTGTGTGCATGCATCAGAATAAAAAAAAATGTAAGAAATTACCATAAACTGCAATGATTTTGAAATGTCAGTTAATCTGCATGAACAAATTTAGACTTCAACAGCATTTATTTGCAAATGCAAACACAATTCAAAATTAATTGATATTTGTGACTGGAAAGGTCATAGCTTTGGGACAATCAGAACCAAATTAAAGAGCTATGTTTTTTTGACCTGAGACAACTGCTTGACTATGGGGAACAGGGCCGGCGCCACCATTAGGCAAATCTAGGCATTTGCCTAGGGCGCCGGCCACTGGAGGGCGGCATTTTGCCCCCCCGTGCCGCGGGGGTACCTGTCCTGCGGCTGTGTATATAAAGCTTGCGGCGGCGGCAGCGGGGCTGCAGTCAAGAAATAACGAGCGCTATCCGCCGGGCTATGCGGAAGCGCTTCTGTTGTGGAAACACTGGCCGCACGCTGATTGTCTGAGATTCAGCCAATCAGCGTGCTCCGTGCGGCCAGTGTTTTCACAACAGAAGCGCTTCCGCATAGCCCGGCGGATAACGCTCGTTATTTCTTGACTGCAGGGACCCCCCGCTGCTGCAGCCGCAAGCTTTATATACACAGCCGCAGGACAGGTACACCCCCCCGGCACCAGGGCGCCCCCACCCCGACTCGCCTGGGGCGCTCCGGTGCCTTGCACCGGCCCTGATGGGGAACTGTTTATTTGGTCATTGGAGCACCTTGATGGCTACAGTACAGTCTCCAATCATTGGGGGTGATTCTGATTGACTCCCTAAGCAGGAAAAATTTGCTGCTTAGCGAACCATATAACGCCGCCAGATGCCCACACAAATGCCCACCCCCCTGCCTCCATTTCCCCTTACAACCTTGATTGTACACCAAAGACACATCCCCTTGCATGACACCGCTAAAGGAGAAATCATTTGGTGGCCGTTGAACATCAAATAATTTATCCTGTCTTGGCAAATATGAGTCAGTCTGAACTGATTTATATTGAAAAGGGAGTTTTTGTTACCCGAACAGGACCCTTATTATGTTCGAGGAAAGAAAGGACCCCCCTGAACAATTTGATTAGTATATTCAGCTTATCTTAATGGGAAGTGTGCCACCACTAGACAAAAAATATATGATAAACTTAAGCAAAAGAAAGAAAGATTGTCGTTTAAGAGGTGCACCTATATGGTCTATAGCAAATTAAAATATAACCTTTATTACAGTGGTTAAAACTAGCGAAATATGACAAACACACATAAAGACGTAAAAGCGACCAGTGATAACAAGGGAAGGATAAGTGTGTTTTTGTTTTTTAAATGGTGGCTTCCTGATTGTGCACTGTCTTGTTATATATCAATGTATGGATCAGGTTTCTTACTTAGACACTGCATATTATATATATTCAAAAGTTAAACTGTGTCATTGTGTCTTTATTAATATTGCCTATCTCCTTGGGGTGTGATATACTTTTCAACGTATAATTGTCAAAAATGAGAGTACTTTTTGATAGTCACCCTATATGACCCACGTATGTTCACCACAAAAATATATTGTAACAATTCCTACTGGGATTTATTACGAAGTATTGCAGATTTATTTGTATCCTCTCTCCTAATGCCTATTATCATAAGTAATACTTGGAACATTCTATTACTAGAATCAAAAACAGTGGTGAAATGTTGCAATACAAAGTTGCAGTGTAGTGCAAAAAGAGTTTCTTTGATAGATAGACCTGTCTATCTATCAGGGAATTGTTTACAATGTCTAGTCTGTTTATCTATCAGGGAATTGTTCGATCTATCAGTGAATTGTTCACAAAGAAACTTTGTTGCACTACACTGCAACTTTGAATTGCAACATTTGTATCAATACTTTTTATCAATACTTACATTGTTGTCTTATCTTGCACTTTGACAATACATGTTTCCTCTGGTACTTATGCTTTTTATGCATTTCCAAAATGTCTGATGAAATTCCCACTCCCCAGTGGAAGGAACGAGGATTTGTAAGACAATGCTACTGTCAAAGCAGAGGTGTAGCCAGAACTTTATGGGCAACATTTTAAAGGGGCCTCAACACCAATGCTTCTAGGAGACACCTCCCATTGTAGCAGTTGTTCATTTTATGCCCCACAGTAGTGCCCTAGTTGATATGCCCTATAGTATTGCTCTAATTAATGTTAAGGCCTATAGTAGTGCCCTAGTCAATGTTATGTTCCATAGTAGTGGCCTATTGTTATGCCCCATAATAGTGCCCTATTAAATATTATGCCTCATATTAATGCCCTAGTTCAACCACCCTATAATAGTGTATAAGTTAATGTTATGCCCCATAGTTTTTCCAAATTCACAGATTATATAATGGATGATGACCCATACTTGCCAGAACTAGCCAGAACAGAGGCATGAAGTAAAACATACCATGGGGTTTCAATAGAAAACCCCATATGAGGATTTGGGCTTTGCTGTGCCTGACATACAAGTCAAGGCATGCATTCTAGGTTCCTAATGGGCTGGTGTACAGTGGAGTTAGAACTGATTGTTCAACATGATGCATGCAGTAACATAGCACAGGAAGTAGGCATGGTATGGAGGACAGGATAACCAGGATACAGAATATGCTTGAACTGCCTATATTTTGGTACAGTACAGTGTCCAGCCAGAAATTTATTTTCAACAATTGGATTTTGAATTTGGGGCCACATCACATTTTGGTGTGCCTTTTAGCGTGTGTATCTGTATGGGAGCCACATCCTCCTATAACATCTGGGAGAAAAGGTGCCACTGCAAATATCCATTGGAGGGGAGACAGTCAGCCAGAGAGCACAGGAAGAGAGCCAGAATAGGGGATCGCAGTAATTGAGTGTGATAGTAAGGTATTTGAAGCTGCTTCCCAACTACCTTGGGAAGGAAACTACCAACTTTGGGCACTGGACTGGTAAGAGCTGTGTTTCTAAAAAGCAGCAGCTAGGGTAGGGGATAGTCAATATCAAAAAGACCAAGAGAAAATGAAACTAAGCAGCACTCTAATGAGAAAACCAAGTAGGAGGGATTGTCCAAATTTAAGAGGATTACATTTAATAACACCATAAAAGACAACTTTGTCATAAAAACCAAAGACAATTCAAATTACCACTTCATAGATAAAATTATGATGACTGTATTTTTGTTCCTATGACAGTAACTGAACAGGATCTTAGTGAAGGGAGACACTCCTTAGTGTCAGTGAATAGTTCATAACAGAATACTTACTAAATTAACTTCACTGATGGAGGAATAGTCCAAAAGTCCTTTTAGGTCTATTTCAAATGGGAGGAGTCCTCTCTCTGGGCCCAGATGGATCAGTAGGCTGTGGTGTAAATTTCTTGAAAAGTCCAAAGTGTCCAATGGGGTACAGATACTGGTCCAAGCATATGTCTGGTTATGGAGTGGTACAATGATGAGTCACCTACAGTCACTTTCTTTCAAATGTAATATTGTTGATACAGTATACAGGTTGAGTATCCCGTATCCAAAATGCTCGGGACCAGGAGAATTTTGGATAACGGATTATTCCGTATTTCGGAATATTTTAATATTTCAATTATGTATTTTGAAGTATCTTGCATGTTTTCTGTATAAACACATAAAATACACACAAATATATTTTATTACCACATAAAATACACACAAATATATTTTATTTGTTCAAAAAACAAGGTTTCAAAACATGAAACAAAATTTGTGTACTATCTCAGATATTGAATTTGAATGTCAAGCAATCATTTTCTTGCACATATATAGTGCCAGTTAAATATCATGTCACCAGTAGTGCTGTTACAGATGTCCCCAGTGAGTTTTTAGCAAAAAAAAATAATTTTTTTCACTTTCTGGAATGTATGGTTTTCGGAATAATTCGGATAACGGATACTCGGATACGGGATACTCAACCTGTAATAGTTTACATATCTATCATAATTGCGATATATACTGTAGATTGAAAAATGAAGAGAATGGTCTAAAAATAACCTTCAAAACAAATGTTCTCTATGCAATAAACTTGAAAGGAATATTATATTTGTTTGAGCATTAATTTGCACATAAGTAAGTTTAACAGAATTGGATATTAAGCACATTAGAATAGAATTATACAGTACCGATGTTAGCCAGAAATGTTAAGGTAGTAAGTTTTACTAGCTTTAGGGCTTAGCTACTGTATAAACACTGCACACCTGCCATATAAAAATTACAAAACAATGTGAATCACTAAGGAACGTCATATATTAGGAATAGCATGCAGCAAGCATTTTCTGAATGAAAAATATTCTTATTTTAAATAATTTAACAGTGATCATTTTTAACATCATGTAAAAGGCAAAGTTGCAAAAGGTGCAAATCATTTTGAAGGAAGTCATAAATAATGATGGAATGGTATAATAATTGTATTAATAAACTGTGATAAATCTTCTGTATAAACTCATATTCATACAGATCTATAACCTTGATTTGTCAAGGATGATATATTATTTTGTGCTGTCAGTAGAACACACAGCATAGCAGGCCAATAGGACTGTAAAACAAATTGTAGAATGCCTCAATCATAATTTTTGTATTATTTATTTAAGTTAATTTATTGATATAGCATAATAATAAGTATTTTGTTGTAAAACAAAAAACAGACTTTTTAATTTTTGGTTTTGACAATGCTTTATTTTTGTATTGTCACTTAAAGGACAACTCATGTTAATGGCCTACAATTGCCAGGGTCACTTACATTACTATTAAAAGAGAAAACAATAATAATTGTATAGAATTATTACTACAGTAGTTGGAACTGATGCTGAAGAAGTCTACATTCCCTGGGTGACCTATACTGTTAACACTTTCTTAACATACTGTAGTACAGTATAAAGAACTTTATTATCTTCTTATTTCCCTGCTTCCCATTCATTTTATAATTGATTTTTTTTTTTAAAGTTTGTAGTATGCACTTGCATGGTAGAAGATGTTATATCTTATTAAACCTAGACAAATTCTATGATAATAAAATATATAAACATGCACATAAATCAGAAGCATGGAGCATTCACTTTTCTCAAATGTAAAAAAAAGAACAAAACAATCAGAAACACTTGAAAAGGTGGGTACTTGTTTCCTAGCACGGCGCCCATAATATTAAGTTGTATGACATCGCATCGCATGCCATATGCCCGCATGCAATGCGTTTTTAAATTGTATAAGCCCCTATATACGATTTTTAATTGTATAAGCACCCTAATGGGTGCTTACAATGTTAAATGCACCCCCACGCCACCCCCACTATCAACGCCAACCCGAAGCATGGCGGGCCCTCGAGGGGTGGCGGAACGCATCCTCCGACCTTTTCATACCCCAACTTTCCACGTCGCCGTGGAGTTGATTTTATATAGTGTGGCGAGTGCAGTGAGCCACCAAGCCCGAAGCGTGGTGAGCACAGCGAGCCCCGTGATGGGACGCGTAATACCATGATGTAATGCATGTCTGCTCGCCAGGGGACGCGTATTACTTTACATGTATTCCGCGTCCCCTCGCCACGCATCGGGCTCGGTGGCTCGCTGCGCTCGCCACACTATATAAAATCAACTTCACGCCGACGTGGATAGTGGTGGTATGAAAAGGTTGGAGGACGCGTACCGCCACCCCTCGCGGGCTCGCTGCACTCGCCACGCTTTGGGTTGGCAATGATAGTGGGGGTAGCGTGGGGGCGCTTTTAACATTGAAAACACCCATTAGGGTGCTTATACAATTATTAATTGTATACCATTGTATATGGCATACAATGGCATACAATGTGATGGTATACAATTTAAAATTGGATAACATCGGCTGCCATCTGGTATGCGATGTGATGGGTGCTGTGTTAGGAAACAAGTACCAAAAGATGAGATTGATAAATGGGAACTGGAGCGAAAAGTAGCTGGAAAGAAAGTTCAATACATGTCTGAAATTCTTTCTTTTAACTTACATTCAAGAAAATCTCACCCTATTAGCTGACAGTTTATACAAATTCTAATATATTTACCTGGTTTTCATAGTTTTTATCCAATTATCTATTCTATAGAGGTAATGCAGAGAAAAATGATAAGCTGTTTCTAGAACACAACAGAATATAGATTATTATACTTCCATTCAGTGGCGTAACTTCATCAAAGTTGCCTCCACCTCTCATGTGGGGTAGACACCTACTGTTCAATATGATCCAACTGGTCCTGCTTCTTCTCTTGTCTGGTGGGTAAGCAATGGGGCTCCTGGCCAGCATCGGTCTCGCATGTCCACGGTGCAGGCAGGTCCGGTATCTCCCCACAACCCATGGTGTTCAGCAGCGGGGACTTCCACTTAGTGCCACCACCTTTCAGGAGCCAGTGACATGCTGCTGCTGATGCATACTGACACTTGCGACACTGACAGGCACAGCTGCAAGAAATTGTATGCCATCCCATGCTGAAAGTATGAGCAGCCGGCCTGTGTTAGGGGCTTCAGGTTCTGGGAAACAGGAGCGGAAGGAAAGTTCCCACCCTCCGAGCTTGGTGCCTGGTGGTGGGAGATTCCATTGTCTCCTGGAGTTCCACCACTGCTTCCATCTAAGTGCAACTTTCATTCTGGCATATAGGAAAAAGAGGGAAGAGGGTGTGTACTAATTCATCCCCTAAAGCCATAATGCACTCCTTATTCTATGCACTCTCAATTTTATTAATCTGCATTTGTATCCATTACATTTATGTCAGATTATTTTATTCTACAAAGTTACATACTGTAGCTCCTTTATGAACTCTCAGAGCATTCTGCATTGCTGTATAATGTAATTAAAACCTCAGTGACTACTGTACTTCAAATTCACAAATGACTCCTAAATCTACAATCACTTTGCTTGTAGACGAATGGACTGATTTAAAAGATGGATGCAGTTCATAAACTATTACATCTTTGGCCTCAGCTTTTGTATGAAAATATGCAAAAGCAGCGGGAGGCATACTTATATGATTCACTGCTGTGTCTCTAGATGTAGAATCCTAGTAACCCTCGGGATTGCTGGGCTGGGGACCACAAAACTGATATCAAGGATGCAGCCACTAGCCTAATCACTCGCAATGTTTTCTGGAATGTTGGTCAGCTCCAGCCACCTGTATCCTCAAACTCTGGTAGCCTGTCAATCAGGATGTGGGTTGGTGGCACTGTACAGTATATGAGAATATAGGACCCATTCTACACATGCACAGATCTAGTATTGCACATGTGATGCTTCTACACTCCTGGAGATGTTTATGTAAGTAAACTTCCACTATTGTATGTTCCTATTTGGCTATAATAAAGACCCCTGTGTAAATTGCATCAGAACATGAAAGAGGTGCAGCATGCACCGACCTTGGTAAGCACTAATAATGAACTCACCAGCAATGATGACCAGGTAACATCTTGGGTAAAAGGTTGACTGGCAAGTGGAGGGTGTCAGATTCTTGTGTATTTGGGACAGAAGTAACAGGAACCAGATGGTTGGCTTGGTTATTCAGATGCAAAGCTTGATTAAGCTCCTTAACTGGAAAACTGGTACTAAGTTTTCCAGTCTACAGTCTGGTAATTACTGTAGGGACTAAATGACCTGCACACAGTCCTGGATGGATGCTAGAACTGGTATAGGGACACTGAGTATAGTGGATATAGATATTTGCATGAAAGATAACTTAAGTTACAGGGAATACAACAGACTGTGCACACCATAGAACATAAACTGGTACATGCAGTATGAAGTACACAGTGTAGCTTGGTTATTTGTAATTGATGATTAAAGTGTACTGTATAGAAATGGGAATGGTTCATTAGGTAGATAGGATTGAACTAGATACTGTTCAACTTTTTACTATCAGGTAGACAAGAGACAAATTCCCACACAAACAGTAGGTCAACACGAAAATTGTCGAGACATGAAGACATGAAAAGGTCAACGTGAGTTTTTCTATTTTTTTGGGGTGTCAATATTCAACTTTTAGAAAACTTGTGTACCATGGTGCCGATTCAGACTTGATTGTGGAGCATTTTTTGGCAGCCCAGCAATCAGTTAGTTTCCCCCCCCCCACCAGAGTGCAATCCCTCCCCCATGGCTGCGGTTGGCATCGCAGCTGTGCAGAGAGGGGGGAAATCCATTCAAAATCATCCCCTCCCCCATGTGCAGCGCTGTGTAAGACTTACTCAGTTCTGTGATGGCCATTGGGTCAAGCCACTGACATCAGCAGCCCTCCCTCCCAATGGATGATATCAGCCTGCATTTTTTGGCAGCACTCCCAGAAAACAATGGGGTTCCACCTACAAATGCCTGACACCTGTCAATCACTTGTCAAGCCATCACTGCATTCATTAGCAAAGAGACCTCGTGCATGAACACAGCATACCACGTGCATGTGTGGTCTTACAATCATCGGCAGGGCTGCAAATTTGCGACCCTGGGACAGGGTCTGAATAGGGCCCCATGTCCCCTCACTAAACTCAGCACAGATTAAAATTTTCAATTGTAGTACACGTGGATGGTAAAATACGAATACGTTTTAAAACTTATTTTTCAAAAACTTGTAAACCATAATGAACTTTTGCCCATGGCAAACTAATGCATGTCAACTAGTAGTGGTCAGCATATTTACTGCTGACCTTATTACTGTTGACCTAATGATCAGAAACCCACAGAACGGATATTAGTATTGGGAGACTGCAGGGAGACTGTATACTGCATAGAAAGGTAACCAGTACTACCGAGGAGTTAAGTTGTTCTGGCACTGGTTTGCTCACAGGTACAGTATGGCCTTCAATAGGGATCCCTATCACCTGGTAGGCTCCTTGGGTCTGCCTATCCTAGAGAAGCTTATGGTTGATGATCAGAGAGTCAGCTGACAGAATCAAGATTGTGGCATCCAGCGCATCACCAATAAAAAAGATGATCCTAGAGATATGCCAATATCTCTGGCGACCCGTGGCATAGGAATTCTTCCAAATGCATTTATTTCTACATTTTCCCTTTCAGGATAAAAACATAACAATTTTAAAAGTAAGTGTGCAAGACAATGTTACAATGTTGGGTGTGGAAAAGTGCTCAAATATAGCAATTGGGCAGGTGGATGGTAATGAAATCATGGACTTATCATCAAATTCTGCAATTTTGGATCAGACCTTAAGACGCTGACACATCAGGTTATAAAGAATGGAACTGAAAAGATTTTTCCTCAAGGTTGTCTGCACTAGGTGCAGTCATGGGGTCATATAATATATACATATATTCCACAGAAGGAGAATTGGTAATAGAGTTTGCCAGCCCTGCATATCTTGTTTAACTGCAACCAAGAGTTCAATATCGAAATCAGAAGATCGATCTGGCAGAGTTCCTGAGCCACTGTGGCACCTTCTTTGGACACCATGTATATCACAATGATTAGAGAATGGAGCTATGTAGCATAAGTCTTTACTCTGCAAACACCAATACCAAATTGGCCAACAGCAACAGCCAATGGGTAACATCCAGGGCAAAATCAGTTGGCAAGGAGAGGGCTTGTGCAGCGACGACCTGTCTCACCACATTTATTGATTTACAATGTGAAGATTAATTTGTACATAGTCTTGATTGATTGATTGAATACACTTCAGTAGAAGTACTTTTTATTAATTATTGTAAGATTTTGTGGTCTTATTTTGAGATATGATTTATAGGCTTTATTTTGATAATCTAATTTATAGTTTGGTTCAGCAAATATGTCAGTGTACACTTTTGGTATGTAACTTGTATGTGTGCTCAGGACCTCCAATTTAAACTTAACCTGCTCCTTCCTTACCCATGTGATATTTCAGATTATAAATTTACTGTTGAGTCTCTTTTCTTTTATTCTCTTTCAGACTGTGTGCCTTAGGCATTGCGACAGTTATTAGTCCACCTTTGTTAACTTTACTCTGCACACTTTTTGCTTTGTTTGATCCAGGCTGTATCTTTCTTTCCTTTTTATCCAATCTGATGTACAAATGTATTGGGAGTCTGAAACATTACTCAATATCAAATGCCTGTATTTTCCTCTCCTGTTTTCATGATTCAATAAAAAAAAAAAAGTTTTTAAAAAAAATGTGTAGAAGAAACAAAAGATAAACCATATTAAAATACTAAAACAAGCGTAATTAGCTTTTGTGGTCTTACATTTCCAAAAAAGCAGATGGAGCCCTATTTGTTTTTCCATAAGGTGCAATTCTGGCACAGATAACACTTTCTGTCCTAAGGGCCCAATTGAGACCTGCTCGCAGGGTTACGTGTGTTCGGAACTCAGCAAGCAGGTTAACGCCACCTGTCAAATGCATGCTCCCCAGCCTTACCTGCCCCTGTGCAGGGATACAAACAAATGTGTATGGGTACACATCCATTTGCAAGTGCCTGCAGAGAGGAGAAATCGGTACTTGTGTAGTTTCACGGCGGCACCGTACGCTACGCTGTCAGTGTAGCCTCAACGGCAGCCTAGCGTAGTTAGCGTAGTCTCCTAGCGACAGCCCTGCATAGTCAGCGTAGTGTCCCCGTCAGGCAGCATAGTCACATACTGTCCCAGTGAGCTGCAGCTCTGTCCTCAGTGTCCCTGGCAAGCCTAGTGAGCACCTCTCACACAGCACCAGTAACAGGCAGAGAGGCGCACCATCTGCATGAGATGCATGAGCATCTCATACGCTTGTGCGTCTCAGTAATTCATAAAGGACGCATTTGCCATTGCTCCATAATACATACTGGCAAATGCCTCCCTTTCAAACCCCCACTATCCATGTCAGCCCAAAGCGGCGAGCGGACGTGGTACGCATCCTCCCGACCTGTTCATACCCCCACTATCCATGTCGACGTGGAGTTGGTTTTATAAAGTGTGGACATCGCAGCAAGCCACTGTGCCCGAAGCGTGGTGAGCCCCACTCGGGGATGCGTAAAACAAGCCCGAAGCGTGTCGGCATCATGCATTGTGCCGGACACTCCCAGCATCTCTATGGGTGCACCCAACATTTTTGTGGGCACACCCATGAAACACTGGGGGTCCACCCCGACATGCCCCCTCCTGTCAGTCAGACTGCGATCGCCTTGGCAGCAGCAAAATTTGCCAAAGACAATCACAGCTGGGCCCTGAACATGCACATTAGGAAAAATGTGCATGCGCAATCAGCCCACCATCGGACAGGGGCTGAATTTGGATCTGTTGCTAGCACGTCTGAAATGGCCCCTTAGTTGGAAGTTCCTACCTAATGAAATGTAACCACTAATGCTTATGCTGTAGGAATTCTACTGATCTCTCTCCTCAATTACCATAAAATCAGACTGATGTGAAAATGGTGATTAGTTAAGGTAAATATATGCTAATTAGATTGAAAAGAAGCATAGTTTACATATTTGTATTTCACTAGCATGCCAATCTACTGCACAGGTCCTAATTCTCTATGCAGGCAAAGTACACATAGCAAATCTCACATCACGTACCCAGGTAACTCTTTCTGTTCCCAGTAGCTTGTTATAGAATAGTTTTTAGCTCCTAAAGTTGAGGTCTTAACACCTTTTGTTCTAAAATTCTTGTTGATCTGCTTCTTTATACTATGAGTGCTGCCGGCCTTTAATACTGGTTGCTTTATTTTTACTGCAATATAGATATCAGTTTGAAGTACAAACCCCACCCAAATCTAATGGTCTCTGCACATGTTACATCAGCCCCATGTTACATCAGTCCCATTTGTCCATTAGAGAGTGATTGTGCCTTTGCGAGTGAACTAGAATAACCCCCAAAGTCACCAGGAACAGCAATCTTTATTTTTTTGTTACCATAGACTCTTTCTGAGAAGATGCAAGGCCTGACAAATCAGACACCGTAACAATTCTAAATTTAAAAGTACATCAAACATTTCTGCCCTTTCTTATGATGCTGGTGGAATGCATACTTTGTATTGTGGAAGTAAAGTAGCATCTAATGGCAATAAGTTAATATACTGTATATAGAAATTTCACTGTTTGTTTATGTAAAAAATGCAGTGGGCACATTCGTTATCTGGGCAACAAATAGTTGTGCATGAGAGTATTTAGTTCTTCCCTAATACAATCCAGACCAAATGAGCGTCTGAGGAGCTGTAACACTCTTTTTATAAGCTATGGACATGAGGCATTTGCTGATGTTAGCTGAATAGTTTCTTTATATTCCATGTACTGTGATTGGCCTTATTCTCCAGTGGGCATTAATTATTTGCTGAAAGTTTGGCCTTAGGTCCATTTTGTGAATTAATTAGCTGACAGTGAATTTGTGAAATGTATCCAAAATGATTCCCGGATGTCTGTCTAGTCTGTAGGTTCATCCAAACATGAAACAGAAATACCATATCCCTATAAACTATTATGCGCCTCCTGCCAGGTTTTAACAGAAACAAAATGTAATACTTTTTTTTTTGTGTAATTCTCTAGTCATTGTCAGACTGTCAGACAATAGATTAGTTCAAAGTCATTGTTAGTTAACTGGCAAAGTATGCATAGATAATATAAAATGATTAATACAGCCTTACAGACTATGACCTTGCTATATTTATGTATAGACTTTGGACGGTAAAATGATATAAAAATAATGATGTGGTTCTCTATTATAATTAATGTTTGCAGTTATGACCAACCAACCATTTTTACCCTGGAAGTAATAATTCCTTTAGATACTTGCCAAGTATTAAGGCAGTAAAGTGTACACAATTTCCTAGACATTTCACATAACTTTCTATCATATTACCACCCATAGTTATTTCTGAACCTATGAACTAAACTATAATAATTAGAATTATTATAAAAAAAAATGTAAATAAATATGACAGATAACTTTTAACTTTTTTTAAAATAAAAACTTACAATGAGTATTCTTGTTTTACTTACTAAAAAAAATGAAATTACTTTAAGGCTATGTGTAGAAGTGAATATGTAACATAAATACATTTGTCATGTATGTACACAATCTTTCCAAAATACAGAAAAATCCCAAATTATTCTGGTTGTAAGCATTTTGAACATGTGAGGTTTAACGTATTTATACAATTAATGAGCTAAAGTTAATATATTCATTAAGTTTGTAAGGGGTCAGAATCGCCAAATTGAAAGTCCACAGGCTTCATTTCTCAGGAGTTTTTTTTTGTGAAATTGTTCCCATGTATGACTAGAGACATTCTCTGTAGACCCAAGGCTTTAAGGGAACTGCTGTGTGCTGTATGAAATGATCTGGCTACAGATGATATTTATTTATTTTGTGATGATCTGAGGTAGCATTTTTTTAAGTTTCCCATATGCTCCAAAATTCTTTGTTGCAGCGCATGGTCATTTCCACATATCTAAGGTTGCAGCTGCTTTCTAAGCAATGAATGACTCCAATTGTGTTACAATTAATAAAATGGAGCATCTTTATTTGGTTGCCATATTTATCAATTGTTTGTCTCTTGGACATCTGGATGCATGCTTTGTAACTTCCTCATGGGTAGGAGCCTTAAGGTAAAGGGTCGATATGCTGACAATTTTCAAAGTGGCTTTGACCAAAGAGTCATAAAGGTTACTTAGCTCATTGATACTATGGTGTCATGGTTGTTTCATAGGTCATTATCCAACAAAAGAATATGCCAGAATTTTTATACTACAGTATGTTTTTGAGATTTTTCCACTCTCTACCGAAATTGCCAACCTAACAAATGGTTTGTTGTTTTTCTTATTTGGAGAGATGAGAACTTTCCTTTTTAGTGTGATGTAGTGTAGCATGTTCTGTTCATTGATTTTTAGCTATACTCCTCTTTTCTAGAGCCTAATGGTAAGTTCATCGCATCTGTGATTGTTTCTTCTTCAGAACAGTGGGGGTTATTCTAGTTCACTCTTTCTGACAAATTCCTTCTTAGATGGACAAAACCATGTGCACTGCAGGTGGGGCAGATGTTACTTGTGCAGAGATAATTAGATTTGGGTGGGGTTTTACTTCAAAGTGAGATCTATATTGCAGTGTAAAAATAAAGCAGCCAGTGTTTACCCTGCACAGAAACAAAATAACTCACCCAAATTTAATTCTCTCTGCACATTTTACATCTGCCCCCCTGCACTGCACATGGTTTTGCCCATCTAAGAAGGATTTTGTTAGAAAGAGTGAACTAGAATAAGGCCCAGTGTCCTCAGTCTGTTCTTTGAGAAAGTCTTAGTTTAGGGATATTAAAGTCTCAGCAGAAAGTGTGCACTTTTATGAAGAAGAAGGCTTTTGACCGCTATTTCTTTTCAATATACAGTACTGTAGATACATTCTTACAGTGTATTATTTTCCCGTGATTAGGCAAAGGTCCGGGAGGGTGACATTCTTTGACAGATTTCATGTGTCAGTCTGATGATGACATTGTTGTTAGCCAGTATGGACATTAACTGCAAAAGTTGGCTTCTTTGTCCATTCCATATTGATAAAAGATCATCAAAATACTGTAAGTAGATAACATAGTTATCATGGGCCTTATTCTAGTTCACTCTTTCTGACAAAATCCTTCTTAGATGGAAAAAAACATGTGCACTGCAGGTGGGGCAGATGTAACTTGTGCAGAGAGAATTAGATTTGGGTGGGGTTTTACTTCAAAGTGAGATCTATATTGCAGTGTAAAAATAAAGCAGCCAGTATTTACCCTGCACACAGTGGCGCCGGAACGGGGGGGGGGGCGAGGGGGCAGCTTGCCCCCCCAAAATTACTGAGGCGCTAAACCAGCTGTGCGGGCGGGGGGCTGATTAATCTTGATCCAGCCCCCGCCCGTCCGCCTATGTAAGCCCCAGGAGAGAAGGGGTTAATGGCAGAGCGGGGATGGAGAGAGGGAGGCTGAGCGGCAGAGCGGGGACGTCAGCGTGACCCCCGCCGACCTCCAGCAGCGTGAGGAGACGCGGCGCCGGGGACTGCCGCAGCCAGGTGACAGAGGGAGCGCGGAGAGGTCTGTGACCCCCGCCGACCTCCAGCAGCGTGAGGAGACGCGGCGCCGGGGACTGCCGCAGCCAGGTGACAGAGGGAGTGCGGAGAGGTCTGTGACCCCCGCCGACCTCCAGCAGCGTGAGGAGACGCGGCGCCGGGGACTGCCGCAGCCAGGTGACAGAGGGAGCGCGGAGAGGTCTGTGACCCCCGCTGACCTCCCCGAGTATTAGCACCGCCGGCCACGCACTGAGAGGCGGCTAGGCTAGGCTGCCTTGTGTATAATGCCCACGCATATATGCCGCTGCCTTGTGTATAATGCCCACGTGTATATGCCGCTGCCCTGTGTATAATGCCCATGCGTAAATGCCGCTGCCCTGTGTATAATGCCCATGCGTAAATGCCGCTGCCTTGTGTATAATGCCCACGCATACATGCCGCTGCCTTGTGTATAATGCCCACGCATATATGCAGCTGCCCTGTGTATAATGCCCATGCATATATGCCGCTGCCCGGTGTATAATGCCCACGTGTATATGCCGCTGCCAGTGTGTATAGTGCCCGGGGGTAACATATAGCAATTTAGGGGGCGCCAAAATGAGATTATATCTTGCCCCACCCAACCTAAAAACGTTCCAGCGCCCCTGCCTGCACAGAAACAAAAAATAACTCACCCAAATCTAATTCTCTCTGCACATTTTACATCTGCCCCCCCTGCAGTGCACATGGTTTTGTCCATTTAAGAAGGATTTTTGTCAGAAAGAGTGAACTAGAATAAGAACCCATATGTTTTAATTACTTTAAAATACTGTAATTTCTATTGAGGTTAAATTCCAGCAACTATAATAGAAACTCTGTGGAATCACTCATGCACACCATGTTTAGGAAATACCACACTGCTGTAATTACCTCATGGTGTCCTATGCTAGTGTATAAATACTTCCATAAACAAGTTGTTAATTATAACCAATTTTGATATTGCATATTTTTATTAAGACATCAGATGTGTCTTTAAGCAAGAAGGTAAACTTTGGACATGTTCTCCAAAGTCAATGTCCAAGATGGTACTTGTCTGTTTGGACAAGCTCCCTACTCCAGACTTGGTCTGCCTGCGGGGTTAACTTTATTCTTGTACCACAGATAGTATGTAAAATGTCAGTATTTTCATGCTGAAGATAAGTATTTCCTTGATTAAATAAATAATACCCCTTTCCCACCAGAAAATGTAGGGACTCACCTGGGAATATGGCCCAGGGATCATGCCGGGGCATTCCCAGGTTGGCCCTTTTCACACCAGAAAAGTCAGTGCATTTTCTGGTGTGGGAAGGAGGTGGGGAGGAGTCGGGATGGTGGCGGAGGCGGGCAGGAGGTGGGTTTGCGGCGGAGATTACTCAACCCGTGTTGCTGGTCCTCGGTGCAGGCCGGGGATCCACACAGGAGGTGGGCGCAGATGACAGGTCAGATGGTGGGTGCAGATGACGCAGCTCTCCAGCTGCAGTGAGGTCACCAGGGAGCTGCGTCATCTTCATCCGCCCGCCGCCTGTGTGGATCCCCGGTCTGACCGCATGCACAGAGAACCGACAACCCGGGTGAGTACCCCTACCCCTTAGACACCAGCCAGGATCCCGGGTAGAACCCGGGAATAACCCTGAGCAGGGTGGAAATCCCGGCAAATTTTGCCGGGATTTTGACCCAGGAACCTTACACACCAGCCAGGAATTTAGGCTGGTGTGAAAGGGGTATTAGATATATATCACTGTGTTTCTACATTATCAGATGAATTAATGATAATCTCATTCCATATTGTAATTTAATTGAATGCACTTTTTTTCTTTCCTGTTTCCATTGCCATTCAGGGAGTATTTGCTGTTGTTGTTTTTTTTTTCTTCCATCAATAGATTTTTATTGGTGCAGAAAATTTATATGGGGTACAAAAAAGAAAAGGGGGCATTCCAGGGAAGGAGGGGGGGGGGGAGGGGGAAGGGGCGTTGATAGCAAACATAAGGGGGGTTACAAATCAGACATAGATCATAACATATCACTGCGCAGAGTGATCCACGGTAACGGCATAAATTCAAACAATACAACACAAGCACTGATTATTATTGTACATTGTACATTGCTGCTCTGTGGCCTAGGGTTAATGGACTCTCAGTTATAGGAGGTAGAGGGATCAGGGCTGAGGGGCTGACATTGAACTGGAGAGGCATCAGGAAGCTCAGTCAGATTGAATTGTGGCGAAATCGGAGTGGTATCGGGGGGGAGGTGACCAGCACCATCACCCTCCGAGGTGTATATAAACCAAGGCAGCCAGCGGGAGTGAGGGGGGGGAGGTCTGGAGGAGAGGGGTAGGGCATTGGTTTCCATAAGATAATGATGGTTAGTCTTCAGGATAACCTTAAGGAGAGAAGGGGGGGAGGGTTGTTTCCATTGCTGTGCCAAATTGGCCCGAGCAGCGATGAGGATATGCCCTAGGACATAAGTTTTCTGTGTCGGAACATCCTGGGGGTAGATGTGGAACAGGGCGATATGGGGGGAGGGAGTAATAGGCGTCTGGAGGACTGTGGAGGCTAGGTTGAAGACCTCCTTCCAGTACTCCCGGAGTTTTGGGCAGGACCAAAAGATGTGGTATATGTTCCCCACACCGCCACACTGCCTCCAGCACTTATTAGAACAGGAAGGCCAAAAGGTATGGAGGCGGTCGGGGGTTAGGTAGAGCCTATTGACGAGTTTGATATGCATCTCAGTGTGATTTAGGCAGCGGGACATTGTGTAGGAAGATAGAAATATTTGACGCCACTGGGCGGGCGACAGTGGTCCGCCCCAAGGTCCACCTCCCACTTCTTATGGGCTGAGGTTTTGGAAAGTTCAGAAGGGGTCACCAAGACTTTATACCAAAACGATATATCCCCTTTAGAATGTACCATGTTGGGCCTCGCAAGGGCCACTTGGGAGAGTGCATCTGGGGGGGAATAGTTATGGAAGTTAGATTTCCACCAGTGAGCGAGTTGCAGATAGTGGTAATATTCCGATTTGGGGAGAGAGAATTGGTGTTCAAGGGAGGTGAAGGGAGTCACAGAGTTTGCTTCCAGGATGTCGCTTAGGGTTTTAATCCCATGGGCTCTCCAGACCGTCAGTCGAAGGTTGGGTATCAATTTCGCTACTGTGGTGATAGGTAAGGTGGCTATAAGAGAGTTCGAAGGGGGGAGCGAGGCCATAAGTTGGTCCCACGTGTGAAGGGAAGCTATAGTGGATGGAAGCAGGTTCGGGAGGTTGGGTCTAACATGTTGCGGGATCTTGAGGAGATCTGATAATGGGATAAGGGGGGAGCGGGTTTGTTCGATGGTCACCCATGCCCTGGGGGAAGAAGGGTCAGTGTAATGCTTAATTGGGGCCAGTAGGCATGCTGCTTGGTATTGAAACAGATCGGGGAGATCAAGTCCCCCGAAGGCTCTTGGGATTGACATCCTGGAGCGGGCCATAGTCGGGGGTTTCGCTGCCCAGATATATTTTGTCAGGATGGAAGTGGCAAGTTGTAAGGACTTTTTAGGGAAGATATATGGGATGGTACGAAACAGGTACATTAGTTTAGGAAGTAATGACATTTTAAAAGCTGCCATGCGTCCCAACCAGGAAATTTCAAAAGAGAGCCAGGATTTGGAGAGGGCGGCAAGGGAGGTGAGGAGGGGGGATAGGTTGGCATCAAAGACATTTGCCATAAGGGGGGTAATGTGTATGCCAAGATATTTTATTGATTTGGTTTGCCAATTGTATTTGTATATGGATTTCAGTTGAGGCAGTGAGTTAGTGATGTTTATCGGGAGGGCATCAGTTTTAGTAGTATTAAGTTTATAGTATGAGGCTGTGCTATATGAAGCTAGAGTTGAGTGGAGAGACGGAAGGGAGGTAATAGGGTTGGTCACAAAAAGGAGTACATCGTCTGCGAATAGGCTAAGTTTATGGTTACTGGGTCCTTTTTGCAGACCTGGGAAATTTGGGTTATTGCGAATGGAAATGGCCAGAGGTTCTATGGAAAGAACAAAAATTAATGGGGAGAGGGGGCAGCCCTGCCTAGTGCCATTTGAGATCTTAAATGGGTCCGAAACAAAGCCGTTGGTGAACACCCGGGCTGACGGGGAGCCATATAAAGATAGGATTGATGTGAGAATCCGATCCCTAAAGCCAAAGCGCAACAGCACCTCCTCCATATATTTCCAGTTTAGTCTGTCGAATGCCTTTTCGGCATCCAATGATAGGAGGAGGAGGTGCTGTTCCGCCGAGAGAGAGTCGACCAGATCAAACACTCTTCTGGTATTGTCCGAGGCCTGACGCCCCGGGATGAATCCCGCCTGATCCGGGTGCACCAGCAAGGGCAGAATTTGGTTAATACGGAGCGCCATAAGTTTAGCAAATAGCTTAATATCGGTATTTAATAGTGCGATAGGTCGATAATTTTGGCAGAAGGCCGGGTTTTTGCCTGGTTTCGGGATGGTTACTATACGGGCCTCTAGGAGCTCTGGGGCAGCATGACCTGTGGAGGACAGTTCATTGAAAAGATTCGTCAAGTATGGGGATAAAAGGTCGCTGAAGGTGATATAAAAGTCTGTAATAAACCCGTCGGGTCCAGGGGCCTTGTTGCGGGGAAGGGATTTAATGGCCGATTGAACCTCTGGCTGTGTCCAGGGGGCATTTAGGGAGTCTAATTGTTCCGGGGTGATGGAAGGGAGTTGTAGGTCGTGTAGGAAACTTGAGATGGTGTCACTGGTGGGCTGTGGTGTGGAAGGGTCTGAAGATAGATTGTACAGTTTGGAGTAATAGTCTGCAAATTGGTTGGCTATATCTTTGGGGTTGCTAAATTTCTCTTTGGACGGGGAGATTATACATTTGATTCTATTCCTGGCTTGTTGGGTACGTAATTTGCGGGCTAACATTTTGCCGGATCTATTGCTGGAGAGATAGAATTTATGTCTTAATCTATTCAGAGCGGGCTGGGTACGCGCCAGGAGGAGTTTTTGGAGTTGGCCACGTATGTTGGCCAGCTCCTTCTTCAGGAGGTTCGATGGAGCTGACTTATTTTGTGATTCCAGGGCACCCAGCTTAGTCTCCAAGGCTTTCTGTGTTGCAATGGCCCTTCTTTTTAGGGTTGCTCCCGCTTGTATGGCCACCCCTCTGGTGACCGCTTTAAAAGCGCACCAGTGGGTGGTCACAGAAGTGTCCTGTGGTGCATTATGAGACATGTAGGAGTTGATGGATGCTAGAATAGATGTTTTGGCGGTGGGGTCAGACAGTAAGTGTGGGAAAAGGCGCCATGGTCTGGGGGGGATTTTAGATGGTTGGAAATCCCACTGCCACAGAACTGGCGCGTGGTCAGACCAAGTAATTGGGAGAATGTCCACCTTGGTGGTGTGCTGCAAAGCCCATTTATCGCATAGGATGAAATCGATCCTAGAGTACGTGTTGTGTACTGGGGAATAAAACGTATATTCACGCCCGGTGGGGTAAGAAGTTCTCCAGGTGTCATAGAGATCGAATTCTAGCAAGAGGTTGCGGAATGCTAAGGACATGTTATTGGAGGAAGATTGGCCGGTGGTGGGGCGTCGGGATTTGTCCAGCAAGGGGTCTAGGGTCAGATTAAAGTCTCCTAACAGTATGAGGGAGCCTTTGGCGGAATTCCTAACTAGAGAGAGTAGTTTGCGCAGGAAGGGAAGTTGGTTGGAGTTAGGAGCGTATATGCAGACAATGGTCGTCAGCTTGTCCTCGAGGAGACCCGTCAGGATTAGATACCTGCCATTCTTGTCTGCTATTTGGGATTGATGGACAAAGGAGGTGTGGCCGCTAATCAGGATTGCTACTCCATTTCGTTTGGATGGGCCGTTAGCATAGTAGGCTACGGGATAGTTCGAGTTCTTAAAGGTGGGGGGGTTGGGAGAGGCAAAATGTGTCTCCTGGAGCGCAACCACATCCGCCCTTTGCTTGTGAAAATATGTAAGGGCAAGCCTGCGCTTATTGGGAGAGTTCAGACCTTTAACATTGAGTGATAGGAACTTAGGCATTCAGGGGCTTAAGGGGGTACGATAAGAGTGGAGGGCATCTGGTCTTGTGGGGGCTAGGGCAACAGTCTTTGCTATCCATTACAGGGAGGGGAGGGGGTGGGGGGGAAGATGTGGAGTAGGGTGGGGACAGAGAGCGAGGAGAAGAGTAAGAAAAAGGGAAAGGCAAAACAAAAGGGTCCAGTAATTGGGCCCGCATGACTACTGCAGGGGAGAGAAAGGGAAGGGGAAACTCGTGCAGTAGTAACTAGAGGTTAGGGGGGTGGCCTGTGTCTTGAGCGGGGAGAGAAAACAAGGCCGCCACTCATAGTTATACAAACAAACATAAACATATAATGGGGGGAAAACCAGCATATTGTATTGTAATAAAACCTGAGAATATTACAAAGAAACCGTTTGACACATCTAAGTAATCAGAAGTAGATAGTATAAGATTATGATAAACTGTCTAATGTACTATCAAATACCATAACATATAACTAACTAAAAATAGAAAAAGTTACAACTATAGCCATGGGACTAGGCGTCTGACGCCCTGCTTTGCTAAACAAATAGAGAGAGTATACTCATCGCTAAGTCCTCATCCCGGTGGAGGAGGAAGCAGGGGGGACGGCCGTAGGGTCCATGGATCAGCAATTATGAACAAACGTGGAGAGGGACAGTCTTTCAGGTGTTGGACCATTCCTGGCGCATGGACTGCGGGCGTCTCGGTTCTGGAGGTCTTGTGATCGAGATGTCCCATTCCAGTAGGAGCTTGATCCCCGCATCCAGGGAAGATATGGTGTACGAGGTGTCATCATGGTATATTATCAGTTTGACTGGGAACCCCCAGCGGTACCGGATATCCTGGGATCTTAGTGCCGAAGTGATGGGGGCAAATGCTCTCCTGTTAGCCAGGGTGGCGGGGGAGAAGTCCTGAAACAGCTGGAGGCCGCCCAAGACGTCAGTGTTCCTTTGCTCACGTGCCGCTCTCAGTAGCTGTTCTTTTATCGTGAAGAAGTGAACTCTGAGGAGGGTATCACGGGGTAGGTCGGCGGAGACCGTCTTAGGTCTGGGGAGGCGGTGTATGCGGTCTATCAACAGTTCCTTGGGATCTGTGGAGGGGAGAAGTTTGCGGAAGAGAGAGACGGCATAATCTTCAAGCTCAGAGTTGGCCACAGAGTCGGGTATGCCTCGGATTTTCACGTTATTACGTCTGGACCTGTCCTCTAAGTCCGCCAGCTTGGATTTAAACTGGGTAATCTCCTGTTGTTGTTGATTGTATGAGGATATCAGGTCGTTGTGGGACGCAACCAGTTCTTCCATTTTCCGCTCTAGGTGGTCTGTTCTGTCGCCTATTGCCACTAGCTCAGTTTTGACCTCTCGAATGGCTAGTTTGAGATCTTTGGCTATCTCAGCCTGAAATGCCGAGAAAACCTAGCATAGCGATTTTACCGTCACCGGTTCATCTGAGTTTGCGTCTATCCCTGCCACTCCAATTGCAGGGGTAAGCTCCTCGGTTACTCCCAGGGGGGAGGGTATGTGCTTCGGGGGGCTAGAATGGGGGGCAGGGATTTGAGAGGATCTCCGTGAGGACATGGAAATTTTTGCCGGGACAGCGTCCTTGGGTCTCTTAGCGGGCATGTTGATATTGACGGCACAAAAAAAAACAAAAATTAGGGTACAGTTAAAGGATGGTACCGTGGGGGTGTTTGACTCAGGCTAAGAAGGCATGGTAGTTGCTGGAGTTCCGGTATTAAGTAGTGGCAGCCCTGAAGTCAGAGTGATCACATTTGTGCAAATAGGGATGCAAAAATCTGCGTTAGATCTACTAGGGTGTGCTGGAGCTGCTATAGGACCTGTACCAGATCAGTTAGAAATCAGGCTGCGTGGACCTTTTAGTATGGTCCCCAAAGTGGGGGTGATATGAATCTGTCCAGCAAGGAAGGTGGTGGGCTCCACTGACTGTGGGGTTGTGGATGTAGATGCCAGCTGGGAAGTGGGGACGCAGGGTATTGAGAGGCTGTAGGCACACTCTTAGAGGTGTACTCACAGTCAGCTTCAGGTCCACAGAATAGAGCCTTATGCGTTGGGAGGCACAGTCTGTCCCCTCTGATGGCTGCTGCACTTTCTTCTGTCTGTGCAGAACAGCGTCTCTAGAGCAGGCCTGTGTGGGGATGATGACCCCTTTCTAGGGTGGTGCTGTGCGGGGACCGTCCCTGCTGGGGATCGCCGCTCCGTCCTGCAGTGCTGGGGGTTGAGGGCCGCGCGATCGCCGCGGCTCCAAAATCGAGCCCCCGGCTCCGGCCACCGGACCAGGCCGCAACCCGCAAAAGCGCTTAGAAGCGCTTCCCGGCTCCGCGGCGGGGACCCGTCGCAGCCGGAGGTGGTGGGGCAGTCGGCGTGGGTGTTGTGGAGGGGTTAGGTCCTCTCAAAGGCAGCTTTTGGGCTGTTGAAAGAGCCCGGCTGTGGGAGCACTCGTGGAGTACGTCTGGTCCGCTCGCGTGCCAGGCCACGCCCCCTGCTGTTGTTGTTTTAATAGAGCTTACCGGAAGGGGGCGGAACCCGGATGGCTAAATGGAGCGGGCGCTGAACACTGGGGTAAAGCACAGAGGGGGTAAGTTTATGCACTTATGTTTTGTATATATTTGTTGCACTATTTGCTGTTATTTAGTCCTGAGAATGGGGATATGTTTCCCGAAATGTAGACTGATAAAGAGTGTCTTAGCACATTTTACACTGTGGATGTAAGTCAACTGATTGCCTTCTCTGTTATGTGGAGAATATATATATATATATATATATAGTCCAGGATTCCCACACTTTTGTGCAGGATATAGGGCACTCGCCGGAATTAAGAGTATTTGAACTCAAAAATCAATCATCAAAGGCATTTGATTTATTTCACAAAAGGTGCTCCATATGCTCCAACGTTTCGGTCCCTGCCTTGGACCTTTGTCAAGGAGCCTAAAATACATGCATACAATAGTTCAGTGTATATATCAAAACATGGTCCAACACAGGACCCAACATAATGCATTACAAGGTTGGCATTTCAAAGAGAAGCACAAAAAATCTGTTACATTACTTGTTATGAAGAAAGAGTCAGCGTGGTTGTAGATGAAAGGAGCCTCCAGGATAGGGAGTCAGCACCTACTGTGAGGCTGCCCGGGCCCGACATTTATACCCACTTCAATTACTTTACCGAGTTACAGCCGGCGTTCGCGCCGCGCTGTGCGCCCCGATACCGGAAGTACGGGTGTCCGGAAGTGACGGCGCTGGACCGCATCGTGGTCCGCATAGCGCGCCTTACGTCACTGGGAGCAATGGAGTACTGGGGACTGATGGACCGCAGGATGGCACGCATGACGTGCGCATCTCGCGGTGATAGTGTTTCAAACATATACACTATTAAGTAAAAATGAAGAGGGATAGTCGGGTTCCATAATATAGTGGTGTAATAACGGCTGTGTGTATTGAAGATACACACCATATATTATATAACAATTCTGCAATTATATATAAGCGAAAAGAAGTTTATAGTAGAAACAAATCTGATTGGTGCGCTCATATTATTACCACTATATGGGTTTTTTTTTGCTAGAACGGGATATGGTACCTACTTAATGTCTGATCCGCCTATGTCAGACATCTAATATTCACAGGATGCTAGCATCATGTATACTATTGATTTATGTGTAAGAGGAAGGGATTTATATGATGAATGTCAAGTTTTTTTATTATTTTATTTATTTATTTTTATTTTTATTTTTATTTAATTTTTATTTATATTATTATTTTTTAATTTTTTAACCTATTTACATGTAGTGAAGGACTCTATCGGCTTGTTGATGTCAAAATATGAAATAAAGCATACCCATGGGTCATAGAGTAGTTGCTACTATTATTATCCCTAACATAGGGGAGCGCCATGGACATTTATAACCCGACCATCACTCATGACCCATTTGATACCTCCATAGAGCTTTATAAGTTTAGTCGGAAACTAAGGCTCCATGAGCAATTCGGAAACTCTGAGGCTAAAGAACAGAGATCTATATTTCGGCCGACATCTCTCTATGATCCAATTTCTTCTAATCCCAGTATCAAAACTTTTACTAGGCTCATGGAACAAGACATCCAACAGGTCAATATTAAACCTAAATACAACAACCTGACCCAGGACGAAAGAGAGGCTCTGAGAGCACTAAAACAAAACAATAATTTAGTTATCCGCCCAGCGGACAAAGGGGGAGCGGTGGTGGTCCAGGACTGGTCTCAATACCACGAAGAAATTATGCGACAGTTATCTGATAACAAGACCTATATTCAGGTGGCACAGAACCCAATTCCTGAGTTCAAACGAAAAGTAGACATCTTGCTACAAAAAGGTCTCGCTACTAAATGGCTGTCCAAGGATAACTTTGATTTTCTTTCTGTCCAGTTTCCTGTATGTCCGATATTGTACACACTCCCAAAAATCCACAAATCGCTCGAGCAACCCCCAGGAAGACCAATAATTTCAGCCCGCCAGTCTCTATTGCAACCGCTAGCAATCTTCGTAGACCACCATTTGCAACCGCTTGTAATTGAAAGCAATACATATATCAGAGATACAGCTGACTTTATCACCAAGCTACGTGAGATTGATCTCGAAGATGGGATATTACTAGCAACAATGGACGTCAGTTCACTGTACACCGTGATCCCCCACAACGATGGCCTCAAGGTACTGCAGAAGAAATTAGACGAACGCCTAGTCAACAAGCCTCCAACTGAATTCCTGGTAGAACTGGCATCACTCATCCTGACCTACAATCATTTTTTATATCATGATAAGTACTATGTGCAAACATCTGGCACCGCAATGGGCTCGAATTTGGCCCCTGCTTATGCCGGACTATTTATGTTGGAGTATGAGAACACTTTCATACTGCCAAAATATGGCCATCACATTCGCTTTTACAAAAGGTTCATCGATGATGTCTTTCTATTGTGGACAGGATCAGAAAACGAGTTCCAGACGATGGTAACCGAGTTAAATGGACTTAATCACCCAATAAAATTTACACATCGCATTGAAAATGACTCTATCGATTTTCTTGATATCAACGTGCAAATACATGGAGGCATATTACAGACCAGTTTATTTCGCAAGCCTACGGATCGAAACACTCTGCTATCCACAGAGAGCCAACATCCACCAAAACTAAAGGAACACTTGCCAATATCGCAATACATGCGTGTAATTAGAAATAACACCAATGCCTCCATCATGGAATACCAACTACGTGAAATGACCAGTAGATTCATCCAGAGAGGCTACCAAGCCAACATACTATCCAGATGCTTACACAAGGCACGTATAAACATGGCTAGACCAGAGGGACCGAATACCTCCAAGAAAGATCCGCCTCGGATGATCTTTATCAACACTTTTGATCACACATCCTCCAAGATCCAAAAGAGCCTGAAACATCATTGGCCTATAGTAAAGTCAGACAACACCCTGAAGCTGCAAAAACATGGCCCCCCAATGATGGCCTACAAAAAAGGCCCCAATTTAAAACAACTTTTAATGAGACCGACTGCAAGCCCAACTGTGGCACCTAAAACAACTTGGCTACACACCCAACGCCCAGGTTGCTTTCGATGTTCAGGCTGTACGACCTGTAACAGTATGACACCAGGCACTACTTTTCCCCACCCGCATTCGGGCAAAGCCATCAAGATTAAGTATCGTCTGCACTGTCAAATGGACCATGTCATCTATTTACTTAATTGTCCTTGTGGCTTAGCATACGTTGGGATGACATCAAGGAAATTTAGAGAACGGATGGCTAACCACCGAAACTCAATACGATCTGCAACTGAGACTGGTAAAGCCGAACTCCCTATCCCACGTCATTTCCTGACTGCAGGTCACCAAATTTCCAGCTTAAGATGTCGTCTGATCGACTGGATACCTCCGCCACCTAGAGGTGGTGATCGTGGACTTCTCTTAAAAAAGAGGGAAAGCAGATGGATCCACCAACTTGGAACATTGGCCCCCAGGGGCTTAAATGAGAACAACCCGTTGTCTATTTTTTTTAAAAAATGAGATGATAAGATGGTCGCAGCGAGTGTCTGTGTA
This sequence comes from Crinia signifera, assembly GCF_055691185.1. Lineage (NCBI taxonomy): Eukaryota > Metazoa > Chordata > Amphibia > Anura > Myobatrachidae > Crinia > Crinia signifera. The sequence continues at coordinate 178,622,765 of NC_139220.1, forward strand.
TCCATCTTCCTCACATGCTGTTGACAACATTTCTCTCTCACTTAAGGTGGCTCTGTGTCTACAATGGATTCTCTTACCACTGATCACCTTGATATCTCTACATCTTTATATCTTTATATCTTTATATATTTATTCATTTTCTACCATCTTCCCTTTTTTTTTACCCATTTTTTGCACTTGGTGGTTCCCCTATTTTTCATTCTCTGGGTATATAAAGGTCAGTGGACCTTACACACATATACATATTTATATTTTTACAATTTCTCTATATATTGTTTATAACTTTTCTCTATATATGTCTCTCGCATAGGTCATCCTTATATGCATTATATGGTCCTTACGACATATTCAGTATTTGTATGACATTCTTCTTAATAGGTTATAAATGTCCATGGCGCTCCCCTATGTTAGGGATAATAATAGTAGCAACTACTCTATGACCCATGGGTATGCTTTATTTCATATTTTGACATCAACAAGCCGATAGAGTCCTTCACTACATGTAAATAGGTTAAAAAATTAAAAAATAATAATATAAATAAAAATTAAATAAAAATAAAAATAAAAATAAATAAATAAAATAATAAAAAAACTTGACATTCATCATATAAATCCCTTCCTCTTACACATAAATCAATAGTATACATGATGCTAGCATCCTGTGAATATTAGATGTCTGACATAGGCGGATCAGACATTAAGTAGGTACCATATCCCGTTCTAGCAAAAAAAACCCCATATAGTGGTAATAATATGAGCGCACCAATCAGATTTGTTTCTACTATAAACTTCTTTTCGCTTATATATAATTGCAGAATTGTTATATAATATATGGTGTGTATCTTCAATACACACAGCCGTTATTACACCACTATATTATGGAACCCGACTATCCCTCTTCATTTTTACTTAATAGTGTATATGTTTGAAACACTATCACCGCGAGATGCGCACGTCATGCGTGCCATCCTGCGGTCCATCAGTCCCCAATACTCCATTGCTCCCAGTGACGTAAGGCGCGCTATGCGGACCACGATGCGGTCCAGCGCCGTCACTTCCGGACGCCCGTACTTCCGGTATCGGGGCGCACAGCGCGGCGCGAACGCCGGCTGTAACTCACTAAAGTAATTGAAGTGGGTATAAATGTCGGGCCCGGGCAGCCTCACAGTAGGTGCTGACTCCCTATCCTGGAGGCTCCTTTCATCTACAACCACGCTGACTCTTTCTTCATAACAAGTAATGTAACAGATTTTTTGTGCTTCTCTTTGAAATGCCAACCTTGTAATGCATTATGTTGGGTCCTGTGTTGGACCATGTTTTGATATATACACTGAACTATTGTATGCATGTATTTTAGGCTCCTTGACAAAGGTCCAAGGCAGGGACCGAAACGTTGGAGCATATGGAGCACCTTTTGTGAAATAAATCAAATGCCTTTGATGATTGATTTTTGAGTTCAAATACTCTTAATTCCGGCGAGTGCCCTATATCCTGCACAAAAGTGTGGGAATCCTGGACTATGTTTGGGTGTATACATAAAAATATACACTCTTTATAAGGCACCCCAAGTTGCACTAGATGAGTGCGAGTGCGGTCTTCCTCTGTACTATATATATATATATATACACACACACACACACACACACACACACATATATATATATATATCTATATATAGATATATATATAGTGATGAAGGGGAGACCAGTCCCCATGGGAAGGCACCTCAGCAAAATACCCGAGGGAAGATCTGAAGTGCCAGAGTGGTGGTAATTATACATGATAAAATATTATACTGTAAATGTATAGAATTGTGGGGAGGAATTCCCGTTTAAGGAAGGCTTAAAAAGAATGACCTTAAAAAGAATGAGCCATAAGCTGTATAGTAAGCATGTCATTTAAAATTATCAGAAAAGCATACATTTCTATTTTTGCTTATAATTGAATCCTTTAATATCAGCTTGAAACGTGCTCTTGTATAGTAAGTTTGTACTCATCTTTTTTATCTCATTTATTAGCTGTAAACTGTTGATGTTGAACCCATTTGATTCCTATCCAGAATCAATATCAATTCAGAACTCTTCAGCCTTTTACCAGCGGAAAGCTAATAACATTTTCTTCAATCCATTCCTCAGTGAAAGGTAATGTATTAGTGGGAACCAGAAATATGCAGTTTAATAATAGTAAACACAGCACTGCATAGGCAAAGGTAAAAATACTGTATTACAAATTAGCTTATATTTTACTTAAGGAAAGTGAAACAATATTCCTGCAGTGGGACCTACAACTAATACGTTTCCATCATTTATAATGCAGACATATTTGATCTGCTTATCTAATTGATATCTTAGGAGAGCGTGCTGATTCTGTGGAAGGCAGCAAATGGTCTACTCATGTGATATTATGTTGTCAGGTTTGCACAGAACAGAGTATTGTAATGTAAGGATGGGATAGAGGGAAAATTCTGATTTTTTTGGGAAGCGCTCCCAGCTGTCTGGGTTTTTGAATTGCACATGGGCCAGAGCCGAAGTGCCCACATCTTGCAATGATGATACAGTTCATGGAGTGCAATGCCCTGTTTTGGGGTGGCGATGTGGTGCCTTTCAGAAAATAGGGATATATATATATATATATATATATATATATCAACCTCGTTTTCTGGGCATGGCGAAGGAAATAAGAGAAAAAAAAAATCCCAATATCTGCGCTAATGTTTCATGAAGTGCAATATGACTGAATCACTGCCTTACACACTTTAAATTAATTAATGTTTTTAATAGAATATAAAAAGTATCAAATTACAATAAACATAATTCACAACTTGAATCAATAAAAATATTTCTAAGCTATTGCTCGTATATAATTTAGGTGGCCACCTATTTTTCTCATTCATATACTGATTATAGCATGCATTTAATAATATATAATAGATCTGATTTGTAACTAATTATAAAAATATATATGTATATATGGAGACCCCGGGATGATACTTTTCCGTTTTTTATCTGTGAAAAGATGTCCACTTAGTGTGCCAGTATATTGTTATCCAAATGTCTTTCAATGGGGGGAAAAGTGCTCCACTTAGCGCAATACTCACGGACTCCAATTGTATGGTGTATGATGGAATGGGGAATGCAGGGAGACTGAGGGGCTATTCCATGTAGACTCCACTGCCCTCAGTACTACTACCTGCTCGTTTTGAATGATAGTGCAAGGTGAGATGCCGGGAAAGAGACCAACCTATATCCAGCAGTGTGTTGTCAGTCCGGTACTGTCGCGTCTCTCACACGCAGCAGTGGGTGGTCTCACCTCCGGCTGGTACAGGGCACCTGTGTGTCAGGCCGAGCCGTGTCTCTCACCCGCTGTACCGCCGTCAACGGTGTTGCTGCAGTTCAGCGTCTGTGTAGTATCGCTTGTAAGTCCAATGCGTCTGGCGGTGTCAGCTAAAGTTGGTGCGCATGTGTGGAGATGCTAGTGGACTCCAAGAATATCCTTTCTTTCCAGGGGTGCCGGATCCACTAACGCATTTCGCTCTAGTATGAGCTTTTTCAAAGAGTTTTTTTTTTTCTTGTTGTCTTGTAGAAGGTGCCCTACATTTGTGTAGGTTAAAAACCTTCTAATTAGGTGGGATTACACAGTCACACCACCCCATCTGCAGCTGAACGAATATTAGTGTTTTATTATTATTTTTTATATATTTTTTTTTCACATCTGTTCTTCTTATTTATAATTCTTTGGTTAGAGAATTAGAAAATTTAAATATATATTTATAAATTTATAAAGCGCCTAAAATCGGAGGGCAACCTCAAGAAAGTATGGCGAAGGAAAAGGCTGCATCTTTGGATGCAGCATTACTGGTGCCAGAAGTGTACATTTTAATGGCAATCCTGATACCGAAAAAATATAAGCCAGGTTGTTTGGCACTGGAGAAAAATAAACCACATTATCAGCCAGTGGGGGAAAAAATAGAAACAAATTGTGTACTGTATGTCCAAATATAAAATACTGCATATACTCGAGTATAAGCCGACTTTTTCAGCACATTTTTTATGTTGAAAAAGTACCCCCTCAGCTTATACATGGGTGTATACGGTAATTGTAGTTTGATGTGCTGTGGAGGGGACCGGAACGCTGCAGGAGAAGGGGACCCAGCATGGCAGAAGCTTCCTCTCCCCCATCAAGCTGCAGCTCCTCTCCCCCGCGCCACGGCGACACTGCCGTCCGCAGACTTTAACCCCTGCCCCCCCCCTGACCACCGGAGACACTGCCCACCAGAGAATTTAACTCTTGCTCCCCCTCACCCCGAAGACACTGCCCGCCGTAGACTTTAACCCCTGCTCCCCCTGGCCACAAGAGACACTGCCCGCCGGAGACAGCAGGTACTGTTCCTGTTCGGAGGGAGTTGTCAGGCCTCTAATCTCTGTGCGTCATTGTGTGCCCCTATACCCTGTACAGTGTGTGTCAGTGTGCCTTTAGACCCTGTGCATTTCCCACCCTAGGCTTATACTCGAGTCAATGAATTTTCCCAGGTTTTTGGGGTAAAATTAGGTGCCTCGGCTTATATTTGGGTCGATTTATACTCTAGTATATACGGTACATTGGCCACCCATTGAAAAAAAAAACACTGTGTTTCTAGTCTGTAACATGACAGTTAGGAGCTGATTGGCTGGCTGTTTAATCATGCTCCATTTTATCACTTTTTAAAGCTTGATACCTATGGCCCTTTGCCTGTACTGCATACGGGCCTGCCTGATTTCTGGCTGCTAGGTTCTGCTGCTCCATAATTGAATTATAGGAACAGCTAGTGATGTCTGTGCACTCCAGCTTGGGGGGCGGTGACAACTGATAAAGGGAGGCCCAGGGCAGTGGCGTAGCTACATATGGTAGGCACAGGGACCATGGGCCAGATGTATCAAGCTTCAAAAGTGATAAAATGGAGAGTGATAAACAACCAGCCAATCAGCTCCTACCTGTCATGTCACAGGCTGAGTTTGAAAAATAACATGTAGGAGCTGATTGGCTGGCTGTTTATCACTCTCCATTTTATAACTTTTTGAAACTCGATACATCTGGCCCCAAATGCAGTGCATATTGAATGAGCGGGTCCCCGCCCCGTGCATATGTAACTACGGCAACCATAATCTATCACCTCACCTCTTCTTGGGGGGCGTCAGAATTTTTTTGGCCAGGGGGGAGTAAAATTTCCAGCTACGCCACTGGCCCAGGGTACTGTATGCCCTGCACCCACCTACTATTGATCTGGTTATGGTGGGATTTATGATGCCCCACTGCTGCCAGTACAGCTAAACTTCATCATTTTAGGTTCCTGGAAGTTGATGCACTGGCCTTTCAGGCGGCCATGCTCCTCGGTTCCCCCTGACAGCTGATGCCCAGACATTAAGAAGTGGCTTAACCAAGTGTTAAACCGCTTCTTAATCTCTAGTGAGGAGGACATTACAGCAAGAAGAGTGAAAACAGCAAATATATTTTGTTTTAGAGTGAAGTAATATTGTTTGTATTTAATAAATAGCTTCATGTAACATTAACATCTTTCCACCGGAAAAAAACAACATTAATACAAATCAGTTCTCTCATTAAATGAATGCTCTAGAATCCAGGATTTTCACCCTAACTACACAAGACACATTTATCTGTAGAGGATATTGGGAAGACACATTTACAAAACTGATGACAATGACTAATCCCATAAAAGGACACCATAAGCCCTGTCCATCCAGATCAAGTCACACAGTCCCCAAAAGTATTCCTTTTACTATTTTTCTTTTATTATTAACTGTAGCAAAAACAATATCATGGGGAGTGCTGGTGTATGTCCATGGTGTGGCCCACGTCCGATCTTGATGCTTGTCAATTCTCGGCATGTGTTCATATAATGCACATGATGTTTTGATCAGTTATTTTATAGAAAGGTATAATTCAACTGTTAGATACACGCATAATATGCCCTTGATCAACTTTGAAACTAGAACCTACATTTTCACCCACTCAACTTGACTTGGTTGAAATAAGTGTGCAGAAGAGGAGGCACCATGATCAAAGGATGACAGGTTCAAAGAACCACACTAAGCTATTTCTTAAGAGCTTCCAATCTGTAGTTCATTCCCAGTTCATATACTGTACAGGTACTTAACATTATTTTACAAATGGGGTCTCTGAGACATGATCATCTGGCAACTTTCAAAATCATACAACTCAGTCTCCCCACCTTTAATTTACATTTTAGTAGCTTCAACAAATACGCAAGGAGGCAGCTTGCTGACTAGACTCTGAACACACTGTAGCTAAGGTAATTATTTGGGAAATTGCTTAAAATCATATCTGATTTTTAAGTTCCAATTAAGCTCCATACATAATAGGACTGTATGTCACAGATAACCTAAGAGCATCCCTTGTTCTATTCTCAATAAACTCTTTTCCCTAAACTCGTGTAGCAGTTCCACATAATTACATCCTCAAGGCTAAAGGGGCTAAACATTTTTTCAGAATACAGTATGTAATTAAATTGACCATATTACGAAGGTAATCTGTACATGATCTACTTGGTCTATAAAACTAATGTTGAAAGGATGTTCATGGTTACAATAAAAGATGAACAACAAGATACACTGTATATTAATACTGTTTTGATTGACGCTACAACAAAACAGGTCATATCAAACTGAGGATAGGAAGATACGCATTTCTAGCCAAGATTCTATTATCCTGCTTCAGTGATGTTTTTGTGCTTACACATGACAGAATGCATTATGTTAGAGCTTTAAAACTGAAACCAGGACATCCTTGGGATATGACTAAACAACTCATTGCTTCCCTCACATAATTTTTCCTTTGTAGCTCTGCTTATATAAGAGCTCATAGGCTTTTATAAACCTAGCTGTGTGAAAACATTTTATTCAGCTGTAAAGGAAACTATACTGTATTCTGGGGTCAGTGCCATAACTGTTACACCCAGTTACCACACTACTTATCAAGAAAGTCCCCCAGTGCACCCCTCCAGGGGACCACCCTCAGCCACCCTCCCCAATGCCGGAGATCCAAACATGGGCTTTTTTCCAGCAGCTGTGGCACTCTCCTTCCTCCAGTGAGGCTAAAGCAGTGCTCGGCTTCCGATTCACTCGCGCAGGGGAAAGGAGTGATTGAACTCACTTGCGCAGTTTCCCTGGGTGTCCTTTCACTGTACCTCCAGCTTGTCACCCAGCCAAGCAAATCCATGGGGTAGCACAGTGGAGTGCTCGATGAGAAATTACTACATTAAGCTTCAAGAGCTTTCTTTGGTCAGTTTCTGATCAACATGGCCCTGAGAATGACAAAGTTTATACTATTTTTATTAGTTTCCAGCATGTATTTTCTGCAACCCAGGGAGGCTAGGTCATACTTAAAGCAAGTGGTTGCTTTCAAAAACTCCATATACAAATCTGTCTTGACCCCATCTAGTAGACTATGCATGAATGGTCTTACAGTATTTGAGGGTCAGTATATTTTCTCGAAGCGATTCTGGGGAATTGAGCTGGTCCATGGCACCAGCAGTTCCCTTTGGAGTTTCCTTTACCATTATTTATAGAGGAACTTTAGGACAATGGCTCTTATTCTGATTGTGTCGGACCACTGCGTGTGCATTCGGACAGCCGATGTTTGGTGTTTGCCCATGTGCAGAGGCGTTTCTGCACGTGTGAATGCCTCGCACATCCGAACACGGTGTGAATTCCAAGCAGAAAATGATCGGTCAGACCCATCCGAGCAGGGGGTGGAGAGGGGCGTGAAGGGCTGTTTTGGCTCATTACCATATGTGTACGCCCTGCGTTTCATGGGCGTTTCCATGAAAATGCTGGGCGTACGTATGGTAATGCGGCCATGATGCACGTGCGGGGGGCGGACAGCTGACATAGCCAGATGTCCGCCCATATCTCTGCTTTCATACAGAAAAATATCCAAGTGGTCTGGAGCACTCGGTGCTGGCTGACCGCTCGGTCCATCATTTGATGCTCGGCGACCATCGGAGGATGGGGGAGGTTCCCACAGATGGAGGAGGTGTTCACATGAAACATCCACTCGCAGTCCGTTCGCTCGCCGTCTTACCGCATTGGGACGGTGTGAGCGATCCGTACGGTAGGCGGGGTTAAGAACACTTGGTTCCTGTACGAATTACGCATCCATCCGAATCAACTAGAATAAGGGCCAATGTTTTCTGCAACATATATGTAAGGAGCAAGATTCACCAGGAACCAGCAAAGGCTCAATTGGAAGGGAGGAAGGTGAAGTAAGTGGGAATGAGCCAAGCGAAATAGAACTTAGTATGGGGACCAGTGCTAGGGTTGGTCCAAAAGATCCTTGTCTGGATTGAGAGCAGAAGTATAGAATACAATCAGATATTCTCAGTAATAGGGTCAGAAACAATGTTTAGCTCTCCCAACTTGTCTAGGCATATTAAGCTGCAGTGGTAGGGTGATAGCTGGATTATAGAGCAGACAGGGATATGCTATGGGTGGTGAGAGTGGAGACTATTCGGGTCAGGATGAATGCAATGGAATGTCCGAATGATGTAGCAGTTCTACAGTACAACAATAGTAGGTTATGTGGAGCAAGGCTCCCTCTAATGAGGTATAAAATACAGTGAAGGAGTGAATCCAGACATTCACACAGTATGGCTTAGGTACTACAGTACCAGTGATGACAATTGTAAAGTTCCCAGAAGGAAGTGAGCTCTAGTAGTTGTGAGCAAGGTGATAGAGAATTTAGATGACTACTGGGTATACTTTAGCAGTTAGAAGCCTGGGATGTCCCCCAGTGATAAAAGTCACTTGACTAAGACAATGATGGTCAGTAGTTAACAGCACACCAAGCATTCCAGTTGCCTGTCATACTAAACAACCTAGGAAGAGTAAGGAGTTCTCTGAAGAGACTGGGATGCAGAATCCCTACTGACCACTGTAGCTGTGTGGTGCAAACTGTAGAAGACCTAACGTGCTGCAGCGAGAAGGAAAGACCTGTCTGCTGTGTTGGGGACTCTAGAAGGCATTTGCTGCTATGTCACTGGACAGCAGAACCTTCTCCCTGGAGTGTGGCACAAAGACAGGACAGCAAATATCCTGTGGCACAAAGTCTACTTCCCATATAAGTCAAACTAAATTTATTTTAATAATTTGTTGGGCTACATATCACGTATCACAACTAAATTATAATTGGCATTGTTACAATTTTTGTATTTATTTATTTACAGTTTTTTTTAATAGGGCAGCATATTCCGGTGTGCTTTACAATTGGAGTCAAAAGACAAACTGGGTGATTACAGACAGACATAGAGGTTGGAGGGCCCTGATCGCAAGCTTACAATATACAGGGAAATAGGAAGGATACACAAGGATAGGCACTATCTATATTATAGTAGCACCATCAAATTGCCAACAACAGTCCTGATGGGATGTAATTAGAATGAAAGCTTTTGAAGGTTATGTGGGTGGTATAGGAAATTGATAGACTTTCCTGAATACGTAAGTTTTCAGGGAACGCTTGAAAGTTTGGAGGTCAGAAGAGAGTCTTCTGGTTCATGGGAGGGCATTCCATATAGTGGGTGCTGCCCGATGGAAAACCTTCAATTGTAAATGAGAACTGGTAATGAGCATGGATGAGAAGCAGATCTTGTGAAGACCATAGAGGTCATTTTGGTAGATATTTTAATATAAATGAAGAGATATATGTTGGTGTAGCTTGGTTATTAGCTTTATATGTTAGTAGAGGTATTTTCAGTTGAATGTGGTAGAATATGGGCAGCCAATGGAGGGACTGACAGAGCCGATCAGCAGAGGATGAATGCCGTGCTTGGAAGATTAGCCTTGCAGCTGCATTCAAAGTGCATTGTAGCGGTGATAGTCTTTTCTTGGGTAGACCAGGAAGGAGACTATTGCAATAATCAATGCGGGAAAATTAGTTCATGGATAAGAGTTTTTTCAGCGTCCTGTGTATGTTATGGTCATATTTCAGATATGTTTTTTAGATGAATGTAACAATTTATAGACAGATTGAATGAGTGGAATAAAGGACAGTTCAGAGTCAAGGATGACAGCAAGCTTGTGGGGTAAGGGGTAGGGTGGATAGTTGAGTTTTCAACAGTTATGGAGATATCAGGTTGGTAGCTACATAGTCTTGGCTGGCGAAAAAAAAAAGTAATTCTGTTTTGGAAATGTTGAGCTTGAGGTGGAGAGATGACATCCAAGATGAAATTGCAGAAAGACGTTCAGTGAGACATACCAATACAGATGGTGACAAATCTGGGGAGGATAGGTATATTTGAGTATCATCCATGTACAAATTATACTGAAAACCAAAGGAATTGATTAGTTTACCAAGAGATGAGGTATAGATAGAGTAAAACAAAGGACCTAAGACTGAGCCTTGCGGTACTCCAACTGATAGAGGTCGGGAAGAGGAGGTGGAATAAGAGAAGCAAACAGTAATAGAGTATTTAGATAGGTAGGAAGAGAACCAAGAAAGGGCAGTTTCCTGAAGACCTATTCAGAGTTTGGGTCAGAATTGTGTTTTTTTAGAATGGGAGTGATCACTGCATGCTTAAGCAGAGAAGGAAAGATTACAGATTTTAGTTTAGGTTGGGATAAGCACAGGAGACAATGTTTTACTGACTCTTGAGGGTATGGGGTTAGGATGAGAGGTAGTAGAGTAGGAGAAGAGTGTTGATACTTCATCTTCACTTGTGGGGACAAATGAAGAGAAGGTGCCAGATGGTAAATTGAGCCAGTCACTGAATGAGTTAGAGCATACCAATTCATCTTGGATCTCAATCTTGTCCTTGAAATAGGAAGCAAGTTCTTGTGAACTGATAGTGGCTGGAGCGTATGAAATGAGTGAAAGAGTCAAATGGGGTTGGTGGCATGAGAAGAGATGAGAGATTGGAAGTATGTTTGTTTGGTGTCCAGGGCATGATGATAGGAGTGGTAGGTGGTCTTATATGTGAGGAAGTCACTTGGATTCTTAGATTTGCGCCACAGATGTTCTACTTTACATGACAGTTTTTGTAGGTGTCTTGTTGATTTAGAGTGCCGTGGTTGGCGTCGAAGCCTATGTTAAGTGTGAGGGGTAGCCGGAGCCACTTTGTCAAGGGTTCTCTTTAAAGTCTGGTTCAGGTGGGATACAGCAGTCTCAGGAGAAGTAAATGTATAAATTGGTGACAGCATTTGTTGCAGAGAGGTGGAAAGTTGTTTAAAATGTACATTGTTAGCATTTCTTCAGGTTAGAGGAAGCTTGCATGATGTCAGTGTCATAGAGTTTGGAGTAATGTAATAGATTGAAAAAGTGATCAGGTTGTGATCCGAGAGAGGGAAAGGAGTGTTAATGAATTCAGAAACTGAACAGAGCCTGGTGAATACAAGATCCAGGCAGTTGCCTTCCTCATGAGTAGACGAGTCAGACCTTTGGGAGAGGCTAAGAGAGATGGTTAGAGAGAGAAGTTTTGATGCATGGAGAGATTGTGGGTATTATATAGTGATAGTGATATTGAAGTCACCGAGGATGATGGCGGAGATGTCAGAAGATAAGAAGTGTGGAAGCCAGGCAGAGAAATCTTCCAGAATTTGTTGTTTAGTAAGCCCAGGTGGGCGATAGATAGCAGCCACACACAGAGAGAAAGGAGTGAAAATTCTGATAGAATAGAGTGAACTTCAAACAATGTAAATGTGTGTGAAGGAACTGGTGGTAGAACTATGTATATGAAATAGTGGGACAGTAATATTACAACTCCACCTCCTTTACTATTACCAGGCCTAGAGGTGTGAGTGAAGTAGAGACCACCGTGTGACAGTGCTGCAAGGGAGGCCGTGTCTGATTGGGTTATCCATGTTTCTGTTAAAGACAGAATGTTAAATTTGTCAGAGATAAAATGGTCATGGATGGAGGTTAATGTGTTACAAAAAGAGAGTGCATTCAGTAGGGCACATTCTAGATATTTGGAGGGTGATAGGAGAAATGTGATGTTTATAAGGTTAAATGGATTTCTATGTGGTTATGAAACAGCAAGTGGAGGGGACCTGGATTTGGTGATATGTCACCAACTAATAAAAGCAGAAATGTGAGATAGATGTTAGTGGATGTTTGTGAGTGTTTATTGCAGTGTCTGTTTGTGAATGTCAGAGTACCTGTGGACAAGTTATTAAAACGTTCATGAATGTGGGTTGTATGGAGAGCGTAGGATGTGTTAAATTTAGTGAGAACACCATGAGATAATTAATAATAGTTTGATGAACATAGGGGGTTATTCTGATTCACTCGGAAAGGCACAGTCACTCTTTAATGGACAAAACCATATGCACTGCAGGTGGGGCTGATGTAACATGTGCAGAGAGAGTTAGATTTGGATGTTTTATTGTTAATGTGCAGGGTAAATACTGGCTGCTTTAGTTTTTACACTGCAATATAGATAAGAGTTTGAAGTACAAACCCCACCCAAATCTAACTCTCTCCAGACATGTTACATCTGCTCCACCTGCAGTGCATATGGTTTTGTCCATTAGAGAGTGATTGTGCCTTTCCGAGTGAATCAGAATAACCCCCACCATGTGATGAGATAAGTAATAATAGTTTGATGAACATAGTGTGGTAATTTCTGTGAAAAATCTCGGAAGAAGATTAAAGATTAGTTTAGTCAAATTTACCTTTCTTAATGTTGTTCAATGTTTGTTCAGATAGATCACTTTGGTAATCCACACTTAGGTACATCGAGCTAGCTCCCCCCGTTGACTGACTCTAATGAAAATACTACTTTGGATTAACACAAAGGCCTACATCTGAACATTTGCCCATTTGATTGCTAATGCTAATTGATCAGAGATACATTCAATCAGATGTGGGTTAATCTGGTACTTGTAGTGCAGTAGAATGTCTTTCAACTATTTATACTGACACAAGTCTTTCAACTATTTATATCCTAGCACATAACCCTAGTAAACCCCCCCCCCCCCCCACACACACAGCTTTACCCTCCCCCTAATGCATGACCCTGCCTCCCCCCCCGTGCGCGCGCAGCCTAACCAGTGAGTGGCATTACGTGTGTGGTGTAATGTGTAAGGGACATTATAGTGTGTGGCATATAGTGTAAGGGACATTATGGTTTGTCCCATATAGTGTAAGGGGCATTACAGTGTGTGGTGTAAAGTGTAAGGGGCATTATAGGGGGGGGGGCGCACAAAATTATTTTGGCTGGAGGGGAGCAAAATTTATAGTTACGCCACTGGCTGAGGGGACATGCAAGGGGATGTGTTTTCATAGCATATCCCCTCGCATGATTGTGAGGAGATACAGGGTTGGGGGGGGGTTTGGGTGGGCCAGGCACTCTGGGACTCAGTAAACTGCGATCTTTGCAGCTTACAGAGTCAACCACAATCAGGCCCATAGTGTACAAATCCATAGCATATGATATAAATTATTGCAGAATAATGGAAGCTGCTAAGAGATAGGATGATATGATCTAGTGTAAAAGATCAAAATGCATTGTAAGGGTTTTTATTTTATTTTTGTCTTACAGGTCCTGAACTATGTAACTGAAAGCAAAGGTGCCACCTTGTGGTCTTATGCAAAAATGAACATCATGATCTTGAAATAATATGTATTTGTATTCTGCGGGTTCATTGCATTTAATAAGTGTTGCTGAAACATAAATAAATGTTGAAGACAACATTCAAAATATTAATCAATTTATCACAGTATTTCCAACCACTGGCATATGGATTTACTTAATTTCAACACAAATAAACATCACAGGAAAATGTATTTCTTCTGATGAAAGTGTTATAGCTTAAACATGGGTTTAACAATGCATTTGTAGATAGGGATGCTATGAAGCCACCCCAAGTATTGTGTGAACAGTGTCAGTAGAACTAATTGACTCTAGCCTACTGCTAAAAGGAAAGCCCTGTATAAGGAAATAGCAGCCTGGAGAATATTGGGTGTGGAGGAAAGGGAAAGGAAGTGGATGGTGTACAAATACCTTTGCCTGCCCTGCTCACTCTACCCAGTCTTGGCTCCAATTCTTCATGGGAAAGCACATATTTCCACAGACACTACGGTCAATACTTTAAACCACACAGTACACGTTTTGCAGGTTTTCTGACAGAATCAAGTGAAATTATTTTCTCCACTTCTGGATCTATTAAAATGTGTCAGTCAATAATGAGTGCACCTGTCCAGTGACTTGGAAAACGTGAACTGTGTGGGTTCCTGAGGACCGAGTTTGAGAACCACTGCTTTAAAAAACATTGGTTAACTCCTGGGTTCGTACAGGCAGCAATGGCTTGTACCATGTTCTGTACTATCGGTGATTACAAATTGATTTTAAAAAGTTATCCAAAGTAACAAGCTATGTCTAGGTGTGTGTGTGTGAACCTTTTTTTTCCAGTGGCCAGGGGCCTGTCCTTGCAGGTCAGCAAACACAAGTACTGTAGCAAAAAAAAACATGAACACAGAAGTGATTTGCAGATATGAAGTTCCTGAGGTAATATAGATTGACAGAGGTATACGTTTTATTGGGGACATTTCAAACCACGTCTCAGCAGACCTGGGACCATACAGGCTCTACACACCCCATAGTTGTGGCCAATGGAGAAACTTAATGATACACTCAAAGTAAAATTGCAGAAACTAATGGCTGAAGCCCCAAGGAACTGTTTAGAATGTTTACCCTTGGCACAGTTCTCAATAAGACATAGTCCCAGTGGGAAGCATAAAAGCATAAACGTAACCCTTTTGAGATTTGGATTGCCAGCTAAAACAGATTATTATTTCCTCAAGAAGTTCTAGATGAATTAGCACAGATGTAAATAATTATAACAAGAAATAACCAAAATATAATATAATATGGAAAGTAACACATAAGAAAAGGATTGGACCCACAATTTAAAGGCCCTAACCAAGTTATTCTCACTACCTGAACCTCTAAGGTGACTGGATGAGACTCTATGATACACACACACACACACACACACACACACACACACACACACACACATCACATTGCAAGAAATTTAAAGGGAGCATTGTTTCACAGCACACTGATTAACAAATATCAACTCATCAGCCCTAAACCTGATCTGCGCCACTGTGCCAGCAGCTATACAGTATCCTCAGCCCATCATGTCTGACTGTCATTCTCAGCTCCCTGCGGCTTCTGTGGCACTGCCATTACTAATATGCCACTGACATGCCAGCTATGTAACATCCAACTCATGTCTGACTATCAATTTTCAACCTCCATAGGCTTCCATGCCCCTGTTGTTTTCAGGGCCACAAGCATGTGCAAAACAAACATAGTTTCCACCCTAAACCAAACATGGGTGCTGCCATGTTTGGTCTAGTCATCTGATGTTCCAGAGCCTATCCTAAGAGTCCTCAGGTTCTGCCTGATTGAACTGCAGCCAATCCTCGCTCACTAGCTACTATAAGGATGCTGGATAAAAATTGCCTAATTGCCAGTGCTGTTGATTGTCTCACCCTGTATGGTTGTATTCTCCTAGTAGCTTGCAGTTTTCTAGCTCCTGTGATTCCGCTCCTGCTAGAGTCCTGCTTATTCCAGCTTGCAGTGTGTCTGGCTCCATCGGAGTTCTGCCTTCGATACTCAGCTCAATTGGTCTTCTGCCATTGATCTCATGCCCCATCGGTGCAGTGCCATCGTTCTCCTGCACCATAGGTGTTCCGCCATTGACACACACCTCCATCTGGGTTCCGTCATCAATCTCCTTCTCCATCAGTGTTCTGTCATCAATACTCGCCTCCGTCAGTGTTCCACCATTGATCTAATGCTCCATCAGTGTTCTGCCATCAGTCTCCTGCTCCATTGGTGTTTCACCATTGATCTCTAGCTCCATCGGTGTTCTGCCATTGATCTCTAGCTCCATCGGTGTTCTGCTATTGATCTCTCCGCACCATAGATGTTCCACCATTGATTGCTCTATAGCAGGGGTTCTCCAACTCGGTCCTCAGGACCCCACACAGTTCACATTTTCCAGGTCACCTGGAGTACAGGTGCATTCATTACTCATTGACACATTTTAAAAGGTGCAGCTAATGTGATTCTGTGAGGAGACCTGCAAAACATGCACTGTGTTGGGTCCTGAGGACCGAGTTTGAGAACCTGTGCTCTACAGCATCAGTATCTTCCAAGTCTACAGTGGTCAGTAAAACAATGCTTATCACCTCCTGCTTATAAATGGGACTTCATCAGTGTATTCACACTGCTCCTATATTGCATCTCTGCCAATATCATGTTGGGACTTCATCAGTATTCCTACACTGCACCCCTTTGCAGCTCACCATTGATGTTACACCTGCAGTATTACCTCTGATCTCATGAATGTTATTAATGTTTTCATTATCCTGTGATTCCAATTTCCAAGTAATTTACCAACTGCCTCTATCTGCCCCATCTCCTGCGAGCATAACAAAATATCTGTTTTACAAATAACATCTCCTCCATTCAGGTCACGCCTATGGGCATCCCTATTGGTCTCCATATCCTGGTATAAGCACAAGAGCCTTATCAAGGCTCCCCGGCTCCATTATCAGTCAGCCCCTATGCTTGCGGCTTCTGGTTCTGACAAAACCTGAGGCCTGACACATGGTTTGATTGTCATTCTATTACAAAGCAAGATCTATGTAAATACTCCTAAAAGAATATATAAAACACAATAAATTGCACAATTATCAGTAATTAAAAACAAATGATACAGCTAAAAGCTAAAAAGGATATAATAGTAAAAAGTGTCACTAGCCATGAAATTTTAGATACTAAAGTCCAGCCATTGTGACACTGAGTTCAGAATTGTTTATACTGTTATATCCTTTTTAGCTATTAGCTTTATCATTTTTTTTAATTACTTCCCATTTGTTTGTTTTTTTCTAATTTTTATGAGCAGATCCCAGGTTTTCTAATATTCGTGCCGATGTGAGGTGGGAAATATACACTAAAACATTAATTTAATTATTAAATTTAAATTTTACAGCATGTTCTTTGTTATCTTTGTAGATTCAAAAAAACATTTTTACAAGTTTATTATTGAAAATTTAAAAAATGTAGATGAAATTTAACTTTTATAACCCCAGAATAACCAATATTATTAAACACACTCCTATTACTCAGTAGATTTCAGTGAAAAAGTACAGCTACTGTACTGTAGGCTTTATTTGCAGACGAATCACCTTATTACTGTATATTACCTAAACAGAAAAAGACCCCTACTGTACTTACTTTTTCTAAATTATCAGTGTTCCAAATAGAACATATTGAGTCAGCTCTATTTGATTATTTACTGGAATTTCATTTACAATTTAAATTATATTCAAATGTCATTAAAACTCTATTTAACGCATTTTACTGGCAAAATACTGCATGTTATTCTATTATCAAAATATCTTAAAATGATGTAATTAGTGAAATACAAAAAAATGACAATAAGTAAACATTTATTATTTAAACTTTTTTTATTACTAGGCAATTTAAGAAAATGGTTTGAACATCACCTATAAAATAAACTCTGTGCATATATTTTGTGAAAGAAAAGACTTCCAGTAAAATATCAATAAAACAAATGAGAGGCTGAAAAACTTATTTTACAATATAGCAAAGTACATATTTTTTCATTTGTTGTTGACATTATGAAAAAAATAAGTTACATAGAAATCACATATTTATAACAATATCAGTACAATTATAACAATTTAATAATATGCTTGTGTTTATTATGCCTGCCTAATCCTTCTGTTTGTTCAAATACTATTCATAAACAGATCATAATCATTTGCATGTTATCACGTGTTTTAAAAATATTCCATTATGAGAAAATAACCAAATCAATTAAGGCAAACGTGCTGACCTTTTGTACACAGTTTCTCCATTCATCAACCTACAGTATTTTATCTAAAAAAGTAGAACATTTTAACATAGAATGAAATGTATATGCCATTTTCAGTATGTTGCTTACTATAAGTATTCTAAACATTCACAAATAAAAAGATACATGATAATATATAGCAAATGATATACATCCATATTAGAATTATGGATGTAGATATTTTTTTAAATCCCAAATATTAAAATATAGAAAATATTTACACGATTAAAGCTCAGCTGGTATGTTGTTTTTATTGAAGCTTTTGATATTGTAAATGTTTATATATATATTTTTTTTTTTCAAGGGGCTTCTGGCCTCGAAATGTCGGGCAACTGATATGACCACTGTTTGATTTTTTCAATACCAGAATTTTTTTGCACCTTAACCCCGTGAGTGCCACCTCCTTCTTTTGCATGTATCTACCATAATCTTTTGGAAGGCACCACGGCAACTCACTCCAAGCAGGAGTGCCGACCGTACCTCACATATATATAAATATATATAGTAATTGTTACTCATTTTCTTCATCACCTGTGTAAGTAGCTATGTTTACATTAATAAACTATGCATAAAATAACATAAGACACATGGTTCTTATTCTATGTGTCTTGGCATGCGATGATGGTCTGATTTTGAACGTGACTTTCGCTCTTGTGGATTTAGATGTTTCCATTTATTTGGAGACATTTTCAACTTTTTTCTTCTTTTATCTGTGCACCATACTTTTTCACAATATTCCTCAACTTTTTGAAAATTACTATATCCAATGAGCTGCAAAAAATCTTTGTACCATGGTTTAGATGATTGCATGATGCTGGATTGAGCAGGGCAGGGCGTTTTTTGGACAACTATTTCCTCTTCTTCCTCTTTGTTAAACATGTCATCCACGCGATCTTCTTCTACAATTTCCAGAGTAATTTTTCTGACTGTATGAACATAAGTATGCTCAACAGTTTGACAAAAATACAACCCAGCATCTGTTCTATGTAGCTTTAGAAACAGAAGTCCAAAATCTGTCATTATTACTCTTTCACTTGTTTTCACCTAAGATAATAACACAGTAGTAGAGTATAAGTAAACTTAAATCACAATCTATATACATATGAGCATGATCCCCCCCTTAAAATTTTTTTTGGTGATCTTAGGCAATTGAATGACTATTGTACAAATGTCAGCTACATAAAGGGGGGTATTCAATCTGGGGTCACAGCTGTCGAGCTTGCCGTGACCCTGTCCCGTTCTCGGTCAGCTTGACCGAGAATTTGTAGGCAGGATTCCATGTCCCGCCTGCAGCGGGGTGAGAAGGGGGCATGGCCGTGAGCTGCGGCTGGGAAGAGGCAAGCTGCAGCCAAAAGCTTGTCACTTCCCAGCCAATCCCAGGAGAACGAGCCCGACTGTTTGTGAAGTTGGGCTCGTTCTGCTGAGCTCCCCTGTTCAATGCCGTCAAGGAAGACAGCATCGAATAGGGCCCAGCGGCCATCTCCCCGTCGGTCGCCGGTGATTGAATACACCCTTTAACCTAGAAGAAATAGAATGTTGCTTTATAGCATTTATTTTTATTGCCCATTCATTAGCAAGATTTTAATTTCCAAAAGTATTACCCAAATAGTTTAAGCTTTACTGAAATATATGACTGCAAAAGACTGAGCTTTTCTGATGATTCAATATGTTATATTGTATTACTGTAATATTATCAAATCTGAAAGGTAGACCTATTTAATTAGATATGTAATTAAATATGACTACAATTTAATTTTATTTTCATAACTTCATGTCTTTTGGAATGGTGGGGCAGATGTATTAAGCCTTAACAAGAGATAAATGCAAGGGTGATCAAGAGAGATAAACGTCCAACCAATCAGAATTTTTTCAAACACAGCCTGTAACATGGCAGTTAGCATGATAGATGATTGGCTGGATGTTTATCTCTCTTTATCACCCTTGCATTTATCTTATGTTAAAGCTTAATACATCTGCCCCAATGGTTGTTACTGTACATTACAAATGTTTATACAACAAATCTGGAATTGGTGTAGAGTACAGTAAATATCCCAACCAAAGAAAATAGATTTAGCCATCCACCTTCTGTACCAACCAAAAATATTTATAATTTCTAGTTTCCTGAATATACAATGTTGTGTTACAGAATATTGCAGTTATTTGAATAGTTATTATAATTTATCACTGACTATACAGCCAGTTAGTTAGTAAAGTTACTTGTATAATACATTATGTGTGTTTGCTCTTTTTAGATTCATATATAGTTACTCTGAGATTTTCACATACAACAAGTGACCTAAAATTAGGCCCTTAGTTATGTTGTAAACAGAGCAAGTTAATTAAATGTTATGTTTTTATATGAAATATTGCCATTTTCAATAGGTTGATTAATACATGTAGATACCAATGCTTTAAATGATATCATACTATGAATTTTCCAAGATATAACCATTGGCTTCTGACCTTTAAAGCTATACATACTGTGTGTATTAAATAGAATATCTACATCATACACAGAAGCTGAAGTGGCAGACAAGGCTATATTTCTAAGAATTGTTGATTGAGATTATGAGCTTAATAATTAATGTGTTAAATCAAAGTATAAATTGGAAGCATATACTGACACTAAAGCAAAATAATAATAATAATAATAATAATAATATTTATCATATTTTGACCATATTATATATTCATGGCCATTGAAGTGTGTTAGTCTAAGTATTTGGTCATTGAGTGACATCAATGGTGCTAGTGCATTCATACAGTATGGTACACTTGAATTAGTGAATCCACTTACTACTTCCACTGTATATAAGTAAAGCGTGCACTTTAATCTTTATCTGAGATAACAAAATTTTACCTCCTCTTTCTTTGCTTCGTGTATTTTCTGTACAAACCAAATTACTTTGGACTGCAAAGAGCGTGGCATACATTCCAATAAAGTAGTGTTGTGCTCAACACCGTACAGTGTGTATTCCTCAGTCTTTCTAAGACTTTCTCCTAAAAATAAAAAATATTGACATGATCATAGTTTGAAAACTGTATTTAGGTAAGTTACAACTTTATCGTATATCCATATAATATTTGTAATGTGCGGTTTTTCTTAAAGAAATGCATTCATGCTAGTGGCAAGTGCAGTCTTTTCGGAGGGGGACTCCCTTTCTGTGGGACATTCAGTGGCAAACGCAGGATTTTCAGAAGGGGGTTTCCAGAGGGGCGGAGCAAAGCACGGAGATGGACACTTAGGTGACCCAGTATATACCGGGTCAGTTAAAGTATTATAGATAGACCAAATGTATATAAATAATAATAATAATAAAAAAAAATATATATATATATATATATACATACAGTACATACATACAGGGGCATCAACAGCAGTGTAGACCCCTGGGCATAGCAATGTATTGGGGCCCCTACCGATCCTCCAGCAGTAGGGGTGGGGGAAGCTTTGATGTCCCGCGGGTGGTAGGGGGTGTTATATAAACCGCTCAGCATGTAGGGCTCAGTAATTTCCACTAATTACCCCTTTACTGCACAGATGGTGGGAGATGGGGTGGGAGAAGGGGGCATTGGGCTGAATAAAGGGGCCCTGATACATAACTTCCAGGGTGGTAGAGGATGTTTAATACAGTGTAGTGGAGTGGGCTTATTATTCATCATTTTCTGGTGGGAGGACAGCTTGCTTGACTGCAGATATCTCCAGTTCCCGGAAATAGATTTCTTAAATTTTAATGAAATTAAAAACAAGAGAATCCCACCTACCAAATGGTATTGGGGACTAGGGGATCAGAGTTCAGGAGGCAGAGCAATCCGCCAACGAGTATATAAAACTACATACCAGGTGTGTGGAGCTGGGGCAGTAACCAGCTGCTGGAAGGCTGATATCTCTGGTTCTGGGAACAGTAGAGACAAGCGACTAGGGCCCTTCAAATGGAGAGAGTCCCAGCTTTTGGAATATACCCTCAGAAAAACTCTAAGTCAGACAGAACCTGAAATATCTGACTGGGAATAACAATTAACAGGCTTGGATGGGGACCACTGCTTTGAAGTCAGATATCTCTGGTTCCCAAGGACCGATTTTTACAATTCTTGTATCCATGAAAAGAGGGCACCCTCAGCTTTCAGATGAGGGCCATTAGACTCCTGGGGGGGTTTCTGGGTACTCAGAAACCCCCCCTGCGTGCGCTACTGACATTGGAGCAAGAACATAGTAAAGACCTTGGACATTAACGTAAACATTGTTTTTTTTATACACTAAACATTGTGGACCTTATTCTGGTTCACACGCATCTTCACAGCGCTTGGTGTGATTTTAAGCCGACCGCCATTTGCATTGCTGCTCCCCCCCCTTTGCCCGGCAAATTCGCCCACATGGCTGTGATTGGATGTTTTGCATAAACATCCATTTGCAGCCTAGGGGGCGCCCGCATTGTTGATTGCAACAATGTGTGCGATGTCTATTTGCACCCGGTGTCTGCACATACGCGTAAATGCGTATGTGCATGCGGAGATTGTCAGGCTTTAAACCTAACCATTTTACAATCTGTGTAAATGTCTTTAAACAACCATTTGCTACTTTCATCAAAAGGAAGTCACCTTGTCTGTTCTTCATATTCAATAAGAATCTTTTTCACTGCTCAGTATTCTAGTTCGTCAAATTTTTACTTTATTAATTTACTAAAATATTCTGTGTTTGTTTTTCTTCATGTTAAGAATTTGTTTTTCAAGTAAGTAAATGTCATTGCTGCTTAAACCCAGTACTTTTTAGGCTGGAGTACTTTAGCACTTTTTCAGTTAGCTTTCTGTTCTTCCTTTCAGCTACGCCATTTTGATTTAGTTTAGGTGGAACGGCCTTAGATAACCTATTGTGCTGTATTATATAGTTATCTTTTGCTGAAATTTGTTGCATAGTTATGTAATTTGTGGAATGCTTTATCTACAGTATGTTAGAACATTGGCTATCTGAACAATGTTCAGTAAAAAATATACTCTACAACAGGTCAGTAACACTCTACCAACAGCCCAGTAACTCAGTAAAATGTAGCAATATGAAAAATGTAATTTGATATTATGACAGTTGGGGCAGTAGGATTAGTGGTTCAATGACATACAGTACTGCTTTATATAGACCAATTTTCACCACTGGTTGTAAACATATAGTACTGTACAAGGTACCTGATTACTTTATATAACAATGTCAATTTATTTGTGTTCTAGTATTTAATAAATGAGGAAAGTAGCATTATTGGACAGTTGCTTTAAGTATTTCTATACTAACAGCATTATCGAGCTTATTTGTTCACATGATTATATGGACATGTGGAAATAGAAGCGTCTCTTTAAGGCTCATATTCTGAGGTACTTTCTCATGAAACATAACTAAGGCTGTAAGACATATTGTATTCTGCAGATGTTTATTGCTACAATTATTTTCTTCAAGGGCGAATGCATATCTTCATTGACAATGAACAATGATTTCTTGTTAATTCACTTGTTTATGAGATTTTAGAAAATTTCTAGTTATTTTGCTTATTAATAATTTAGGCAATGCTGCCCCCTGCTGCTGTTAACACCAGTAAGTTTCTAATGCATACATAATTCTTGGAAACAATTAACGCATGTGCAGAATGAAGTCAGATATCAAAATGGAAGGTATTTAGGTTTCAAATAAATCCTCAGAGTGCTCATTGACAATATACTGTGTGTGTCTTTATTCACTCTCGCCCTTATTAACTCTTTCTTTTGCAATTAAACTAGTTGCTGACACCTTATCTTTGACCATGACAATGCTAGTCAGTTGTTTTGTGTATAATTCATAAGTTCTGTACATTTTATATTTTACATTATGCAACTCTAACTTACCATTAATATGTTGCCCTGAACACTGCTGAGCTGCATTGCCATGGCGGACATCCTGCCTTCTGAAACGTCTGCAAAAGCATACACATTTATCACTGCATCAATTATTTTGTAGAGTATCATTAATAAATAACTATTAGAAACACATACTTGTATCTTGTTATTTAATATCTTAAATGTTTTCAATATTTCTGAATTGAATCTGTATAATTTAATTTAACTATAATGTATTGATTAACAATTAAATGTTATATATCATTACATTAATGGCTTGGTGAAGAACTTGGTGTAAATCACATAAATACAGCACATATAGTATCATAATATTTATTATTATTAATAATACTAATTTATTTATATAGGGCTCTTTCTCTAATAGGAATCAAGGTGCTTAACAGACAGAATTAATGTAATACAGTACAGGTACAATTAAGTCATAAAAGCTTTTCATAAACTATACTTAAAGGAATTAAGGAAATGCTTGAGTAAACAGGAAAGTATTGAGTCTTGTATTTAGCTTTACACGTTGACTCGCCTAGTTGAATTAATGGTAGGTAATCTCTGATGAATATACAAAGTTAAAACAAATTTATATAAATTGACACCCTGCCACAAAGTATGCCTATATGTAACGAGTGACACTGGGCATTTACTATAGAAAAATATTGTTTATTGTTGAAAATTGATCTGTGAATGAAGTGATATGTGTATGAGTGTGGTCATTTTGGAGCAGCAGCAGGATTGTGCCAGCTTTAAATTGTTATTTCTAGAAACCTATCTACATAATTGTTATACTTGTACACCTACCTCTTGGAGTGTGTTCCATAGGGGAAATACCTGGAGCAGGACATCCCATCCCATGCACAATAGGGATCACGGGCCAGGCAGCAATCAGCACAAGCTGAGCCATACATCTCACAGTGGTGAAACTTTACTTGGGCAACACTAGATTTAGACCCAATGTACAGTTGCTGCTGTAAAGGCAAAAATTAAATACACATTTTAGTTTACTGTACATATTTAAGCTTTAATAAGATTTTAACATCAGAGCTGCTTAAGGTTAAATGTTTATAAAGGTATCCAAGCAAATATCACATGATTTCTTATTACCATTGAGTATATTAGGAAGCTGTTTAAATCTGTATAAAGATTTGATACCAGGAACTGGGAATACAACTGGGAATAAATTTGGAAATTAGATTACTTTAAAAAAATAATGTTGTTTATCCTAGTGAAGATAATGATGGTGTAGGACATAGAGTAATAATAACAAGATCAGTGACCAACGATCTATAAGCAATTTCTACTGTATATATGTTGCTCAGAATGTGTCCCCAGTAGGGTGTCCTGATTCCATTAAAATAGAATACAGGTTGAGTATCCCTTATCCAAAATGCTCGGGACCAGGAGCATTTCGGATAAGGGATTTTTACGGTTTTTGGATTATTATTTTTTTTTACATACTTACCTGGTCCCCCCGCTGGTTCCACGGCATCTCTCAGGTTTCCTTCAGGATCTTCTTTAGCGGTCACAGTAGTGCATTGTGTGAGTTTGCAGGCGTGCTAGTGACATCACCGGCACACCCACACACCAGCGCAATGCACTCCTGGGACCGCTGAAGATGCCGAAGAAGTTCCTGAAGGCCGCCGTGGACATCAGGGGACTTGGCAAGTATGAAAAAAAGAATAGAAAAATAAAATCCGAAATATTCTAAAAAAACACGTTTTTTTTGGAATATTTCGGATAAGAGATCTCCGGATACAGGAGACTCTACCTGAATCTCTTTAGTAAATTACTCATCTTCAATTATAAATATAAATTTTTACATATTTAAATCTTAAAAAAAAATATTGTAAGCACATACTCTCTTTGCTGAAATTTCCATTGCAACAATAGGTTCAGGATTCTGAAATAAAAAAGAAAAATGTATTACTATAATTATATAGAAAGAAAAAATCAGGCGCAATACTGGTGTGCTAAATTAAATGCCAATCTTAATGTAAAAAGACCACCAGATAATTGGAAGTGCAGCTCCCAGTAGTAACTTGGAGTTAATTACTTTCACCTCCTGTCCGGAGGGAGCCCTTATGTTGGTGGGCTCTATCGCAGTTACAGGGCAGTGTATTGAACAAGAAAAGACTGGGCAACAGTTATAATAAATTGACTTTGGCTGCAGCATTGTTTTCAGTAGAGGGATTCCGAACTGTGTCCTCCTTTACACAGCCGATTTTAGGCCGCTTCCGATGTAGGAGGTGCAGCAACTGTTGTTAATGCCGCTGTCAGCTTGGCTGCTCGCTTGTTCTGGCGTCCTAGCCAGCTGATGGCATGAGACACGGAATCTCCAATTGGCGCTCTGATGTTTGGCCCGCTTAAAGGTGAGCAACCGGATGGGAAAAAAAGGTTTCCCAAAGGTTGAAAGTGGCAATGCTGAAGAATTTTAACCCCAAATGACACTAATGAGCCTTAATACATAGGCATTTCAAAAATAACAAACAGTTGGAATATTAACAACATCAGCAGCCAACTGATGAACTTAGGCCAATTACTACATAGAATATTATATATCTCTCTTACTCCACTTGAATAAAACACAACTAGCCAACTGTAAGCGGGATGCTGGCCAAACTCAGAGTTTGTTTTTGTAAAGGGCCTTCATTTACAAGGCATGGTTTTGCCCTGTAAATGATTTCCCCCTTTAAAAAACTTCAAAGTTTGGCTGACATCCTGCATGGTTACCAAACTCTGAGCCTATTACAATTGGGCACATATGATGTAAGCATTCTAGAGCAAATAGCAGGGTGTAGTGTATATGCTGTTGAACTTGTAATTTAAATTGATGATGGAGCAGTGCAGTCTAAATTAAAATAAACAATAAAAATACAATGTTACAATAAAAATGAATTGAGAAAATGACACATACCTTAAACACCTGAAGCTCTTCAAGGATAACTTCCTCCATTGTATCAGTTTCTTGGTTGTAAATAGTAATAACTTTCAGTACAATCCCATTGTCTTTTTCATAGAAAAGTAAGCAAAGAGGACAGATTAACTATTAAATAACTATTAAATATAATTTATTATTTAAAACCTTAGTTGTCAATAAACATACTATATAGGTCCCCATACACTCTGCGATAGCAGCATGCAGTGCGCACTCCCGCGGGCATCGCATAGTACAAAAAGTATGTGCTGCACTTTTTGTACTACCAGCGGATCGCATCGCACGCAAAACGTATGCTAAACGTATGCCATGCGATCCGCCTGATAACGCGTCGCATTGTATGCTGCTATTGCAGCGTGTATGGGGACCTTGACATAGAAACATAGAATTTGACAGCAGTAAGTATCACTTTGTCTGCCCAAAGGCATAATATATTGCTGCGATCCTGTCTTATTATGGTAAAACAATTGTAATAATTGTTAAGTGGTGCTATACAAAATGTAATGTTTTGTCAAGTTTCACAATGTTTAGAAAATAAGTGTAATGTAATTGTAATCTTTACTTACAAATAATCTCACAACATAACACATGTAAATTTCAATACTGTAGATTTGTTTCGGAACATTGTAATATTCCCTTTATATAATTAGACCATTACCTGTTCCTAGAAACATAACATGGTATTGTCCATCTTCTGCCTCCACTCTATCTACAGCAATTTGCTTTAAGTTATATTTTCCATCCACCTTCACATGGATTGGCCTTTTATGTACAGGCTTAATAGACTCATACATCAGAGGATGACTCCTAGCAAACCGTAAAGTCTCGTCTGGATAATCCTTGGTCGTTCCATAATGACCTCCATTTACCTTACTTGCACACTAGATTACAAACGAAAGGAAGAAGATTTAATGATTTAATTATAGCCATGTGCATTGGATAGGTAACTATCTGACACCAGTTTTTTCTAAACCTGCAACTGCATCAATCACAAAGCTGACCATGAACAGAAGATCAATATAATTGCAAGAAATTAACTTGGCTTAAAAATATGTTACAGTATATGGATTTATTGATACCAGGGTCTATAATAATAGAACATATTTATCCTGTGATGACAATTATCAGAATGACCTGTCACAAAATGTGTATTCAGGTACAATGAGCTAATGAATTATATTGCATCACTGACAAAGGCTGAATATAAATCATGTAAATGTATATAAGTTATATACCAAATCACTGTAAAGAATAGTTAATATTATATACATACATCCACATCCACACACATGTATATATACTTATTTCTTAATTTGTGTTATGTATCTTTTAAGAAGGACAAACATTAGTTTTAATCATTCCAACAATAGCATATATAAATCCAAGTCCATAACCCCATAAACCCACTATACTGACTGCAGGTGTGGTATAGTCTAGATCAACAGTCAGTAGGTTCACTCCATAAGGTCAACCTGCAAAAGGTCATCACTGGAAAAAGCAATAAGTCAACACAGAAAGACAGACAAATGGAATGATCCACCTGCATTTTTCCAATTTTTGTTGTGTCAATGTTGACATCTGAGCACGTGGACCCCCAATTGGTGTACTGCTTTACTTGCCATGCTTTGGACCAGGTGCCTCACTCCACTACCACTGCACTTGACATGCTTTACCGTTCTCAATTGGAGTCCACTGAAGTATGAAAAAAGCCAATTTTTAAAAAAAAAAAGTCATGAAAAACTCATGTTGACCTTTTCAGGTGTCAATAATTGCCATGTCCACCTATTGCTTGTGTCGACCTTTTGACCATCTCAACCTAGACACTTTCTGTCAGCCATCTATATACCAATGACTGCTCCATATGGATCTCTCTCCAAGCTTAATTATGAGTAACTGTAAAATTGATTGCCGTTTGGCACTATCTTATTTTAATATGTCATACCAATCCATGCTGAGCAATCTACAGAATCTCATCTGATGATAGTTTGAAATAATTTATTGTCAAAATAACTTACTGAACCCGGTCTTGGGTATGGTACTTTGCCCTCATACATTGACCAATGGTATTCTGGTCCTTCCTTGTGTGCATATGGACCATTAAAGGCTTCACGTATGTTAGCCATATGATAAACACAAACAGCATACCCTTTAAAAATGTTGCTGGAAATATGGAAATACATATGGGTTAGAAAAGTTAATATGATGATTAATATTACATTTTGAAGAAAGTAACACATAGTTACAAATAGTTACATAAATCCACTTTAAACAATAACAAAAAATTAATTGTACATGATGATCCATCAAGTAATCACCACGGTAAATATAGTGATGGCTTGGCACTCAAATAAATATGCAGCTTGACCCGATGCTCGCTGCGCTCCGCAGGGATAAACAGAAGAGTGGAAAAGTGGCATTCATGGCAGTCTTTTTCCTGTGCTACGAGTGCCACTTTTCTGCACTTATATATATATCATGTCTGCTTGTACCTCTTGAGAACAGGGTGGTGACCCTGAAACGGATTTGTTGAGGCAAATAAAGCATGCCTGTTTGTTCATAAATGCTGCAGTGACCTGTTGTTCCTGACTTGCGGAGGGGACTGTGACATATACATATATATATATATATATATATATATATATACACACACATATATATATTTTATATATATATATATATATATATATATATTTATGGGAAAGAGAGAGTTTCAGAGTGTGCTAACAGCAAATACAAAAAAAATTGATAAAATAATGATATCTAATAAAAAATTTAATACAATTGATGAATAATTTGCAGTCATTTTAGATTTCCAAACAGTATAGCGAGCCCAACGCGTTTTGTCACCGTAATGACTTCATCAGGGGCGAGAGAAGTGGTTTATAACAGAGTACAATTAGAAACAGGCTTATTTTGTGCTGTAATCATGCATAAAAGGTCCCAAGAGGTGGAATCAGTAAATATTGCCATAAATCTGATTAAAAATCAACGGTGGACAAAGCAAATCAAATCAAATCATGCATATATGGTCCAAGGGAGCGGAATCAGTGAATATTGAGGGCAATCGCCATAAATTTGATTAAAAATCAGGCTGGATAAAGCAAATCAGATCCGGGGGTTCACCACCAGTTTACAAATATTGGCTTCCAATAGCATAGGCAGTCAATAATGGGGATCTAGCCAATATGGAGTCAATAAGACCAGATGTGCACTCTAGGGATCCAGAACACAGAATCCAGAACACAGAATATATATATATATATATATATATATATATATATATATATAAAAATAAAACATACATACATACATACAAACAAAACAGTACTTCCCGGCACTCACTCTGTAAATCAATAGCTCCGAGTTCCCTCCAGTAATATAATGTAATCACTCACAGCAGCGGCAGCACTCTCAAAATAAAACACAGCAAGTCACTGCTGTGAGTGCGTATAGGTATAGTACTATTATTATATTATATTTAGCGCAATACAATGTCGCATTCAGTAAAAGTAGTAATGTTTTATGCCTGACCTGATGGGTAATACATTTACAACATATATCACTGTTGTGCGGTACTTAATGGGATTTATTCTATTTCCTCAAACATTATTGTGACACATATTTGTTTGCAGACTCCCTGCTACGTTTACTATTATACTACTGTATATTTTCATTTTTTTGTTTTGCAATAGGTCATTAATGTCATTATATAAAAATAATACTATTATAAGTTTTAGCAAGTCAATATATTACAATTAATAGTAAATATAAAGAACTGTAAAATGACAAGAGTCATATAATAATTAGATACAAATTAATAATGGACATAAGTCACTAGGATCAGAGGAGGATAGACACACTGAGGCTATATAATACACCCGTGTATCTGTAGTCTCATGCCCCCCAATGTGCTTTACAGCCTCACTCTCTCCCAATGTCTCTTGAGCCTCATGCCTCCATTCTTCTCTCTATCCAGCCACATGCCCTCAATGATTCTTGAGCCTCATTTTCCAATGTGTCTATTAGGTCCTAAACTTCCCTGTGTCTTTTTTAATATCTGTCCACACTTTTCCATCTCACTCTCTCTCTGTTCTCTGTCCGCATTCCCCCTGTCGCATTGAAGAAAAGTTTGTGTGGGCTTGTGTGGGTTGGATCACTGGGTTGTTGCGAGTGGTGGTGGATGCCATCTCCCAGTTGTCCTACCCCACCTTTCTATCTCTGCACCTATCTTTCATTTCTGTAAATTTTTCCTCCTAGGCCTATAATTCTCTTTTGTTCATCTCTATCCCCCTCTTATCTCTGTCCTTCCATTCCTCTCATATCTCTCAACTCTGCCCCTTCTCCTTCAAGTCTCTAAACTCCCTCTTTAATTTAATCTCCCTATCTGCCTTTTTATGTATCTCATCAGAGTAGAAGGGGACCTGTGTGTGTATAGGGGAGGGGAGAACAAGAAGGGGAACAGTCACATGAAGGGGACATCAGCAACTGATACTGACTGAGTTTTGTGGGGGAGAAGTGAATTTGTGTCTACTACACAGCTGCTACACAAATGCCTTGTACAGTATGTATAATTAATTGCTATGGGACATTTTGTAGCATTATACTTTTCTTAAATCCCTTTTACAATAGCTTCCCTTCCCTTTTTATTTTCATTCCCTACTTAAATTGAGTCAGTGAAAAACCAGTAAAATTCTTAAAACCGCCCAAGTGCTTTGTAATCCAGTAATACTGAAGCATAATCCAATTATTTTTACTGTGTATTTGTCTAAATATATTTCTTACCTTGTAGTACTGAATAGTGCAAATACCTCTGGGTTTTTGCCATCTCTCGTAGGGAGCAAGAAAACATCTTCTGCATTGGAGGAAAAGAGTACATACAGTGCTGATATTAGTATGGCTAGGTCTTGCTACTGTATATGAAAAGTTTTTGGAGAGTATTGGTTGAATCACAAGAATATTATGCCAAACCTTAATCATATATTTGCAAACTAATTTTAAAATTTGATCACATAAACTGTTTTGTACATTTTCTTTACTATACACAATAGTGAAATATTGTGTTATGAAACAAAAAAATAAAATAATTGACAACTATCTAAATAATATATATATTTTTAAAGAATAAATGTAAATAGAATGGAAATTGTTTACCAAGCTCATCGAAATGTGTGTCAATGCCATGTGGTCCGGGAACTGAACAAATCAGTCTAGATTTCAGAAATGTGGTCCATTTGTTCACCATCATCCTCTGCCCTCCAATATCATTCTGTAAGTAGACATAAAGTACATGTATGTTTTGTTTAATATTAATTATACTGTAATTATACTGTAATTATAAAGACCAACAGAAATAGTAATAGATGGTGACAGAGACAAGATAATATGAGAGCCCTCTATTGTTGGAACAAGGAAATATTGTGGGGAAGGAAAAGCGATTAGGGTGAACTGAAATATGTTTGGTCCAAATGACCGGTTTCTAAATAAAATAAGTCAAAATATATTGACAGTTTCTTATATAGCGCAGCAGATTCTGACACTATTTGTTTAAAGATAGGTATTTAAATAAATATAAAATTTGTTATTTATGTTTAATATGAAGTAAATGGATTCTGTGGACAATAGCAGGCAACTAAAATTGCAGCAATATGACATACAGTACTTACATAGTAGTTAAGGCTGAATAAAGACTTATGTCCATCAAGTTCAACCTTTGGTTTATTATTCGGAATATTCCGGTTTTGGGATATCTGGGTAAAACATTGGGTGTGATTTCTAATCTATGATGAGATCTGGGACTATGCTGGTCAATTCATTCTTTCATTCAATAAATCATGTGGTGCAATTGCGGTACAAAATAAAGCTACATGTGAAATGAGGTAAACATTTTGTGGATCAGTTTTGAAAATGTTTGGTTCACCTTAATGGCTGACTTATTTTTCTCTCTGTTTAATGCTACACACCAAATACCTGTGCATACATCTTTATATGCCCACCTCAGAGTTTAGTGATGGTTGTGCTTTAGATCTCCACTGTGTCTTACCGGACATATCATACAATTTACAAAATGTTAAAACAGCTGCAAATACTGTATGTGAAATTACATTGTAGTAGTGTCAAGGTGTGTCATGGCATGAACTTTGGGGTTGTTTACTATATCTATGGAAATCCATCTAATATCACTTACTTCACCTATTGAATTTGACAGCTATTACTATAGTATCACCATCTCATCTTCGGTGATTTCTGATGCCAACTTGGTGACAGCAGCTGCAAATGCTCATGAGGTAATTAAGTCCAAAGAAGAAATTGAAACTACACACTACTACTCCAAGGGGTATATTCAATGCCGGGGGGAGCTGTGACAGCGAGCTGGGCTACCTGCTCACTGTCACAGCTCGCCCTGTCAGTATTCAACTGACCCTCCCGCATACGCCGATTTCCCCGGCTCTGTTTTTGGAGCGAGGGGGAATCGGCGTATGCGGCTGCAGAAGCAGCAATACTTGCGGCTAAATGCAGCAGGCTCCCTGCATTAGACGCGAGCCTCGCTGTTTGGGGGAATCCTCGCTGTCACATGATTTCTGTGGAACATAGAATAGGGTGAGCGGGCGGCGCGGGGTTTAAACAGCGAGGTTTTCTGTGACCCCTGCCATTTAACCCCCTCGCCGGCCGCTCGCCCCCACATTGAATACTGCCCCAAGATTTGGATGTCCCCAAAGCTTAATTTTTTACATGAAATCAAAAAAGCTGTTCTAGATTCAGAAGAAGAAGGCATTCCAGTTAAGAAAAATGGGCAAGAACAGCTATGGTTGACAGCAGCCAGTAAAGATTATACAGGGACTGGTTCAGGTTTCATGTCTCCATCTACCAGTGAAATCTCACATGCACCAGGACAACATGCCATGTTTTTTGTGGATTAATCAAGAGATCACTGGGGAATCTCTGCTATATAAGTGGGAGCTGTTGTGGTGAAAATATCATCATAAACTCAAGAAATGTGGCTTGTTAAGAGTTTGGTGTGCGTGTGGGGAGGTCATCTCTTTAATTTCACTTATTTTAATTATGCAGTACTGGAACTGTGATCTAAGCAGAGGTACTGTAGCTGTCAATCACTTGCAGTTAAACACTATTTAGTAATATCAGCTAAAAGTGACTTACAGTTACATCTATTCACTTCACAGATGCGGTCATGTCATGTTTTAAGTTTCAGAGCTAAATGGAAACCTTTATAATAGAGCGTAATATTACACATTATTCCTAAAAATAACCTTGTATAAAGGACACACATACCAAATTAAATTTTTTATACATACATGTCTAGAATTTTACATTTCCCTAAAATCCCTGATGACAGGTTGACTTTCTTTTGTACACTGACCACAGGGTGATAGAAACCCCTCCCCTATGGCATAATGCAGTGAGCAGGAGGTCTATGGGGGGATGGGCTTATTTCACCATGCCCAATACTTTGTATTAAGAACTATGCTTAGTTAAATAAGATGAATCATTGTGTGATGGAGATTAGTCTACATGGGATAAGGTCATTAAGTCTACATCAACTAGGTCGACAAGCATTGGGTTGACACCACTACGTCGTCAGGCAGCAAGGTTGACATGCGTTTAGGTCTAAATGGGTCTAGGTCAACAGGTCATTAGGTCGACACAAGCAGTAGGTCGACATGGGCTAGGTCGATGGTCAAAAGGTCGACATTGGGTTTTTCACTGTTTTTTGAGCTGACATGTGCTGACAGGCGGTTTTTCATGCCCTGCCATCCACTAGGGCGTGGTGGGAGAATAAAATAGTGCCCGAAGCATAGCAAGCGATGCGGTGCACTTCAAACTGTGTCCATGTTGACTGTGTCGACATTTGGATAAAAAACTGTGAAAACCCCCATGTCGACCTTTTGACTGCCGACCTTGCCCACGTTGGCCTAATTTCCTGTTGACCTAGACCCATGTCGACCTCGACACATGTCGACCTTGCTGCCTGTCGACCAAGTGGTGTCGACCCAATGCTTGTCGACCTAGTTGGTGTAGACCTAACAACACACACCCGTGTACATGATGAATAGCATAACCAGAAAGTCAGGAGCTTGATAATGTGGTGGTGTGCAGATACATGTATTAGAGGCAAGTAGTGGCAACACATTGGCATCTGTTGTACCCAGCAGTGTTTATGGCACATAATATAAAATATAGAAATCGTTTACTTACTGCACACACTCTCCCGACCCTAGAATAAATTGCTTGCACTCCATCTCCTTCTATTGCTTTTTCAGTGTAAAAGAAGTAGATTTTATTGTCATCTTTGTCTTCATTGTCTGGAATCATATAGGAGCCTACAAACTTTGGTTCTAAGACAATAAAGTATATAGGCATTAGTATTCACTTTTTTTTAAACAAAGATGGAGACAATAAATAAAAGTGGGAAACAGTGGCCAGTATTCAATGATCCAAATTCGCCGTTGTTTCGGCAAATCGGGCTGTTTTCACTCCTTGCGGTGAATTTTTTTCACAAAAAATTTGATTCACCCTATTCACCCTATTCAATGTTCACTGTTCGCCGAAAGCAAACAGTGAATGCCGGCCGGTTCTCCGTTTAATGCTCGCTGCAATTCGCTGGTGTATTTCAATGGGGTTTTCACTAGGATTCGCCGAGAGTGTACTCAATGCTAGGATAGAGAACTGCTTTCAGCATGATTTTCGCCATGATTCTCCGATTTACATTCATCATCTTTTTTAGGTGAACTGGAAAGTGATCTTTTAAAATAAAGCTTCTTTTTTTTGGTGTAAAAAAAAAAAAATCAGATTTTTTTTCTCGACAATCCATGGTTGTTCTTAGCAAAATGAGCCCAACTGCTTTTACAGTTTTGCCGAGATGCCTCTTCAATGCTGTTGGGAAAGACAGCATTGAATAGGCAGCCGCCGCTATTTACTCTGTTGGAAATAGCGCCTGGAGATTTAATATCCCCCATAATCTGCATAGCCCATTATCCCAAATAATCAATTTAAGATTGTCAAATTTACAGTATGGACTATATGTTACAATGTTTAATGGAAACATACCAAATTTTATTTAAGTATGGATGTTCACAAACTCAATTCATATTATTGTCTCGATTTGTCTTTTGTTATTGGAAATTATTAACTGTACAACTTGTATTTTTAAATAATGTATTTTATTGTACACCCTACGGTGCCTTAATAAAAAATAATATATATATATATATATAACAGATACAGCATACCGGGTATGCTGTATCTGATGTCACCATAAATTTATAAAATATAATTACAAAAATCCGCGAGTGCCGTTTTCCTTCCCCTGTGCCTGATCCCAGGACGGGGATTGCACCCTGTATCAAACGATATTAAGGGCACCGCGGTAAGTGACTACATCGTCCGGAGTGCCGAACAACACAAAAGATTATATATATATATATATATATATATATATATACTGTATATGTAGAAAAAGCCAGAGAAGCGCACAAATGAGCGGTATAAAAGTAACACTTTACTATAATAAAATAGCTCACATACATGTAAGTTTAGAACAATATGTAGGCAGAAAACCTCCAGTTATTAGCTGGGGCGACAGAAGTCCAGCAACAGCACGATCCTTGGCTGACGCTGACATCCCTCTGACGCTGCTGACGTCTTCAGATCTGTCTGGTCCCAGCTGCAAGTTCCGACACCGGTCTGGTGTTATCACATCGTGCTGTTGCTGGACTTCTGTCACCCCAGCTAAGAACTGCAGGTTTTCTGCCTACATATTTCTGCATGGGTTATGGTGATTCCCACAACAGAGTAAAGCTGCACTACATGTGAAATTAATCTACGGACGGATCTACCTATACACTGGGACTTTCTTGCGCAAATATTGGAAACTACTGTATGTATATATATATATGATCAGTACTGTACATTGAGTAAGTAGAAAACATGCTTACAGCTTACAAATAAATTGGCTGCAGAACGTCCCTGAAAATGCATTTCCCACTATGACCTCATCATCTTCCCTCCCAACCTAGGCACAGATAACAATGAACATGGTGAGAGATTTCATCAAGAAATTTCTTCAATGGAAACCGATCCCTTTGACCCCAATATGAGGTTTGACTTTTGCTGGTTTCTGTGCAGGGAAATAAAAACATTCTGGATGATCAACTAATTGTTATATTGTGCATATTTGTCCCTGATCCAAATATGAAACATTTGGCCATTTTTGAAACTTCATATTGGTTCCCTACACTATTTAGTGTACTCTATTTCACAAATCTCCTGTAATGCAAATGAAAAGTCCTGATTTAAAGTGTTGTAGCATACTATTTATCCAATCACCTTTTAAAATGCGATCATCATCATGCTCTGTTCGGATATGTGGCAGATGTCCCATGCTCCTAAATAAAGTAGCATCCCTTCCCCAGAAATCATTGTAGAGGCCAACAAACAACTCACCACCTGCAATAAAATGTTACAAGTTAATCTATTATCTTCCCATTATATTATGCTATCAGTAGAAATAAGCACAAAGGAAATTGCATAAATGTGTGTCTCTATGAATGCAGCACCTACCTAGTTATAACCATATGAACACATGCAATTCATATTGCGCTACAAGATATTTGAATGTAATGTAATCTAAACTGCAAAATGTATATTAGATTGTGCATAGCTTACAACATGAGAGACGAAAATGCTTGCTTCCTGGATGTCCCTCTTAAAATATGATTGGTGTTGAACTATTTAATTGATAATAAAGAGTGGCTCAATGAGATTGAGGTCAGGTGACTGAGACGGCCACTCCAGAACGTTCACTTTATTCTGCTGTAGCCAATGACACCGACTTGGCCTTGTGTTTTGGATCATTGCCATGCTGGAAGGTCCAAGTACGTCCCCTGCCCAGCTTCCGGTCTGATGAGTGCAAATTTCCTTCAGTAATTTCTGTTAACATGCTGCATTCATCTTGCTATCAACTCTGACCAAGTTTCCAGTGCCTTTGTAGCTCACACACCCCAAAACTTCAGCGATCCACCTCCGTGTTTCTCATTTGGAATGGTGTACCTTTCATGATAGACCTTGTTGACACCTCTCCAAATGTATCGTTATGGTTGGGGCCAAAAAGTTAAATTTTGGTCTCATTACTCCAAGTGACTTTGTTCCAGAAGTTCTGATGCTTTTCTCTGTGCTGATTGGAGTATTGTAAGTGGGATGCTTTGTGGCATTTGCATAGTAATGTCTTTCTTCTGGTGACTCAACCATGCAGGTCACATTTCTTCAAATGCCTCCTTATTGTGCATCTTGTAACAACCCCACCACTTTTTTTCAGAGTGTCCTATATTTCAGCAGAAGTTATTTGTGGATTTTTCTTTGCATCCTGAACTATTTCCTGGCAGTTGTGGCAGAAATTCTTGTTGGTCTACCAGCCTGAACGTGATTTGGTTTCCACAGAATCCCTCATTTTCCACTTCTTAATTAGAGTTTGAACACTGCTGATTTGCAATGATTCTCAATTGCTTGGATATCTTTTTATATCCCTTTCCTGTTTTATATAGTTCAATTACCTTTTCCCGCAGATCCTTTCACAATTCTTTTGCTTTCCCCATATCTCAGAATCCAGACACGTCAGTGCAGCACTGGATGAAAGATGCAAGTGTCTTTCAGGAGACCAGGAACTTACTGACCTTTTATACACACACTGATTACAAGCAAACAGATCACAGGTGAGGATGGTTACCTTTAGTAGCCATTCAAACCCATTTGTGTCAACTTGTGTGCATGTTATCAGGTCAAAATCTCCAGGGTATGTAAACTTTTGAACAAGGCCATTTGGGTAGTTTCTGTTTACATTATGATTTTAAAAAAGTAAACACAGTTGTTTGACGATAAATGCTTTCACCCAACCACTAAGTGAAATAATGGCCAGAAAATCACAAATTCTGCTAGGGTATGTAAACTTATGAGCACAACTGTATAATATATATACATATAGGAACGGGATTCGGGGGCAGGTGGCTCCTGCTTGAGGGGGGACAACAGGGCAGTGTGGTCTGTCGGTCCCACTCTTCATGCTGCTGGAAGGGGGGTGGTAGCTCCTGCTTAGGGGGATAGCCGAGCATCACGATTTGTCAGCCTTGCTCTTCATGCTGCCGGCACTACTGCTGCCTGCCATTCAGTGTGACAGGCAAAATCAGTGCCACGGTAGCCGGCAGCAGCACACCGCAGCATGTTACGCAAAGCAGGGAGAGCATCTCTGCTGACTGGGGCCTCTCCTAGTTTGCAGAAGTAGCCAAGCAGGTAGCTATGGCAACATTTCACTTATAATACAAAATTGAGAAAAACATTTTTTTAGAGGGTGCAGGGGAATGCTTTTCGCACCCCTCCCAAGCCGCCGGGCCCCACAGCTGCATCCCCTGCACCCACTATAGTTACACCATTGGCAATCATAAATTAAGAGGGAAGTTCAGACATTTTAGAGCACTTCATGTTTCCTTCAGCAGACAAGCTTTATGGAGATGCCGACTTCCTTTTCCAGCAGGTATTGGCACCTGCCCACACTGCCAAAAGTATCAAAACCTGGTTCAATGACCGTGGGATTACTGTGCTAGTTTAGGCAGCAAACTTGCCTGACCTGAACCCCATAAAGAATCTATGGGGCATTTCCAAGAGAAAGATGAGAGACATAAGACCGAACAATGCAGAAGAGCTGAAGGCCATTATTTAAGCACCATGTCTTCCATAACACCTCAGTAGTGCAACAGGCTGATGGCATCCACGCCATGCCGCACTGAGGCAGTAATTCATGCAAAAGAGGCCCAAACCAGTACATATGCATGATTATACTTTTGAGAGGGCCGACATTTCTGTATTTAAAATCCTTTTTTTTTATTTATTTTTTATTGATTTTGAATTTTCCTGAACTGTAAGCTGTAATCATCAAAATGATAACAAATAAAAGGCATGAAAGGTCTCACTTTGCATGTAATGAGGCTATATATTATTTTCACCCTATAAATTGATTTACAGAAATAAAAAACTTTTGCATGATATGTAAAGTTTTGCCTGTATATGTAAAAAACACAGTGATTTTTTTTATATAATGTATAGATACTTTGAGATTATATATATATATATATATATATATAAAAACACATTCACGTTTGTGTGTGTGTGTGTGTGTGTGTGTGTGTGTATGTTGATAAAAAAAAATACACAGTTCTAAAAATAATAGGAAATTAATGTCTCTCATATCAAACCCCCCTAAGAAATATGGTAATTACACAAATTATTCAAATTGTGCAACAGATTTGGGTCAATGTACTTTAAAGAAGTGACTTTTGCAGAATAAACATTTTTATTCAATAATTGGTTAAATGTTCCATAAAGGCCAATAACTAATTTAGAGTAGAAACAGTTATGAAAGATCATAATATATAAATATTAAACAGATCTGTCATTTATACAAACAAGAAACACATGATTTCTCTTAAAAAGTGATGCATAAGGAACATTTTTAAATGTTGTGGTTCATTATGCCTACCTATGATATTAAACTAATAAACAACTTCCCCACTGTTCTAAATTAATATTTCCTGATTAAACTAAAGCATATGGCCACAAGGTGGCAAGCTTGCATAACAATTAGCATGATTTGTACTGCTCAATGCACTGTAGCTGAAAAACTGTATATATATTGTATACCTCTTTTCTGTTAAATCCTGTATAATAAAAGGCTTGCGCTGTTCCACACCACTATGGGAAGAATTCAAGAGGTTGCAGGACCTGCAGCCATTATATGGTGCCTCACGGAACAATTCAAATGTTTGAAAATAAAGTTTCCAATTGTAAAGCGCAATGGAATATGCTGCGCTATATAAGAAACTGTAAATTAATAAATACATATAATGGTTCGTTTATCTCAGCGGTTCTCAAACTGTGGTTCCTGACACCAAAGTGGGTCCTGACCTTCTAAGAATGGGGTCGCGACTCCATATTACTGACCATAAGGCTGATGACTTTTCTAGTCAGGGATTCAAGGAGTCTGAAACATCTGTTGAATTGTCTGTTATTATTATCTGTTATTTTAGGCTCCTCACATCATTTTGTGCCTCCACAATGCTGCCATGCATGTACTGTCTGCCAACTGTGATGTGATGACCTTCTGTAGGACCTTGCTGGGGTAATGTAATTATTTGTATTTGTCTGATGGGGACCCCTGGTGTATCTTGTATACTTACAAATATACTCACCAGTTTTATGCATGTTTTCCACAGTACAAGCACTGAATGCATTTGTTCGGTCTAGTCTTTTTTGGATAAGAAAGTGCAATTTGTGCTACATGGCTTATTTGAAAGTGTTCTATGGAATGCATTTAGCCCTATTATTAAACTGCTTCTAGGTGAGGAATATTAAGGATGGATATGGCTGCTTTACTGAAAGTTGTATTGTTACTGAAATCACCAAATCATGGTTGGGCAGTCTTCCCAACCTGTTTTCTAAGTGCTGTGCGAATGGTCTGCTGTTCTGGCTCCTGTTGTGTTATAATGACTCCAAGGAGCAGTGGGGGCTCCAGAGGTGGGGCTGCAGCACAGTCCAAAATGTAAATAGCGGAGCAACCCCAACTGCCAGTAAGTACTGGCCAATGATGTGTGGCAACGTTTGGTGGTGGGGCAGTTGGTTTGGTTCTCTATCTGAATTTTGAACTGCACTGTAGCACCATAGCACCACTACCTACAAGTGTTACTTAATTCTTGAATGTGCAGAAAGTGAGACCTAACCTAAATTAATCATCTACTAAAGCTGGTGTACTGTATGAAAATGTGATAAAGTGGTGTAAAAAGTTAAATAATGCACAAAAATAAAAGGCATGTTGTAGATCAAGTTGGATGCCCCATCACTTGTCACAATTTTGGGTGGAAGGTTTTTGATCATCCACCTAGTTAGTACTTCAGACTTTGCTAAAAAGCGATTTTTACCTTTTCACTAGGCTTAGAGTTCCTGGATGAAAAATGTGTTTGCAAGTACCTGGTTCAATAGACTGGGGGCAGCAGAGTAGAACAAGAGGAATCCTCAGCTCACAGACAGATGATAAATCATAAAAAGAAGGACATGATTGTGTTTGAAAAATGTCAGTAACTAGCTGATTGGCTGGACGTTTATATCTCTTTATCACCCTTGCATTTATCTCTATTTTAAGGCTTAATACATCTACCCCTATGTGTCTAAAAATAAAAACCTTGTCTTTATCTTTTCTATTACCTTTGTATAATCTATCTATCTATCTATCTATCTATCTATCTATCTATCTATCTATCTATCTAGATAGACAGAAAAATGGAGACAGCGCACAATGTGTAGAAGGTTAGATATAACTTTATATAATAAACAAGCTCACATACAATTCAAGTAAGATATCAACAGCTTGCCAGCAGTATAAGCGGAGAGGTGTGGAGTAATTTCTAGAATCAAACCGGTGCCGCAGAGCCACCAGCGTGTAGATGAACTGACCTCCTTGTCTCACAGATGGAAGTCCAACTAATGACGAAAAGCATTGGGCGTGGCTTCCCACAGGATGAGGTATGGTCTATTCTCATCCATCTATCTTTGGACTGAGTGCGCCATAGTTTAGCTGGTTCTGGTTTATAGGTCAACAGTGTCTAGGTTGACAGTCAATAGAGTGGCCCCTATTGATCAACAGACAATAGGTTGACATGTGAAAAATTACGATATCGACGTGTCAATGGTCGACAAATGAAAAAGTCGACAGTGTTTATAATTTTTTTTTTATTCAATTTGTTCTTATTTCACCATCCTTGTCAGCATAGAGTGAGATTATAATAGTGTGCCGAGTGTAGCAAGGCACTGTGCTTGAAGCATGGTGAGTGCAGTGAGCCATGCAAGTGGACATGTTACAATTATTGGGGATCCATGCTGACATTTGTCAAAATACAAAAAATTTCATGTCGGCCTTTTGCTTGTGTCAACATTTGGTCAGTGCCGACCTAGTGCATGTCCACTGTTTCATGTGTTGACTTATTGCCTGTTGGCCAATAGAGATCAACCTACTGACTTTCAACCTAGACACTGTCCACCTAATAATTCACACCCAGTGTAGCTAGTGGAAGAAGAGTAAAATGGAGAAATTTGGATGTCCAAACCCATCTTGTTTTGGGCTATTGGTATTTAGTTACAAAATTATATAAGAAGTTTGTCATGGGACATCTGAAAATAATTACATTTCTCCAGATTTACAAAGATGTGCTAAAAAAAACAGACTGTGTAGGCAAAACTATATATTACCAATCTGTACTATATAGTCAAAATCTAATGTGTTTTGCCTGCTGTGCATTCGATTCCGATTTGATCCCAATTTGATTGAATCGCAAACACTACTAATTACCTGTTAATGTTGAAGTTAGTGAAGAGTCCGGATCAAAAGGACATCTCCCACGTCCTCTCTCAGGTCTTTGGAGTTCTTGTAGAAATACATGTTCCTGTAAATAAACATTATGAGGTTTAAAAGAAGCCAGCTCAGTCACTCAACAGTGGAATAATTATCTCCCAGGTTTTAGAAGGTCCACGAAATTGTGTGTGCCAATATACTTTTTGATGCATAATAGTGTATGGATATGGACAGTGTGCTTTTGTGGTGGTACTGAATAGTACAGGCTATGGATTTATGACATTTCTACGATGCTGGATATTCCACAGTCAACTGTAAGTGATATTGGTACTTGTTTCCTAGCACGGCGCCAGCAATTTTAATTGCAGTCATCGGGACCTAAAAAATCGCATCGATCGCATCACATGCAACCAAATGGCATGCGATGCGATCGAAGCGATTTTTACATTGGAAGCAATGTAAAATGGTCCCTGGGACTCAATTTTACATTGGGACCAAAGTAAAATGCATCCCAGACCCCAATTTTTATTGCATACCCCACCCTTATGGGTGAAATGGCCCCCATAGTTAACGCCACCCCAGAATTGACGCCAACCCGAAGCGCGGCGAGCGCAGCGAGCCCGCGAGGGGCGGCGGTACGCGTCCTCTGACCTTTTCATATCCCCACTATCCACGTCGGTGTGGAGTTGATTTTATAAAGTGTGTCGAGCCCGAAGCATGGCGAGTGCAGCGCACCCCGCTAGGGGACGCGTAATACCTGTGAAGTAATGCGCGGCCCCAATACTGGGGTGGCGTTAACAATGGGGGCCATTTCACATGTAAAATACCCATAAGGGTGCCTATACAATAAAAAATCTGGGCCATTGGCCCTTTTAACATTGTCCCCTATGTAAAATCGCGTTGATTGCGTCGGTCGCATCGCATGCCATTATAATGGCATGCAATGGTCGCGATCAACGCGATTTTGTCTTGACGGCTAATTCAACACTACTCCCTATGTAAAATCGGGTTGATCGCGTCAGACGCATCCCAAGCCATTATAATGGCATGCAATGGTCGCGATCAACGCAATTTTTTCATTGATGGGGAAAAAAGGCTAAAAATACCAAATTATCAGGTCGGTCGCATCAATCGCATACCTTAAGTTACCTTAACTTACCAATCGCATACCTTAAGTTACCTTAACTTAAGTTACCTTAACTTAAGGTATGAGATTACCCACGACGGGCGCCAAGGAAACAAGTACCGTGATATTATTAGAAAGTAAAAGTGTTTAGGAATAACTGCAACTCAGCCATGTAGCAGAAGTCCACATGAAATGACAAATCGGGTTAAACAACTGCTAAGGCGCATTGTGGTAAAACTTGCCAAACCTCTGCTGATTCCATAGTTTAATTGGTTCTGCTGTCTTAGACTCTACTGCCCCAGATGGGAGGCTATTCCATGTGTCTACTACCCTTTCTGTGAAATAATTTTTCCTAATATTTCCATTGACCCTCTCTTCCTCCCTCTAGTTTCAGTGCAAGTCCTTGTGTTCTAAAAATTCTCTTCATTTGAAGAATGTTTACCTTCTGGACCTTGTTTAAACTCTTGATATATTTAAAAGTTTTTAAAACTTCCCCCTTTCCCATCCCAGCTCCAAACGATTCATAGAGATTTTTAGACATTCCGGATATGTTTTGTGATGTAGGCCATGCCCTTCTTTGTACAGTCTCTAATGTGTTTATATCCTTCTAAAAATATGGCCTCCAGTACTGAACACAGTACTACAGACAAGGTCATACCAATGACCTATACAGTGATATCCGGGTCAGCGGCAGGTCAGACCCGGATCATCGGCGGTGTAAATGGGGTATATCC
This sequence comes from Crinia signifera, assembly GCF_055691185.1. NCBI lineage: Eukaryota > Metazoa > Chordata > Amphibia > Anura > Myobatrachidae > Crinia > Crinia signifera. Next base: position 178,667,736 of record NC_139220.1, read on the forward strand.
GTGTCCATTTACACGGGTCCTCTACCCGGATAGGACCCGTGTAAGGGCCGGTGTAAATGGTCCCGCTGCGGGTCCAGTCACCCGCAGCGGGTCCACAGCGTGCAGCGCTGGGGAAGCTGTCCCCAGGTGCTGCGGGAGGAGGGGGGTCCCTGTGCAAGCTGAGGGGAGCGGGGTACCTGTCAGACTGAGGTCGGAGCGGGAGGGGATGATGTGCGCCGCTGCCACCGCTGTCCCCGGGTGCTGAGAGGAGGGTGTTGTCTGCAGCTGCTGAGGGGAGGTGGGGGTACCTGTCAGACTGAGATCGGAGCCAGAGGGGATAATGTGCGCTGCTGCTGTAACTCCCCTCGGATATATATATATATATTTATTATACCCCCCTTGGCAACGAGCAAGCATTTTTAACGACATCCACGAGGAAAGGCAGGGCTGACCCAGGTTCAGTGTAAATGGTGCAGACCCAGGTCTGACCCAGGTCGAAGTGCTGTGTAAATAGGGTATAAAGCAGGGTCAGACCCTGGAAACTCCAGCGTTCAAAGACCAGGGTCCGACCAGGGTTTTTGGTGTAAAAGGGGTATTACTTACTTGCTGCTGCTGATTCCTCTCTCTATACTACCAAGCATCTGACTTGCCTTCCTCATTGCTTATCTGCCTTTAAGTCACCTAAATATTGACTCCTAGATCCCTTTCCTCCTCTGTAGTTTCATATATAGTGCCAGTAATAATATATTGGAGTTTTGAGACCCAAGTGCAGGATTTTGCAAGTGCCAAAGTCTAGTGCCCCTGCTGCAGACCCTGAGAATACTTGTGATCCATAAGAGATGCAATATTCTTCTTAAAACTGCAGTTTTTGCAGAATTGAATGCATACATCTGCTGCAGCCCTCTAACTAGCTGTAACCATTAAAAGGGGAATATGTATTTGATATCCTAAAACTCTGAAAAATATAATGACATTTTGAGGTCTAGAATCTAGATATTGTGGTATATGTATAAACATGGCATTTTCATTATCTCATGAGCCACAGACCAGGTGAGTTGGGAGATGGAAGTGCCATTCACAGTGCTTTTTAGATCATAGACACTGCAGGGAGTGCAGGACTTACCTTGTGCCAATGGTTATTGTATCAATGATCTTCTGATTGCACTAATGATACTACACATAAATATGCATGATAAAAATACAACATGTTTCTGTGTGAATTGTACTGTAGTGTTTGACCATTACTCAGAGGCATCATTAGCCTCCCTGACACCCAGTGTGCTTAAAGTGTGTGGCAGGAAAATAAGCATATCCTTGCTGGAAGGGGCATGTTTCACACACCGACTCCTGTTTTTGGCACTCTGGGGGTCCAGGAAGTGCGGGCTTCTTAACATTGACAGGAGCCATGTGCTGTATGTAATGTTACCATAGAGTAAGAGCTGGCATTTTAGTGTCACCCCCTCAGCGGGTGACACCCAGGTTTGGTCCACAATCCATTTGTGATGCCACTGTCCTCACTATGAACCTCTGCTTACAAGCTATGTTAATTTTAAGATGTAAAGAAGCCAGGTGTTTGCCAGAGTATTTAACTTTGCTATCTTTATAGTGAACAAATAATTTGCAAATATTTGTTAACTCAGTAGCAATTTTACATGAAATGAAACAAAACCACATAAAATATAAGTACACCTCGTAATAATACTGTACTTCATTAACAATCCAAATTACAATGGCAGGAATGTACTGACCTCATTATAGTATTATTGCTAACTTTTCGTAAAAAAATGTAATTGTGTCAATAAATGTACTAAAAAGTTAAATTTTGCTAAGCAAATTGCAATATATATATATATATATATATACAGTATATATATATATACACACACACACACACACACACACACGTAGATATATATATATCTACGTGTGTATATATATATATATATATATATATATATATATCTTATACATTTAGCCAGATCTGTCACTCATCCCCTGTGTATATAACGATCCCAACCAGCGGGATACACAAACCCGCCCCCCCCCCCAGGGAAAAGTGTTCTATGTGTATAACGTTCTACACACTCCAAACCCTTGACATCACCTCCCCCCGCCCAGCCAGGGCTACAGTACACGCCCACCATCCACCATTACTCCACAGCCACCATCACTCCGGCACACCCCCCCTCTGCCAGCAACCCCCCCCCTCCGACACCCGCAACCCCCTCCTGCGATTCACGGGTCCCCCGCGCCCCCCCTCCCGCGATTTGCGGGCCCCACCCGTGACCCCCCCTCCCGCTATTCACGGCACCCCCCGCTGACCCCCTCCCACAATTTGCAGCCCCCGCGATCCCCCCTCCCGCGATTCACAGCACCCCCACGCCCCATCCCTCGATTCGCCGCGCCCCCTCCGTGATTCGCTTCGCCCACCTCCCGCGATTTGCAACCCCCGCCTCCTCCCGCGATTCACGGCACCCCCCTCCTGCGATTTGCGGCCCACCCGCGACCCCCCCTCCCGCAATTCCAACCCTCCCTCCCGCAATTCTACCCCCCCTGCGCCCCCTCCCGTGATTTGTGCCCCCCCCCCCAAAAAAAAAGTGTCCCCCACCCTCCTCTTTAGTCCCCCTTATGTCCACACACCCCTATCACTACCCAGCCTCCTGTTTTCCTGTGTCGTGACCTCCGCCAGTGGGGAGCCGCTGACTCAAAAACACCCTACTATACTATTGCACACACACACCTATACAACACGCACTCACCCCCCCCCCCCCCACACCCACAAATGTCACGGTACCCTCCACACTATCAATGTACATCTTACTCTGTAACCGCTTTTTAATTCAACAAAACAATACACACCCCCTTCCAAATCATATGCTCTCTATTAAACACATTTCACCTATAACTCAAGTAGCAATACAGGCATCTTTCATACAATTCTAACCATATGTCTCACAATACAAACGTTCACAAATTAAGGGGGCGCAACCCCTTACGACGGTGTGAAGAGCGCCTGTAGGGCTCGATGAATCACCTAGTATATACATATATACACACATTATATATACAGTATACACACACACACATAATGCAAAATTATATTATTTTAATAACTTATTCAAAACCTGGGACGCCTGGAAACTTTTAAAAAAGGTTGACTCATTGCAACTCACTTGTTGTATCCGTTCATTCCCAGATGTTAAAAATTTCAGCTGAGGAGGGATTACACATACATGATAATATCTATTGGATAAGGTTAAAACCTTAGAGATTTGAACTATTTTGACATTGGCAAATTATATGAATACATAGTAAGGAAATCAGATTAAATGAAAAACAGCCATTTAAGCTTTGAGGTAAAATTAGAGCGTTTTTAAATAAATATAAATTTCAATAATAGTGAAACAATAAATTTGTTAGTATGGCATCACTGCAGTTCTCAGAAAAGCTCATTTGTGTACTGGAACATGTGAATGAGCAGTTCATTTATTCTAGTATACATCTACAGTATGAAGAATTACCTAAACACAAAAACTTCTATGATTTCATTGTGACATAAAAGAATGCAGAGTGAGCAGTTATTTTGGAGAAAAGAACAAGGGTTAATTTTTATTTTATTTTTTATTATACAATAAGTAAGAGCATGCAGCAATTTGCTTTGAAAAATATATTGCTTTTCTTATAGAATTACTGTGTAGGGACAAGGTTGCGGTTGAACTACAGTAATTCCACCTCACCATTCAAACTCAGTTGCACCTCATCCCCCCCACTCTTTTACCCCTGGATATTGGAGGTACGACTGGATATCATTTAGCATTAATTATGCTATTAGAGACACAATGACCTGTGCCTCCACCGTTTTTCAGTTCTCAAATTACCTTTATCTTTGATTGCCTGATGCCTATACTCAGTAAGCACCAGCCATCAGAAGGGACATTTGTGACTTGTGTCGCCTCGTACACACAGGGCGACACCTGCCTCCGTGTTGACGGACATGCTAAGCACAGCTCACTCGAAACACAAGCGATGAATCCGCGATGTGTGTGAGTGATCTGTGCTGATTGGGGTTATGACTATTATTTATAGGCAAGACCCCGCTGATCTAGCAAGCTGGTGGCGATAGCGACGGGCGGCAGTGTTCACTGACTGGAGCCACTGGAGACTGGAGTGTTCGGTGCTTCATTTTTAGTCAGATCGCTTAGAAATGGGTTTAAAATCACCCCGTGTGTATGCCTCTTTACATTTATTTGTTACATAATGTATACTGTATGTGTGATAAAATCGTTTCAAGTTATTTTTTTTTTAATAACAATTTTTATTAGGCAATTTTTATCACTACAATAATAACAAAATGTTGTGTTCCCATCACATCATGACTCAAGAAACAATTTTGAGTCCAGCTCAAAAATATTCCACACATTACCAGTTTTACATTTTTTGTCATAAATAACATACAAATATCCAGCTAAATAGCATAAGAGTATCATACTGATACTCCTCCATATAACATATATTATCTATTAACAAAAATAATAATAATAATAATAATAATAACTTTAATCCCCCCTTCCCCCCTTTCCCCCCCAGCAGGAATCCCAACAGGTCCTCTCAGGTTATTGAATGCAACAAGTAGTTCCTTCAAACATGCGTCTTTGTCGCACAATCCAATGAATCAATATACACTCCACTTCTTATAAAACTTTTTGACCCCATTCTGGATGTATAACTTTCTTAGCCACCGTTATCACTATAGTTAGGAAAGGAACCAACTCCCTCTTCCTGCCCTTAAGATCCCAAGTGAAGAAATTAGCCAGTAACATGGCCAATGGGTCTTTAGTCAATTTTAATTTACATATCCCATTAATATATCCCATTAATTTCTCACTTATTCACTTTTTACTATAGTAAAATGCTGACTGAGTACCTTTACATTTCAGACATAGGCCCACCTCCTCGGGTACAAAGTGCTTACGCGGCGCCTGCGAAATGTAGGCCTGTGTAAGGTTTTCAAATATACCTCTTGTAGCATGGCCAATTGCAGAGTTTTCATTGTTTTTTCTAGGTGTTTAGATAAAGTATCATGTAACCGATGGGATATAGAGCTTCCACATCTCAGCTGCCTTTGACCATATAGCCTCAGGAGTCGTCGGGAGAATATATATATCTATCTATATCTATATATATATATATATATATATATATATATATATATAGATAGATAGATAGATAGATAGATATATATAGATATATATATATAAAATGCAGTCTATAAGGCCCAGTGGCACTAAGCACAAAAATAACCTGTAAAGGATCCTGTTCATTGTCCCTAAATATAGGAGGAGGCATGGTCTGAACATAATGCCTGGCCTGCAAATACATATAAAATTCCTTATTGGTGACAGAGAACTTGGATATCAGATCTTGGAATGTACGAATGTTTCCCCCTGGGTTGAACCCATATTTTATGGAGAATATTCCCCTATCTCTCCATGTGAGAAACGGTGGCCCAGAAAGACCAGGTACAAAGTTAGGATTACCCCACAATGTGGCATATTTCATCACACTGTGTCTGCGACCCAGTTTCTTGTTTATGGCCTGCCATACCAGGTACGTGTCCCTAAGCAGTACATCCTGCAGGGCTTGTGGGGGCAGAGACACCTTAGGAGTATGTAGCAGCACCGCTGTAGAATATGTGGGGAATATGTCAGCATGTAGAGTTTTGTGTGTATAGCTATCAGTGTCCTGTAGCCAATCTAAGATATACCTCAAAAATACTGAATGAGTGAACGCGGTCAGGTGTGGAATTCCTAACCCCCCCTCCGCCCTTCTGGAATAAAGCTTATATCTAGATATGCAGGCTTTTTTCCCTAGCCAGAGAAAACTAAAGAATGCAGCAGTGACCCTCTTGATATCCATTTTGGACAATCTGATTGGTATAATCTGAGTACAATAGGAAAGCTTCGGGAACACAATGGACTGCAGTACCGCTGCTTGTCCCATCAGGGATAAAGGAAGAGATCTCCATGCCTCGAGCTGCCTCCGAATACCTGCATAATACCATCAAAATGAATCTGGTATATTTGGGACAATTTATTAGGTACATTAACGCCTAAATATTTAATGGCGCGGGTATTAATTTTAAACTGTGAGAGAAGTGACATAGAAGACCCAACCGCGGTTAGTGGCGGCACTAGGAGGACTTCTGATTTATGAAGGTTAGCTCTATATCCTGCAAATGTTCCAAAGTCCTACAAAAGTTTTAAGGCTGTCGGGATCGACGACTCTAGGTCCGATACAAAAAGCAACATGTCGTCGGCAAATAAACCTATTTTCAGGTTAGTGGTACACACCCTGATCCCCCTAAATGATGGGTGAGAACGAATCGCTATAGCCAATGGCTCTAACGCTAATGCAAATAGATGGGGTGACAAGGGGCACCCCTGTCTAGTCCCCTTCTGAATCAGGAAGTGTGAGGATATATAGCCATTACATGCTACCTGCGTCAGTGCATTGTGAAATAGCAAACAAAGAAGTTCTACAAACTCCTGGGGGAATTCAAAGTGGCTCAGAGATTCGAATAGGTAGTCCCACGCTTCGGGTTCACGTTGATCATGGCGTGGCGTTAACAATGGGGGGGGGGGGGATTGAATGAAAAATGTTGTCTGGGGGGCATTTAACATTGGGGCCAATGTAAAATCGGGTCTCAGGGACCATTTAACATTGGTTCCAATGTAAAAAATCGGGTCGGTTGGGTCAATCACATTGCATGCAATTTGGTTGGCCCGATTTTTGCAACCCGATTGCATACAATTAAAATCGGTGAAGCCGTGCTAGGAAACAAGTACCGTAAAATACAAATCTATTGCTTGAGTTCATGGCAGCGCGTAGCATAATGAACCTGTCATAAAGCATTTCTTTATATTAAATATGGAAGTTATCAAAAATCAAAATCAAATTGTGAAAAATCAAATAGTTATACTAAGATAAAATAGAAAGTAGATCTATAATAAATACCATTCTCAATATCTGATATGGAATATACTAAACAGACATTAGAAGCTGATATTGAGAAATATTTTTGGCATAAATCTTCAATAAATATTTACTTTTTTATGTCTGAAAGAATATTTAATTTTTTTAGTGGCCTTTTACAGAATTTACTGATTTTCTTTTATATATTTCTTTGTAATATTTCAGTTTGGCACAGAAAATATGAGTGCAAATATGATTTTGCTTAACATTAATAATCTAAAAATTTGAAGTTTTTTGTAACATTTGATATCCATTTCAAAACAGCAACAATAAAAATTGGCTTGTAGAATAATAATAATAGCAATAATATTGTCACAGAAAAAAAATAAAATATTTATTCACTGGCTCAATACTAAGAGGGGCATTCAATTAGTCGCAATAGCTTCACCACCTTGAATCCTGACCATAATACATTTCTAGACAAACGTATGACTGTTACTAAATAGTCTGTGTGTAATATTTTGGATGCAAAAACAGAAAAGCAGCGGAAGTTCACAGCTTTGCGAGCCATGTAATGCCACCCACCGCCTGTGCAAATGCCCGCCCCTGCTAAAAGTTTTGCATAAACATCCATTCGCAGGCTTGCGTGAGAGCCCAAAATCATTAGATGGTTGCCAATCATCGAATGATTTCTGTAGCGCTCGCTAATCTAAGTCACATTCACGCTCCGAGAAAAGGACAGGCAGCTGACAGCCGGTGATGGCCGCCCCCATTCGCATGGCGATGCTCATCGGTTTCCTGGGTGCACCCAGCATTTTCCTAGGTACACCCAGGAAACACTGGGTGTTTGCATGTGAATGCCCCCTGGCCACCTACTCCATGCCACCCCCCCAACTCCGAGGGCACCCGCAGAGAAGACCTGCACATGGGCATATTCGCTTCACCATCAAACTCCCTGTACAAATGTACAGGGAGAATTGTATCAGCGGATACATTTTGAGGGGTTTTTATGTTTATATTTAAGACACACATACAGTATTAAATGTGTTTTCCAAGAATAAAAGTAATAATAATAATAATACTAAAATAATAAGGCATTTAGTCACAGTGCCATAATTAGGTGTGTGCGAGTGGTGCTGCTGACCAGTGTGCAGGGTGGCCCAGCACAAGCTGCTCAAGCATAACACCCAGGGATGCCTCACATAGTTGGGATGTGGTCGATAGGTTGACAGTAATTAGGTACACTGTCAATAGATCAACCACTATTGGTCGACAGTCAAAAGGTCGACACATGAAAATGATTGACATGGTCAAAGGGGCGACACTACCACTAGGTAACTGGAAAATTGGAAATGGTCGACATAAGCTTTCCATGTATTTTTTTGAAGGTTTTATTTATACGAGGACATAGAGGGAAAATATAATAGTGTGCCCGAGGCATGGTGAATGAAGTGAGCCATGTGAGGCGATGCAGTACAATTATATTGAGTCCATGTCGACTTATGTTGATATAGTCACCAAAAACCATGAAAAACTCATGTCAACCTTTTCTATGTTGATCCCTTCCATGTCAACCTATTGCTTTTGTCGACCTTTTGACAATATTGACCTAATGCATTTCAACCTTTTTTTATGTGTTGAACAATAGCGGTCAACTTATTGACTGTCAACTTAATTACTGTAGACCAGGCATGGCCAACCCGTGGCCCTAATGCTGTTGTGAAACTACACATCCCAGCATGCCTTGCCATGGTTTCAACATTCCCTAATAGCAAAACTGGCAAGGCATGATGGAACTTGTAGTTTCACAGCAGCTGGAGGGCCATAGTTTGGACATGCCTGCTGTAGACTATATGACCCATACCACACAAAGTATGGCTAAGTGCCAGGTACATTTATTTTCCCTGATCCTGAAAGCCAATCCCCTTTACATAACATAATAATTACACATGTTCAAGGGGTGGAGACAGCACAGGAAGAAACAGGTTAAGGTTATATATATTTTAATTTAACATTAATATAATTAAGTATTATATGTGTTTGTGTGGAACAGTGTGTGTTTTACATGCAAGGATAAGAAAATTACATATTACATTCAGCTAATATTTGTGAGTTTCTTTCAATGCATACTTCACTACTGTATTGTGCTCCTCTCCGTGAAAAGCAGAGGGGGCGGTGCTTAAATTACATAAAATTACATTGTTTGCATAAATGTATCCCCGCCCCCTCCCAAAGCACCCATATCATCATCATTCTTCTCTGCCACCAAGGGGAATGCAGGGTTCAGATAAGAAGCAAGAAACTTGCCCACATTTAGGTAGGTTGGGAGGGCCACCAGATTTTCAGGAACATTCTGGAAAGTATGATCCACAGTATTAGTGAAAGTGACATTTTCAAGTCATGTTTCCAGTTTTTACGTCTAGTTAAAAGCCATTTAGTATCAGACTAGAAATGATTTGCAGGTGCCTTTATTACTATTTCACTGCAGGCTACCAAAATTATATAATGTTATTGAAATTTCTTGATTTAAGAGGTCTTCTGAAAGCTGTTCAATATTTATCAATTTAACCAAGTTATAAACACATTAGATATGTCAGCAGACACATCTGAAGTTTGAAGCTGAGTAAGGGTTTTGGCTCAAATTAAAATAATATCAAGCATTCCTATTTTCCTGGCTGGGCATCCGCTAGTATGTCCAAAAGCAGCATACAAAATATAATGATGTAATTCTTGAATAATGTTCAAGTAACACCCAGCTGCTACATTTACAAAGTATGAGGCAGTAAAAATAATGGCATTTCACATTTTTAACAAGCTGAATTTTAAGTACAGTAGATCATTGCATTTGTGTGGTTTGTTCGCTAAAGGGTGAGATGTACTGTTCTTGGAATGGATTTTACCTTTAGTACATTTGTTATGCATTTTAATGTTCTGTTTTCTACATACACTTATTAATAAATATAGTGGCTAGAAAAGTGTTTAACTTCTTTGGGAGTTTTTACATTTTATTTTATTCATGCCACCAAAGAATATAAAATATTATAATATATACTATAATGATTCACGGTTTATTCCACATTGAGAGGCTGTATAAATTGTAATTGTGGACAGAGGAATGCCACATTGAACACTGCCATTTCACTTGTGAATCCATTTCACCTGCTATCACTTAATAGGTGGTTCTAAAAAGTTGTTCATAGTCATTGTGATTGGCCACTACCTTGTTGTTAGAGGACATACCTACATTTATAAATTGTGTGGAAGACACATTTTTATTGGATTGATTCATTGCCCCTGATGAAGTCCTAAGGGACGAAACGCGTCGGGTTGCGGATTTGTACTATATGTGGCATTTTTAAACAACTTGAAACTGTGGATGAAATCCCATATGCTGGAAAAAACTTTCAATAAATGTATACTTGTTTATAACTAATTTTTATTGATGTATGTACATAGCCACTAAGTGGTGTTTTCAGTAATAGCGCACCTCTATTCCTTTCTTATATATATATATATATATATATATATATAGAGTCAGTCCAAGCAACGGAGGCACTCCTGGAACTTGTAGTACAACATCAGAAGAGACAGAGGTCTGGGGGAAACGTTTTGGTCCTTTAATATGACCGTTTTCAAGCGTTTTAAAGGGAGCTTGAAAACGGTCATATTAAAAGGACCGAAACATTTCCCCCAGACCTCTGTGTCTGTGTCTTCTGTTGTTGTACTACAAGTCCCAGGAGTGCCTCCGTTGCTTGGACTGTATGTTTGGTGTAGCAATACACTTAGGCAGGCACCCGGGCATTACCCATTTGGGACAGCTACCCTGGAGTGCCGATCATCTTCTCTGTATGTATGTATATATATATATATATATATATATATATATATATATATATATAAAAATATATAGATAACAGTATGAATCATACAGCGGCACTCCACAGACGATTTAAAAGAGGTGCTTTATAGTGTCCCAACGTTTCGGGGGATGGATACCCCTTTATCAAGGTGTACAAAGTGCAACAGAACCACACAAAAAACGAACTTAAATACTTACATACAATGCGCTGGCATCTCCTCACCTGGCGTGGGGCGGCCGCACAGCTTCCAGCGCGTCTTCCGGTGCGTGCAGACGTCTCTGGACTCAGCCGGATGACGTCATTCCGCAACCCAGCAAAGTTGTTCCGTTGCCTGGAGACCCTGGAACGCATCTGGAGCGCACCGCGCCGCTGTCCACTTCTGGGGAGATCTGCCAATACACATACCATAATATAAACATAGAATAAACAACATGCAATGTGAAAACATATTCGTGCAGTATCAAGGATAAAATACGATGTCCAGAACTTATCTGGGCAATATTAGTGCATAATTAAGATGTCTTTTAGAACAATACTAAAAGGCAATATATACAGTGCAATAAAGTAATCTGAAATCTAATACAGGTTAATAAATAGGCAATGAATGGGCATATCACTTTTATCAGGACATAATTTAAACGGCACCTAGCATTAACTGAATCATAATTTATAGTGCTATGGAGCCATAGGTATGAAGTTGCCATGTGGTGTCATCTGTCAGTATGGTAGGATCTAGTAACTACACAAGATGGCCCACTTAGTATCCAAATGTATTGAGGTTGAACCTCTCGTTTAACCCATGTGGTTTACATGTGTTAAGTTGGAAGATCCAGCGTGCTTCCCTTTTTAATAGGGCACCTGCCCTATCGCCCCCCCGCTTGGAGGCTGGGATGCAATCTATTGCCATATGTTTGAAATCACTTAATTTATGCCCACTTTCCACAAAGTGTTTTGCTATGGGCTGATCAATAGATTTACCCCGAAGTGCATTACTTATGGCAGATCTATGAAGAGCCATGCGCTCCCTCATAGTTCTTATTGTCTTACCAACATATAGAAGATGACACGGGCATGTAGCAATGTATACTATATGCGTGGATGTACAATTTAATACATGCTTGATCTTGTATGTCTTATCCCTTTTGGAATTTTGAAATGTATTGCCCGTAATCATATGATGGCATGTTGTGCACTTCAGGCACTTATAGCACCCATGTGGTTTCGTCAAGAAGTGGGTACTGGGGTCTTCCTTCCCAAAGTCCGTTATGTCCGTGTGGACCACAAAGTTCTTGATGTTTCTCCCTCTTCTGAAGACCGCCATGGGTTTGGTCTCTCTGAGGTCAGTCAGTCCCTTGTCCGTTGATACGATGGGCCATAGGGCTCTTGAAGCTCTTTTTATTACTCTGCTTGAGGTGGTATAGTCAGATACCCACGGAATGACTTTGCACGCATCACCAGCGACCGAGACATATTGGGAGAGGAACTGGATAAAGTAATTACCAAATTCCTTGAGAGAGGCTACAGACTGAAGGAGCTGTTACAACACAAGACTGAAGTTATGCAAATTAAAAGAACGCAGTTGCTACTGCCTAGTGAGAAACACAAGCCCAAAGTCATTCCGTGGGTATCTGACTATACCACCTCAAGCAGAGTAATAAAAAGAGCTTCAAGAGCCCTATGGCCCATCGTATCAACGGACAAGGGACTGACTGACCTCAGAGAGACCAAACCCATGGCGGTCTTCAGAAGAGGGAGAAACATCAAGAACTTTGTGGTCCACACGGACATAACGGACTTTGGGAAGGAAGACCCCAGTACCCACTTCTTGACGAAACCACATGGGTGCTATAAGTGCCTGAAGTGCACAACATGCCATCATATGATTACGGGCAATACATTTCAAAATTCCAAAAGGGATAAGACATACAAGATCAAGCATGTATTAAATTGTACATCCACGCATATAGTATACATTGCTACATGCCCGTGTCATCTTCTATATGTTGGTAAGACAATAAGAACTATGAGGGAGCGCATGGCTCTTCATAGATCTGCCATAAGTAATGCACTTCGGGGTAAATCTATTGATCAGCCCATAGCAAAACACTTTGTGGAAAGTGGGCATAAATTAAGTGATTTCAAACATATGGCAATAGATTGCATCCCAGCCTCCAAGCGGGGGGGCGATAGGGCAGGTGCCCTATTAAAAAGGGAAGCACGCTGGATCTTCCAACTTAACACATGTAAACCACATGGGTTAAACGAGAGGTTCAACCTCAATACATTTGGATACTAAGTGGGCCATCTTGTGTAGTTACTAGATCCTACCATACTGACAGATGACACCACATGGCAACTTCATACCTATGGCTCCATAGCACTATAAATTATGATTCAGTTAATGCTAGGTGCCGTTTAAATTATGTCCTGATAAAAGTGATATGCCCATTCATTGCCTATTTATTAACCTGTATTAGATTTCAGATTACTTTATTGCACTGTATATATTGCCTTTTAGTATTGTTCTAAAAGACATCTTAATTATGCACTAATATTGCCCAGATAAGTTCTGGACATCGTATTTTATCCTTGATACTGCACGAATATGTTTTCACATTGCATGTTGTTTATTTTATGTTTATATTATGGTATGTGTATTGGCAGATCTCCCCGGAAGTGGACAGCGGCGCGGTGCGCTCCAGATGCGTTCCAGGGTCTCCAGGCAACGGAACAACTTTGCTGGGTTGCGGAATGACGTCATCCGGCTGAGTCCAGAGACGTCTGCACGCACCGGAAGACGCGCTGGAAGCTGTGCGGCCGCCCCACGCCAGGTGAGGAGATGCCAGCGCATTGTATGTAAGTATTTAAGTTCGTTTTTTGTGTGGTTCTGTTGCACTTTGTACACCTTGATAAAGGGGTATCCATCCCCCGAAACGTTGGGACACTATAAAGCACCTCTTTTAAATCGTCTGTGGAGTGCCGCTGTATGATTCATACTGTTATCTATCCTACTGTGCCAGGAGGCACCCACAGCAGTTGCTAGAAGTTCTGGGAGTGCCAGGCTGAATGTGCATATAAAAATATATAGATAGATAGATAGATAGATAGATAGATAGATAGATCTACATGTTGCTTGATAGGACTAATTTTGATTGTATATACACTGTACTGTTGATATTACTGGTTCCATACTAGTATCTGTGAGATTGTACACTCTATATTGTCAGGAACATATGATCTTCTATAGGTTAAGCATATATTCTGGGAATATCTTGCTTTCCATTAAAACAGTAAAAGGTGTTTTCATCTATTTTTATAATAACTGTGCTCCCTTGCTTGTTCCAAAGGCAATACAAGGCAATGGGGTAAGGCTCATAGGGTGGACAGTAATAAGGTCAACAGTCATTAGGTCAACAGGCCATAGGTCAACACCTGGAGAAGGTCGACATACCTTAGGTTGACAAGGTCAAAACGTCAACACAAGCAACAGGCTGACATGGAATAGGTCGACCTGAAGAAGGTTGACACAAGTTTCCCATGTTAGTTGTAGTCTATGTTGACATGGACACCTTATAAGTGTACCGATTCGCTCACCATGCTTCAGGCACAGTATTATAATCTAACTCTACTCTATGTCCACTTGGAGTTTGGTATAGTATGAAAAAAAAAAACAATTTTTAAAAAAAAAACCTTAAAAACCCATGTCAACCGTTTTTTGGTGACCTTTTCCATGTTGACCTATTGCTTATGTCGAGCCTTTGACCATGTTGACTTAAGGTATGTCGACCTGTTCCATGTGTCAACCTATGGCCTGTCGACCAAGAGCGGTCTACCTATTTACTGTCAAGCTTATTGCTGTCGACCTGCCGATTGCGTCCCAGGCAATGAAGGCGATTTGTTTAGCCACCCACTGACACGAAATTACCTAGAGACAAGTTCAGTATTATTTTCTGCTTGTGTCCACCCACAATATTAGCAATGCATGTAAGGATGACTTAATATAAATTCATATACATTATTAACATTAATATTCTGATGTAAAGGAATAAAAAAAATATATATTTGTGAACACTAACAGAGATATTACTTCCTAAACACATATAGTAATATTCTAGAGCAGAAAGAATACATACAGTATTCTCTATCACAGTGAGTTATGAGTACAATAAAGGGTGATCTGTTTTACATTGCCTAGAATAGAACAAACAGATTTGACAGTCAAAGAACAGGCAAATATTTTAGAATGGCCTCATAAATTCTTCACCTTTAACTACAAAATTGATTTATGACTCGTCAAAAGCAATACAGCAGAGTAAGGTTTATGGTCATTTACACATTTCCACCACCTACCTATATATTTATCTCTCAATCTACATTACATAGTATTTTGTTATTCGCAAGTGTCAGTGATGAACATTACAGGTTGGCTGTACATTTCTATACTATTGGGTTTTAGGTTATGTTTTAGAAATGGCCATTGCATCAAATTACATTTGTGGACATTTACGTAAAGTTATGCGATTGAAAAAAGTGGTGTTGGAAAGAACGATAAGATTCAGATCTTTTCCACTAAACCCATTTTCATAAATGTTTGTAGGGTATCCTCGATACTGCCTCTATTTGTGAGGACCAGAATTTGCTTCTAATCCAGAGATGGATACTATGTTTGTGCACTACAGTGATTTTTTTTTGTTTTTTTTTGTACTGAGCTTGCGTCACAATTGGGTACCAATGTAGTTGCTTAGTTGAGATGGACATTCTAAGCCTAAACAGGTTTCTTTAAAGTTAGAGTGCCATCTCTGTACACATCACGATGCAGTGGCTTCGCCAGTAGGGAAAAGACACAAGCAGTGGCGGATCCAGAGGGGGCGGGCTACAGCACAGTTCAAAATTAAAATAGGGGAACGACCCCCCATTGCCACCAACTGCCATTCCAAACTGACTCACTGGCAGTAGGTGTGGCTCCCCTATTTGAATTTTGCACTGTGCTGCAGCCCCTCCTCTGAAAACGCCACTGGACATAAGACTTTATAAAGTTTGCCATGGGAAAAAAAACTGTGTAAGTCTTGTGTTTTTGCCCTTTTGACAAAGCCACTGCATAGGGAGTTTCATTACTTAAAAACTCTGGGGGCACCGCAAACCCAGTGCTGCCCATATTTCAAATATGACAGCAGCCATAATGTTGGTCTAACAACATTACCAACCCATCAATCTGAATTATAGTTATCTAGTGCGGATTTATCACCCTCTTCATCATCATCTCTGCAAACATTCCAGTAGCTGCTGCATTGGCATATATTTTTTTTCAGTACCACTGCGCAGTTGTAAATGCAAATGCTGCACTTAACTATAATGACTTATTAATGTTACCATTTTTACTATAGTGCAATTATATTTGGCAACACATTACAGAGAATATTTACTTACGTACAGACTAGAAGGATATTTGGACAATTTGTCATCTTGGAAAAATAAATTGTACCCTCAATTGCACACTCCCATGGACGACATACGATATTGTTGATTGACCGTACTGCACAGTGAATCAAACGATATTGGGCCTAATTCAGAGTTGATCACATAAGCAAAATCTTCCTAAAATGGGCAAAACCATGTGCACTGCATCTGGGGTAAATGTAACATGTGCAGAGAGCGATAGATTTCAGCGTTTTATATTGCTTCTGTGCAGGGTAATACTGGCTCCACTTCAGATTTCATTTTGAACATTATGGGGCAGATGTATAAACGGTCGTTATGGGGGAGAAGGGGTATTAGCGCACGTTATGTGCACTGATACCGCTTCTCCCCCATGTATGACGCGGCCGGGATGCGGTAATGGACAGGGGCGCTATGCGCCCCTGTCCATATCGGCGCTGCTATCAAAATGATAGCAGGCCGAATGTATGAACGGTCAGCATCGCTGACCGTTCCGCACGAAGCCGTACTAAACAGCAGGGAAAGCGCTGTCCCTGCTGTTAGGTCTGGGCTGCGATGGGGATCTCGCGTGAACAGCGAGATCCCGCGCATGCCCAGTGCTGCCGGCCGGGGGACAGGAGATAGCGCATCAGTATTAACTGATGCGCTATCTTCAGAAAGGGACATCGCCGAAGGGGGGAGTTAACGCTCCCCCGCTTCGGCAGACAAGATGTTAATACATCTTGTCGATGTCCCTTCCTGCTTCGCCTCGCTATTGAGGCGAAGCAGGAAGTATCATAGCGGCGCGATAAGCGCTGCTATGATACATCTGCCCCAAAGTACCTTACCTAAATCCAGGCCCCCATCCACTGTCACCAGATTCTGAGAGATCAGGCTGAGAAAATAGGTGAAAAGTGGCAAATTTGGATGTGTTTAACATCTGATTCAATGTGTACAGTAGTCACATAAGTATAAGGTCTGACCTCTGACATGGGCAGCACACCGGTAGCAGGGAATAGGATTGCATGCGATATATCGCATATAAAAAGGACCACAGGCGATATATTGCTTGAGGATGGTTCGGCTGCGACTTCTCCCCTTGAAGTCGCAGTAATGGATGGGGGCTTTTCCTCTCTCATATGTTACATTTGCCCCACCTGCAGTGCACATGGTTTTGTTTATTTGAGAAAGAATTTGCTCTTTGCGATCAACTTTGAATCAGGCCCAAAGTGTACAGCTATGCATAATACAATGTAGGATGGAACAAGAGATTGGTTTGATGTTCATTAAATCATACAATGCGCACCACCCATCTATGATGTTCCTGGGTAAAGGAAAATCACCCTAACCATAGCCATGATTGCCGGTTGTGTCCTGATGTGCACACTGCCTTACTTCTTTCCTTGTCTCCTTGTCCATTGCAAATAAGGGGGGGGGGGGGGGGAGGCATACAAACTCCACACTTAAATCAGACAACCTTTCACCCCAATGGCTCTCAGATTATACAGCTGTCTCAGAGGACAGGAATGTAAAAGGCAAAATGTAATCTATCTACTGAAACCTGTAGTTGTCAGAACCATTGTTGTGATCATGATGTGATTCGTTTTCACTAAATTATAAATATGGTAGAATGTTTGCTTTATAATAAAATAATCCTTCATTAAATTTTTTTTTTTTTTTTGCTCTTTAGTCCATTCGTTAATGTTCATACTCAGGTGCATATAATATATTAATTTCACTAATGTCATCTTCGCTCATAGCTCATACTGTATCAAAATTACACATAAATAAATCTATGCCAATCAAAAAATATATGATCCAAACAATTTAAAAAAAAACCAAATGCCTTTCACAAGGTCACAAAACTGTACGTAAAATTAAATACATTTAGGTAAAATGACAAAAGTTTGACAGACATGTACCTAGATACAGTAGATTAAATGTAAAGAACATGCATGCTTTAGCCCTGACAAAAACAACATACCTGTGACCGAAGTCCGACTCTTATAAAAATGCAAAGTGGATCAAATGCTCCAGTTCCACAAGCCACAAGGTGAGTCCTATTGTAATGGTGAAGTACGCGGATAAAATTTGCGCATTCTCTCTGAGGATAAATGTACAATTATATGGTGTAAGTAAATAATCCTGTTGTCAGAATTTACACATAAACAATTATAGATACTGTATTTTTATTATGTTGAATATTGTGTTATAGGATAATGTTGGAAAGATGTTATGCTTTTATTAAACTTCAGAACTAAATATAGCACTATGTCCGCTCCAAACAAACATATAAATACGTATTTACCGCGGGTCTCCCTTTCCTGTAGCAGTCCTCAATCTGTTGGTCTGTACTGGGCCAATTTATCTAACAGAAGGAAACAAAATGTTTTATTAGTATTGAGCCGAATGTTTATTGTCAGAACAAATTATGAAAATATTGGTACTTGTTTCCTAGCACGGCCACAATCTTGTGGATCGTGTACCTTTAAGTTAAGGTACACGATCCACACGATGGACCTGATTTCCTTTGAAATCAGGTCCATTTTGCCGGCTAAGACACAATATCGGGGGCATCGCGTCGGTCGGGACCATTAACATTGGTCCCGACGCGACCGACGCGATGCCCCCGATTTTTCCATAGGCTTCAATGTTAAAAAATATTTTAACATTGAAATCGTGTCGGGAAAGGTAAAATATCGGGGGCATCGCGTCGGTCGGGACCGTTAACATTGGTCCCGACGCGATGCCCCCGATTTTTCCATAGGCTTCAATGTTAAAATATTTTTTAACATTGAAATCGTGAGAAAATGTGAAAAATGTGAAATGGGCCAATATGACCCATTTCACATTATAGATGTCCCCGTCGTCACCCCACGATAGACGCCAACCCGAAAGGGTGGCGAGCACAGCGAGCCCGCGAGGGGCGGCGGTGCGCGTCCTCCGACCTTTTCATTCCCCTACTATCCACGTCGGCGTGGAGTTGAGAATAGAATAGTGTGGCGAGCGCAGCGAGCCACCGAGCCCGAAGCGTGGCGAGCGCAGCGAGCCCCGCGAGGGGACGCGTATAACTTCACAGGTATATGCGTCCCCTCGCGGGGCGCGCTGCGCTCGCCACGCTTCGGGCCCGGTGGCTCGCTGCGCTCGCCACACTATTCTATTCTCAACTCCACGCCGACGTGGATAGTAGGGGAATGAAAAGGTCGGAGGACGCGCACCGCCGCCCCTCGCGGGCTCGCTGCGCTCGCCATGCTTCGGGTTGGCGTCTATCGTGGGGTGGGGTTTACGCTGTTAAATTTGGGGGGGTTGGGAATATTTTGCATTGAATCCAATGTAAAATCGGGTCCCAGGGACCCGATTTACATTTCATTCAATCAAAAAATCGGGTCGGTCGCGTCGATCGCATCGCATGCGACCAAATCGCATGCGACCAAATCGCATGCGATGCGATCGACGCAATTTTTCCGACACGACCACCCCGATGTAAATCGGTGTGGCCGTGCTAGGAAACAAGTACCAAAATATAAATGTAAATTAAAGTCTCGCCACAAAACATTGAAAACGTAACATCCCCTAAGTAAAAATGGTAATGCAATTGTGAACTTTGATTTAAGAGGTTTAATATGCATTAAAATGTATCACAACAATATAAGTAAATGGTTTAAAAAATTTAAAGGAGCGGTTTACCTCTACTTCCTTTTTTTGCAGTTAACATGTTAAAAGAGAAAACTGTTGTTTAAATGCTAAAACCCAGATTCATGATGTTTATGTTATATTATTTTACATAGCTTCCAGGCAAAGCAGATTCTGCTAACACAAACCACACCCAGACTGGTAAGGGCTCAGTGCCAGAGTCATCTATCATAAAATGTTACTCCCGCAGAGGTGATTAGAGCTATAGGAATGAACGGTTTGCTTAAAAGTAGCAGAACCTTGCCGCATCTTTTAAAACTGTTAAAATGAAATTATTTCCAGAATACGAATGGATTAATTAACAGTTTATTTTCCAGAAAACTCTGTGTGAAGTGAAGAGAGATAAAATAGCAACCATCCAGCTCCTAACATACATTTTTCAAACACAGCCTGCAACATGGTAATTGGGAGCTGATTGGCTAGTAATTTATCTATTTTTTAAGGGCCAGATATAATCAAGCTTCAAAAAGTGATAAAATGGAGCGTGATAAAAAAAACAGCCAATCAGCTCCTACCTGTCATGTTACAGGATGGGTTTAAAAAAGGAAAAAGTTAGGAGTTGATTGGCTGGTTGTTTGTCACGTGTTATCACATTTTGAAGCTTGATACACCTTTTCCTAAATCTTAGCACACCTCTCTCTAATACTGCCCATGCACAGACATAGTATTATGGCTCATC
The DNA here is from genome assembly GCF_055691185.1 of Crinia signifera. Lineage (NCBI taxonomy): Eukaryota > Metazoa > Chordata > Amphibia > Anura > Myobatrachidae > Crinia > Crinia signifera. The sequence goes on from NC_139220.1 coordinate 178,688,334, forward strand.
AAAATCAAATTTCTGCTTATTTACATGGGAAAAATTATCACAATAAATGATGGATTACAACCAAAACTCTCCGGTTACAAACACACCTCAAAGATTGCAGCCAAATACTATTATGAATGCAAATAAGAAACAAATGGTGGCCATCAAAGTCACATGCATAGAGCTATACCATTGTGCAAATACCCAGGGTCCCAAAAATACAAGCATGGCTTTAGACTATTAGATTAAGACTGTTTGACAGAGGCCTAAACTTTATATTTATTTGACACATTCAGAGGATAGACAGATGCAATCTTGTAAACATGACTATACAGCAAGTAATTGAATATGTATGCATGACTTTGGGATTTAAATAAATCAAAAACACAAACAATCTAAAAGACAGGAGTATATCCAGCATGAGAAGCAGTTATACTGTACATATAAGAATAAATGCAAATATGTAACAATGTGCCCCGGTGCTGGGACAGCTCCCCTTCTCCCAGCACCGAAGCAGCAGCAGCAGGGACGGGGAGAGATGGTGCTGTGTCCTCCATGGGACACAGCTTCCCCCGGCGCAGGGATCAGCTGCCTGATCCCTGTGACAACAGTGCGGGCAGCGGCAGACTAGCGGTGGAGGGGGGGGGCGGGGCGGCTGTTCGAAGTTGGCGCCATTATGGCCAGCAATAAAAAATGCCACCGGCTGTGTTCAAACAACGGTGCCATTCGGGAGCCAATCACGGCTCCTGAATCTGCAGCCAATAGGAAATGGCCGCGCCATACTCGGCCCCGCCCCCGGCATCTGACGTCAGAAGCCGCTGGGGAGAGGCGGAAGAAGGTCCATCGGCGTTCCCACCCGATCCACCAGGGGGTGATTTGATGCGGCCGATGCATCGCTCCACTGGGGGTGGCGGGTGAGGGGGGGGGGGGGGAGAGTTGTTGCTCACTTCCATCCAGGGGGGACCTCCTGCTCTTAACTTCTACCCTCCAGTGGCTGGCGCCCTAGGAAAAAGGCCAAAAGCTGCCTAGTGGTGGCGCCGGCCCTGACTGCATACCTCTTACAAACTCTTGCGGTAACCCTTAACTGACAATTTCCACTTAATTTTCATATTGGGGCAGTTTTGTCATGGTTGATACACTGAGGGTCAAAAAATGCTTTACGCACTCTGTACATTAGGGTTATGTACAGTATGTGTCACCGCAATTATGGATGTTTTGTCCCGCAAGGGAAATATAGTAATAGAACTGATTAAGACAATGGATGAACTCTCTTTGGCAGGCTGCTTAGTACACAAAAAGTAAAGTGACTGCACAGTGAGCAATATCGTTAGCTGTAAAACTTGCAGAACAGTGATGAAATGATGGTTAGCACAAATAAATGTCTGTATTGTAAATAACAGGGGTGAAATGTACTGTAATAGGATGAAAGTGAGAGATTTGGTTAGAAATCTCCAGGTTTTTTAAAGTGGCAATCATTTACACTGCAAAACCAGTTTGATTTTAAAGTGTAAATGGTTGCTGCTTTTAAAAAAGCTGGAGATTTCTTACCAAATCTCTCACTTTCTGAATCTCTCATCCTACTACATTTCACCCCAGGTCTCATTACATTCGAGCTGACATAACATGTTCCGTTCATGCAATGCATGTTCCCATTAATAGCGGTTTGTAATAACTACAATTAAATCTGGCAACCTGATACTGGTAACAAACATTTCTGAGAAAAACATGTACAAGCATTGGCTGAGTGAAGAAAACATTTCATATCTTAAATAAATGAAGTCAGGAAATTAGAAATGCAACTGCTTGCAAAATACCCATTTACAGATGTTCAGGTAAGTGAGATTATTATTATTTTGTATTATTTTCTATGCATGTAAAATGTCATATTGTGCATTCTACTAATTTGAAATGATAATTTACATAGATCTACATATACAGTGGGGAGCAAAAGATTGGGCACCCCAGGCAAAAATTCATTTTAATGTGCAAAAATAAGCCAAGGAAAGATGGAAAAATCTCCAAAAGGCACCAAATTACAGATTAGACATTCTTTTAACATGTCAAAAAAAGTTTGATTTTATTTCCATCATTTACAATTTGAAAACAACAGAAAACAAAAAATGGCACCTGCAAAAGTTTGGGCACCCTGCAGAGTTTACAGCATGCACCGCCCCTTTGGACAGCTTAGACCTGGCAGTGTCATGGATTGTTCTCAGAGGCGGGCTGGGCCGGGGGGCAGGGTGCCAGCTGGCCCCTGGGCCAGTGCAATTAAGTGTTCCAGGGCCGCAGGCAGAGGATGCACCTGCTCCCTGACCCCAGCCGCTGTTCAGCTACAGAGAGATAGAGAAATACGAAGTTAAAGGGGCCAAGATAAAATGGCTGCCCCCATAATGGCTACAAAAGATGGCCACCGATAGTCAATCGGGAGCCAGGTTTCCTTCCCAACATCCCAAGAGGCTGCAGACTTGCGTTAAAGGGCGTGGCTTATCACAGTTTGAAGGTGTGCTGTGGGAAGAGACTAGGAGCAGCTCAGCAGCATGAAAAGAGACTTTATGGATTCCATGGACCACAGGAGAGATCTGAGAGGGTTCAGAGGTGAGGATTGCCTGCTAATCCACTGATATCTGTAACCCCTAATCAGATCAGACACTTGCCTGGAGGTAGGGAAAGGTAGGGTGAGTTCCTTCACATTGAATCTAAATACTTTTAGTAAGACTGTTTGTGATTTAAACAGCGCTTTTGAACCCAAACATAGAACAAGCACACTTTCCTCTTTAAATATTTAAACATTTATTCTTAAAAAAAGTCCATCGGCCGGTAGCACACAACATACACTAAAGTCAACACATACTGTAGAGTGTGAGCTCACTATATAAAATATATTATATGGGCATTACTAATTGGTTATAAAGAAGTCAGCTATTAATAGCAAAGCATATCCAGGCTAGTCGTCAATCTAGCAGTTGTTACTATTTTAGTCCCAAGTTAGACAAGCAGAAGCCAAAGTTCCTTTTTTAGCAATATTTTAGTTGCTTCTAGAGTGTAGTTAGCCTCTAAAACAACATACAAAGCAATCAAGGATAGTGTTCCATTTAATAATGCGTGTGAGGAAGCCGCTGACTATTTGAGAGGCGGGGAAACGTGTTCACTCTAAGGGCAGTATTCAATGAGAAAAGTTCTCAGTGTTTTGTGGAGAATTTGTGCTTTGTTCGCCTTGGACGGAGCATTTTGCTCTCCAAAAGCGAGCAACCCTATTCAATGTGAAATATTCTCCGTCTTTCTAAGTGATTTTCTCCGTGTCTCTCCGTGTAGCAATTCTCCATCTTTTGATGGGGAGCTGGAATGTGAACTTTTAAACTAAAAGGTTTTTTTTTTTAATTTTGGTGTCAAAAAATCATTTTTTTTTTCTGTGAAGGGGCATGTTATTTTTATTCATGTGCTTATAGCACATGAATATATATTTAATTTAAAAAAATATATATATTTTTTTTTTACACAGTGCAGCCAGCAGGGGGCCGGAGCGCTCGAGCCGCTCATTACATATTCATATATTCACTGCACCCGATCGTTAATATGAACGATCGGGTGCAGTGAATACTGGGTCCCCCGCTGGCTATAGGGGGGGGGCAGCCTGTGCTGCCTGGGTTCCGGAGAGCCCCCCTCCCCACCACATTCCTCTGGAGCAGCCAGGGAGACTATAATCTCTCTGGCTGCTTCCGTCCCCCGGCTCCCTGCCAGCTCCCTGCCGCGGACGCTCGTCCGCTGCAGGGGTTAAGACTCGCCGCGAGTGGCGGCGAGTCTTCAATACATTGAATAGTGGGAGCAAGAGGCTCCGGAACATGGAGAGTGCATGGAGAGCGAAATAAAACGCTCTCCATGCACGGAGAACTTTTTCATTGAATACTGCCCTTAGAGGCAAATTCCTTCTCAGATGGACAAAACCATGTGCACTACAGGGGGCAGATGTTACAGGTGCAGACAGAATTAGATTTGGGTGAGTTATTTTGTTTCTGTGCAGGGAAAATACTGACTGCTTTATTTTTACACTGCAATATAGATCTCACTTTTATGTAAAACCCCACTTAAATCTAATTCTCTCTGCACATGTTATATCTGCCCCACCTGCAGTGCACATGGTTTTGTCCATTTGAGAAGGAATTTGCCTCTTATACGGCCTACACACATGCCGATATTAAGGCATTTTCTAAGCGATTTTGCTTAGTTTTGCAAAGTCGCTTAGCAAATGCCCTCACATCGGTGTATGTGTGGGGGCTGTATCGGCATCGGTGCGCGTCCCCGCGCGTCTTTATCGGTGGCCGAGATTGACGGACAGTGTCCATCAATCTCGGCATCGGCAGTGTTCTCCCACCGGAGAACACTGGTGCTGTCCGCTCGCTTAGCACACAGAGCTGACAGCTCGCTCTGTGTGTGGGCTGTCAGCTCTGTGTGCTAGGCGATAGCTGCGCAGCACAGCCCGACCTAGCATAGCTAGGTAGCCCTGCACACATCGGTATGTGTGTAGGGCCCATAAGAGTGAACTAGAATAAAGGCCCTATGTGTTGATTTTAGTGTATGTTGTGTGCTACAGGTCAGTGGATCTTTTTTTTAAGAATAAATGCTTAAATATTTAAAGAGAAAGTATGCTTGTTCTATGTTTGGGTTCAAAAGCACTGTTTAAATCACAAACAGTCTTTCTCTTTTTTCTAAAAGGGCCGAGTATTACTTTTTGAAACAGCAGCAGGTTGAACCTTAGACAGGTTTTGTGCACTCAGCTTAGAATGCCTTGATTACTACTTTTAATAAGAATTGGCTGTAACTCTTAATTATCCAAAAGGATACTTGCATTCTATTATTTTCAATATTTTTTTTCATATAAATATTATTTCTTACATTATTATTTAATTTGGTACTTGTGTACTAGCACGGCACCCGATAATTAGTCGCCCGATTTTTTAATCGAATCGCATCGCATGCCATACACCCGATGGCATGCGATGCGACGCGATTTTAACTCATATTCGATATTAAATGGTATAAGTACCCTAATGGGTGCTTTTAAGCACCCTAATGGCTACTTACAATGCTTAAATGCACCCCCACGCCGCCCCCAAAGTATAAACGTGAACCCGAAGCGTGGCGAGCGCAGCGAGCCCGCGTCCTACGACCTTTTCATACCCCCACTATCCACGTCGGCGTGGAGTTGAGAATAGAAAGTGTGGCGAGCCCGAAGCGTGGCGAGCGCAGCGAGCCCCGCGAGGGGAAGCGGATACCTGTGAAGCCCACGAGGGGACCCGGATACCTGTTAAGCCCGCGAGGGGACGCGGATACCTGTGAAGGTATCCGCGTCCCCTCGCCACGCTTCGGGCTCGGTGGCTCGCTGCGCTCGCCACACTTTCTATTCTCAACTCCACGCCGTCGTGGATAGTGGGGGTATGAAAAGGTCGTAGGACGCGTACCGCCGCCCCTCACAGGCTTGCTGCGCTCGCCACGCTTCGGGTTCACGTTTATACTTGGGGGTGGCGTGGGGGTGCATTTAACCATTGTAACCACCCATTAGGGTGCTTATACAATTTATAATCGCATCGCATTGTATGGCATTGTATGCCATATACAATGGCATACAATTTAAAAATTGTATGCCATTGTACAACATCGGCCAATATCGCGTTGCATCGCATACCATCGCATGCGATATGGTCTCCGATGCGATGAGCGCCGTGCTAGTACACAAGTACCTTTAATTTTATACATAAATTGTAGCTTTTATTCTCTTAAAACTACTTGCTAATCGTAAATCAAGAGCTGCTGCATATTTACGTACAAAACAGCACAGAGATATATACATTCGGCTCTCCCTTCTGCTGCTGGTGGCGCTACCTGTCATACACTGACCGGTGCAACAGCAGCACCTTACATCCCTGCACAAATGGCCGAGTAGCAGAGCAGGGAGAGCACCTATACAGCCCAGAACCACCCTGCTTTGTAGGCTCTGCTGAGCTGGTAGTGCTGGCCCTGGCCATAATACAGTACATTGTGTTCAGGGAACAGGTGTAAGGGTAGTGCAGTATGTGTGGGGTGCAGGGGGTGCAGTGTGTGGGGAACATTTGCAGGGTAGTGCAGTGTGGGCGGGGAGCAGTTGGAGCAGTAGTACAGGGGTAGTGCATTGAGCTCAGTATTAGTGTAGTGTAGTGTGTGTATGGTTAGCAGGGAAAGTGCGGAGTGCAGGTGCAGGGGTAGTGCAGTGTGTGCGGGGAGCAGGGGTAGTGTAGTGGGTGTATGGGCAGCAGGAATAGTGTGAAGAGCAGGTGCAGGAGTAGTGCAGTGGGTGAGGGGTGCAGGTGTAGTGTAGAAAGTGTAGTCTGTTGATTGACAGGAAGCCAGTGTTTCTGGACAGAAACATGGTAATTTGTGAGTTTTTTTTTAAATCAGGCATTTTTGGGGTGGGTCTTTGATGTCAGCACTGACCACTTCTAGCCTGTCTCAGTCACAGATTAGTGGAAGACTTAGACCTACCCTCATTTGCCCAGATGGAAGTACCTTTTGATGTTCCGGGATTTTTGAATACATCTGTGAATTCACACTTTTGAAATTTGTATTTTTTTTTTGTCTGTGCATCAACTTGAAAAAAAAAACCTTAAACCCAATTTAGTATCAAAATTGTTGTAGCTGCGGGAAAACCCACACAGGTGTGGGATTTTTTATAAAATCAAACTTAATTGAATATGCACCCAAGTGTGTCACTACAGTATATATGTGTGTGTGTATATATAATATACTTTTAGTACTGCGTCCTGCTTGTTATTTCATTAGCTATTTAAACCACACCCACATTACACAAGCCACTCCCCCAACATTATTTTTATTCATTGTATTCCCTGTGAAAACCTGGGCCACTTACTTGTGTCTGTCCCCCAGGCTGAAAGTTGCCAGCCAGCCCCTGTTCTCAATCATCGTCTGGAGAGACCAGGTGATGTCAATCTCAAAGGTTTTAAAAGCCTAGACTCATCTGACCTCAGGGCCGGCTCTACCACTAGGCAACTTTAGGCAGTTGCCTAGGGCGCCGGGATCTAGGGGGGCGCCACCAAGTCTGCCTATCAAAAAGACAGTCAATCAAGAATGTCTGTGAGGATCCTTGTTGTACTTAATGCAGGTGGTTGCTGTGGAACCTCTACGACCTCACCTCCATACTTTCCCTTGAGGTATACTTCCCTATTTTGCTGCCCCCTCTTCCTGTACTCTTCCTGTACTCTGTTGTGGGTGGAAAAGAGGAGGGTGCTGGGGGCCTCCAGAGAAAGCAGGGGACTTGCCCACCTACTTGAGGGGCTGTACCACTCAATTTTGGGAGGCTCCCTGCCATTACAGAATGTTAGGCAAGTATGCATTAAGGGATTGGTAAATGGTTATTGGTGGCAGTTTGGGGGGGGGGGGGGGGCGCAGTAGGTTGAAGTTTTGCCTAGGGTGCTGAGAAGCCTTACACCGGCCCTGTCTGACCTTGCCCCAACAATCAGTTCCTCTAAGCCTAGGCTCCCTGGGGTGCCTTGGAGCACTTGCCCCCTTGGTTTGGTTGTACAGAACCGATTCAAATTATTTATGGTCAATGTAATAGGTAAAATCAGTGTTTGTGGCTTCCAGTTTTTAAATATTTGGATAAGCAGAAGCGAATCCTGTCCCTAACTACATAACTGGACCTAAGGATGACATAAAAGCACAACTTTTTTAATTTAATATTGTTTTCTGAAATTCTCGGTAGCAAACTTTGCACCTAGGGGTGCCTTGACACAAATTCTGATAATCTAGCGTGCCGTGATGCAAAAAAGTTTGGGAACTGCTGCTCTAAGCAGTTGTGTAGAACCCTGAAACTGAGAATAGTTGATATTCACAAAGCAGGAGAAGACTATAAGAAGATAGCAAAGCGTTATCAGATGCCCATATCCTCTGTTCGGAATGTAATTAAGAAATGGTAGTCATCAGGAACAGTGGAAGTTAAAGCAAGATCTGGAAGACCAAGAAAAATATCAGACAGAACAGCTCACAGGATTGTGAGAAAAACAAGTCAAAACCCACGTTTGACTGCACGATCTCTCCAGGAAGATCTGGCAGACACTGGAGTTGTGGCACACTATTCCACTATAAAGAGATACTTGTACAAATATGGTCTTCATGCAAGAGTCCTCAGAAGAAAACCTCTTCTACGTCCTCACCACAAAAATCAGCTTTTAAAGTTTGCAAATGAACAATTAGACCAGCCCTTATGCATTTTGGAATCAAGTTCTGTGGACCGATGAGGTTAGAATAGAACTTTTTGGCAGGAATGAGCAAAGGTACGTTTGGAGAAGGAAGGACACAGAATTTAATGAAAAGAACCTCTGTCCAACTGTTAAGCATGGGGGTGGATAAATCATGCTTTGGCGTTGTATTGCAGCCAGGGAACATTTCACGAGTAGAAGGAAAAATGGATTCAATAAGATTCCAGCAAATTTTGGATGCTAACTTGATGCCATCTGTGAAAAGCTGAAATTAAAGAGAGGCTGGCTTCTACAAATGGATAATGATCTTAACACACCTCAAAATCCACTGTGGATTACATCAAGAGGCGTAAACTGATGGTTTTGCTATGGCCTTCACAATCTCCTGACCTCAACATCACTGAAAATCTATGGATAGACCTTAAAAGAGGAGTGCATCACAAACAGCTCAGGAATCTCAAAGAACTGGAAGACTTTTGTAAGGAAGAATGGGCGAAGATACCTTAAACAAGAATTGAAAGACTCTTGGCTGGCTACAAAAAAAGCGTTTACAAGCTGTGATACTTGCCAAAGGGGGCAGTACAAGTTATTAACTGCAGGGTGCCCGAACTTTTGCAGACGCCATTTTTTTGTTTTCTGTTATTTTGAAAGTAAAATGATGGAAATAAAATCAAACTTTTTTTGACATGTTATAAGAATGTCTAATCTGTAATTTGGTGCCTTTTGGAGATTTTTCCATCTTTCCTTGGCTTCTTTTTGCACATTAAAATGAAATTTTGCCTGGGGTGCCCAAACTTTCGCTCCCCACTGTAGTTCCTAATTTTATACATGTCAAATATACACAATATACACCTTGTAAATAGCACAATGATTTAAATCACAATGCATCAGGGATCTATTTATTTGCCTAAATATTAGTGTATGATAAGTAAATTTACAATTCACTATGGTAATTTATCTAGAAACTACTGTAGTTACCAGTCCATCAAAATGACTGAATAACATAATAGTAATATCTCTGACAGCAGTGTGTGTCTGAACAGAGCAACACACAAACTGATCCGATGAGTGCCATCTAGTGTGCGCAAAACACTTGAATTCCCCCTGAGGTGAGGAGCAGCATTATGCTTTTGTTATATAGGATTCAGTTATCTGGGAAGCATTGTAACATGTTATGGTAATTTTTATAGAAATGTAATGATCTGGGAAGTACCATAACAATGCTATGTGCTGGCCACGTTCCCTGAGCACATGATGTTGTGAACTCATACAGGAGGAGTCTGACCACTGTCTGTAAGCGCAGAACTGCCTGAAGAATCCTCTAAAGGACACCACCATGGTGCTGCAGTGACATTGGCTGCAGAATAACTTTCCAGAGATAAAGTACTAAGCAATCAGATTCTATGGGGTACATTTACTAAAGCTTCTAAAATGAAAAGAGGTGTCCATAGTAACCAATCAGATGCTATAATTTTCTAGACTACAAAAGAGAAATGATTGGTTGATATGGAAAACATATCTTTTCATTTTTATAAGCTTAACTAAAAGAAATTATGAAAAACTCATGTTGACCTTTTTCCATGTCCACCTTTTACATGTGTCGACCTTCTTCCTGTCGACAAATAGTCGGCTTTTTGACTGTTGACCTAATGATTGCATACTGATAAATTTTCCCCATGATTGATATTAGTGATGTAAAAAAATGTTTTTCATTGGCAGAGCCAATGCATACTTCAAGAGGACAGAGAATAAATCATATTTATGTCATCAAGATTTGTAATATTCCTGTAAAAAAAACACGGTTCCATATTGCCTTTAAATTAAGGCCTCCTGGAATTTACATTTCCTTAGCAATCAGTATATGTATTTACATTATGACTTTGGGGAGATGGATAGTTAGGCTACAATATGGCATCACAGCTTTACTAATTGTAAAAACCTCAAGGGTTGCTACGAATATGTCAATTTAGTGTAGTAAAAACAAAATGCTAAAATATGTGAGAAAAAATGCTTTAAAACAATAATAAAACAACAATAATAAAGCACTTCGTAAAATGACCTTCAGATGTATTTCTTTCATAGAGTGAGTTGATTTGATGAGGTCATGTAGATAGCACACAACCTTATGCCACTCACTGCCATGTGGGGAGGACAGCAGGATAGAAAGTGATATGATGTCACAGAACCAAGTCCAGGACAGAGATGAGAGGAGAGACCCTCTGGTATTGCTCACATCAGGGCCGAAACTAGCTTTTTTGGCGCACGGGGCAAGGCAGTCACATATTAAAGAACAAGTGATGCTGTAAAGGTTTAAACATTAAAATGCATTGTTATTGGCATGTGCAATAAAAATGTCTTCTACAATATTAATTAGCAAGTGTTGATTGCATGATAATGAGTGGTAGCATATAGGCCCACAGTGGTGGGAAGCAAAGCAGCTGGTGAAACTCCCTACTGTAGCCTCTGCCACTGGACAGGTAGACTTTTGGTGAGGGCACCTATCACCCACCCCCTCCCTAGGCCTGTGGGGCATTTTCAGGCTATGGCCTGTCAGCACAATAGGTATGCACTAGGCCCGTGGGGCTGATCCAGGCTATGGCCTGTGGTGAAATAGCTATGCGGGCATTAGGCTTGCGGGTAGTTAGGAACATTAGTACCAGTTCAGGTGTGCCCCTTAAGGTATATGAAGTGCCCCTTAAGGCCAATTAGGTAGGCCAACAGGCCTGAGCCATTACAATGTGCCGCCCTCACACAGGGACACAGTACATCAGAAGCAAGAAGCAGGCTCCTCCTCCACGGTGTCTGCCATGCTAGCCTGTGCCCAGGAGACTGGAGCAATGAGCAGCACTGGAAATCCAAACCAAGCTCGGTAATCTTACACTGTCCTTCTGCCACTGTCTCTGCTGTATCTCTTTGGGGCCAATTCAGACCCGCTTGGAACGGGCTGAATTCGGCCCAGCATCCGATGGTGGGCGGTTTTATGCGCATGTGCGAACCTCGGAAGCTGATGGATTCGTCGAGTTTCACACTCACTGCGCTGTTCACTTCAGAGGGGGTGAGAGCAGACAGGGGGCTGGAGTAGGGTAACACCCAGGAAAACACAGGCATTAACTTGGGAACGCAGGCAGGGCCATGCCTGCTCGGGGCGGGTGGCCGACATTCCTTGACATCAACGCCTGAACCCTTTTCGGCGATTGACCAGCAAATGATTTCTCTCCCCTTTGGCTGCATGCGAGGGGATGTGTTCTTGTACACATCCCCTCGCATGCTAGTGAGGGGATGCGGGTGGCACGTTCGGCGCTGACCTGTTCACTAGGCTGCGAGTAAGTAAATGCAGCCTAGAGAACTCTCTCCATCCCTCTCCCTACTGCCTCTCTGGCCCTGCTGCCTCTCTCTGTCTCTATGTCCCTGCGCACAGTGTCCCCCTCCAGTCACCACTGTATATGCATATTCTACACCGCCATCGTGGAGTCTGTCTTATGTTCCTCGATCACAATCTGGTACGGTGGCGCAAGCGAGAACGACAAACAAAAACTGCAGAGGGTAGTGAAGACTGCGGAAAGGATCATAGGGACCGACCTCCCCTCGATAAGGGATCTGTTCTCATCCAGGGTAAGGAAACGTCGGTCGGCGTTGCAGGGGTGACGGTCGGCAGGTTTCCCGGCGCTTGGAGATGATGTCATCTCTTAGCGCCGGCTCAGGGCCGAATTCACCTGCCTTCCCTACCCGGCATAATGCCGGGGGACGCTGGTGTAAAAGGGAACAACTGCCAGGTCGCATCCGGGTTCAAAAACATGGGTGCGACCCGGCAGTTTTGGACTAAAAGTGGTATAATAGTCGACAGTGACTAGGTCGACACCTGAAAAAGGTTGACATTGCCAGAAGGATGACACAAGCTTAAGGTCAACATGGTTGACACTCAAAAAGTTGACAAGGGGTTTTCACAGGTTTTGTGTCTATGAAGGCATATGTCGACATGGGCACCATTTAAGTATACCGTGTCCCAGGGCTGCCACTAGGAATTTTGGGGCCCAAAACTGATTTCCAGTCTGGGCCCCTCTGAAACCCCCATCTCCCCCCTGCTCCCTTTACTTACCCCAGAAGCACATTCAACTTCAATGTAGGATGCCTGTGGCCAATTAAATGCAGCACCGGCTGGTGAGCCAATCAGAGCTCGTGTACTGGCAGCTGCTCTGAATGGCTAATGGTACACGAGCTCTGATTAGCTCAAAAGCCAGTGCATCATTTAATTGGCCTCCTGTGTCCTGCATTGAAGAAGTCCAGATCCACGTACAGTACACTGCACCAAAAAATCCATTTCCGACTGCAACACACTTTTAAGTTTAAGCTTTTTAAAGCCAAATGATGCTTGATAATCATATGATAATCACTGGGGCTTGAGGGGACATGGAATGATGCATGCTGCATATAGAATAGAATAGAATAGAATCAACTTTATTGGCCATGTGTGCTTGCGCACACTAGGAATTTTTTGTAAATTACAGTACAGCATCAAGCAGGGATGAAAAGGGGGGGAGGGAGACATTACATATATTACATAAAGACATTACAAGCATTTAATTTCTAGCTACGACTATGGTGGTCAGGTCGCCAAGTAGGGACACGTTGTTTGGCTGTTGATATTGGGATTGCATTCGCTTTGATTGGATTGTTCAGGTGATGGACGGCTAACGGAAAGAAGCTTCTTGCGGATCTGGACGTTTTGACGGGAATGTACCTGAACCGTCTTCTGGATGGTAGGATGTCGAACAGGTTGTGACCAGGATGCAGCTTGTCGTTTGCGATCTTCTCCGCACACAGGCATCCATTCACCTCTGCTGCTGTCTGCAGATTACCGCAGACAGCAGCAGAGGCTGTACGCAGCCCCTGCCCAACCTCCAGAATGACCTCAGGGTGCTGTGGTCCGGAGGTTGGGGCTCCCTGATTGGAGGAAATGGGTCCCTGAGTCGGATGACCCGGGTTAACCATTTTCACGGCCCCTGACTCCGGGAAGCCCAGTGTCTGACCCTGAACATTTGCTGGGTCGGACACTGGGTAACATTTTTTAATTTGCCCTTTTACACCTAGCCCTGGCCCGGACTGGAGCGGCAATAATCTGGGTCGCGGCTCTGGTGTAAAAGGGATATAAGTGATTAACCTATTGACTGTTGACCTAGACTATGTCAACCCATTATACTGTAACCATTTTTCTATTTCTATAATGTAAAATATCATATAATTGACATTTTATAATGGCACCCACCGACCCACACCCCAAACTTTGACCATTTTTATTTAAAGAAATTGGTTTATGCACCAATTGATGCCCCATCACACAAACTCCTCCCACGTTGTCCAGAGCTCCACCCACCTAAGAAGTTCCCATAGCCATTTTTCTAGAAAAATACCCCTGCATAAAAACCATTACTAAAGCTTGATAGACCGTGAATAAATGAGACACTAAGTTTGCACTACATAATAGTGAAATCTATACTCAAGATAGAAGACCTAAAACATAATACACAAACTAAGCTTTAACCTCAATAGCAGAAAAGTATGATTAATCTGTGTCAGGGTCTGTTAAACACAACCTGTTTTAAATTTAAGCATTATCATATTTTAAAGTATATATCTACAATATTAAAAAATAATCTCTTTTGAAAATCAGCCAAAGCCCTTTCTTCACAAGGTTAGGACATTTCAATTGAAGAAAGTAATTTACCAGCAAAAGACCTACTATTGCAGTGTATGGAGAGCAAAGGAAAATGTATCCCTTCATCAACATCACATACGGCTGCTTTGTAGTTGTATTTTAAAAAGTAGTTTGCACATATAGTCGTATGTGCTATACAGGAGGTCTCTTGGAAGTTGACTTTTTAAGATATAGAAATCGTATCATTCATGCATAAGAACCCATCCTAAGGGGATTATTCTCTCAGAAAGGCACAATCACTCTCTAATGGACAAAACCATGTGCACTGCAGGTGGAGCTGATGTAACATGTGCAGAGAGAATTAGATTTTGGGTGTTTTATTGTTTCTGTGCAGGGTAAATGCTGGCTGCTTTATTTTTACACTGCAATATATATATATATCAGTGTGAAGTACACCCCCCACCCAAATCTAACTCTCTCTGCACATGTTACATCAGCCCCACCTGCAGTGCATATGGTTTTGTCCATAAGAGAGCGATTGTGCCTATCTGAGAGAATCAGAATAACCCCCTAAATGATGCACTCTGGTCCTGCCAAGCATAAGCATTGCACAGGGCTGCACTGAGCAATTGTGCAGTTTATTCCAAACACAATCTTATAAAGTGTTGCTTAATCAAAAAGCCCACTTCATGTATTCCATTTCCAACACTCAGTATGGGGGAATTAATTTGTTAATTCTAAGAAAAAATCTGAAGCCATATTTTCCTTTAATTTACTTAGTTCCCCCCCCCCCCCCCATACATTAAACAATAGACAACTGACCCCCTGGTGTGAGCACCATGTTCTTTGGCTATTATGATGTGTTCTGAAAACATACCCATGGGTCATAAATCATTATTTTCCTAATTGATGTTTGGTAACTAAAGAAAAAAAAGAAGTAAAAACATGCTGTTCCTTTGTCGCATTACTTTCTGAGGGCATGTAACTAGCATTGCTGTATGTTAAAACTAGGCAAAATACCTTTAACCATTTGAGTGCCAACATCTCTGTGAGAGATGTACAAAATATCCGCAAAAAATTCCAGTGTCGCTCACATTTGTTATATAAATTAAAATAAAAAATGTGTAAAAAATGCTATATTTCCTAATCAAGGTAAACATTACAGGCCAGTATAAGGGAGAAGGATGTTTTCTTGGCAATTTTTACACCTATTTTGACAATTTCTCTTGGCACTCCTACGGCTTAGGGATCATTTAAGAGTGATTTACACATTTTCTGATCTTTGCAAAAACCTCTAAAAAAGGGAAGGCATCTACATTTGCAACTTCATTTTCAGTCCACCCGCCATGCTTGTGGTGGAAAGAGTATAATATTTATATTGCCACCCACTTACTGCCCATGCCCTTCATTCTAACATTTTATTTCTCCTACAAAACTACTGCTCATTTATGCCAGCGAATAGCTTCCAAAGTACTGCATGTCAATTTTACTGAAGTATACTTGATACTAAGATCTTTGCCTACAACTTTTGAGACCAGGCAACATCATCTTTCTATCTACTCACCTCATTGACAGAACTGTCTTTGGAGCAATCTACAATTTCTACCACCTACCACCAATTTCTACGACCGCTTTCCCAATCTTAAGGGGTAAATTTACTAAAGCTTCTATAAATCAAAAGAGGTGATGTTGCCCATATAAACTAATTAGATTCTGTTAATCATTTTCTATGATGCAATTGAGAAATGGACAACATTACCTCTTCTCATTTTAATTTACACCTTAGTGTATGGTTTCCCTGAAATATCAGACTTGCAATTCAGATGATCTCTTATAGGCTAACATCAGTATCTCCAGCTATTACCCAAAATACCCAAGCTGCGCAGTAACCATTAAAGTTACATTTCTAACGATATAACCAATGCATATTCATTGAATAGAATTCATACTGCATATACAGTATGACAACAAAGTTATATCTATAATCAGTGGTCGAAGTGGGGCGGTATACGGGGGTATGGCATACCCCCACTTTAATCTGAAGATAAAAAAAAAAAGTTTTTTTTCCCCCTCAGGATGCTCTCTGATCACTCAGCAGCACATATTGTGCTTTTGTAATACCCCTGTACAACGGGGCAGTCTGGCAGGGGACGTTGATGTACAGGGGGGTGTCCGAAGGTGCGCACTATATTCACTCTTTACTTTTCCATACCCCCACTTCAAAATTTCCATACCCCCACTTCAAAATTTCCACTTCGACCACTGTCTATAATATACAAAAAGTAACAACTTAAAAATGGATGAATATATGAAAAATGATTGATTGATTTCAAAGTACCATCTTATTATAACTCTCCCTCTCCACTGCTGTTGGTGAGGATTATAGGGGTTAATTATTGCCCAAAAACGATATGCAAACCTCCAGAGAATATTGTTATAATACTAGCAAACTGCGGTAGATTTGTCTATTTAAACGTTCACATTTTGCACTATTGGTTAATTCTGGAGGAATCTGGGTATTATCAAAAAACAGCTTCATCTCTGAGCAATAACAGACCCATGTTTGTATAGAGCACCTCTTTATCCATGGGCAACAGTGCACCGCAGTCAACGTCTCCTTTGCCCCAGATTCCTTGTTAACTAACCAATAGAAATCTGCGTGGCAGACGGATACAGGAAGGAGATGTTGACTGCTGTGTCCAAGGTGCAGTGGCTGTGATACATGATGTTGATTAGGTACATGCAGGGACCCACACATATTAAAAACATGATTAAAAGGGTACATGAATGCTGAAACCATCAGGCCCATTATTTGCATATCTATGTTTCTGCCTCTGGTCCCAGATGTGTACTTCTGCTCTTGTATCTGATGAGACTGTCCCAAATTTGTGAATTTCTGGATGAATATCAATACTGCTTCACTGACTTTTGCAGTTACTGTTTTCAGAAACCCATAAGAACCCTAATGAAAAAAACACAACTGCCAGACTGATAGCCAAGGAAGTCACATTTTGTCAGATATTGAAAATGCATTATTATCAATACATGGCTGTGATAGTGGCAAAAATTATTTTTAGTGTGACCGTATGTGACAGCCATCTACAGTATCAGTCACACTTCCATAGATCATACAGACGAGATCTCGTGGAAGCTTACGTTTTCTACCCCTCGATCAGGATGTGATCTAAATACCCTCATTCCAGTCCACTTGCCACTTTGGGGGGTTATTCTGGTTCACTTCTTCTGGCAAATTCCTTCTTAGATGGACAAAACCATGTGCACTGCAGGGGGGCAGATGTAAAATGTGACGAGAGAATTAGATCTGAGTGAGTTATTTTGTTACTGTGCAGGGAAAATACTGACTGCTTTATTTTTACACTGCAACATAGATCTCACTTTGAAGTAAAACCCCACCCAAATCTAACTATCTCCGCACATTTTACATCTGCCCCCTGCAGTGCACATGGTTTTGTCCATCTAAGAAGGAATTTGCCAGAAGGAGTGAATCAGAATAAACCCCTTTATCTCCTGTTGCTGAAAATGATTGCAGTCCTCATATATTCTGATTATAGAGTATTTGTAAAATTGTAATCATATTTGTTTACCTTTGTAGTTGTTACTAGGTTATTTAATATACTCTTAACTCCTTAAAGTGGTCTTAAAAAATGAATCAAACCATCAACCAATCAAAACTAACATTGATTTAAAGGTTGGAGTGTCGTGGGGGTATACAGGTATTGTTAGAAAAAAAAATATTAGCTACAGTAACTGTCATAGCCTGGATTTTAAAAAGGATTTATTATTATTCTATGATTCACTGGTGGTTGAAACTGTATAGATCATCTAAGATTAAGCTGCAAAGACATATTTTACTTACTTCATCAACTTAAACCTCAAGAGCAGCACTCACGGGGAAAGGTGATTACCAGAAAAGAAATCTAAAGTGAAGCAAACTCGTGCTTATACTGATGTAATTCTGGTTGACACATTCCGGATTCTTTTCAACAAACAGTAAATCTGTCATTTATTTTTAATTTACCAAAGACTTGTGGATATAGCAGCTAGGGCTGACTTAGTAAACTCCCAATGCGTGATAGGAGGCACGTGCACTTATTGTATGTGAAAGTCACAGTACAGCTAAATCATTAAGCCTACAGCAACTCATTTCTAAAAATGTTCTTTGCTTTTAGAGGCGTAATTATATTAACCTTTGGTAAAAAGAACAATTATGCAGAACTCATCACTTGCATAATGATCATGCTGAGCTAATTATGCAAGCACTGTGTTCTATGTAATTAATGGCATGACATCATTTTGGAAAGTATATATCATTAAGAAGTAACAAGGTGTATACTCAAAACCATACCACTATATTTTGTTTACTTTATCTAAACTTATTTGTTACATAACCCAATACATCTTCATTATGAAACTGAAATGTAGTAACATTTTAACTTTGCTTTCACTGTGTTGAATGTAAAGTTACCTCTTTGTATTTTTCACTGACGTGTTCCAAGCTAAGTGAATACACATGATTTCTGCCTCCGACAAACAATCTTTCTTGATACTCATCCAAATACATGGTACATAGGTCAAGAGTTCCAGGTGAACTTTGGAAGACTGACGTTCTGTTTAAATCCCGAAGTTCTGAAATACAAATCATTAAGTTAAATAATCTAAACAGTATGACATTGAACCATAAATGTACATGTATATATATATATATATATATATATATATATACACACAAGTCCACAGTATGCCGGCACTCACCTACAGTAGCGAATAGGTGCCTTCCCTGAAGTAGTAGGTAACAGTCCAAGGATTTGGGAGGCACTCAAATAAATACAATAGCCAATGGGGTAAGCCTCTCTCCTGTGTAACTTGCGTCCTGAGGAAGGGATCACTCCCGAAAGCGCTCGGCGCTTTAAAACACAGTTTGTCTTGTTACCCCATTGGCTATTGTATTTATTCGAGTGCCTCCCAAATCCTTGGACTGTATATATATAAATATATATATATATATATATATATATATATATACACACACACACACACACACACACACACACACACACACTATAGTCCACTGGGCATATTTGTAAATAATTATTATGATGGACTTTTCATTTAAAAGGTGAGAATATTTTTTGTCATGGAATTATAACATTTCTGCAGTCAATAAAACAAAACAAAAAATTGTATACACTGTACTCTATTAATTGGAAATCCTTTAGTCCATTGGTTCCAAAATATCTTGAATTATGACATCCTAGAGTATCAGCATTCTGTCAAGGCCAAAAATTGCTTATTGATAAAATTAACAAAATATTAACTAAATTGTGCTGACCTGTTACCAGGGCTATTTTTCAGCAGGCTCCAACAGGAACTGAGGCCCTTATTCTAGTTCACTCTTTCTGACAAAATATTTCTTAGATGGACAAAACCATGTGCACCGCAGGTGAGGCAGGTGTTACTTGTGCAGAGATAATTAGATTTGGGTGGGGTTTTACACCTGCCTCACCTGCAGTGCACATGGTTTTGTCCATCTAAGAAATATTTTGTCAGAAAGAGTGAACTAGAATAAGGGCCTTAGTTCCTGCTGGAGCCTGCAGAAAAATAGCCCTGGCTACAGTATGTTCTAGAGTGAATACAGTCATAGTATACGGGGTGGTCACTCTTTTTAAAATGGTTTTCCTGAAAAAAAAAAAATAGCCCTGCCTGTTACCCTTAGGTTCAGTCATGTGGTGGCTGACATAGGGCTGTATTCAGTCCTGGGTTCTAACAAAAGGAATGAAAATCAGCCTAGATTCTGACTGCCAGGAACTCGACAGTCAGTATTTAATGTACAGCTATGCCTTCATAAAGGACAGCTTGTCTGAAACGCGTTGGCGGAGGGGACTGATAAGCTCTGGACGGATCATCAGGACTTTTACAACTTTCAGCATCCAGGGACGCTTAAAGTTTTACTATCTATGCTGTATGTGTCTGCTTTTGCACAAGTAGACATTGATTTCTGGTGAGAGTCCACTGTTTATACCCACTTTTTGTGTGTAGTGTATTACTTTTTAAACATTATTCATTAAAAAAAGGTATTTCACCATTGGGAGATATCTTGTTTAATGTTTTCTACATGTTGGATGATCGTAGATGAGTCAGGAGGATCCGTTTGAGGACCTATTTTCCAGATTCCAAATTACAAGCGATTATGGTCTACTTTTCTGTGGACAATCAGAGAGGGTACGATTCCTATCTTAAAGTGTTATTATTATAACCCTTCATTGTTTGATGGTACTGCACTATATTGTTGTTTCTCTCCTTTTATGTCATACGAGTAACCCTCAGTGATACACTTGAAGGAGGGACACTAAAGGAGCGCATGAAAAACTGTCCGTATTTTCTGTGTTGGACTATGTGTGGTGTGTTTGGTGACACACCTACCGTACAGGTCAGGCTGCTCTGAAGCGCATTATTTGATCTCAAAACTTCCATTTGCATTTATAGTATTTAATGTACTGACTGTCGAGTGTCAGATCGGATCTGTTTTGTCGGAAACTGCCTTCAATGCTGTCGGCAATGGCAGCATTGAATAGGTGATGGATGCTATTTCCCCAGTCGGAAATAGTGGCCGGGATTGAATACCGCCCACAGCAGTGGTACTTATTGTCCACATACTTTATGATTGGCATCCACCATCCCTGGTTTTGACAATGAATTTGACCATGCATGTAAATAATTTGTTTTAGCCTTGGATCACCAACAAATAAGTTTATATTCATTGATGAACAGCAATAATGATCACACAACTAGGATAAATATTTTTTCAAGCAGTAGACAAGACTGGCATGCAAGTGGTTTAAACAGAACTCATGGAAAAGTTGTTTAACAAAAAAAACTTGGTATTATGCTAAAAGGTACTTGGCTGCCCCAGTCTCTAGTCTCTAGTCTCAGAGTCATAGAAGGAATATAATGCATCCTAAGCCTGCCTCACTTCTTGTCCATGTCCACGGCCTCTCTGGAATCTGAAAGGTGAGCTCCTGGTGCATACTAAGGACCCATAGGGGAATTCTACAGTGGATTTGAAGACTGTATATGTCATTCTGAAAACCCTGCAAGACTTATACCCCTTTTACACCGACGCAAATACCCGGGTCATTGGTGAGTCAGCAGCAGTGTAAATTGGTCACGCCGTGTCCCTTTACATGGGACTTCTAGGCTAAGACCTATATAGAGGGCGGTGTAAACGGGTCCGCTGGGTCATCTGACCCGGCTCCTGTTTACATGAATGGGGGACGTCCAACCTCCAGTGGAGATTACAATCTATATTCCCTACCACATGCAAACACACACACACACACAAGTACAGGGAAAATATACAAACTCCACACATTTAGGGCCATGGTGGGAATCAAACCCATGACCTCAGTGCTGTGAGGCTGTAATGCTAACCATTACACCATCTGTACTGCCCCAGTAGTACACTTTTTCATTTAACAGTAATTCCAAAACAACAGTGCTGAGTAAAACAATGATTTCACAGAAATCCACTCTATATAACCGATTTCCATTGTCATACGTCCTAATTTATAGCTGATCCTTGCTGTATTCTATTGCTATAAGTAGTGGTGGTCAGTGCCTCCACTTCTCATGGCAGAAAAAATATGTTGTGTTTTTTTTCTTGTAAAAGTAACTGCTGGGCATATAGCTATGCTCAAGCGATTGGGGGTGTTGAAACCACCACTATGCTGTGATCACAGACACAGCATGCTGCAGTAATGTCCAAGGTTTTATCGCATTTTTAACATTCTGTCTAATCAGTGACTAATGCAATGGATACATTATGACTGCTTCTCAAGCATCTATCCCTAGCCTTTGCATGGAAGAGGTTATTGGAGGGCTTGTTCCAACTGTTTGCTACTGTACTTAGTTTATGGTCTACAATATGTTTACATTTATCTTCTTTATTTATTGTGCCAAATTGTATTCTATTAAATGTATTATGTATACCACCAAAATGTATGGTACTTTAGCATTCCTCATTGGGCAAATGGATTCAATATTTGTTCTCTGCTTAACAAACCAATACACAGTAAATGCCACCTCGACAAGGTGCGTTATCAATCTTCATCTTGTTTAGATGTAACTGCACTTCCCTCTGTGTTTGACAGTATTGTTTAATGATGTGTTTGGGTTAATGTGACTTAACATATGTTCTAGCATTTTTCCTTCTTTATTTAATACAGATAAAACAAAGGCTGACCTTTTGCATTCGTTTACTTTATCTGCTTTACAAAAAATACATAAATCAGTTATATTTAGTGGTCCATTTTTTTTATCTCAAAACTTATATTGTTGTATTACCACCCAGAAACATTTTTCATAAATTGCATCCAAAAACACACCACCCCTCCAAGCCCGAACACAAACCATCCCTCCAGCCCCCAACACACACCACCCCTCTAGCCGCAAACACACACACTCCCTCTCCCAGCTGGTGCTGCATTCCTTCATAGAGTCATTTTTGGCATGTCTTGAGCTTTGGGGGCAATCCTTCCCTTGGTGGTTGTGCAGCTTTTAAGGAATACTAAAATAGAGCTATATTCTTGATTTGTCCCACAGTCCTGACTAATAATTAGGATTTTTAGAGGGGTGAGCTGAGGACCAATCAGAAGAGATTGTTGCTTTAAATTAGTCCTGCTCAAAACTCATTGA
The DNA here is from genome assembly GCF_055691185.1 of Crinia signifera. Lineage (NCBI taxonomy): Eukaryota > Metazoa > Chordata > Amphibia > Anura > Myobatrachidae > Crinia > Crinia signifera. Next base: position 178,710,924 of record NC_139220.1, read on the forward strand.
CAATTTAAACAAATTCTTTCATTTAAAGTTGGTTGATAACAAAAATGGTGGTGAAACTATGGCTAGTGCATGAGATGTAGGAGCTACTGTGCCGGTAGCTGAGGGGTATAGCAATGCATTCTGCTTTTGTAAGCATGAAGCATGTGCAGTGAAACGCCCAAATATGGCTGTCCATGGCAAATGCGGAGAGGAGCACATTGACGGCCTATAGTGGGGTGGTTTGGAATCACTGAGCCCTCCCTCAAATTGTGCTATAGCAACCAGTTGTAGAAAAAAGTCCTCTTCATCTGAAATATCTTCAGTTCTGACAAGCTCCTGTAGCTACAAATATATTGATCGTCTTTTACTTTAGGTTCAATGAACTTTTAACTTTGAATACAGTATGAGAATTTGTATACTACCTCAGTTACAATATGAAGTATGCCAATTATGATTCTGTTCATTCTGTTTCAGCATTTTTCTGTGTATTTTAAATAATGCACGGAAACTTAGTAACACAATCTATGAAATGTTTTATATCAGGGCACATTTCTCACAATTCAGACTTTCATTCGCAAACAGCTATATTGCAGAGAATAGCATGACAAGACTTTTCAAAGGTTTAACCCTTGTGGGTATATTTAATGATTGTTGGCAGTTTTACATCAAGTTTTTAGAGAGCAATAATATGAAATGCAAAACCTTTTTGCATTTAATAATATTGAGTTATAAATCCTATGGACAGAAACCATGACAGAGGGTGGTTTTGAAATACTGTCACTCACTTCACATACTGCTTGGAGTTAACTTAACCAATTCAAACAGACATTTTTCATTTTATGAATGAAATATAAATACGCCACTTAAAATACCTCAATAATAAAACATTTGTAATAGGCAACACTGTGATTTATTGATTTTGGACCTCCTATACAAATTAAACCTTGTTTACCTGTTTTAGGCTTTATAGCCTTTGTTGTAGCATTATACAACGGGCAAAATGGTAACTGGAAATGGCCCTGAAAATACATTTCTGAAAGTGACTTCATATAAGTGACATCACATAAAAACACTAGACAAATATACAGTAGGTGAGGTTAGCCATAATCATTAGTCTAGCCACAGTAAAATAAAGAAATCATCCACTTCACATCACCACCATACAATAAAAGCAGCATCCAATTGCCATAGAGTAAAACGTCATTCCAGTGACCATCAGACAGTACAGATGGCATCCAAGTGAATGCCATAAAATACAAACAGCATTCTAGTAACCAACATACATCAAAGACAGCATTCAGTGCATGCTATACAGCATAGACTGCATCCAAGTGACAATCATACATTACATTGAGCAACCACCATAGAGTACATAGAGCACCTCAGTAAATGCCATGCAGTGCAGAGAGCAAACTTAGGACCAGCATATAGTACACTGAACACCCCTGTGACTGCCTTACAGTGCATTGACCATTCGCAACTTCACATTACATTGAACATATCTCATATGCCGGATAATGTGCAATTCTATTACAGACTGTACAGACCAAAATTAAAAATAAAAATAAAAAAATATATAGAAGTGCTAAATAACAAAAACTTTCCATACTTCAGGTGAGCTCTGTTGCCATGTAACTGTGACAGATGAAGAAGACTATGGTTGGAGACTATAAGCATAGTCCACAGACAGTACCCAAATCCTTTAGGTAAAATAACACAAAGACTAAAGCTCATTAAGTACTAGATAAAAAGAGGAGAAAACATATCTAAGTACAGAAATGCACATTCAAAAATTATCAACCTAATGTCCAAATAGTAAGATGTCACTATATGTATGAAACACAATAATACAGAGACTGTTTCAAGTAGCCAACGTTTAAGGGAGTTACCCCTTTTATCAAGACCTGAAGTGCAGTGAACAGACCAACACATTTATAACATACAAGACTTCAAAGGTGTTAACAGTTTCGGAGTTTAATCCTTCTTCAGAGTAGAGGAGACTCCCTGAAATAGCAGCAATCGCCCTGTCTCCCTAAAGAGTCCAGCAATCTCCCTTATTTCCCCTAAACCACATTAGTGCCGCTGTTACTTTTTGGGAGAAAAAAATAATCAGAGATATTAACAGTCAAAAGGAATCATCAGTGTCGTTTCCTTGCATTGGTTATAAAGAAACACAGAGGGCTGATTAAGCCTGAAGGGGCATAAACCACTGAGGGTTCTTCACAGGTTACACAGTGCTGTTGGTCACATGTATGTTAATGAGGATGGGCACAAGGCCTATCAGAGCAGGGGGAGGGTTCTAGACAGGGTAGGAAGGGATCACGAGTTATAGTGACAACCCTCTGTCTGAAGAAGCCCCACCCACCCTGCCCTTTTTCTCTTCTTCTTCGGCGGCGGTAAAGAACGGTCATTCTTTAAGAACTCTGTGTGTGTAGGTAGTGTGGTGCACTCTCCCTCGCCATCGATTGTCATGGGCCATGCTTCTGTACGGGGGATGGCCTCACCCCAAGGCCGGGTGGCTGACCAGGGAGAGTGTTTACCAGCGATGTATGTATGCATAGTGATCTTTAACCCCACCTTTCCTATAGTGACCGTTCTTTAGTGCTGCCACCATTTATAGTCATAGTTTTAGTTGTCAAAATAAATTTGACATTCTTTTGAAATGCCAGCACTTTGTGTCCGTGTCTTATTTTAGGTTAAGTTATTTAAGTTTAAAGTTAAGGTTGTGTTTAGTTTTGTCAACAGACAAGGTGTAAACCGGGAGGATACCCGATGGTGAGTTTATGCACAATGATCCCTATTGCTATATGCATTTTAAAAAAGATTTATCATGGCTACTTATTATATGGAACCATTTGTTAAAAACCTAATACATGAATACAATATTGTAGGCATTGATGTTATTATCAATGTTTACTAAATTTCTCAAAATATATCAGTAATAATGTTTTTTTTAATAAATATCTTGCAACAAGCATTTAAGCAAATATACACCCATATATGGAACTAGCCACGCCCTTTGGGTGAAGCATGATACGTCACCTCAACAGGGAGCCATGCTTACCAACTATAATCTCCCTGAAACTAGTTTTCAAAAGTAGGCAAGTATGACCTAACTATACCTCTGTTGAATCTGAATGCTTTAGGTCAGGTCTGTCCAAGGCAAGTTCAGACAGACTCATACCAAATCCACTTCTAAAAATCAACCTCCTCCCAGACAGCTGACCCTCCAGCTGCAGCCTTAAACCTACAGAAAATATAAAAAAAAAATGTTTTATTAACTTGACCGACAGGAGGCACCATCAGGTCATTGACCCACTCAGAAAACTGTCAGAGCCCATGGCCAATCGGTCCCTGATAATATATTGGAATGATTAGATCTTAAATTCCAGGTACTTTTTCATAATTCTTCCCTTAGTTACTTTCACAAAAATAGTTTAACTCATGAAATATACTTCTTCATTTTTATTCTAACATATTAACAAGCTACTGGAGTTTCATAATATTGGACCTTAGGCTGGTCAATTCGCTCCCATGCGCATTCGCACAAGGGAGCGGAGGTGTGCGACTGCGCATGCGCATACACATGTATGGCATGTGCAGCCACCTGGTGTGAGCGGGCATGGCAAATTGCTTGTTTGCCGCCCCATTCAGACCTAGCAGTGTGGGCAGGGGGCTTGGGGCAGCGGCGAGGGGCTGGTATTTTAAAATCTAAAACACTGCAAAATGCCAGATCTATATTTTTTAATGGTAAACATACTAATCTTAATATATTATCCTGTGGTTTTACAAAACGGTCTTTGCATTAATAATTTACAACACATTTTTTAGCATATCATTTTTTTTTCCTCATACATATTGTTTCTGTGGGAGACTGCATTCTGTGGTGTTGACACAATGCATAATGCAGTCTTCTGCAGCTATAGAGGTTCCCCATTGTAAGGTACTGTTTGCAGGTATGGGCAAATGATCTGAAGTCAATTACTTGATGTTTTGTTAAACAGCGCCAAAAAAAGAACAGTCGCTGTGAACGACGCTGAAATTTTTTACACATTTCTCACAGCAACTTTGGTACTCAAAGGGTTAATGAATGAGTAGTGAGAGCACCACTTGCCCATTACTTGTTTCAGCTCCCCCGGCTCATTTACTGTGGTGAAAGGGTAACAATATGGAATGCAAGGATAGGTAACCTGCAATGGGAATGCACTTCAGGCAGCAACATATACCGGTGCTCCTCTGCATGCTATGCCTCTGCTTTGTTCCTTAGTTTAGCCAGCCAGCATTTAGCCCATATTGGTGAACAATATTGTGAGCAGTGAGGTGGTCAGAATTGAGTGGAAATGACCTGAGATTAGTGCTTTATTACGGTTATTACTACTGTAGGAAAAATACAAAGACTCAAATTAACCGTTTTTATAAAAAAAAACTAAATACAAAACCAAAACACAAAGTTAATATAGATCCAATACCAGTGGCGTAGCTTGGTTTGGGGCGCCCCCCCCACCTCCCTCCCCCGGCCGCCCGTGCCCCCCCATCGCCGCAGGCTTACCTGTCTGCGTGTCCCGGCTCCCCTCCTGGCTACAATTAATTCTATGCAGACAGACCGCGATAAAATGGCCGCCCCCATACCGCAGACAGTTTCAGAGAACTGTCTGCTTTATGGGGCGGCCATTTTATCGTGGTCCGTCTCCATATAATTGATTGAAGCCTTTCCATTCTCCTTACCCCAGGCCAGCCAACATTGCTGGGTCACCATATCATTCAACCCATCAAGAACTTTTGCAATCTGGTGGACCAGTATGCAATAGAGAACACCTTTCCTTGTGTATCAATGATTTTCTTATATATTGTAAGCTTGCGAGCAGGGCCCTCCTTCCATTTTGATTGTTTGCAACTACCCAGTTTGTTTTATCCCTATTTCCCATTTCCCAAGTACAACTAAACTTGCTGAGCTGTATAAGAAACTGTTAATTTTTAGAAAACCAAAATTATTTTTACCCATCTTGCCCAAATATAACACTTGAAAGAGGTTGTTATGTCCCTGTTCTTTCCTAACACAACTACTGTGTACCCCTAGCTGCTTTTCAATGAACTGTTTTGAAGTATTTGCTTGTTTCATATTCTGATGCATTAAAGGCTTAGTTTCTGAAATATTCCCAGTGGTGCATCATCTCCAAGTCAACAGATGTATTCATTGCTTATTGGTACATTGTCACACATGGCTGCATAATGATAGCATTTTCTATTCCATGTCCCTTTTGTTTAAGGTCAATTTGCAGCACTGAAGTGATAGTGAGTTTAACCTCTCATGTGAACTACAGTGTGGAGTGCCATGCTCCTTTGTAGCAAATGTCTAGGAACTCTACACTCCCCAGGGAATATAAAAGATATTTGGTGGACAGGATTAGAGGATTTAAGAGAAAGAGAAAAAAAGAGTTATACAGTATTACACGTCAAAACAAATCCAAACAGGATCTGAGGAATAGAATCAGTCAAAAACCATTGGCCGAATGAAGATCAAGCACAAGTCTAAAGCGAGTGTCAAAAATCATGGATAAGAAACATTCTAATTCCATCAAACGATGACATTGTACACTTGACTCACTCCCTCTCCCCACATCAAGACGCTACCATGTCATATGAGGCAAACTTGCAAACTTTTTCTTTTTACCACTCTGGAGGGGAGAACCTGGTGATCATTGTATGAGGAAGGGAACTTCACATCACTAGGCCCAACCATCATGGCACAATAACACAATTCACTGCATCCCAATGAGCGGGCAGGATAATGGGATTACCAAAGAACTGGATCTGATTTTGTACCAGTTTTATTTCAACCCACTTCAAAATTAGACATTCATAAACAAGCAATAAATAACAAACATGCATTTTATTTTGGCCAATATGTCAACATATTCTAATCTTGATATGTTTTGCTCATTTGAAAGAGTATGATATCAGTACAAATTAGCTATTACAATACGAATATTATAATTAAAGCATTTCTCTATATCACTGGTGCATGTGACAATAAAAGGTCGTTTTTAGGAGAAGAGTAAGAGTTGGAATGATGCTATTGAAGTCTTAGGGACAGCCCAGGGGTGTGACTATGACTCCATGATGACACTTGAATGTTTTTTTTTAAAGAGTGTGGTAGGACACGATTATGTCCCCATTGTCTGAAGGCAACATTCAAAATGTTACCACTGATTAATTGTTGATGTCTTCATTATGCTGATAGTCATAATGTCAGCAAACATATTTTAGTATTGTAACAACATAACCCCAACTCTAATCCCAGTCTAAATCTAATAACATCCTTACTCTTCATTTTCATTCTGAATGCTTGATCATGTCAAAACTTTGTGCCATCATTGTGAATGTGGGCATTATGAACATGTCAACATTATATAGTGTCCACATTTTGAATGTTGATATTACAGGACATCCCCTTTACAAAGACGGACCCAGTGTGGAGGTCCCGTTATTAGAAAATATCCATATGTTAAAACAGTCTATTTTATCCCCAACCACAACAAAATAATTCTCCAAAGCAGTATTGGTGTCCCTGTACTTTACTATGTTTCAGTTATGGACTGATAAGCAAGTCATCACACAAAACAAGAAAAATTTAGAAGGGCAAAGGTTCTGGGCATGAGTCATTTATTAATTTTGCATTGGTATTTCTTAATGCCCTGAAATCTGCGGCATCACATGGGGGTGACACCAAAGTGCCGACTCCTGCTCCTCCTTAGTAACAGAAGCTGGGTACTGCACTGTAACATTACATGCAGTACCAGGCTCCTATCACATTGTAGGAGCTGGCAATGCAGACACAGAGGTCACTGGTGGCAACCAAGATCTTCCGGACCCCAGTAGTGCTGAAAACAGGTCCTGGGCCATGATATCACACTCTGTACCCATGAGGCCATGCACCCATTTCGAGGGCAACGCACTGGGTGCTAGGTCAGGCAGAGACGCCATTGTTTCAATTGCATCTAATGACAGAGATGTAAAATGAGCAAAGAGATTTAGATTTTAGCGGGGAATGTCCACACTCAACTAAATTGCAGTGTAATAAGAATAAAGCTGTCCAGCATTGTGAGCTACAGGAAAAAGCCGCCAGTATTTGCACTGTAACATGTTTTACGTAGGTAAAAAAAAGCATCTACAGTATATATATATATATATAGATTGTTTGGTACTTTGGTGCCAATTCAGACCTGTTCCCACAATTCCGAATTTGTCTCCATCCCCGATGGTGGTGGACTGCGCATGCGCATAGGCGCTTATACACACATGTGCAGTCCCACACAGCAAGCTACTTTGCCGAAATTTACAATCGCCCGCCCTCAATTCTCCATCTGAAAAGTAAGTCCTGGCTTACTTCAGAAGCAAACAGAGGAAAAATCATTCAATGGTGAATAACCATCGAATGATGTTTCCTCTGTGAGTGGTCGCAGTGTAGCAAGGGGATTTGGGTGGCTGGGGGAGCATGTGTTCAGAGGCAGCGTTAACCTGCTTGCTTAGCTCTTAATATAAGCAGGCTAATGAGCAGGTCTGAATCAGGCCCTTTATCGCCATCTATTTTATCTCTTTCCAAGTCTTAGCATGTAGAGCCCAAAGTAACTTAAGGCCCCATCCACTAGCGCAAAGTATCGATACCGAGGTGCGATATCCTGCCAACTCATCCGGCATTCCCAAGGTGGCTGGACCACATATGATGCATCATATGCATAAGATGTATTGTATGCGATCCCAGTCATGACTGTGGAATACTGTACTAAATACAGTGGATCTGCGACTGTGATCCGAGGAGTATGGGAATGCGCCTCAGAATGTAGTCAGAGGAAAAAGACAAGCGATATGGCAGCCTTCAGCTTAGATCCACAATTAGCCAGTGCTTTCACCTGATTTTGGTTGTTTTTGCACCCTATGCATAGTGAACTTATAGCATAAAAATTCTACAATTCACAAACAAATCCATCTATACTTTCTTATTATTCCTTACATTAAGAACTTAATTAATTTTAAAAAGGGAAAGAAACAGCTAAAAAGACATATTCTTATGATGATAAATCTAGTAATTAATATGTAATTGACCCTAAATATAAAAAAAAAAAAAAAATTAAATGATCCAGAACAAACCAATTAAAAGCAAAAATCTGGCGCAAAAAATCTTATCATATTCTGGAAAAGATTATGTTGTGTAATCACTCTGCAAAGAATGAATTTAGGGCGTTCCCACTGACACAGACCAGCATTACTGCAATTATCAGCGCTACTTAAGTGTTGGTTAATTCAGAAGCAGATTTACTGTAAGCAGAAATAAGCCATAGGTTTATTTTTCTCTTTATGGCTTGTGTGAGATAAAATAGTTTTAGGCACCAAAGCTTCATTAAAACAATATGAATTGCTGCAATTAATGAAAATTCTAATTGTATATATGCATCCAAACAAAACAAGCTGTACTGGCAGTTCTACACACTAAAATGTTCTGGACTCTGTTAACAATCCATTATTGTAAATGAAATTTATACTGTGCAGTACTGAAGTGATTGGTCAGTGACATGTTTGTGTTTTAATTAAATTATTTCCACATGTCATTTTAACCCCTTCCCGACATTTGACGTACATGTACGTCATGGTCGGGAAGTACTTCCCGACATTTGACGTACATGTACGTCATGGCTTTAAACTGTCACTGCGTCTATAGACGCGGTGACAGTTAGGAGATGTCTGCTGTCCCTGACAGCAGACATCCCCCCTCGCCGCCCAGGGGGGGCAGGGGTGCCCCCCCGGTCGGCGATCGCTGTGATTGGCTGTTCAAATCTGAACAGCCATTCACAGCGTTTCCTGTGTTACCGGCGGCTAAGCCGCTCGGTAACACAGGGATCGGTGGTGATCGGTGCTGTTAAGTACAGCACCGATCACCACCGATGAGCAGCACCCCCCTCCCACCCACCCGGCACTCACCCGGCCCGGCAGCAGGCTCACCCGGCGGCGGCAGCGGCAGGAGCGCACGCAGCGCGCACCCCCTTCCCCCCCCCTGCCAGCCGCAGCAGCAGCATGAGCTGCATAAAAAGTAAAAAAAAAACATGATAATGAACTGAAATATATATATATATATATATGTGTGTATATATATATATATATATATATATATGTGTATATATATATACACATATATATATATATATATATATGTATATATATATATATGTATATATATATATATATGTGTGTATATATATATATATATATATATATATATATATATATATACATACACACATATATATATATATATATACACACACACATACATACACATATATATATATATATATATATAAAAAAAGATATTCCCGACATATGACGTATATATACGTCATGGTCGGGAGGTACTTCCCGACCGAAGACGTATATATACGTCATGGTTTTAACTGTCACCGCGTCTATAGACGCGGTGACAGTTTGGAGATGTCTGCTGTCCCTGACAGCAGACATCCCCCCTCGCGGCGATCGCTGCGATTGGCTGTTCAAATGTGAACAGCCAATTGCAGCGTTTTCTGTGTTACCGGCGGCTAAGCCGCTCGGTAACACAGTGATCGGTGGTGATCGGTGCTGTTAAGTACAGCACCGATCACCACCGATCGCCAGCCCCCCCCCCCCTCCCACCCGGCAGCCCCCCTCCCTCCCACCCACCCGGCTGCCGCAGCGCCAGCACCCCTCCCACCCCCCCGCCAGCCGCAGCGCCAGCCCCCCTCCCAAAGCTGGTGACCAAAATGGGGTCACTTGTGGGGGGGTTCCACTGTATTGGTGCTTCGGGGGTCTTGCTAATGCGACATAGCACCCACCATTCATTCCACCACCAAATATCACTCCTTCCCTTCTGAGTCCTGCCATGCACCCAACTGGTATTTTTTGGTCACATGTGAGGCATTGCCGTACTCGGGAGAAATTGGGGCACAGATTTTGGGGTGCCTTGTCTCCTTCATTCCTTGTGAAAATGAAAAATTTTGAGCCAGATCTGCATTTTTGTGTAAAAAAATGTAATTTTTTACAGAAAAATGCAGTTCTGGCTCAAAATTTTTCATTTTCACAAGGAATGAAGGAGACAAAGCACCCCAAAATCTGTGCCCCAATTTCTCCCGAGTGCGGCAATGCCTCACATGTGACCAAAAAATACCAGTTGGGTGCATGGCAGGACTCAGAAGGGAAGGAGTGATATTTGGATTTTGCAGCACAGATTCTGGTTGAATGACCCCCGAAACACCCATACAGTGGAACCCCCCCACAAGTGACCCCATTTTGCAAACTACACCCTTCAGGGAATTCATCAAGGGGTATAGTGTACATTTCAAACCCCCAGGGGTTTCACCAATTTTGATACAACTGAGCTGTGAAAATGAAAAATTAATTTTTCATTTTCACTGCCCAGTTGTACCACAATTGGTGAAACCCCTGGGGGTTTGAAATGTACACTATACCCCTTGATGAATTCCCTGAAGGGTGTAGTTTGCAAAATGGGGTCACTTGTGGGGGGCTTCCACTGTATTGGTGCTTTGGGGGTCTTGCTAATGCGACATAGCACCCACCAAAATTCCACCAGAATCTGAGCTGCAAAATCCAAAAATCACTCCTTCCCTTCTGAGTCCTGCCATGCACCCAAATGGTATTTTTTGGTCACATGTGAGGCATTGCCGTACTCGGGAGAAATTGGGGCACAGATTTTGGGGTGCTTTGTCTCCTTCATTCCTTGTGAAAATGAAAAATTTTGAGCCAGAACTGCATTTTTCTGTAAAAAATTACATTTTTTTACACAAAAATGCAGATCTGGCTCAAAATTTTTCATTTTCACAAGGAATGAAGGAGACAAAGCACCCCAAAATCTGTGCCCCAATTTCTCCCGAGTACGGCAATGCCTCACATGTGACCAAAAAATACCAGTTGGGTGCATGGCAGGACTCAGAAGGGAAGGAGTGATATTTGGATTTTGCAGCAGAGATTCTGGTTGAATGACCCCCGAAACACCCATACAGTGGAACCCCCCCACAAGTGACCCCATTTTGCAAACTACACCCTTCAGGGAATTCATCTAGGGGTATAGTGTACATTTCAAACCCCCAGGGGTTTCACCAATTTTGATACAACTGAGCTGTGAAAATGAAAAATTATTTTTTTTCATTTTCACTGCCCAGTTGTACCACAATTGGTGAAACCCCTGGGGGTTAGAAATGTACACTATACCCCTAGATGAATTCCCTGAAGGGTGTAGTTTGCAAAATGGGGTCACTTGTGGGGGGGTTCCTAACTTTTAGCATTTTATGGTGCCTAGAAACCTACATGGTGCCTAAAAAATAATCTCATAAAAAGGAGGCTCCAAAATCAAGTAGGTGCTCCTTCTATTATGAAGCCTGTGGTTTGGTCAACGTGCACACTAGGGCCACATATAGGATATTTATGAAAACAAAAGAATTGGGGGAATCAATTTTTAGTCACATTTCTCTAGTAAAATGTACTGTGTTCCTTAGAAAAATGTATTAAAATTGCAAATCTGCAAAAAAAATGAAATTTTACCTACACTTTGTTTTAATTCCTGTGAAACACCTAAAGGGTTAACAAACTTCCAAAATGCTGTTTTGAATACTGTGAGGGGTGCAGTTTTTGAAATGGCATCATTTATGGGAGTGTCTCACATACAAGTCCCTCAAAGTCACATCAGAACTGAACTGGTCCCTAAAAAAATCAGTGTTTGAAATTTTCTTGAAAATTTGAGAATTTGCTATTCATATTGTAAGCCTCCTAGTGTCCAAAAAAATGAAAATGAGGTTGAAATAATGATGGCAACATAAAGTATACATATGGTCTATGTTAGTTATTAACTATTTTGAGTGGTAAGATTATTTGTCTCACAAGCAGAAAATTTAACATTTTGCAAATCGCAAAATTTTCCATTTTTTTCCGACATTTTGGTATTTTTCACAAAAAAACACAGACTGTATCGACGAAAATTTACCACTAACTTGAAGTACAATGTGTCACGAAAAAACAATCTCAAAATCACTGGGATAAGTAAAAGCAAAAAAAAGTTATCCCCACTTAAGTGATACATGTCAGATTTGAAAAAAAGGGCTCTGTCAGGAACGCAAAAACTGGCTCTGTCAGGAAGGGGTTAATACAAAACTTCAATCACATGTCTGTTATATCGAAGTGACACAGGGGTAATACCTTGAACTACAATTTCCACATGCTTATTAAGTCAAAATATGGAACCATATCTTCTCTCACCCTCTTTCCCATCCCTCCCATCCCTCCCCTCCCCCTAGTTAACAATAATCGACTTTTTGCTTTGTCTCTTTAACATGTTTAATTACAAAATTATGTGAAAGCACCTTTTCTGTACTACAGTATGCTGCATATTTGTACCAGTATACCTATTGTGTGCTCTCAGTGCATCCAAAATAAAGAGTTAAAAAAAAAAATATGGAACCAAAATACAATTCTAGAACATATTCGATAACAGAAATGTCACTTCCATTTGACTGAATTACACTGTAGAACAAACCAATATTAAAATCACAAATATAAATCATCAGAACAGAATCTTCTAATTGATCATTATACTAATTTATCCAATAAACTTGTCTAACTTCCATTACCAAATATTGTCTGTCTGATTTTACTTTCCCTTCCTCTGGACAATGCGCAATGAAAATAAATATTTTCTGGTCTCTTCAACCCTAGAACAGCTTGGGAATTTTTTTTCATAGAACATTATATTATTCATGCTAATCTACATGTATCCACTGTGGTTCTGAGGAAGAATAGGATCGCCAGGTTTATTCTTTGTAATTACTGTAGAAATAAGGAATTTGGTTCTCACCATTAATTTGCTTTCTCAGCAGGGAACACTGCAGTCAATCACTTATGGGGGGCTAGAGTAGGTGTACTGGGGGAGTAGTACACAGTGGTAGACTGCTCCTCCCTCTATCCCCACCCAGACCCCAGTCTTAGAAAAACTGTTTCCAAAAGGAAAAGAGAGCAGGGCATGTCCAATGAGGAGGAGAGTGAAGAAACAAAACAGATGCAGCTAGCAACAGGCATAACATTTACAACAGTCACAACCACACAAAAACATATGCAAAATGGCAGGAGGCTAAGCGCTGGGAGGGAGTGCAATCATGTATGGGGAACTACCAAAGTACTACTCCTGGGGGGGAGAGAGCTGGGACTCCTGCAATATTGCGCTACCAAAAGATGCTGCAGAACTGGCAAAAGTGTCGAACTTGTAAAACTTAGCAAAAGTGTTTGAGCCTGCTCAGGTAACTGCTCAACAGATCGGAGATCGGTTGAACATATTATGTGAAGAAGAAAAAAGGGACTGTTATTTGGAATGCACACTTAAGCTCAATAAAACGTAACTTTTAATATAATTAATTATATTAAAAGTTATGTTTTATTGTGTACGTTCCAAATAACAGTCCCTTTTTTCTTCTTCACAGAATAGTTCTCAACTCCGCAAGGTCTCTATGGAACACTAAAAATGGAGATCTACAGGACAATGCCCCGAGTTCCGACACTATGTGCTGAAGCTAAGGCCAGCAACATGACCATTTTCCAAGTTACAAACTTTAAATCTATCAACTCTAGAGGTTCAAATACCTCTGAATGCAGGAAAGATAAGACAAGAAACAAGTTCCAAGGCTCCATTGGGGAAACCAATGGGGGTTGTAATCACAGTACCCCTTTTAAAACTGAGCCTGAAAGGCTTCCTATCTCTGCATGACACTGCCAGCTCTGCAGCTACATTTGACAGGACAGAATGAAATAGATCACCCACTGGTTGATTTGTCAGGGGGACGCCAGACTGTCCTCTCCCCGCCTGAAGGCAGGCGCGCACCCAAAAAAGGGGCATGGTTTATTTTGACCCCTTGGGTGGGTGTGATACAAATATGCCTCCAATAGTGCAGTGCTATATATACATATGCTTACAATAGTGCCAGGTATGCCCCCACCGTGCCAGAAAGCTGGTATGCCCCCACAGTGCCACAAACTGCTATGCGCCCACAGTGCCACAAACTGCTATGCCCCCACAGTACCACAATCTGCTATGCCCCCACAGTGCAAATTTCCCAGCAGCAGCACTCACCGTTGTTGCTGCTGCTGCCGGGCGGGGAGAGGACAGTCTGGCGTTCCCCTGCAGTCTTGTCATGTCACCGAGGGGAGGAGAGCACAGCACATGGCGCGTCTCCTTCCCCCCCTCACTTCCCTGTGACTGGGCCGTCCACCATTCAAAGCTCGCGGGCCAGCTCCTGATTGGCTGCCAGCCCATGAGCTCTGATTGGCGGACGGCCCAGTCACAAGGATGCACAGTAAGGGGTAGGAGAGATGCGCGATGCACGCTCTCCTCCCCTCAGAAGGAGAAGGGATTCTGGGAACCGGCAGCGGGGGAACGAGGACGGACGGTGGGTGGCGGGCAGCAGTGGGAGCAGAGCCGCACTTTACAAGGGGGAGAGCTGCATGCGGCTCGAGAGTCGCGGGTTGGCCACCCTTGCTCTTGAGTAAGTATCCTTAGTATGTGTAGATGCAGCCATAGATTTAAATATGCAAGCTCCTTCCTGCCAGTTCCCTTTAAAAGGGACTGGTCAAAACACAATGTGTAGACTCATACTAAATGCTTGCAGTCTGTCTCTCTAATACACGCTCTCTATCAACTCTGTGTGATTGTTTCACCTTCCTAGCAAATTGCCTTTTCTAGCTGAGTCACTTGGTTCAGCCACACTTTCTACAACTAATCTATGAGCTGCAGCTGTCAGTTAGCGTTAATAAGCTGCATTTCCCTGGACAAACAGTCTCCAGTCACATGCTGCTAACAATTAAGTAAAGGTGGCCATATACACACAGATTTATCTTCAGATCTGGCTGGTTGGAACAAAAACCTAGTTATGGATGAGCGCAAATTACAGTTGACCATTTGCTTGGAAATGCTGGAAAACTGCCAAACTGTCACCCATCCATAACCATGTTTTTGTTCCAACCAGCCAGATCTGAAGATAAATCTTACTAGTGTATGGGCACCTTTACTGTAGAGTAGATTTATTAAGCTCGGTGAAGTGATAGAGTGTCTGTTTCTTATCACCGGCCAATCAGCTCCTACCTGTCATTTTTCAAACCAAGCCTGTAACTTCACAGTTAGGAGCGGATTGACCGGTGATAAAAACAAGACATTTTATCACTTCACAGAGCTTAATAAATCTGCCCCCCAGTTACCCATTATAATTGGAGAGTAGGGGGTTAAAGAATGTTGGGGCATATGTATGAACCAGCGTTAAGGGCAAAAATGCACTTAACGCTGGTTAACTGGGGGGGATTACGTTTATGCTAATGTATTACTAGCGCACCTAACGTGCGCTAGTGACAGTCCGCAGAGTTACTCTCGGCGGGGGTGTCCCCTGCAATCCTCCCCAGGGATTAACGGCCGGGGCGATGTATTAACAGCCTTCAAGGCGTTAATTCAACCCGGCCGCTTCGCCAGCTCAGGGCTAGCGTTGTCCTATCCCCCACTGTGGGGACAACCCTAGCCCTGCTTCTCGCTCAGGCTGCGCAGGAGATCTCGCGGTTTTTGAGAGATCTCGCGCATGCCCATTAGAGCCGGACAGGGGGGGAGCACACTGAGCATGCACGGGGCGCCGGGGGAGCCGATAAGGAGAGCCTTTAACGCTGACCATAACAGCTCTCCTTATCGGCTGGGGGGGGGGGGGGGGGTTTAATACATTTGCAAATAACGGGTGCCTGCTTCTCCTCGTTATGCAGGAGAAGCGGGACCCGTTATTTTAGAAGCGTTAAGGGGGGGCTAGTAAATCTGCCCCGTTGTGTCTGATGTGTGCTGTAATCACTTACTGCAGACCTCCACAGTAAGTGGCTGGTTTAGAAGTCCTGTTGTGATCACTGCTGCCTCAATATCTACTGAGGCTGTCACATCCGGCTATTTGCGGGTGGGCAAGACCTGTTCACTGATTCTGCTCTGCTCAGTTTCACTCTGGGACACTGGGACCACTGAGGGTAAGCTACACAGTGCCGCGCTTCTCTCCCACAAGATGGCTGCTCCAACTGCTGTCAACTGTCACACTAGCCAGAATGAGGCAGCCTCTCTCTGGCGCATCATGTGACCTCCAACTGTCACACTAGCCGGCACAGGCCATATTACTGTAAATCCACTCAAGGCAGTGTATTATTTCTTGCAGCATGCGGATACATGTGGTCACAATGGCACTGCACAGAGTTGGGGTATCACAGATGTTAATCTGCTGAACTGCAGAACCAGATTGCCAGATTTTCATTCCAACAAGCACAATAAACGGATGAGTTTATGAAATGTGGTCTTGTGTATGGCCAGTTTAAATGTTCGGGTGTGCAGAGACAGTAAACTTCAATGAGAGAGAGGGGTTTATTCTGGTTCACTTGCAAAGGCAAATTCCTTCTCTAATGGACACAACCTAGTGCACTGCAGGTGGGGCAGATGTAATTTGTGCAGAGAGAATTAGATTTGGGTGGGGTTTTACTTCAAATTGAGATCTATATTGCAGTGTAAAAATAAAGCAGTCAGTATTTTCCCTGCACAGAAACAAAATAACTCACCCAAGGCTAAATCTCTCTGCACATGTTAGATCTGAAAATGAATTTGCCTTTGCGAGTGAACCAGAATAAGCACCAAATACTGATGTAAATGATTAAATATAAAGAGCTGCTTAATATGGTGATATTACTCTCTCAGGGACTCTCCACTGACTTATATTTGTGAGCCCAGGAGAAATCATTGATGGTCACCGACCATCAATGATTTCTCCTGCTGCAGGTACATGCAAGGGGATGTGTTTTTATAACACAACCCCTCGCATGATACGGCGATGGGGGGGGGAGTTTGGTGGTTTGGTTAGGGCAGGCACTCTGGGACTCGAGTCAACCAGACTCAGGCCCAAAGAGAGAGATCATTTACATACCAATCAGCTCCTAACTTATTTTTAAAACACATGTTTATTTATTTACCTCTCTGAGCTCCACAACAGTGCGCTGCTGCAGCAATAATCAGACGGACAGGGTTAGGGGGGTTAGGGGGGGGGGGTGCGGGCAGGCGGCGGAGACCCCAGGTTACCGCCGACAAGCCGGCGGGGACCCGGGGGAGCGGATGGAAGCGCCGCCTCTCGTGCGCGCGCGTCCACTTCTCGCCATCGATATGGCGTCGCCAGCGCCATCCCCTGCAAGGATGGGACATACTCCATCTGTACATGTTTATCATAAGTTCTTTTTAAGTCTGCCTTCTATTATCTGTTTTATATAATCTTGGATATATATATGTACAAAATAAAGTGAGTTTTTATAAATATTTTGTACAAATCACACATTGTGCAAGGTAACAATTAACAGCTGTAGCAATTAGCAGCCATATTGTATTGGAAATGTTTCCGGTCGGGGCCGGGGATGGTCGCACACATGCGAGCTCCCATCCACCGGAGAGAACATCCCTGGCCCTCGGAAAAATGGCGCCCTGTGGATAGAGGAGGACGGAGGGGGAGAATGAATAGGGAGGACTTGGCGGCACAGCTACTGGCGGGACGTTGACCCCCCCGACCTGGCCGGGACGAGCGCACCGCCCCCGCATCAGGACCACCTCCACGCAGGAGGTGCACGGAGGAGTCGGAAGAGGACGTCCAGGACGCAGCACTGGACCCGGCCACGAGCGCAACAACAGCGGAGCACAGCTCGGCCCCCGGGACGTCACCAGAGGCTCAGGACCCGGCCGCAGGCTCGCTCCCCGGCATAACCTCTGAGGCGGCAGCAGCCACATGGGCACCCGGCGGCAGCACCCGTCCGTGACAGAGAGAAGAGATCAGGCCCGCTGACCCCCAGCACCAGCAGATGTGGGAGCCCTCTATTCTGTGGTATGATCAGACTATCGTGGCAGCGGCGTGGAACTCAGCCCAGGGAGGGCCCAACTCCAGCCCCAGGCCTCACTGACTCTCCCTAGGCCTCAGTGACTCTCCTCCCTCCCCCCCCCCACCGCCCATGCTGGCTCTCCACACTGGTTCTCCTACAGGAAGTTGGTGCCACAAATGGCTGCCTAGGATTGGTTCACTCAGCCATATGTAACCTTGTGTCCCCTGTGTGATAACTGTACTGTCTCTGCTATAACTGCTGTGTGTTTGCTCATATTGTTACCTACCCGGCTGCTGCAATGACCAGTGGCGCCACTGATGGCTGCCCAGGCGCTGTGCAGCTTGGTGGGTATATGTTCTCTGTGTGACATTATACTGTCCCTGCTCATATTGTCACCTACCTGGCTGCTGAAGCGACCAGTGGCGCCATGGATGGCTGCCTAAGCACTGTGCAGCTTGGCGGGTATGTGTTCCCTATATGATACTGTACTGTCCCTGCTTATACTGTTACCTACCTGACTGCTGCAGTGACCAGTGGCATCGCTGATGGCTGCCTAGGCGCTGTGCTGCTCGGTGGGCATGTGTTTCATGTAATGCCCCCTTCCCCCCCCCCCTTCATCCCTGCTTGATGCTGCACTGTGATCCACAAAAAATTCCTAGTGTGCGCAAGTACACATGGCCAATAAAGTTCTATTCTATTGGCCCATGGTATAAATAGAGGGATAAAACCCAGGGAACATCACCTTTGATAAAGCTGGACCCCTCAGTGAAATGTGTCAGATGTAGACACCCCTTTTTCTCTACACCCATCTTTGTGGACTATAGCCGTGGATTACAAAACAGATACCTGAACCAGGAATTGTGGTTACACCGATTGTAGAGCAGTTTTTGTTCACCACAGGACAGAGAGCCACTGGCACCACTCCAAAGGGCGTTCTCCATTCCCTCTGCAATTAAGCGCAGGCAGTGGCGTAACTACATTTTGTGCGCCCCCCCGCCGTTAAAGGGAGGGCGCCCAGCCACTCACCCGCCCCTCCCCCAGGTAGCCGTCAATGCAGGTGGGGGGGACGGACGCTGCGGGGGACACAGAGGCGGCAATTACTTACAGCTGAGCCGGGCAGGGGGAGCCGGGAGCTGTCACTGTCAGTACGGAAGGAAAAAAAAAAAGCCCATACAATGAATGGGCAGCCTGTGATTGGCTGAGCGATCTCTCAGCCAGTCAGCAATTGGCTGAGAGAGCGCTCAGCAGCCAATCACAGGCTGCCCATTCATTGTATGGGCTTTTTTTTTCTTCTTCAGTACAGACAGCTCCCGGCTCCCCCTGCCCGGCTCAGCTGTAAGTAATTGCCGCAGCTGTGTCCCCCACAGCGTCCGTCCCCCCAGCCGCCTCGCAGCGTCCCCCCCACCTGCACAGGTAAAGACTGGGGATGGTGCGGCAGGCAGCGGGGTGTAACATAACTAAAGCACTGCAGCCCCCGGTGCCCGCACATGCATAGCGCCCCCCCGCGGTCGCGGGGGCTGCGGTGCTATAGTTACGCCCCTGAGCGCAGGACTTAAATCATGAGTGGTAAAATCAAAACTGTCCATCACCTCTCCATAATTGATACAACACAGTCCATTATAGGAATGGGATCCTATCCATAAAAGGAAGTGAGGGTGTCTCCCTTTTACATGTCATGCAATGTAAAAAAAATTAATGGTTAATATTGTTTGTAATGGTTTTAAATATTAATGTTTATGTATTAGTATGTGTCATTAAATATTTTTAATAAGCATGCTGTGTGACATTACATTTTTCTGTACTTATGTAATATCTGGACTCCCATTTTTCTTATGAGACCGCGTCCCCTCATGGGGCTCGCTGCGCTCACCACGCTTCGGGCACGGTGGCTCGCTGCGCTCGCCACACTATATAAAATCAACTCCATGCGTAGTTGGATAGTAGGGGTATGAAAAAATGGGGTGCATTTAACATGGGAGTCTAGATAATACATAAGTACCCATTTTTCCTCAAAGCGTAGTTTGTTCCTTTTCTTTATTTGCCTACATACAAAGGACCGATTATCCCTTAATTAAAACTGCTGCTTTTTGAGAGAAGCCCTAAGTAGCACCTGTAAATTGTCCTAGTGACAATTACACGTTATTTTATTCTGTCCTTGATTTATTACTGTTTTGCTCCCAATTGTAAAACACAATGAAATATTAATATATAGTACATATATTTAATGTGCCTCTATATTGGAGTTTGTGCAAATTTGCCTGTAAGAGCCAAATCGGCAATTTTTTATGCTTTCAAGCCTGTCACATATCACTGCATTTTGCATATCAACCTTCCAAACCACTGGCTATTACTGTATATGGTATCTGGCGGTCTGGAAGCTAAAATCGCCAGCTATTTGCAACGAGTTTGAACTCGTTGCCAAAATCACATTCCATTGCTTTTGCCCCAGGGATTTTATTGTGTATAGAATTATCCCAAATATTTTCAGCTGTGGTATATTCCCAAAACTTTTATATTAATGAAGTTTATTAGTAGCAGTTTTATATAAGCCAACTTGTATTTTAAGGTTAGGGATGATAAACCTAGACTATTAAATAACTATGACACATTGATCCCATTCTAAACTATAGGGGTGATTCTGGTCTTCTTTAATGGACAAAACCATGTGCACTGCAGGTGGGGCTGATGTAACATGTAAAGAGAGAGTTAGATTTGGGTGAGTTATTTTGTTTCAGAATAAATACTGGCTGCTTTATTCTTACACTGCAATTTAGAAAAAAAAATCTAACTCTCTGCACATGTTAAATCTTTCCCACCTGCACTGCACATTGTTTTATCCATTAAAGAAGGGGGTTGCTTTTGCAAACCAACCAGAATCAGGACCTATACATATGGAGAATATTTATTTATATTATATAGCGCAGCAGATTCCGTTGCGCTTTACAATAGTAGACAGTGATAAAACAAACTGGGTAACAACAGACAGACTTGGAGGTAGCCCTGCTGCAAGCTTACAATCTCTAAAGATAATAAGTAATTGTTTGCAGAAAATACCTTTCATAGTGTAATGCTCTCTACCTCATTATTATTTACTGAGTCTTTTTGAGTTCTTCATTTGCTGGTTATAGAAATGTATCATATGCGCTACATAAATGTACAGTGTGTATCTGGTTAGATACAACCATAATTATACATTCCAAACATCCTTTGTTTTGTGCCAAGAAATAATATGGAAAACCAAAGATTTACTTATCGTTTCTACATTTGCTCAACTGTGCAACTTTTGCAGAACCATTGCCATACTGGCCTGCTAGCTAACTATGGGTTATCTAAGGTGAATGCAAAATGTAAAAAAATATTTACAGGTTAATATAAAAACAACTTCGGTTTACAGGAGTAAAAATATTTTGCAGCTTATGCTTGAATGACAGGCCTCTTGACCAAAGCTCAGAGCAGCAACACGGTTGGTTGCTGGACAACAGAGATGAGATTCATATGATCAACAAGATGGGGGTTCCGAAGCTTAATTTACTTGATATAAAGAAGCTCTAAAAAGGACAATGAAACACGGATTAGTCAACTACAGTATTTGAAGTAGTACATGCATGCATGTGAACAGACAGGCTACATGCAGTAGGCCCAACAACTTCATATAGAATTCTACCAAGATATATATTCTACAGTATGTTGATACAGAAAAATATCTTCACAGAAAGGGTAGTGGACATGTGGAATAGCCAATAGGGATAGTAGAGGCTAAGACAGTAGAACAATTTAAACATGCATGGTATAGACATAAAGATATCCTTACAAGAAAATAAGGATCAAGTAGGGTTTAATGGTAGCACTATGGTTAAAAAAAGGGGCAGACTAGATGGGCCAAATGGTTCTTATCAGTCATAAAATTCTATGTTTCTATAAACTATTTGCAGAATATTTCTTCATATATTTAAATATCATTCTTTATTGGTTATGTGGCTTCTGTAAAGAACACTTAATCACGATGGGACTCTTCCTCGATCCACACTGATTCAGTAGGAACCTAACATTGCAGGCAAAGGGTTACTTACAAAGATTTGCTAAAATATCTTTTGGGGGTAGAAGGTTGGTGAAACCACCAACTTCTATTTTATAGGAGGCGCAGTTACACCCAGAGCAATAGACACAACAGGTATGTATTCAAAATTACAAATTTATTTTCCATACAGCATAAAACAATTAATTGAAGTGCACTTCTTATTAAAAATAGACAGACAAGACAAACTACATATAACATATAACTGATTTCATTATGAGGCTATATTATTATTAGCTAATGAGGCTTTGGTAATTTAGGCTTTTGCAATGTATATGAGGCAATGGGTATAGTTACCAGTCCCGCATTTCAAAGAATCAATCCCATCTGTGACCATATGTTATGGCTATTGGAAATATCTCACTGGTGTGCTTTCGGCAGTCTTCTCCTTGTGGGGTATAAGTGCCCCCTTTCCTTGCATCAACAGGACTCCACACTCCCAGGTTTAGATGTTGAATAAGTCCATATGTCAGTCACAGTCTCTGTTAGTCAAATGGCCAGCGGTTCTGGCAATTAGATAAGAGGCTTACATACGCGTTTCTCCGCCTCTTGTGTGTCGGCGGCTTCCTCAGATCTGAGGAAGCCGCCGACACACAAGAGGCAGAGAAACGCGTATGTAAGCCTCTTATCTAATTGCCAGAACCGCTGCTATCGCAATAATCATAGCCATTTGACTAACAGAGACTGTGACTGACATATGGACTTATTCAACATCTAAACCTGGGAGTGTGGAGTCCTGTTGATGCAAGGAAAGGGGGCACTTATACCCCACAAGGAGAAGACTGCCGAAAGCACACCAGTGAGATATTTCCAATAGCCATAACATATGGTCACAGATGGGATTGATTCTTTGAAATGCGGGACTGGTAACTATACCCATTGCCTCATATACATTGCAAAAGCCTAAATTACCAAAGCCTCATTAGCTAATAATAATATAGCCTCATAATGAAATCAGTTATATGTTATATGTAGTTTGTCTTGTCTGTCTATTTTTAATAAGAAGTGCACTTCAATTAATTGTTTTATGCTGTATGGAAAATAAATTTGTAATTCTGAATACATACCTGTTGTGTCTATTGCTCTGGGTGTAACTGCGCCTCCTATAAAATAGAAGTTGGTGGTTTCACCAACCTTCTACCCCCAAAAGCTTTCCTCCAGAGGATCACAAAAACCTCTGAATATAGGGGGCAGCAATCTAGACCCAGATTAAAATCCTTCCTCTCTGAAAAGGATATATATATATAAAAACTGATATCATCAGCGCTTCTGTGTGGCATATTGTCACAAAAACCCACCCCAGATCTGCTAAAATATCTGCCTAGTTCAGTGGTTCCCAAACTATTTTCAATCATGGCACCCCTAAGTATCAGAACATTGTTCACGACACCCCTAGCCCAAACGTTTCTAATTAAGAAAATAATAAATGAATATTAAAGTAAGTAAATTGTGTTTATATCTATTCCTTCGTGTCAGTTATGTGATGGGGGACAGGATTCACTTCTGTTTGTCCACAATATGCCTATTATATTGGTCATGAAATAATTTTAATGGGTCATGAAACACCAATCCAGGGCACACCTGCAAGTCCTCCAAGGCACCCCAGGGTGCCACGGCACACAGTTTGGGAACCACTGGCCTAGTTATCATTTGACAAAGTATTATGAGTATAGCTGGCACTAGTTTGGCTTTTTGTAACGTTTGAAAAGCTTGACTAATGCCAACATTTCTGTAGAACTGCATGTTGGTAGAAGTACGGGGCATGGTAATTGTGATATTGAGGAAAGGGGAGACTTATTTCCACTTAATAAATAAACCTCATATATGACTTTAAAATGCTTTATTTAAATGATCATGCATGGATGTAGAAACATTGTTTAGTGTTTGTCCCATTACATTGCAGATTTGATAAAACGCTATATTAATGCTATAGATGAACCAAATGGTTTTTATCTGCTATGAAATGTTATGTTTCTACTGTACAGTACATAACTGTGGTAGATGGCTTGTCTTCACCAGCCTCCCAGGCCTCTAAAACAGTTTCCGAAATGGATCTGACCAAAATAAGCTTAGATTGAAGTAATTTCAGGTGCTGTAACATTGCTAGCCCTGCCCATGTACAAATCCACTAATCCACAGAGAACTTCTACAAGACAAATCTGCCTGGGTGTCAGCTGTTCCATGCCTACTGTTTTAGTGACCTACTTCAAAGTGGAAAAGAGCATAATGGACTAATGTGGTTAAGTATAAACACTCCAGGTATTTCATATGTATTACACAACCTTTTACATATATTAATGTCAAACAGTGGCTTTACTTGCTACTTAAACTTACATATGGTAACTGTAGCAATTGATTGTAAGCACTCTCCAGTAAATGATTGCCATTCTTTGCACAGCACTTATGTCAAAAACTATTAAGACCGAATATTCCACGGAATGGAAAGTAAGAGATGCAAAGGTTAATGGCTACATATAAGCTCATAAGTATAGCATGTACAGGAGTGCTGATTCTCATGACAGGCAGCTTGCAAAAGATATTGTAACATTATACTGTATTCTAGCTGCTCAACAAAGAGATACCTGGGTGGTAACCACAGGGAGCATAGTATGTTTCCTGATACCAAGCCCAGTGTGAAAAGGAATTCATTCATTATATGCGGTTCTCTTACAAATAACCACATCACCTTATACATTTTCTTAGATGTGTGGGAATATCTGTGGGTCACATTACTATATTATATTCCTATTTTAACTCTATATACTCTATATCTACTTAATTTCTCTATCTTCTATTTCCCAGTGTATTAGTTTATATGGCCTACTTTATACAATGCAGGTGTCACGTCTGGAGTAGCACCAGCTGCAGAATATCGTAGGCTGGGTGCCTTGACGTATGGGGGTTGCATCCACGACAGAGTAGAGGAAACAATGAGGATAAAATATAATGAATTTAATAAAGATATTGCAGACAGTGATAATGATGGTATAAACAGTATATGGTAAATATGCAAATATAAAGTCAATTGTCCAGTAGGTTATTGTAACAGATGATGATGAAGCTTGTTACTTGAAGAATATTGCAATATAATTTGAAGAGTGGAAATGAATATAAACTGGAGTTGAATACTTAAGGGTTGCAGAAGGAATTGATGATTGGATGATTTGAAGAACGAATGAAGATTGTATTGCAGATTGGAAGATTGGATGATTGATTGAAGATTGGGAGATTGGAGGATTGGTTGAAGATTGGAAGGTTGGATGATTGGTTGAAGATTGGAGGATTGGTTGAAGATTGGAAGATTGGATGATTGGTTGAAGATATGAAGATTGGTTGGAGATTGGAAGATTTGATGGTTGGTTGAAGAATAATAATAAATGAAGAATAACGAATGAAGAAGAGTTGTCCTTTGCTGTATGAGGTCGTGGCTGCTGCCAGAGGTAACCGTGGAAGTAACCGTCGGGAGAGTAGCAAGGTGAGACCCCTTAGAGGACCTGACCTTGCGTGGTCCACATTGGCGGTAAGCAGAGTCCGGTGGTACGTGAAGCAGTGAACGGCCAGGAGGATCTCTTCAGGGAAAAGCTCAGGATCGTAGCAAGAACTACAGAGCCAGATAGGAGCAATGATGCTGTGGGGTGGACAACATTGTACTGACTGCCGGACTAGCCTGAGCAGTCAGGACAGGGAGGCGGAGCTGTGCAGGAGAGTCTGGGGAAACCAAGAATATCGCGCCCGCCAGAGGGCGACAGATTCTAGCTGGCCCTGATGATACGCAGCTGCGCAAGCACCGGCCTTTACTCAGACGCTGACCAGGCACAGACACACATGGCGGCAGGATACTACTCATATCCTGCATGGAACTGGAGCACAACACACCGGTGTCACCACGCGGTGACAGCGCGGCCACATGCACCCCAGTGGAGCCAGAGACATGAGCAGAGGTGAGCGCCATGGTTCTAGTACACCTAGAGGGTCCAGGGCTGAGCACAGCACAGGGGTCTTGGGCAAATGCCATGGTGGATGTGACAGCAGGCCTGCCTCATTGTTCTGTGTAACCTGTGTACTCAAAGGGCCTTTTACTTTTCAAATACTATAAAGCCTCACTATGACTGTCATTGCAAGACGATAGCGGCACATGCACTGTCTGACTTATGCTGGCATTATATTGCTCAGCACAGTCATATTGCTCAGCGTCTCCTTTTCATCGGTGACCAGAGACACAGTCAAGGGAAGCTGCAAGGGGACACAGCTGTTCACTGGAAAGCCGCTGGTCTCAGGAGCATGCACCTGCGACCAACGAACATTGCAGGGCTGGTCGCAGGTGCGAGCTTCCGGCCCAGTATGCATGGGGATATGGTCAGCGACCATATCCCTGGTGATATTTGCCAGAATCACACCGTGTGTACGGGGCTTTAGACACATGTGCAGAGGCAAAAAAAAATAAAAAATCACTGGACCATGTACAAAATAAATATAGCATCCAGTTCTGAATCAGCACAAAATGTGGGGTAAGGAAAACTTCCACCATCAAAAATATGTTTCTTCGGATAAATCAGCTGTCACAAGAAGTACCATTGTGGCCACCCAAGTAGCAAATATGATTTGTAAAATAGTTTGGTCCTCATTTGGAGACGGACATAAGTCTAACTATGAGGTGTAAATTTCTGCTATATAATAAGACATACAGGAGTTTATTTTGTACTTGTGTATTATCACGGCGCCCGTCGCGTCACATCGCTTACCACTAATTAAGGTATGCGATGGCATGCGATGGACCCGATTTGAGGCTTTTCCCGGGATGAGTGTACAATTTTAATATAGCGTCGCATCGCATGCCATTATAATGGCATGCGATGCGATTTCAATGTTAAATGCCCACCCAGACCCGATTTTTAATTGTATCCCCACCCTGATGTGTAATGACAATGTAAAATGCCCCCCATTGTTAACGCCACCCCACTATCAACGCCAACCTGAAGCGTGGCGAGTGCAGCGAGCCCGCGAGGGGCGGTGCAGCAAGCCACTCAGCCCGAAGCGTGGCGAGCCCCGCGAGGGGATGCGCATTACTTCACAAGTATTACGCGTCCGCTCGCCACACTATATAGAATCAACTCCCCGCCGACGTGGATAGTGGGGGTATGAAAAGGTCAGAGGACGCGTACCGCCGCCCCTAGCGGGCTCGCTGAGCTCGCCACGCTTTGGGTTGGCGTTGATAGTGGGGTGGCGTTAACAATGGGGGGGGGGGCATTTAACATTGTCATTAAGCATCAGGGTGGGTGTACAATGTAAAATCGGGTCTGGGTGCCTGTACAATTAAAAATCGGGTATAATCGCGTCTCATCGCATCGCATGCGATCATATGGCATGCGATGCGACGCGATTTTGTGGTTGTACAATGCCCTGCGATGGAAATCGGGGGCACCGTGATAATACACAAGTACCGTTTATTTACGAAGATGGGAATTTTATTTCACATGGGATGTTGCTATGGGCAACTAATCACATTATATCTATTATCTTCTAGAAGGTGCTACATAAATAAGAAGTAGATTCAGATTGGTTGCCCACAGCAACATCCCATCTGAAATAAAACTCCCATCTTAGTAAATAAAACCCACAGGGGGAGAAATACTGTAAAACAAAAGGGTAGACTTCATTTAAATAATAACTGATGAAATAGATAAATAAAATAAAAAAACCTTAACATATTATAAATGTTCTCCTTGCGGAGAAGCTATGCGGCGGTCCGCTTCTAAGCATTATAGAGTGGCACGGGAAAGCCGCTCTGTATCGGCTAGAGGTGGCATGGTTACACTCCACATGTGGTACAGCCTGAATGAAGTCTAATGATACAAATGTATCAATCATCACAACCAGATCTGTTTAATATAGTATTACACTGAATGATCATTTATTTAGTATAACAGCTCAGAAAACTGCTTATGCAACAGAGTGTGTGGTTTCAAAAGTGTGTTTCCTGTATATTTTACATTAGCATTAGGGGTCTATAGCTGATCGAGGCATTATATGACAGCTCATTACATTTTCACAGGTCTCTTTGAAAGATTTACCTGTTTTAAACAGGATTCTTAGATTTCAAGTCCCTGCCGAGTCAGGATTAAAGTATCCATTTTCGGCCTCTTCCTGAAATCTCTCACCAAGTAAGTTCACATGAATAGTCAAATAATATGTTAAAGCTCCAGAATTATTAAAAAGTAACACATGCAATTTTTCATACTGACTCAACCACCCCTGAGGAAAAGTAAAATTGTATATAAATAAGCAGTAGAATGCTTCAGCAATCTTGTATCAGAAATTACTAACATGGATCTGCATTTTAAACGAAAATAAAGAACATGTTTTGCATGGATATGAGACTCAGCTACATTCATAGTTAATGTGAAACTTTATGTAAGATTATATTTGTTGCACAGTATGGTAATTAGGTATTTTCTGACTCCTCAGCGAAACAAATAAATGCACATGTAGGACTCACATTCTAGCTACAGTTCAGTAAATAATGAGTCGTACATTTTTTCTTGTCAGCATTAACACAATGGAATCTATTCAATGCCATGGGCGAGCGGTGACAGCGAGCAGGGCTTCCTGCTCGCTGTCACCGCTCGCCCTGTCAGTATTCAACTGACCCCCCTCATATACCGATTCCTCCTTGCTCCGTTTTTTGAGTGAGAAGGAATCGGCGTATGCGGCTGCAGAAGCAGCGTGACTCGTGGCTAAATACAGCGAGTTCACTGCATTAGCCGTGGGTCTCGATGTTTGGTGGAATCCTTGCCGTCCTGTGAAGGATTCCCCCAGAACGTTGAATAGGGCGAGCAGCCGGCGAGGGGGCTAAACAGCGAGGATCGCTGGTTTTCTGCGATCCTCGCTGTTTAACCCCCTTGCCGGCCACGGCGAGCAGCATTGAATACTACCCAATGTACGTTTGTGGTAAAATAAACCCACATCTTGGATGTTAGGAAAATGAAGCAAAGTTTATTTAGCAAGTTATGTTTGATCTTTTAAGAATAATCCTATCCTTGTCACCTTGAGAGCTACATAATTAAAACTATAACAGGGCTGTCTTCACAGAAGTACAATTATTGCATTATTTGTTAAGCATGTCAAGGCTTAATCCTACTGGAGTTCCTGAGCACTGATAGAGAGCACTACATGGCTATAAAGTGTAGGCATTTCTATGTGTGTGTCTGTGTCTGTGTGTGTGTGTGTGTGTGTGTGTGTGTGTGTGTGTCAAAAAATAGGGAACTCAAC
Source organism: Crinia signifera (assembly GCF_055691185.1). Lineage (NCBI taxonomy): Eukaryota > Metazoa > Chordata > Amphibia > Anura > Myobatrachidae > Crinia > Crinia signifera. The sequence continues at coordinate 178,740,187 of NC_139220.1, forward strand.
ATGACTTCAGTAAATGCATAAACAGCAAAAGAGGTTCACTTTAATATGGGCACTGTTTCAGGTCAAGTCAACCTTTGGTCTGTTTTGGTGCATTGGTGCTGTTGTGAGGAAGGCCGTGTTTATGTGGCCAAAATGTCAATTTGAGCTGTATGTATGACCTGAAACTATATGAAAATTAATTTGAACCTCTGTCACTGTTTGCATATTCAAATCAGGGTAAGTGCACTCTTTTTAGGAAGGGTGTTATATAGTATAGGCTTTATACAATAGGACCAATGAGTTGGTAGCCCGAGTGGATGGATTAGTTACAGGTGAGTATCAACCCTATCCAAAGAGAATATATTTTATTCTAAGTGTACCATAACAACAATTAATGTATTTTGAGCTCTTCAGCTGCAGAAATATGGTCCCATTCTATGCCTTTAATGAGACACATTTTGCACATTCCATTAAACTTTGCCAGAGAAATACTTCTTGAAGTAGTATTTTCTTAATGTAAAACAAAGCATCATATCTTATTAAAACCAAAGATTGGGGATTTGGTGCACGGTATTACACAGATAACTTTGGAACTTTCCATGTTCCTCTGATCTTCAAAACACTTATTTTTCTTATTAGCTTTTACTTCTTGGGACACCTACACTTTGCATATATTTCTAGACAATTTTCACACCAGCCCCTGGCATAGAAGAGCCTATAGTCTACAAGGGTGGTTGAATAAGTAAGACCTCTCACATGTGTAATGTGCTCTTCCTTATTCTAATTTCCCAACAGACCACTGCTTCCTCCCACGGTCATTAAACTGCACCTCCTATGAGTCATACTGTTAAACTTTGATGTGCATAGTATTATTTCTGTATAGGGCGCATCAGCAACTGAAATTCATCACTAACTTGGCCAGTGATAACACCAGGTCACATAAACAGGTTTGGGTTGGGTGCAATAACTATGGTGGACATGCTTGGCTAGTTAGAACGCAGCTCATCTTGATCACCTGTCATGCTATTATCAAACTTTTCACCCTTTAATGAGAGCTCTAGGATGCCTTCCAAGTCGTAAATCCTTTAAGAAACATTTTCTACTGGGTTCTAGCTGTCAGGGGGTACAGTGATGTCCTTCTATAATTGCTGACTGTGCCATACTGATCACTGTAGTGATGTGGGTAGCGATTATAGCTAAATTTATCTGTGGGTAAAATAACATGTTTTTTTTTTTATTACACAGACATGTGTAATATCCAGACATCAAAAGCATGACTGACAGAAGAGCAGCCACCAAGAAGAAGGGGCTGCGTTGCAGGGGCTGTATTGGGGCACACAAAGGGAGCTGGCTGCACAGCGAGTCAGAAGTGGTGCTGGCTGGAAGAACAGAATGGGTGCTGGCTGGAGGAACATAATGTGTTCTGGCTTGAGGGACAGGAGAGGTGCCAGCTGTAGAGATAGAAGGGGTTCTGGCTGGTGGGACAGCAGGTCTGCTGGTTGCAAATTTCTGGCTGGAGGGATGAAATTGTAGTGGCTGCAGAGACACAAGGGCTGCAAGGGTAGAGGGACATAATGGGTGCTGGCTGCAGAGTCAGAAAGTGTGATGGCTGTAGAGGAAGAATAATTGCAGTCTGGAGAGACATAAGAGGTAATAGCTAGGGCAATAGAGGGGCTATTGAGATAAAATGGGCTGTGCTGCCTGGAAGTATGGCCACTACTCTATATTTTGCCTCTGGGCTGCTCCTTGTATGAACTTTTGCCGCTGCTTCTCAGTACTGGCCAACTGCAACTGGTAATATTGCTGGGACTCCTAGCTGCAAGAATTAACATAATAAAAAGGGCATCAACCATAAAAATAGATTTTGATAATATAAATACTGACAGTAGAGAATTGTATTAAAGATCTTGTCTGAAAACATATATTCTTTAAACGACATGATAGTGCAACCTCTACAGTTAGAACTTACAATCAAAAGTGAAGTGACTCAGAACTTTTTATTTTAGAATATCACACCTATGGAGCTCTCGAAAACATCACAATTAATTGACAATTATGTAATTCAAAAAACTTCATGTAAAACCATTTAAAATTCATGCCTTATATAATTAGATGATGGAAACAGATGTTCATGAATATTCAAAGCCCCGTTTTGGACAAATATACTGTACATATGTCTTCCTCCTACATTATACCTAGACTGCTTAATGTCTACAGAGTAAATATGGAAAAGATGTGCAAGACAAAACAACTTGCACATTATCATATATTCTAGGTTCCTCACCCCATAGATCCTGGTCTAGAAACACGTGATTACTGCATACCAAACGTATAGATTGATGGTGTAACAATAAGAAAGATTTAGCTTCTAAGCAACAAAAGCCAGCAGCAGTAAAATGTTGCAACATCTCCACAAGGGTGCATCTGGTGGTTTTTAAAACTGAAGATTTACATCCAATAAATCATCAATGGGTTATTGCAAGATAATAAAGAAAGGATTAGTAGATTTTGAAAAATGGCTTCAATGTCCCATTATTCATAACATTTCACTGGGGTAGCTAAAAAAAAATAAGTAATTTAGCACAATCTTTCAATCTTTGTAACACAAATCACTGGCCTGCATAGTACCACAATAGGATGCACTTGAGAGCTGTAATGCTAACATCTGAGAATGCCTGTCACATTGGAGTGACAGATTCAAAGTAGCCAAAGCTGAAGAGAAGAATACAGCCGCTTTGTAAGAGTTAGTGCATTTAAAAACAGCAAAACCATTCTAATTCATTTCCTGTAATGCTTTTAGTCTGTTTGTGTCCTTTAAGTTTGACATATTGATAAATTGGCTGGATAAAAGTCAGTAAACTGCACATTACTCTTAAGTGAACTGTAGAAATTTTCATGGGTAGACATGAAAAATGACTACAGTTTACCTGCGTACGTGTTTGCCTGTATGTAGAAACCCATGCAGTTCCTCTTCCCTGCCTGGGGTGTTGCTGTCTGCTGTGGTGTTTTTAGCACAGGTCTGGTTTGCATATCAGTGCTGATATACAGACCACACTGTGTTAGAAGCACCACAGCAGGCAGCGACGCCCCAGGCAGGGAAGAGGAACTGCATGGGTTTTCAAAGATGGCGGGTGCTAGCTACTGACAAAAAGAAACCTAAGAGTATTTGTGTGAAGGAAAATGTGTTTTGTAAACTTCAATGTGAATCCCCAGTAAAACACTGCATACAATGATGGCACTATAGGAATGTCTGGTAAATAAAAACTCATTCAGTAAGGCAAAAGCAAGCAAGTGGGGCCAACAGAGCTGCTGAGTCCACTGCTGGCACCCCACCACCCCCATTCCCCTTACATGACAGCAGCAGCCTCTTTCACAAATCCAGCTGCTGTGTGCTAGGCTGTCATGAGGCCTGAGAGTATTTGCTCTCCTTGTATGGTAACATGGATTGTTCCAGACGCAAAGTTACTTGCTGTTTTGTTTCACTTACCAACATGCACAAGACCCTATTCTGTCTTATAAATCTAGATTTATATTAATTGCATTTTGGTTAGATTTTATTAGGTTTGCAACATTTTCAACAATCCACCCTGGAAAAAATAAAAAAATGAAAAGTTTGTCTTTCCTCTGGAATAAAAAAGAGCGTAAATGAAAGTTGTTCAGTATTTGTGGGCTGCATTCAAAAGCAGACACTGTTTACCCTGCATGATTAGAAGGTGTTTGATATTGCAATTAAAATGTAAATGTAGCAGGAGGTGTCTGTAGGAAATAGCGATCCAATAGCTGCATCTGATCATCATTCTGACCGCTGTGACCACCAGTTACTGCCCTTAGCCAGTCTGCATAAGCCAAATCTTACTCAGACTGACCATTGGAACCCTCTGCTGGGCCCATGAAATCTCCTTCCAATGCCACAGACCTTGGGCTTGGCATGCCTACAACATGTGGATGACACACTACCTTTTTGTAGACTGACCCTTAAGTAATTCACCACCCAAATGACACATTATATGAACCAGCAATTGCACAGAACCCATTGCACATTGCATAGAATGGGTCCTGCACATGCACAGACCCTGAAATCCCAAATTCATATGTTAATCTTTGGGTACATATCTGAATCAGGCACACAGTTACTTGATCTTTTTTGCTTTAATCCCCCCTCAGAATTTGGTCGCAAATACAATCTTATTATTGAGTTATTTATGCTATGCAGATATACATACTGTATAACTTAACATGTTAGATTATTAAAAATCTGGACAAAATTTACCCCTATTTTATTTGGCCACACTATATCTATTTTGATTGTCCATGTTCCCTAATTCTTTAAGAAGAAAATAACTCTTATGGCTTAGACATATACTGTGTGGGCCTTTCTCTAACCAGAACTTCATAGTAATCTAGAAAACACCTTCTGCAGATATAAAATAGATATATTACTGCAGTTTCATAACATCAAAGACATCATGGCTACACTGTGTTTATTGTGAGAATATTATTTTATTACTGAATAGTTGTGTTTTTAATTAGAAAGCACTTTGACATTTTAAAGAATTGGATTTGGTCTTTAATTACAATTTTGTAATACTCAACTCACTGCCACCATTATCCTCTGGTGGTCAGCCACAAAACTTTGTTTTAATACCTCGCTCACCAATGCCCTTCTACCTATGCTATAGGGGCAAGTTATGTATGTGTATAATACGAACATCTGAAGATTGGTTTTGTTGTGTGTGGAAAAGTTATTTATATTTGGTACTACGTCATGATCTTCCAAGCCATTGAAATAAAGCCCCACACACACTAGAAGAGAAGTTTAAAGGTATCATTAAGGCCCCTTCTGAGCGAGGCCTTTTCTTTAAAAAAATAAAAAATACAAAGAAAAGTCCTGTGTGTACACTCAATATCATTTGCTGAACATGTAGGTTGATTATGGCTATATAGCCAATGACCCACATGTCCAGCAGGTCCCAGTCATTGTAAGATATTGTTTACTGATATCATTCAGTGTTTACAATGAATATTGTTTGCCCAGGAGTTCAGGGGAAGCAATGCTGATATTGCTCATGGACCATATCGGCTAGTGTGTAAGTTGGTAAGAAATGAGGGAGGGGCCATAATAATAAACAAAACAACATTTTTTTCTGATCTGTCAAATTAGCAGGCATTTTTTTGGACTTATTTCAGCAATGGTGTTTATTTTGTAGAATTTAGTGGCCAATAATCTGGTTCAGTCTGTCAGTTTTTTGACACAACCTACTCTTGGGACCACCTGGCATATATGAATTCAAATGCTGTCCTTCTAGGGAATCTAGTGAAAGATCTTGCTGCAGTCATTATATTACGGAACAGTCAAAGGATACAGATGGTATGTTTCAGCAGATCTAGTCATCGTGTGCCACATATTTGACTGACACTTAAGTGTCAAGGATTTTGTCATACCTATCAGCACTAGTCATGAAACACCCATGAGAGCCTCAAAACTGTTTGCTAACACAGATAGTCAAGGGTCTCAAGATGAAGCATCTGCTCCTACTTAACTTGATTATACAGGAACCCAACTAAAAACCCATAAAAGTATCTTCCACAATCGTATTCATTAGGGAATCCACCAACATATATTCTGACAAATCATAACAATTGCATTTGTAATTACAGCCAGTAATATCTGAAGACATCAACTCCTCTTTTTTTATAAAAGCATTGTTTCATATATTCTGATTTAAAACATGCAGTAACACTTTTTCTATTGCAGTCTTTACTGTGCTACCTGGAAAACCTGTGTTTGGGGAGGGTAAATAAAAACTGGGATCCAATCATAAGGTTTACATTCAGAATGTTGACAGTCAAATAGTCGACACCAGAATGTCAAGATGGTTTGACAGTCAGTCAAAATGTTGACCTGGACAATAGGTTGGCAGATAAATATTGACAGCCACTAATTTGGACTATCAATGTTTTAAAACAGGTCTACATTTTGGTGTTAACATTCTGAATGTTGATTTTGCCCATTTAAAAGAGTCTGACAACCCAGCACAGCAGTACATGCACAATTCCTTCTTGAACTTGAACCATGCATTCACAATGGTGTCATTCAAGACTTTTGGTTCAATGCATCTGAGACTGTGAACCATCACTTTTAACTTATGACACAATGGGGCAGATGTATTAAGCCTTGAGAATAGATAAACTAGAGATAAAGTGGAGATAAAGTAATCGGCTGTGTTTGAAAATGACAATTGTGAGTTGATTGGCTGGTGCTTTATCTCCTTTCACTTTATCTCCATTTTATCTCCACTTTAGATCTTCTCCAGGCTTAATACATCTGCCCCAATGTATGGATGTTTGTGTGAGAGCCATGACGAGAAACTGGAGCGCTGCACAAAATTTGTCTGTATTTTACAAACTATAAAACCAACATGAAAGTGTGGGTTGGGTGGAGGGGACCTTTTGGCGCACTGGGTATAAAGTTCTTTGATCCACAAAAAATTCCATAAAGGTTTCCTTAAAATTTACAATTCATTTATTCCATATAAACATAGATAAAAAAAGGTAGCACATGCAATATTGTACACAATAAAAAATTAATGAAAATAAGTCTTTCCTCACCCAGCTAGAAGGGTGGAGCCAGGATGGTAAAGACAGAGTGTTCCAAAGATGGGCTCACTCTGTCGGCTCCACAGATTTTGGCTGGACAGGAGTCCTCCTTGGTAAGCGGCAATTCTTTAGGGCCCTAAAGGATCAACCTCGGTCCTCAGGACCCCCCAACAGTTCACGTTTTCCAGGTCTCCACACAGAATAACACGTGAAGTAATTAGCCCCAGCTGTGGATCTTTTAAAATGTGTCTGAGCACCTGCAGGGTAACCTGGAAAACATGAACTGTCTGGGGGTCCTGAGGACCGAGGTTGAGAACCACTGGTGTAGATGCAGAAGAAGTATCAACTTGTACAAGGAATTCATGATTATTATATTTTTTACAAAAATTCATGAAAGGAAATCCTGGAACTGTAAAAAGTGAAATGAAGGTAAGGATTTAGAAAGTTATAAACAGAAGTTAAATGGGATGCAGTCAAAATCCCAGTAGTTGTCATCCTAACAATCAGGACCAAAAAGAGTGTAAGTGTGGAAGAGGGGCAGTGAGATGGGTGTGGGAATGGCATGGACAGGAAGGAAATGGGGGATGCACTGGGATTTGAAGCATTTCAGTGAAATGGCAGAAGATAATGGACTGGAGAAGAGGTTGGGGTGCCCGTGATCAGTGAGATGTTGAGAGGGAACACTAGGCTGAGGAGATGGGTAGTCTGATCTGGTGTTGCTTCTGTTGTAAACAGAATGGAAGCGGTGACTGCAAGGGAATGGGCTGGGGGGGTGCCGCTGGTTTGGTTGGAGGAGATTGGTGTTGTACCCAGCCCTTATATCCGAGCAGCCAGGAACTGTAAAAGGTATCTAGATGACTAACAATGTCTAGGTAGTCAATAGGATGACACCAAAGGTTTGCCATGCAAAAGGTCAACCTTTACAAAAGGAAGACACAAGCAAAAGATTGACATGGAAAAGTTTGACATAAAAAGGTTGACGACGTTTTGCGGATTATTTTTCTTTTGTTGAATTTTTTCAAATTTTACTAAACACGTGGATATACATTGGGAATAATAAAGGATACTGAGCACAGCGGTAGCAGAATGAAGCAAATGGCCAAACCTTGGTGAGTGAAATGAGCCATAAAAGGGGATGTGACACACTAATTTGGAGATCAACATGCTCGGGCGTAGACATGGATACCAAAAAAATTGTAAAAACTCATGTTAACCATGTCGACATACAATATTTGCTTGCGGCGACCTTTTGTCAGTGTCGATATTGTGCAGAATTGACTGTCAACCTAGACACAGACTGTGAGCTATACCACACCCAAATGGAAGGTGTGGAACTCTCTAGATGACATCCCTGGCTCCAAAGTGAGACAGCATTGACTGCTGCGTCCCCTCGGTCTTTTTTTACTGTAGGGCTGTTGGTTGTAGTTTGATCACATAGCTACCCTAACCAGGGTCTGACTATCAGGTACGGCTCAGCCAATCACTGCCTTACTTCTCACCTAGAATTTGCAGCTAAGCATAGCACTCAGCAAATTTGACTATAAAAAGGATTTTGGTAATACAAAGATGGTATTTATAAGTTACAAACATCTTTTTTGTATTATTTAAATCAATTTAATTGTCAAAACTCTTGGCGTATGACAGGTGTGACTGCCTCCCCTACCTTGACTGCACATCACTGTTAAAAGAATATAAAATATTCATGTGCTACAAAACACCAATAAGCAATATAAAACAAATATGTAATAATAAATTAAAATAAACACACAAAGTGATAGCAGCTGTTCAATGGTTCATAGAGTATCACCAAAAAATGCAATACAATTCTGAAACAAATACAATCATTGGCTGGTTGTAACTTGTTCCATAAACTTTATTATTATGCTCTATTATGTGCATGATTGCCAACTTCTGCTGTTACTATAAATACAATTATGCCTAAAGTTTTTTTAAGAGGGATGCAATTGCTCACATTTTACAATTCTTACTAAGGGGGAATTCAATTAGTTATGCTAATTTACCAGGGGCTAATTGATCCCTCTGGGAAAAAATTCCCCAATAACTAGGGGGTTAACACATTACTTTAAATGGTGTTATAAAGGGGTGTAAGTGAAAAGAGGCTGGATTTGACAAGCCTCATTTTGTCCCCTTAACAGAATAAGGCGAATTTAATTTAGTCCTAACATTTTTATGTTCTGCTGGAGGATACAGTTAAGATTCCTGTTTATATATTAAGAGACATAAACTCACCATCGGATATCCTCCCGGTTTACACCTTGTCTGTTGACAAACCTAAACACAACCTTAACTCTAAACTTAAATAACTTAACCTAAAATAAGACACGGACACAAAGTGCTGGCGTTTCAAAAGAATGTCAAATTTATTTTGACAACTAAAACTATGACTATAAATGGTGGCGGCACTAAAGAACGGTCACTATAGGAAAGGTGGGGTTAACGATCACTATGCATACATACATGGCTGGTGATCAGTCTCCCTGGTCAGCCACCCGGCCTGGTGGTGATGGCCATCCCCCGGACAGAAGCATGGCCCATGACAATCGTTGTCGAGGGAGAGTGCACCCCACTACCTACACACACACACACAGAGTTCTTAAAGAATGACCGTTCTTTACCGCCGCCGGAGAAGAAGATAAAAAGGAGGGCAGGGTGGGTGGGGCTTCTTCAGACAGAGGGTTTGTCACTATAACTCGTGATCCCTTCCTACCCTGTCTAGAACCCTCCCCCTGCTCTGATAGGCCTTGTGCCCATCTTCATTAACATACATGTGACCAACAGCACTGTGTAACCTGTGAAGAACCCTCAGTGGTTTATGCCCCTTCAGGCTTAATCAGCCCTCTGTGTTTTTTATCATGCTGCTTTTTAGATTTATCTATGACAAAAAAACTATCGGTGCATGTGGATATTAGAGGGGTGATACAAATTCTATTTCCTATACTTCATGCTGTGGATTTACCAGGTGATATTCTCCTGTCTCGTGTTGAGTGATTAAGTTAATTGTACTGCTCCACTGAACTAACTCCATTTGCCGATTAGGAAAGAGTTCCTTACTAGATTTTACGTGCTTTTGTATTTTAACTCTTTTCAAGATTATTAATGTTTTGTAACAATAAAGTCTATAAGGAAATCACATTGCTTTATGTTACAGCCAGGTGAATATGACTTTACTACAGTATATTAGCATTGCTCAAACGTGCTATATTGTTATATTGTACTGTACAAGCAGTGCTAGCACATAGTGATAAAAAAAAACAAAAAAACAAAGACAAATAAAAGTATTATGTACAAAGAAATACACATATCCGCAGAGTTCCTTTTTAAAAGAACAAACGGAAATATGCTTTATTGCCGAAGTCTGATTTCTGATATCATTGTAATAATGCAAATAGATTACAACAGCAACATTGCGATTCTAAGAGAAATAGGAGAGATTCAGATTAATTCAGGTAATGAGAAGCACTTGCTTATCTTCCACATTTTGCACCAGGACTTTAGTACCTGTAAGTGATCCAGCCCCAAACAAACATTTACTGTATGCATCTTTCTTGTGGTCATCATAAGACACATTCTGCATAAACATGCCATACAGTACAGGTTGAGTATCCCTTATCAAAATGTCGGTACTTGTTTCCTAGCACGGCGCTCCCGATTTTGATTGAATTACATCTTATACAATCACATGCAATATAGCGGCATGCGATGCATGCAATGCAATCCAATGTGATGCAATCCGATTTTTTCATTGTACAAGCACCCTGATGGGTGCTTTTAATGTTAAATGCACCCCCATTGGCAACGCTACCCCCACTCGCCAACCCAAAGCATTGCGAGCGCAGCGAGCATGTGAGGGTCGGCGGTACGCCTCCTCTGACCTTTTCATACCCCCACTATCCACGTCGGCGCGGAGCTGATTGTAGATAGTGTGGCGAGCGCAGCGAGCCACCGAGCCCAAAGCATGGCGAGCGCAGCGAGCCCCACGAGGGGACACGGATTACTTTACAGTTTAAAATTGCTGTGGCGATTGGGTCTAACAGGATAACATTTTACTATCTTTTTTGTATCTAGCTGAATCTAGATTTTGCTTTAAATCTGTTACCATTGGAAAGCATTGATTGTAAACAACCCATTTTTATCCCAAAGTTACAGCATCACATGACTGTTTCACAACGGTCTCCACTGACTTATATTTGCAAGCCCTGGAGAAATCATTCGATGGTTGCCGACCATCTAATGATTTCTTTAGCAGTGGGCACATGCGATGTGTTTTCATTGGTTGCAAAGGGATACAGCAGACGGGTGGGACGGAGATTTGGCGGGGCGGTGGAATCGAGTGTTGCAGCTTACCGAGCACATCAGTATCAGGGCCCTTCAGTCATCTTACAGGAGAAAGGCGCAATATAACTTGTAACAGAGTTTACATCTTACAGTAGGTGTCACAGAGTAATCAATAAAGCAGCTAATAAGCCACAAATAAACATCTTCTAATTAAGCATGAACAGAATGAATACATGGCTTTCAGATCAAATTTGTCTAAAAATCAGTTCAGCTTCTCAGACCATCATGAGATTTCATGTTGCTACAAAAACACTGGTTTTAAACATAGATGTTGCATTGTTGTAAGAACTAAAAGGTAGTCACACTTTGCTTAAAACCATGGGAATATTGTCATTAAGGATGTACAGTATAAATCATTGGAAGAGGTTTTTGAGAAGGGGCTTTTGTTTTACATCAGACAGGGTTCCCACAACTAGACAAGATTTTTTCCCTCACATTTGTGAGAACAAAAAAATAACAGTCTCACTTGTCTTAAAACCATGGGAATATAGTCATTTGTCAGATGAGTAACAGCTCTTTAATAAAATGATCAACCTTTTGAGTTTTAATGCAGAAGTTTCAAATCAAGAGTCTATATTCCTGTGATAACTGTTTTTTATTTCAAAGAGGACAAATGTGGTATACAATATGTAGGGTCATCAATTACCTTAGGTGAACTTTGTAAAATACCTCCAATTAATACTGTTGGAACATACGTATGGTTAATTTTAATTACAATTAGGACTCAAAACAACTGAGATGTACATTTCCACATGCAAAGGAAAACTATTGTTTTATATTGTTTGTAGCACAGATGGATTTATATAAATACATTCATGTATAAATTGCTATGCTGCTTTTTTAGTACAAAAATTACTTTGCAACACAGAAAAAGTTTAAATAATTTCCGTGTTACCATATAAATCGGTCAGAAGGTCGACAGAATCTTGACAGGTTCTTAATGTAAACATGGACTTTAGATCAACAACCAATATGTCCATATTCTAGAATGTCAGCATAGTGAAAATGTGGACATGTTCATAATGTTGACAATTAACATCACCAAAACACTTTATCTTGATTATTTTTACGGTTAGGGTTAGACCAGAGGTTCCAAACCATGGTCCTCAAGGGAACCCAATGCTCCAGGTTTTAAGTATATCCTTGTTTCAGCACACATGGTTAAATAAAATTGACTGAGGTGCTTATTAAGTCATCTGTGTATGGATTTACTAAAAACTGGGACTGTTAGTATTGTTCACTCTAGCAAACTGCACTTTCAAAACTTACACTTTTCCTCTTTCCTGCCTGGGTTGTCACTGTCTGCTGTGGTGTCTTTATCACATTGTGGCATGTATCTCAATACAGACCAGACCATAGTTGCCTACCCTCCTGCATTCTGCAGGAGACTCCCTCAAATAACAGCAATCTCCCTCTCTCCCTCATTAGTCTACCAATCTCCCTCATTTCACCCAGCCCACATTACAATGTTACATTTTTGGGGAATGAGGAATGAGAGACAGATACATTTACATTGAATCATCAGCACTATTTCCCAGCACTTTAGCAAGTATAAGTAGCTCTTACTAACTGCTTTGGGGTTCATCTACATTTGTATATAAGTCATTCTAAAAGATTCCTCTTAGATATAGCAGTACACACCCACGCTTCTAGGTGCCACATTCACAATCTCTTTTCACAATCTCTCCATATATGGAACTAGCCACGCCCTTTGGGTGGAGCATGACATGCCCCCTCAATGGGGGTGCTGTGCAAAATTCTATTACCAACTATAATCTCCCTGAAACTCGTTTCCAAAAGTAGGCAAGTATGCCAGACTGTCCTAGAAGAAACAAAGCAGACAGACACTCTAGACAGGAAAGAGCAACTGCACAGATTTTTAAAGTACAGGGTGGTAGAGAGAACACTATTTTAGGGTGCCTTGATGACTGCATTTGGGAAACTCTGAGTTAGGCTAAAATACTTTAAGCAAAAGTCTTCGGTGGACTTCGACTGAGGGGTGTCAGTGTGGAGAGGGGGGGGGGGCATTCGACTCGCTAAGCAGCGTATGTAATGTATGCTGAATCAGGCCCTTTAACTTCTAATGCTGAACCAATTAAATTGCCATTTTATACTGTTTCCCTATACTCCCTAACTGAACAATATCCCTTGTTGAAAATGTGATTATAAAGTTAAGCACAGTAGTAAATGACTTATTGTCATATGGAATATTTAACTTTGCATTGTAGACATTTTTCACAGTATAATGCAATAATACGGTACTACCCTATTATCAAAACTCCCTGGGCATACAGAATAAGATTTCCAATATGCAGAAATAAACAGTTGCATCAAAATGTTCACAGAGAAGCGCATGTTTCTGTCAGATATAAATTCTTCATTGATAATGTCCTGAAAGGTTATTAACAAGTTGTACTTTTGATAGACTTTGTTAAATGGTTACAGAGATTAGGAAGTTCTGCTAGGAAATTAAAGGTCAAATGTCATTTACATGGGATTAGAAATCGCATGCAAATTAGGAAGTGTATGTAATGCCTAGTGTAAACTATGAAAACCAGTTTTGGTAGTATGACACACAAAAACACATCTCTCTCTCTCTCTCTCTCTCTGGCCTTAATTCTGGTTGGTGCGGGCGGACCACGTTCGCACTGAACGTAGGTTTTTTTCTTCTGAGCATGCGTACCATCCGCTATGTGCATGTGCGGCGACAGCACACTGCTCACAGACGGACCTTTCTGAACAAAAAAATCTTGCCTGCAAACGCACACCCAGAGTGGGCGTGATGTGGGCGTTTTAAGGGGAGAGGCCAGAAAAGTGGGCAAAACTGGGCGTATACCTGGGAGTACATGGGGGTGTGCACTAAAACTGCATGGAGGGACAACCGCCTTGCTCGGTGAGCGCACGGTGCATTTTTGGCCCAAAACAGTCAGAAGCCAAAGAGTGCTCAATACCACTCTACTCTAATGGAGTAGAATCTAGATGTGATAACCTCTCTCAGAATTATATACTTCCATTCAATCCTTGGTTTCTCATTATTTAACTCGCTGCTCTTTCCTAGACCATAACCTGAATGTTATTATCCATAAAGTATTTCTTTAACATTTTTTAAAATGTATTAATTGTATCTGTCCTCACCATCTCCTCAGGCAGTAAGTTCCATGTCTTTACTGCTCTTACCATAAAGAACCCCTTCCTATTGCCTAGATAAAAGTAAAAAAAAAAACCTCTGCATAAATAAGTCATATATAGGCCCAAACATCATTAACTTACCCAATCCCACTAAGCAAATCTCTCTGGTGAAAGATCTTAGCATTTTGTTAAAACATAACTTTGGAATCATTTTATTACTATGTAATGTTTACATTAAAATGCTCAAAACCAAGGTGCCAAAACAACACTAGAGAAACCAGCTAGTGTACACAACAGGCCACGGTCTTAATGCTGGTGTTCGAATCATGACTCAGTTTAGAACTGTATATAGTTTCTATAAAGGTCCCAGTCTGTTAGCAAGCCTGAAAAGCAAGAACAACTCTGATACCTATAATTTAAAACAGAACGGAGATCCCAAGGAAATTATCAATAGGAAAGCAAGTTAGGACACACAGTACAGATGTCTCTCTGGGGGAAAACTGGGGCATAGGTGGAATTGGAAGGTTGGGGGAGGATCTATAATCAATATGTAGTAAGAACCAACTGTAGTTTTTTATTGTGTGACTTTATTGTGAAGATTAAACTGAGATTTTCAGATGCAAAGTTTTTCAAGTTTTTTTCACCTAAATTTCATAAGATTAGTTAAAATTTAAAACATCATTCGGTATTCTGTCATGAAATATAATATTGCGATTTTAGACTGTTATTTTTCTTAAGTAATCACTATTGTATTTTTTTAAAGGGATGGGGGGAAGGGGGAGGGGGGCTGGTCGCTCATGCATCCTTTTGGATTTTATGCTTCTGTTTGCAATTTAATTTAAAATAAATAGAAAATTTGTGAAAGTAGACAATTTCTTTCCACTTAGCAAACATGCATTAGAAAGTACACTGAATGAGTACTGTAAAATGCATTGGATTTGTCATTTATAGTTGAAATTGTATTTCTTTTTCATGGTTCCCAGGATGTTCTAGAACAAGTACACCAACATTTATGAGGCAGTATAAAACCAGAAGAGGTCCAGTACATTGTGCACGAATGTCAAATCTGTCTGACTTTCTGCAACTTGTTTTTAAAAATGAAACTTCTCCATTCTTCTAATACGAGTTTCGGTTTAACTTCTCCAGGCCATTAACATTTGCAATAATTCGCCTTGTGCTTGCCCTGCCTCTCATGATGTCATGATGTGCAGGTGGGATAGCTGGGAGTGGGAAGAAGCTGAGTGCCTGGAGTGTTGGATTACAAGACTGTAAGGTGACATTCCAAGAAAGCCAAATATAGGTGCCAACAAAGAGTGATGGTGCCCCTTGGCCCTGAATCTCCACAGTCAGGGCCAGACTGGGACCAGAAATCGGCCCTGGCATTTTTGAGCACACAGGCCCACCGGAAGTAGGCGGAATCTTTGCGCGGTGAAAAGGGGGTGTGACCTCACAGGAAGGAGGCGTGGCCTCACAGGAAGGAGGTGTGGCCTCACAAAAAGACAGAGGTTCGGAGCTTAGGGTAGGGTAAGATAAGGGATAGGAAATAAGGACTAGACTAGTATTCAGTCATAGACAAAAAACACTTACTATCTGCTTGCCTTGCACTGTGTGACACTGGAACTCTCTGACTGCACAGCATGGATTGGACGGAATCCAACTCTCCTTGTCCTACAGTCACAACGTGACTGTCTCTGCACAGCTCTCTGTTCAAATAGCTCTGCAGGCCCACCCCGCCACCGTGGCACCGCCCTGCTGCAGATTCTCCTGCCCGCAGGAAATAATGCATGTGCTGTTGGTCTGCAGCCAAGACAGGAGCCGGCGTGCTCAGTAGCGTGGGTATTGGTCATGAGGCGGGGGCTGGGCGGTGCAGTCTGTCAGTCTCTGCACTGCAGAGTGCAGACTATAACGGGCGCCGGGCGAGCTTGAGATTGGCCGTCACCGCGTGATGACATCATGACGACGCATATAGGGCAGACAAAAGAGGCGGGGCGGCGCAGTAAGGTGGCCGGGCTGCCTCCAGGAATATATAAAGAGGGACGGTATAAGCAGAGCGGCCGCCGCGTCGGCGTCATGACATCAGTATGCAAATGACGCGGCGGCGACTATGATGGGCAGGGAGGGCAGCAGCGGGGCAGATACAAGTTAAAGCATGATTGCTGCAGCACAATATCGGCCCACTGGTCCATCGGCCCTTCTGGCATTTGCCAGAAGTGCCAGATGGCCAGTCCGGCCCTGTCCGCAGTAGCACCCATCCATACTTGTGGCCTTGGTCTTTATTATACAGTATGTGACACTATTGTGTTTGCTTCCAAACACGCTACTCCAATAAAATATGGAAGCCTTCAAAGTGTAACCACTTATGCGGGAACAGAAATGAGCCTTCCATAAAGCAAAAAATGCCCTTAGAAATCATTCCTTCTTCACTTTTAATCTCACTATAGCAAATTCAATACAGTAAAATAATCAATACACCAATGGATAAAGGAAATATTTTGCTGTTCCCTCAAAACAGAGCCAACACTGAAAAGTAGAAGTAAGTGCAAAAGATGAAACTCAGACATAAACACAAGTAGGACGTGCACTATGTATCTCTACTAACTCAATCATCACTGCAGGAATTGTTTTTATTGTAGCATAAACTTTTCTATGGATGAAACAAAATGTCAAAATGAACCACCCATGGTGACATTTAACACACATCCATCCATCCATCCATCCATCCATCCATCCATCCATCCATCATGTCTGTGTATTAATGAATGAGTGGTTCCTGAAAATTTCTACCTTCTGAAGAATGAAGCATGTCCTGCTTCTCTGAGTAGGTTGGCAAGTTTTTCTTATTGACATGAAATATATTATTTTCATACCTGTATGTCAGAAATGCAATGGCAGGTGAGTCTGTAAATAATTTGGTACTTGTGCAGTTTCATGGCGGCAGGCTACGCTACGTTTTCAGTGTAGGCCCAGCGGCTGCCTAGTGTAGTCCGCATAGTGACTCCACGGCAGCCTTGCATAGTCAACGTAGTGTCCCCATCAGGCAGCTAGTCACTGTACTGTACCCGGCAAACCAAGTGAGCTCTCACACAGCGCCGGTAACCGCCAGAACCCCTGCACCGGTGGAGAGGGGATCATGCGGGCGCCGGCGGAGAGGCGACCCATCTGTCTGAGATGCAGGAGCGTCTCAGATGCTTGTGCGTCTCAGTAATTATTGCGGCAGGGCACAGCAACCCTGCCTGTGTCCGCTTCAGGGAGACAGACAGGGTTAGGGGTTCGGTAGCGCGTGAGTCTCCTACACAAAGGGGGGAGGTGCATGTGCGTCTCATGCATAATAAAGGAAGCATTTGCCAGTGCTCCATGTTACATACTGGCAAATCCCTGCATTTCAAACTCCCACTATCCACGTCCACCTGATGCGGTACGCGTCCTCCCGACCTTTTCATACCCCCACTATCCACGTCGGCGTGGAGTTGATTGTATAAAGTGTGGAGAGTACAGCGAGCCACTGAGCCCAAAGCGTGGCGAGCACAGCGAGCCCCGCAAGGGGATGCGGATTACTTGGCGTGTATTCCGCAGCCCCTCGTCTCACTGCGCTCGCCACACTTTATACAATTATTAGTGGATCTTAGCGAATTGGTACAAAATCCAGTTGTGAGTGGATTTCCACAGAATTAAACAAATATATATTTTTCCTCTTTATATCATCAATTAGTAAAGAAGCATTATTCACTGAAGGGTAAATATTAAATACACACTAGATGTGCACATGGTAGAAACAAACCAGCAAGTCAGCTATAAAGTGTAAAATGACAAAGTAAATCTTTAAATAATATTTAAATAGCATTTCACTTTGTGTGATTCTTAAATCAATGACATATAGGACAGCTGTGACACAGAGACTAAATAGAATGTATATATGAAATGTCAGTAGACAGTCAACCATTCTTCAGAAAGAAATCCCAGAGAGCATTCCATGGACGGAGACATTAGCCTGAAAAACTAAAAGTAGAGACAAAATAAACAGTTTGTAGACCATGTAATGGCACTTACTCCGAAACAAAGACAGCATACATGGGACGAGCTTAGAAAGTGATTATCTGCAGGTAAACGGATTGGAAATATGAACTATTTTATAGGAGAACATTAAATTATAGGGAAAAATTAACGTTTTTCAAACCATAATGCAGAAATAGTTACAAAATAGTGTAAGCACCTCAAAGCTTTGATGGCAGTGGTCCCCTGAACCTCTGAAATCCATCTTTAAGTTTGGGAAAGAATAAGAATTTTATTTCTGACATACAAGCAATTAATTTTCTTGGGTTGGGACATCCGCTGACATCAGCGGCCCTCCCCCCAGCACATGTGCCATTGCCAAATTTCCATGGGAACACCTATGAAATGCTGGGCTTTCCCATGGGCACAGCCCCTCACCACCGTCCCACTCCCACCGCACCGCTAGGTGTGAACAAACAGTTCGCCATGCCCGCTCACACCAAACGGCTGCACATGCGCATAAAAGCTTATGCGCATGCAGAGCCGCTAAACATGGCTCCCCCATGCGAACGTATGGGGGAGGGAGCTAATCAAAATAACCTACATCACCTGTCCATACCTTCTGAAGTGCTTAGACTGTCCCTAATACTTCGCCGTGGGGATAGGGCATCGCCGCTTTAATACATAGACCTTTCATACATTTGCCCTGCATGTCTGCCTGTTATCTTTTAGATATAGTGCCCTTTTCATTTAACGAACAAAGGCTCCTTCTTACATAGGGGAGAAGCTGTATTAGTGCACATAACATACGCGGATTCCCCTTCCTCCCCATAACGCAAGTTAATACATCTGCACCATTGTCTTGTGTCTTGTTTTTGAATGAACTACAATCCCGGTATACTGCAAAAAATATATATCAGGTTAATAAACTTTGGGGCAGATGTATTAAGCCTTAAAAATAGATAAATGGGAGGGTAATAAAGTGTGATAAACATCCAGCCAATCAGCTTCTAACTAACATTTTTCAAATACTATCTATAACATGGCAGTTAGGAGCTGAATGGCTAATTCTACTGAATCCAATGTCCTCTGTCTTATGCGGTTTAAATCTCCCCTGGTACTGAATCAGATCTGCTCTATGAAGATAAATTAAGTAGTTACAATGTCAACTAGTGTAATTTCATCCTTATATTGGCTATATATAGTAAAATAAACCTTCTGATTCTGCTGCTTCCTTGTCAGTAAACTATCAATACTGATAAACATTAAAGTACAATAAAAAAAATATATGTTATGTGTGCACTGTAGGTATTAAAATAATGTTTAAAAAATTATTTACTAGAAATGCAATAGATTTATTAATATAAAGGTCAGTAGTTCATAAGTTTCCAATAATCCTTAAAAACACATGGTTCTTTTTCCACCACAGTAAATTAATTTAATATATATTCTCTTAACTTGTCATTTTGCTAATAAACATGGCTTCCGTTAGTGGTGCCTGGTCATCCAACTTAAGCCTTAAGAGACATGTCACTGAACAATTGAAGGGGGTTCAGTTTAAACTGATGTGCAAAGTTTAAAATGCAATTTTAATAGCTTGTCCAGCAAGTCCCTAAATAACCATCAATTAACGGTCCAAAATATGGTTAAAGGTTCGGGTTACATCGCTGCTGTGCTCCAGTTTCACAACATTAATCTTAAATCCTCCCAAACCTATTTTTGAGTAGTAATGTAATTATGCACAGATAAATTTATAAGTAACTATTCCCCATATTCTCACAGGAAAGCGTCCTCTAAATGAGATCTGTTTCATTACTATTGGAGAGGAGAGAAAACATTATAAACTGTTATGTTAAATTAGCCGACACCTTTATTCTAAAAATCTGACTAAAGACGAGTACACAGTAGGTGATTAATCTGATAATACATTGTTCCAATGAGAATCAGACTGATATCTCATCCATATTGGTTAGAGTGTATCGCCATTGCTTGCTACCATGGTTCATTCTCTAGGTCGTCATGTCGGTGGTGCTGCATGCACAATGGGATGACCCAGGGAACAATGGCATGCATTGATGTCCACTGCATTGTGCTGGACGTATATATCTTTCTGTGAAATTACTTGCTTTGGAGGTGGAAATTGGGTGGCACCAATGGAACTACTCTGTCTTGTGGGAATGTTATGGCAGTGGCATGGAAGTATATAAGGCATGTATCAAAAGCTCTGTGCATATGGGAAAGGGTAGCCTGATGGATGTCTTGCAAATAGCATGGGCTAGAAATCATTTAGCATGGACTAAATCCTAATTGTGACTATTGATACGGCTGGTGTAAAATCAATGGGTGGCTAGGGTTCCCAACTGCAGACCCACAAACCCCTTATTATCTCTATGGATTCTTGCATTAACATGAAGCAGTAAATCTGGCTTCTGTGGCTGTTCACTCCTACAGTTCTGTGACACAGGATCAGCCCCATAATCATTGCAAACCCTGCAGAAAATAGAGCATAACACTCAAATCTGAAATGCTAAAAGTTTGCCTGGCTCAGCATCTGGAACATTTTACTGTCTGCAGTGTCTTTCCCAACTACACCTAACGGCAGAATGAAAGCTCTTTGTATTGTACATATTTGCGATCATTTCCTCATTCCTTTATATTATTGTCAGAGCATCCATTAAGCGCAAACATGTCCCGACTGCACATAGATAACTGTTGGGGGGTATGCATAAAAGTACAGTAGATGCCTCATGCATGCCTGTGAGATCTGAGGACGCAACATCAAATCACTCTGCAACACAATGGGCTGGTTAAGCAACCCTTATGCACGTTCTATTATGCAAATAATACATTCTGGTAACATTTTAGGTATTTATAATGGAAAATAGGAATGGTGCAGGCTATTTTTTAAATAAGGTGCAATAAAGCAAATGGAACAATAATCAAATTTGTTTCATAAAAGTTGCAACTAAACAAAAGTACTTCACCTAGCATCAGGGGCAAATTTAAGTGTCAGGCCGCCCCTAGGCACAACATTTTTGCCCCCCCCCCCCCCCCCTATTTTTACATTAGAATATGTCCTCTTGTCACCCAAAGACAAGGATGTAACTAGATATTAGTAGGCCCCAAACAAAAGTTTGTAAGGGCAGATCGGAGGAGCGCTAGTCCTTCGCTTCACAGAATAAAATTTGATGTGATTCTCTAGATTTTGGCCCCTGCAATCCACGGGGTTGTGCACTAGACCTCAGTTCTTTCCAGGCCGCTGCTCTCCAATCGAAGAGAATCCCGGGAACCCACGGGATTAAAAATGATCTGGATAGAAAGATGAAGAAGAGCGCTTCATAGTGCAAATATTGCTTTTATTTTCAAAAGACATTCGGTCACTTTAAAATTCAATAAGAACAAGACACTGCGTACCCTGCTTTTCAGCAGCGTGGGCTGAAATAACACGTGGTTTAAATGTATCAGTGTTACCGCGTCCACAGTCAGTATCTCCTTGGAGCGATTGCGGGAACGGCTGCTGCGTCTGGCATCTGGCTGATAACCAAGGCTTGCTGGTGCACTTTCTCCTCACCGCTCTCCTGACCTGTGCCGGGTACAACGGTATGCGTCTGGTAGGACACGCCCAGACGCGTTTCATCGACGAGAAGCCTGTGATGTAGCCTGTGATGTACTCTGCATGGCAGAGCGGGTGACGAGCGGCACTGCCTCCGACATATGATTAATCATGTCGGCGGCGGCGCCGCTTGTCACTTGCCGCTGCCCACCCGCTCTGCCATGCTGCTATTTAAAAGAATGTCAGCCTGCTGTGCCGCCCTTGATTGGTGCCGCCCTGAGGCCCTGCCTAGCATGTGTCAAGTGCCTGTGTCCGTGAATCGTGGAAGCATAAATATAGGTCATCTTTGAAAATATATAGTAATTAATAATAATAATAATAATATATGTACTATTCATAACATGCTGCACAAACAAGAATCTATTGTCTTCTATTCTATGGGCTAATTTGTGTTCATACGTAATGGTCGATGTTGACGCAACTAGGTGCAGACTGAGAATGTTCAGAGATTGCACTGTGCATGTGTCAAGGTGCCTCTGCAATCTGGCTCGCACTGAGACTTTTCATCATAGACTGATTGACAGGAAGAGACCAATAAGTGGTAGAAAATCACGCATGTAGACAATCATGGCACTTGTGTCGCTACGGTCACATCTCTGACGGCTTCAGTGGGCATATATCGTTCTATCTGAGCAGGAGCTTCACTTGCTAAGGCTAGCAGTCCCGAAGAATGAAAAATCGCAATTGCGTACAAATGTGAGTAAGGCCTTATATGCGGTTTGATAACTACATTCTGCACAAAGAAGAATGTCTAGCAATTGCTTCATACCTGTTTTAACAAATGAATGATAATTGCATACAACATACCAGTTATTGCTAAAATGTGTAGAAAGCCAATGACATGTACAGAGAGAGACTTGACAGAGCACAGGCTGTAAAAAGAAAACAGATGTGCTGTACCACAGTAAAATGCTGTCAAATATCTACTTGAATTCATGTGTGAAATTCAATACCTGTTCTAACCACGGATAGATTCAGGATGATAGTGGCAGCGTGACTTGGAAATGATCAATGAAACATACATTTATTGTAATTGGACAAGTGAAAGCTTTCTTTGTGCTAGCTAGAAATGTTGTAATCTTTATAGTAATATGTTGGCAAGAGGCAGCGGACATAAAGCTTAGTAAGGAATATATGGACATACCATTTTTCATTGGGTTTTTTAATATTGCATTTTATTATTTTTTAGCAGCATCTTAAATTTTGGAGGATACAATGTATTTCCTGCCTAAAGACATGCACTATGGTTAATTTCATCTGAAGCCAATCAAACAGCAAAATTGTGTCTTTAGAGTATGATATGGAAGTGGACCATGCAGAGGAAACACATTTTAAGTAACACAGAAGTACAACTTCCATCCAGGAAGATCCAGCCACACTTCGGGTCTCACAACAACACCCCCCCCCCCCTTAGTCCTCATTCACTCACAAAAATTGTAGCCCCTCCATCTCCAGTAATGTGGTTTTGCATAGCAGGGGGCGGGGCCATAAAGACTCCTGCCCCCCAGCTGCTCACACAGCAACCTGCAGCTCTTGCGCATGTCACTAAACATTAGATATTTGCATAAGAATTGTAACTATATAAATCTCTGAATCAGGCCCTCAGTGCTGCATGTGCTAACCCCGGTAAAATAATGTACGTCCAGAATACGAATCACAAGTGGTTAGTTACTAATATATCATAAACATACTAGATGCAACAGATGGTCTATTTCTTGTAGGTACAAAATATATGTTAGTTTCAGCTGTGTATGTAAGCAGCTTTCCACAGGGAATAAGTCGTTTTTTACAGCAGTTTCAGCTTTTCTTCTGTCTCTGGTTTACTTACGAAGATTGGAGTTTTATTGAAGATGGGATGTTGCTATGGGTGACCAATCATATTCTATCTATTATCTTCTAGAAGGTGCTAAATAAATAAGTAGATTCTCATTGGTTGCTATGGGGAACATCCCATCTTCAGTAGACCTCCCATCTTAGTAAATAACCCCCCCCCTCTCTCTTCACATTATGCGGAATGTACAAATTAAACTATCATATAACAAAACCGATATGTCTTGCATATGCAATGGGCCTGATTCAACTTTGTCAGCAAAGCTAGAAAGCAAATAACTGGGTAACACCATGTTGCACTGCAGGTGGGGAAGGTGTAACATGTGCAGCGAGAGTTCCTCAAACTGCTATCAATTGTCACAGATCTGCTTAGTCAAGCTTACCTGTATGGTGATTCTGCTCTGTGTCTCAGTCTGACTCCATTCATGCTGCCAGACAGTCTGTGCATTGCTGGTTCATTGATTGATTGCACCTGATAGAAATCCTGGCAGAAGCTGGAATCACCTGTAACCCTTTGCTCTCCTGTTCCATGTGGCTCACCTGTTTAGTTCAGACTGAAGTATTCTGGATTCCTGCCTCAGATTGCAGATTGCCCTCTTGTCATTTCCTCCAATCAATACAAGGCAGGGGGGATAAATATCCTGCTCACAGAGGCAGAACTGACTTCAGCAACTCGTCTTCCTGCTGCATGTGCTGGATGCTCTGTGCAGTTCAAACCTGCTTCCTGGAATCCCTGCGTGAGTCTTCAGCGTTCAGCTCCCAGAGGCTCTGCTTGTCCAGCGCTCCCGGTCTGGTCCACAAATTGTCCAATTCCTGTTCCAGTTCCTGCTCATCTAGTTCCTGTGTTTATACTCGGTTTTCTTCAGTTATTTGTTATATGCCAAGTCAGCCATTTCAGTTCTGTTATCTCCGTCACCTGTTCCTGTGTCAACGCCAAGTCGCTACCCTGTCCTGATACCAGTTTCCTGACCTGCCTGCTACAATCATCCAGCCATCCAATCTTCAGTCATCCAGCCATCCAATCTTCAGTCATCCAGCCATCCAATCTTCAGTCATCCAGCCATCCAATCTTCAGTCATCCAGCCATCCAATCTTCAGTCATCCAGCCATCCAATCTTCAGTCATCTAGCCATCCAATCTTCAGTCAGCCAATCGTCCAATCTTCAATCGTCCAATCTTCAGTCAGCCAATCGTCCAATCTTCAGGTATCCTTTTCTCTAAACTCAAATCCTGAACATTGTCTTATCCTTCCAGAACTACCGGCACATATCTTGTTTATTTTGAACGGACTGCCATCTTGTTTATTTTTGCAAAGGACTGCTATCTCTTGTTACTTATTTATCAGAGACTTGCATCTATTTATTATTTGTCCAATCAAGAAGTATTGATCCTGGTTACATTATCTGTTATATGAGTTCCTTCAATAAACCTGTTTGTGTTAACCCATCTCCGGCTGGTCACGCCTCTCTTCCTGAGATCCGCACCACTCCATCAATCCACCATCTGACCACTCCAGTCACGACTGATTCCACACACCCATTTCGTGACAGTTTGCTGAAGTCACATGGACTTGGTCAGTGATCAGAGTGTGAGAAGTGTGGGTTGTCTAGATAACAGTACCAGCATGGAGAGACAGATTGATCTTCAGTTCTTACTCACAAAGTTCTGGCAAGACTTATCTGGTTGTTCTTGCAAGCTGCAGCAATCCTTGGCGGCTAATGAATCCTCACGTGTCACATCTGCAGCCGCATGTCATTTGGCCTCTTCACCTCTACCCCCTGACTACCTGGCTACTCCAAAGGAGGACGATGAGGCTTCTGCGGACAGTGGGTCTGTCATAAGTCCGTTACTTTGCCATCTGCAATCTGGTTCTGCTTGGACCTTTAAAGAGCCAGAATCAGAGACATTAAAGGTTTTACACCAGTTACTGAATCAACTACAGGAATTACCATCTAAATTTTTTTCTGTAGTCTCCACCATATTGGACAGTTCTTTGGTACCCCTTTCCAGTGGAACTGTGCGCAAAGGAACTTCCACTACACTTCCAAGTACTCCTGAGAAGTCCTCTCATAAGCCTTGTAAGGACATACCACAAAGCAGACCACGAGCCCAGCTGTCTGAGGAGGAACGTCAGCGGCGCAGGCAGCTAGACCTGTGCTTCTATTGTGGTGGTTCAGACCATTTCATAGAAGATTGTTCTCTCCGTCTGCCCAGAAATGGGGAGATTCCTCCCGTTACAGCTCAGAAAGAAACCCGAGTTAATACTTGGGGCCCTAGAACAAAGATCATCTTGGCCAAACACGGTTTTACTGCTGTCCACAGAGCTCCTGGGAAGGTTCCTGTATCCATTATTGGAGGTGGAGTCTCAGGATTTTCTGCCCAAAAGCATGTGTCCGTCTCATCAACCTCAGGAGGGTTGTCCAATACCGCAGCCCCAGCAGAGGTATCTTGTGCTAAAGATTCAGAACGAGTATCCCGTCTCCAGCCCCAAGAGGGGGTTCAGCCTTTTCAGCCTCTCCAGTCTCAAGAAGGGGTCTGCTGTATCCAGCCCCAGAAGGGGGTCCAGAATCTTCAGCCCCAGGAGGGGGCTCTCAGTCTCCAGCCCCAGGAGGGGGCTCTCAGTCTCCAGCCCCAGGAGGGGGCTCTCAGTCTCCAGCCCCAGGAGGGGGCTCACAGTCTCTTGCCCCAAGATGGGGCTCACAGTCTCCTGCCCCAAGAGGGGGCTCACAGTCTCCTGCCCCAAGAGGGGGCTCACAGTCTCCTGCCCCAAGAGGGGGCTCACAGTCTCCTGCCCCAAGAGGGGGCTCACAGTCTCCTGCCCCAAGAGGGGGCTCACAGTCTCCTGCCCCAAGAGGGGGCTCACAGTCTCCTGCCCCAAGAGGGGGCTCACAGTCTCCTGCCCCAAGAGGGGGCTCACAGTCTCCTGCCCCAAGAGGGGGCTCACAGTCTCCTGCCCCAAGAGGGGGCTCACAGTCTCCTGCCCCAAGAGGGGGCTCACAGTCTCCTGCCCCAAGAGGGGGCTCACAGTCTCCTGCCCCAAGAGGGGGCTCACAGTCTCCAGTCCCAGAAGAGGGCTTTCTGTGTCCAGCCCCAAAATGGGATTTCAAGTGTCCAGTCCCAAGTAGGGGTGAATCCAGGTGTCGAGCTCCAAGAGGGGGAAATTCCAAGTGTCCAGTCCCAGGAGGGGGTCCTATATACCAGAGACCCTGGAGGAGAGTCGGACACTTCTGCCCTGGCCTCCGGGCCTGAGGACACTTCTGCCCTGGCCTCCGGGCCTGAGGACACTTCTGCCCTGGCCTCCGGGCCTGAGGACACTTCTGCCCTGGCCTCCGGGCCTGAGGACACTTCTGCCCTGGCCTCCGGGCCTGAGGACACTTCTGCCCTGGCCTCCGGGCCTGAGGACACTTCTGCCCTGGCCTCCGGGCCTGAGGACACTTCTGCCCTGGCCTCCGGGCCTGAGGACACACCTGCCCTGGCCTCCGGGCCTGAGGACACACCTGCCCTGGCCTCCGGGCCTGAGGACACACCTGCCCTGGCCTCCGGGCCTGAGGACACACCTGCCCTGGCCTCCGGGCCTGAGGACACACCTGCCCTGGCCTCTGGGCCTGAGGTTGTTCCAGTTATTCCAGTGCAGACTGCCTTGCCCAAGGCATCCGAGGGGTCTGCCATGCACAAAACACTCAATGTGCCCGCCGTGTCTGAGGCTTCCGTGGTTCCAGTTTTTCCTAAAAAGTCCAAGATTCTTGATCAGCTGAAGCCTTCCAAAGCCCCAATTCCATCAAAACCATTTCAAGATTCAAGCAGAGAATATTCGCCCATCTATTTTGATGGGGATCTTGTCCATTATGAAGCCCTGGTGAACCAATATTTGTCTATATTGGAAACCGAACCTTCATCTGGTCTCACGCTAGCCAACATCGTCAGTTACCTGTTTTTGTCATTTAAAGGAGAAGCTTTGGAGTGGGCTTGTCCGCTTTATGAATCTAAAGACTCCAGACTTCGAGATCTGACATCCTTCTCCAAGGCCGTAGTGGAAAGGTTCGGTTCAAAGACTCCCTGTAAGAATTCCTCCACCACTACAGTTAAAAGTCATCCGGTGGCCAAAACCAACCATTCTTTGCCATCCATCCAAGATTGTGCGCCATCTCAACAATGCCTTAGAACCTCCAAGGTTTCAAAAAATTGTCTATTGATGCCCAAATCTATGGACGTTAGAATTGGGTACACATCCATGTCCACCCATTGTGTTGGTTCCTCTGGACTGTCCAATTCTCCAGGATCATCTTCTGAAAAGGAATCTGCCTCGTCAGTACCCACCATATGTATTGGATCTTCCGCTTCATGCTACCTCGGTGGTCCTTCAGGGAGTTTGAATTCAACTAAGAGGTCTACAATCCTGACCCTAGACCAAGACTCAAATTCAGAGTATGATTCTGATTATGATGCAACTCCCTTCCTGGGAGGTCCTGTGCTCTCTGATGCCTGTTTTGCAGAACCTAAAGCTTCACCTTCCTCAAAAAAATCAAAGCATTCATCTAAGAAAAAGAAGAAGCATCGTCGTTAACCTTGAGCTCCCTTCCAAAGAAGGTTCTGGCATAGGTGTCCGGAGTCCACCCTGAAGGAGGGGGTAATGTCACAGATCTGCTTAGTCAAGCTTACCTGTATGGTGATTCTGCTCTGTGTCTCAGTCTGACTCCATTCATGCTGCCAGACAGTCTGTGCATTGCTGGTTCATTGATTGATTGCACCTGATAGAAATCCTGGCAGAAGCTGGAATCACCTGTAACCCTTTGCTCTCCTGTTCCATGTGGCTCACCTGTTTAGTTCAGACTGAAGTATTCTGGATTCCTGCCTCAGATTGCAGATTGCCCTCTTGTCATTTCCTCCAATCAATACAAGGCAGGGGGGATAAATATCCTGCTCACAGAGGCAGAACTGACTTCAGCAACTCGTCTTCCTGCTGCATGTGCTGGATGCTCTGTGCAGTTCAAACCTGCTTCCTGGAATCCCTGCGTGAGTCTTCAGCGTTCAGCTCCCAGAGGCTCTGCTTGTCCAGCGCTCCCGGTCTGGTCCACAAATTGTCCAATTCCTGTTCCAGTTCCTGCTCATCTAGTTCCTGTGTTTATACTCGGTTTTCTTCAGTTATTTGTTATATGCCAAGTCAGCCATTTCAGTTCTGTTATCTCCGTCACCTGTTCCTGTGTCAACGCCAAGTCGCTACCCTGTCCTGATACCAGTTTCCTGACCTGCCTGCTACAATCATCCAGCCATCCAATCTTCAGTCATCCAGCCATCCAATCTTCAGTCATCCAGCCATCCAATCTTCAGTCATCCAGCCATCCAATCTTCAGTCATCTAGCCATCCAATCTTCAGTCAGCCAATCGTCCAATCTTCAATCGTCCAATCTTCAGTCAGCCAATCGTCCAATCTTCAGGTATCCTTTTCTCTAAACTCAAATCCTGAACATTGTCTTATCCTTCCAGAACTACCGGCACATATCTTGTTTATTTTGAACGGACTGCCATCTTGTTTATTTTTGCAAAGGACTGCTATCTCTTGTTACTTATTTATCAGAGACTTGCATCTATTTATTATTTGTCCAATCAAGAAGTATTGATCCTGGTTACATTATCTGTTATATGAGTTCCTTCAATAAACCTGTTTGTGTTAACCCATCTCCGGCTGGTCACGCCTCTCTTCCTGAGATCCGCACCACTCCATCAATCCACCATCTGACCACTCCAGTCACGACTGATTCCACACACCCATTTCGTGACATCAATATTGCAGTGTAAAAATAAACCAGACAGAATTTATCCTGCACAGAAACAAAATAACTCACCGAAATCTAGATATCTCTCCATTTGATTCATCAGCTAAGACTGCAGTACATCCTGGCTGTGTGATTTTTTTTACTTTGCTAACAAATGGTAATTGAATTAGGTCTTATATTCATGCCGCAAATGCATATATCCGGTCTCATGTATATTGTGCAGATTAACTGCCAATATTGGGGGTTATTCAGACCTGATCACACGGCTGTGAGTTTGCAGGCTGGACATGTGTGCATGTATATGGCTCATAGTATGCATGCACGAGGCCATTCTATAAACTCCTGCTGCTTTGTTTTTGATTGCTGACTGAAAAAAGCTGGCATTTGGGGGCGATAACCGGCCATTTTCTGAGAGTGTCTGGCGTGCCAGGCGTTTGAAGGGAAGTCGTGTGATGTCAGCTCCAGTCCTGATCAGCCTATTTCTATCACTATGGCCAAGTATGTCCTGGGCTACGCACAGGCTTGCACAGGACAGGATTTTACCCTGGCTGGGTGGCGATTACCTGATGGCTGGGCTTTACAAATTAGCAGCCCAGTGATTAGGTCTAAATGTCTTTGGGCAAGGGTGTAACTACCATAGGTGCAAGGGATGCTGCTGCTATGGGGTCCAGAGCTGAGGGGGGGGGGGGGGGGGCATCTTTACTGTCTAAGTAATAGGTTTAACATGCATTTATCACTATCAGTTGCTAAATGGGGACCCCTACAAACTTTTGTATGGGGCCTACTAATATCTAGTTACATCCTTGTCTTTGGGTGACAAGAGGACATATTGTAATGTCTTTTACAACAAGAGAATATATATATATAGTTTAGGAAGAAAAAAGTGCTTAGTTATATACAATATGTAATTGAAACAAGAGTATATATTTACTTATTAGTAACTGTTAAAGAAATGAGCATTAAGTAGGCTGAGGTGTCACTAAAGGGGTGTGGACCACACACACACACACACACAACTGTCATCCTCTGAGGGGTGACACAAAAAAACCTCCTCAGTATCAAGAGAGAGAAGTGCTGCAATGTGACATAATCATGCAGAACTAGGCATTGCCATCAATGGTTGCCATTGATGGCGATAGTGCAAATGACCATTGACAGTAGATTGTATGTGATGTAATGGTTTTAACTATCGATGGCAATTCCTTTTATTTGGCTGACTGGCCCGTGGGCCAATCAGAACATTTGGAGCAGGGCTTTATAGGTGTCGCGGACAAAGCTATGCTCCGTGTCATGGCCCATTGGAGAAAAAAAAAAAAGATCTGGTCCTCCCCCATCGATGGCAAAACTATTCTTCATAAACCATCAATGATTTTAAATCCTAGATGGCATTCCCTATGCAGAACTCGTCAGTACAGGAAGATGAGTCTCCAAGAATGCTGGGCACACCCATAAAATGCTGAAAATGGGGTCAGACTGAGTCCATGCAGGTGTCCCTGGCGACACCCTAAAAGCAGGTTATACTGTAAATATTACCAAAAATTTAATATATTATATTGCAAAGTATTAGTATTGGTTTAAAAGTGGACATGCCATGAGGACAGGAAATGAGGGCTAATATGTTTTAGTAGTACAGAAGAAAATACGACACACTCATCAATTTATTGCAGGGTTGCCTACCCTCCCGGAATGGCCGGGAGGGTCCCGGAAATTGGGTCCCCCTCCCGGTCCCCCGGAAAGGGTGGCAATCCTCCCGCATATCCCCCCCAGCTCCCGCGATGTGTCCCTTGGTGGGGGGGTCCGCAGGTAAAATGCCGCGATCGCGGCATTTTAGCCCCGCCCCCCGCAGTGCAATGACTAAAATACCAGCATTGCACGGCGGGGGGCGGGGCTAAAATGCCGTGACGCTGTAGACATGCCCCCAACAGGGCATCATCTGTGTGGCCACACCCCGGACCGCCTCTTTTTCCAGTCCTGGAAATGGCCCCGCCCCCCTGCCTGACAGAGCTGGCTGCCCTCTCCCGGAGAGGGCAGCTCAAAAGTCGGCAACTATGATTTATTGGCCCTTAGGTGAAGGAAAACTGTGGGTTTATGTCACTTGCGTTCTCTAAAAGTGTCATCAATCTCATGACCTCTAATCCACACAAATATCAATATGGCCACTGACACAGTTTACTTTGATGTTCATGGGAATATGCATTACATGGAAGATGACAATAATAATGTTTATCTTCAAAACACTACCACTGTGATTTTCATTTGATTATACAAATAAAACACAGCACAGCAAAGCAAATAGAACGCAAATCAAAATTCTAAATAATAAAATAACTGTTCTCAGATACAATATATGTATTATGCTAAGTGCTGTATGCTTTGTAAAGGCTGTTCTCTCACACAAGTGCCACGCCTGCAGCAATCACAGATAGAACAGCACTTGTACACAAGCCTGCTTGTTGCATAATAATCATTGGGAAAGATTAGGTTCATATTCTGAAGCTAGCCTCCTGCTGTTATCAGCAGGCAGGCCCATTACCACCATCTTGAAGAGTGACAAGAATACAGAAGGACAAGCACAGTACAAGCAGCACAATGTGCCTTTATAAATCGGATTTAGTTTCATATTACAGCCAACACCAATGTACAAATGTAGGACGAATATTGTATTGAAAACGGCTGACATATATAACAAAGGCACAGTTTCTGTGGTAGATTTACTAAAGCTTGTAAAACAGACAAGTGCTGGTGTTGCAATGAGAAAACAGATTCTGTTTATTATTTTTAGATTGCAATAGAGAAATGAAGGCTAAAATGTGGATGGCTGTTAAAGACTGAGTGCATATCCACTTTAGTAACTTTACCCCAGGTTGATAGAATGCATACCTCCCAACTGTCACGATTTCTGTGAGACCGCCCATTTTTGGGGGGGCCGGCCTAGGGCCGACTGTGTTTCGCGTTGAGTACTTCCAGCCTGTCTCAGTCGCAGGCTCAGAGCTACTCAGATTTGCACAGATGGCAAAAACTGCTAAATGGTTCGGGATTTGAGTGTGGATCGCGATCTGCGGTCCAGTCGCAATTCTCTGCAATTTAGCAAGGGGCCTTTTATCCCAGTTGCCTGAAGGCAAGTTGGAGTTTGGTGCTTCCTTTAAATATAAAAGGAAAATAAATGTGGTATATGTGTGTCTATAGAACAGGGCACATATTAGAACAATACAGGGTACACAAAACTAAACAGAACAGTAACTGAAGAACAAATACAGAGCACAGGTAACAATTAGCAATACAATTCCTGCACACAATACAGCAGATATGTAGGGAAAAAGAGCATCAGTCTGTAAGTTAACAGGGGCAGGTTGTCAGTGGCAGAAATAAATGGACATACTGTAATGGCGGGATGTACTAAAGGGAAAATGCGGTAAAACAGGGGTTTTACTGCATTTTCCTATGTACCAATACCCGTCCGCCCCGTCTTCGCCTGGCAGGGTATCGCGGAAGCCTATGGGCTTCTATTGCTGCCCGCCGATCCCCTGTCCGCGCGCCCATCCTCCTTTGATCTCCTCCTCCCCCAGCAGGTGTCACAGCCGGGAGGACATCCGGCTGCAGGGGGGAGGAGGAGACGCAGGGGGACACTGGCAGCCGCCGGGATGTGACGGAGACCCCCGCAAACCACATTACAGGTATCGCGGGGGTCTCCGTCACCGCAACCCAATGCTAGCCGCATATGTTAGTACATATGCGGTAGCATCGCGGCGGCTGGCAGGCGAAGGGCGGCGATGTATATTAATACATCCCGCCCTAAGTGAGAAGAGATGTGGGTATAGAAAGTAGGCGACTAAGCAGTAATTGAAATGCAAGAAGAGAGCTGTAATAACAGGAGGGAAGCGGGCCCTGCTCCAAGGAGCTTACAGTCTAGTGGTGTTCAGTGGTGTATTAACACCTAAAGTGGTCCCTGTGCATCAGTCCACCTGCTCTGAGCAGCATGAAGGCGAAGGGTGTGCAATGTCAAAAAATGAAAAAACAGTCCTGGCCCAGTATCTGCTGAAATGGTTATGCTTAAAATTCTACCTAGTCACCAGGTCTGGAAAACAAATTCAGTGCACAAAAGCCTAATCCTGCCCACTGCAATGAGACTGAATACTGTACAAGCAGTGCAATAATATAATGTTTCAAATGTCCAATGTGATGTCGTCAGTGATATTAGAAATGGCCATGTATCATATATTTTATAAACAATGTCATAACAATAATTCTTAAACTAGGACCAGTTAAGGTTCCATACACTTAAACACATTCACAAGTATGTACATACATATACATTATTTATGGTAACTGTCTGATCTCAACTAAAATATCATCCTTATAAAGATCCTAGTCTATATTATGGTATATAATAGACTTCCTGAAGACGATGTTATGACTGCTGTCTCTCCTTGTATGGAAATTCTCAACATATGCTGTGAAAAAATACAGAAATGTTTACAATGTGTTTTGTAATTTTACAAAAGGGAATCTGGATGGTCTATCTGATACCGCTTTCACACTGCCAAAACGTTTAAAGAACCGGTATTGTTAAATGGGACTTTAAAACGTGTCTAGCCTGAAACCCCTTTCCCACTGCATGTTGTAAACGGTATATTACTGGTTAATTACTGTTTTTGTACCATTCACATTAAACCCGTTTTGAAAGGTACAAAAAATGGTAATTCATCAGTAATATACCCTGGTATCTGGCAGCAATCCATCCGGGCAGCGGGGCAGTACAGTAGACAGCGGCATGCCAAGGCTCCTAGTCGGTAGGTCCCCCACTGATGCATGAAAGCATTATGCAGGAGCATGATTCAGGAGAAGGCTGCAGCTGGTGCACAGACAGCGGGGGCACTGTGGATCCGGGCAGGTCCGTCCTCAGGAAGAGGAAGCAGAGGAAGCGGGTCCATTAGGAAATTGTCATTTCATCGGCGGGGGTCCCTGCCAATTCCTCCGCTTCCTACTCCTGAGCACGGACCGCGCTGCCCTGATCCCCAGTGCCCCCACTGTCTGTGCACCAGCTGCAGCCTCCTCCTGCATCAAACTCCTGTATGATGCTTTCATTCATCAGTCTGGGACCTGCGGACTAGGAGCCCTGGAATGCCCACTGCCTACTCTGCCTACCATGCTGCCCGGATGGATCGCTGCCAGGTACCAGGGCAGGAGGGGGTTGCGGGGGTACCAGCTGCAAGGTACCAGGGGGGGCCAGGACAGATACCAGGGGAGGGGGAAGACTAGTGTGGGAACTTAAATACCGTTTCAGAGCCATTCTCACTGCATAAAAAACGTCTCTGACTCTGCTTTTTAAACGTTTTGAAATACTGGTTATCTTTAACCGGTAAATCAACTCTGGCACTTTCCCACTGCAGCCTTAAACGTTTTTAAATGTGAAAAAAACGGCAATATACCGTTTAACAAGTGCAGTGTGAAAGAGGTATGACAGTATGAAATGATTGGTATAAAAATACATTACTAACTAAATACCAGGGCAGGGGGGTGCTATTGGTACAAGTGTCCCGGGCCCGGCCGCACTGACAGACAATAGGGCCCGGGCAGCAGCCTGCCAGCACCCCCATTCACTTTAGCCGCCCTCCCCAATACACAGCGGCGGGCCGCAGGTCCTCTGCAGCCCGTCGCACATAGACAGTCCTCAGGGCCTGGCCGGATCCTCCTGCAGCAGGAATGCTGGGTGCCCGCACTGTAAGCCATGCATAGTGTGACCTCATCGCGCGGCTTACAGCGCGGGCGCCCAGCATGCCAGAGGACTCGGATAGACTACCGCCGTGGCCGCAGGTAAGCTTTTAATACATGGTAAGCGGGGGTGTTGGTAGGGGGAAGTGAAGGGGGAGGGGGGCGGGATTTTGTCAGTCCCAGGCCCCACAATTTCTGATGGCAGCCCTGCTAAATAATAACTATATTTGTGTGTGAGATATGTACAAATATAATGTACCATTGATGATTTCACCATGCTGTTTCACTGGAACTTAAGGGGTTATTTTGGTTCACTCTTTCTGACAAATTCCTTCTTAAATGGACAAAACCATGTGCACTGCAGGTGGGGCAGATGTAACTTGTGCAGAAAGAGTTAGATTTGGGTGCGGCTTTACTTCCAAGTGAGATCTATATTGCAGTGTAAAAATAAAGCAGTCAGTATTTTCCCTGCACAGAAACAAAATAACTCACCCAAATTGAATTCTCTATGCACATTTTACATCTGTCCCCCTGCAGTGCACATGGTTTTGACAATCTAAGAAGGAATTTGTCAGAAAGAGTGAACCTAAATAACCCCCTTAGTGAGCACTGGGTTCTGCGCATTAAAGCTGCCCATACATGGTACAATATTCCTGTGCGTTTTGAACTAGATTGCATCGCATCACATTGCATTGCATGCAATCAAATCATATGCAATTTGCGTGCGATGCAATGCGATGGGGGCCTAGTTCAAAAAGCATGGGCTGCACAGACCATTATTCCTTGTATGGGCACCTTAACTCGTAAGGTATTCTTATGCTATACATGTACTGTAAGTATGCTGATTAATTGTATTGCCAATTATGTTTAAATCAGTTAATTTGCAGTGACTCTCACATATTGCACTTGCCACAAAGACTTGCACAGTATTTGACATAAGTTGATTTATGAAAATACAGCAGAATGGGAATTCAGAATATGGACGACGGTGTTCTGCCGCACCTTAAAGATCCTTAAATAGTATGACCGTCTTGGGTCTGAAGAACACTACAGCCCCTTCTGCCCTTCTAGATCTTAAATGGTGGAGTAACGAGGGCTGACAACCGCCAGAACCAATAGCTTCCTTCTTGCCTGTAAGATTAGCCACCCCCTAGATTGTGCCATTGCACTTTGCCAGAACCCACATTTTGACGTTGGATATTAGTGGATAATAAGTATTTTAGGTACTTGTGTAGTTTCATGGTGCCACTAGACCGCATGCGATTTGACATCCGATATTGCATGCGATATCGCATGCGATTTACTATTCATTTCATTACCCCACTATCCAAGTGAGCATAGAGTTGATTTTATATAGCATGGCGTGCACAGCGAGCCACCGAGCCCGAAGCGCGGCGAGCGCAGCGAGCCCCGCGAGGGGACACGGATGTTGTTTCAAAGCAACTGACGATATCGCATGCCATTTGCATGCAATTCCATCAAATACATTCCATGTCCGCTCGCCACGCTTCGGGCTCGGTGGCTCGCTGCGCTCGCCACGCTATATAAAATCAGCTCTATGCCCACTTGGATAGTGGGGTAATGAAATGGGGTAATGAAATGGATAGTAAATCGCATGCAATATCGGATGTCAAATCGCATGCGATCTAGTGGCGCCGTGAAACTACACAAGTACCGAACTTTAAGTATTTTTGAGTACTACATTGTAATAGAGCTTATGAAAAGAAATGTTTGCTAAAGCCATCCCTCTTTTTAAGCTAATGTTGTTGCTTAGAGAAGAAACTGAACCAGGTGGTATCTGAAGAAATGACTCCCATCATATTGGGACAGGGTCAGACCATAAGGGACAGAAAAACAAAAACAAAATAAATATATTATAATACGGTAGAATAAGGCCGATTCATACCCTTTCGTTTGGGTCCAAATTAGTCACCGCCCCCCAATGTTCAGGGTTTGTGCATGCACATGCGAGAATATGCGCATACGCAAACACCGGGAGTGAACTGCCCTGGCGAGTTTCACACTGGCCCATCCATTCGCTCAGTAACTGGAAACGGGCAGGGAATCTGCTCCCTGCTGACAGGGACACGCGAGCGTGAGATGCTCGCGCTTCCCCGTTAGATGGGGCGCCTGACCGCCAAACTGCGCCAGCTCAGAGGATCAGGCGATTCCTCAGGCTGGTTGGGAGGCGCTCCATCTGTATGCTTCCTTTGTGATATACTGTATAGTCCAATATACAGACATATCATCCAATAACTTAACACTATTATAATAGTCTCAAGAAATGAGCACCTAATAATTGTCCATTAATGCACTTTCCTAGAGACTGGTGCAGAGCAATATGTTTAGTGCCTTGTTAATCTGCTCCTGACACAAACCAGTACAATCTCTGGGTAGTAGCAGGCTGTCCTGAAGTTCAAAGCACTTAACATTTGGCAATTCAGAAACAAGTTTCACAGAGTCATGTGCCTTTCATCATTTTAATAACATATTCCTCCATGAGTAAACTATTTACAAGACTAGGCCATTGTGCCTGTTGGGTAATGTACAGTATATACTGGCATAGTATAACATTTTAATCACACTGTATATACATAACCTGATAAATGCGTTTATAATTTAGTTCTTAATCATGTAGTGTAATTCACTTAAATAGCTTTCAAATAACATACGTTAAGTGTATTGTAATTGTAAAGGTATTTTTTTTTTTTAATTTTAAATAGCAATGCATTATATTTCAATACATAAAAATATTTGAATTGTTTAAGCTTTAAAAGACACATTAATGGAAAGTATGAAAAGATAGACAAAATATGAATTATTAGTATATATGACCTATATATCAGTATATAGCCTGAAAAGAGAGATTTTAGAGAACTTCCTAGCAAAGCAATAAAAAACATATTTTTCATACTAAATTTATGGAAACGCTGGGTGTTCCCCTGGGAACACAGGCCTGACGTCACATGATGTAGCGGAACTAAAAGTCAGTTTAGACCACAGGTCTTCAACCTGTGGCCCTCCAGATGTTGTGGAACTACATGTCCCAGCATGCCCTGACAGTTTTGGCATGCTCTTATAGGAAAAAATGTGGCAATGCATGTTGGAACATGTAGTTTCACAACATCTGGAGGGCCACAGGTTGAAGACCCATGGTTTAGACTGTTTATTCCTGATTTCCCTCAGCCGAATACGAGGGGATGTGTTCTTGTACACATACCCTCGCATGCTAGCGAGAGCATGCGAGAGGCGTGTCTGTGTAAATGGCCGTGAATTGTCTAGATCCGGCCACAATCGCAACAATTCACGGCCGAAATCGACAAAACGGGGCCGACTGCTTTTAAAGTCAGGCCCATTCTGTTCATCTGCCTCTTCAATGCTGTAGGGAAAGACAGCATTGAATAGGCGGTCGCCGCTATTTCCCCTGTCGCAAATAGCGGCCGGGATTGAATACCCCCCTATTAAGTCATGCAAAAAAACACAGATAACCAGAAAAGACTCTTCATTTAATTGTAAATAAACCATGTATTGTATTGTAGATGAAGAGAGATTTCACACTATGGGGCCTATTCTTCATCAAGCAAAGGCTGCTCTCATCATGGATGGGTTGCAGTGCATACATACAGGCACACACTTCAGTACTTGTTTCCTAACAGGGCGCCCACTAAGTTATTTGCTTAGTGGGCTATTCTGCGTAGTGAAATCGTATTGCACATAGCATTGCATGGCTTTTTGTGCCTTGCGATGTGTGCGATGCAATCTCAGTAGTTAATTTATTCACTGCACTCTGAGTGAAATCGCATCGCAGATGAGATGAGATCAGATGAGATCTCAGTAGTTCATATGGTAAAACACCTAAAACAGCACCACTCTCCACGTCACCCCGAAGCATGGCGAGTGCAGCGGAACGCATCCTCCGACCTTTTCATACCCCCACTATCCACCTTGGCGTGGAGCTGATTTGATATAGTGTGGCAAGCGCAGTGAGCCACCGAGCCCGAAGCGTTGCGAGCCCCGCGAGGGTACGCGAATTACTTAACATGTATTCCGTGTCCGCTTGCCT
This sequence comes from Crinia signifera, assembly GCF_055691185.1. NCBI lineage: Eukaryota > Metazoa > Chordata > Amphibia > Anura > Myobatrachidae > Crinia > Crinia signifera. The sequence goes on from NC_139220.1 coordinate 178,779,230, forward strand.
CGCTGCACTTGCCACACTATATAAAATTGACTCCACGCCGACGTGGATAGTGCTGGTATGAAAAGATCGGAGGATGCGTTCCGCCACCCCTCGCGGGGCTCGCCACGCTTCGGGGTGACGTGGAGTGTGGTGCTGTTTTAGGTGCTTTACCATATGAACTACTGAGATCTCATCTCACATCTCACGCCACAAAAAAGGGCGCAATGCGATGCGATTTCACTCAGGGTGCAGTGAATAAATTAACTACTGAGTTTACATAGGAAATCTGGGCGCCCTGCTAGGAAACAAGTACCCACACTTCAAGGAACATGCATTTTATGAAGAAACCAGTTATTCAATAGTAAGTGCTGCATGGTGCCTTTAGGAAAAGGAAAGTCTCAGAGTTCAGATCATCTTTACTTCATTGCACACGTCAGATGCTTTGCATATCCAGATGTGTACTGACATAGGCGTCTTAAACTGTACAGTGATTTCAGTAAGCCTGTGTATGAGTGAAAGATAACTATATTTACAGAGCAAAGTGGACAGGAACACCTGCTATGATATAGAGAGGGAAAACATACAACACCCATACCACTAACAGCAATATATGATTTCATCTAGGAGGAAATATGGAAAATAATCAAAGACCAGTAGTACATAATGACAGTGGAAGGCACATGGGATAAACTTTGCCAAACCACAGATCTTTGCATTCCATCAACCAAGAAATCTGAAACAGACTTGGTGGATATTCTTTTTTCCACTTTTACGCACTGCAGAGAATACCAGTGTCACTAGCTTTAAGTTCATCAACGGGTATGGGTCTTAGGGTCGACTCAATGAGGGTCGACATACATTAGGTCAACCACTGAAGGTTGACATGACTAAGGTCTTCAGGTTGACACAAGCACTAGGTTGACAATGGGAAGGTCGACAGTGAAAAGGTTGATATGATTTTTTTGCATTTTTTGTCCTGAATGTCGGCATAGTCGACATGGACACAACATCTAAGAGCACCGCATCCCTTTGCATGGATCACTGTGCTCGCTATGCTTCGGGCACAGTGCCTCGCTTCACTAGGAACACTATTATCTTCTCCCACCACACCATAGTGGATGGTAGGGCATGAAATACCGTCTGTCGACATATGTCGGCTCAAAAAAAAAGTGAAACACTCATGTCGACCTTTTTGACTGTCGACCTACCCATTGTCGACCTAATGCTTGTGCCAACCATCTGACCCTGTCAGCCTTAGCTATGTCGACCTATTTCAGGTGTGGACCTGGTGACTGTTAATTTATTTCTTTATTTAATAAGAATGGTGCATAATTAGGTACTTGTGTATTATAACGGCGCCCGATTTCATCCAAATCGCATCCAATATCGCATCCGATTTATCGGGCGATTTTCTGCCGATTTGATCTGCGATGTGATTTTGCGTCCGATTTGCGGCCGATTTTCGGCCGATTTTTTGCCGATTTTCGGCCATTTCCTGATGATTTGCATGTTATTCCATCATTGCACACCCCCAGGTACTATGCGATGGTATGCGATGTGATTTTCGGGAAAATGCCCCTGATTGTACAATTAAATATCGCATAGCAACGCATGCAGGCAAGTGACATGCGATGCGATGTGATTTGCAATGTTAAATGCACCCCCATTGTTAACGCCACCCCCACTATCAATGCCAACCCGAAGCGTGGCGAGCGCAGCGAGGCCGCGAGGGGCAGCGGTACGTGTCCTCCGAACTTTTCATACCCCCACTATCCACGTCGGCGTGGAGTTGAGTTTAGATAGTGTGGCGAGCGCAGCGAGCCCCGCGAGGGGACGCGGATTACTTTACATGTATTCCGCGTCCCCTCGCTGCGCTCGCCACACTATCTAAAATCAACTCCACGCCGACGTGGATAGTGGGGGTATGAAAAGGTCGGAGGACGCGTACCGCCGCCGCTCGCCACGCTTCGGGTTGGCGTTGATAGTGGGGGTGGCGTTAACAATGGCAGTGCATTTAACATTGTAAGCACCCATCAGGGTGATTGTACAATTACAAATCGAATCGCTTCACATGCATCGCATGGCATGCATCACATGCCACTATATTGCATGCGATGCACTACGATGGAAATCGGGGGTGTGCAAGGTGTGCAATAATGGAACAGCATGCAAATTGGCCGGAAAAAGTGAAAGATCGGTCGAAAATCGGCCAAAAATCGGCCGCAAAATCGCATCCGATTTTTCCATGCGATTTTCGGCCAATTTTCGGCCGATTTCGTGGGCGCCGTGATAATACACAAGTACCCATAATTAAGATTAATACATTTTAAGGGTTAAGTGACCCAACCTATTTTACCTCAACTTTAGTTGAAGAATTACGTTTTGCTTGGGAAGAAAACTCAGAAGAATGACATGTAAATCAGGAACAAATGAAGAGAATTGGTATAGAAGCTGCATATTTATATCATGAGGTCAAAACAAGCAAATAGTGAACAGAAGAAAAGTGGAAATATCACTGGCCAAAATGCAATATATGACTCTACCAGAGTGGATTGTGTCAGCATACGTAATTACAGTTACGCCCTGATAACATGCCAGTGTGATTATTAGGAACATTCTAATTGATGTGTGTTCGCAAAGGCATATATTTCATGCATTCAATATTCAATGGTATTATTAGCATTTGTATTATTATAACTGAGTAAGCAACAGCAACAGATATAAAGAAAATTACCGTGAAGGAGAAATTGTATGTCAGATATATTTCCATATATCACAGATGATATACGGTATTATGGACATAGCAAGTAGTAAATCATAAATAAACAGCTTGTGCATGGTTATACAAATCGGGTATCTCTTATCCAAAATGCTCGGGACCAGAAGAAATTTGGATAACGGATTATTCCGTATTTTGGAATATTTTTATATTTGAATGAGGTATCTTGAGGTATCTTGCATTTATGTTGTATAAACACATCAAACACATGAAATACACACAAATATAGGTACTCTTTACTTAGAAGGGCGCCCATCTCGGCCATCTCGGGCATTGAATGCACTAAAAAATCAGGTGCGATGCGACAGACGAGATGCCCGAGATTTCCCATAGGGAACAATGTTAAATGTCTCAATTGACCCGATTTTCCTGTTCAATGCCTCAATTGACCCAATTTTTCCATAGGAAACAATGTTAAATGGGCCACAGAGGCCAAATAGGCACCCTGAAGTGAATAATGGCCACCCGAATTGTTAACGCCACCCCACAATCAACGTCAACCCGAAGCGTGGCGAGCGCAGCGAGCCCGCGAGGGGCGGCGGTACGCGTCCTACGACCTTTTCATACCCCCACTATCCACGTCGGCGTGGAGTTGAGAATAGAAAGTGTGGCGAGCGCAGCGAGCCACCGAGCCCGAAGCGTGGCGAGCGCAGCGAGCCCCGCGAGGGGACGCGGATACCTTCACAGGTATCCGCGTCCCCTCGCAGGCTTCACAGCTGTCCGCGTACCCTCGCGGGGCTCGCTGCGCTCGCCACACTTTCTATTCTCAACTCCACGCCAACGTGGATAGTGGGGGTATGAAAAGGTCGTAGGACGCGTACCGCCGCCCCTCGCGGGCTCGCTGCGCTCGCCACGCATCGGGTTGACGTTGATCGTGGGGTGGCGTTAACAATTCGGGTGGCCATTATACACTTCAGGGTGCCTATTTGGCCTCTGTGGCCCATTTAACATTGTTTCCTATGGAAAAATCGGGTCAATTGAGGCATTGAACAGGAAAATTGGGTCAATTGAGACATTTAACATTGTTCCCTATGGGAAATCTCGGGCATCTCGTCGGTTGATCGCACCCGATTTTTTAGTACATTCAATGCCCGAGATGCCCGAGATTTTTTACTAACGATGCCCACGATCAAAATCGTGGGCGCCCTTCTAAGTAAAGAGTACCCAAATATATTGTATTTGTGCAGGAAACAAGGTTTCAAAGCATGAAACAAAGTTTGTGTACAATCTCAGGCACTGACTTTGAATGCCAAGCAATCATGTCCTTGCACATATTTAGTGCCAGTTACATATCATGTCCCCAGTAGTGCCAGTTACAGATGTACCCAGTAGGTTTTCAGTAAAAAAAGCAAAAAAAACCCTTTATCTTGGAAACTATGGTTTTTAGAATAATTTAGATAACGGATATTTGGATAAGGGATACTCAACCTGTACGAACAGTTTTATTAATGTTGAGTTACTACATGCAAGATATATATATATATATATATATATATATATATATATATAATATATCTGCTGCTATATCACTTTCTACTTTTAAGAGACCATTTACTAATCAATGTCTAAAAGTCCTCAGTACATACCATGAAAGGTATAGAGACAAATTTATCAGTGTATCCAGGCAGTGTTCTATAAGCCAAAGACTGTTACACAAATATATGCTCCATACAGTATGTTCTCTTGTTGACTTGTGAATGTCAAAGGTTCCCACGGACATCACATAAAAGCCATGACAACATCCTTAGTATAGCTGGAATGTCACAATGTCAACAGCACCTGATAAATCAATCATTGTCACAATAAACTTTAATCATATAATGTATATTATTTCACTATTTTCTTTACACTGGTTATGGTAATTGTATAAAAGCTGCATGAATGATGATTTTCGACCAGTTCAATAATACTCGTTTAACATTGCACCTCGAACCTGCGTTATATCTGGGTTGGTAACGTGTTGACCTGGGTCGAGGTTTTAAAGTATAAAATATATATGTGTTAATAAATTTGCTTAATTTGAAACTTTGGTAGATTATCATCAATGTGTGAATTAACCCATCTTTACCCAAAACTCACAAATAATATACACCACTGGGAGAATCAATCCAATCCCAATTTGTAGAACATGAAGAAGCCAATCTGCAAGAATAGTATCAAGGTTATACGGCTGATAAAAATGGCCTGATATTACAGTTTATACGGGGAAGTATCCAGAGGCCATTTTTATTATCTGAAAATGGACCCGTAATTGAGCAATTATACCCAGGATAAATTTCCAATCCCATGTGTTATCGTGGCTCCGATGGGTTTCTTGTCATGGATTATGCTTTGGGTGCCTCATGCTGGACCGGACATCAAACTCTGCATTCCGGAGCTTGTACTGTTCGGTCCAGGGGGTGTCCTGTCCAGGGGGATGCCTGTGATAGCTTTCACCAGGGACATGGGGAAGGGGAGATTACAGCCTCCCCGTGTGATCCAGACCATTCCGTTTTTTGCTACAAGCACGGACCATACAGGCAGGCTTGATTCTCTCCGTCCTCCTCTCCCTGGTGACAGGTGTCACAGGCAGCCCCCTGGACAGGATGGCTCAGACAGTCACCCCCGCACCGGACACTACAAGCTCGGAAATTACAGAAATTGATTTCCGGTCTGGCGTATCAGGGTCCTGTCCAGTTCCGGTTTTTACCCATACCCCCATTATGAACACTTAGACATTAGTGATGTGCTCTCACTAATACCACTATTGATGACACCAAATTTCGATCTCTATATAATGCTGCTAAAAGGTACAGTACAGTAGCTGCACCATAAGATATGCAATGTCATTTCTTGTTCACAAATGATTTTTAGAATAACTTTGAAATTCTAATAGATTTAGATCAATGATTATTACCTAAATGAATACATGACGATAAGTTACATTCCATCCTATCAGTAGGAAATTAACTACATCAATGATCGAGATGTAATGATGAAACAGATAACCTCTTAACAGAAAATCTGGTACTGTTGAGTGACATCAAAGGTAGTATCTGTAGCATGGTATTATATTGTCACTGAATCATGTGAATGCTAACTCCCTGTGCAATGCCTACCTCTTTGATCCAGATATCAGTACCAGATGTATGAGGTGAAAGTCCAGAATTAACACTTGTGGCAGGGCACAAATGATCAATGCCACACCTCTAATAATTTATAACATCACCAAGGGTGACACTGTAAGGTTACCAGATCATTAAAAATAAATCCTGAAATGCGTCTATTTTCTACACAACGCCTTTTTGTTTACTTTTAATATAAAAAATAAAAATGTGCTAAATAACTGCAATTCACAAAGACAGACATCATTACCTATATGGCTTGTCATTACAACAACTATTGTACATTACGGTGCCATTTAAGGAACTGTGAAATGCTCAGCGAAACTATACTCAATGTACATAAAGAGGATATTCAATTCTCTGCAATGTCCATAAAGTACTTTAAGACGGCACTTTGTGACCAGTTTCACTGCTCATTTCTTTGCATACCATCAGCAGGATGTTATGCAGTCCAAGTTCGTCATAGACGCAGGCTGAACTTGGATATTTTTTAAAACGGCAATCCTTTACAAGGCAAAACCATGATATGTTAATGATTCCCGTTTTATAAAAAGTCCAAATTTGTCTGGCATCTAGCACCCAAGGTGAACTCTGTCTGTACTACATCTCACCACATAGGTTTAGATACCATAATATAAAGTGCATGCACATTGGTTGGGTATATAGCGGATTTAAAAATTTTATTTTTTTAATTCTATACTATTGTAAAAAGGATATACCTTATTAACTATTTCCTTATTCTTGGAATTCAAGTGTTCATCCAATAATTAATGTGTATAGAATTTATTTAATCTGCCATTCCCCATCCATGGAGAGCTGTGTACAGTAGTAGTAAGCCAGTCAATATTGGCACTCCTATTTCAAGATATATAGCTCATGTGTTTGAAAATGTACAAATGGTCACTATTGATTTATACAGCTACAGCTGTCAATACCACATGCATAGCACTATCTTAATATTCGGAACCCACCAGAGACGAGGTCATCTAGACTCTGGTTGGTGGCAGGGCCGGAAGTACCTCTGGATTAATGGTGCTGAGCATCAGGAGCCAAGGCACACTGACTGCACAAGTGTGCAGTGCATTACTGGGAGTTGACTAAATCCCATGAGATTTTGCACAAAAGAGCAGAGGCTGAGCGTCTTGTGCTGAGCTCTGCTTGGTGGAGCTCATCATGTTTCTCTGGCCCATGTAGGACAGCAGCAGCCTCATTATGGGAGAGTTTAAAGCAGAGGTAGTGCTGAGCCTGCGAGGTTTCCTTCAGAGTAAGGTAAAGAGGGACAAACAGGCTTTCCATGTGGTATAATATATATATATATATATATATATATATATATATATATATATATATTTTGTTAGAGAAACGCACACTCTTCAGATGGAGGTATCAGAGTGCCAGGTCAATAATCAATAGAATCTTATACCACTAGCAGTCAGCCAATGATAGGACCAGCACATCCACTTGTGAATAAAGAAAAAGAATACATTTATTTATAGGCAATGTATAAGGCCATGATACTTAGCACGGGCAGCAGTAGATCTACATGAATGCAGCATGGATCCTGTAATGTAGGCAGCAGCCGTGGGTACACACCAATCCCCTGACGGGCCGTTTCGGCGCACAGCGCCTTTCTCAAAGGGTATCAGAAGGTATATGCCCAATCCAGCCTTAAATAACAGTGGAAGCCATACTCACATGTCAGATGCGCCGCAGACGCCATCCTCGCCGCGTCGCTGTAGCCCCGCCTCCCTGCTTCCGTCCAGCGTCAAGCGCCTGCACCAAGTTACAGGGGCAGGAACCCAAACACACGTGTCCGGAATACAGGGGGCTGTTTAAACAGGTACGCAGCACCGGATGTTGTCGCTATGACTCATCGATCACCATGGAGACCTGGCGTTTCAGTTCAGCATACAGTACAAATAAAATTAAACATATTATAAACGTGAAAACAAGAAAACGGATATGCAGTGCCCAGCGTATCATAGCGGCAGGGCATAGATGGGTGGATGAACTACATTAAGTCAAATTTGACATCCTTTATATCTCCCATCCTCTCCTATTAGCGCCATATATTACACTGGGCAGGCATTAAAAGATTGGGGGATGTTCTGTACAGTTGCGCAAAGTAAAGCAGCTCAGACAAATGATAATGAAGTAAACACCAAACTTCAACACAATATACAGTCCAAGAAAAATCAAATGTCTTAAGCGCTAAATACAATGGAGTAGGTCGGTAAGATCACACTTACACTAATTGGTGTGGAAAAGTCCCAAGTAGTTCCTATTGTTATTTAACACGATGTTCTAGGAACACAAGATAAATGGGGCTTGATCCCAATAATATTCGTTTCCCTTTCTTGATGGATCGTCGTTCGGCCTCAGGAGGATTCTATTCGGGGATCCAACCTGCCTACATGGGTGACTTATGAAGTCCTGCAATCTGGAGATCAGTAATACAGAGTCTCCGGAGACACCTGCTTTGAATCTGGATTTTGCCTTCCTTTGAGGCTTTTACAAGTCACTTTCTCCTGCAAGGTAGCTCAGGCAATGATGAACCAAAGTAATCCCACGTACTTATCGGCAATGCATATATATATATATATACATATATACATATATATATACATATATATATGTGTATATATATATACACATACACACACACACACACACACCCCCCTGCAGTTACCCATTGACCAAGTTTACACTGCCTTCACTCTGTGTTTTCACAGTGTAATGTTCTCCTGTGCAGTTTGCAGCCAGTAATGACAAGTGGGAGGGGGACCCCCTGTTTAAAGTGCCCCAAGACTCCCGAAGGCTTAATCTGGCCCTAGTTGGTGGGCTAGTATTTCTTGGCCAATAAATATACCAAGAACTATGCGCAATTAGTGCGTGCAGTCCTAGATATGCCCAGTTGCTTGGTTTGGCACTCATATTTAATTTGCACTTTTTAAAAATGATTACATAGATTTTCTACTACTATTACACTTTCTAGCATTTTATTAACACCTACAGATGTATTACATTTTAACACCTAGCTTCTGCTTCTTTCTAACAATCACTAACAATTTAGGTTCTCACTAGTGTGCTGTCCTGGGGCGATTGTCTTTCGCTGGCTTTTTGGGGATGCAAACTTGGTATTAGGGACTCACCAGAGATGAGGTCACCTAGACATTGGTTGATGCGCTATTATTTCTTGGCCAATAAATATACCAAGAACCTCGGTATTGCATGTAAGATGGTAGAATATATTAGAATTATTGTAGACAATTAGATTATTGCACTATATATTTTTTTTTTGCAGAAATACAAACTAGCACCTTTTACTAAATGTACAATTAGGGTGTGCATTCCAAGGTCATCCTCCTTCATAGAGTGATAAAGTGGCAAGAGATAAATTACAAGCCAATCAACTACATTGCTACAGGCTATGTTTAAAAAGTTACATTTAGGAGCTTATGGTTGATAACTTATGTCTCTCCTAGGCTTAGTACATATGCCACAAAATATGGGTTATCACAGATTGAGGTACTATTATTTATGGTGTTCAAAACCTTTCGGGAGCCGCTCACCATTAAATGATGTTACAATGGACACCACTCATCGCAGGCTCAGAGCAGCCAGAAACATACTCCGTGGCTGCGAGGAAAATCACATACTACAGGCCTTACGCGTGCATAGTCTATTGATAATTGGCTGCCGCGGGTTCATGGCCATTGTGATCAGGTCTGAGTTGCCCCATTATCTAAGGGGTAAATTATTAAAGTTTCTAAAAATTGAAATAAGTGATGTTGCCCATAGTAACTAATCAGATTGTCTCTATCATTTTTCTCTAGCATCCTAGAAAATGAAAGACAGAATTTAAATGGTTGCTATCATCAACATCACTTCTTTTCACTTTTAGAAGCTTTAATAAATTTACCACTAAGGGGGTATTCAATCCCGGCTCATGACTGTTGGTCCATTCTGACAGCCGTGACCCTAGCCCTTTTTAGTTTTGCTCGAATGAAAATCGGCAGGTGGGATTCAATGTCTCGCCTGCTGATCGGCGAAAAGGGGGCGCGTCTGCGTAAATGGCCATGGACCGTCGAGATTCGCCCGAGATCGTGACAATTCACGGCCGTTCTTGGCAAAACGAGCCGGACAGCTCTTAAAGTCAGGCAAGACAGCATTGAATATGTGCCGCCGCTCTTTCCCCATTCGGAAATAGCGGCGGATATTGAATACCCCCCTAAATCTCCAGATTTAAGGATTATTATCCATTTGGCACACTGGCCCCTAAGAACGTACCAAGGCAATTCTAAAATTCTTGAATGAAGTAATTGACTATATGATTTTGTCAGCTAGATGATGTGTAAGAAAGGATTTGACTAGAACCCCCAGGAAGTAAATATTTTAAGCCTAATATTAGAGCAATGATGTGCACTAATGAACAAACGTAATGAAAATACTAAATTTCCAGGAATCAATTAAGTCTACTACATTTATTTGACAGATGAGTAATATGAGTCATCCTTGTCAACTACAACTGTACAAAATCATTAAGCACTGCTAACGTGTACAGTATAAGTAGACTCAAACAAGTGTAATACCATTTAAAATAAGAGTTTCTACTTTTTTCTGTTTTGACTGAACAGATGAATATTAGAAATACAAATATTACTAGCACGACCTCTGGCAAGCTTTGCTGGCATTCTGCTCTGTTCTCAGAGGAACAGAAGGTGGCAACTCTGCTAATGACTATGATGGTACCACAAGTATATGTGTGAGCTCTTCGCATCCGCAATTCCCAGTTAGTGCATTGGGGCATGCTCATGTGTCACAGTGTTAAGCTGGAGGTGTTACAAGAATGTCATCATTTAAAAGCCTTTAAAGAAAAATGGAAGTTAATACGTATGAAATGGGATGATTTGTAATATATTAAATCATTAACCCTTTGAGTGCCAAGTAAATTTGTCAAAATTAGTGTGAAAGGTGTATTCATCAGAATGACTTTTAATGTTTATATACATTTTTATTTGAATTTCTATAACAAATGTGAGCGACGCTGGCATTTTTAGCAAATAGTTTGCACATGTTGGCACTGAAAGGGTTAAGCAGCAATTTGACATTTTTTCTTATATTTGTTTTTCTTGGTGACACTTGGTGAAAATAATTGCATTGTACAGTGTGCCCCAGGGCTGCAGTGCTGACCAAGTAGTGCAGCTGAGCACATTTAAACATACACATTACGATCATATTATTTATTAGGTGCCAAAAGTAGTTTGCAGTGTCGTACATAGAGCACATATTAGAACAATACAGGGTATGCAGGACTAAACATAACAGCAATTAAGAACAAAGACAGAGCACAATACAGCTAAGATGTAGGGGAGTTGTGTGCATGTGATCATGTTACCCCACTGCCTGAGGGTACTGTCCCTTACCTTAGGGCTGCTGAGCTGACCTTTTCTGTGCCAGCTATTATCAGGCCTGCCACCTATCAGCACTATTGATCACAGCCCATTTTTCCCATTCACTGCTATCTGTGAATTAAAGGCAGATCATCTGGAAAGCACAACGGGCAGGGTCCCTGTCACAGAGTGGCGGATAGAGACATTGGGTGAGATTTAATAGGATGAGAGATTTAGAAAGTGAGAGATTTGGTAAGAAATCTCCAGGTTTTTTAAAGCGGCAATCATTTACACTGCAAAACCAGTTTGATTTTGCAGTGTAAATGATTGCCGCTTTAAAAAAACTGGAGATTTCTCACCAAATCTCTCACTTTCTGAAACTCTCATCCTATTAAATCTCACCCACTGTGTTCCTGCCACCACCAAGGTACATGTCCCCTCTTCTCTGCACCATGCAGGACATGGTGCTTGTAGCCACCCAATGCCTCTCCATGTCATTCTCTCCCTGTCACCTACTGCTTCCCATCACCTTCTGCCTCTCCTGCCTGCCGCTGTAGCCCTCTTTCTTAAATTGCCTTTTTGTCACGGTCTTCCTCTATTTGTCAAACTCTCTCCTTGCAATAAGCTATCACACGTTGCCTAGTCCTTTAAACCCCCCTCACCTGCCTTCTGCTGTCAACCTTTGCCTCCCACTGCCTTAAGCTGTCACTCTATGCCTCTCCCTGTCACCCACTGGTTTCTCCTGCCCTTTTTACACCCTTGCTTTTCACGGTCATCCTCTGCCTCCCTTTGCCTCTTCTTTTCACCCACTACAGTAAAGCATATTGTAGTGTTCATTCTAGCACCTGCTATCTTTCAAAACCCATGCAGTTCCTCTTCCCTGCCTGGGGTGTCACTGTCTGATGTAGTGCTTCTAGCACAGTGTGGTCTGTATATAAGCACTGATATGCATACAAGACCTTTGCTAGAAACACTACAGCAGACAGCGACACCCCAGGCAGGGAACAGGAACTGCATGGGTTATTGAAGATAGCGGGTGCTAGAATATTGTGACGAGGGTTGAATTGGAGGAGGGGAGTCCATATTATATTTTTGCACCTACGCCAACCGCTAACAGTTCTGCCACTACATAACAGTAGCCTCCGCTGGCTGAAATGTATAATGGGCATTTTTCAATACAAAAAAATAATACATTCAGGGAGGTTTGGGACCACCTATTGTCCCTTACATTTGTGAAAGAAAATGTAAACAGAATAATGGATATGAATAATGTAGACCTCTCCATGCTCAATTGGCCCTACAATAAAAGCCTGGTTTGACTGATGACTCATCCAACTCTCAGCATACCTGGCTAAAAAAAAGTTAACTCGAGATTGGATATGAGCATCATGTGATCAGTGCACCAGCTGCGTTGTGATAAATGTGGCCATGTGACTGAGGATGGATTATTAAGATTTAAGAATGAATTATTATTCAAAATCATGAATGACACAACACGGTATGTAAGTGAACACAATTACATCCGTGGCAGTTTAGAGAAGTGCATGGCTACTGTACTTTTCGTCAGGACCAGAAGATACAATGTCAAAGTTCTTTACAGTGTTACAGTATTTACTGCCAAAATATAAGATTCTTCCTTCCTTTAATTAGGATTGCCGGGTTGCTGGACCCGGGATTTTTCAAAAAGCCCTTTTAAACCGCAGAGTGGCCGGAGTTTACCCTGCAACAACCCGGGCTATTTGTGTGGGGTTATTTGTGTGGTGTGGAAGGGGTGTTACTTCCACACATAAGTTATTGGACCTGATTCAGACCTGATCGCATGGCTGCTAATCTTCAGAGTCCAGGTATATTCTGCCCCGTGCAACCCTGCAAATTGATCAAATGAATTTTCCACTGTGTGCAGTCTGTACGTGACTCATGACTTGCCCTAAAACGCCTGGCACGCCTGCACTTTCCCTGACACTCCCAGAAAATGGCCGGCTACTACCCCCAAATGCCAGCTTCCTGTCAAATACCTTGCGATTGGCTAGGGATTAGAAAGTAGACTTTATAGCAGGAGGGCCTCGAGCATGTGTATTACGGGCTGTATGCATATACATAACTTCCTGGCCTGCGAATTTGCAGTCACGCAATCAGCTCTGAATCAGGCAACAACAACATAATGACCATTTTTCATGTGTAAAATGCTCTGCACCTGGATGTACAGTAACACGTTATTGAAGGTATATGAGCTGATTGATGAGAAGCATGCTGTTAAATGTCATTTTATTAATTCCAGCCAAATAACTGCAATGAGAAAATACTGTAAGTGGAAAGTTTGAAAGTAGAGCACCTGGTGGGATGAGTCATATTGAAGACAATAAACCAAACTGCAGCCTGTCATATCAAATTAGATCACATCTTTATCACCTTTACTGGACCGCATCTTAAGGCTAGTTTTTTTTCTTAACTAACAAAATAAATTTCAACAAATGACCATAGTGCTATGTAGTAACTCCAAAACAATCAGCCAACAATATTCTATAACAACGGGCTTTATGCTATTATCTATTTTTAGAACTGATGCGTAATCACAAATTTAGTTAAAAAAAAAAAATATATAGCATACTTCACTTTTGTAGTATGTCACTTATATACAATATATTGCTCAGTGTCTCCTTTTCATCAGCGACTAGAGATGGTCGCTGATTAAAGGGAACCTCTGCCGGAGGAGCCGCAGAGGTAATCAGCTGGTCGCAGGAGCAAGCTCCTGCGACCAGCGATTAGAACGGGGCTGAAAACGGGAGCGCGCACCCGGCGATTTATCGCCGGGGCACACTCCCATCACTGGCAATATGGTCACCAGCGACCATATTTCCAGCGATTTCCGCCCCTATCGCCCCCGTGTGTACACAGCTTAAGAAGAATATTTATCATAGCCTGGAGAGAGATAAAATTGTGAGCTATAAAATACCAATCAATAAACTCCTGTTATTTTTTTAAAGACAACCTCTAAAATACAGTACTTTATCACTCTCCAACCTTTAATAAACACCCCCTTAGTATTGTAGTGCCATCTAATAAATATATTTAAAAAATAATTATTTTATTACATTATTTGCTGTTGGTTCATTGAAGTTTAATTGAGCAACTCATAGTGGTGATAGTGTGCTCCCAAATGCCCAATGCTTTCTTATAGGTGGAACTGGCTTTTCTTTGACAGCTAGATTCCATATGGATGGACAGAAACTGATACTGTATTGATGAATTTTTGATATTTACTATGAACCATATGCAGCTGCAGTTTAAATACACAAACACACACAGAGATGTAGCTCATCGGAGCTCTGCCGTGTCGCACGTGTGACATGTTTGGCAAATGGCGCGCACCCACTGCAATGCTTGTACGCAATAGCGTACCCTCCAACATGACCCATTCCATTCGGTGCAAAATGCTCTGTTCCTGGACTTCCCTGGTAATGTATGATTGTCATCACCTGTGGTGAAACGCCTTTCTTATCCATTACCTAGCTCCCCACAGGTGATGGCAATCATACATTACCAGGGAAGTCCAGGAACAGAGCATTTTGTACCTAATGGAATGGGACATGTTGGAGGGAATGCAATAGTGTGGCGCATGGTGAAATGTTGCGATTCTGCACCGATTCAACACAGATGAGGGCAATCCTACATTACCAAGGAAGTCCAGAGCAGAGCATTGTGTCCCTCCTGGAGAGGGTCATGTTGGGAGGTATGCCAAATAGGCACTTGTGGCTATATCACAGCAAGGATGAGCATGGCTAAATCTGTATATAGTTATTAAAGGGTTACACAAAGCCTACCAATCATGCATGTATTTACTGTAAGTTGAAAGGTAACCAGCCAGTGAGCTATAAAAGAAACACCCAGCAGCTGGATTTTTATAGGCTTTATCAGTTTGGCCAGGTGTTTTGCTCTACCTGTCACATAACATAAAAGATGCCGACTGTTTCTCTGTTGCTGCTTGTCATCCTGTCATCCTGTCCTACTACATATCAGACATCTGACCTTTAAAAGTACCCAGAAGCAATACAAGCATTCTGTTAATTATAGCTGCTCATTTACTTCAATCACATGTTATGTACAGTATAGCATGGCAATGACACAAGGTATATGCTAACACACATTTTAGTAAAATAGATAAGTAAATCCAATTTTTTAATGTAATCAAATGCACTTTAACTGGCATCCTGTTGGAAAATCTGTTTCTATCAGTAAAACTAATAATTACACATGACAGGTAACTCCATTTACTGCTTTGTAATGGTCCTCAACGCAAATACCAATAGCAGGTCATGTTTTCTGAATATCTGCCTGTGGAAACTCACCTGTGCATAATGAAACTAATCCAGAAAACTGTCCTGCTGGGGTACTTAAGGGGTGGGCAGCAGAGAAACCCTGCATTCGGGAAAGCATGGTGCAATTCAACAATAAAATAGCCGACCACAAAATGGAAAACTAAATCAATTAAATATAAAAGGCGTTATATATCTGTGCCTTACCTTTATAGGAAAGTCGCAGCCTTGGTTGGCTTGTGTCAATTGCCAGGGACCTGTCCACATGGAGTGCAGGGATGAGCAGTGCTATGAGCAGGAGATGTGCCATGCTGCTGTGGGCTGCTCTGTGCAGCGCTCCCTGGTAACCACTTGGCTGCTCTCTGCAGGAGTTTGGGAAAGAGCTCTCTTTTCAGTTCCTTCAGTCTCTCCCCCAGGAATCCCTTCTCTTCCTAGTACACATTTCCTATTTGTCATGCTTCATTACAATGTGTAACACAGAGTGGTCTCTTGCCATGACGTTTGTTTACATGTCATTCCTAGGTCCTTGCCAGTGCTGTGCTGTCTCCTAGTCCTGAGGTCATATTAGCAGGCAATCAGCAAGCCCAGCTGAAGAGAGATCATTTCTATAAAACTCATTCTCGCAGCTGCACAGTAATCTCTTCCTTGCCAGGACTTGCCAGACATTTCGTTTTAATTCACCTTTCACCTTCCATAATTAGAAGCAAAAGAGCCTCTTTTTGAGCTGTGTCAGACTGTCAGATGCTCGCAGCAGGGATGCGGGGCGCTGGCTCAGTAGTACTGGCTCAGTAGCCGGGAAGCAGCCAGGGAGGTTATATGAGCCTGGAATGGATTTCACTGCTCCGCTGGCAGCAGGCAACTCCTACTCAACTCACAGCGGCGGCTACAGTGTCTATGCCCAATTACCAGCTTTTCTAATGCACTTATCTCATAGACTAACAAGTCTATTTTATATATGGACAGGGACTGCAATCAATTTGTATTAATTTCATAGCATTCTACAAAGGGAAGGTAGCCTTGTATACTACTGGTTCCACACTACATAATCTTTGTTTACGATATACACAGTATCAATATTATTAGCATATCATCGTCAGTGGCGGATTAGGCACGTGCCCCCCCCCCCCCCCCCCCCCCCCCTGTCCTGTGCCCAGCCCCGTGTCTCTAGCCCCCCGGGAACCGGAGATATCGCCTGGTAAAGCTGTAACGTTTTTTCCCCATAGGATAATATGGGACCCGTCAATTCCGACCCCCACCCGGTTCTGACGGCTGCCAGTTCCCCCCCCTGGCATCACAGTAGCTTATAGTTAATCTCATTTAATTCCAAATCGCTGGGCCTTCAATATGATACCAGGCTGGTCCATATTGGTCAATTGATTCTAGAGATATTGTGTGTAAACCGATTTTTTTATTTTTGAAATGTAATTTCATGGCTGTTCATGTTCTTTGAGGGCAGATTACTCTGGAAACACATGTTCCAGTTTCACTGGACCAAAATCATTCAAAGCCCACTCAAAAGTTCTTCAATATGATACTTGTCTCATGTAAATGGATCAGTTGGTTCCGAAGATATAGCCGGTTCAATGAGATAACTGGTTAAAGGGGAGGGGTGGTTTTCTCTCCCCTCACACCAGAAAATGCAGGGACTAGGCTGGTGTAAAAGGGGCCAACCTGGGAATGCATTTTCTGGTGTGAAAGGGGTATTATTTCAAATAGCCGGGACCTGCAGTGCTCTGAATACAGCCAGGCTCTGACACTGTCAGTGGCTATCACTTCTGCATGGCGGCGGGTGTCCCCCATTTCCCGCGAGCATGTATCCCCCCCCTTGGCAATGAGCATGTAATGCCACATGGCAACAAGCATGGAACCTCTGGCAATGAGCATGGAACCCTGGGCAATGAGCATGTAGATAAGCAGCACTTATGTAGCATAATTTTTAATAGGCATTATGGTGTTTGGCATAATACATAATGGACATAATGGCGTGTAACTTAACGTATAATGGACATTATGGTGTAAATGTTTAATGCGCGCCTTTGGTGGGCAATATCCCTGTTTATGAAGCGTATTGTGAATTTTGGCTTAATCTGTGTGGCATTATGTGAATTCTGGCTCAATCCGTGTGGCATTATGTGAATTCTGGCTCAATCCATGTGGCATTATGAGAATATTGGCTCAATCTGTGTGGCATTATGTGAATTTTGGCGCAATCCATGTGGCATTATGTGAATTTTGGCTCAATCCGTATTGGCATTTTATGAATTTGGCTCAATCCGTGTGGCATTATGTGAATGTTGGCTCATTATTTGGCATTATGTGAATTTAGCTCAATCCGTGTGTTATTATGTGAATTTAGCTCAATCCGTGTTGCATTATGTGAATTTTGGCTCATTCCATTTGGCATCATGTGTAAGGGGCAAGTATAATGGGGTCTAGTATTTTGTTGCATAATGTGTAGAAGTTGTAGTAGTACGTTTATTTAAGTTGTATATGATGTACACTACACTCAAGGACACGCCCCCTGTTGAGTGGCCACACCCCCTTTTCCGGAGCGCGCCTTCGGCGTGCGCACAACTACATCCTTCACTTTTGTCGCCATGGTGGGCCTGCGTACTTTAAATGCCAGGGCCTATTTTTAATCCCACTCCCACCCTCTCTCTGACGCTCCCTTAGCATGTACACTGGCACCACTAACACCGCCTCTCCCCCTCCTAAACCCTCTTTTATCATGGTGCCCCCCCTGTCATTTTATCCTGGATCCGCCCCTGATCATAGTGCATATTCTTCAGTGTGTACATGTAATTGTTAACTATCATCTGAAGTTCATGCAGTCAAATCTGACTACTGCATACCCTCCAACATGACCCATTCCATTCGGTACACAATGCTCTGTTCCTGGACGTCCCTGGCAATGTATGATTGCCAGCACCTGTGTGGAACTAGGTAATTGAAGAGAATGGTGTTTCAACACAGGTGATGGCAATCATACATTACAAGGGACGTCCAGGAACAGAGCATTGTGTACCAAATGGAATGGGTCATGTTGGAGGGTATGCTACTGTATATCGTCAGTGACTCCATGTTCGGCGGGGGTCTTGATGATGATGTCACTGAACCATATCGTTAACGATATGATTCAGTGTTTACCCAGCTGTTTGTTCGTTTCATGACACCACCGATATTGTTAAGGTTGTTTCAGGGCACCTCCGATATCGTTGTGTATATCGTCTGCATATCGGATAGTGGGTGTTATTCGCACACTTGCAATTCACCCAGAACCCTGTGAATGGTGGCACGCCCAACCCCCCTCACATCATATGTTCGCAATCGCATGCAGGGCCTGCAAATGCATTTTTATTTTATTCATTAACAGTTTCATACTGTATATATCGCAGCATATTCCGTTGCACTTTACAAAAGGAGACAGTGATACGACAAAAAGGGCATTTACAGACAGTCAAAAGGTAGGACGGTCCTGTCCGCAAGCTAACAATCTCAGGATGGACGTTTTACTTAAACCTCCATTCGCAGCCTGCGGGTAAACACCCACATCATTCCATGGTCGCCGACCATCCAATGCTGTGGAACATGCACGCATATCTAAGTGACTCTCAGGTTGCTTAGATTTGCGTGCACCGCTGTGAGGAAGTGGGCGGGCAGCTGACATCCAGCACCCACCCTGTTTACCATGGGAACGGCCAGCGTTTACAAGGGAACGTCCATGAAACACTGGGCGTTCCCATGGTCACGACTATCCGCCGCCGCCCCAAGCACCCTGGCCGCAACCTTGGGTGCGTGCACCAAACATCGGTCCCCGTGCAAAAGGACGCTGGCTACGAACGGACCAGAATAAGTTCCAGTTTGTACAGGGCTATACCGTTCAATACAGCCTAATGTCCCCCATACACGGTCCGTTAATCAGATTCGTTGTGTGCTTAAACAGCACACATCGGATCGCATGCCTAGTGCATGCAGTGTGCATGCACTGCGATCCGATCCGATGTATAGCTAGTACAAAAAGTATGTGCAGCACATACTTTTTGTACTTTACTATGTGATGCGCGGGAGCGCGCATAGTACAGAACGGAGCCATACACAACGGACCGTGTATGGGCTCCGTAAGATGTGAATGTTCTGCAATACAAATGTAGGCACATAATATTTTACTTGTACAGAATATTAATATTTGGAGAAAAACACCAGTGTGCAGCCAAAGACACCAGGAACATTTGAGACATTATATTGCTCTTTATTGTATACTGTATATTCAATTTATTGCCAGTCACTTATATAGCACACATATATTCTGCAGTGCTATACATATTATTTTAAAGTCATTCACCACAGTTCCTCCCCAGTGGCACTTACAATCTCTAGTCTGTCTGTGTACCAAACAAGATCCCTAGGTTATGGAACTGTTTTGTCCTTATGTTCCTAAGGCATATATCATCCTTCAAATTGCTTTTTAAATGAATTACATCCACTTTATGTAAAATTCTCGACTCTTGAAAAATATGTAAAATACAGTAGGATAGCCCATTCTGGATAATGCTGCAGTCACACACCTCTAAGCATCCCTCCGGTAATGAGGTTACCTTACTTTACCTCACTATAGAGATTAAACCCACTTAATTCAAACTCCACAAAGCACAAGGGCCTTATTCTAGTTCACCCTCAGAGGCAACTTCCTTCTCAAATGGACAAAATCATGTGCATTGCAGGTGGGGCAAATGTAATTTGTGCAGAGAGAATTAGATTTGGGTGGGGTTTTACTTCAAATGCTGCCCATACACGCCCCGATACGGGCGTGCGTTTCGTGCTTAACAAGCACGGATCACATTGCATTGCATTGCCTGTGTATGCGTTGTGCATGCAATGCGATGCAATGTGATGAAAACAAAGTACAAAAAGTATGTGCAAGCACATACTTTTTGTACTGTGCGATGAGGTGCCGCAGGAGCGCGCACCTCAAAGCACAGAACGCACAGCCCGCATCCCAGTGTGTATGGGCTAGAGATGGGTCGTTCGTGAACGAACCGGATCTTTTGAACGGCTCCCACTCGAGAACGAATGAGCTGGCGATCCCAAAAAGGTGATCCGTATCAGTTTGCAGTTCATTTCCCTGATCTCAGTGCTGCCACCTGTGGCAGCTGAGATGTACTACCTCTGTAGACTGAGTACAGTGCTGTGACTACAAGTGATAGAAAGATTAGCTGCTGCTGCCAGGGATGGCCATCGGTGCAGATGCCATCTATGGTTGCCATCGATGGTAATTCTGCACCCAGCCATCGATCAGTGTTTTCACTCGGTCATGTATATTCCCCCTTTTTTTTTTTTAAAGCGAGCCGAGGCTCTGTCTAAAAGATACGTATCTTTCACTGAGCGATCAGTCGGTTCCCGGCTCCGCTTGATGATCCGTTTTGCCCATCTCTAGTATGGGCTGCTAAAGTGAGATCTATATTACAGTGTAAAAATAAAGCAGTCAGTATTTTCCCTACACAGAAACAAAATAAGTCACCCAAATCTAATTCTCTCTGCACATGTTACATCTGCCCCACCTACAGTGCACATATTTTTTCCTTTTGAGAAGGAATTTGCCTCTGAGAGTGAACCAGAATAAGGCCCAAAATCAGCAGAGTTTTTTCTTCATAATATTGTTTATTAGGTCTCCAGTGCAGGGTTCCTTACGATATGAGGCATGAAAGAACAGAATATTCATTGCATATTTATGTATAACAACCTATTAAAACTTTAAAACATATTGTATAAACACTCATTCTAGGTATTATTTGGATTATTTACACTTTTTTTCAAGAGTGGAGAATTTTACCTCCTGAGGTGGATGTAACTTCTATAAAAAAGCAAATTCTACTCTAATATACTGCATTTATTCTTATTGAGGAACATAGCTATGGGCCTTATTCTAGTTCACTCTGACAAATTCCTTCTTAGATGGACAAAACCGTGTGCACTGCAGGGGGGGGGGGGGGGGGGCAGATGTTACTTGTGCAGAGAGAATTAGATTTGGGTGGGGTTTTACTTCAAAGTGAGATCTATATTGCAGTGTAAAGCCCCGTACACATGGGAGAGATACTGTATATTGCTCAGCCACATATAGCTGAGCAATATATGGCTGAGCAATATATTGCTCAGTTTCTCCTTTTCATCAGCGACCAGAGATGGTCGCTGATGAAAGGGAACCTCTGCCAGCGGTCCCGCAGAGGTAATTAGCCAGCGATTAGAATGGGGCTGAAAACGGGTGCGCGCACCCAGCGATTTATCGCCGGGGCACACTCCCATCACACTCCCATCACTGGTAATATGGTCGCCTGCGACCATATTTCCAGCGATTTCAGCCCCTATCGCCCCCGTGTGTACACAGCTTAAGAATAAAGCAGTCAGTATTTACCCTGCACAGAAACAAAATAACTCACCCAAATCTAATTCTCTCTGCCCCACCTGCAGTGCACATGGTTTTGTCCATCTAAGAAAGATTTTGTCAGAAAAAGTGAACTAGAATAAGGCTCTTTAAAAGAGCGCCATAATCAGTGGTGTACCTAGAAATGTTGCACTTCCTGACAAAAATCCCCTCCATACATTAATTACATTATTTACCTACAGGCTCCTTGTCAGGGGTTTCATGCTCGCAGGCAAGCCAGTGTTCCCAGTATCTGGCACCTCTGAGTAATGCTATAAACCGCTGCGCTTCCCTGACAGTATAGGACCTCTAGCATCAGTCTCCCCCTAGGTGGCGACCATTTTTCAAGGGATATTTTCAGCAGATTGCATACGAATGGCCAGACCGCATGAAATCTGCTTAATATATGCAGATTTCTTGGTCTAGCCATATCCAAGGGATCTTGCTTGAAACTGTGTTGTATTAACCCTTTGATTGCCAGCGTTGCTGTAAGCGATCTTCAAAATAGCCGCTAAAAATGCCAGCATTGCACACAGCGACTGTTCTTTTAGTATAAATAAATACACATACAGCCAAGTTAATTAATTGTTTATCTAAATATTGCACCCAAAAAACAACAGTCGCTGTGAGCGTCGCTGGCATTTTTAACAGATATTTTGAGGATCTCTCACAGTAATGTTGGCGCTCAAAGGGTTAATAAAAAGGGGTTGCTTGGCAGTTTTCACACCTATTTTGACAACTTTGGCATTCAAATGGTTAAGGATGATGATTTCCTTTTCTCTATTGGTGGCTGCACTGTATATTGAATGTCAATTCTTAAAATCACCCTATTTAATTGTAATCTACTACATGTGCATTTTTGTTTGGAGCCAGTAAGGTTATTTTTGGAATGTGGGTGGAAACTATAGTACCTGGTACCCCTGGAATCAAGCATGTGGAGAATTTACAAACTCCACACAGGTTGGGAATGTGGTTTGAATGGAACCAAAACCTCAGTGTTGTGGGGCAATAATGCTAAGTAACACTAATTGTGCTGCTAGGTATAATGTAACTGTATAAAGATTCAAAGTTCCAGGATTTATTTACAGAGACACTGATTCTAAACAGATTGGAGGTGACAATTTCTAACAGCATTTACCGTCAGTGTAAAGCCCAGTGGGCTTTAAGGACCATACACACTAGAAGATTATGTTTCCAATCTGGCTGGTTGGAATGAAAATCTGGAAATTTCTGGGAACAAATTACAATCGACCATTTGCTCCCAAACACTGCAAAATGGACAAAAGCAGTCATCTGCATAAAGGGTCATACACACTAGAAGATATGGTATCAATCTTGTTCAGAAAGGGGCTTTTGAATGATATTGATGGCAAGATCTTCTATTGTGTATGCCTAATATCTTTAACAATGTGCCCGCTGCTCACTGTTAATGATATTGACATCTTCCAGACATGCAGGTCAATCTGCCGGAATTGCTCATGCCATTTGCACCCAGTGTTCAGTGTGAATGCACAATATCTTTCATGATCAGCTCAAGGGATATTGTTTACCAGTATCTTTCGTCTTTCATATCTTCTAGTGTGTATGGGCCTTAAATTGACCAATATGTCTGTAGCACCAATTTGTGTCTATTTTCCTTTACACTGACTGTGAGTGCTGTTTTACATTTACCTCCAACCTATGAGTTGCGGGTTCTAGATAAAACATTGATAGGTGGCGTAACTAGAATTTTTTCACCCCCTGCCCAAAAAAATTCCAGGGGCAATATACAGTATATATGGTTAGCATCTATCAATCTGTCCAGTAGGACCTCTAGCAGCTGTCTATCTATCGATCGATTGATCAATGGATCTATTTACACATATACAGTATACATATGTAAACATGCATGTATAATATTGTGTTAACTTTTCTTACTTTTTAAACTCTGCAACCATAATGCCCACAACAATTAAGCTTTGTACACACGGGCATAAATCGCTGGCAATATGGTCACTGAGCGGCCATATTGCCAGCGATTGGAGTGTGCACCGGCGATAAATCGCCGGGTGCGCTCCCGTTTATGGCCCCTAATGGTTGCTGGTCGGAGGAGCATGCTCCTCTGACCAGCGACTTCCCCTGCCTCTTCTCCCGGCAGTAAGTCATTTTCATCAGCGACCATCTCTGGTCACTGATGAAAACGGGACACTGAGCAATATGATTGCTGAGCAATATATTGCCAGCGATCATATTGCACCGTGTGTACGCACCTTTAGAATATTCTGGTCCAGATGCTGAAAGTAGACTTGTCTTTGTAGTGTATACACAGTATCTATATAAAAGGCTCAATAGAGGTGATGTACCACCAGTGAACACTAGAGGCCACTCGACAGACCAAATTACTTCATATGAGGTGTGGGGACACCTAGAAGGGGATCCTACCACTGGCTGCACAGAACACATTTGCGCTTACTAACGGGAGTTTTTTCAATCCACCCAAACTCCAGACCAAATTACTCTTTACAGAAAGTGAAAGTAAAATGATCTGTTTCATACTTGCTGGATACGGAGAGAGGGAGCTGTGAAGACAGAGATTGGATGTAGGAGCAGATAGGCAATGCAGAGTTGTTTGTATTTTAATCTTTTTTGCGTACACTCAAACAGGTACAATTGAGTTGCAAGGGGATGTTGTCACATAGGCAAAGTTCAGAAAGTGTGCATCGATGCAATTGCGGGCAGTGCAAAGTGCTCCTGGTAAGGCATACTTCTTGCAGCAAGTATAATGTAGGTGTAAATGTGGGTACTTGTGGACAATCACGGCTCCCACGATGTGCATCGCATAGCAAAAAATCGCATAGCAAAAAATCGCATTGCATGCGATCCCATCGCATGCGATCGCATGCGTTTTTCAACAGAAAAGCATCCAAATGCATTGAAATTAGTATCAAACATGTTCAATGGCCCCCAAATGTCATTTTTGAGGCTGTACCACCCCCACTATCAACGCGAACCCGAAGCGTGGGGAGCGCAGCGAGCACGCGAGGGGCGGCGGTACGCGTCCTACGACATTTTCATACCCCCACTATCCACGTCGGCATGGAGTTGAGAATAGAAAGTGTGGCGAGCGCAGCGAGCCACCGAGCCCGAAGCGCGGCGAGCGGACACGGATACCTTCACAGGTATCTGCGTCCCCACGCGGGGCTCGCTGCGCTCGCCACGCTTCGGGCTCGGTGGCTCGCTGCGCTCGCCACACTTTCTATTCTCAACTCCACGCCGACGTGGATAGTGGGGGTATGAAAAGGTCGTAGGATGCGTACCTCCGCCCCTCGCGGGCTCGCCACGCTTCGGGTTCGCGTTGATAGTGGGGGTAGTATAGCCTCAAAAATGACATTTGGGGGCCATTGAACATGTTTGATACTAATTTCAATGCATTTGGATGCTTTTCTGTTAAAAAACGCATGTGATCGCAAGCGATGCGATCGCATGCGATTTTGTAAAAAAAAATTGGTTAAAAACTGCAAAATCGCATCCAATCGCATGCCATCGCATGCCACTATATATGGCATGCGATGGCATGCGATGGGAGCCGTGATACTCCACAAGTACCTAAATGTGCATTGTTAATGGTGACTTGTAGATAACCAGGAATATACATAGGCGAGGGCGCACCAGAAGATGTGTACAACTCTACATAATTATCAATGCACATATTTATTTCTGTGCATGCAATACAAGAGCACATAAGTCTGATTTCAGACCAATTCAGTATTGCCCTTATTATATGACTAGGTGACAGTTGTGGGTAGCTTGTAATAAATTACTGTTCTTATTATTATTTTATTCTTTCATTACTATTTAATTGGGGATGCAGTCAATTTACCTAGAGTCAAAATACAGACATGTTTTAAACACCAACATTCCTTATTCCAACATGGTCAAAATGCCGACACAATCAAAATAGCAACATTTAAAATATTGACAGATTAAAAATGATGTTTTCTTTGAAACCAACTTGTTCATACTTTCCCATCCCAGTGGACAATAAGAGGAAATATAATTGTGTTCCGAACAGAGCGAGACACCGTGCTTAAAGCATCGTGAGCGCATGCGAAGGGAGACGGTACACTTATACAGGTTCCTTGTTGACCTATATCGACATATTCACCCCAAAAAATCATGTCTAATTTTGGCCTGTCAACATTTTAAATGTTGACATTTTCACCATGTAGACATTTTAATTGTATTTTGACCATTTTGCTATTTTGACTAGCCGCCAATGGTCGTTGGTATTTTGACCGTAGGTAAACCACACTAAATTGTTTCATTGCTTAGCTTCAATATGCACTTTTTAGTTCAAACCCTGCAAGCAGAAACTGTAAGAAAAATATATTTTTTTTACTATTAAATGTATACTTAAGAAATGTTGGCTTCCCCAAGGTGAACAACCACACCCCTATAGTGCAGAAGCAAGAGCTGCATGATTGACTTGTTGACGGCAGAGTATGTTAGGTCATTCATTTTTGTAAGGACTTCCCACAATGTGCACTATCCTTGACCCATGAAATATTATACTGTAAGAATAGTACCCAAATCGGGATCTGGACTTTGGATCAACATTCATTGGTTCAAGCACTATTGGTCAACATGCATTAGGTCGACACGGAACACAAGAAAAACTCATGTCAACCTTTTCTTGTGTAGACCAGTTTTGTGTCAATGTTTTGTTGTGTCAACCTTTTTTCCATGTTGACCATGTGCATGTCGGCCTGCTAAATGAGGCAAGATACTATAATAGTCAGCACTGCTGCACAGATTGGATGTGGTCCTTAGGTCAACAATAAAAAGGTTGACAATTAATAGATCAGCCACTATTGGTCGACAGGCCATAAGTCTACAATTGAAAAAGGTTGACATACCTTAGTTGACGTGGTCAAAAGATCGACACATGCAATAGGTCGCCATGGGAAAGGTCGGAATGAAAAACTTATACGGTGTCCATGTTGACCTATGTTGACATAAATCATGTTGACCTTTTTTCACATCAACCTTTTCCATTGCGACCTGTTGCTTTTGTCAACCTTTAAACCCTGTTGACCCAAGGCATGTCCACCATTTTATACGTATGGCACGTCGACAAATAGTGGTAGAACTATTGACTGTCGACTGTCTTACTTTCGGCCCTTTGACCCATTCCCGCACAGATACTGTATATACTGTACTGCAAATGCAATGGAAAGAGAGAGCTCATACCTACATATAATTAATACCTTACTAAAGGTACTACCTCTGTCCAGGGGGGCACCCTGTCTCTGTCCCAAGGGATGATGTTTGGCTACCTCCTTCCAGGTAAGAAACAGATTTTTGGTGCAAGATAGGCTGATGCAGAGTTTGCAGCTCTGCAGTGTGCAACTATTCTTTTTCTTGGCTTCTAGATTCAGCCCTTGGCTATTAATATTGTATTATTTTATGGCCTTTTCTCTTTCTCACATTTTCTTAATTAAATTAATCAATATAAATAAATTAAATCAATCTGCCTTCCACTTCATACTCAACCTCCAGTTTCCTTTACTGCCCTGGGGCCTCTTTTTTGAAAAACATTCTTTCTATGGGTAGTGTAGCAGCTAATAAACCGCCATCCTGTCTGCCACTGCTGGGCTGCAATATTTCATAGATGTGTACCAAAGCGTTTGAAAATGAAAAGAGGTGATATTTCCTATAACAACCAATCAGATTATGTCTATCAGTTTTCTATTGCAAGACAGAATCTGATCATTTTTAGAAGCTGTAGTAAATACACTACGGATAGTGTTATTTGCAAAAAAAAAAAGCATGGGGTTCCGTGTATATCTCTACTACTGTTCATGATAGATTTGAAGCAAAATTCATAGTGGGCACTGTATGCCTATGACAATTTGATTTGTGACCTTCCGATGGAGAAATAAGGGCAGAGTAGTATAGCAAGCATGTCCTAAATACATTTAGCAAGCTTGGAATATGAGTGATATACCGTATTTGCCGGCGTATAAGACAACTGGGCATATAAGACGACCCCCCAAAATTTCCACTCAAAATATAGAGTTTGTTATATAAGTGCACCCGGCGTATAAGACGACCCTCCCACTTGGAGGCATGTTTTTCAGGGGAAAAAAGTAGTCTTATACGCCAGCAAATACAGTACATATATAGGAGGCAGGTCAATATCTCAGCGATTGATAACATCAGAGATTGTACCTTTGTTGTAAAAATGACATGGCACTTTAGTAAGACCCATTTATTATTATGCCCTACTATCAACAGTATCACATTATAGCAACAAATTGCCATAGGTTGTTTTATAAGAGCTAGGCTAAATGTAATAATACTGTATGTTAGCAAAGCCCACGTGCTGATAGTAAAATAAAGAACAATACATTTGACTTAAAATGACTAATATTTCTAGGTATAATCAACTCTCATAATTGAAATGCAACATGGTAAATAAAAGGAGAGAGTCAGCATCTTGGCTTTGTCCGGCTACTGCTTGACAACTTAGATCACTGTTGCTGCCATGGCATGATAAACTCACACACCTGGTATTCATAGTGAGCGTGATTTATCCACGTTGGTCTTCTCCATGGAATTTAGTAAATACTAGAATACATTTGAACTTATTCACATCACTTGAAATAACAATATACATCACTTGGATGGCTTCAGCCAATATGAATCTCACTGAAATAGCGTCTAAGCTTATATATGAGTAAATGAAATATAAATATATGCAATAGAAGTAGTAGCAGTTGCACATAACAGTGGTCTGCGTTTATTAGTTGGATCACTCAATTTTTTTTAGTAGATAGGTTACATTTTCTGCTGATTACTGAAAGGGTGTAGAAGGAGGAAAACCATATGTGATAGACATGTCCTTGAGATAGTGTACAGTACTCCTACATATCTCTGCTGTTTACATACTGTAAGTTAACAAGTCATGTGAGATGCATTAGTGAAACTGAAAGAGACGTTATACCACAATTAGTTTTTGAGCACCTGCAGTGCTGGGGCGACTCATGGCTGTGTGCAGGGCAAACCCACCATATCCTGCTTTCACACAACAGAGTTTATCTTAAAAAAATAATAATAATAATAATAATTCACAATTCATGTTAAATCCAATACAGGTTGAGTATCTCTTATCCAAATATCCATTATACAAATAGTTCCGAAAACCATACATTCCAAAAAGTGAAAAAAATTTTTTTCCTAAAAGCACTACTGGGGACATCTGTAACAGCACTACTGGGGACATGATATGTAACTGGCACTAAATATGTGCAAGAAAATGATTGCTTGGCATTCAAATTGAGTACCTGAGATTGTACCCAAACTTTGTTTCATGTTTTGAAACCTTGTTTTATGCAGAAATAAAATATACTTGTGTGTATTTCATGTGTTTGATGTGTTTGTACAACATAAATGCAAGATACCTCAAGATACCTTTATGAAATATAAAAATATTCTGAAATACGGAATAATCCGTTATCCAAAATTCTTATTGTCCCGAGGGATACTCAACCTGTATTTATCTTACTCATCCCAGACATATCCTATAGCTTGAGCCCCACCCCAATATTTTTTTTAATTATTTAAAGCTGTCCCTCCAATGTCAGACTTCATAGTAGAATTTTCCTATGGATTGTACGCTTGCAAGCCTCTTACCATGTTATCTATTTACAACCAGTACTGTTTTATTAATGCATCCCATTTGTAAAATGCACAGTATATTCCAGTACTATTTAATTAAAGATTAAATAGATCAACGTTAATTTAATGGATAAATATAGCCCAACATTTTGGAGAGATAGTGTTTGGGGTTAATTTAACTGTAAAAATAAATCAGTGTTTTTATTTTTCATATTTCCTATATTTCCTATATAATGGCATTAATATATATTAGATTTATTACTCTATGTCACCAAGAAGAGGTCATAAATATCACAAAACAGTATACAGTTGACTACAGGACACTGAATGTAGGACTGGAATGAGGTGATAAGGGCAAAGAAAAGAGGTAATTAATGTAAGAGCAGAGATGGAATGTTAACTGTTAGTAGTTTAGATATGTAAAAGTTGGAGGAGTAATTAATTACATTGAAAGTGAAGATTATGAGCTTATACTGGATTCTGTAGTGAAATGGGAGCCAGTGAAGGAGCTGAAAAAGAGGAGTGGTTTATTCAGATTGTCTGTGTGTGTGTGTGTGTGTGTGTGTGTGTACATGTGGTTGTGAATGTTCATATATTCGCTGTAAAGCGCTGCGGAATATGTGTGCGCTATATAAAAAATTGTTAAATAAATACATAGACAAGGAAAGACAGTCTTGGTGCCCAAGGCAGTGAAAGGCTTGAGGGAGAAGAATGGAAGAGAAGGGGAGTTGGCCATCAATAGGAAGTATGGGAGTATTAGGAGATGGATTTTTTGAGGAAATGTCTTTATGGAATTTTAGCAAGTAAAAATAGTTGTTGAATTCAATGGATTATATTATAAAACAATAGTTGAGCAGAGGAGAAGAAGTGAAGAATATATAATTGAAGATGGTACAGAGACAACTTTGTTTGGATGATTGGGAGGAGATGAGGGTTTTGATTGGAGAGTGATATAATGGAAATTTAAAAAGAGAATATGAATTTATAGTGAAGGATGTAAAAGGTGAACAGGATTTTCACTAAAGCCATTTTGCAGTGCAAGAACATTTGGGAAGCCAAAGTCTTTAGAAATAAATAATTCTCATTTTTAGCTCATTGAACTGCTGACCAACCCTCCCCCCATTTTAATGTAGCATGTTCTGCTTTCACCATTCAATATATTGATGCTGCACTGCCAGTTTAGATAACAGTAATCTCATTTTTCCTGGTGATCTGGTGTTCATTACAGAGACTAAGCTAAGTGACAGTGGAAGGAGGTCTGAGTAGGATAATAAGGAGAAACTAACTGGTCCTCTTGACTACAAAATAGTGCAGCTGTTTTTATTTGGTGATTATAAATGATTTGCCACTTATATAGTAGTGCAGCTTTAATGTATATATAAATTGTGCCCAAATGAAAAGGAGACTTTTGCTGTAGTAGCATTGTATCTAATCTCAGTGGGTTAATGTGTTTTCCGATTGCGTGATGTTTTTCCCTGTTGCACATGCAAAGCGAACAGCTTTGCCTCAGTTTTTTCATTCCTGGAAAGTTATGCACGGTTAGATGCATGATGATTCCCCAGATCAGAGCAAAGAACTGTTATCCAACTTCTTTTCACAGAAGGTGAGCATGCTTCAGAAATTTATCCCAGGATGAAGGTGGTGTACAGAGAGCAGTGTCTTGGATATCACTGCCAAGGTTGTCGCATGTGATGTGACTTGGTTTCACCACTTCGACTCTGCCTCCAAATGGATGAGCATGGAGTGGCGGCATCCCGGCTCCCCTCATCCATAAAAAGCAAACTCTAGCCAGAACACTGGAAAAGTGATGGTCAGTTTCTTTTTCGATGAAGAAGGACCTCTACTCATCGATTGGTTGGAATGGGGTGAACACTTATCACTGAATGGTACTGCAAGAAGTTGCTGAGACTGAAACAGGCCATCAAAAACAAGCGCAGAGGCAAGCTCTCGAAAGGGATAGTGCTGCTTTAGGACAACGCTAAGCCATATGTGGCCAATAAGACCCTTGTCCTGCTGGCAAAATTTCAATGGGAGGTCCTGAAACATCCTCCATACAGCCCTGATATCACTCCATGTGATTCCCATATCTTCAGCACCTTACAAAAATCACTGAAAGGTCAAGGTAGTGACAAGGTAGTACAGGACACCTTGGAAAACTGGACCCATCAGCAACCCAGTAGTTTCTACACTGAAGCCATCCACTCCCTTCCTACTTGCTGGGATTAGTGCATCAATGTCAATGGCAATTATCTGTAGTTGTAATGTTACACATGGGGCCAAATGGGGCCAAATAGGGTGTGTGAATAAGAAAGTGAGAGATTTTGGAAGAGTTTCACATATTTTTAAAGCGGCAATCATTTACACTAAAAAACAGGTTGATTTTGCCATGTAAATTGCCGCTTTAATAAAAATGGGAAAACTCTCTCAAAATCTCTCTTTCTGTTTCTCACACCGTATTATATTTGGCCCTTGAACTGTACTTGAATATTCCTTATTTAAAATTATTCTTTACATACAACCGTAGGCTCCTTTTCATTTGGGCACACCTTATATAAATCGCAGGTCTCATTCTCAGTGTTAGGTCATTGAAAATAAGTGTCTCTCTTCACCTTCATGGCTGGCCTGTGAAGTAAACATTAAAAACCTACTAACAATTCACAATTCATATCTGAAGCATAAATGCATGTCAGCAAATACACTGCCGCCTGGATAGATACCTGGCAGATGAGTGAGAGTATTGAAATCATACAATGATTTGATCTGCAGCTGAGAAACACAGCACAGTTCATTTCTTTTGTTAGGTTTCCAGATATTTGTCTATGTGGTAAGAAAGCAAATTATTGTTCTATGGGGCAGCTATTGAAATTCTTTCGGTTACATCATGACAACCAAGAAATGTGTTTAACTTGCAGATTTGACCCATACCAACAATAATGCTGCCATTATAGGATGTGATGAAACAACTGCAATAGACAGTGATATCATTACAAGCCATGTAGGAGGTCACATCTGCTGGACCACTGCTTTGATATATAAGAAAGTGTAATGATGATTGCAGTTACATTTAATAGATTAATAACAGACTAATAGAGAAAAACATAGTGTTTAAATTAGTTTCATGCCAGGATATCACATTTCCTTCTTTATATTCCATAATGGTTTCTCCAGGATGAATATTTTCATTGTCACCACCATATCATTATATTTCAATATTCCACATTTTAAACAAATGTATCAACATTTTGTTTTAAATGTAGTATGTGCTAGTAATAAATATACTATATAAGTGAAGCATGTATGCCAATTCAGCTGATGATTCCTCTGTCCCACCACCATGTCTGGGACTGTGTTGTTCCAATCTGATGGGCAATTGGGATGTACATTATGTCCAGTTCTATTGAAGGTGGGCAGGGTTGCCACTAGGAATTTTTGGGCCCAGGACTGATTTCAGGTTCGGGCCCCTCTGGGCACCCCATCTCTCCCCCTCTCCTCCCTCCCCCCCCCCCCCCCCTTCACTTACCGCCCCCCTCCTGCTGCAGGTCACAAAGCACAGGCTTCTTCAATGCAGGATGCCGGCGGACAATTAAAATGCAGCACTGGCTGTTGTTGCCAATCAGAGCTCATGTACCGGAAGCCACTCTGATTGGCTAATGGTACACAAGCTCTGATTTTTTCTTCAAACAATGAAAAACTGATCATGTAATAAACTCAATCCTCATTATGTCCCTTCACTCTTAGGATTTTTCATTCACCAACTTTTACCATATGCCATTCCCACTCTACAAATGCTAGCTTCTTTGCTTCACATTATCCATGCCTCCAGCACACAAAACTGTAAGTCTACAGTATCTATCGCATTCTTCATTTTTGACCCTGCACCCTTCTCTTCTTCTCCCGAATAGCAGATGTCTCCTAGTTTGTCTATTTCTTGCCCTAGCCAGTATACAGTCTTGTATTTCCTGTCAGCCTTCTCTACTCCCAATTACTGCTTTCAGCTAGCGCACCTCTTCTATCTGTCCTCTCTGTCTTTAAGTACACTTATCTATGCTTCTCATGACCATACATTCTATGCTTCTCGTGACCATACAGCATTTCTCTAAATTATCACCTTACTTATTTCTCATAGGCATCCAAATTCTTTGAGCTGCTGCACAAACTCATTGCTGCTGAGAGGTGGGAGGAGGGTACTTATTGCCTGGGTCTGATGAAGGCGCCCAGGGTGGCCTAGGCAAACCACTGCCCCTGTCTCTCCTCCTTTCAACAGCAGCATTGATCTCCAGCCAGCACATGCTGCTGTGTGCTGGCTGTGCTGTCAGCAGTAGCTTCTACCTGTATCAGGTGGGGTTGGAGGGTGGGGGTACTAGATTTGAGGTCCAATTTGATTTTCCATTAGATTCGGCATTAGATCTTTGCATTTAATTTGGCATTAGATCTGTACTTTTGTATTATATATCGATTTCAATATCGAATTTGATTTACATTCATGGCACAGTGTACACATTCGATTTACTGTATCGAATTCGATATTTACGATATATTTTCGAATCAAATGTAGATTGAAAGCATCTTAAAAACCATTAGATTTTGCTTCAATTTTGCTTCTATAAGCTAAATCGAATAGAAGACCTGTCAAAATCGAAGCGTGTGCACACCCCTTTATTGTATTTCAGATAGGATATCCACTCTCACTTATAAATCACTGAACAGGTTAGATCTGCCCACCTGCAGTGCTGCATGGCTTTGACAAGATGTAAAGTTACATTTTAATTTCATTTTGGTCCCAACTGTGAATCCCTTCTACCTGTATAAATGAGTGCTTACAAGAGACATTTGGGTATTTCCACTTATTGCTTAAATCCAAACATACTGTACACACAATAGTGCTATAAAAAGTGATAGAAAGCAGTGTATAAGCAGTGTATTCCACTATAAATAGGTTCCAGTCAGGATGCTTTATTCATCTGGTGTTGGCTGCAGGAATGCGGCTTTATTTCTTGCTGATCTACAATTATTTAGAAAAGGAAGTCGTTTTTATGGTTTAAACCTTTAAGGAGTTATCTTAAACTTACCACATATTACTTAAATAATGGGACTCCAATGTCTCAATAATTAAGCTGTGTCATGCATCTGCAAGTAAAAAGGCTGACACTTGCTAGAAGATTACCCTACTGTATCTTCAAAGTAACCTGCTATGACCTTTTGTCTTGCTGATTTTTTTTTCCTGTCAATGTGACTTTTATTATAGCTTAAAGCCATTAATGTTTCAGCTAATCACTTTGTCTATTGATTGAATGTTTATCCTTAAAGAAAAAGTAAAGTACATTACTTTTAGAATCTAGACTATTTCATGTTTATTGTATATCGCTATATCCTACGTGACTGTGTGGCCCTTATTCTGATCTGTGCGGCCGGAGCCGCATACGTTGCTCCGGCCGCACAAACCAATCCCCGCCTACAATACGGATCGCCACGGCCGTCCGTACGCGGACGGCTGGCGATCCGCATGAAAATGGTGGGGCGTACGCCTCCACCATGGTGGGAGCTGCCCCCTGCATTCGATGGTCGGCGACCATCGAAGGCAGGGCCGCACGCTCCACCAGCTCCCGCAAGCTTAGACCACACGGACAATCGTCCGTGTGAAAGCTTGTATGGGGGCGGAGAGCTGACATCCGGCGATGTCAGCTTTCCGCCCCCATCACTGGCGTCATAGCCTCATTACCATGCATACGCCCCGCGTTTGCATGGGAACGCCCATGAAACGCTGGGCGTATGCATAGGGTAATGAGGCTATTAAGCCCCTCACGCCCCTATACGCCCCCTTTGCGGCGTATACATTTTTTGTGCGGCGATTTCCCCTGCACATGCGCAGAGTGACCTCTGCGCATGTGCAGAGTGAAAACATCGGCGGTACGGCCGCACGCGGGCCGTACCGCCGAGATCAGAATAAGGGCCTGTATTATTATTATTATTATACTTTATTTATATGCCATCACAAGGGATCTGCAGGGCCAAATTAAGAGTACATAAAGGCAAAACAAGAACACAGTGAGTTACAGTTGAAGAAAATGTAGGACAAGTACAGGGTATACACTTAGCTGCAAACACTGAAATAAGTATCAGAGTTGCAGAAAACTTGAGGGATTAGATGTCATCAAAGGGAATATGGAGTAGTAGGTAGTTTAAGTAAGAGTTGGAAAAGCAAGTGAGGGAAGAGGGTCCTGCTCGTGAAAACTTACATCCTTAAGGGGAGGTCTAACAGGACTGACATGGATGAGGTACAGATGGAGCACCTCTCAGCCAGCGGCGGGGCTCACCAGATTGCCTCAGCTGGCGAGATGGCGCTCCATCTGACTGGGATGCAGGGACCCACACGCATGCACGTCCCAGTTACCAAGCAGCGGGGGACGCAAACCCTGCCCAT
Organism: Crinia signifera; assembly: GCF_055691185.1. Classification (NCBI taxonomy): domain Eukaryota; kingdom Metazoa; phylum Chordata; class Amphibia; order Anura; family Myobatrachidae; genus Crinia; species Crinia signifera. The sequence continues at coordinate 178,815,296 of NC_139220.1, forward strand.
CTCCACTTCAGCATCAGGGACAGGTGGTGGGGACCCAGGGGAGCTCTGTTAGAAGGTGGTGTGTGCGCATCCCCTTCTGGTGACTGGCGGTTTGCGATCCGACCGCCAGCTCCCGGATGGAAGAAGCTGGCTCCATCTGTAGATTGTAAATAGGGAACAGAGAATTAGGCTTAGTTTGGTGAAGAATTAGGGAGAGGGAGAGGATAGAAAAAAAAAGATGCACTTTCATTAACCCCTTACCGCCGCAGCCTGTTTTTGCCTTCCTGACAGAGCCCTTTTTTCAAATCTGACATGTATCACTTTATGTGGGGATAACTTTTTATTGCTTTTACTTATCCCAGTGATTTTGAGATTGTTTTCTCGTGACACATTGTACTTTAAGTTAGTGGTAAATTTTGGTCGATACAGTCTGTGTTTATTTGTGAAAAATACCAAAATGTCGTAAAAAAATTGAAAATTTTGCAATTTGCAAAATGTTAAATTTTCTGCTTGTGAGACAAATAATCATACCACTCAAAATAGTTAATAACTAACAAAGACCATATGTCTACTTTATGTTGCCATCATTATTTCAACCTCCTTTTAATTTTTTTGGACACTAGGAGGCTTAAAATATGAATAGCAAATTCTCAAATTTTCAAGAAAATTTCAAACACTGATTTTTTTAGGGACCAGTTCAGTTCTGATTTGACTTTGAGGGACTTGTATGTGAGACACCCCCATAAATGATGCCATTTCAAAAACTGCACCCCTCACAGTATTCAAAACAGCATTTTGGAAGTTTGTTAACCCTTTAGGTGTTTCACAGGAATTAAAACAAAGATTTTCAATTTTAATACATTTTTCTAAGGAACACAGTAGATTTTACTAGAGAAATGTGACTAAAAATTGATTCCCCCAATTCTTTTGTTTTCATAAATATCCTATATGTGGCCCTAGTGTGCACGTTGACCAAACCACAGGCTTCATAATAGAAGGAGCACCTACTTGATTTTGGAGCCTCCTTTTTATGAGATTATTTTTTAGGCACCATGTAGGTTTCTAGGCACCATAAGATGCTAAAAGTTAGGAACCTCCCCCACAAATGACCCCATTTTGCAAACTACACCCCTCAGGGAATTCATCTAGGGGTATAGTGTACATTTCAAACCCCCAGGGGTTTCACCAATTTTGGTACAACTGGGCTGTGAAAATGAAAAATTACATTTTTTTACACAAAAATGCAGTTCTGGCTCAAAATTTTTTATTTTCACAAGGAATGAAGGAGACAAAGCACCCCAAAATCTGTGCCGCAATTTCTCCCGAGTACGTCAATGCCTCATATGTGACCAAAAAATACCATTTGGGTGCATGGCAGGACTCAGAAGGGAAGGAGTGATATTTGGATTTTGCAGCACAGATTCTGGTGGAATGAATGGTGGGTGCTATGTCGCATTAGCAAGACCCCCGAAGCACCAATACAGTGGAACCCCTCCACAAGTGACCCCATTTTGCAAACTACACCCCTCAGGGAATTTATCTAGGGGTATAGTGTACATTTCAAACCCCCAGGGGTTTCACCAATTTTGGTACAAATGGGCTGTGAAAATGAAAAATTACATTTTTTTACACAAAAATGCAGTTCTGGCTCAAAATTTTTCATTTTCACAAGGAATGAAGGAGACAAAGCACCCCAAAATCTGTGCCGCAATTTCTCCCGAGTACGGCAAAGCCTCATATGTGACCAAAAAATACCATTTGGGTGCATGGCAGGACTCAGAAGGGAAGGAGTGATATTTGGATTTTGCAGCACAGATTCTGGTGGAATGAATGGTGGGTGCTATGTCGCATTAGCAAGACCCTCGAAGCACCAATACAGTGGAACCCCCCCACAAGTGACCCCATTTTGCAAACTACACCCCTCAGGGAATTCATCTAGGGGTATAGTGTACATTTCAAACCCCCAGGGGTTTCACCAATTTTGGTACAACTGGGCTGTGAAAATGAAAAATTACATTTTTTTACACAAAAATGCAGTTCTGGCTCAAAATTTTTCATTTTCACAAGGAATGAAGGAGACAAAGCACCCCAAAATCTGTGCCGCAATTTCTCCCGAGTACGGCAATGCCTCATATGTGACCAAAAAATACCATTTGGGTGCATGGCAGGACTCAGAAGGGAAGGAGTGATATTTGGATTTTGCAGCACAGATTCTGGTGGAATGAATGGTGGGTGCTATGTCGCATTAGCAAGACCCCCGAAGCACCAATACAGTGGAACCCCCCCACAAGTGACCCCATTTTGCAAACTACACCCCTCAGGGAATTCATCTAGGGGTATAGTGTACATTTCAAACCCCCAGGGGTTTCACCAATTTTGGTACAAATGGGCTGTGAAAATGAAAAATTACATTTTTTTACACAAAAATGCAGTTCTGGCTCAAAATTTTTCATTTTCACAAGGAATGAAGGAGACAAAGCACCCCAAAATCTGTGCCGCAATTTCTCCCGAGTACGGCAATGCCTCATATGTGACCAAAAAATACCATTTGGGTGCATGGCAGGACTCAGAAGGGAAGGAGTGATATTTGGATTTTGCAGCACAGATTCTGGTGGAATGAATGGTGGGTGCTATGTCGCATTAGCAAGACCCTCGAAGCACCAATACAGTGGAACCCCCCCACAAGTGACCCCATTTTGCAAACTACACCCCTCAGGGAATTCATCTAGGGGTATAGTGTACATTTCAAACCCCCAGGGGTTTCACCAATTTTGGTACAACTGGGCTGTGAAAATGAAAAATTACATTTTTTTACACAAAAATGCAGTTCTGGCTCAAAATTTTTCATTTTCACAAGGAATGAAGGAGACAAAGCACCCCAAAATCTGTGCCGCAATTTCTCCCAAGTACGGCAATGCCTCATATGTGACCAAAAAATACCATTTGGGTGCATGGCAGGACTCAGAAGGGAAGGAGTGATATTTGGATTTTGCAGCACAGATTCTGGTGGAATGAATGGTGGGTGCTATGTTGCATTAGCAAGACCCCCGAAGCACGGTGAAATGATGAACCTAATAATCCATAGATGTGTGGTATATTTTAAAACACTCCTTCATACATAGGCCGGGTTTGTCGGGGCAAGTTTCACAGTGGAAAATAGTTTGCTTTCTTATTCCCTTTTTATAGCAAACTTTGCACCTTTTTTGTGTCATGCCCTTTTTTCCAGTGGAGGGGATTTCGTTAGGAAAATGCTGCCCTGATACAATACGGGGGCCAGTACTAGAAGTACTGGGGCCAGTACTAGAAGTACTGGGGCCCTCTGCCTGCTGGTTCCCAAATATTAGGCCCTTTATGACTTCCTCTTGAAAGTGCATAAATGTCCCCATCTGGCTGGTAGAACGGAATAGTACGTAAGCGTTATACAGTGCCATCTGGATGATATACACGGCCAGCTTCTTATACCATATTTTTGTTTTCCGCAGGGCACTGTACGGCTTCAGTACCTGATCTGAAAGATCCACTCCGCCCATGTACTTATTGTAATCTAGGATACAAATAGGTTTTGAGGTGTGGGTACTGGTACCTCGTACATGGACGGAGGTGGTACTGTCTCCGTGAATTGTTGTCAGTATAAGGACATCCCTCTTGTCCTTATATTTGACCAACAACATATTTTCGGTGGATTGTGCCCTGCTTTCACCCTTTCTCAGTAATTGGGCAACGTGCGTTTTTGGGAGGCCTCTTTGGTTCTTGCGCACAGTACCGCAAGCTGCGTTACCTCTTGAACCAAGGGCCTTAAACAGGGGGATGCTGGTGTAAAAGTTATCCACATAGAGGTGATAACCCTTATCCAGGAAGGGGTGCACTAAATCCCAGACAATCTTTCCACTAACACCTACGAGGGAGGGGGGGCATTCTGGCGGTTCAATTCTTGTGTCCTTCCCTTCATATACCCTAAACCTGTGGGTGTACCCTGAGGTACTTTCGCACAGCTTATACATTTTTATGCCATACCTTGCCCTCTTATTGGGAAGGTACTGGCGGAATTTAACCCTTCCTTTAATAAGGGACTCGTCTACACAAATGAATTTTTCGGGGATGTACATCTCAGCAAATTTGGCGCTGAAATGATCAATGACCGGCCTGACTTTGAATAGCCGGTCAAAGGTGGGATCATCTCTGGGTGGGCACTGTGCATTATCGTTGTAATGCAAAAATGTAAGGATCGTCTCAAAACGAGTCCGGGTCATGGCCATACGATGAAGTGGGGTGCTGTACAGAACATCTGTACTCCAATATTGTCTAATTTCTGGCCTTTTAACTATGCCCATATGTAACACCAGACCCCAAAACGTCATCATCTCTACTGCATCTACAGGGGTCCACCTAGCAAATGATGACGTGGGGTTTTGGGCAATAAACTGCTGGGCATATAAATTACTTTGGTCCACCATTAAATTTATAAAATCATCAGAGAAAAAGACTTTGAAAAAGTCAATTTCTTTGAGGCCTGTAGTATCAAATTGGATTCCTGGGTTGGCCAAAAAATTTAGGAACCTGGGGCTCAAAATTGTCTGGTGGTGGGGTCCATACGAGATCAATCATTGGGGGGGGGGGTCTCAGCTGCTCTACGGGGGCGTCTTTGAGGGGGTCCCTCATCACTAGAGGAGGAAGAGGAGGTTAAGACCAATGCGATAAATTCATCGCTTTCATCACTGGCTGTGTCAGTGTCAGAGGCAATAAGGGCATATGCCTCCTCCGCTGAAAACAGTCTTTGGGATGATTGGAACATTTTTATTATTTTTGTGTTTGTGTAAGTGTAGTGTTTCAACACGTGTATAGTGTAGGGGGGGGGGGGTACAAACTTTATTTCAACACGGGGGGTATGTAGTGTGTTTGTAGTGCTTTAACACGTGTAAGTGCACTTAAGGGGCAGCAGCTTCAAGGCAGCTTTTGGTACAACCTTGAAGGGGTTAAAAGAAAAAAAAAAAAAGCTCCTGCGCCAAAAATTGAGCACAGATGTTGGTCAGTAACGTCCGTCACTGATCAGCGCTCAGCGGCCACAGGACACCCACAAAATCACCGTGGGTGTAAAAAATTTTTTTTAAAAAGACCCCACAGCACCCTCCAAAAAAAAAAAATTTAAAAAAACTGCTGATCAGTCAAAGGCAACAGGAATTTGATCCAAAAAAAAAATTAGATCAACCCTGTGCCAAAAATGCTGATCAGTGATGTACGTCACTGATCAACGCTCAGCGGCCACAGGACACCCACAAAATCACTGTGGGTGTAAAAAAAATTAAAAAAAAAAGACCCCACAGCACCCTCAAAAAAATAAAAATAAAAAAAAACTGCTGATCAGTCAAAGGCAACAGGAATTTGATCCAAAAAAAAAAAATTAGATCAACCCTGTGCCAAAAATGCTGATCAGTGATGTGATCAGCGCTCAGCGGCCACAGGACACCCACAAAATCACCGTGGGTGTAAAAAATTTTTAAAAAAAAGACCCCACAGCACCCTCAAAAAAAAAAATTAAAAAAAAAAACTGCTGATCAGTGATGCAACACTGATTAGCAGTGAGGGGCAGCAGGCGCGCAACTTTTGGCGAAACCTGACGGGGTATATATATATAAAAAAAAAACCTGCACCCCAAAAAAGTTGCTGATCAGTTAATTTATACTGATCAGCACAAATGGGGGGCAGGAAAAAAGCAGTGCAGAGGGTTTAAGCCCGTCTGCACTGCAATCAGCCACAGGGGGCAACAGAGACAAAATTATATTTTACTATGATGCTGCAGCAGCAGCAGCAGAAGCAGGCAGCAGGCAGCACGGATGCCACCACACCACCAACGCTGATCGAGGTCAGATAGGTCAGATAGGGGGACAGATGGGCACGGAGACCGCTCTGCACGCTGTTCCTGACCGGAATGGCGGCGGCAGGGCGGTCTCCGTTACTTTCACTGAGGTGCAATGGCTGTGATTGGTCCGTCGGTCCGACAGACCAATCACAGCCTTGGGGGCAGGTGGGACCACCACCAAAGACCCCTTTACACTCGGTGGTGATTGGTGCTGTACCGATCAAGTACCAATCACCACCGATCCCTGTGTTACCGAGCGCCGATATTGGCCGGAACACAGAAAACGCTGCAATTGGCTGTTCACATTTGAACAGCCAATCACAGCAAACGCCGATGGGGGGGGGGGGGGATCGCTGCCCCCCCTGGGACACGAGGGAAGATATCTGCTGTCAGGGACAGCAGCCATCTTCCCTCTGTCACCGCGTCTATAGACGCGGTGACACTTTAAAGTCATGGCATACATTTATGCCATGTGTCGGGAAGTACATCCCGACCATGACGTAAATGTATGCCCAATGTCGGGAAGGGGTTAATAATGATTACATTGGCCATACTATAGCTTTATAAATAATATCCAGAGGTTCTATCTGCCTTTATATAGGACTTAATATGGATAACATTGCTCATTAAGCACCAAACGCCATGGTTAAATGAAATGTAGAATGAATGTAGTTTATTTTCCATCAATGACCATATTTTCTATTTTAGTTTAGCTTTTGTATGTACTGTATATGTCTTTCTCTCAATGAGCAACAAGCTGGTTAACTAAACGTTAATGTGTAAACACACAAAAAAAACCACAGCCTCCTTGGAATGCATGTTTCATTGCTCTATGCTGCAATATACAGTATTTTTTATTTTACATTTATCTTTCCTTTTTTTCCCACCAAACCTTGTTACATTTAAAGAAAACAACCAAACAGAAAGCTTTCAAAGCAATAAAGGAGCTTTTCCCAGTTCCAAAGAGGTCCAGCAAACACAAAGTAACCAAAAATGTAAGCAAAATACAAACAGTAACACAAAGAGGTTTATTCAATGCCACAAGGGAGGGGGTTTATACAGCGAGGATGGCTTGTTTTTGGCATCTGTGGACAGCAAAGGATTCCCTTACAGGGCAAGGTTCGCCGAAAATGCAGCGAGCCGCCTGCATTTTGTGGCGAGCCCAGCCATTTTGATGGCTGATCGCTGAAAATAACCAGTGAGGTGGAAATAGCGAGTGAAGGCAACAGCATTGAATACTCTGATGGCGAGCTATTGGCACTGCTCGCAATATAGCTCGCCGTCAAGGGCTCGCCGCCCGCACTGAATATACTCCAAAGCCTGCAATGGTTGAAGCAATGCAGGTTGTGCTTTATGGTTTTCTGGGATAATAGGTCGAGAATGTCTAGGTCGACATTCACTAGGTCAACCACTAATGGTCGACAGTGACTAGGTCGACACCTATAAATGGTCGAAATAGCCTAGGTCAACATTGACAGAAGGTCAACACAAGCAAAAGGTCGACATTGGAATGGTCAACACTTTTTTAGGGGGAATGTGTTGCCATATGTTGACATAGATATCATATAGTGTACCGTGTCCCCTCGGCTCACTGTGCTCGCCATGCATCTGGCACACTTGGATGGTAAAGTGTGAACCAAGTCAGTCTAAACAAAAAAAATTGAAAAACTTGCGTCAACCTTTTCAAAGTTGACCATGTAAATGTTGAACCAGTGTGTGCAGGTAAAAACTAAGGTGGCCAATCCCGAGATTGGGATCGGCGGGATCCCGGAATTTGGCACCCAAAACACTGGGATTTAAATCCCGGGATTGGATATACCAATTTCGCGATTAGACTGCGCATCGCTCAGACGTTGCCCGACTTCCCCTGTACTCGGCAGCGCGGCCCTGTGCAGCGTGATGAGGTCATAGGTCACGCTGCGCAGGCCGCACAGACAACCTAAGAAGTGTCCTGAACATGCTGGCGGCTCCCGGAGACCCCGCCTACACACCCGGATCATAATAAAACTACCCCTTTCTGTAGTATTACTAGATTTTTTATGTTTTAAAAACTAAAGGCCCCCATACACTAACTCGATTTGGGATGATTTCACCCGTTTCCAACAGAACGGGCTGAAAAACCTTCGCATATCGGGTCAGTGTATTGTCACCACAGGTCAAATGCGCATCGGACCTGAATCGGAGGTCGGATCTGCTGATCTGACCTCCCTCCAGGTGGTGGGCCGAGCGGGGAACAGGGGTTGCATGTGATCTGTCACAAGTTAAAGGACAACTTGTGATGGATCACATTTGACCCTGCCACCTGGGAAGGTCCCAGGCGGAAAAAAAAAAAAAACATTTGTGAGAAAATTTACCAGGGATAATTGATTATCCCCTAAATACTATATGTGCTTCACTAAATATTTCATGGGTGCAAAATATATACTCAATAAGTACAGTATGCTGGTCATCACAGAGGATTTTGAAGAGAACATGTTTCAATTACAACATGTTTACTATTCTCTCATAATAACAGTTTATCTGATGACCTCTTGTTTGACAAAAAGGACTAATATTGCATTAAATTTAGCATCGAGTAGGGTTAAGTGGTTCTTTCCACCAACACTTTCTTGCTATCTATAATACACATCAGTCATCATATGACATATTAGGAAGGTTGATGTAAAGGGCCCCAGTTAGGATATATTCATTTAACAATGAGGACTATTTGAATGACAAAACTAAGGGCCTTATTCTGGTCGGTGCGGATTTCGCCGCATGCGGTCGTCCCGCCGATGGTTATCGTCTGCGCATGTGCAGAGGTCACTCTGCGCATGTGCAGGCGATTTCGCCGCACGTATTCTTTACACGCCGCACAGGGGGCGTAGAGGGGCGTGAGGGGCTACTTAGCCTCATTACCCTATGCATACGCCCCGCGTTTCATGGGCGTTCCCATGCAAACGCGGGGCGTATGCATGGTAATGAAGCCGTGACGCGTGTGTAGGGGGCGGGCACCTGACATCGCCGGATGTCAGCTGCCCGCCCCCATACATGATTTCACACGGACAAGTGTCCGTGTGGTCTTGGGTGGCGGGACCTAGTGGAGCGTGCGGCCCTGCATTCGATGTTCGGCGACCATCGAATGCAGGGGCTGCTCCCAAGACGGAGGAGGCGTATCCCCGTCCACTTTCATGCGGATCGCCACATATCCGCGTACGGACGGAGGTGGCGATCCGTATGGAAGGCGGGGATTCGCCTGCACGGTCGTGGCCGCATATTCTGATCGGGCAGCACCGATCAGAATAAGGCCCTAAATCTCAGTCTAGCAAGAATCCAAGAGTTTTTGTCGATCACACAGCAATTATTGTAAGCTTTTTAACAATACTGAAAAAAAAAACACTTCTGTAACTTTCATTGAAAAAAGTACAATAATCTGCAAATACAAAATATAATAAAGATGATCTATTAATTCAAGAACAAAACGTTCCTGCTCAAAAATATCACATACTGAATTTGATGCAATTAAATTACAATGCATCACTTAAAATATTGTTTCAGCAGAATTAGTGCTCATTAGTTTTATTCATGATAATGCTGTCTCTTTATAGTAACACTGAAAAATGTGCGCATAGTGAGATGATCAGAATTGAAAATGATTTTGTTGATATTAATAATATTTGTTAATTAAATATCTTTTTGCTGACCAGTACACTGACAGGGGTTGTCTCCTGGAATTTTGCTTAGCTGCGTGGCACACAAATACAGAGGGATGTGCAATGAGATAGAAGAAAAAGACTCTCTCTTTTTTGGGGGCACTCTTTAGCTTAGATTACTCATGGTAATCTATACATTAGATACGTAATGTTTGGACATAGCGTGGGTATTGGGTGAGGTAGCCACAGTCACACACTTGTGTGTGACTGTGGCTTCCTCACCCAATACCCACGCTATGTCCAAACATTACGTATCTAATGTATAGATTACCATGAGTAATCTGAGCTAAAGAGTGCCCCCAAAAAAGAGAGTCTTTTTCTTCTATCTCTTTGCAACTCCTATTACTCTCCTGGGTGCACCTCCACTACCTATACTAACGGAGGGAGAACAATTTCTCCTAATAATTTCTTGTTATTGTGGATTTTGAACAACTTGTATATTTAAAATTATCCTGCAAACTTGAACCTGTGCACCGGTTTGCCATCCCCCCTCCCCCTTTTTCCCTTAAACAAGTGGATGTGCAATGAGGCCACACCCACATGAGCTATGCACACACCCTCTTGATGTCACGGGGCCTTATTCTAGTTCACTCTTTCTGACAAAATCCTTCTTAGATTGACAAAACCATGTGCACTGCAGGTGGGGCAGATGTTACTTGTGCAGAGAGAATTAGATTTGGGTGGGGTTTTACTTCAAAATTAGATCTATATTGCAGTGTAAAAATAAAGCAGCCAGTATTTACCCTGCACAGAAACAAAATAACTCACCCAAATCTAATTCTCTCTGCACATTTTACATCTGCCCCCCTGCAGTGCACATGGTTTTGTCCACCTAAGAAGGGTATTGTCAGAAAGAGTTAACTAGAATAAGGCCCACTGTGGCACCCACATCCATTAGAATCCCAGGGCTGTTCTAGAGCCACAGTCTGTCCTTGCCCAGTTCTAGAGCCACAGTCTGCCCCTGACTGGTAAGGAAAGGTTAGTATCTAGATTTTATAACAAAGTGGAGAATAAGAGGAGGAGATAGTGCACCTGAAATATTGCTGATGCCTATAGCATGATGTGTAGAGGAATAATATTTCAGTATGCTATCAAAGTCAAGACATCAACCATCTATCACATTGGGAGTAATCAATGTGCTGCTACTTTAAAAAAAATTATGATGTCTTGTACTCAAAATCAGTCCTTGAATGTGAAGACCATCAAGATGTCATAATAGTCTAATAGGTAAGTAAGATAGGTCATCTATCGGTATGATCCAAGGTGATAAGGTGATCTTTACTCTTACTAATGTACTTTGAAGATGTTGACATTACCATCTCATACAAAGTATGTTGTTACAGTAACTTCTCCCTTCTTGACTCACAGTGTACCTTCTCTAGACATTATTGAAGGCCAAACTATCATTAAGACTGAGTTTTTCACATAAATCACCAGGTTTGTCATAATCTGTGAAGGTTTTTCTGTAGCACAAATACATTTTGCAAGTCACTGTTTCCTGCAAACTTTTCTTTATTCTTCAGAAGTTTTGACACCTGGAAACAGTTGCTATGTAGACTACCACATACCTTGGGGTTGCTAACAGAGCATAATCTTTTGAAGATGATTGGCCTCCAGGAATGTCTAGAGAATGTTTGTTGTGAGGACCAATAGGGGCATAAATAGTTTACTGTAATGAAATACCCTTAGCTGTTGCTTTGGTTGTGGCTGCATAGAAAAAGGAACTAAATTAGTTCATATTGATTGCTGAAACTGAATGGGTGCAATTATCAAACACAATGATTGTTTGGGACCTGGTAGGCTGGAAGGGAGTTATACAGGTTATAAATAACTTAAATAACATAGGATAACAAGCTAAGCACAATACAAAGATGCTGCACCACTAGAGGTTGTGGTCATTTAGAATAACACAGTATCAGTAATTTGTGTTAATCAGGGATCTAATATATATATATATATATATATATATATATATATAACACAGGGGGCCCAGCACTTACTACTTACTACAAACGAACTCACCTTAACATTCTAATAATCAATTAAATAAATAATGGGGTTTTATTTCATAATTCGATCAATGCATTTAAGCTTGCAGCCCATCACCAAGGGACCCCATTTCACTGCAAGTCCTACACTACAATCCCGGGTTTTTAGCAACCTGGGTCAATTGCAGGTGCTCAGGATCCAGGAGGGAAATCCCGGGAAGACCCTTTAAGACATATGCTAGTCCTGGGTTGCTCTACGTTCATGTGAAAAATCCTGGGATTTTCATGTACCGTATGTCTGAAAGGGGTATAACTGGCTCCATCAGAAATATCCTGTCTATCCACATCTAGCCATGTATAACACATTGAACACTTGAATTGATGACCTTCAGACATCCTGTGACTGTCTGTATAAAAGAGGAGCAAGGATGAAACTATCATCTCCCCAATTACTCTGGAAAGGTTTGCAGAGTTATCATTTTTATCTCTGCACTTCTATCCACTTGTTTGAGGAATGAGTATTCAGTAAAAGATAATATCAGGATTTAATGGTTTGTTGGAAATAAGTGACAGAATTAAGTCTCAGCGTTTCCCTAAAGTGTCTAGATCTCAATATAGTATGCATGATATAGTACAGTGTATTGATATGATCTTGATACTTTACGTAAACAATGAGACTTAACTGTGTTACTTAGAGATATCTGATTCCCTTCCATCTGGAAACCCAAGAATGTATAGAATAACTATCAGCATAGTGAAATTCAGGAACATTTGTTGGTAAGAGAAAACCTATGTACTGTATTTAAGGAAGAGATACAACTGTGTACCTATTTTTAAAGGGATATGATCGCTAAGTTGATCACTAAAGTTCGACCAATAAAACAGGTCAACATGGCTAATGTTGGAAAGTTGACACAAGCATTTGGTTGACGATGGGAAGGTCAACACTCAAAAGGTCGATATGAAAGGTTTTGCACTTTTTTGGAGCCAACTTGTGCCGACAGGCGGTATTAAATACCCTACCATCCACTAGGGCGTGGAGGGAGAATATAATGTCCAGAGATTACCGTAAAGTTAATAAAAGTGGCAGACTAGATGGGCCAAGTGGTCTTATCTGAGGTCAAATTCTATGTTCTTAACTTAAGACATGTAACTTCCACACTGAATTATAACTTGGGAGAAAAGTGAGTGAATGTAATATAAATCTTCCCACCAATTTTTTACTGCACAGTAAAAAAGTTTGTGTTCAGCAATTCTTCATTTTGTGCAGAAGGTCTGTTTATGCTTTAACAAAACCTAAAATCATTAGCTCACTAATGTATTCTCTTATCTCAAATAAAAATGACAGATTTAGTGTTACCATGATTTGATTGTCATTAGTAATCTTATGTTCTCCCACACATCGAAGAGCCTGCATGTTAATAGATCAGATCAAAATAATCATACATGATGAGTTTCTTGGCTACATGTTTGCTGCTTTGTAAACCATTGTGAAAAATGTCAGTAATTTATTCCATCAGCAAATACCTATCATTGTTGGAGCCTGCAAGGCATTTGTGTGCCCAATTGTATTTGGCTAGAGAGTATGATTGGGTTAGAGATGAAAGCTACACGTTACGGCACACAATATAAAGTTGCATGTACAGGGTAACAGGATCGTGTAATATGTTTCTTGGGTCAATGCTTTATCTGCCTGAGTGGTTATAGAAATACATTTTACTTAATGTCCTGTGTCAGCAATACATTATCTCCGCTTATTCATCACTTTCTTCAAATAACTAACATATTTACAATTTTTTTAAATCAAAATTTTCAGAACCTTTGCTATCGCAATAACAAATTGTGATATAATTAAAGTAATATTTGGATCACAAGCTGGACAACCAAAAGACATCCCTAACGGTGCGTACACACGGGGGGAGATATATTGCTCAGTGTCTCCTTTTCATCAGCGACCAGAGATGGTCTACTAGATGGTTTACTAGAATTGTGACTGAATAGATGGATGAAGTATAACTTTATCCTTGACAATAGCCAATAGTTTATGAATACTGTACATTTTTTGTTGTTGTTTTAATGCAAGAACAATTGTGGGTACTTATGTAATATCTGGACTCCCGTTTTTCTTATGAGACCGCGTCCCCTCGCGGGGTTCGCTGCGCTCACCAAGCTTCGGGCACGGTGGCTCGCTGCGCTCGCCACACTATATAAAATCAACTCCATGCGTAGTTGGATAGTAGGGGTATGAAAAAATGGGGTGCATTTAACATGGGAGTCCAGATAATACATAAGTACCCAATTGTGTATACCTGATAAATCATATTATCTCCCAGATATACAGTAGTCATAAAAAAAGTTCACATACAAGTTATATCATGATGATAATTTTAAAAGTATTTGATGATGAAAGTAACTACAATAGTATATCAATAGTTTTCTTCACACTTAATTGCACATATAAATCCATAAGGTTTTTGGTCTGTGTAAATAATATTATTATTATTCTTCCTACCCTACAGCCTATCCTTATATCCTCCTTCTAAATGCCTAACCCTAATCCTCTCACCATGCAGCCTGACCTTAACTTAGACCTGTGGTATATACAAATCAAGTGGTGATAACTCCTTTTTCTGCTTTTTTTAAAAGACTGACAGTTTAGAAATCAAAACTATCTCAAGTATTCCCTAACACTGCAGTCATAGCCAAATAAGATGGCAAAGTGTTTTGTTAAATTTGCTAATTGAGCAAAAGCTGAATACATAGCACCATATGGGAATTGTACTATGTCACTAGACAGTCCTGTTTCTGCTTCCCAATATCTTTGCACATAAGCTCTCAGTCTAGAATAATACTAAAGTGAGGGGCACTGCTAAGGCACCAAGAAGTTGGATAAAGGTAGCGTTAGGCCAGATCCTGCTGTATTTTACCCACTCGCTAATAAGTCCAGCAGTGATGGTTGTTGGCCATAACCATGTCTCTTTGAAATTTTCCTATCAAATTATGATCTTTAAAGATTTTACTATTATTAACTTGCACAGAACAATCCGTATGATGGGGCCCCCATGGGTGACATTTTCTAAAGCATATACAAGGGTACTCCATTAGTATTCAGACAATACTGCTAGCTAGATAGTAGGGGGCCCAGACAGAGAATGCTGCACATTCCTCACCTTCCTCGCTTAACACGCCCCTACTTGTGGGAGTGTGGGTAAGACGGTGTGTGCCGATGTGTGTCGGCTAGTCCGTGTTTACCTGGCATCAATATGCACCAGTACTCCTATATACAATACCATTGGACAAATACAATGGTTCCGTTGATTCAATATTTTATTAAAGATAAATACCTTTTTATAATACTCCTACTGTATACCAAGTATACTTGATTCAATCACATGACACACATTAGTCAACCCCACAGTTGAGCCCATTCCGCCCCTTATTTCTTTATAGTAACCATTCCTAGACTGCTCTATTGGGATTTGCAGCCACTGAACCAATCCTTTACCAGTTAGAGAACGCAGCTCACTCGATTGTTTATTGTATTTTGTAAATAGTTCTGCACTAATAGATACAATATATGATCAATAGCAGGTTAATTGACCCTATGAGCTGCAGCATCACAAACACACATATAAAGTACAACTAACTGCTAACCACTAATAGGGTAGGCCCACCTTCTGACTAGTGCAAAGCTATTGTATAGCAG
Source organism: Crinia signifera (assembly GCF_055691185.1). Lineage (NCBI taxonomy): Eukaryota > Metazoa > Chordata > Amphibia > Anura > Myobatrachidae > Crinia > Crinia signifera. The sequence continues at coordinate 178,830,518 of NC_139220.1, forward strand.
ACATTTAGGCATCAAGTGTGGTAAACAGTAGAAATAGACCTAGTTTATAAAAGGATATCAAAGGCTTTTTTAATCCTCTGTGCTTGGATGAAAGATCAGGAAAAAAATCACTGTTGGCTACAAGTATTATGAGAATAGCAATCCTGCAATGGGCATACTTCCAGTGTTCTGTGGTGCATCTGTATCTTGGCATCTTATTGTACATCTGTATGGAAATAAGTTTCCACAATGCAGTAGATTTCAGGAAGTATATATTTGGGCCATGGAAGATCTAATCCTCTGAGCTCCATGTTGTACTTACTTTAAGCAGGAAAGTAACTGACAGAGAATAACGTATAGCGGGGTAAACACATGTGCGATGTTCGGACGATTTACCATTTTGTAATGATATTGTCACTGTAGCATATACATGTTCCAGGTGCAATAACTACATGCCTCTAATCCTAAATAAAGAACATTGACCCTGATCTTTATCAATTATATATAATTTACCAAGATCTAAAAAAAATTAACAAAGTAACGTGTAGTGCACACTTCCAGCATTACAAATGATAGTATGCACTGCTACAGGGGCACCACAAATTTTTTGGTTGGGAGGAAATTTACTTAATAAATTTTTCTGAATTTTTCAATAAAAAACATTTGGCCTAATGGTGCATTGAAAAAAATGTGGATGCTGTAGTGCACCATGATTCCAAAATATTTGGGAACCCCTGCTCTTTAGGAATGGGGAAGAGAGAAGACAGTCTGGTCTCCCCTCCCATACACTAACAGTCCACAATAAAGTGCCATGGAATTCTGGCCACTCCCCCTGGTCTGCGTGGTCAGGGTAATGAAGTATTTTAGAACCCATGGAATGGTCATTTTGTACACTACGTGGTAAATGCTACTCGTTGCAGGACAAGTTTTCAGATTTTTTTTTTTTTTTTACAAATGTGACAGTGGAACACTTTATTTCTTGTGCACAGCAGAAACACACCCTGATGATCTTACATACCTGATGGGACAGCAGCGTCTTACTTTGTTGCTGGGCATTTTGTGAAGAGTTTTTCTCTGTAATATAAATAGTCATTCAGCTATTCATGTTGTTTTGGGAAGCAAGCCATGAAAATTCTACTGTCCTTAAAATGTAGGCATAGTTGTGGGTCAGTGAAAAAATAAAAGCAGCAAAAAGAGCTTTTCCTTTCACAACCCTGTCAGTACGAGTGTATGAAACAAAAAATACAAGTTCATATCAGGGCAAGACTCAACAAAAGCTTTTTGCACTGACATTTACTATCTAATCTCTAGTTCAGATCACTAAAGCCAGAGCACCTTGTTATGGCAGTAGTTTAGCTAGAAATGATGGATTAAAGGTGGCAGAACCATTTCCTTGGAAGGTTATGGAGAAAGCTATAGCCTGCTACATTCTGTGCTTTGCAAGCTGTGTGAGTGCCCTCTTCTAATGTGTGTGAAATTCCTGACATCTTCCCTCGTCTCCCAGGCCACTGCCCAAGTCTCTTTTAACAATCAAGAAATTCACAACCTGGGTTTGCTGTAACGAAGGCCATATGTATTATCAAAAGTTAGATTATAAACAGGAATACTTGTCCGCATAGAGCTTTACTTTCCAGGGATTACACACAACACTAAATAGGTAGAATTGTTACCAGATGACGTAAAACCTTTTCAAAGGGTTTTAGAAGTTATCTGTAAAATTGTTAACAATTATACATTTTACAGCTGCTATGTTGCTAAAACACTTTTTATGGGTGAGATTTAAACACAGTTAACTGTTTAATTGATAAACAAAGTGTTTCATCTGACAGTGCGCAATTAAAACACTGACCTTGCACTTAGTTACGCAGGTTGTTAAAAGTTGAGCAGAACCCTCTTACGTCTGTTGTTACATAAACTGATGGTTTGGTTCATGTGTTTGTTTCCAAATGTGAATAACTGTGAAGTGCACTGGTACTATGGAGGTTATTCTGGTTGGCGACTGTGCATGTGCATATTCTTTTATGCACATGTGCAGCCGCTTGATGTGAACAGCCATGGCGAATTGACTATTCACCGGTTGCTCACACACAGCCAAGGGCCGGTCCTGGTTCCCGAAATACAGGGGACAAAATAAGTAGGGGTCCCCATATTTCAACAACCAGCATTGGGCCCAACCAGCCAGCAGGGTAATGCCACAGCATTCACCCCCTGACTGGTCAGCTTGGGCAGGGATCCTGGGGAAGTGTGGACCCCCCGATGAAGGGGTCCCCCCTCCAGAATTTACCAACCCATGCTGAAGCCTGGGGCTGTCAACCGATGCCCCTGGACTGTGGCAATTGGCAGATAAATGTGTAAAATATTGTGAAACTATTGTGTATTGTTGTGGAACTACAAGCCCCAGCAAGCCTGCACCGCATGCAGGGACTTGGAGAACCATAAAAAAACACACACTAGAAGCAGCGCTTAAACTACAATGAATAGACCTTTTTGAATAAAAAAATTTATATATTTTACTGCGTATAAAAATCACTTTAACATTTCATCAACATACATACATATACATATATAATACTTAAAATGGCAGGATGTGAAATAGATCCACAAATAACAGTGGCTTTTTGTGATGTAAACCCAATATATGCTTGATGTGTTTATCAGGACTGGTATTGCCTTTATCTATGTTCAGGATAATAGGGAAAACGAGGAATTTCTAGGTCCTCACTAATTGTACAGTGTCTTGGTACGGTACCACTGTAGGAGTCTATGAAGGTAAGTAGGAAGGTGGTAGGAAATGTCCAAGTTCTCTCTGGTTGTGGGGCCCACAGTGATCACTCAGTGGTGGTGGGCAGATGAATACAACAATGCAGATGTTAATATCCTCTTACAGGTGATAGGCTGGCATCCATATACACCCGGAGGTAGCGATGTAGGATGTGGGGGGAGGGCCACAAAGGATCCTGGATATATTGTCCTGGGAAGACAGTATGCTCAAAACAGGTGGCTGTAGGTGTTTGTAGCTCACCTGGAGGAATCTGTCAGATTGGTATCCCAATTGTATGAAAGTGGCAGTCCAATATTGGTTTTTCCAAGGTGGCACGGATCCAATTGTTCCCCAGAGTGTTAGTCGTACTGAAGGGTAAAGGGTTGGTTCCTGATTCAATCCTGGGGTGGAAGGCACACAACTAACGCGTTTCACCACTTGCTGTGGCTTTTTCAAAAAGGGGGCTGGGGAGGGTTTTTTCCAGTCAACAGCTATTTGACATGTCATGGCAGAAGATATGTGGTGAAGTAGTTTGTTCTGGTGATGAGTGAGCATGGGGAGGGTTGAGGGGAGCAGAAAGTATTTGGGGTCAGTGGAATGGCAATACCAAACAAGCTTAAGAGTATTGTTATTACTTCCTTCCAGATGTTAGCAATCATCGGACAGGACCACCAGATGTGCATAAAAGTTCCATCCGTGGCACAACCTCTCCAGCACCTATCTGAGGATTTAGGGAACATCTTTTGTAATCGAGAGGGTATGTAATACCAGCGATACAGGATTTTATATATGTTTTCCTTGGTCACGCAGATTGTTACTGGAGGCGGCATTGTCCCATATTTCTGCCCATTCTTCAGCGTCTAAGGGGTGATCTATGTCTCGTTCCCAAGTGAGCTCATGTGGAGCCCGAGTGGGACCAGAGTTGGCCCCCAGAAGTGTGTGAATTGTATAAATTAGACCTATGGTGGAAGAGCATTTCCAGCAAATATATTCAAAGGATGTTAGGGGTCTAGCTGTGAGAGTTGTCACCATTTTGGAGTGAAAATGCCAGATTTGTAAATAATGGTCTATGTTTGGGATTGCCGTACCTCCGTGAATGTCCGAGAACCTTGTATACAGAGTCCCAAACAGTTAGAGAACGGGAGACCACTGAGTGGGCGAGAGCAGTGCGGGGATGTCTGGCTCTGGGGAGCCACAGCAAGGATGCCATTTTTCTATGTTTCTATGTTTCTATTGTGGCTAATCCCAGCTCTTCTGCTTCGATCTTCACCCAAACCTTTTCAGCACCCCTGGGATTACACCATTAAGCGCTTTGCGACAGTTGTGTGGCATAGTAGTACTTCAGAAAATCTGGAATTCCCAGACCACCTTGTCCAGAGGGACGTTGAAGTAGCTTTAGTCTAATCTGGGGGAGTTTTTTGTCCCATATAAACTGGGCGGTCTGGTGCTGTAAAAATTTCAAAACATAAGGGGGGATATCATTATAGCCTTTTCTAATTACATTAGAGTTATTTACAGAACATGGTTTGATCTTTCGAATTTCTCTATTTTTGTATGCACAAATGAAACATTCAAATGAGTGTAATGACACATGTGGAACATTATCTACAGTATATATAATCAAATCACACCTTTTTTGTAAATGTTTTTAATTTATAGAGAGATACTTGCTTGACAGATATCTTCAAAACCCAAAATATACCAGTTGAGCAGATACATGAAATATAGCTGTGCATATGCTACTTGAAACATAGCTATTTATGAAGTGTTAAAGATAAAAGTTAGATACATGATAAAGTTACATTAATGCATTTTCTGCTTAGCAGCTAGTTGTGTGCAAGAAACACTTCAAACTAATCCTGCAGCACACAGTAACTGTTTTTTTCTGAATAATTGGAAGGTCACAGAAGGCATCAAACAATCCGAAGTGTCTAGTGATAAATGTATCTGTGCAACATATGGTAGATATAGTGTAATGAAAAGATTATGACAAACTAAATATACAAGTACAGATTGTACCAGGCTCTCTGACATACTGAAGATGCCAAAGGATTGGGGTAACATGTCTGTCCTTGGTGAGTCTACAGTTCATTTATATGGTGTGATGATGGCTTAATATCATATAGAAATAGTAGTGCTGATTATATGTGAAATTTAGTTAAGCACAATTATAGTAACATTGACCATAATGTAAGAGATTTAACATATTACTTACTATAAAATAAGTAATATACATATAATAAAAAACACATATTTCAGTGCATGGTGAAATGTATCTACGCTGGGCAGTAGTGCCATCTAATTATATATATATATATATATATATATATATATATATATATATATATATATATATATATATATATATGCAGAAAGGAGTTCAGAGTGTGCTCTCCAATAAATGAACAGTTTTTTTAAAACATAAATTTGATAACATATTGATCAGAAAGTAAATGAAAAATCCAGTGGATCAATACAATGGAGTACTTTGTTCACAGTTGTCAGATGTCAAGGTCAACAAAAGAACACATGCGTACCAACGCGTTTCGTCACATACGTGTCTTCATCAGGGGCAATATGAACAGTAGACACCTCTTAATTAGAAATTTTGCTTATTCATAAGACCAAATTCCAAGTCTAGGGAGAGTCAGGCTTTGAAAAAGGAACGGTTGTTCGCCACTAGTATAGGGTCCACTTTGTCTGAGTTATTGAATATGGATCTAATCACAGACCAGACTTTAACCTTAATGAGGTGAAGTGTACTGGGTGAGATCCAAATCAGGATTCCTGATTCCTTGCCAGCAGTTTGTAAGGTATCACATAGACATGGATAGGATGGCAGGAAACATAAGGTGGGACACCGTTGGATACGGCGTCCACATAGTGTGGACGCCGTATCCAGCGGTGACCCAACTTATATATATTTATTTGGATACTTAAATAAAAAGCTGCTGTTTTTTCACCGCATAAGAAGTCTTCTGAGTGCCGCCTGATTCCCGCTGGTATATACTTTATATATATATAGTCCAGGGAGTATCCACACCTATCAGGTTGTGGAATGTCAGGCACTCGCCTAATAACAAGTCCAGAGAAATATGTAAAAAATCCAAATAATGTTTTTTTATTTTTCATTCCTTTTTCAGTCAGTCAAGCAGGTTTTATCACAGGTAGAAATAGGTTATGCCCCGACGTTTCGGTCCTGCATGGACCTTTTTCAAGGAGCCTATGACATACAGTGCAAAAAAAACTTTATCAGCAAAGGTAATCGCAATCAATGATGTTGAGGAGGACAAACCCCATGGTGACTGGAGCAGCTGGACAGTAAAACAGTACAGATATAGTACAACCTGACAGGGGTGACACGGGGTACATACTTGGCTAGCGGCACAGATCCTAGGCAGCCATCAGCGGCGCCATCTTGACATTGCTACTCACAGGGCAACAATGGCGGGTCTCAACAGGGTGGGGGGAGGAGAGTAAGTGAGGCCAGGGAGAGACAGCTAGGCTGGGGGGTGGGGTGGAGTCTGTGAGGCCGGGGGCTGGAGTTCGGCCCTCTCTGGGCTGCCCCCAATAGTGTAGCGGTACCTCTCCCCTTGGGGCTGCCACTGCCGCTGGGTTCGCCTAGAGCTGGAGCATCCGGTAGTGGCAGACTGCAGGAGCAAAGTGGCCAAGGCCTGTAGGCAGGAAGTCTGCGTTGTCACATATATACATGGATTGCATTTTGTCAACCTTTAATAAAGGCTGAACTATTCTGTAATTGTTTGCTTAGGCCAATTAACACTTAATATAATATCATAGCATAGCATGCTGCCATATTCAGTGAATGTCTTTCTCACACTTTTAATTAATGACTTGAAGCAATAAATAATCTGTTTGTTATTAGCAAAATGTACAGCACTTAAAACCTACGAAATATTTTTATATATCAGATTTGATATCAGATAAATACAAAGACACTATAGCTTATTTTTGCTATCATTATATACAGTATACTGTATATAGAGACCAGTATAGCCATTTTTTATCCTTCATAAACAATCCTGATAATTATCACCACTCTACACAGTCCAGGCATAATTTAAATCAAGTATGTTCTCTTTCCACACTCACACATCCCACTGCTCCAAGGGCTCTCTGTCTGTTATTACCCAGTCTGAATTTATTACTGCTTTGTGCCCAGTTGTAAAGCACTTCAGTATATGCTAACGCTATGCAAGTAAATATTAAGCATAATAATACCCTACAGTCAGCAGAAGCAATAAAGCATCAATCATAGTTGGAATTTAGTATATAAATACCTAGGGTCAAATGTAATAGGATGAGAGAATCAGAAAGTGAGAGATTTGGTAAGAAATCTCCAGTTTTTTAAAAGCGGCAATCATTTAAATGATTGACGCTTTAAAAAACTGGAGATTTCTTACCAAATCCTCACTTTCTGATTCTCTCATCCTATTACAGTTCATCCCTAGTGTTTTTTTCTTTAGTGTAACTTATTAAGAATACAGTAGATGCATCACAATTGAGACTGATCTGCTTTAAAATAATACTGTATGCAAGAAAAAGAAACAGGAAACATGGTGGCCAAATGAAATATATGTACCTTTTAAAATGGAAGAGGACCTTGTTTGTATAAACAGAAAGCATTTTATTTTTGTGTCTTCAGTTGCTGTTTATGTTCACCATACATTTTCATGAAGGCAGAAAATGTTTTTTATTACTGTAATAATTTTAGGGCCAAAGGGCGGGATGTACTAAGGGGAAAATGCGGTAAAACCCCCCTTTTCGGGGGTTTTACCTAATTTTCTAATGTACTAAGATCTGTCCACTCTGACTTCGCAAAGGGAGGGTAACGCCCCCTTGGGGTGGCGATACCCTATAGAAGCCAATGGGCTTCTATCACCACCAGTCACACACAGCATGTTACAGATGTCCTTCTGGCTGCAGGGGGGAGGAGGAGTCACCGGGGACCACCGCAAAGCCCAGGAGGTGATGGAGACTCCCCTCACACCACATCACAGGTATCGCGGGGAGCCTCCATCACCACGATGCTAGCCGCAAATGTTAGTACATATGCACTAGCATCGCGACTGTGGTATGACAAGGGGCTGCGATGTATAGTAATACATCCCACCCTAATTCAGTGAAGTAATCCATCTGTTTACATACATCTCCAAGGTTTTCAGATTTGTCCATGCATAAAAGTCATGCTGCACATGCACAAATTGAGGCTGCAGTGCTGCTTGCAGTACCCCAAATGGCATAGCATGAGTGAGATGCTCCTGGAATTTGGTGGGCAATGACAGGGCACGAGCGAGTCGGCCCAGGTTTTTGCTTATGCTGAACACAACAGCCTTGTCCTTGGATGCAGTTTCACTGGCTTCAGCAGCGTGACTTCCCTCCTCACCCTGTATAATCTGAAAATGACGATGGCCGATAATCACTTGGATGATCTGGTGCTGCGCATCAGATGCAACAGTGGATCACACAGGCACGTGGTGGGCACCTTTCTACTGCAGATGCCTCCGCCACTTCCACACATTTTATCACACCCACTACATACAAAATAAAGCATCTGTTGCTATAGCGTCTGTCTCTCAGTCAGGTCCATAGTAATCCTTCAGTATGGTAAGAAACCTCGTTTTTACAATGTTATGAATTCATCTATTAAAGAATTAGAAATACAAAAAATGAGAAAGGAATATATGTCCAGTACACGGGCTTAGAAAGTGAAATTAAACAGTGGCAGCAGTCCGTGCAGATTACATTACACCTCTGTGTTATTTTATAGGAGGTGGTGAAATTGAAACTGAAATAACACATTATATTCATGTTTATATTTCTTGGGAATCTGCTGGTCAAACAGATGTTGGAGAATATGTATGGTTACGTTTGTATCTATTGTGGTTACTTTAAGTTGTAATGGTCTCATATTCACTTGACCTAGTGATAAATGTTATCTTAGCAATAGATAAACTTCTTGTAGAAATGTTTACTTTAAGCACATGTTTGTCCAATTAATGTGCCCTTAGCAGAAAAAAAGTTACCTTTAAAATGACTTAAACAGTGAAAAGCAAACTTGATTCCTGAAACCAAGGTGAGGAATTTTAATGGATAATTTCAAAAAACATTGTATTACTTTGCAATTAGATTTATTTATACTGTCCATTTCCCAGTCCTAGATATGCACATTGGGGGTTATTCTGGTTGATTCGCTTGGATGCGTATACGCTTCCTTGCGAGTCAACCTAACCCCACATTGTGAATGGGTGGCACCCCGGCCCACCATTCGCAAGGCGCGTTCCTTCACACAGGGAAACGCCCACATCATTCGGTGGTCACCGACCATCGAATGATGTGGAACGGGCACGGATATGTAAGAGTGGTCTGAGGCACCCTTACATATGCGTGCACGTTCTGAAGGAAATGGGAGGGCAGCTGACATCCAGTCAATGGCCTCATTAGCATGAGAACGCACACCGTTTTCATGGGAACGCCGATAAAACCCTGGGCGTTCACATATGCTAATGGAGCCGCCTGCTGCCACACCCATCTCCGCCCCCGCCCGCTGTCCTGGGTGCGTGCACCCAGCGATCCGTGTATTCGCAGTGGGTGCACGCACCCTGCGTATGCACATGTGCAGAAACAAAACATCGTCCCCATGCGAACGAACGGCAGTTGCAAACGGACCTGAAGATCCATTGTACTTGCTGAACTTTGAACAAATTAAATTAAATTTTTAAAGTTTTCACAATATTCCCTTATCTTCTGCATAGAAAACTTGCTTAACTCTTTATGCAATTACCATTTTTTTTAGCTTTTCACTTTAATTTATTCATACGTCATCGGACTGTCAGAGGCGCAGAGATCTTTCATCTTCCGCGCCTCTCCATAGAATGATTCAATCAGGAGCTAAGAAAGTCGGCTCCTGATTGGCCGCCTAGCAGCCAATAGAATCATTCTATATAGAGGCGCGGAAGATGAAAGATCTCTGCGCCTCTGACAGTCCGATGCGGGGAGCTGCTGAAGTCACCGGCAGGTCACAGAAGATGACAGAAGACCAGGACTATGTTGGATCAAGACGACAGATCTTCACAGGAGGACCTGGATGAGTTGGATTACCTTCCACAGGTCCCCCATGGATTTCTTAGGACCCGGATGGACTCCGACAGACGCCGCCGACATGGACATCGACATGGAGCCGAATGCCGACATGGATCCTGACCAGGACAAGGCACCGGACCAAAACCCAGGGACCTACCTACGGGCTCAAGATAGGTAGGTATCAGTATGTATGGGCTTTGGATGTATTAAAGTTTTATTTTTATTGTGTGTCAGTGTGTGTTTATTTCACTATTTTTTTTACTGTGGAACTACAAGTGCCAGCGGGCCCTTTAATGCCCCACAGGCTTGGAGTTGTGGTTTTCCAAGTCCCAGCTTGCGGGGGAGGCTTGCTGGGACTCATAGTTCCACAGTTAAAAACAATAGTTTTTTATTCTATTTTCTTACACTCAATCATCCTGGTGGCCACCGCTCCAGGGCCACCGGGGACAGCACCAGGCTTGAGCCTGGTCAGGTAAGTCCTGGAGGGGGGACCCCTTTATTGGGGGGGGTCCTCACTCCCCCAGGGCCCCTGGCCAGGCTGACTGGTCAGTAGGGTGATGTTTTGGCCGTGGGAACTTATATAATAAGTGTCCCCCGGCTGTGACATTATCCTGCTGGGTGGTTTGACCTGGGGCTGGTTCTTAAAATACGGGGGACCCCTAGTCATTTTGTCCCCCATATTTTGGGAACCAGCCCCGGACCTGGAGCCTGGGACTGGTTTTAAAAAATCATAGAACCCCTATTTGTCGAGTTTTTTTGATTTTTTATTACCGCCCCCGGCTCCTTCAGCCTGGTGCTGGTTACAGCTGTGGGGAGGACCCCACGCTGTTTTTTCATTTATTTATTTAAAATTTTTTTTTTACACCTTACAGCCTGCAAGGATCTGACTGATCCGTGCAGACTGCCTACACTAATTCGTATTAGCGGCCGTATATACGGCCGTTAATACGAATTACTACGACATCGGAGGGTTACAAAGCAGTCGTATATGACTGCTTTGTAAATTCCCCTCCAGAACACGACTTTGCATACGGCTGAAACAGCCGTATGCAGTCTTAGTAAGAATACAAATATGAATTTTTAGGGTTTCCATATTAGTAAATTTCCCCCATAGTGTGAATTTTGGCTCAGTCGATGTGAATTTTGGCTCATTCCATGTGGCATAATGTGTAAGAGGCACGTACAGTATAAGGGGGTTACAATTGCGTTGCATGATTTGTATGAAAGGTACTGTACATGGTGTGGTAAACTTACAGTAGGTGCTGAAATGTTGTCTACCAAGTTTCAGCTTTCAGTATTTTTTTTATGACTGGAGTGCCGCCTCACCCCGCAAGTATTTTTAGGACATTGGCATCCTGCGGGTGCACCTTTGGAAGGCACCCGCCAATATATTTCCCTGCATTTTTCCTATGCCAGGCATATATAATTAGTTGAAAGTATTTACACAAATAGATGCACACCCATGAGCAGACCACCCAACCAGAACACTGGTCACTCCTCCCACATTATTAGGTGCTGGCCACAACCCCTATTATTGCGCATAATAGGCTGTTAATCATTTTCAGCTCCAGGCCCATTTAGAACTTAATCTGGTGCTGGTCCTACTGCTACTGCTACTCTCAAGCTTGATCCTGTTGTTCCACATTACCTTCATGCGGAACAATGCTGCCTCTGCCACACACACATATATATATATATATATCATTTAAATATATGTCGAGGGTCCATTTATGTGTCTCCGAAACACTGCCATCTGTTGGCAACGAGTGAAACTACGTCTCTTTCTCTCTCACACATGCACAAACACAGAGGCAATCACAAGGATAAATAAATATATATATATATATATATATATATATATATATGTGTGCGGCAGAGAAGTAACAATATGCGCTCAAACCAATAAGTATAGTCCAGTCTCACAAATCCCTTGTATTAAAACAAAGAATAATGGGCACCAGGTTCCTAATATATGGCCTGCAGCAACTTCTACAAAAATGGTGAGCCTCTGGGTTCCACAGAGGGAAGATCTAGACGGAGATAGAAGAAATGCGCTTCATGGTGCATTACATGACATAAAATACTTTAATAACATACGTAAAGGTCCACGGTATGTATAATAAGGACTCGTACCAAATAAAACAACTCTGTGGGCTGGGTACCACATGACATATATATGTATAAAAGCCAAGGGCAAAGCTTCTCACGATACGCCGGGAAGAGGACTGCCAGACCATCCCAATGGAACACCACAGAGCTGACGAAGAAGAAGTGCATCAGGGCGTGTCCTACGATGCTCTCCTACCTGGCAAGCTTGCCGTTGGTTCCATTTAGCCGAGTCCTCCCCTGTCGCTGCACAGCAAGCCAGCTCTGTGGTGTTCCATTGGGACGGTCCGGCAGTCTTCTTCCCGGTGTTTTGTGAGCAGCTTTGCCCTTGGCTTTTATACATATTTATGTCGTGTGGTACCCAGCCCACAGAGTTGTTTTATTTGGTACACATACCATGGACATTTACATATGTTATTAAAGGATTTTATGTCATGTAATGCACCATGAAGTGCATTTCTTCTATCTCCATCTGTATATGTGTGTGTGTGTGACAAAGGAAGAAAAGTGAGTACCTCCTAGTTTGATAGGGAGAAATTACACCCAATTAGAGGCTGCCACGTGGATGAAATGACTCTATTGTGTGCTGCAAGCTGTCACAGTGTTGGAGAGGAAAGTGAATAAGTATGGTAGGAAGGGATGAAACCGTGTAAAGGTCCTTCTCACGTTTTTCCTTTTTTTTGCATTTCTACAATATTATATTGATATTTTCATATGACATCATTGTTACTTTCCACTAGTTTATTACAGTATAGATGACTAATCTGATGGTCTCATTCATAATGTCTTTTAACAGACATTTGTCTATTTCACAATAGATAAAACCAATAGAATAGTGACAGATATCACAGCTGTTAGTAGGTGATGATCAAATCTAACCTTGGACCTCTAACATTCAGCCTCTCTTCCCTGCTGAGTACTTGTCATGATCTGCTACTCCCTTTCCTTTTTCTCTAGGAAGTTGAATTTCCTATACCCCTTCAACTTACTAAGATCCCACAGAGAACGTATTACCATATTATTGATCATCTTGTTTTTACAGCTGGATATTCACTCGTCATTAGTGAGAGGGGAATAGAACAGCTCTTGGAGACCACATAGCAACATCAGATTGTAATATAATGCAACATTCTTACTTTTGCTTTACTTCAACCCTGTCTGTCTGTATATTCCTCTTATTTTTATATTTACCCATTAACTTTGGCAGAATACAACAGAGTGATGATGTGCAGTGATTTATAGATTTAGGTTGCTGTAAATCACAATTATTCCTGGTGATGCTGCCTTCCAAACTAATACAAAGGGATTTGGAGGTGGTAACTGAAAAGCCAAGCTGCATAAAAATCACTGGCAGCATGGGCAGGATGGTTTGTTGGAAAGAAAAAAATAAATAAATGTGAGCCCTCTTTTTTCCAACAGACCATTTAATGATAGGACCAGACTTCTAGATAGCTCACACAGGATTCCTGCTTCCGGCTCCGTGAGAGCGCTGTGATCCTGCTCCTCAGTGGCGCTGGCTCCCCCCCACCACCTCTAGGGCTGCAGAGCCCTAGTTACGCCACTGCTCATAGCGCTGAGTAACCCTGGACTCATTCAAGGCTGCGGAGGTCGTGGGAAGAAGGAGGCTGCTAAAAATGTCAGCAGCCCTTCCTCCCAACATCCGGAAAATCCCTGCATTTTCTGGGGGAAGCAAATATGCGCATGTGCAAGGCCCCCCATGCGGGCGTCTGGTTGATTCACAAGGCTGTGGAATTGGCAGCCTTGAGAGTCATCCAGAATAAGGACTTCTGTACAGAGTACAAAAAGATACTGATAATTGACTTCATTATAGAGAATAGGAATATACTGACACTGGACCACAAAGAAAAGCAAAACTTTCAGTGTCATAAATATGTAAAAAATATTATTGTAGCACGGTGTTTCTGAACTCCATCACTTGAGGATCCCCAATAGCTCAATTTGCTTGTAACATCTATTTGGTTGAGTGAGGATTTATCACACCTGTTTCCACAGACAGCTATCCTCATAACATGACCTGTTAGAGTTTTTTGTGGAATTGAGTTTGGAAACACTGTCATGGCAGATGGAATAATGATGTAAGAGAAGATTAAAGAACAGCTAGATGACTTGTCTTGATTACTTCTACATTTCCTCCCAGCATAAACTGATAGAGAACATCTTTTTTCTGCATCTCTCTCTACTTCAGGTGTTATCAGATGCGATCTGGCTAACCAGAGTCTTATGGGGCTTTTTCTTTAATCTGGCTTTTCTCTCTGTAACCTTGGATGGTCTCGAAAGAAATAAGGGGGAAAAATGAAGAAAAGAGGATAAAACAAAAAGCATGAAGCATAAGAAGAAGATGAAACATTTATTTTGTGCTACCAACTTGATTGGGAGTTTAAAACGAATCCTAACAATGCATCTTTGTATCTAGGATTGCCCAAGTGAAACGTTTCTTAATTGAACAATCTGGATCCATTGCAATAATGTACAACAGAATATACTAGAACTTAAAAATGCATTTTTGGAAATAGAATACCTCTGTTTCTGTGACTGGGTAATCTGTTCATTACTTAAAGGCATAGGAGAAGGCTAAAATGACTAATTATAAAGCTGTAGTCTATTCTAGTGAGTGAGTAAATTGCCCTTGAGACTTAATATTCTTAAGTGGATTTAAAATACCTGCTGAGGAAAAAATAACTATGTTCAAACATGTAAAATGCTTCCTGTCTTTATAATGAATGTCTATCCAGATCCTTCCAACCATAAGATGCAACATAATTAGTCTTCTCTTCAAAGTCAGACAAGTAAAATTATAGCATATACCGGCTGCAGAGTGTTCTTCAATAGGATCAAACAGGTGTGCCCAGAATAGATACTGGGCTCTGTGCATCAAAAAGGCGGATGGTGGCTCCTGTACAGTATGTAACACTTAGTTGTATTTAGTACTGTCTGGGTTTTTAAACAAAATACTAATATTTATTTTGTATTATAATTGCTGATTAAATTGAAGTTTCAGATATATAGAAAATGTTGCTTATTTCATCAAGGTTCATCAGCCCTATAAATACATTAAAGATGCAGATTATTGCAGTGGACACACTACTACATCTCTATGATGTAGCAGAAAGGCTATTATTTAACCAGTATGCCAATACCATATATGGGTTTTAGTTTTGCAAGTAAACAGTAAGAAATCAAACAAAGAAAATTAAGTACTATGTTTTTTATATATTAAATATTAACACCATACATTGTGATCTGCAAAAAAACAAGAAACAAATATATTACTAAGCAATTTCACAGAGGTATGATGTAGTTGGGTACAATATATAATATTGTACCCTATTTTCATTCAGTTATTAATGAACTGGCTTGGCTTGGCCAATGTAAGGCTTCTCGGTGCCCTAGCAAAACTTTACCCCACTGTCCCTCCTCCTCCTCAACGTCACACTTCCAACAATACCCACAATACACACACAGCGGCCATGCCAATGGGGAAGCTTCTGACCAGGGTCAGTTTCAACAAGCCCACTCCAGAGCAGAGGAGCAGAAGAAGAGGAGTATGTAGAGGACTTGAAAGATCTGGAGAATGAGCCAGAGCAGCAGTGAGGACTATGGTGACTGGTGCTGATATAGGGGAACAGTGTTTATGGGGTGCAGTATGTCTCTATGAGGGACCAGCATGCATTTATAGGGGCAAAGTGTGTATGTGTGTGTGTGTATTGGATCACAGTGTGTGTACAGGCAGAATAGTCTACAGCTACTGTTACTTCTGAGCGGGAACAGCCTCCCTTCTCCACCACAACCTGGCCAGCACATAGCAGTGTTAAACTGTTTAGGCTAACACAGTGGCGTAACAATACAGGGTGCAGGGGGTGCAGTTGCTATGGGGCCCGGCCACTCGGGGGGCCCGAGGACAAGCTAGCAATCCCCTGCACCCTTGGCACGATAGCAGTGCTGTTGTCCCATGCATGCCCCAGTGACAGCGTGCAGCAGCAGCGCTGTAGAAGCCGGAGGTGGTCCAGCACAGCTACCCCGCTCAGTCTCACTCTCTCCTCCCCCTCTCGCCTGGGGCTTAACGTCACTCTCTAGTGACCAGCCCCAGTGCGAAATACAAAGCGCCCGAACTGTCCGCTGTGCATCATCCGGCCTTAAGTACAGTGTGCAGACCCAGCGTGGCAGTGAGGAAACCCAGCGCTGGAGCAACCTCCGGCTCTTATACGCGGTGCAGTGACCCAGCTCGGCGGTGATAAGAACGGGTGGTGTGTTGGAGAGCCGGCAGCGCGGAGACCCAGGCCAGCAGCATAAAGATTTGATGGAGAGGAGACACAGAGGTAGCGTCATCTGTCCTGGGTGGTGTGGGGGAGCGAGTGGGAAAATGAAAAGGTACATAGCAGTACTGTGACCTGTAAGGAAGGGTAATTGAAATGCTGAAAGGTGCACCTGTAGGGGGTGAAGTGGGAGGCACACAGTACCATCTATACTGGGGGGGTTTCCTGCTCTCCACTGCCCCTCTTTGTTTTCTCCCCTGCTCCCTCTTTCCTCCTGCACCTCTCTCTCAACCCAATCTCTCACTCCACCTCTGTCTATCTCTGCCCTTAGTCTTTTAATTTCTCCTCCCCACTTCTTTCCCCATGCTTCCCACTCTGTCTATCTCTGCCCTTAGTCTTTTAATTTCTCCTCCCCACTTCTTTCCCCATGCTTCCCACTCTCTCTTCGTCTCTCACCCCCTCTCTCTACCTGTGCTCTCTCTCTCTCATATCCTCTCTCTCTCTAGCCGGGTCTCTCCCCAACAACATCTCTCTCGCCCTGACTCTTGCTGAAAGTTGTCTCGCTGACACGTTCTCGCTACCTGTCTCTCGCTGGCACGCTCTCGTTTCCTGTCTCTCGCTGACATGAGACAAGAGCAAAACAAAGGATGGGTTCTGAGCGCAGATTGTGGGATTATGCACTGCAGCTGTTTCTAATTAAGGGGAATACCAGACCCCTTAGAAATTGGAAACAAATACAAATAAAAGATGGAGACAGCGCTGTGCAAAATCACTTCCTAATTTATTAAAATATAAACATAGAAATTTAAAAATATATGACTAAAAATAAACATAAACAATATTAGCAGCTACCAGTAATATGATAAATGACACAAAAGGTCTGAAGTCCGATTCAGCTGGTTAGTATATCGTTATTAGTTGCATGCATGCATAGATATTTAGAGGATTCAGTTCTCTTCAGTGATCACATATAACTTTGTTAGATGGTTAGTAACTTGGTAGTTAATACAGTCCAGTCCCACCTATGTGCACATGGTAAAATGAATGTAATACTTATAGCGTTCCAGACGCAGGGTGGGGGGAGGGCTGTCAGACCCCGGTATCACTCTCCGACCGCTGGTGCTTTCCAAATATATGCGATCTTGTCAAAGAAGGTCCACCGGTTCTGTCGATAGCTGCCAAGCAGAAAAGTCCCCGTTATTCCCTCTACGCGATTCTCCGCCTTATTTAGTCTCAGCGGCTTCCTCAGGAAATAAGGCGGAGAAACGCGTAGAGGGAATAACGGGGACTTTTCTGCTTGGCAGCTATCGACAGAACCGGTGGACCTTCTTTGACAAGATCGCATATATTTGGAAAGCACCAGCGGTCGGAGAGTGATACCGGGGTCTGACAGCCCTCCCCCCACCCTGCGTCTGGAACGCTATAAGTATTACATTCATTTTACCATGTGCACATAGGTGGGACTGGACTGTATTAACTACCAAGTTACTAACCATCTAACAAAGTTATATGTGATCACTGAAGAGAACTGAATCCTCTAAATATCTATGCATGCATGCAACTAATAACGATATACTAACCAGCTGAAGGGGACTTCAGACCTTTTGTGTCATTTATCATATTACTGGTAGCTGCTAATATTGTTTATGTTTATTTTTAGTCATATATTTTTAAATTTCTATGTTTATATTTTAATAAATTAGGAAGTGATTTTGCACAGCGCTGTCTCCATCTTTTATTTGTATTTTTCTCGCTGACATGCTCTCGCTATCCATCTCTCGCTGACACGCTCTCGCTATCCGTCTCTCGCTGACATGCTCTCTCCCCACTGTCACTCTCTCCCTTGCTCCCCCTGACAATCTCACTCCCTTTTCCTTTCTCTCTTGATCCCCCTCACTTGCTCTTCTCTCTCTCTTTCCTTCTCCTGTACTCTTTCTCCCTATTTTTCCATGAAGCCCTCTACCCCTTTCTTTTTCCCCCAATACCCTTTGTCTTTTACACTCTCACTCTTTCTTCTGCACACAACCCCCCCCCATGGGTATTGTAGTGACAATGGGGGGCCCCTTAAAAGTTTTTGCTATGGGGCCCACATTATTCTAGTTACGTCCCTGGGCTAACAGGTAATGGAAAAGGTGGGTTTTGGTGGAGCCAACCCCCCAGGCCCCTCCATAAAAACAGGTCCCAACTGATCAAACCCATCCCGCCCCTTATTGGTAGTAGTGGCAGGGACCACTTTAGATTACGATTGGTATATACATTTTTTTTTCCATTTCCACTCTTGAAAACCCTGCAACCATATTTTTACGAATTAGCTTCCGCTGGTATTGGGATCATATATCCCTGCAGTAATCCAAAATTAAGCGCAAGGTTTTTTTAAATCAAAATTCTTGCATCCAATTGAATTTCCCCTTAGGGAGGTATTCAAATAGCTATGGGGTTTACTTGGCAAAAAGCCCTGTGGCACAAAGAAAAGATATTCAACGAAATAGATTTTTTCCCATGCTGAAAAATCTAAACTCATATGTGGTTGCCAACAGATTTAACATTAACTGTGGTATCAATGTTTTTTTCCGGTGCGCCACCTGATTTTTAGTTTTATTCTGCAGCCTTTATGGTTTTAGTCCATCTGTGGGGACCCTCGTTTAGGATATTCAATGGTAATTAGTGGAATTTTTACTTATGGGCTGCAGCCCCCCCCCAGGTAAAATCCGCCACTGTCTCTGACTAGGTGAAGCCAGATGCAGTCTGTGAGACTGCTCTGGCTTCACTGTGACTGGCTGTGACTTCCTTTTGGAAGTCTGACCTGCCAGTCACCCAAGGCAGTCCCATTACATGGTAATTGAAAACCTTCAGCGCCAACAATTAGCCACAGAGTAATTAAATCTAGACATTTGTCCAATACTTTAAAAGGGCTTTACTTTATATAGAATTAAATATTTTTTAAAAACTAGTCGATGTACATGCAGTTCTGCATAAATAAATACCATGCTTGTGCAAACTGAAAACCAGCTATGTTTTTACAAGAAGAGCAAAATCTCACTAGGTATTTATAGGTGAAGCTTAACTGATGATTTGGGCTATTAACAACAGTATCTGATAATTAGAGGTAATCCCAAGTATCTATTGTTTATAACATGGTGCAGAGTGACAGGCCATTGAGGGATGAGGGAGGGATTATAAGCGAGAAGCAAGTTAAAACATCTGCATCTTCAAAAATAAACTGCAGAAAGGACTTAAAGGGAAAAGTCTGCATGGCATCGGCACAATTCTAGCGAGTTTTATAATTTTTAAAAACACCAATCATTTAAAAAGGCAAAACCAGATTAGCTATGTATTTTAAAATATTGCTACCTTATAGATTCAGACAGACTCGCTGGGATTATGAATATGCTTGCAATTCATAGGCCATTGCATTTCCACCTATATCTTTTTAGAGACAACTGAATATTTCTTAGACAATTCTCCATAATTAAGGTTAAGGTGGGGATTTTTGGCTGAGGTGGTACACCTTTCAAACCATAAAGTAGATGTCTTTAGGTGAGCTTAGGGAGGACAGAACTTCATGTGAAACAGAATGGGGGCATTTGCACAGTTAAAAGGTCTTCATATTTATGAATACTGAAGACGTTCCCAATGCGTTCCTCAAAGCACTGTACAGGTCCAGGTTTGAAGTATATTCATGGCTCAGCACATATGGTTAAATAGACTGAGGTACTTTTTATGCAAACCAAGCATGGACATACTTAAAATGTGAACCATCAGGGTGCCTTGAGCACTGCGCTAATGAACCTCTGGCCTACTGCATAGAGAAATTCCATCTTCATACTTCAGTGACTGAGGGGCAGATTTATTAAGCTCGGTGAAGTGATAATGTGTCTGGATTTTATCACCAGCCAATCAGCTCCTACCTGTAATTTTTCAAACCAAGCCTGTTTAACTCTTTATCTCTTATAACCGAGCTTAATAAATCTGCCCCTGAATGCCTAGACATCCAGGATGCCTAGGCATTTCCAGTGATCTCTTCATTTAGAAAGTATACCTCAGTGACTTAATCTCTAGACATCCAGGATGCCTAGGCATTTCCAGTGATCTCTTCATTTAGAAAGTATGAGACATGAAGCCACTTCTTAAAGGGACCCAAAGGCAGAATTAAAAACAGAACTTTGTACTGTAAGTCCCTTTGTTAATCAGAAATATCTTGTTCTAGCAACCAGAGCCCATATCAGTGTTTTGGCTTTATATAAAAGTGTTATTGGCAAATTAATGTTGTGCGAATAAAGCTAGGGGGGAAATATTGGTACAAATAGCTAACAAGCAAACTAGTTATCCTCTTGATTAACAGAATAAAGCATTACATCGCTCTTATAGAAGCAGTGAAAAGAGTAGAAGTAGGACAATTTTTGCTCTGGCAGAAATAATATGCTGGCTTCATCCACTGGAAATTTGAACAAAGTTTGGAACATTCACATTCTATAATTTAGCCTTCATGCTCTTCATATGAGCTTAAGTACATTACATGCAGTTACTGAATTCTGGGGGTGGCAATGTGGTTCTAAAGCTGAGGGAAATGGATTTTCAAAACAAACACCAAGTATAGATGCCAATGTACAAGAAAACAGGGTACTTATATGTTAGTTGGGCCCCCACTATAGTTAGTACGCTCATACCCCCACTATCCATGTCGGCATGGAGTTGATTTTATATAGTGTGGCGAGCGCAGTGAGCCACCGAGCCTGAAGCCCATGAGGGGAAGTGGAAAACTAAGCAAATAGCTTAGTGGGCGCCCAACTAACATATAAGTACTGAAAACAGAAAGAAATATCTTGTTTGGGAGCACTCTTTTCAGGAAGATATTACTACTAATAACTGTCTAAAGGACATTTTAATAAGTAATCTACAAATATGCAAAGTATGAGAGCCCTGAAATTCAATAAAATAGTATTTGAGAAAATATCAAGGTAACTGTGTATTGATAAACATAAACCGTGGATGTGGTAATATTACAGTGTTCAAGATCCAGATTATTAGTGGAGATTAGTACGTAAGACCTCAATCATTCTGCAAAATTTCCATACATTAATAAGAGTATAGAATACAATGGGGGAAATTTACTAAGAATACGAATACAAAAAATCGTATTTGTATTCTTAATAAGAATCAATAGGACTGCATACGGCTGTTTCAGCCGTATGCAAAGTCGTGTTCTGGAGGGGAATTTACAAAGCAGTCAAACACGACTGCTTTGTAACCCTCCGATAGTGTAATAATCAGTCAGATCCATGCAGGCTTCCGTGTGTAAAAATAAGTAGAAAAGCCCTTTCGACGTTCCGCCCTTGGATCCTCCCCGGATCACCTTGTCTCTGCTATCGCAAATGTTTTACCATCTGTATGTCCCCTCGCACGATGCCCTCAGCTATTCTCGCATATAGTATTTCTCCGTGAACACAATACATCGTGGCTTCCGAACATTCCAGTATTTACGAAACCATCTCACACCTGTTAACTGTTTTGTTTTTTATCCAAGACCTGACCCTCCCACCCCCTGCCCTTTTTCTTTTCTTTTTCTCTCCTCCCCTTATTTCACTAGACAGTACCATTGTTGTATTGAAATGTAAGCGCTATCTGCGTATAGCTATTCAAATTCTATTGTGCAAATTGTTAACATGGCTCTATTTGTCTAAATAAAGAGTTTAAAAAAAAGTAGAAAAATAAATAAATAAATGAAAAAACGGCGTGGGGTCCCCCCCCCCCACAGCCGTAACCAGCACCAGGCTGAAAGAGCCGGGGCCGGTAATAAAAAATCAGGAAACCTGACAAATAGGGGTTCCCTGATTTTTTTAAAACCAGCCCCAGGCTCCAGGTCCAGGGCTGGTTCCCAAAATACGGGGGACAAAATGAATAGGGGTCCCCCGTATTTTAAGAACCAGCCCCAGGCCAAACCAGCCAGCAGGGTAATGCCACAGCCGGGGGACACTTATTATATAAGGTCCCACGGCCAAAGCATTAACCCTACCGACCAGTCAGCCTGGCCAGGGGCCCTGGGGGAGTGCCCCCCCAATAAAGTGGTCCCCCCCTCCAGGACTTACCTGACCAGGCTGAAGCCTGGTGCTGTCCTCGATGCCCCTGGGCGGTGGGCATCGAGCTGATAAAGTGTTAAAAGTAGAAATAAACCATTGGGTTTTGCTGTGGAACTATGAGTCCCAGCAAGCCTGGAACGCATACTGGGACTTGGAGAACCACAAGTCCCAGCATGTGGCCCATTAAAGGGATTGCTGTGACTTTTAGTTCCACACCTAAACCAATAGTTAAATAAAAACACACTGACACATAAGAAAAATAAAACTTTAATACACACAGAGCCCATACACACTGATACTTACCTATCTTGATCCCGTCGGTAGGTAGGGAATATAGTGTTGTTTGGATCCCGCACTAAGTTTTATCCACTAGGGAGGGGGGGGGGGGTTTCAAGTGAGATCCTTGTCCTCCGTAGTGGGATTCGGCTTGGGTCGCCTGGTACCAACTAAAATGTATGTCTATGTCCCCAATTGGAGAAGACACTATGCAGTTGGTGGTGCTCCCCTGAGTTCGAACAAGCAGTTAGACAAATGGGGAAGAAAAGAGGACTCTTTTCTTGGGGCACTCTTCTGATATGGTGATTGGATAGATAATACTTAACTTTTATTTATATTTTTAAAATAGTGGGCTTACTTTTGGACGAAGTAGCCTGTGTCACAAAATCTCACACCAGTCTTGCAGTGAGCTGTTTACCTTATGAGCTATGCCCTGGGGATTTTGGTTTGGATTCGATTGGTCCAATGATGAAACCAATACGGGTAATGATGTGTGCCAAGTGTGCCAAATGGCTTGTTCTAACTGGGGCTCTATAGAGGTAAATTTATAGGATTTCTTGGGGTTAATTCCCTGTTTTGGTGGAGACTGCTTTATCTGTTAACCCTTTGTCGGTCAGTGTGCGGGAATGCGCCTAGGTTTACACATGGATTTTGTTACTCTACATACATTCAGTGTGTGTTTACCTTTAATTGACCAATCGTTGCTCTCGGCCTCAAGGTTGGCCTGGGGTGAGTGGTTGCACTTTTGTAAAAGTCCCGCAATAACCTTATTCCTAATTGGGTTTAAAGTAACACAGCATTACATTTACCACATTTTGCTCGTTCTCTAATGATAGCTCAGAAATAATTTTTTCACATTTGATTGATAACAATAACACATTTGTTGTATGTATCAAATTCAGAGGGACAGGAGTATGATGCGCAGCTGATTGTCTGCGCAAATCTCCTGGTCTGTACTCTTCTCTGTCACCACATCTTGCTCATTCTCTAGTGATATCTCAGTAGTGGTTTAACACATAGCTATGAAAACAGTAATATGATATGGATTTATATTTTACTGGCTCTGCGATGCTTCCAATTTTTGCACCTGAGTTTCTGGCAAAGAAGGAGCCAATTACACAAACAACTAGATCTTATGCAGTTCAGAGCCTTGAGAGCTTTATTGCATATATCACTCTTGCATCAAACAAATAGTGGTGCACAGTTTCTAGTCTTGACACCTAGATGCTTGGTGATAATAGGACCAGTTGTACAGCAATGATTTTTACTATGTGGCAGTTAAGGGAATTGTATTGATAACAGTGACACATTTGTATGTATCAAGTTCAAGTAGACAGGAGTATAGTGCACAGCTGATTGTCTGTGCAAATCTCCTGGTCTGTACTCTTCTCTGTCACATATGAGGAATTCAGACCAACACAGGTATGTTTAAACGTCAGGGGATGTCAGCTGACCGCAAGAACGTTAATCGGTGGCCTGTGGGAATCGAGTGGAACAAAGAGCAATACTCACACCCACAATGGATCAAGCAAGTGGTTTTACATGGACAGATGTCCAAATAGGAGAATTATTGAGCTTCTCAGAAAATGAAATGGAAGCAGTATTATTCAAGGAACGTCTCAAAGATACGGCAGTGGGAATTACCCCAGAAGAGATTCACAATGCCCTATTCAAAATGAGAAAAAGAGAGATGGATTTTCTTCTCCATGAGATCACTCTGTCAGAGTACAGAAGAGAAAAAAAGATTCCAAGAGGTTATAGAGTGTGGAATACTCCCACAATAGGGAGGCACAACAAAGAGTTTGTGCGTCGCTGGATAGCGATCCTTAATAAGTGCACCCTGGACATGATGACTCTGGTGGTGGAGGAGGTTACTAAGGAGTTAAAATTGGCTCAAGAGAAAATATCAAATTTTGAATTGGAGCTTAAAACATTGATCACACAAAAAATGCCTAGCAAATGGCAGGATAAGCTGAACACGCAGGTACTAAATTACAAGAAAGAACTGATCGCATTTAAAAAACAAAAATTTGAACTGGTCAACAAAGACTACAAAGAATTCACAATCTATGAATGGCTAACGGGGAGCAGAGGTCAAAACTCCGGGAGACGCGGTCAATACAGACAACATCAATCTCACTTCAAGCAATATTCAAGATGATACCAGTGATGCCATGGAAGGCCCCTCAACATACAACAGACCCCCTTTAGGGGTGAAAACCCGTACAGGGCACGGTACAAAAACAGATCTACCAGGAGGGGAGGCAAAAGGGAGAGGAAGAGGCGGTGGACGCGGTCGCAAAGCGTCCAAGTAGTATACAACCTGTCAAGCAGAACCTTAACACCTATAGAGAACAGGGTGTTAAGTAAAGGATTGGGATTTGTCCCGACCACAAACTTCAAGCAATTCGAGTGGAAAATTGACCAACTACACCTACAGAGGCAACTTAATCTATGGGAGTTCTTTGAAGGAAAACCATCGAACACCATCGATGGTCACAGACCTAAATTTAAACCTAAATCGAACTTTAATCTGCACTCAAATAATACCCCCATAGCGGGATTCATGGATGTACTGAATGTCCAAGTAAAGAACGACGCCAAAATCATGGAAAAGAGAAACAATTTAACCCATGAAGAATGGACAGCTTTAAAGACACTGAGCGGTTATAATGATATCTGTATACGGCCCGCAGATAAAGGCGGTGCCGTAGTCGTCATGGACATAGAAAAATATTGCCTTGAAATCCACAGCCAACTGGCAAAGACCCCACCGACCAGTACAAGAATGAAATTGATTGGTACTTGTTTCCTAGCACGGCCACACAGATTTACATCGGGGTGGTCGTGTCGGAAAAATCGCGTCGATCGCATGCGATTTGGTCGCATGCGATGCGATTGACGCGACCGACCCGATTTTTTGATTGAATCAAATGTGAATTGGATCCCTGGGACCCGATTTTACATTGGATTCAATGTAAAATATTCCCTAGACCCCCAAAATTTAAAACATAAACCCCACCCCACGATAGACGCCAACCCGAAGCGTGGCGAGCGCAGCGAGCCCGCGAGGGGCGGCGGTGCGCGTCCTCTGACCTTTTCATTCCCCTACTATCCACGTCAGCGTGGAGTTGAGAATATATAGTGTGGCGAGCGCAGCGAGGGGACGCGTATACCTGTGAAGTTATACGCGTCCCCTCGCGGGGCTCGCTGCGCTCTCCACGCTTCAGGCTCGGTGGCTCACTGCGCTCGCCACACTATAAGTTCTCAACTCCACGCCGACGTGGATAGTAGGGGAATGAAAAGGTCGGAGGACGCGCACCGCCGCCCCTCGCGGGCTCGCTGCGCTCGCCACGCTTCGGGTTGGCGTCTATCGTGGGGTGACGACGGGGCCATATATAATGTGAAATGGGTCATATTGTCCTATTTCACATTTTTCACATTTTTTTCAATGTGAGATGGACTTAATCAAGTCCATCTCATCTTGTGCCATTATAATGGCACAAGACCGACACGATGCTCACGATTTCAATGTTAAAAAATATTTTAACATTGAAGCCTATGGCAAAATCGGGGGCATCGCGTCGGTCGCGTCGGGGCCAATGTTAATGGTCCCGACCGACGCGATGCCCCCGATTTTTTACCTTAGCCGGCAAAGTGGACCTGATTTCAAAGGAAATCGGGTCCATCGTTGGGATCGTGTACCTTAACTTAAAGGTACACGATCCCAACGATTGTGGCAGTGCTAGGAAACAAGTACCAATTGATTTAATATTAAAGGAAGCAAAAGATAATAAAATAATAGATTCGGCCACACATGATTTTCTCAAAATTGATTTCCCAAGGGTGCCCCTTCTATATACGCTCCCGAAGATCCACAAAGATATGTCAAACCCGCCTGGAAGACCAATTGTGTCCGCACGAGAATCCTTATATAGCAACATCTCCAAATATTTGGATTTTTTCGTGCAGCCGTGCGTCCAGGCGGGGGAGACAAATCTGAGGGATACCACGGACCTATTAGTGTCCCTAAATGAGCTTGGTGATGTCCCGGACAATACATGGTTGGTGACCCTGGACATCACCAGGGTCAGTACCAACATCCCACACATAGAAGGCCGAAAGGCCATTGAGGAGCTCATCAGAACTCATCCTGATTACGTGGGCCCAGATCCTCGGTTCTTTATGAAATTGTTAGAATTGATTCTAGAAAGGAAATTTCTTTTTTAATGGAAAATATTATATTCAACGAACCGGAGTATCAATGGGATCGAATGTGTCTCCTACATATGCAAATGGTTACATGTCCCATATAGATGTCCAATTCTTCCTCAACCGTGAGAACAGAGATAAAATCATCTATTACAAAAGATATATAGATGACGTGATTCTATTGTGGCGTGGATCTTACAATGAATTCCATAACTTAATGGAGAACATTAATAGCACTAATTGTCCGATCAAGTATACATTCTCTATGAGCCTGGAAGAGATCCACTATCTCGATGTTACAATTAAAGTGGTGCAGAATAGAATCGAGACGAGTGTTTACTCTAAACCCACTGATAAAAACACAACATTGAGAGCAGACAGCTTCCACCCCAAATTTACGATTAGCAGCCTGCCATTTTCCCAATTTCTTAGGGCAAAAAGAATAACTAGTGATCCTGAAACTCTAGAAACGACCATAAACATTATGGCCGATAAATTTAGAGAAAGAGGCTACAGTGAATCCACTTTAAAATCAGCCAGAACCAGAGTAGCAGGAATCCCAAGGCAGGAAACACTCAGATCGAAGGAGAAAAAAACAGCAGATTCCCATGTGAACTGGGTACAAAAATTTAACACTGCATCTAATTCTGTAAGAAAAGTAGCTAGGAATAACTGGCCGGTTATCCAGCAAGAATTCAACAGTTTGAAAAGATCTGAAGTTAGACACTGCTATGAAAGGGGAAGAAGTATCAGGGATTGGGTGGTCCACAGTGATGTCACCAAGCAGCTTAGAGACAACTTGATGAGAACCAGAAAAGCCAATGGTTGCCACAAATGCACAGGATGCAAAACTTGCAGCCATATGATTGTAGGTGAATACTTCTGTCACCCTTATACGGGACAGAGGTATTTCATCAATCATAGTCTGACTTGCTCAAGTTCCTATGTAGTTTATTTGGCTAAATGTCCCTGTGGCTATAACTACATAGGAAAAACCATGCAAACTTTTAAAGAACGCATGGGGTTACATCGATCTGCAATAAGCGCTGCTATAAAAGGCAAAAGTGTGGATCAACCACTTGCAAAACACTTTGCAGAAGCAAAGCATAATTTAGCAAGTTTCCGCCACATGGTAATAGATCATGTACCGGATGACGGAAGAGGGGGCGACAGACACTTGAAACTTCTGAAATGTGAAGCCAAGTGGATATTTACAATGGACACATTGAAGCCAAGAGGTCTTAATGACCAATTGAACTGGAATATATTTCTATAGGGAATGTAATAATCCTTTTTTGCAATAGCCATAAACAGCTCATTATCTATTAATTAATTGCCCCTACTGTACTGTATGAGATGAAGTATAATGAATGCACTGTAGTCATGTTTTTAACTTTATGCTTCTTGTCACACAATTGTCTTAAACAGTTATACACCGAGTAACGTTCTTGCGGTCAGCTGACCGGCATCCCCTGACGTCACGGACCTCACAGTACGGGGTTGAGACACTCCCAACCCGGAAGGAGACTGAAGACGGAGGGAGGACGCCGCAAGCTGCACGTAAGACAAGATGGGATATAAGGTATGTCTAATTTATGTCACTGTTGTAACACTTTTTCTAGCCTGAGGAAGGGATAATAAGCTTGCAATTTAAACGGCTGATGCCTGATTTTTATTGCTGAGGAGACAAGTCCCATGTGTGCGGTTTGACTGCCTGCCTAAATATATATATATATTGCAGGTGAGGCAGGTGTTACTTGTGCAGAGATAATTAGATTTGGGTGGGGTTTTACACCTGCCTCACCTGCAGTGCATATATATATATATATATATATTTACATGTGTATATGTTTACATGTGTATATGTGTGTGTTTCATACTTGCCTACTCTTCCAGTTTGGATGAAAATCATGTGTTTACAGGCATTATTGTAAAATGTAAATTTAATTATAAACACAGAACCTACTAATCTCCACCTTAAATAAAATTCAGCAAATATTACCTTTACATTTAATCATGTTAGCAGGTCACTATTAAAGATTTCTTAACAAAATCCACCTATGCAATATTTATTTATAGCACCTCAGCCTTGGAATAACGTATTTCAATTTTGTAACGGGGTTTTCGGGGGGGTATACAATTACCTGTCAAGAAACATCCCAGTGTTTTTCCAAATTGTTTTATTAGGCTATCCAATTTAGTTCCACTCTAGAAAAATAGTTTTTGCAAGAAAATGTACATGTTCAGTGAAACCAGTATGTTGTCCCTGGCCTCAGCCCCAGTATCGTACAAAAAACAGGACTGCTTTGGATTTGCCTGCCTGAAGTACGTGCTGCCCTAACAGGGCTACTTGTATAGCTATGGACAAAGAAATTACCTGCGATCAATGATAGAGAGTAATTAGATACCCCCGCCACTTTGAGTGGATTTGTGATAACATTATGTTCAGCATTATGTACAACGTGTTAATTTTAAAGTCTGTTATTCTTTTATCACATACTGTACATAAGCAACAAATGAACTTATTCAGCCCTAGCCAGGCTTTAAATGAAAAAAACATGCTCAGGGAATTACTCCACTATAAACAAATGTTCTGATAGATCAATTGTAGCTGATCCTCTCTAGGAACACCCTGTTTCTTAGTCATTCCATAATGTTTGTAATCAGTGCTATGCCTACAGGGGACAAAAACATGTTTCCAAAGACATTTGCCTGGCTGAACAAATGATAATGCAAAGTACTCTAGTGTGAAAAATATTATTATTATTATTATTATTATTATTATTATTATTATTATTATAATGCATAACCCACTTCTACATCAAAACTATTCATCTCTTAACACACGGTGCGAAGATCGCACCCGCTATAGGCTGGATCGCATCACATTGTCATGCGATGCGATCCGAGGGCAGTACTAAAAGTATGTGCAGCACATACTATTTGTGCTGTGCGAGGAGATGCCTGCGGGAGCCGCATCGCATCTCACGGTGCAAACGCACCATGTATGGGCACCTTTATCCTAAGCAGTTACTGAACAGAGGTGTGTGGCAACTGCGCTGGGTTTGCAGTTAGGATGGCCGCTGCGAGATTTACCCTGGGTATACTACTGGATACCCTATACAGAAGTATACTTGAAGAAAAGGAGGGTGTGGGTATATCCTGCGCTGGCCTTCACTGCTTAATGCTAGTGGGTGTGTAAAAAAAAAAAAAAAAAGGGATGATTGACACAGTGTATTTGTAAAATAAAATTGTTCCTTTTATTTTTATAATTATAAAAGATCAAAAAGGGATATAAAGTAAAAGAATATATAGGTTATAATATTAGTGGTTGTCTAGGTAGTCCTAATACCGGTATAACAAAAGACTTTGACAGACTCACATAAAACATATATTGCTCCGCCCCTCTGCGGGCGTTACTGGTGCTTTAAATTAAATAAATAAAGTCTCAATGGATAGTCCGGAGTTTTACACAGTCACTTGGTTTTTGAGCAACAAATTTGCTTACCAGGAGATGGTTTCAGTGTTTGCGTATGGGGGTTCCAGGGTTACGATCTGTGTCTGCCGGCAGACTATTTACCTCCTGTTGTAGCAGCGGTCCGTGCGGCTTGCTGTGTATCACAGTGATCACTCTGTTTTATCCCGAGGAAGCCTGTGATACAGGCGAAACGCGTCGATCTCAGAGTAATCGATCCCTCCCTACACAGCAAGCCGCACGGACCGCTGCTACAACAGGAGGTAAATAGTCTGCCGGCAGACACAGATCGTAACCCTGGAACCCCCATACGCAAACACTGAAACCATCTCCTGGTAAGCAAATTTGTTGCTCAAAAACCAAGTGACTGTGTAAAACTCCGGACTATCCATTGAGACTTTATTTATTTAATTTAAAGCACCAGTAACGCCCGCAGAGGGGCGGAGCAATATATGTTTTATGTGAGTCTGTCAAAGTCTTTTGTTGTATACCGGTATTAGGACTACCTAGTCAACCACTAATATTATAACCTATATATTCTTTTACTTTATATCCCTTTTTGATATTTTATAATTATAAAAATAAAAGGAACAATTTTATTTTACAAATACACTGTGTCAATCATCCCTTTTTTTTTTTTTACACACCCACTAGCATTAAGCAGTGAAGGCCAGCGCAGGATATACCCACACCCTCCTTTTCTACCTTTATCCTAAGCCTCTGCCAAATGTGTGTCACCCTTTTCTGTCTGCCCTCTCCTTTTTAATGTAAGCTCTCACGAGAAGGACCCTCTTCCCTCATGTGCTTTCCATCCCTTACATACTGTGTACTATAATTTATGTTGCTTATTTGATTGCTGATGCAGGAATGTTTATAAACCATGTACTTGTCTTGTACTGTCAGTCACTGTTTTCTTGTTCTGCTCAATATTTATGTACATTATTAGTAGGGATGTGCACCGGCCACTTTTCGGGTTTTGGGTTCTAATGGGTTTTGCCAAAACACCTCCTAAGTGTTTTGTGTTTGGATTTCTTGGGTTTTGGGTTCTGTTTTTTTTTGTTAAAAAAGCATAAAAAACTGCTAAAATCGCAGAATTGTTTTTGTTTTTGCTCCAACGCTTTATTAACCTCAATAACATTCATTTCCACTCATTTCCAGTCTATTCTGAACACCTCACACCTCACAATATTGTTTTTAGGGCAAAAGGTTGCACCGAGGTAGCTGGATAACTATGCTAAGTCACACAAGTGTGCGGCACAAACACGTGGCTCATGTAAGAGTGACACTGCAGCGGTAGATACGGCAGTATTAGGCAGTGGGCCCCAGACCAGACAGTAGATACGGCAGTATTAGGCAGTGAGCCCCAGACCAGACGGTAGATACAGCAGTATTAGGCAGTGAGCCCCAGACCAGACGGTAGATATGGCAGTATTAGGCAGTGAGCCCCAAAACAGAGGGTAGATACGTCAGTATTAGGCAGTGGGCCACAGACCAAAAAGGTAGATACGGCAGCAATACTAGTATTGTGCACCAGCAGAATTTATAATAATTAATTTTATTATTAGGTACTGCTTGGCAGTGGCACTCAGTGGCACACGTCAGTGCACCAGCAGCATGGAATTATTTTTTACAGTCTCACACAGCACAAGTATTATTTTTTAATTAAATTAGATATAGCAGCCTAGTATGTAGTTGTACTACTAGGTAGGTACACTTAGGCAGTAACACTGCCAGTGGCAACAGTGGACTGAATAAATAATACTGGCAACCTCTATTCACAGTATTCAGTGCAGGCAGCACCAGTGGACTATATATATAATTCAATTAATTAAGTATTAATAATATAGCAGCCTAGTAGGTAGAGAAAATAAACTACTAGGTAGGTAGGCAGGCAGGCATTAGCACTGCCAGTGGTCACCACAAAAGGTAGTTATATTACACACCACCAGTAGCTTTATGCAGTGCACCAGCAGAATTTATAATAATTAATTTTATTATTAGGTACTGCTTGGCAGTGGCACTCAGTGGCACACATCAGTGCACCAGCAGCATGGAATTATTTTTTACAGTCCCACACAGCACAAGTATTATTTTTTAGACCTTGATAAAGCTGACATAGATCAGCGAAACGCGTAGGTGCTGTGGTGTTGAGTGGATCTTGCTTTTTTTATCCACACATTGGATTGTGTTACCTGCTTATTTCTCTGGACTTGAGCCCACCATCCTTAAAAGAACCTAATCACAATTGGGACATCCTCACCGCATACATCGTAGAGGTATCTTCAAGCGTGGATAATCTTCATCTTAATTCCAAAAAGCTTCAAAACCTCCAGCGGCTTTGATTATTAAGGAACTCCCATTGGTTCACCAAGGACTTTAATCCACAGGACTCATACCGAATCCAGAGCAGGTTCTATTGTTGGTAATCCACCACACCTAACTTTTATTCATTGTTTTTTATATATGCCTTTTACCCGTACCCGGATCATTAATATCCGGACCATTTATTTTTATTTTTATATGTGCCAATAAATTGTTACACTTTTTCATCAAATTGAATTCACTTGCTATTTAAATAGTTATTATTGTACAGCGCTGCTATTCTTGTGTTTTTTTCTGTGTTTTTATAAGGGAGCTGACTACCCCCTTCTTTAGCAGCTGCTTAATTATTGAGGAAGCAGCCAATACCAAGCGCTCCTAAATCAACTTCGGTTGAAATACTTTTTTATTTTTTAGATATACCTGTAGCAGCCTAGTATGTACTAGGTAGGTACACTAGGTAGGCAGTAGCACTGCCAGTGGCAACTAAATAATACTGGCAGATTCAGTGCAGGCAGCACCAGTGGACTATATATAATATAATTAATTATTCATGGTACTTATGTAGTATCTGGGCGTCCGATTTAGAAATCGGATCGGATCGCATCGCATCGCATGTGACCAAATCGTATGCGATGCGATGGTCAAGATTTTTCCATAGGATTCAATGTTAAAATGGTCTGAGTCCATTTTAACATAGAACTCAATGGGAAAAAGGGGTCCTTTTCCTTTCCCCACTATCCAAGTGGGCATGGAGTTGGATATAAACCTGTGGCGAGCGTAGCGAGCCACCGAGCCCGAAGCGTGGCGAGCGTAGCGAGCCCCGCGAGGGGAGACAGAATACTTTTTAAGAAATATGCGTTCGCTCGCCACGCTTCGGGCTCGGTGGCTCGCTGCGCTCGCCACGCTATATAAAATCAACTCTATGCCCACTTGGATAGTGGGGAAATGAACAGGACCTTCTTAACATTGAATCCTATGCAAAATCGCATCGCATCGCATCTGATTGTATGCCTTAAGGTAAGGCATACAATCACAAAATCGGCAGCCCAGATACTACATAAGTACCTTATTCATATAATATATATTACAGCACAGCACCAGTGGTAGGCCCCAGCACAGAGGAGACAGTAGTACTACAGGTACACAGTTAGACTGTCCTCCTTGCTATGGAGAGCCCACCCTAAGCAGAGATGAGAACAGAGTACACAGCAGCACTGAGGGAGACAGCCCCAGCGAATAAAATAATTACAGCACCGCACACCAGAGGTAGACCGCACAGAGGAGACAGTAGTACTACAAGTACACAGTTAGACTACACAGCAGCACTGAGAGACAGCCCCAGCGAATAAAAAATATTGCGTTCAAGTCAAGGTGAAGCTCAAGTTTAAGCCCCAGCAGCAGCACCAACACACCCTCTCCCAACCCACTACTAGACTGGAGTGAAGATGGCGGGCGCAGCAGCCGCTATTTAAAGCCTTGCGAAATCCGGCGCCGGGAGATGACGTTCTGACCACGCGGACGGACCCGAGTCAGACGGGAATCTCAGAGCGCTGCTCGGAACCGGTCTCGGAATGATGACGTTCGTGGGGGCTCGGATCTCTGGAATCCGAGTCTGCACATCTCTAATTATTAGGTGCTGTGGAATCGGGGAGTCGGGGGGAGTCGGGGACCCATATGCCGATTCCGATTGGGCCTCCCTCCTGAGTAGACTCTGGCATTGTGCAGCAGGTCTCCAGGAACATAATGCACATGCACGAATCATCAGAAAAAGGTTGAGTATACAAGGTACCGTGTGCAATGCACACCTTGCACACATTGTTGATATGCTAGTGTATCACAGGTGCTCTTTTGTTATGTCATCTAGCATAGACCCTGCAAGTATATTACATGAAATGTATATTAAGCCTTGTAGAGTAATAATGTGGAGAGAGATAGAGTGCCATCCAATCAGCTTGTAACTTCCATGTTACAGGCTGTGTTTGAGGAATTACAGGAGCTGTTTGGTACTTATTTCTCTCTGGGCGAGATGTACTAAACCTCCAACCAATCAGCTCCTACCTGACATTTGTCAAACCGAGTCTGTGACATGGCAGTTAGCAGCTGATTGGTGGTTTATCACTATATATTTTATCCCTTTTCAAGCTTAGTACATCTATCCGAAAGGCTTAGTACATCTGCCCTATTATAAGTAGTCACACTGGAGTTGAGCAGTTGAACAGTGTTGGACTGGGGGATTGACCCACCGGGGGGGGATGCAGTGGTAGGGGTCTGTCATGAACCCCGGTTCTCGCACCGCTCGCATGCGCCCCTTACCGGCACGCTGGGGTAGTGTCCTCCGTAGATCAGCTGCCGGAACAGTCGGCAATCCCTGGCGTGATGTCTTCTGTTTCCAAGTCGCCCCTGTGTCACTGTGAGCTCCAGGTGTATTCCCTGATCAAGCTGCGGGTTACATGATCCAGGTAAGCTCCAACTTACTTCCTGGTCTGTGTGCTGCTGCTGCAGCTAATTCCATCACCTGCGTCTGATCCCCTAATCACCTGGAGGGATAAAAGCCTAGCTCACAGACTCCTCCTTGTCTTGAACAACTCGTCAGTTTACCTGTGAGTTCTCCAGCTTTAAGCTTCTGTCAAGACTCCCCACGTGCTCCAGAGGTCCGGTTTCCTGAGTCCGCTGTCACCTGTGTTACTCTCAGCGTCCTGGTCATTCCACTCCTGCCAGAAGTCTCCACGTGTTTCCATCTGCCGTGTGATCCTGTCTTCTCGTGCAGCCCAGGTTACTTACTCAGTGTCCGGTTATCCGTGGGTTCCGTGCCCGTCTCCCCTCGGCTCTCAGGCCGCTCCAGCGATCCCCAGTGATCCCCAGTACCGGCTCCCAAGCCGCTCCAGCGATCCCCAGTACCGGCTCCCAAGCCGCTCCAGCGATCCCCAGTGATCTCCAGTATCGGCTCCCTAGCCGCTCCAGCGATCCCCAGTGATCTCCAGTATCGGCTCCCTAGCCGCTCCAGTGTTTCTCATTGTCTCCAGCATCTCCCTGTGATACCTTCGTGTCATCCCCGGCTTCCAGGCCGCATCTCACTATTCTCAAGTACCCTCCGTGTTGCTGTATAGCATTCAGTGCCATCGATCACCATCGATGGTTTAAGTACCCCTCTAAAGACTCTTGTTGTCCAAACTCTGCCAAAGCCACAGGGGAACCTGGGCAGAGGGCCGCGACCTGGTCGGCAGTTGCAGCGAAGTCCATATGCCCTTGCGGGGGTCCCTGGTGAATACCACTGTCGGCTTAGACCCCGCGCCTTTGCTTTAGGTCTCAGCCGATCCTCTGTGTCCCCGGCAGATCATCTCCCTCCAGCCTCCGTGCATGAGCTCCAGCTACCTCAAGCCTCCTCGCTTCCAGTTCCCTGCGCCCTCCACTGGCGCACCCAGGTCAGTGCCGGGAACACAGACAGTCCAGGCCGTGACAGGGTCAATGAAAAGGAGTGTTTCAATGCTCCAATGGGGGCCAGCCAACACATAAGTTATGTATATGTATATATATATATATATATATATATATATATATATATATATATATATATATATATATAGTAGTTGAAGGCGGCACTCGGAGTAACAAAACACACGACAGCATGTTATTATGACCGAATGTTTTCAATGTATTTCAAAACATCCTCATCAGGATAAGTGAACATGTAACAGACAACCCTTATAAAGGAAATCACATCACGTGGGGTTACCTGCCGCCAAAGCCCGTGCTGATGCGTGCACTGATGACGCAATCACCCTGCATTGGTCACTATGTTAACCCGGTGTAAACAATACAAAACATACATATACAGAAACAGGACTAATAATGAAAATAAAAACAAAGCTTCATCTGAATGCACAATAGATCAAATGAAAAAACATGTATACATGAATACAATGTAGCATCAAATACTATTACATGTTATAACCGCTACTGATCAATGTAGCGTAAGCATTAGCATAATATGTATCCCAGCGTCAAAGAATCTCCACTGAGATGCAGTACAACTGACAGGCTGTGCAATAGACTAGAAGAACATCTACACAAACAAATATGTACAGGAAGGTTGCAATAGATTTCTTTACAAAAAACAGAATAGACCGGCCGACTCATTCAGTCCGCGCGGTGCCAAGGTTGCTAATCTGTGAATCCACCTAGCTTCTTTGCGTAGCAGGCGCAGCGATCTGTCGCCTCCTCCCCTGCAT
The DNA here is from genome assembly GCF_055691185.1 of Crinia signifera. Classification (NCBI taxonomy): domain Eukaryota; kingdom Metazoa; phylum Chordata; class Amphibia; order Anura; family Myobatrachidae; genus Crinia; species Crinia signifera. The sequence continues at coordinate 178,867,330 of NC_139220.1, forward strand.
ATTATATGGCTCATGGTCGATTATCGTGTATTTGAGCATAGCCAGACTGTGCCCCTGGGTAACCCAATGTCGGGCCACCTGTTGGTCACTACGACCACTGACTAGTGCTGCCTGAATAGTCGACTTGTGTCAGGATATTCTCTCCTGGAGGGTTCTGTCGGTTTTCCCCACATAACAAAGTCCGCAGGGACAGGTAATAAGGTAAATAATGTACTTCGTGGTACATGTTACTCCCTACTGGATGGGAATCCGTTGGCCCGTGTGGGGAAGTGGGAAATCTACTCCTGTGGTCATAGACCTGCAGACCGCACAATTAAGGTATCTGAAACACCCTGTTCTGAAACTAAGGAAGGTCCCCTGTCGGATAGTCTGTTCGGAGTCAGTACATGTCATGCCAGTAATATCAGTCTTCATGACCCAATCACGGATATTTTTGCCACGACTGTAACACGGCATAATGCGCGTGTCATGCAATTTCAAGTCAGGATCGGTCCCTAGAATGGGCCAGATCTCATTTGTTATCTTTTCTATACTGTCACTGTGGATGTTAAAGTGACTAACCCATGGTATACGTTTTTTACATGTTGCTTTGGGACGTGATGTAAGTGGGTCTTCACATGAACGACTGAGTGCTTTAGAATTTGCTGATTCCAGCAAAGCGCTGTCATAACCCCTGTCCAAAAAATCAGAAAACATCCTATCAATGTGGACAATGGCTTGTTCTTGTTTGGAGCAGACCCTGACAGACCGTAAAAACTGAGAATATGGAAGAGAATACTTGAGTTTTTTGGGATGAAAACTCCTGGCATGGAGTGTGGTATTGCGATCAGTCATCTTACGATACAATTCTGTATGCAACTGATTGTCAATAATACTGACTGAAACATCTAAATAATTGACTGCCCTCGTGTTGATGTTATACGTAAATTGTACAGGGTGTTCAGTGTCATTATGCTCCTTGACAAATTGCTCAAAGACCACCCGCTCACCAGTCCATATGATGAACCAGTCGTCGATGTAATGATTGTATAGCAGTGTATTCTCGGAGAATGATGTGTTACTGAGCAAGATGTCATTATCAACCATGTACACGTAGGCGTTGGCGTACGATGAGGCCACATTCGACCCCATCGCACACCCGGACACCTGTAGGTAGTACCTACCATCGAAAATAAAATAATTGCATGAGAGGACCATGTCCAACTGATCAAGGATCAACCCAGTGTCAGGTCTAGTGTAATATTGGTTGTTTGTAATCAACCGTCTAACAGCTTCCTTGCCCTCCTCATTGGGTATGACAGTGTATAAACTAGATATATCCATGCTGCACAGAGACGTGCCATCTGGAATATATCCAACAGCATTGATGTTTTTCAAAAAGAAGGTAGTGTCAAGGAGATGTCTGGGATGGTTAGTGACACATGGCTGTAGTAAGGCATGAAGATACGTGGAAACTTTGTGAAACAGACCATTGCGTGCAGATATAATAGGATCACAATCACCTGCTGTCGTGTGTTTTTTTGACTCCGAGTGCCGCCTTTGTCTACTATATATCCAGGATTGCACAGGTCCTCTGAGGGCACCGGAGCACAGTACATTCAGTACATTGGAGTGCTGTCCACATTTCCTCTCTCTCTCTCTCTATATACCGCCCCACAGTAAAGTTTGTTTTCACGCAAGCCCCGGAGTGACGCCTGTTCTGTTTGCATTATATATATCTCTATCTTTATCTCTATCTATATATATAAATCCAGCGTGTCACTCCCAAGCACGGCACTTCAGTTTTTTTGCAAAAAGTGAAAAAGATTTATTACAACGTTTCGGGGGTCCACAGCCCCCGTCGTCAGGTACAAAGTGAATCAAAACCTGACGACGGGGGCTGTGGACCCCCGAAAACTTGTAATAAATCTTTTTCACTTTTTGCAAAGTGCCGTGCTTGGGAGTGACACGCTGGATCTCCCCCCTAGCTTTGTATCACATGATTGCAAAGGCACACAGGACCATTACCTATCGAACAGGAGTGCCAGATCTACACCCACTATATATATATATATATATATATATATATATATATATATATAAATATATATATAGTAAACACTTCTAGTGCATACTGTACATGAAAATATTCCACATTAACAACAGCCGTACACTGTAGAGAATACCCCATGGACCAGTGCAGCAAAATCTAACATATGTATAATGTATATTTCAAATGCAATAGGATACAGTCTGGAAACTAGTCCCTAGGAAGAGGTTAGTCCACAGGCAGTAGGGCCCACCAGGGGTTTCCCATGTTCCCCTGTGAATTTGAGAGTGTGATTAATGGCAAGAGATAAAGTAAAGGTAAAGTAAATGAAGCAAAGTACTGTACATTGCATTTAGACAATCTGGGTGACATTTCATTGGATGAGAGATTTGCTAAGTGAGAAATTTGGTAAGAAATCGATAGTTTTTTTTTTAAAGCGGCAATCATTTACACTTCCAAATCAAACTGGTTTTGCAGTGTAAATGATTGCCGCTTTAAAAAAACCTGGAGCTTTCTTACCAAATATCTCACTTACTGAATACATCATTCTATTACATTTCACCCTTTGTTTTTCATATTGTAAGGATTGTAATATTTGTAATTTGCCATGGTTATATCCCCCAAAAGAAAGATAAGAGTATGAAATGAAAAAAAGTTGATCAATCAGGAGTGTGTACACTGTGTTAATTATATGTAAAAGGAATTCCCAGAATAATTTTTTCCCTAACATTGTAAAGCACATCAACAATATAAATCAGGAGTATCTGGTACTATAGATTCTATTTCAATGGATTGAAGCATTCATGCTTATTTCAGTGGGCCACAAGCCTCCTTTACATAGGAAATGCATACTTTAATCTTTATGGCATCAGTGAGCTTACTTGTTTATCTGCATGTCTCTCCTGTAAATGAAATATTTCAATGTAAAAACCAGACACTGTCAGTAGATACGGGATAGAGCAAAGAGGAGTGAACGGGTGGAGAAAGTGGAAATCTCTGTTGGTGACTGAGAATAGTACCACATGGTAAATCGGGTCTGTTTGTCTTTAACAAGAAACATGTGCCACACATCTGGATTCTGCTGTCTGCAGGGAGAGGAGGAAAGATTCATACTGAAAACAATGATGTTACCAGTGTGAGCTGCCACTTTTACTGAACGAGAACCATTCTTCTCCAAGATTTACCTACGGTAAACACTACATTTGCTGAACATGTGCCAATAAACATACGCAAAGTCTAAGATATCACGTAACTTACTAAGATTGGGATTATATTAATATGGTACCAAGTGTCTGTTAACATTAATGTGTTAAAGACTCACTTGCTGACATTTTGTGGTATCTTGTTACACTTTTGCACACAGAAATAAAAGTTATACACTGTATTTTTAAATGAGTATTGCTTGTTATTAATTACCTAACAATGACCTGCTGCTATTTCTTATTTCTGTAAAGACATTTTCTATATACCAATAGCTTGTGTTACTATTAGATACAAAGGGGTATATTTACTAAAATGGGACTTCTTTTGCAGATGGGATATTCCCCACAGCAAGCAATCAGATCTACAGGGTACATTTACTAGGATTGGCGCTTTAATGAAGATGGGATGCTGCCATAGCATTCCATATATGATCTTCTAAAAGGTGCAAAATAAATAAGTTGAATCTGATTGGTTGCTATGGGCAACATCCCATCTTCAATCAAATTCAAATCTTATAAAATGTACTCCTACATCTTATTTATTTAGCATCTTCTAGAACAGGCCTGGCCAACCTGTGGCTCTCCAGATGTTGTGAAACTACAAAACCTATCATGCCTTGCCACAGTTTTGCTATAAGGTAGTGTTAAAACTGTGGCAAGGAATGCTGGGATTTGTAGTTTCACAACATCTGGAGAGCCACAGGTTGGCCAGGCTGTTCTAGAAGATAACAAATAGAGAGCCATACGCACTAAGGGCTTTATTCTGGTTGACTCTTTGGAAATGCGCGTTCGTTCGGAAATGCCTGAACGCAACGCACAGCGGACATTCGAAGAACACACGACAACAGGTCATCCGCATCCGTTCGTGGGAACTTTCTAAGAAGAGGGAGTGTCTTCAGACTGTATTCACACGTCCTTGTGCGGTCAGATCTCACAGAGTTTGCACGGTCCCTACTGCATCCGAATGGATGAGAAGCTGGCCGTACGCACTGAGTTGGTGTATTTGCGCAAACCTCAGTAATCTATTCGGAAATCATGCTTCAGCAACATGACACACTTATCCAATTAGGTAGATTTGGGTAACAGAGTTATGTCCATTGAGTGCAGTGTAAATGTGGGCCAGATACCAACAATAAAGTTGTGTTTGCAGCATTTATTCAAGTATTTTGTATTGGCCCATTTAGCCAGCAATGGGTCCAATTGAACCTGTGAAAAGAGTTGAATTAATCAGTGCCCTCCGAGAAGTGAAAGCTGTTTATTTTCACCGAAGATTTCTGCCGTGTTGGTTCGCTTGCGCTCGGTGTCCGGTCCGAATGCACGCCTACCAATGTTTGTACACTCCAATGTCTACGCCCAGATTTACGCCCAGTTTCGCCCACTTTGAAACCGAGCCCTTATACACGCCCACATGATGCCCATATTACACCCCTATTTCCCGAGGGAATTCGGTGGACATTTGTAGATGGTATTGCTGAGAACGAGTGCGAAGACACTGCGTTGCACATGCGCATTGCGTTGCTTACGCATGCGCAGGTAGTTAAAAATCGCCGTCCGAAAGATTTCGGAACGGACCACACCAACCAGAATAAGGCCCTAAGTTTCAAAAGTGATTTAATGGAGAAGGATAAACAACCAAATCTTCGCTGGGGGATCCGGGCAGCGGGATCAGGGCAGCGGCGGTTGCTAGGACCCTGCCCTGAAGTGGCAAAGCGCTATTAACTGGCAGGGCGGGAAGCGCTGTTGCATTTGAAAAGACTGGCCAGACGCTGATTGGCTGAATTCAGCCAATCAGCGTTCGGCCAGTCTTTTCAAATGCAGCAGCGCTTCCCGCCCCACCGGCAAATAGCGCTAATGGGAAAGATGGTGGCCGGGTGGCGGGGATCTGACCATCCTCGCTGGGGAAGGGGATCAGGGCGGCGGTGGCGGTAGCTAGGAGCCCGAAGCGGCGAAGCACTATTTGTCGGCGGGGGCGGGAAGCGCTGTTGAATTTGAAAAGACTGGCCGGATGCTGATTGGCTGAATTCAGCCAATCAGCATTCAGCCAGTCATTTTAAATGCAGCAGCGCTTCTCGCCCCCCCTGCCGGCAAATAGCGCTTCGCCGCTTCGGGCTCCTAGCTACCGCCACCGATGCCCTGATCCCCCTGCCGGATCACCCAGTGAGGGTGATCAGAACCCCGGCACACGGACCCCCGAAATTAAATTCACTGCTAGCTAGGAGGTGAAGCACTATTTGCCGGCGGGGTGGTAAACGCTGTTGCCTTTTCAAAGACTGGCCGGATGCTGATTTTCTGAATTCAGCCAATCAGCATCCGGCCAGTCTATTCAAATGCAACAGCGCTTCCCGCCCCGCCGGCAAATAGAGCTTCGCCGAATCAGGCTTCTAGCTACCGCCACCGCCCTGATCCCCCTGCCCGGATCCCCCAGCGAGGGTGAGCGGATTCCCGGACCCCGGCCACCATCTTTCCCATTGGGCTGGGCCGGGGGCCCCTAGGTCCTAGGGCCCCCGGGCAACTGCCCATCGTGCCCAATGGGAAAGACGGCACTGATGTGCGCCCCATAGAGAAGTAATTTATTCCTGTCTTCCTGTTTGTTGTTCATAGAGTTATGTGAATCCATAATATTATACAACATACCTTATTATTACTGCATTACTATTTATTTAGTGACATAATGTAATACCTCTATTTTTTGCACCTTTGGTGTCTTCTTCATCTTAAACATATTTTATTTAACTCTCTCTTAATCTGGGTACACACTGATCAATGCTAATGAAGGACAGAAAGATTACTGTTCCATCCTTCATTAGCAGCTATGGCAACCATGGACACCCACATAACTGGCATATGCATTGCCCAATATGCACCAAGGTGAGCAATATGTCAGCCCAATTTGCTGGATTAGATGACATATCATTCACGGTGTACCCAGCTTTATGTGGAACAAAGATACTATACCACTATCCAGATGTTGTTATTGGACAGATCAGCTTTAGGGAGCTATTTTTTTATTATTTGCAGCAGTGCAGGGATTATTATCAGTCAGTATCGTAACAGATGTTTTTAATTTGTAAGAGTAGTACGCTGCTACCTTCCCCATGTCGACCTAATGCTTGTGTCGACCTAATGACCCTGTCGACCTAACCCATGTCGACCTTCAGTCATGTCGACCTTCCTGCATGTCAACCTTCAGTCATGTTGACCTTCATGCATGTCGACCCAGTTGTGTTGACCTAATGCTTGTTGACCTAGTGATCATATCCCTCGTCATCCTCCATACAGTCCAGACAGAGCCAGCTCTAGCCAATTTGATGCCCTAGGCAAGATTTGGGCTGGTGAGGGGACACCACTGCTTGTTACCCATACAGTCTTGTGGTGAGCACGGACACTATGCAATCACTGCCTTTTACACAGTATGCCACACAGTAGTACCCATTATAGTATGCCACACAGTAGTTTTGACAATAAAAACACTAGTCCTGCCTCTAGATCAGGCATAAGCAGAGGGGTGGGGGTGCAATAAAAATCAACTATTACAACAAATAACGAAAACATTTTGTTTATTCTAATGTCTTCATTATAATCCCCCCCCCCCCATGGCCTAAATCTGATCTAGTGGTTATTATTTGTTTATAAAAAAAGACCCAGAACCCAGGGCCATAACTACTGTAGGTGCGTGCCACAAGTACCTCTCCCACAGCGCATTTGCACTGTAGTCGCAACATCTGGCAGCACCACCTGCACTGCAGCCCGCCACCAATAACACACCACTCCTAGCTCCCTGCAGCTGCTGCTCCTCATGACAACAATTTAAAATGTGGTGCTGGCCACCTGCCTTTCAGAGTTTGCGGACCGGCAGCTGCAATTAGCAATTCGCAGCCGGACCACGCACTCCGATTGGCTCACGAGCCAGTGTCAAATTTGAAATTTCAACTCAGCATCTCTTCATGCTTCCATTTTCTCTCCTGCCCATCTTCAGTAGCAGCAGTGGAGGCGGGATGGACTGTATTGCATGGTGAGCAGTACTGGGGGAATACTACAATGGGCATTACTCTGGGCATTGTGTAAGGGGCACTAATTGTGGCATTATGAGTAATCGGCACTACTGGGAGCATTATGTGTATTGGGCACTACTGGAGCATTATGTGTAGGTAGGAGTACTGGGGTCATTGTGTGGCATAATGTATAATTCCCATTACAGTGTGTGGCATCATGTGTAATTGCCATTACGGTGTGTGGCATAATGTGTCATGGGCATTGCGGTGTGTAGCATAATGTGTGTTATGGAACTGACAGCACCCAGGGAGGCACTGCCCCATGTCCCCTCATACCCAGCACCCAGAGCAGAATCCCCCACAAAGATCAGCATCCAGGAGAGCACACTGCAGGCCCAGCATCCAGAGGGGCACTACACCACACATAGACTCAGTACTTTTGAGAACACCACCAGTCCTGGCAGCAAGCAAAGTACACACACACATACACCTCAACCCCCCCCCCCAATGGCTCTGTTTTGTGGGGTGTCAGCTTACCTCCACCTCGGGCAATGTGGGAGTGCAGGTGCTGGACAGGAGACCTCCTGCTCTTGTTCCTATACTGCTCCCTCTGCTCACAACACGAGCTGTCCCCGCAGTGCCACTGCTGAGGCAGGGGGCGAGAGATACTACTCTCCTGAATGCTGCGCATCTCCTCCTGCTCCCTGGCCACCACAAGTCTTGTCCTGAAGCTGCACGCCGGCCGCCATGGGTCTCGTCCTGGTTGCCAGCCGCTGCGGGTCTCCTCCTGCTCCACAGCCGCTGCGGATCTCCTCCTGCTCCACAGCCGCCGCAGGTCTCCTCCTGCTCCCCGGGTCATGGGTCTCCTCCTTCTCCCTGGCCACGGGTCTTCTCCTGCTCCATGGCAGCTGCGTATCTTGACCTGCTCCCCCCATGTTGCATGCCAAGTAGCTCCGAATCAATCATGGCATATTTGCTCCAAAACTGACCCTAGGTTAGGCTTGGGACGCTCCTAGGCATTCCAAATGCCCTATGTAATTGCCTAGGTTGCCTATACCCAGGTCCAGACCTGTTTTCCTGTCGTTTTGAGCTGCAGTGGAAAGCTTTATCCAGCATGTACACCTTAAAGCAGCATTCTTTGGACTGGTCTACTTGGTAAATGGTATATATACATACAGTTACACACACACACACACACACACACACACACACACACACACACCAAAGTGGTGGCACTGCGGACAGAGAAATAAAACTCATAGCTCTATTATGTGACATCTACTGTAGCTGTATTGAGGGCAACCAGCACACAAGCCTATGGGAGTTATCCTGAGTGTGGGACCTGCAAATAGATATATATGGACTGGCCAACAGGGGTACTGGGAAAACTACTGGTGGGCCACACCCCATCCCCTCCTCCTCCTTTTTTACTGTATTGAACTATGGTGTATTCTCTACAGTGCATTATTCTGGACCATTTTCATGCATGCACTAGCAGTATTTAATATATATATATTATCACATACCTGCAGGAACCCTCCTTTGCAGTTTGGACGTGTGCAGTTTGTACACGTCCATTCCTCACGAAGGGGGTCTACTGGCTATGAAGAACTTCCTTACTGAGAACTTGGATAACTGCGCCTTCGACCACAACTTATTCCTTACATTGTTGAAATTGACTCTGAGTAGAAATTATTTTCTCTTCGATGGGGAGTTCTACATCCAGCATAGGGGGTGTGCCATGGGATCTTCTGTGGCACCCTCCTATGCTAATGTATTTATGTTTTCAGTTGAATTTGCTTTATTCCTCTCCGACCCGTCCACTAGGGGACATATTTTGATGTACACCAGGTACATTGATGATGTGTTCCTGATGTGGACGGGTGGAGAGGAGCGTTTTGTACAGCTCATGGCCACCACCAATACCAACAGCCCATTTATTAAATTTACCTACGCCTACAGCACGGAGTGCCTACATTTCTTGGATGTGGCGGTCCAAGTACGTGATGGTATTTTACATACGGAGGTATATAGTAAGCCAACAGACCGCAACACCTTGTTGCGATCCTCCAGTTACCACCCTGCACCCCTCAAGAAAGGCCTGCCACGCTCACAAATGATCAGGGTGGCAAGAATAACCAGCAACCCTGATCATAGAGCTAAAGGTCTAGATGCGGTCATAACTAAATTCAGAGACCACGGGTATTGTGAACGTGAGTTGTTAATAGCCAAACAGGAGGTGATGTTAATGTCCAGAGAAGAATTACTGAAACCCTCGCATAGGAATCAAGAGAAGGTCATTCCTTTTGTATGTGATTACTCTACTGTGCATCCTATTGTCCAGCGGGCAACCAAGGCCCTATGGCCTATAGTGAGCACAGATAAGGACCTGCCTGTCTTTAAAAATCAACGCCCCATCCTAGCCTACACTAGAGGCAGGAACTTGAGGGATAGATTAGTTAAAACCGACATCACTGGACTAGGTCAAAGTATCCCGCCTAATACCATCTTTAAACCACCTGGATGTTACAGTTGTAATAACTGTATTACCTGTAAATTACTTACTCCGTGTAAACAATTCAGACATCCACATGGCCCCAAAATTTATGATGTAAGGTTTGTACTCTCTTGTAACTCCACTCACATGGTCTACATTATTATCTGCCCATGCGGCCTGCACTATGTAGGACAGACATCGTGTAAATTCAAACAACGCATGGCAGGACATAGGTCCTCTATTGGTCTAGCACTGGGAGGTCGTGAAATTGACCAACCAGTGGCTAGACATTTCAAAGAGGCAGGCCATACTCTTGAATCCTTGTGCTACTTTATGAGCGATCACGTACCCAAATCACTCAGGGGAGGTGATCGATCTAAAGTGCTTCTTAAGAAAGAGTCACAATGGATCATCCGCTTAGGCACTACTAGCCCAGGCGGATTGAATGAGAAAATTAATTGGAACAGCCTTATATGAAATACGGTGTCCTCAGTGTTAATGCTGATGTTTTAGTGGCTGCTATCATAGTTCCCCCACATTGAAGAGGTCCCCATAGGTTGTTATAGATGGGGGTTATGGATTTGATATATCCATGTATTATTACTGTGGTCTCATGGTTATTGTTGTATGTATTTGTTTTTGTTATTTTTATTTTTTATTTTTTTCATTGTTTTGTTTCACCAATTTCGGTTGGGATTACATCTGGGATCCGTGTTGGATTTAAGAATTATGTTCTGGTAGAATTGCTGGGCATTTGCCCAGTCTGCCTTTTCTTTGTATTATTTGTTGTATGTCAATAATTATTTGTGTTTTGTGTAGGACTCAGTCTGTAGTACCGATGCTGTGCCAGGAGATGTCAGCACCAACGCGCGGAGTAGCCCAGACTGACTTTCTGTGTGGAATGCAGGAACACAGAGTTTTGGAACGCACGAGAGTGCGCTCCAGCTTCCGGGTGCCGCAATCCCGGAAGTGACGTCTGTAGAGCTTCCGGCGGGATGTACGGCGGTGCCGGTTGGCGTGGGAGCAGACGGAGACCCTGGGGGGTACATATATGGGTAAGTTTACACTGCACCTTTGCTTCTCTCTTGTGTGTATTGCCCTGAAGACGGGGGACACCCCGAAAGCGCTAGGCGCTAGAATACACATGTTTTTTATCACTATATTGTGTTGAGCCTTTTTTCTTTGGAGTGCCGCCCCCTACGCGGATTGTATATATATATATATATATATATATATATATATATATATATATATATATATACGTAGGGGCTGTGGCACTGGGACTTAACATCACAAAACAACGCATAGCCACTGTGGAGTGAAACGTCAACTAACCCCGCAGTGGCTACGTGTCATTTTTTGATGTGAAGTCCTGAGTGCCGCGGCCCCTACGTACATGTAACCAGTACAGTGTTAACTGTAGCTCTACCGAGGGCACTGGGCAGGTTACCCCAATGGAGTGCCAGCAGCTACAGCACATATAAATATATAGATATATATATTTATTAAGACATTGTAGGGGCTCTGTAAACACTCAATTAACTGATATTAATAAATAGTGGAGATTTAGTTCATGAATTGGTCAATGCATTTAAGCCTGCAGCCCCCTTCACTACTTTTCTGCAGGTCCTAACACTATCGCTCAAAATGGCTACAATACACATAGCTATGACATTAATGTTTGATTCCAGGCATGCTATCTGGTCTAAAGCTCACAGCAGACTATGCTTTTAAAGGTGAGCAGTTACCAACACACCTGTCACTAATCATCTAGGGAAGTGGTTAACATAAGCTATGAAATATAGGTTAAAATAGGGAGCATGAGAGAATGTGACCACAATAAGACTAATTAAAAAAATTAATCTAATAAACAATATATACACTAAACATCGGCACTCACCTTTCCTAGTTTTGGGGTGCTCTATCTTTCTGCACCTTGATAAAGAGGCTCAATGCCTCAAAACTTTGGGAACCTATCCAGTCTCCTGGTTGTTCCTCTTTGTATGTGACGAGTGCCGCCGTTACCCAGTCCCTATATATATATATATATATATATATATATATATATATATATATATATATATATATATATATATATATATATACACACATTGGAGAAACCGCACACAATACTGGTACAACTGGTAGGGTGCCGGATCACATAAGTAGTTGCATATGTACCGGATCTACACAAGGCAGAAAGTGGTCCGCACACCAATTTTGCAAGAAAAAAGCAATTTATGAATAAAAAAGCAGTTCAAAGCACATGGCAACATATTAGAAAAACATTTCAAGGAAGGTGCAGGTTACTTATCGTGAGTCCATCGCTGCTAAATATGGCGTTTTAACAGGACACCCGTCACCACCTCATAGCATGATACCCGACAGCCTGTTTCGGTGGTGCTACCACCTTTATCAAGGGTACAAAGCATACTAAATCTGCTGCCAATAAATAGAGCATATGGTGGTGCCAAAATCATTCAAACATACCTCACCTGATGACACTCACGCCTATGTTCGAAGGTAGCTACGGGACCATGGAATGCAGGAAGCCTCAGTGGAACGCACATCCGCTTCTGGTCCAGGTCCACCACAACACAGCCCAGACATATAATGCACAAAAGAAAATATGCTGCGTAGTTCGCAAGTGGCACCGTCAACGTGACCGCAAACTGTGGTCCAGCGCCAAATACACCATCGGTGCACATTGCACCATCCATCAGTCGGGTCAGCGGACACTCCGTCACTTCCTGCTGAATGGAACGCAGAGTCTGGCCGTAAAACGCACGGCCATGACTCCAGCTCCACTGAAGTTACGCTGATGGGCTCTCTGTCAATCACTGCTCCGTGGAACGCACAGAGTCCGGCTGTGGAGCGCACAGCCATGACACTGGCCCCACTAAAGCTATAATCGACCAGGGCAATGTCGATAAACCAAGAACATATCGGGCTAGCAAGGTAGTCAGTCTATGTGAAGGGGAGGATTTACTGTATGGTGTCGATGATGGTGTCCACCAATACCGTGTTTCCCCGATAATAAGACACTGCCTTATTTTTTTTTCCGCAAAAAAAAAAACATCATAGGCCTTATTTTCGGGGTAGGGCTTATTTTAAAGTATCATGCCCCCAGTCCTTCTTACACAGCCCCCATTCCTCCTTTTAAAGTAACATGCCCGAGTCCTTCTTACACAGCCCCCATTCCTTCTTTTAAAGAAACATGCCCGAGTCCTCCTTACACAGACCCCATTCCTTCTTTTAAAGTAACATGCCCGAGTCCTGCTCCTCACCAACAATACAGCACTTATCAGTTCTTCTTCTTCTTGTTTTCCACCTGCGCCACTGCTCCCTCTGTGTACAGCAGCCGCGTGATGTGCACAGTGACGTCACGCGCTGGGCGCAGTGCATCCCTGGGACCGGGAGCTGCAACAGCTTCTACGGTATAGTAGAAGCCTGTACAATCAAGGCAGCGGTGAAGGGGGTTAGCGGGGGTGGAGATGGAGTTACAGAAGTTAGTCTACCCACCCTTTTGATAGGGCTTATTTTCGGGGGAGGTCTTATTTTGGACCAGTGTCCAAAATCTGGGGTAGGGCTTATTTTCAGGGAGGTCTTATTATCGGGGAAACACGGTAGGCCCTAATAGAAACCCACACCATGTGACATTTCTACATCATGGGATAACATATATACTAATCCTGGCCAGGATCTTTTATATATGTATCCAACAAAATGTGACAAGATAGTGTGAATAAGTACACACCCGGTGACACAAAATCTGTGTGCCAAAAGCAATGAAATGGAGTGCCATAAAAATCACTACGCTGAATACAAAATTAATAAGGACTATATCTACACTGTACTGTAATATTGATCTAATATACATCACTGTACTGCAATATTATATACATCAACGAGTAGATGAAATATATGTGCACACGAGTAGTCCCACTACAGAAAGACATTCATATTGAGTTCCTTATTGAGGCCATTAGGTGCTAGGGAATTCAAATTGTATATAAATTCACTCTCCTTTTGTAGTAAGGAGAGATGCCTTCTCTCTTGGGAGGTTTAATTTGATATAGAGGCATGAATTTAAAGTCCCGCATCGTATGGACCGCCTCAACAGGTGGAGTGGTTTGGTCACGGATCAACATAGCCTTCTTAATTGATGAGCGATGCATCCCTATCCGCTCCTTGAGCATCCAAATTGTTTTCCCCCACATAAAGATCTTGACATGGATAGACAATCACATAGATGATAAATTTGCTGTCAAAATTCATCCGATGTTTGAGTTTGAACTTAGTACCAGTCTTAGAATTCAAAAAGGTGTTGCCTGTTATCATATGCTGGCAAATGACGCATCCGCTGCATCTGAAAGCACCAATATATATAGATGAAGAGCGCAGATACTTTGGGTGCCAGTCAGTTCCCAAGTGGGAAGAATATACAGCTGATAGGAGACGGCACTCCAAATATTGTACAACTGGTTAAATGCAGCAATAATGAATGCCAAAACACAAGCTTTGTGCCAACGTTTTGGGCGCAATGCCCTTTCTCAAGACAAGACAATATATATATATATATATATATATATATATATGGTAATTGGGAGATTCGGCACTCCACTTACTGAGTTCAATGTGCCCCGGGTGCCTTCAGAGGAATACACACTCGTAAAGAAGAAAAGCTGCGTCACTCCAGGGGTCTTGTACAACTAAATTTTAGTAGTTTTCAAGTAAATACACACATTACAGATACATGTGTATGGTCGACGTTTCGATGCCTACTGACATCTTGCTCACGGCCACATGCATCAATGAGAGTACAGGCATGAATAACCGCACGGCGGCGGACACAAGAATATATACTAACATCAGCCAGCGTGTTCACTGCGACAGCCGGTAACGTGCAGCGTTCTCTCCTCCCGACGGGGCAGAGTCCACTGCTGATGACGTCATCTCTGACTGCTGCTAGGCAACGCAGCCAGCTAGGACGCCGTCGCCAGCTCCTGCAGCAAACAGCCTGCAAAAGGGGGACATCCATGAAATAACAATGTTGGCTAGAAACATATGATATCATACAAACTAACACATTCTAAATAGCCGGCAACCACCATGCATAAACTGCCGTATTAGTATTGTATTCTTTATTAGAAAAGCCGGCTATTTAGAATGTGTTAGTTTGTATGATATCATATGTTTGTCAAAAAATCAGGTTTTTTTTCTGTGAAGGGGCATGTTATTTTTATTCATGTGCTTATAGCACATGAATATATATTTAATAAAAAAAAAAATTAATTTTTTTTTTTTTTTACACAGTGCAGCCAGCAGGGGGCCGGAGCGCTCGAGCCGCTCATTAGATATTCATATATTCACTGCACCCGATCGTTAATATACATGATCGGGTGCAGTGAATACTGGGTCCCCCGCTTGCTATAGGGGGGGGCAGCCTGTGCTGCCTGGGTCCTGGGGAGCCCCCCTCCCCACCACATTCCTCTGGAGCAGCCAGGGAGACTTTAATCTCTCTGGCTGCTTCCGTCCCCCGGCTCCCTGAAAGCTCCCTGCCGCGGACACTCGTCCGCTGCAGGGGTTAAGACTCACCGCGAGTGGCGGCGAGCATCAGCCACATTGAATAGTGGATAAAGTGCCGTGACGGCGAATCTCCAAACATGGAGAATCTCCGCAAAAACACGGAGAGTGCATGGAGAGCGAAATAAAACGCTCTCCATGCACGGAGAATTTTCTCATTGAATACTGCCCTCTTTCAAAAGAAGCAGCATTTAATGAAGAATACCTAAGAGAATCTGAAACATGAAGTACAGAACACCAACATTTGTGCATAAACTGAATTAGATCACTTGGCTGCTGCAGTTGCAAACACCATAATTACAATTCATATGGAAACAGAGGAGCTATTTTTAAAGGCTAAAATATTAAAAGTTTGACACTAAAATAGATATATAAGGGTATTCCAGATTTTCTGAAATCATACTTTCCTTAGTGTAGATCCAAACTTTTTAAAATGTCACAAAATATTAAAATGCCAAGGCCAGAACAGAGCGTATTCCTTAAATGCTGGATCACTGACCAAGAATAAGTACTATATTACATTCAAGATTGCCTCAATGTCCCTCATGCTACTTGCACATTGAATAAAACATTCCTAAGTAAACTCTTCCTTTGTAAAAATGTTTTTTTTTTTCTTACAGGATGGCAGTGTACCATTGTTTTTTGTTGCATGATGGCAGTGTACCATTGTTTTTTGTTGCATGATGGCAGTGTACCATTGTTTTTTGTTGCAGAGTGGCAGTGTACCATTGTTATAGATGTAGGGCTAGATGTATCAAGCTCCAAAAGTGATAAAATGGAGAGTGATAAACAACCTGCCAATCAGCTCCTATCTGCCATTTTTCAAACCCAGCCTGTAACATGAGAGATAGGAGCTGATTGGCTGGTTGTTTATCCCTCTCCATTTTATCACTGTTTGAAGCTCGACACATCTGGCCCTAAGGGTCTAATCTAGGGAATGATTCCGTTTTGTTCACTAGGCTGCATATGTTTGCACCGTAGCGAACATGTAAATGCTGCCCGTCTCTGTGCCGAATGCCCATCCCCCCACCAATGAATCCCTTCACTAGCATGTGAGGGGATGTGTACACTAACGCATGCCCTTGCATGTGGCCGCACAAAGGAAAAATCAATTGATGGTCGCTCACCATCTAATGATTTTTCTGCCTATCGTAGATAACAGTCAGTCTACATGTAGGGCCTTATTCTGGTTGGAGCGGCCGGGCCGTACGCGCACGTCCCGGGGTTTTTAATGATCTGCGCATGCGTACATTCGCTAATGCGCAGGCGCGAACACTCCACAACGCTCACGGACGGGTCTCTACGTGCGAAAAAACCTGTACGCGAGTGTACGGGCATTTGGGGGAGGATAGGGGCGTGATGAGGGGAGCGGCCGAAATAATGAGGGAAAATGGGCGTAAATATGGGCGTACACGGGGGTGTGCACCAAAAATGAGCGGTGCTACTACCGCACGATCGACTAAAGCACCGTTCATTTCGGACACAAAACAGGCGGCCGCCAACCGCCATCTCAAACCACCCCTACAGATACCGCATGCCAGCGTGCGCCTGGGTTTGCTAATTTACGCTGATTACTACTCAAACACATACACCTGAATGTAATAACCAATGCTGCAGTCTATTAAGTCAAAACCATGATTTCACTACCTGCAAGCCACACACAGCACTCAAACACATTGGAAGCTTATCTTTCTATACTTCTCGACATTTAAAGGTTTGTTTAATTTAAGGTAAGAATCTTTGTAAGACCTGCTTATATATGCTAAGGTAGGTATTTGTTAAACAGTTAGACACATTCACTACGTGCTTTCATAGACTTTACACAGTAGCACACTCAATCTACACAAGTCGACATGTGTCAACGTGTTCACTCTAATACAAACATAGGTTTTGTATTTATGATACAATAACATAAACCACATCTAACACCTACAAAGGATGTTTCAGCAATGTTTTAAGCCCATGGCCACTATTTTGCACATTAATTAATTCAATCAATTAATTAATTTTCATAATTATAGTTGAAAGGCAAGATTTGCAGGTCCATATATGTGAAGGGTATGTCAGCGTACACGGACGTACGCTCACTCTCACGAGCGGTGACATAAGCTGACTTTTCTATTGAAAACAATAGGGACCCGTCCGTGCAAGCTGGCGTACGCTCAGATAGCCGCAAGAAGTCGGTGGGAAGACGGCCGAGAGACGTCCGTAAACGGTGGTGTACGCTCAATTGTGCGCCAGTTGTCGGAGTGTAAGGGCTGGCCCGTCCGTGTACGTTGGCGTACGCACATTTGTACGCCACTTCCCTTCGACGTTGTTTCTGGCCGTACGTATGCGGCTGAGTTGTGGGTGGACTTAACCCCAACGGCCGCGTGCGGATAGCGTACGTTAATAGCGAACGTACGCACGTTTGGCCGCTCCGATCAGAATAAGGCCCCCAATCTTTGTGGGAAATGGCCAAAATTGGGTTTGGGCGCTGACGTCATGGGACATCACCTACCCCACACAGGCATCAACACGCCTGCGTTCCCAGGGGAATGTTCCCCTGCTGCCGCATCCTGCCCACCCCACCCCATCCCTCCCCACCCCATCCCTCCCCTCCGGCGAGTGTGGAACTCGCTGAAGCCGTGTGCTCCCAGGGCTTGCCCATGCACATATCCACGCATGCACAGGCCTCAAACATCAAGGAAGGGGACGAATTTGGACCCAAACAAACATGTCTGAATCAGCCCCTATATGTGATAACATTGAGAAATGCAGAAACAGCAGAAGTATTTTTTTTGTCAGTTTTTAATTTCTGATTTTGGAGCTTTCAGAATGATATGCCACACTTATCATATCGGCATCCACAGCTACTTACTGTATTACAGGTGGATAGTATGTACATTGCTGTGCTGTTATAACTAACAGCTGTTAGTGTGAAAATAAATAAAGCTTCATCATTTGAAAAAAAAAAGGAAAATATCATTGCATTGCTGCCCTAGACGTTTCACTTATCTCCATTTAATTATACATGTAGTATACATCTGTCACACTTGTCTAATACAGGAAATTAATAACTGCAAAGCAGCGTTTTAGGTTGAATTTCACATAATATGTATTGAGCTGTAATCTCCTGTCAAATCAGCGTATCATCTCTTCCATCAGTATGTGAACCTGTTCCTGGCTAGTGAAAATGTTTAATCTGATAAGATACAAATGCTCTTTGATTTTGACAGAGGTCTTTCCCAGTGGCAAAGGTGTCTAATAAATGGTAATCCAGTGACCTGAACTATTGAAGATGTTTACATAGCTCAACTTCAAAGTGGCCCAACAAGCTCCTATTGATTACAGTTCATTCCACTAAATGGTCATGGGTATAACCAACACTTAAGGCATCTTAAAATTATTTGAACAAAATTTTCAAACATTATCATGTAAATCTAATAAATAAACCAACATATACTGTAATTGCACATGTAAACATAACATCTGTCTCGTATATTCATACATATGTGCATACTGTATATAATGTATGTTTTTCAAACCTACTGGATAGGTCAAAGTAAACCTCTTTCTATCACTATTAATACTTTACTGGCTATTTATAACCTGCAGGGCTGTTGGAATGGACGGGTAAACCAATTGCATTGGGGACTCCAAACCAAGCTTGCACACTAGTTTGTAAATAAGCATGGTATCTTAAGGTCCAGGCGTGGCATGGGATATGACCTATGGTGATGCAGCAATGTAATATCACAAGTCATGAAGTCTCATGCCGTCCCACCTACAGTAATGCTGCAGAAAGTGGCACTGGAGCACTTCTCTTCTGCATTGCAACTAACATCAGATAAGTCTTCTGTACAAGATGGGTCAACAAAAATGATTTTTTTTTAAATAATAATAATAATTATTATTATTATTATGGTACTTGTGTAGTTTCACGGCGCCACCACGCCCACACTCTGTGTTTACACTTTCTTTGAAACTTTGCAGCTTGCCAGACTGCACGCGCTCACTCTGTGTTTACTTTTACTCTGAAACTTGGTAGCTTGCCAGACTGCTTTACTGTACTAAGCTAGCGCACGCTCACTCTGTGTTTACTCTGTGTTACTGTACTAAGCTACGTTTTCGGCGAAATAGCATCTAGTTTTTAGCGTAGTCAGAAACAGTGTCTAGTTGGCCGTAGTCAGAAGTCGGGCCTGATTTCCCCTGCAGCTCCCTGGGAGGGGGACACACGATTAGGCACTTGATTTGCCAAGTTTTGCATATGATAAATCGCGTGGATTTATCATGTGCAGTCCCCGGGGAGCTGCAGGAGGGAGCCGTGCAGAGGACGTCAGCGGGCGGGGGATGCCGGCGAATAGAGAGCCAGGCAAAGGGAGCAGGGGGAGGCTGCGTAGGGAGCTGGGCAGGCAAGGAAGCTGTTGCGGTGCCAGCAGGAGCAGGCCGCCGGGCAGTGGAAGACGCTGGCTGCCGGGCAGCGGCGGGAGGGGCAGAGAACTTGAAAAAAAAAAGCTTTTTACAGATGACTAGAAAGCCATTAATTGGCTGAGACCTCTCTCAACCAATCAGCGCTTCCTCACCTGCCCGGCTCCCTACGCAGCCTCCCCCTG
This sequence comes from Crinia signifera, assembly GCF_055691185.1. Lineage (NCBI taxonomy): Eukaryota > Metazoa > Chordata > Amphibia > Anura > Myobatrachidae > Crinia > Crinia signifera. Next base: position 178,887,231 of record NC_139220.1, read on the forward strand.
CTCCCTTTGCCTGGCTCTCTATTAGCCGACATCCCCCGCCCGCTGCTGTCCCCTGCATGGCTCCGGGGCCAGGTTGCACATAAGATTTAGCAAATCCTATGTGCAGCCTGTCTGACCTCCCGACTCCGACCTGATGCGCACGGGACCGCACATCGGGTCGGACGGGATGTCTACAAGTTCGATTTGGGCCGATTTCACATCCCAATTCATCTGAATCGTGAAATCGTGCCCAAATCGCATAGTGTTTGCGGGCCTTTAAGGTTTGACTGTGGCGTATGTCCCCTGCATGACATACTTAGCAGTCTTTTAAATACAATGGGATTATTAACTAGCTGTACATATATTACACTATTATGTAATAGCTCACAATATATGTGAAATTTACCAAGATGGGAGTTCTATTTCACATGGGATGTTGCCATGGGCAACCAATCAGAATCTACTTATTTAGTTAGCACATTTTAGATGATAATAGATAGTATCTGATTGGTTGCCCATAGCAGCATCCCATCTGAAATAGAACTCCTATCTTAATATATTTCCCTTATTTGTAACAGTCCCCATTTTTTTATCTGGATGTTCTAAATTATTTTCACCTAAATTTGCAAAGCTAAAATAACAATTTTTAGCATTTTACTTGCTACAAGCCTGTCCCTGCAAAGAGCTAGAAGTCGAGTAACAGGGTGGATGTACAGTATGATAAGACATCATGATCACATCACATTGCAAATACAGTATTGATGGAGACTGGAAGCTACTCAAGGAGCCAAGAAGAGGATGGCTGATTTCTTCGTCTCAGTCTGCCCCATGTTGGAGGTTAGTGTGTTGCACTAAAAAGGAGATTCAGCTACTTACTGGTACTGGTAACATTTACAGCAGAAGAAGGATAAGAAAAATCAAAGGACATTTTAAAACAGAATATACATTTTGGGTAACATAATGGTCATATTTGCACTGCAAAAGAAGGTAACCTTGCTTTTGAAAACTCATATAAGAATAACGCAATGCCTGCAATAGGCATGTAGTGGGTTAAACATCCCAGTCTGTGTGTCACTTGGGTAGCATGTGACTCAGGGATCCAATAAGGTTAATGGGTCTGGCAGGGTTAGCTGGGATATCAGTAGCAGGAAGGGGAGGAGGCTTCCTCTTCTTCCTGCAGAATTTTACCGCCCTCCCTCCCCTTTTGCTTTATTAGAGGGTGGTGGGTTTCATCGCGTTAGCTGATAGGTGGGAAAGAATGGCAGGTTTATTCAAATTAGCTTGCATTATGTGTTGATGGTACGTATATGGCTTGTTTCGGTGCACTCACCTCTCATTGACTTAGGCCATCGCTGGATCACCCCTTCGGGGGCAGTGACCCCACCCGGGCGGGTGGGTAATCAATGCAGTAGGGTAGAGTGGATACCGCTTGTTTGAGTTTAGGCCAGTTACATTTGTAGTTTGGGGTGTTTTCAGTTATACCCCTTTTACACCGCCGAAAAATCTGGGTCAGCTGCGGGTCAGACCCGGATCATCGGCGGTGTAAATGGGGTATATCCGTGTCCATTTACACGGGTCCTCTACCCAGGTCCTGACCTGGGTAGAACCCGGATAGGACCCGTGTAAATGGCGGTGTAAATGGTCCCGCTGCAGGTGCGTGCAGCACTGGGGAAGATGTGCCCAGCTGCTGCGGGAGGAGGGGGGTCCCTGCGGCTGCTGAGGGGAGGGGGGTACCTGTCCTGAGCTCAGCGGAGGGGATGATGTGCGCCACTGCTGTACCATCCCCCATCAGCCGGTCCCTGCGGCGAATGGACAGTCAGTGTCGGTGGTCCCTCCAGCGCATAGGAACTAGTACTAGTTCCCATGCACCAGAGGGACCCCCGCCACTGACTGTACATTCGCCGCAGGAACTTCGCGGCTGCGGGGAGTGGTACAGCAGCGGCGCACATCATCTCCTCCGCTGAGTGAGCTCCGACCTCAGGCTGACAGGTACCCCCCTCCCCTCAGCAGCCGCAGGGACCCCCCTCCTCCCAGCACCCGGGGACAGCACTCCCCATCTACCCCTTAAAAAACACTGTACCTGGGTCAGCCCTGCTTTAAATATTATACGGTCTCTACACGGGTCCTGACCGTGTTCTACCCAGGTCAGGACCTGGGTAGAGGACCCGTGTAAATGGACACGGCTTCACCCCATTTACACCGCCGCAGATCCGGGTCTGACCCGCCGCTGACTCGGATTTTTCAGCGGTGTTAAAGGGGTATTACATGCTAGAGGAACACATAAGACATTGGGATGTTTATATAAAAAGTATGTAAAACAGGGTAAAACAAGTCTAATTTTACCAAGCGCACAGTCATTTTCAGTTAACTTGTAATATAAACTGATTTCATCTAAAACAATTCCATTTTTGTCTTTACTTGTTGTACTGCTGTACCATGGCCTCAGTTATTGCTTGCTGCCTGCCAATTATCTCCAAATTGCAAAATCTAGCTATTGTCAATTAGTTCTGCATATAAATCATTGTTTTTATGAATGTGTTGTGGTATATAATCATGATTATACTTATAAAATGCATGCACTACATTTTTCAGAGAAAGCATTATTTATTCTCCAAGTACAGTATGCAAGGCTGAAAGAAACTTTTTTCCAAAATGTAAAAAATTAAATACATACAGTATAGTTGACCTTTTAACATTTTGTAAAATGTAAGGGAAAATGTCATAGTGCTATCTAAAACAAACGTTTTCCATGAATCATCAATAACCCAATTAAATGAAAGAAAAAAAAAGTTAAAAGGAATGTGATAACATAAGGAAAAATAAGAAACTGTAACATCTACCTGCCATTACAGTAAAGACATGCATATCTCATTTAATACTGCTGTGTCATCTTCTGCAAAATTGTGCCTCTCTGGTGAAGCCTAACAGGCAGTACATCTGCTCCTTGAATCAGATGGACTTTGCATAGTTTATGCACTTAGTTCATGCATAATTAAGAGTAGGCAACTGCTATATAAGATAATTCAAAGACAAATATAACTTATATGTTTTAATGGCTCATCAGCAAACAATTTTTATTTTACTTTGACTTCCTCTAGCTGAAGTATTTAGGGGTGAATGTGCAATACTCTCATGGGGTAGACACTTTACCCTTGATTGGAGCAAGAGAATGTTGCCAACCCCAATATGTAAAAAGGTGAAGTTCCCCAACCAAAATGAATATATCTGTTATACACATTATTGTTTTTGTGAGTGTGATAACACCTACAAACCTGTGATGTTGGCCACAGCTTTAATGCCTAACATGTCTAATGATCATTATAGGTAGAGCCAGGGGTCAAAGTGAGGGGGAACAGGGTGAAATTGAGTTCCACCACATCTAATGGTGAGATATAAAATTTTAACCTCCACATTGGCCATGCATAGTAATTCTCACAGAAAGCATTCGTTTGCAGGGGATGCCAAAAACCCTACCACTTGTCCTGTCTCTGCCTAATGGGGGGAGGTGGGGGGGGGGGGGGGCGTTTATTAGGTGGCATAGAGAAATGTTTTCCCCCACCTCTCCATGACCACTTTTAGCCCTGGGTAGAGCTGATATAGGAGGTTGCTTATTATTTAAATAAATGTATTATAGCAGATAGTATTGTACAGTCCTGATTCATAACACTTTTCTTTGAAGCAACACTTTTTTTTGTATTGCATGAGACCCGCTCCCCACCGTGTGGAGGGGAGCCGAGTCGGAACTTGGACGGACAGCAGATCCGACCTCTGTCTCAGGTCCGATGTGCACGGGACCACACATCTGACCTTCAATTTGGTCTGATTTCTTGGCCCTATCCATCGGGGTCGGATGAAATCCTCCCAAATCTGATAAGTGTATGGGCACCTTTAGTCCAGGATTGTTTATTTTCACACATGCCGAAATTCTGGGTTGATGCTAATTCATTTGTAAAATCCTGGATATAGCTGCACGTGTGAAAGGGTTATATTATTGTGTTTGCCTGTTTATGGACTTTCATTATTCTTCCTTCTACAACCCATCAACTTTCAGTATCGTGCATAGAAATGCTATATTACATAATACATATTTGTACACATACTTGTATAATAGATTACAGGTTCTTAAGGTCTAAACACAGTAAAAACAATTCATTGATAGAAGGATAACACTTAAATTAAGTTTAGAAATATTCTCTTGGTAGCATGTGATTTACGTATATCCTGTGACCAAATGGTTTTTCATGCAATTTCCTGAGATTGCTTCCATGCACATTAATATAAGCCTCTCTCTGAAATGTATGAATCCTTCAGGAGTTGTTGCATTTGTATTGGTTCTGTTTTCTGTGAATATGCTAAGCTAGGTTAAATTTTCCAAGGTTAACATAATGGCAAGCAGGCAGTTTTTATTACATTGGGCAGGCACAATAAGCAGATAAACTATGTAGCAGGTGCATATGTTCGCAAAAAAAAAAATGGGAGTAAATGCTTTGATTTTTTTTCTTTTTAATAAATAAAACTTCCAAAGAGGAAAACATCAAAGTGATAAAGAAAATAGCAGTATTTGAAGTTCTTATTGGCTCTCTTACAGCAGTTGAAGGGCATGCAACTGTTCACACCTCTTTTCATTCCTGTGGACCATGCTTATGATAACTTGCATTTCAAAATTGTACTGCTAACACTTTGTTCCCTTTTGGCTTGTTTTTGGAGAATTAACCACAGTGCAATGTTACAATGTGCAGCAGTTATGGGGTATGAGTACAGTCCTTTATCTGAAATTGTTATATATATATATATATATATAGGTACAGGGCAATGCCGGCACTCCAGTCCTCTTGCGTCTTAGGTGCCTGGTGCCTTCGCTGAGCGGGCAGCTGCGCTGGACGCTGGATGCAGGCGGGGGGTATAGCGCGGCACTCAGGGCGGAATGAAATCAAACAACAGGAGCCATACCTTGCGGTTGACGTTTCAGCCTTTCGGCTTTTATCAAAACAGCTAACATAGCTGTTTTGATAAAAGCCGAAAGGCTGAAACGTCAACCGCAAGGTATGGCTCCTGTTGTTTGATTTCATTCCGCCCTGAGTGCCGCGCTATACCCCCCGCCTATATATATATATATATATATATATATATATATATATATATATATATCTATATCTATATAGACATATATATATATATCTATATATCTATATATATATATATATATCTATATATCTATATATCTATATATATAGTAGAAACAGAGAGCACTCACCAGTCTTCAAGCAGTATGATGCAAATAAAAAACTTTTAATACATCACCAAAGTCTCAGGCATAAAGTCGACGTTTCGAGCCATGCCGGGCTCTTTGTCAAGACACAAGGACAGGTTGGGTCACAGCCCCAGAATGTGATTCACCATTAACATATACACAATATATATAGACCAGAGACAGGAAGTGCCCACTGCAATCAATAATCCAATCACAGTACTAAATCATACTGAACAAAGTGCATTATGGAGTATATATGCGCTGCGCTACAGCAAAAGAAGCATAATCAGCATAACTTACTTTCATCAAAAATGTATGGTGGCGCGATAAGCAGAAGTCCTCAAAAACGTATTGTAAACCCGGCGTGCGTTCCACTGTGCTGGAACGCACATACCGGAAGGAGCTTCACCCAATAGGGAGGCAGCGCGTCACACGCAGCTGCCGCATAATGAGAAAACTTGCATGGACATTTAGTCAGCCGGAGGCTGCATCACATAGCCCATAGATACCACTAAACAATCTGCTAGCGCCTTAGCGCATGCGCACAAGGTGCGTTCCACTCGGAAGTGCTGGAACGCACAACCATTATGGTTGGCTCAATGTAAAAGTGCAATCACGTCTATCCGTATAGACTTACATGGACATTCAGTCAGCCATAGGCTGCATAGCGTAGCCCATGGATACCGCTAAACAATCTGCTAGCGCTGTAGCGCATGCGCACAGGGTGCGTTCCACTCAGAGGTGCTGGAACGCACAGCCATTATGGTTGGCTCAATGTTAAAGTGCAATAACATATATCCATATAGTATTCTAATCAAATGATCGGTGTGAGCAATTAGCTGTCTCTGGTGCACAAAAAAGAGAACAAGGAGATGCATTTAGAGTTAAGACAAACAACAAAAAGCACACTGATTAAAAACCATATGGAAGTCAGACAGGCAGCCCACTGTGGATCAAAAGACCTCTCCCAGTGTACAGTCCGTCATGGCTCCCCCATTAAAAAAGAGAACAATCGGAGTCCTGGCGTAACAAATCACAAGGGACAAAAACAATACTGTGTGACACGGACCACCAAGGTCCCAAGCTTAGTGGGCATCTGTCTGGAAAAGCGAAACATATTAGTATAACCTATATTAGAGAGGTAAGTATTCAGATTACTCAGCAGAGAAAGAATACTAAAGAAAAATATTCATATGGGTTTTCTCATTAAGGCCCCTTGGGACCACTGTATCCAATCGATGGATCCATAGGGCCTCTTTTTTCAAGAGCATCAGTCCTCGATCACCACCCCTCGGGGGTGGGGGACCCAATCGATGGCCATACACCTTAATGTAGATAGTTGGTGCCGTTATATATATATAGTTCCACGTGTAGACCGCACTCACACTTAATTTCAATAACGCGGGGTGCCAGATAAAGGAGACACGTGGATTTCACCAAAATCTTTTGGGCTAGGCGAGTGCCTGACATTCCACACCAAAATAGGTGTGGATACACCCCGGATTATATATATATATATATATATATATATATATATAGATATATGTACAGTCGTCTGCGGCACTGGGGACTATAAATAACTCACACAACAACCAAAGTTATTTATAGTCCCCAGTGCCGCAGACGACTGTACACATATTCATTTGTCCGGCGCGCTGGACTCTGCTAATGGTATGGGGCCATAACTAATAAGGAGCTGAGTGTCGACTACCCGTATCTTTATATATATATATATATATATATATATATATAAATATATATTAAAAAGAGCTAGAAATTGTTTCTGATTGTTCTATAACGTATGGAATGGAGCATACACACGGTGTGATTTCTGCCCATTTTTGAAGTGATCTATCTACTTCACTTTGAATTTTAGCACATATCACCCCTTCTGTAATTCCCATAGCGATGGGGATGCGCAGTCCTGTGCGTTGCTATCACCGGCTCAGACCATATTAGCATGCAGAGTAAATCTAGTGAAATTGGAACAGCATTAAGTTTCACTGAATGATATTCCACACAATTAAATATAATGAAAAATATATTATAAACAAATTAGATAACATTTAATTAAAGCATAATGGTAATCAACCCTATAAAACAGAGCAAGACATGTATGTGTGTGTGTGTGTGGGGAGCAGTGTGTGGTACTGTATATGTATGTATGAGGGGATCAGTGTCTCTGGGCGGCACTCACTCATCCAGCACCTGCTGCAGGGACACACTGCTGCTGCTGGGATCAGACACGGCGTCCCCCAGCCTCCTGTCAGTGGCAGTGCTCAGGCCACCATACACATAACCTCCGGCTGGGTGTTTGCACCACCCCTATCACCCCCCCTCCCCGGTACAGGTCACTGGGCTCCGTAACTTCGGGGAGATCACCAGCGCCGTGGCTACTCACTTTGACGGCACCAGAAGTAAAGAGGACAGCAGCAGCGCAGGGAGGATGTGCACTGCTGGTGCACCGTGACCTTGGACTTCTGGCAGTAGCAGCTCCGTCCTTCTCACTTGTGTATAAACTGAGGAGTGCTTTTTCAGCATAAAAAATGTGCTGAAAACTCGGCTTATACACGAGTATATACAGTAATTGTACTGTGCAAATGATTATTTTTGAATCTTGTTACAAGCATAATCAGTGCCACTGATCAGGCTGATTGGTAGTGCTAATTATTCTTGCAAACTCTGCAACAAAATGAGCAGGCTGGGAGCAGAATGCGGACCTTAGCTCGGAAAAAGAAAGTTAGACAATCCTTAGGTCCACACTAGAAGGTCGACAGGCAGAAGGTCGACAGGGACTGAAGGTTGACATGGTTCTTACCAGTGTCAACCTTCTGCATTGTCGACCTTCCGCTGGTTGACCTAAGGACCCTGTCGACCTTCAGTCCATGTTGACCGTCCGGTGTCGAAATAAGGAGTGTCGACATTTCTGGATTGATCCATACCCCTGGGAGCAAAGCAGAACTGGACTGGGCCGGCAGTCTGTAGTGGCCCATCTTCAGCAACGGAGCTGTCTGTGCGTGTCCATGTCTGGCAGAATGATGGGGGGAGGGGTGGGAGTGTCAGTTAATGCTATCACAGGCAGTGGCGTAACTATAGCTCCGCAGCTCCCGCGGTGGCGGGGGGGCGCAGAGAAATTGGGGGCGCCGCCGGGGGGGCTGCGGGGCTATAGTTACCCGCGGTCTGCGTCTCGCCCGGCTCTCTGTCGGGACCTTCCTGACGTCACGGTCCCGGCCGGCTCCTGCTGCAATGAAAACTGACAATTAGAAAATGGCTGCCCCCATACTGCAGACAGTTTTCTGTCTGCAGTATGGGGGCAGCCATTTTCTACGAGTCCGTTTTCATTGTAGCAGCAGGAGCCGGCCGGGACCATGACGTCAGGAAGGTCCCGACAGAGAGCCGGGCGAGACGCAGACCGCAGGTAAAAAGGGGGGGCAGGTTAGGTGTGTGTGTGTGGGGGGGCGCTGAATAAATGTGCGGCGGGGGGGGGCTAAATAGTTAGTTACGCCCCTGATCACAGGGGAGATGGGAAGGAGAGAATCCCATGCAAAACTGATTCTGATCTCAGTTTAAAAAGAGTCTGCTAGACTGTCAGCTCTGTGTAGGGAGATGTGTCACCTGACCTGCTGCTTCCATATTGAGTGAATCCTAATAAAAAATGATTTAGTGAATAAAAACATTGATTGCTTCAAACTGTGTCAGTGTCACCTATTTGAACCAGAATGCTGCACGTTATGAGGTATCTATACTAGAGATGTGCGGCACTCTTCCAAATATTTAAACTGCCCCGGGTTTCCTGTCTGCTTGTTCTATTCTGTGCCTGTACGTGGGGAGTATTGTTTGTCCTTAGTATGGCCCCACAGCAAATAAGTTCATATATCCTAGAGTGATAGATAGTAAGGTTCTACTCCAAAAGTCCTTTAATTCTTTACAGTGATACTAACATAATGTTAATATGTGGACCCATTATGCTGGCAAAACTTCAGCAGGAAGAGTACATGTACTGTATTCATGGGCCTTGTTCTCAAAACAGAATTCATACATTATTTATTATGCATAGTATAAACACTGAATACTAACTGTGATTGTGTATCTTGAGGTGTCTGAATTAATTTTGGTGTTATTCATTACAGGTCCTATATTTATAAAATTAATTATTTCAAGATTTAAGGGTGCTAATTAGTTACAATTTCACAGGACGCACTGAACACAGGCTCTTATATTCCCATGCCTTTCCCTGACTCAACAAACCATTTGTGTACATGATAAATACGAATAATCAGTTTTTCAGGCGTTAAAACCCCTGCACATAGCCAGGAAGTGGAAGCACAAAACCTCTGCATTTATTATTCAGTGGCTTTGATGGGATTCTGTAATACACTGTTTATGTGCATGTTTTATGTTGGCTTTTTTTGTTGGAGGGGTGTTATCATGTGATTTTGACCGAAATCATGTTAAACCATCGCATCTATCTGGCCAATTCGGAGAGGAATAACCATGCACTTAGAAAGAAGGCAATCATTATATTTTGCAGTAGTCAGAAACTGTTATCATGATAATTCATCTATGATGGAAATACTATTGTATTATATATAATAGTGGACAAAATGAGAAAATATTATTTATTATATTTGAGGCAATATTAAGCAATTATGAATTGTTCTTATAAAACAATTGTAATTATGAGGAAAGCATTTATTATTTTATTGCTCTATAGATAGATAAATAGATCGATAGATAGATCGATAGATAGATCGATAGATAGATAGATAGATAGATCGATAGATAGATAGACAGATAATGCTTCCTACTTGAATATATGAGTCTTTTCATATTCACCAGATCTCATCTGATTGGTGAATAATCCCAGTTTGTCAGAATTTATAAACTGTAATAAATTAATTTTTTTACAAATAAAATTGTAATGCACTTAATATTAGGTTTCAAAACAATATTTCATTTTATAGTCATTCTGCCAGTGGGAATAATTAGATGGAGCTCTCCTGTAGGGAATGAGAGATTGTACAATTTAGGGATAATGTAATTTCCTGTGCTTAGTCACATACTTAAAGCACTAGAACCCTAGCAAGCCTCTCTCTTCTTTTCCCTCAAGACAGCCGACATACTTAAACATACTTAAATTAGACTTTAATGTGGGTAATTGACTGCTTTTATTTTCTGTTTAGTTGTTAGAGTAACATTGTTTAGATTGACATTATCAGTTGCTGATCTTTGGCAATTAATTGATCACCAGATCTAAAGTAAGTTTATTATGGCTTAACCAGAGGTTCAGGGCTTACCTTTGGCTGACATTGTTTTTCCTTGACAAAAACTTGAATGGTCTTTGAAGTCACACCTTTCTTTCCTTTACAAGCAGATGTCTATAAATCAACACAATCATCTTCCTTTTAACTGCATCTGTTGTTTTTTTCTCTCTTTAATTTAGGGCTTTCAATGTTGGCATGGGAAATGTTAAAGCATGCTAATGTCTTTTTAAGTAAATGTAATACTGTATGTATAATTTGTAAAGGGCATGTGTACTGCACGTTATACAGGCTCTGCTGAAGGAATTTAATTAAGCAGCCACAGTTTTCTGCTAGGTGTAGCATCCATAAGTGCTGATAATATAGTGCTGGAGATTTCTTACCAAATCTCTCACTTTCTGATTCTCTCATCCTATTAAATCTCACACAAAATGTTTTACATATATGATGGCTCAGTTGTTCTGATGGTTTTACCCAGACAATTTTAATTTTGCTCCCATTAGCATTGAGGCCTCACATGAGTCTAAGCACAAAATATTCGGTACTTGTTTACTAGCACGGCACCCATGATATTAGGTCACACGACATATTATCGCATCGCATGCTATCGCATGGCATATACCCGATGCACTGCGATGCGATTTTAAATTGTATAAGCCCCCTATACCATATTTAATTGTATAAGCACCCTAATGGGGGCTTACAATGTTAAATGCACCCTCACGCCACCCCCACTATGAACGCCAACCCGAAGCGCGGCGATCGCAGCGAGCCCGCGAGGGGTGGAGGTACGCGTCCTATGACCTTTTCATACCCCCACTATCCGGCGTGGAGTGGATTTTATATAGTGTGGCGAGCGCAGCGAGCCACCGAGCCCGAAGCGTGGCGAGCGCAGCGAGTCTCGCGAGGGGACGCGTATTACTTTACATGTATTCGGGTTGGCGTTGATGTATTCGGGTTGGCGTTGATATTGGGGGTGCCGTTGGGGGTGCTTTTAACATAGTAAGCACCCAAGACGTTTAATTAACTTATAGGGGCAACTTTTAACATGGGAAAACCCTTTAGGGTGCTTATACAATTTTAAATCTCATCGCATCGCAGACCATAAGGCATGCAATGGTATGCAATGCGATGCGATGTTGCGCGATGGCAGCCGATGTTATACAATTTTAAATTGTATACCATCGAATTGTATGGCACTGTATGCCATTCTATCGCATATACAATTTAAAATTGTATAACATCGGCTGCCATCGCGCAACATCGCATCGCATTGCATACCATCGCATGCCTTATGGTCTGCGATGCGATGGGCGCCGTGCTAGTACACAAGTACCAAATATTCTATGGATAATAAATGTAAATATACTGTGCATGTGCATTAAGGGCAATGAATATATTTAAATGCATACTAGTTCAGTAACCCTGACATTAGTATAAAGATACCAAATACTCCAATAGCATAGTAAGTACTGTGGCAAAGGAATTATTTTAATATTTCCTTGGTTGAGTTGGTAGGCTATTTCTGTTAATTATTTGACACAAGAGAGGGCTGACTCTAAATGTTTGATTGCTGTGCAGTTTAGTATTACACTTTCCTAACCTGTCTTTCTGGATCTTGACTTTGGTCTGTTGAATTCTGTCTGATATCTAGCCCTGAATTTCAGTTTGTCCCATGATTCCTACTTTGCTCATGGCTTGGTACCATATTTAAGTATCATTATAAGTAGTATCCTAATTAATGTTGCCCAGTTTGGTAACCCTGTGTTTAAGGACACAGAACATAACGAATGCTAGTGTTGGCTTATACTTCCATTTTAATTATTTTTTTAAGTCTTTATTATTTATACAATGTAAATATTTATGGGTAACTGTATTTGAAGTAACTTTTTTTTTAGGAATTTACAGAATACGTCATTAGAACACTCCATACAGTATGTCCCAAAATCTTTTTAATGGGAAATCAATGAATGAGGTCCATGAAGGGTGGCCTGGAAATATATATATATATTAAAACACTGCTTACAGTATTAAGTACTGTAAAATAAGTAATCCGTTCATGAAAGTGATTAGTGACTTTTTCCCCTTTGCTGCATGTACATATCCTGTTTATGAATTCCTGATGCAACACCAACATTGGAACAGCCTTCTACTTGTGCAAGAGGTATGAGAACTAACTTAGTATAAGTAACCTGTCAGAAGTGGGCATGATGGAATGTGAGTGGTCTTTTCTTTGGCAGATCTGTAGCTTTTTCTTTCTGCTTCATACATATGCTTTGATGTACAGAGAAAATGGTACGTAACACACAAACTAAGTATTTTCATGTCAGCATTGATCTTCTACTCTAGGGACATCTAGTGGACACTGACACAGTACACACCATAGATACAGTATTTGCAATGCACTATTCCTTCTCTGAGCAGACCTCAGAATACTGCATATACCTGTATAACAAACACACCCTAACACATTCCTTTATGTACACATACATTAAATAGATTTCAGCTTTATAAATGGTTATCATACTGTATATTTAACACTTTGTTATTTGTAATGCTTATTACAAAATACATAATGAAGTAAATTACATTTTGAGCCACATTTGTTAAATCCTTTGCTTTCTTATATAGCAAGAAATCCTTTCTGTCTTTTAATTATTAAACTTCCATGGATTCAATAGGCAAAAAAGGGAAAAACTTCACTGTGAAACACTTTATATTAAATAGATAGATCTTTAAGAATATAGGGACATTACTGAGTTGGATTAACCCCTTCAGTGGTAACCCTGAGAATTTTCGGGGCTATGCTTCAGTGCCCAGACTGGCAAGCCCGGAAAATTCTCAGGATTGCCGCTGGTTACCACCGGGCAGCGCCACTGAGCTGATGGCTGAGCTTAGCTCCAGTGCTGCCCGGCTCCGATTGCTCTGCCACACGCCCCCCCCCCCCCCCTGGCTGTGTGACAGTCTGCGACTGCTGCAATGTCACACCGGGTTGCCGGTGGCAGGGCCGGGTTTCCGGGGGGCAGGGCGGGGCAGCATCTGACATAGTGTTCATCGGCACTGCCCCGACTCGGGACACAGCAGCGCTACCCGGACCCGGGATACAGCGTGCGTGGTGTTTTATTTTAGGTAGAGCTCCGCTAAATAACTCACCCAGTGGGGAGCGCTACCTTAAAAAAAAAACACCACTGAAGGGGTTAAGCTGTGCCTCATTATCCATCTCAGTTCACCTTTAGAAAATGTCCGGTTACCACCCACAAATGCCGGCTTTCTTACAATCAACTTGTGTATGGACAGAGATAAAAAAAAGTAGCATGATTTTATCGCAGGACGGCCTTGCACATGCGTACTATAGGCCTTACGCATGCACAGTCTATTGATAATCGCCTGGCCTAAGAATTTGCAGCCGTGCAATCAGGTCTATATTATGCCCATTGTTGCACCATCTGCAGCACCATGAAAAATGATCTGAACATTGCATCCTGTCTGAGTGATTATGCATAGTAAGGCACAGCCACTCGAGGGACACACCTGCAACCAGGGCCGGTGCAAGGATTCTCAGCACCCTAGGCAAAACTTCAATCTACCCCCCCCCCCCCCAAAAAAGAATAATCCACCCAATACCGTGACCCCCTCTCCCCCGCCCTGGAAAGGTTGCCAAGTCCCTTGCTTTTCCTTTAGGTCTTTTGCACCCTCCCCTTTGCCACCCACAACAGAGTACAAGGAAGAGGGGGCAGCAATGTAGGAAGTAAGGGAAAGTATAGAGGTGAGGTCATAGAAGTTCCATAGCCTGCATTAAGTACAGCAAGGATCCTCATAGACAGCCTTGATTTTTTTTGATTTGCAGACTTGGTGGCGCCCCCCAGATCCCGGCGCCCTAGGCAGCTGCCTAAAGCTGCCTAGTGGTAGAGCCGGCCCTGCCTGCAACACTGGCAGTTCTGGCTAGCCTCTTCCCTGTTACCTCCCAAGAGAGCTCCCACTAAAGTTTACTTCACCTGCATCAAAATTTGTTCTGCAAAAGTGTGTGGTAATTAACTAAAGTATTGCAGATTATAACAATTAAAAACTGTTATTCTGATCATCATCATAAAACTTGTATGATGCTATTAAAAGAAGATCAATTTAAAGATGACTTTAAATTGGAGCAATGGATTTGCAATATTTTCAGGCGTATAATGTATGGGCTAAAAAATAACCATAATCTAATTTCAGCTAAAAAAACTAAAGAAAGACATTTATTTATGTCTTATGTCATTGTCAAAATATTATTTAAATTCAGTATTTTTTTTTTTTGGTTGTAAATCCCAATACATATTATTTTAAATTTCAACATATAAAACATTGGAAATTGGAAATAATGAATTCACTGAACCTGAACACATCTAATTAAACCCCACATTAATTGCAGCTGTAAATATATTATTGTCAAGTCTACCAGTACATGAAAGGTTAAGTTTCAACGAGTATCTCTGAAGGCTAATAGTTATGTAATGGCAATTAAGTTTTAATTTTTCAGCCTGCTAAGTAGTTCAGATTTTGTTACACATTACGTGATCAGCTTCATTGTCCACTACATCTGGAATTAGGCAGAAAATTGTTATTAGAATTATTACTTTATGACTTTTCTCCTTACAATCCAATTGTAGGTAATTTAGGTCCAGGAAATGAGAAGGTCACTACTCTTCCTAGGCCACGAGTGAGTGATTACATTAGTACATTTACAGCTTGCAACACTTAACATTTCTGGAGTTTGATAAGTAAGGGCCGATGTGAACAATCAAAGCATAATATACAATGTAACAAATTATGGCAAATAAAAATAGGCAAAACTAATTGTCACACATTGTATTTTGTTTGTAGATTTTTCATCTGCAGGAGGCTATTGCATTAAGGGGGTGATTCCATTTAGCTTGCCGGTAAGCTGCGAAGCTTGTAGCTTACCGAGCACCTGTGTCTCTGACCCAATGAAGCCTGCTGCCATTTCCTTTCGCAACCATGCGAGGGGATGTGCAATGAAGACACACCCTTCGCGTTCTGCCGCTCCAGGAGAATTCATTTGACGGTCGCCGACCATCGAATGGTTTCTCCTGCCTTCGCAATTAAAAGTCAGCCTCAACTGACAAAGACAGGGTGGGAGGTAGACGTCAGGTAACATCAGTCGCCTGCGCCTACAGGCATTGGCCCACCCATGTACCTATGGGAATGGCCAGCATAAAACGCTGGGTGTTCCCATGGCTCAGTGCCGCCACCACCCCTGTCCCTCACTCCCTACTGTGAACGGCCCGCAGTAGGGGTTTGCACATGCGCAGAAATGCACATGCTCAAACCAGACCATCGGGGAAGGGGCCGGATTCGGATCACTATGAGATCTAGAGATCTAAGTGTAAACAATATACTGTATCTTATATATTATGTTTTGTATGCCGGCAGCCACTAGATTGCACCCGACAGAGCAATTAGTTATTTTAATATTGTTCCATCATTTTGATGGACTGGTATTAAGTGTTGAAAATTATTTTGAATGAAATATGAGATCAACATGCGCAGTAGATGCTGGGAAAAGATAATATGGAGTCGGGACATGGCAGCTATGGCTGGGGTAAAGTGTAGGGGCAAGCAGGAGGAGAAAAACCTTTAACCAGGATTCACTGAACCAGAACATTTCATTATTTGTAGCAAACTGTGCAGTCCAATGGAAGGAGCACATCTAAGTGGCATGTCACAAATATTGTTAAAATAAACAAAGATCAGTAGTGATAAATAGGCAGTAGCAGCTGTGCCCCTGGGCTGCAGCTCTGCACATGCATTGCAAGGGGAGCCAGTGTCTTTGAGTATCGGAAACACTGCCATCTGCTGGCAGATAGTGAAACGACATCTCTTTCTCAGACATGCACAAACACAGAAGGTAGCAGACTAGCTTTCAAAGCTTTTGCTTCAAGCAGGCTGCTTTGTGCGGATATTTACCTACCCGTTTGCACCAAGCAGTGCGGGTGGGGTGGCATGTGGCCACACACTGCAGTCACGCCCATGGGAATGCACAGCTTTTTTTGGGCATTCCCATGAAAATGCTGGGAAATTTGCCGGTGACGTGGGTGCGGGGGCGGGAAGCTGACGTCAGTGGATGTCAGCTGCCCACCTTCTTTCAGTACAGGGGCGCCGCAGATCTAAGACTTCAGAGTGTCTTAGATCTGGAAGCACTAGAGAAATCATTCGATGGTCACCGATCATCAAATGATTTCTGCCCTGCAAGCAAGCTGCAATTGGATGTTTATGCTAAACATCCATTTGTGTGTGCAGGGAAATCGACGTGTGAGGTGGGGGCAGTGTTTAGATGACCCACAAAGCTGCAAATTTTGCAGCTTTGCAGGTCAACCAGAATTACCTCCAAAAGCTCTTCAGGTGCAAGTGAGCAAACCCTAAATATTTTTCTGTGCACTGAATAATGATAGTTGGCATTAGCTGCCTAACTGTTCAGGCCTGTGAATGTAACATCTTCACAAACAAAATTGATAAGTACAGTATGCTTGCACAGGTGTCCAAGATCCTAACACACTGTAGACCTGCATGTGTTGGCCCAGAAGATTAGAGCTAAGCTGGGGAGAGCCCAACGGAGCCACTTGTGTCATAGGTAGGAGATGAGGTACAATGTATTGTATGAAATGAGTTCTAAGCAAGTTTCTGAGAGAGGCTGATAAGCAGATTAGCAACACACATATTTGAGAGGATTCATAAAGATAGGCTGTGCTCTGAATATTATCTAACTGTTATTATGTTCATAACAATCAAAGCTTATTCATGTCTAAAAATAAGTTTTTCAGATATAGAGATTCTTTTGTGCACCAAGACGCACTGCATTGACTGGAAAAGATGTCATAACCATGTCACCCAGATTTGTCCACACCTAATTGTATAAACTGGGGTTTGACAATATCGTGACTGTCCTCTATACTGTATGATAAAGGACTGGATTATAACCTACCGCAACATCATTTTAAGAGAAAACTTACATGTGGGTGTGTGCATGCATAGATGTACTATTGTCTAAGAAAGGCAGTCACTTGTGAAAAAGACCTCTACATACAGATGTATTCCTTTTTTTTTAAATGGTGTCTAATGTATTTGATTTTCAATTATTTTAAATAGAATAGTCTGCATTTTAAGAGAACTTGGCCCTAACTTACCTTTTCATGCAGGCAGAATTCCAGTATGAAAAAAAGAAAAGATTATTTGCTTTGAAACCAGAGGTCCATTTCAGTAAAATTGCCTTGGGCTGCTTTTTTTTAGATTTAAGTGGTCTAAGAAAACCAGCATGGAGAATCACCAAACTGCTATTAAAGGCTCTACCACCATTATTATAATCCATTTGGACAGTTCAAGAGAAAACAATAGTAATTTAAAACACTGATGCAGGAAGCAATCATTTTTATAATTGAATTGTCAACTACTCTGACCAATTGACTCAATAAAAACACAGCTTTGAAATATACAATGAATTTAATTTAAGATGCAAAAGTAAGCTTACCTGTCCTTTAGAACTCAGCAGCAAACACACACAATAGAGCTGAGTGGCCATGCACTTAAATGTCCAATATATACATGTTTGTATAAGTAAAGCAAAAAGTCAGAACTTTTTCACTGGAACAACCTATATTCCATGTGCAAGGGGAGCAAATACATTTATATTTTTTCTTTGTAGAGTAAATACTGGCTGCTTTTGCATGTAGACCACAAATATTAGCTTTGTTTTTACTCTGCAATTTTTAGATTTCAGTTTGAAGCTAGAGATGAGCAGGTTCAGTTTCACTTATATTTACTTGGTTCTTATCTCCAAATTATTGCAATTTCTGATTTTTCTGATTGGCTATCAGCTGTCACGTGTTTTCTATAGCCAATAAGATCCCCGTTTGAGATCCAAGTAAATCCGAGAAAGACTAACCCACTCATCTCTAGTTTGAACATGCCCTATCCAAACCTAAATTTCTAAATGTTACATCTGCCCCACCTACAGAGCAACATGGGTTTGACCAGTTGCTTGCTTTTTTTTTTTTTTTGAATTTTTATGCAGAATTGTATGGAACACGTTGGGACCAAAATGCACTTTACAATCAGGTGGTCCCCAGACCACAGAGAAAAAAAACCCAGTGGATTCCCACCCCACAAGCATAACCAGCCCCAGCCTTGTTGATTCAGCCCTGGTTCAAAAAATATAGGTAAGATGCTTAAGGGTCCTTCTCTAGTAGAAGTCCAACATGGTGGTTGGCCCTATTCTCCAGCAGGATCCCCACTGTTAGTAAAATAATACAACACAAACCCGAAACCCTCAGACTGAGACGCTTAGTAATTTTACACCAAAGATTCCATTTTAATACCTCCCATTTTTATATGTGTAAGTTAGAGTATGCCTAGATATATTTAGGACATATGGAGCAATTCAGGTTTCAATAGATAGATAAGATAGATAGATAGATAGATAGATAGATAGATAGATAGATAGATAGATAGATAGATAGTCAGATAGATAGATAGAACTAAGTGCAATTATTCTTTTTGGCATTAGACATAAATTACTCTGAGATGCTGTTCTCCTACTTGGATGTTTCTTTCAACACTTTTAATGCTGAGTTGCAGACAACACTTTTTTAAGATGTTTAACATGCTGTTCTCTGTAGTACATTCAAACTCTGTGCTGTAGTTTTGACCTCTGGACTACATTCTTGTGGAATCTGGAAATTAGTCCCCACGTATTTTGCTATAATGAAAGTTTATATATCCATATATCCATAGTAAAAGGAAACACATATGGTGCTTACTGAAGCTGTGACACTTTTTTGGCGGATAGTGGATGTGGTTGAGATGCCTGAAGAGCAATCAATCTTTGATTTTGTTTAAATCTACGGTACTTATATGTTAGCTGGGCGCCCCTTACGTAGTTTACGTAGTGGTGTATTGAGAATACCAATACACCACTATGCTGGCTACGTAAACTACGTAACTTACACAAATTGCATTACGGTGTGCAGCATCATGTGTAAGGGGCATTATGTGTGCAGCATCATGTGTAAGGGACATTATGTGTGCAGCATCATGTGTAGTGGGTAGTAGGGTGCACGGCATCATGTGTAATGGGTACTATGGTGTGCGGCATCATGTGTAATGGGTACTATGGTGCCATCAAGCAAGAACCCCCTAGCAATAAGCACATAGGTAAGCAGCACTTATGTGGCAAATATGTAATGGACATTACGGTTTGTTATATAGTATGTAATGGGCATCATGATGTGTGGCACAATGTGTAATGGGCATTATGGTGTGTGGCCTTATGTGTAATTGGCATTACGGCGTGTGGCTTTATGTGTAATGGGTATTACAGAGTTTGCTAAAATGTGTAATGGGCATTACTGTGTATGGTCTACACTAAGTGTAATAGCATACCCCTTTTTGTGATGCCACGCCTCCTTCCCATGAAGCCATGCCCCCTTTTTGCCGCGCAAAGGTCCCCCTGCTATTGTGTCTAGTTCTGGGACCACTCATTACCATAATTCTAGATTCGCCTATGCCGCTAACATATATAACATATAAGTACCAAATCTACTATACATTATTTTCTCCATCTGCTTGTGCTGCTTTAAAAGTATATATATTGGCTGTAATGTATGACTCCTTCCTTTTTATTGTGTCTTCCTTTTCTAAGTGCATTACTAATTAATTATGAGAGTGAACTACAAAGGTCATAACCAAAAAATACTACATACTGTAAATGTACTAGTTAATTAAACACTTTAACTGGCTAACATTTTTTCCCAAAAACCACTGATAGGGCATAATTCGGCATTTATTGCTCATCCGAGAATTTACAATCCGTTCGATTATCAAACAACTGTGCGTGTGCAGAGCTCATATGTACACATGTGCGGCTCAAATTAGTGAATACATCTATGCTACTGCGTTTATCTAAGTGGAATCTTGATTGACAGGAAGGCAGCATTTAGGGGCAAAAAAGTAGTGTTTTATGGGTGTGTTTGTGAAAACACAGGCGTACCCAGGCATGTTTTGGGTGGGTCTCTGATGTCAGTGATGACCACTCCTAGCTTGGTTCTTTAGCAGATTAGTGGAAGCTCCAGACTGGCGCAGATAGAAAAAAATGCTCAATGCTTCGGGTTTTGCGACTGCATCGCTATTTGCATTTCATTTGCAATTTTGCAAGGGGCGGTTATTCTTTCTGTCTCAGTGGTGACTTTTTGATCGCAGACAGCTGCTTTTTCTCTAACTAGCGATCCATTGCAAATTAGGCACATAAATTGTTAGGGGCTGGATACAGTGCAGGTACGAGACAGTGCGGGTTACAGTGCAGGTTGGATACTGAGTGATTGGGATACAATGAGAGTCAAAAAGTACAGGACACATACACAGAAGTTTCAGTGCAAGCTGCAATGCACACCAGTATCAGAGTCAGCAGCAGATGTTGCTAGGAGAAGCACTGACCTGTCACTACAGAGATGAACTAACGAGGAGAAATACTGCCCAGTAGCATGGTCCCTATCCCCCAGCTACTGCTGCTGCTGCTCTGCACAAAGACAAGAGCGGCTCCCAGGTTAGTATAACCCCAAAGGGAAGTTACAGGAGTCTGTCATGGCAAGGGACCAGGAGTCACCATCTGTTTTCCAGAAGGGAAATGAGACAGATACCCCACCATTCCCCCCCAATTCTTTCTCTATGACCCCTGAATCACAGCAAACAAGAACTGTCCGGGTTAGCAGACTATACAATGCTTGGCTGGGGGGCTGCCGTGAGTCTTCAAATGGAAATAACACAGGCCTTTAAAGTTGCTGAGAGCTGCCTATTGGCTCTCAGCCAATCAGTGGTCAATACATACATTTTAATTTAATTTGAAATGGTGCTTGATCCAAATCCAGCGAGACATGACAGCAGAAAAATGCTTTACTTATCTTCAGTGGCAGGTGGGGAAATTTGAGTTCCGGTTTGAAGTGACTCAGAGCTAGGAAATTAGGGTGGCTTGGTTTTTTGAGAACTGAGTCTGCTAAACTCTTAAGGTCCCCATACACATGAAATTTTTTTGAGTGTAGAAGGTGCATACAACCTCTCTTGAACTCCCTGGAGCTTCCTGGGTGGCCGGATCGCATATGATACACCATATACATTTCCTTTTCCATACAATGTATTGTACATGATCTCAGCCAATGCTGTCAGATCTGATAAATCTTTATGGTAGCCCTTGCAATCTCTGGTTCCATTCCAATGAGCATGGGACCACGCATCCGATCGGAGATTAAATACATGCAATTTGACACTTTCATTGGCTATGGCCAATGGTATATCTTATACTGTATAGCCACTTATATAGTGAACATGATTACCCCAGCCCTACACATTTGGGTACTCACCTCTGGCCCCATACTACCCCAGGTAGTTGTGGCAGCAGTCTGTGCTGTGGCAGCAGTAGGTGTCGCTGTAGCAGGTAATTTCCGTTTGGCCGATTCCAGTAGCATCTAGGATGTCTACTCTGTGCACAGAGAAAGCAACCCCCTGGGACCTGAATAGCCCATATGGAGCAGAGGAGTGGCCACAACACAGAGCTCCCAAGCTGCATCCTAGGACATGCAGCCATACTGTAGGTGCCGATTCTGTGGGTGCTCAAGGGCCCAAGCACCCACGGATATTGATGAGCACCCAAGGGCCAGAGTCCCACTGCTGGGCCGCCATATTAACTTGTTTATTTGCGGCTGCAGCACCCACATCGCTGGACCCGCCACCTGGGAAACAGTATGCCAGGAAGAGTGTATTATGTCCGCAGAGTATCTGCACTGTGGGGGCATTTATGTACCTGCACTGTGGGGGCATTTATGTATGTGGAACTCTGTTGCCGTAATTTGAATATTGGAGACAACTGTGCTCCATAATATAAATTGGTATCATTTTGTAGCCACACCCCTTCCCCATGAAGCCACTCTATATTTTTGGCTTGAGCACCCACCAGCAAAAACATAAATTGGCACCTATGCATGCAGCAGAGTCAGGAGATCATAGTGGGTAATATAGAGAGGACAGAGGGGTATAATCAGGGTTGTAGAGTAGAGAGCTCAGAGCTGTCTTGGACACAATACTTTTGGGAGTGTGGTCTAATAAAGGGCCATACCCTTTACAAAATAGGCGGTACTTGTTTCCTAGAACGGCGCCCACGATTTTGATCTTAGGCATCACAAGGAAAAAAATCGCATCGGTCGCATTGCATGCGGCCAAAAAAATCGCATGCGATGCGACCGACGCGATTACCGCGAGGGAACAATGTTAAATGGCCCAATTGACCCGATTTCACATAGGGAACAATGTTAAATGGCCCACAGACCCCAAATACCCACCCTAAAGTGTGAAATGGCCCCCCCAATTGTTAACGCCACCCCACCATCAACGTCAACCCGAAGCGTGGCGAGCGGTGGCGGTACGTGTCCTCCGACCTTTTCATACCCCCACTATCCACGTCAGCGTGGAGTTGAGAATAGAAAGTGTGGCGAGCGCAGCGAGCCACCGAGGCCGAAGCGTGGCGAGCGTAGCGAGTCCCGCGAGGGGACGCGGAACATGCTCCCGAAGCGTTGCGAGCGGACAGGGATTACTTAACATGTATTCCGCGTCCGCTCGCCACGCTTCGGGCTCGTATTACGCGTCGGGCTCGTATTACGCTTCGGGCTCGGTGGCTCGCTGCGCTCGCCACACTTTCTATTCTCAACTCCACGCTGACGTGGATAGTGGGGGTATGAAAAGGTCGGAGGAAGCGTACTGCCGCCCCTCGCGGGCTCGCTGCGCTCGCCATGCTTCGGGTTGACGTTGATGGTGGGGTGGCGTTAACAATTGGGGGGGCCATTTCACACTCCAGGGTGGGTATTTGGGGTCTGTGGGCCATTTAACATTGTTCCCTATGTAAAATCGGGTCAATTGGGCCATTTAACATTGTTCCCTATGTAAAATCGGTAATCGCGTCGGTGTGATTTTTTTGCCGCATGCGATGCGACCGACGCAATTTACATTTTACCATGCATTTCTATGTAAAATCGCGGGCATCGCATCGGTCGCATCGCATGCCATTATAATGGCATGCGATGTACATGCGATGCCCACGATGGGCGCCGTTCTAGGAAACAAGTACCAAAAAGGCATAAGAAAAGTTTCTGGTGGGGGTGACAGGACACACCAGGTGGTAAATAAGTGTGATAGATTATTTTCTCTGCTTGGCCTCTGTCCCTACCTTGATCCCAGGACTCTGATTGGCCCTCAGTGACCAGCTCTCTGAACTACTCTGTGATTCTGCCACCTGGACAGGGCCCCCCTTGGTCAGTGTCCCTGGCTAGTGCCATCTGTGAGGAAGGTATAAAAGTACTATTCAAAATGCCATCACAGGGCAAAAGGATCTGGTACAGCAAGAATTCTGTTTCTGACAAAGTTATACTGTACCTAATGTGCATGTGGCAGGGACCATTATAAATGGCATAAATTAATATTTATTGAAGTACCACATGTATTATAGCTACTGTACTGTACTGTGTATAACATCCTTTAAATGAGTAAAACTGACAGTGAAGGGTACTCCTACATACTTTTCTTAGTAAATCTGTGATGAAGAATTAAAATATCATTTTACTGCATCTTTGTGCCGCTTCTATGCAGTGTAAAATGTGTCCTTTTAATTATGTATTTTTAAGCAGAAAACCCTTATTTATTTTTCAAATGCTCCCACAGACAAACAACCATTTGTAGGGCAAAGAAAAAGCTGACTTGAAATGTATGAATCAGTGACATGCTCCATAACATGCCAAATATCTTTTGTTTTTTAAATTGTGTGCTGTTAGTATTAATCATTAATTATATAGCATGCACCTAATATGACCCCACTACTATTTATTGTGCACAGACCTCACACGCTGACAATGTGTAGTCTTCGCCCTGCATCAGTGAATACAGTACCTGATCACTTTCTGGTCTGCAAAACACCACTGACCCAACACTTTGGTAAAGTACTAATGTCTAAAGCAGAAATGAAAGGAGAATGCTTCTCCGGAGATGCGGCGTATTGACTTTAAAAATAATAGATACTAAAATAGACCTAATTGTATGTCTTACATGTGATTGTGACAAGCATAAGTTCTTACAAGATTACATAGTATTAACAAAGGTAACAGCAGAGAGTTCTACATGTTTTTTTATATAATACATTTGCACAAAGTAATATTATCTGATTCAATTTATGAAAACTCTATCGTCCCAGGCTTGCTCACATTCACACACAAACTGAAGAGGTAATTGATATGGACAACTAAATCGACAATTTGGAATTAGGCAAGCTTTTATTTAAAATATGTCGTAATGGGAATAAGGTAGCAAAAAAAGGTATGACCTATTAAGGGATGTGATTCTAGAAGCAAAAATAAAACAAATAAAATTAACAAAGTAAACATATTCTGAATGGAAAACCAAAGGCTACCTGTCTGTGCTTATCAAATGAGGGCACACATTAATGCCCATTAATGTCAAAACTCGAAAGGGGGAGGAGAGTCCATCTACCATTCTCCCTTTCTGGAACAAAATATTTTAAGAATGGCTGCCACATGTAATTTGAGGTGTGAATAGATGGCTACCCCATGGGAGAAGGAACCCATCTGGACTGGTGGCGTCCCTGATCCCCCACAGGACAACCATCCTCAATGCTCTTGTGTTGGCAACTACCCTCTCAGGGCATTTTATTATCACTAAAACCGTCCCTTTTGGCAACAAGCCTACACTAAATACACACATACACACCAATAAAAGAGAACGCTCTAAGCACCAACTACATAATATAACAATATAGACATCTACAACAAGCACTAAAACCTAATACCATTAGGCACCAAGCAAACACTTTGCGGGTGATTCAGTTTGGTTTGCAAAAGCAAACTCTTCTTTAATGGACTAAACCATGTGCACTGCAGGTGAGGCAGATTTAACATGGCAGAGAGGGTTACATTTGGACACACCCCATCCAAATGTACAGTATGTTACTCTCTGCACATGTTACATCTGCACCACCTGCAGTGCATATGGTTTTGTCCATGAAAGGAGTTTTTTTTTACAAACCAACCTTAATTAGGCCCTTTGTATATGAAACCAGCTAACATCCCATGTTCTGGGGTTTGATAATCCATCCATATAAAATATCTTACATATTTCTAGTCAAACAATGTCTGCCATTGCAATTTTATTTTTAATGCAAACTCAATTGAAAATTGTACCAACACTAATGAAGTTAATCCACTTTTATTCTGATTGTAATAAATCCAGTTTAGTTTTGGGAGGAAGATTTTTCAAACATATAAACTTACCTCCAATTTGAATGTATTATATTTTATGTGACAAGAAGCAGAATCACTGGATCAAAGCACCTTTGTGGTTGACCTCAAGTAAATTTCCCCCATAGTGTTGTTTTTTATGTTCTTTGACAGTAGAATCTTCTGTTATGTTGAACTTATAATGAGACCCTCTGATTGAAATTACAGATGTACACAGACCTGTGTTTTGGTTTTAATTCATCACCTTTTTTATTTTGGCAAAACCACCCTCAAGTGTATTCATTTGGTTTTGTATTCCTTTAAAATCACTAAAAATCAATAAATATTGATTTGTTTTTAAAGGAAATTAGTAGATAGATAGATATCAATAAAACAGAAAAAAATCATGTACAGTACTTTGTATCTGCTTACATGCAATCTAAAACCCTAGTTCAGTCTTTAAATCTGAGTTCCAAACTGACTCAAAGACTCAAACCGGGACTTAACTTGGAACCCATAAATTTGGCTGTGTTCATATTTCAGGAAAGCCAATCCACATACAGTATCTTACAATTGAACCTTTAATCATATGCAATTTCTCATGGTTACATTACAACTTCAAAATCCATTGCTTCTATTGAGGTAAACTACGTATGTAGGTTTTCTTGTTGCCTGAAATGTTGTCTAGAACAATTTTTATGGGAGAAAAGTGGAGAGTAGGTAAGAGAGGACTGAGCAGGAGTTGGTGAGGTTGACTCGACAGGTGCTGAGACTATAACTTGTAAATGTAGAAAATGTGCTTACTGTATATGTCTTTTGTCCCTCCTATTGCATCTGGGGACTTCATTAGAGGAGCATAGACAGTATGACCATGCATCTAGATAATAGTAATCGTACTAATTGACTATCTAACTGCACATGTTCAGGAAATTCCCTGGCATCCCTTTACTGGCATTATAGCTAGATGGTGAGATTTATCTGTACATGTGCATATAATCATCATGATGTCATGTGGATGGGGTGGGGCCTGTAGCACCAGTAAGCAAAGGACTTCCCCGAGCATCCTCATTCCTCACTGCACATGCTGCACCCATTTTTCTCAGTACTCACCTCTCCAATGGCTGCGTCTGCTGCCGTAGCTCTGTAAAAGCACTGGGACCAGATATGCTAAATGTACAATGCTGCACACATATTCAGGTTTACATTAAGACACAGCTATTTAACATATTGTTGCTAAACTTGTCAGGAAAAAAAATGAATCTCAAACTACTGTGGAGTATGTTTGTTTTTTGACCATTCCCGATAGACTTTATTTCCTTGGTTTATACTACTACTACACTACTTGGTCTAGCTTTAAACAACATATTGGAAATACATTCAATAAGATAAAGAACATTCTTGAAATTGCTAGCTAAAACCTGTACAAACACCACAATCTGCACACACTCTCACCACATTACTTAATCAAACTCACAAAGGGAGTTTATAATCTGCTACTGCTCTAGGATTACAGCTTCACACAACAAAGCTTTGTGAGTGTTACTCATCAAGTAAAAGTGATGACCCATGCGACTTCTCTGTCTGCAGCCATACATCAATGTCATCATCCAAGGCCTCTACAGCAGGAACTGTTATACAGTACATATTACAGAAATATGATACCGCACTGTAAATGGCTGGAACCCAACTGCAGCTCTGACCTCTTTCCAAATAACAAAATACTCAATTACAACTATAGCCAAAAATGATTATTTAAATGGCTTCTTTACCCCCTTCATAATGATTAGATAACAGAAGATGTGAAAATGGTTACAACTGATTTCATTCTCATGGGGAAGGTATCATGCTCTAAAACACTGTGAAACAGATGAAAATCCCTTTGATGTAACCAATTTATCTGAACAACTATTTATGTCCATTCTCCAGTTTGGAAGAAAATATGTTAGGTGCCCATACACGTTACAATTATTGTATACAATATTGTATACAATATCGCATCTCATCGCATGTCGGTTTTGTGTTGAGATCAGATGAGATGAGATCTAGTACAAAAAGTATGTGCTGCACATACTTTTTGTACTAGATCTCATCTCATCTGATCTCATTGTAAAACCGAGATGCGATGAGATGCAATATTGTATACAATAATTGTAACGTGTATGGGCACCTTAAGAGATTGAGAGGCACATTGGTTGAGTATAGGTGAGCCAGAGATATTTGCTATGAAACAATTAAAAGTGATGATTATTTTTATTTTCCTGCTGCTGCTGAGACTTTCACTATGGAAATAAATGACAGAACTACTTTACTAAATATAAAATAATAAAGAATGTTATGAATATACGGATTCAGTGGGGGGTATTCAATCTCGGGTCATGATCGTCGATCCGTCCTGACAGCCGTGACCTTGGCCCGTTTTTGTTTTGCTTGACTGCATATCGCCAGGCAGGATTCAATGTCTTGTCTGGCAATCAGCGAAAAGGGGTTGTGCCTGCGTAAATGACCATGGATTGTTGCGATACGGCGTGATCCCGACAATCCGTGGTCGATCTTGGCAAAACAGGCCCGACAGCTTTTAAAGTCAGGCCTGTTCTGTCGATCTGTCTCTTTAATGCTGCCTGGCAAGACAGCATTGAATAGGCGCCTGCCGCTATTTCCCCTGTCGGAAATAGCAGCGGTGATTGAATACCCCCCTTTATGCATTCTAAAAGAATAATAATTGGAGTTTGGGACAGTTCCACATGCAACATTAGCAACCCATGGTATGTTGTGTGTGTATAAATATGTATTTATAGTATGTTTATATGCAATGAACATCAGTTATTTTAATACACATTAAAAATGAGTCAACTTGGTCCAGATACAGTATCAGAGTAAATAGCGACAGGTGAAGTTCCTTAGGGAGATCTAATTGTACCAGTGCTTAAATTACATTTCAAAGTAAGAACACTTTGTTCTGTAGGTCTGCACCCCTCCCTTCAAATGACCATACTGTACATGGTGCTAGTTAATTTGACAGGAAGAGAGGAGAGGTGGCCTTTAAAGTTTTGCACAAAAACTGAAACACAGTTAAATATGAACAATATATAAAGTAGCCTCCAGGAACTCAAACTAAAATGAACACCTGCCACAGTATATCATGAGATGACAAAACAGTGTAGATTCTGTATAGATGCAGGTTATACTGTATCCTCTGAACATAAGATGTAGGATGGGATAGATAAATAAATGAGGAATCCAGCTGAGGTAAATGATGTTTTTAGGCTCACCACCATTCTGACATAAAGCTAATATACTGTATACACATACAAGCCAGGGGATGGTACTAATGGTTTAACTACTGTAGTAGAAATATATAGGTCCTGTGCCTTACAAGCCAATGCAGTAATATAGCAGTAGGAAGCACTGAGAAAATTAGCTGCAGCCTTTTTTACGGTGATTTGCACATGCACAGTAGATAAATGTTGCAGGGAACATGCAAGGTTCCAATTTTACAGAGTCCTGCTGCTTGAAGGTGACTTTAATTGCATACAGTACTATGCATTGCTAGGCATTGATAGTGAATAGTCCCATTATGCCATTAAGATAGAATTGTCAAGTGGAAATGTATAAATGTACAGCTGTGTATTACAGTTTTAGCTAAGAGACCTACAATAGGTGGTGTCCCTGAAGCTGAAATGGCAGCTGGAATTTTGGCAATGTGCTGGGCAAATCAGATTGAGCAACTTGATCCAGTTTAGCTATGTGTTAAAGGGACACCATTTACAAGGCATGGTTTTACCTTGTAAATTTCTGCTCCCTTTAAAAAACCCTCCACATTCGGTCAGCATAGCCACCGAACTCAGAGGCTATTACATTTGGCCCCATGCACCCCCATCATTACAGGCACTAACATGCACATGTGCGGGGACAATGTTAGAATGATCAGTAGCTCATACACCAAAACAGGGACATTGCTGTACCTAGCTATGGAGCTTGCCGGTTTGGGGCTTCATTTGAGATATCAAAAGAGTATCTCACGCATGCCCAGAGAGCTGGCTGGGGGTGAGATGCAATGTATCAGTACTCAGCTGATGCTGACCACCATGCAGGTCACATGTTCCAGGCCCCCTAGCCCCCTGCACAGGAAGAGTTCACTAATTGCATCATTATTGTGCTCTGGAAAATGTGACAATGTAAATGGCAGGTGGATATTTTGCCACAAATCTCAGAAATGAAGTAACCTATTTCAATGGCATCATAGAAATGTGTCACTCATAAAAGTTGTCCTTCTGCTACTAACATGTAAATATTCTATGAAATAGTAAACGATCACTGTAACTACATTACCATTAGTACGAATTCAGTCAATGAGGACTGTAAATTGGCTGTATACAAAACTAGAAACGAAATTTAGATAAAGGTGGATACATAGCTTGAAATAGTGTCACATAAAATCACATACATGAAGCAGAATCTGCTTTGTCTATCAATTTCCCGTATAAGAATAGGCTCCTTCTGGTTTGCATCTGTTTGCGCATTCACGCACATATTACAGACAAAGTAGTTCCGAATACTGCAAAAATAAATCTAAGACTATGCTAATATTTGTCTACAATATCTGTTAATACTGTACTTTAAATAATAGTGTTTTTTCAAAAATAGTATAATTTTTTTACATTTTTCGGAATTATTTTATTTTATTCTTCACCTGTCAAATGTTTGGGGAATATAGGAGGTTATTCTGATCGGAGCGGCCAAACGTGCGTACGTTCACTATTAACGTACGCTCTCCGTACGCGGCCGTTGGTGTTAAGTCCACCCACAAATCAGCCGCATACGTACGGGCAGAAACAACGTCGAATGGGAGTGGCGTACAATTGAGCGTACGCCAACGTACACGGACGGACCAGCCCTTACACTCCGACAACTGGCGTACAACAGAGCGTACGCCACCGTTTATGGACGTCTCTCGTCCGTCTTCCCACCGACTTCTTGCGGCTATCTGAGCGTACGCAAGCTTGCACGGACGGGTCCCTATTGTTTTCAATAGAAAACTCAGCTTATGTCACCGCTCGTGAGAGTGAGCGTACGTCCGTGCACGCTGGCATACCCTTCACATATATGGACCTGCAAATCTTGCCTTTCAACTACAATTCTGACAATTAATTAATTATTCTAATTGTTATTCAATTATTGTTTTCTATTAACTCAATTGAAGATTGTGTGCAAAATAGTGGGCATGGCCTTAAAACATTGCTGAAACATCCTTTGTAGGTGTTAGATGTGGTTTATGTTATTGTATCATAAATACAAAACCTATGTTTGTATTAGAGTGAACACGTTGACACATGTCGACTTGTGTAGATTGAGTGTGCTACTGTGTAAAGTCTATGAAAGCACGTAGTGAATGTGTATAACTGTTTAACAAATACCTACCTTAGCATATATAAGCAGGTCTTAAAAAGATTCTTACCTTAAATTAAACAAACCTTTAAATGTAGAGAAGTATAGAAAGATAAGCTTCCAATGTGTTTGAGTGCTGTGTGTGGCTTGCAGGTAGTGAAATCATGGTTTGGACTTAATAGACTGCAGCATTGGTTATTACATTCAGGTGTATGTGTTTGGTAGTAATCCGAGTAAATTAGCAAACCCAGGCGCACGCTGGCATGCGGTATCTGTAGGGGTGGTCTGAGCTGGCGGTTGGCGGGCGCCTGTTTTGTGTCCGAAATGAACGGTGCTTTAGGCGATCGTGCGGTAATAGCACCGTTCATTTTTGGTGCACACCCCCATGTACGCCCATATTTACGCCCATTTTCCCTCATTATTTCGGCCGCTCCCCTCATCACGCCCCTATGCCGCCCCCAATGCCCGTACTCTCGCGTACAGGTTTTTTCGCACGTAGAGACCCGTCCGTAAGCGTTGTGGAGTGTTCGCGCCTGCGCATTGGCGATTGTATGCATGCGCAGATCATGAAAAACCCCGGAACGTACGCGTACGGCCCGGCCGCACCAACCAGAATAAGGCCCATAATGTGCACCATGCATGAACTTCTGCAAGAAAATAGAATCATTAAGCAGGGATTTCAGACAAGCCAATGTATTACTGAATCACATAAGGATAGCATTTTTTCCACATTAAACATGCCGTGACACAATATGAGATGTACCAGTGCCTTCTAAGTTCTGTTTGCTACATGAGTTATATATGTGTTTTCTGAGGTCTGCGCTCAGGATATAATTGCAGCAACAGTTAGTTTTAGGTGTAATTGAACTAGGAAAAGCCATTGAAAGTGATTCATTAAGGTCTGTAAACAGAATTATAGCTGGAAAAGCTTACATTTTCATGTCTAGCATATTCTGTAGCAATTATAAATGATTCAAAACAAATATATTCAGCGCAAGAGTTATTGCAAAGTAACAGAAACCGATTTTAAATTGACTTAAATTGATTTAACTACGCCCAAACACTGTCATCTTAGTCCTGTTCCCAACTTTCTGCATAACTTTAATGCATAGTTCCTTCCTAACATGGGCTCTTATTCTGGTTCGTTCGCAAAGGCAAATTCCTTCTCAAATGGACTAAACCATGTGCACTCCAGGGCGGAAGATGTAACATGTGCAGAGAGTTAGATTTGGGTGAGTTTTGTTTATGTGCAGGGAAAATACTGACTTCTTTATACTTACACTGCAATATAGGTCTCACTTTAAAGTAAAACCACCCAAATCTAATTCTCTCTGCACATGTTACATATGCCCCCCCTGCAGTGCACAGGGTTTAGTCCATTTGAGAAGGAATTTGCCTTTGCAAGTGAACCAGAATAAGGGCCATGATATATTTTATAAAGAATAAAGTAATTTAATGTGTGATTTACTGAAAAAAAAAAGGCTTTGCTAATGGAGCTGTACGCAGGGGTATTTAAAAGGATAGGAAGACGATAGTCACACTCTGGACCACATTTAGGTCTGGTTGTTGTGGTACATGCTAAAATGTGCCATTGTTCGGTACTTTGCACATGCCCAATTCCCAAACTTTATGTGCATGGACAGATCCTGTGATGTAGCATGCAGTCCAGCATTGGGCTATCAGTGATTAACAGTCTAAAGCCATTTTAAAGACAGGTATGGGGCAGCGATCGTCTCCGTTTGTAAAAATAAAGACATTTTGCTTCCATTAAGGGGGAGGGAAGGAGCAAAGTATTCCATTGTTGGATGTAGTTCTCCTGTTCTCTTTGATGGGTGGCTTGCATGTCCCCATTGGAGCCGCAAGCCACCAGATGGTGTTGCAGTGATTTGATGCTGCGTCCTAGGATGCAGGTTGGATCATTACTGCAGCAGAAGGCATCTATGTGTAATAGATGCTCCTGCTTTATTAACATACAGAGCTACAGTATAATTTCTGTTTCCAAGGAAGCAGCCGTAATTGCCATTCAAACTACTTACAAATTGTTTTTTTAATTTAACCCTTCACTGTGGAAGGTGAGTGGGACTCATCCTGTACAGTCTAGCTCTATGTGCCTTATGCTGGTTCACTCTTAGAGGAAAATTATTTCTCAAATGGACAAAGCCATGTGAACTGCAGGGGGGGGGGGGGGGCGCAGATATAACAGGTGCAGATAGAATTCGATTTTGTGGGGGTTTTCTTCAAATGAGATCTATGTAGAAATAAAGCAGTCAGTATTTTCCCTGCACAGAAACAAAATAACTCACCCAAATCTAACTCTCTCTGCACATGTTACATCTGCTCCACCTGCAGTACACATGGTTTTGTCCATTTGAGAAGGAATTTGCCTCTAAGAGTGAACCAGAATAAGGCCCTATGTCTGAAGGTGAGCCCACTCACTCTTCACTACAAAGTGGTTAATTTCACAACTGTGGGATAAGATAAAAATAAATAGAACTGTGGATATGTGGTAGGAGGTCATGCTATGTGTACATGTGTTTTACATAGATCCTCTGCAGTCCCTTTATGCTTTTTACATTAATTTGCAGTTGAATTTGTTTTATTCAGTAAAATGGAAAGTAAGCATATTTATGAAATATATACATATATATATATATATATATATAGAGAGAGAGAGAGAGAGAGAGAGAGAGAGAGAGAGAGAGAGAGAGAGAGAGAGAGAGAGAGAGAGAGAGAGCGTATATATAGTGGGCACTCCAAAATCGACTTAATAGTAGCCAATATATTCGATGGCGTCAGTCTCAGGACTTCACAGAAAAGACAATAGACACAAGTGACAAAATCTCTAGAATTGCGTTATATGGAAAAAGAGGTCGCTAATAACACTTGGCCCTCTACTAGCAAGGCCCATACAATCCAAATATCCACATAATAGTGTTATATGGCGCCCTTACACAGATAATGGGTGGGATGTATTAACATACATCGTCATCCTTCGCCGCCTGGCTGCCGTGATGCCAGCGCATATGTACTAACATATGCGTCTGGCATCGCGGTGCCTGTACTGTGGTGTGCGGGGGGGTTTCCGTCACCTCCCAGCCGCCTACTGCTACCCTCATGCCGGGACTGCTCAGCGTGGCTGTCCCCGGCGCCTCCTCCTCCCCCTGCAGCTGGAGCAGCCCAGCAACAGCAGCCCAAAGAGCACCTCATATGTCCAGGGTGTGCAGTTTAGGGCCCCTTCCCCTATGTACTATATATTGTGTATTCATACACACTGGAAGGAACTAGAGACGCCTTCCTCCTTAACTAGCACCCCACCCACCTGTCCCAGATTGATTTTAATTAGGTTGGAGTCCCAACATTCAAGACTGCACACCTCAGCTTGGCACTATGAGGGTAAGTCCTACTGTACATATATGCTGAGTGTTGGTCTGTGGGACTGTGTTTGGGGCGCTGGGCTCTTTGGGCTGCTGTTGCTGGGCTGCTCCATGGTATCATATCGTACACTTTCAATCACCCCTTTAGTTTGTTTAATATATATGTAGCACCCTTCACATTTATTATTACTTCTTACCTAGGTAAGTCCTATCACATATAATTTCCCCTATCCCTTTTACTATCACTTTAATTTCACACTAATGTGATGCCATGGGGTGGTTCTGCTGGGCTGGCCTGGGGGGCCCTGTGCCCTGGACCTGTCCCAGAGTAGTGTTAGGGACTTGTCCTATTGAGGTAACCTGGATGCGGTGGACAAGCCCATACTAATGGCCATTACTATGCTAATAACCTTAAATGCAATATAGCAAGATATTAAAAGGTCTAGCATATATATTTAGTGTGCACCTGCAAACTCCTCCTCCTGCTTGCTGCACTACAAGTCTCAGCAGGTAGCACCTCATAAATCCAGGGTGTGCAGTTTAGGGCCCCTCCCCCTATGTACTATTTATTGTGTATTCATACACACTGGAAGGAACTAGAGACGCCTTCCTCCTTAACTAACACCCCACCCACCTGTCCCAGATTGATTTTAATTAGGTTGGAGTCCCAACATTCAAGACTGCACACCTCAGCTTGGCACTTTAAGGTAAGTCCTACTGTACATATATGCTGAGTGTTGGTCTGTGGGACTGTGTTTGGGGCGCTGGGCTCTTTGGGCTGCTGTTGCTGGGCTGCTCCATGGCATCATATCGTACACTTTCAATCACCCCTTTAGTTTGTTTAATATATATGTAGCACCCTTCACATTTATTATTACTTCTTACCTAGGTAAGTCCTATCACATATAATTTCCCCTATCCCTTTTACTATCACTTTAATTTCACACTAATGTGATGCCATGGGGTGGTTCTGCTGGGCTGGCCTGGGGGGCCCTGTGCCCTGGACCTGTCCCAGAGTAGTGTTAGGGACTTGTCCTATTGAGGTAACCTGGATGCGGTGGACAAGCCCATACTAATGGCCATTACTATGCTAATAACCTCAAATGCAATATAGCAAGATATTAAAAGGTCTAGCATATATATTTAGTGTGCACCTGCAAACTCCTCCTCCTGCTTGCTGCACTACAAGTCTCAGCACGTAGCACCTCATATGTCCAGGGTGTGCAGTTTAGGGCCCCTCCCCTATGGACATTTATTATCTGTGTAAGGATGCCATATAACACTATTGTGTGGAGGAGATATATATATATATATATATATAATTATATATATATATATACGGGTGCTGCGAGCTGGCACTCTAGTTTAAGTTGTCAGGTGCCCTGGTGCCGTCACATAAGTCATGCAGGGTATGACTTGTGATTTGATGTTTAAAGTATTGTATGATTATTATGTATGTTTATGTGAGGAGAAGGCGTTGTGCATTGCGCCCTGTTGATACACAGGTCGTCATCATGCAGCAATGTACCTCACATCATCATGGCTAATAACGTTTGAACTGTGCTTTCACTCACAGTACCCAGCGTAACACATGTATTATACATGTTTTTATATACAGCTGCATGCATAGGAGCCTAGGTAGAATCGGGCATCAGCGTTGCTTGGTAACACCAAGCTGGAAGCGCGGCGACGCTGGGAGGTAGCCTAGCAACCGTAGAGCGGAAGTGCGTCATCTGACGACTTCCGCCGGGATGCACGGAGGACGCCGCGGGCCCGGGGACGCAGCAGCCACTGTTTTAAAAGGTGAGGTGGAGGGGTTGTATTCTGTTGTTTGTTACCTGAAGATGGGGGCCAGGCACCCCCGAAACGTTAGGGGGGTGTCTCACATACAGCGCTCAGTGTATAACCATAAATAATAGAGATACCACCATTTATTTGTTTCTCTTTTAAATGGAGATCTCAGATCAGCAGGCTTTTGGTGAACCTGAAATGATATGCACCCAATCTCACAGATTGTGTGAGAGGGTGAAATAGGAGGAAATATAGTGCAGATTAACCTTGGTTTAAAAAGGGTTTAATATACAATCCGCACTTACAACATAAAAGCTTTTAGACAGCATATAGTACAATCCACCAGGCAAAAACAGCTCACAGTCAGATGGAAGAAGGGTCTTAAAACCAGGGTCCAACGTCCAGTCCGGAACCAGAAAGAGGGATCCACCGATCAGCACCTTGAGATGACTTGTGTTCAGCCTTGGATGGG
The DNA here is from genome assembly GCF_055691185.1 of Crinia signifera. NCBI lineage: Eukaryota > Metazoa > Chordata > Amphibia > Anura > Myobatrachidae > Crinia > Crinia signifera. The sequence continues at coordinate 178,924,058 of NC_139220.1, forward strand.
GGTCTGTACCTTCTAACACTCAACGCGTTTCGAAGTATTCTTCATCAGGAGTGTAATTCTCTGTATGTCTATCTCACAAGCAGTAGCTCCGTATCGTGGTCACGCCGATCTCCCGGTTTCCCAGCTGCCGCCGCCTCCTCCTCAGGTAAATGACCGACAGTAACCCCTGTCGGTCATTTACCTGAGGAGGAGGCGGCGGCAGCTGGGAAACCGGGAGATCGGCGTGACCACGATACGGAGCTACTGCTTGTGAGATAGACATACAGAGAATTACACTCCTGATGAAGAATACTTCGAAACGCGTTGAGTGTTAGAAGGTACAGACCCCCATCCAAGGCTGAACACAAGTCATCTCAAGGTGCTGATCGGTGGATCCCTCTTTCTGGTTCCGGACTGGACGTTGGACCCTGGTTTTAAGACCCTTCTTCCATCTGACTGTGAGCTGTTTTTGCCTGGTGGATTGTACTATATGCTGTCTAAAAGCTTTTATGTTGTACAGTAAGTGCGGATTGTATATTAAACCCTTTTTAAACCAAGGTTAATCTGCACTATATTTCCTCCTATTTCACCCTCTCACACAATCTGTGAGATTGGGTGCATATCATTTCAGGTTCACCAAAAGCCTGCTGATCTGAGATCTCCATTTAAAAGAGAAACAAATAAATGGTGGTATCTCTATTATTTATGGTTATACACTGAGCGCTGTATGTGAGACACCCCCCTGTTGTTGTCACTATATGTCTTTTTAAGTAGGTTCTGGATGTCCTACTTTAAGGTGTAATTCACATCTGCTGCACTGAGTTTTAATTGCGCACTATATGTTGGCACACTTGTTTGTTTCTATACCCCCGAAACGTTGTAAGAAATAAATAACTTGTTGCATAAGACCCACGAGTGCCACGCAGTGGATTCCTTCATCGAAACCACCTGTACCCTATATATATATATATATATATACATATATATATATATATATATATATATATATATATATATATATATATCGAAAGTGGGGGGTGTGCGGTCCTTTTTCTGTGCTGATGTGTGAGCTGCACTTCTATAGTACCTTGCTGTTAATATAGGTACCAAGCGGGAAAGATGGTGGAAAGAAGAGAAGATAGAGGTGCACTCTATATATTTCACCACTTATGTATATTAATAATCATACAATAGTGCATAAAATTTGTATTTATTCTGTTTTTTTACAAAGACAAAATTCGATAAAAACAAATTAGTACATGATTCATTGGGTGATCCCACATTCAGACACAATTTGTTCAGGTGAATGTCAATAGATCTGACATCTAAGAGCAAACTTGTTTTGATACAAAACCCTACGCGTTTCGTTCGTTAGGACTTCATCAGGGGTAGATAAGGATCTGAGTGGTGAAAAAGATATGCCGTGAGTGATATAGTTTATCTTTTTGGTTTATACATATAAACGCTTTAGTGCTTCTTAAGTCCCTTGGAAGAATTATAATCCACCAATAAGAGACACACAACTGTGAAAAGAAAAGGAAGAGACCCCTGTTTTTGAGCAGTTTTTTGTTATTCCAAGCAATTATCGGCAGAAATTCGGTATGTGTATTCCCTGGTTCTAATCTCTATCCCTAATAAGGTCTTATATATGAAAATGAAATAGCTAATGTTTATCACATTTACCCACAGGGCTTATTGAAGTCCTATACCTCTGCAGGACAGAGTAACATGTAACAATTGTTACATGAAGCGGTATACCCTATGCTTGATTTACACTGTGTTAAATGTTGTCTGTTTTTCGGTTATAGGTGTTTTTGTTTCGTTTTTTATTATGTGTGGTAACGTGAAATGATGACATCATCTGGAGGCGGCCCCCGGCTGGGCGTGCACGCTGGCCGTGAGGCGGGAGATATGCTATTTAAACCCTGAGTTTGATCATGTCTGTAGCCTGACGATAATACTTAAGTGTATTAAAACGTTGCTATAAGGATTGACAATAAAAGAAAGTCATATTTGAAGAGGCTGGAGTGCTGCACTTCTGTTGGACTGTATAAGCTTTATTTGCTGTGCTGGCACCCTCCCAAGCAATTACTACAAGTGGCTGTGCTTGATCACCTGGACTATATATTGGAAGGACTTTTGCTGTTTGCGCTAAGGACCTATCCTGATCTGGGCACCCCTGTTGAAATTCATTATCTTCAGGTGATATTTACTTTTTACTTATCACTGGTGAACTTTTGCACTATTCTTAGCACCTTTAACACTGTGTAATATGGCAGACGACAACACTGATGAGAGAGGCAGTGGGATACAATTCACCCAATACCAGCTGGTAGAGATATTGAGCTTCTCTGAAACCGAAGCCGGTACCATATTGTTTGAATCAACGGTGTTACCTGAAGCCACTCCCTTTGAAGATCTGTTTAAAGATCTCTTAAAAATGCACAAACGCTTAACGGACTATTACTACCACGGGTTAACACTCAGTGATTACCACAGGGCAAAGAAGATCCCTAGGGGTCTTAGAATGAAAAATGGACCTTCCATCGGTAGAAATGATCCTACCTTCTGCCGAAGGTGGGTATCCATCATAAATAAATGTTCGTTTGACCTTATGCTGCTGATCGTGGAACAGTGTAAAAAAGAAATGGACACTGAGAATGAGAAAATAGCCACGTTTGAAGCTTTGCATAAAGATGGTCTAACATCCAATACAACCACTGATTGGTATGATAAGTTGAATTCTCAAATTCAGATTTATAAAAGAGAATTGATAAAATTTAAAAAAGATAAAAGGAGTAAGGTTGACGCAGATTATGAGTCTAATACTGTGTACAGATGGACCGATGCGAGTAGAACTACTGGCCCCAGAAAGCCCTTTTTCAGATGGCAGCGCAATAGAGGTGACTATGATCATTCCTCTTCAACGGAGTTCAACTCCTCCAATAGCGATTCGGATAATCACAGAGGTGGTTCAAAAAACTACAAACCTGCGCACCCATCGGGGGTTTTCACCAGGGCACGAATCGCTGGAGGCGCTGGGGGTACACCCGTAGAGGCGGCTGTGACAAGCAACAAAAAAAGAGGCAGAGGATGTGCAGCAAAGGCATCAGCTTAGCCCAAGATCTGGTGGTAAGTCTATCGATATATGAACTGACTACGGCCGAACACAATATTCTACTTAAAGGTCTGTCTTTTTGTCCTTCATCTAACTTCTCTAAGTTGCATTGGACTGTGGACCAACAAAGGTTACATCGGGGTTTAAAATTAAAGGAACATTATGCAAAAAACCCGACAGTCCCTCAAATTAATCAAACGGAAGTGTTACCCGCACAATTGACTAAACTATTCCCAAATTGACTTTTGAACCTCAATATTTTAACCCGACAGTAAAAACTTTTATGCGGTTGCTAAATGAGGACATTGTTGATGATGCATATACTGGACAGGATCTGATTAAAAGTAACTACAGTAAACCAGGTCTCTGCTGGAGAAGGATCTCATATTTACCTGGCCATTTGTCTTGAAAAAGGTCTGAGATGCAGACCGAAACGTTGACCAAGTTCAATATTTTAATGGATTAAATAAAGCTTAACTTTTATCTGCGAAATGGTGAGTGCCCTCCTTCAAAAATAGTATGTTTTGGTCTTGTGCCTTGGAGTGAGCACAACCTGAATGAACAACTGAATTGTGTGCGGATTCCCCATCTATATATATATATATATATATATATATATATATAGATATATATATATATATCTATATATATAGAGAGTGAAGGAACAAACAGCGGCACTCGCAGGGAACTTTTCAAAACGTGTATTTAGAACATAAAACCAATCCAACGTTTCGGGGCGTACGTGGCCCCTTTGTCAAGGTGTGGGTAACAGTTACCCACACCTTGACAAAGGGGCCACGTACGCCCCGAAACGTTGGATTGGTTTTATGTTCTAAATACACGTTTTGAAAAGTTCCCTGCGAGTGCCGCTGTTTGTTCCTTCACTCTCTATATCTAGCCTCCAGAAGGCACCGGGGCAGTTGAGAAGTTAGGAGAGTGCCGGGCCGCTACAAGAAGTATCTATATATATATATATATCTATATATATATAGATATATATATATATATATACACACACACACACACACACATACATGCAGTACATTCAGTGCACTATTTGGAGACAATTTCTAGTCATAGGTCCTTCACATGTCAATTCTAACATGGCAAAATATGGCTAATTAGGGTCAGCCACAGAAGAAAAAGCGTTAGCAGAAATCCATCAGCTCATAGTTGAGTAATTAGATTAATAAATTGAAGTGTACGTTGAAAATTGCTGAAGATAATCTGTCATGTATAATGATGCAATTAGTGTCTCTTCTCTAATGTCTGTGACATTTGGCATGACCCTGCAGTGTCTGGTTATATGTACTACTGAACTTGGGAGTAGGAATTACTAACTAGCATTCTGTACTGGGTATTGAAACCTTTGGATCATTTATGTTCTTATATATTTTCTAAAATGTTTTTACTAAATTTATATAATCAAGTCTGGAATTTGTTATTTTCAGTTTTCCACTCATCTTTAAATTTTAGCAACATTACAATATGTACAGTACTGTATATAATGATTTATTTATATCACCAAATAGCAATGCAAGGAAACTATTGTTACCAAATGCAACTATGTAATATGGTATATGTTGTCTTTTCACTAGAGATATGTGCTGACCCCAGTATTTGGTAATGACTTGGTTTTAGTTCGTATTGAACAAAACCACACTTATGTGTTTTGTTTTATGATGTGTTTATTTATTATTTGGTGCAGCACAGACCATGTAATGGATAGCATTACTGCCTCACAGCACTGAGGTCGTGGGTTCCATTCCCACCATGGCCCTAACTGTGCAGCGTTTGTATTTTCTCCCCATGCTTGTGTGTGTTTCCTCCGGGTACTCTGGTTTCCTCCCACATTCCAAAAATATACTGGTAGGGTAATTGGTGCACACAGAAAAATTAACCCTAGAATGTGTGCGAGTACATGTGGTAGAAAATATAGATTGTAAGCTCCACTGGGGCACAGGCTGCTGTGAATTTTCAAATATATTCTCTGTAAAGCGTTTCAGAATATGTGTGGGCTATATAAATAACTTAATAATAAATAAAATAAATAGCATATATAGTTTTTTTCACCATAATGACCTGTAATGTGTAACATATAGGATATGTAATCTTTATTTGAATTTAACAGTCTATCTATCAATCTAACAATCTAACACACAACACCAGTTCATTCATAGGCAGGCTACTCTCTGTATCATTGGCTTCGCTTATTTGGACTGATTTTACCAGATTCCAACGGATTGGGACAAGAAATCGGCCCAAATCGGACTGATTTTACCAGATTCCAACAGATTGGGCCAAGAAATCGGCCCAAATCGGATGTGTTTGACATCTAATCCAATGTGCAGTCCCATGCAGGTCCTCCAACTCTGACCCCACTCCCGGCAGCGGGGAACGGGATGCATGCAATACATGAAAGGACTGCATACGATCTTGCTGCCCGGGAAGGTCCCGGGTGGCTCAAGAGGATGGCAATCCACTGCTGCAATATATCTTCATACCATTGTCAACCTCTTAGGTAAACTCAGGGATTTCATACCATGATGGTTTACCCTGCTGAGACTCTTCTGCAGTTTTGTCATTTCAAATAACACATGCAAACTTGATGGTTCAGAGTTTGGCTTAAAAAGAAAGGGATATGCAGCAGATGCTTCTGGACATTTTCTGCATTCAGTAACTGCATATAAAAGATTGTAGAGGCTGCAAGAACAGTTCCATGTGCCATGCCAGTACCACCAACTGAAGCAGGAGACGGTAAAATGGCACCCCTAATATGATTCAGCCAATGGATGAACAGCAACAGTGGTCCTGTGTAAAAATTGGGGCAAAAGCAACTGCAAGAGGTATCTATATTGAATCCAAAACATACAAGAATCGCTGCTGGGAAGATGATGTTCTGCTTCATTTTGGAATCTGAGCATGGCGGGATGACCCGAGCCAATGTTTGGTATTCCTCGAACCCCCAAACTTTGGATTGCTTGGTTTTCTAAATACTGAGCCCCCACAGCTCTACTGTTCACACATCTGGTTATATGTGTACTTAATAGTTTTTATATAATATATTCATGTGACAATAAAATACATATACCATTATATTCATATATTGTGCTTTTTATTGTATGTGTGAGCACCTTCTGGGGCAGAACTACTATAGGTGCAGCAGGTGCACTGTGTTATGCTTGCCGCTAGGCACGGTGGGTGGATACCCGGGAACAGGGAACGGGAGGTCAGGCGTGAGCCCGCAGCCGGGACCGCCGGTTAGGACGGCCACAGCGAACCCTATACTAACTCTGTTGAGTTCCCCGGGCAGATGACCAATCCCTGCGGGAACTAGGCTTCACCTGTGGCCGCCGCGTTCGAAGGAGCGAGTTAGGCCCGCTCCAACCCCGATGCAGCTAGGTCTAGGAAGGGACAAAGGAAAAGCGATCGTCCGGGGTAACTCAAAAGGACAAACTAACTACCGGGCCTAACTGAAATAAAGCCCCTGTCTGCCGGCACCAGGCCAAAAACGGGAATACGACCCAGTCGCAGACACAAGGAGAACGAGACGGGGAATCTCCACAGGACTACAACAATGCAGGATAATGACTCCCCAAAACCCCCAATAAGGAGTGAATAGGTAGGGAATGCCCTGCCTAGGACAGATAGCTAAAGGGAAGCGAGGATCAGAGCAAGGGTGAACGATGGAACGAATGAAGGTCTGAATGAGGCCCACGGCGGGGCAGGTCCAATGCCCCTGCAGGGGAGCTGAACCCAAATGAGCACAGTCAGAAAGTTAAAGGAGCTCGGAGGCTCTACAGAAATAAACCAGGCTCCAGGGGAGCACTTACTAGACCTCAGGTAAACCAGCAGAGTGGAACAGGAAGCAGGAGACACGAGGAGGTGCAGGTATCCAGCTGGAACAGGTCGGGAGACCGGAGATCCTCTGAGAGGGATGCAGGAACCAGGGCAGCGCTGGGATACCCCTAGGGACCGGGCAGGCGTAAGGGAACGCTATAACCGGCGTCTGTGCCCAGCAGACGCCGGCTACTTATTCAAACTTTGGCGCCGCCTGCGTGACGTCAGGCGCGCCGTGTGCGTGCTGCTGCTGGGCGGAAGTCGGGAGCGTTGCCTAGCAACGCCCCGACGCTCAGCGTGAAACTGAGGCCTGGAACGCTGCCGAGCAGCAGCGTCACCAGCCTCGCGGCCCCGCTCCCCATCCGCTGACCGTCCAGGTACTGGGGACACCGGACGGCGGCGCGCGACAGTACCCCCCCCTTGAGGAAGGGTTAACAAACCCTTACCCCCAGGTTTATCAGGGAACTCCCGAAAGAAAATTCTCTTGAGATTGGGCGCATGAAGATCCCTGTCAGGAACCCATGACCTCTCCTCTGGACCAAAACCTGTCCAATGTACCAAAAATTGCAAAGAACCTCTCACAAATTTGGAGTCCAGAATTCTCTCTACCGGGAACTCCTTTTGTCCCTGCACCATCACCGGGGAGGTTCCAGTGTCACTCCTGCGAGGAAACTTTTGAGAAAAGAACACCGGTTTGAGCAGAGAGGCATGGAAAGTATTGGCTATCTTAAGCGATTTGGGTAGAGATAGGCGAAAAGCTACCGGATTTACCCTTTTGATGATCTGAAAGGGACCGATAAATCGAGGCCCCAACCTCGCTGAAGGTTGATGAAGTTTGATGTTCCGGGTCGAAAGCCAGACCCAGTCACCAACCTTAAAACGACAAGGACGTCTGGACCTGTCTGCCGATACCTTCTCCTTTAATGCGGCTTCCTTGAGAGCAACGTGAATACCTCTCCAAATGACTCTAAGTCGAGAGGCCACAGAAGAACCCGAACTGGACGCTTCAGGACCTAGAGAGTTGGCTCGAGGATGAAATCCATATACTGCGAAGAACGGAGAAGTCCTGGAGGCTGAATGATGAGCATTATTATACGCAAACTCCGCCAGCGGTAAGAAGCTTGCCCAATCGTTCTGTAATTTGGACACAAAGCATCTCAGGTATTGCTTGAGTGATTGGTTCAATCGCTCAGTTTGTCCATTGGACTGAGGATGGAAAGCCGAAGTTAGACTGGTCTTAACTTTCAACGCTGTGCAGAAGAGCCTCCAAAACTGCGCCACAAATTGTGGACCGCGATCAGAAACAATATCTGAGGGTAGACCGTGCAACCTAAAAATATGCTGCAAGAACAGAGCTACCAACTCCCTGGCCGAAGGCAATTGTTTCAGAGCCACAAAGTGCGCCATTTTAAAAAACCTGTCTATAACGACCCACACGACCTGACAGTGAGCGGATACAGGTAGTCCTACAATAAAATCCATGGCCAAGTGTGACCAGGGTCTGACAGGAATGGATAAGGGGATCAGTTCCCCGATGGGCCGAGACCTAGGAACCTTATGCTGAGCACAATCTTGACAGGATAATACAAATTCCCTGGTATCTCGTGACATACCAGGCCACCAAGCGACACGGGAAAGAAGTTTCAAGGTTTTGAAGACTCCTGGATGCCCGGCCAGTTTGGAATCATGAAACTCAGAAAGGACCCTGCGTCTAAGAGATGGAGGAACATACAACTTGTTGGTGGGGGTTTGGGCTGGTGCCTGACTCTGCGCTAGACGGATGAGACCTTCCAGAGTCTGTTGGGCTCCAGCATGGATACAAGACTTAGGCACAATGGAAGTCTTACTGGCTTTGTCATCGTATTGAGGAAGAAAACACCGAGACAGTGCGTCAGCTCTGATGTTCTTTGAGCCCGGTCTATAAGAGATCACAAAGTTAAAGCGCATAAAAAACAGCGCCCACCGAGCCTGTCGAGCGTTCAGCCTCTTAGCTGTCTCAATATATTGCAGATTCTTGTGATCCGTGAGAACGAGAATCTGATGTATTGCTCCTTCCAACCAATGACGCCACTCATCAAAGGCCCACTTGATGGCCAACAATTCTCTGTTCCCAACATCATAGTTGGCCTCTGCCTGTGAAAATTTCCTGGACATATACGCACAGGGATGTAAATACCGTGATTCCGGATCCCTTTGGGACAACACTGCTCCCGCCCCTACCTCGGAGGCGTCCACCTCCACAATGAAGGGAAGGTCAGGATCAGGATGTTTCAGAACAGGGGCCGAAACAAACGCCTGTTTCAAGGATTCAAAGGCCTGCTCCACCTGAGGAGACCATCGAGATGGATCAGCACCTTTTTTGGTTAAAGCCACCAATGGCGCAACAATGGAAGAAAAAGAATCAATAAAATGTCTATAATAATTGGCAAAGCCAAGAAAACGTTGGATTGCCTTTAAACTGGTAGGACGGGCCCAATCCACCACGGCTTGAAGCTTCTTAGGGTCCATTTGAAAACCCTGAGAAGAAATAATGTAACCCAAGAAAGAAACTTGTGTGACTTCGAACTTACACTTCTCAATTTTGGCAAATAACTGATTCTCTCTCAGTTTTTGCAGGACCTGCCGAACCTGACTTCTATGTGATCTCAAATCTTGTGAAAAAATCAAGATGTCGTCTAAATAAACGACTACGAATTGGCCCAAAAAATCACGAAGGACATCATTGATAAAGTCCTGAAAAACAGCGGGCGCATTCGAGAGGCCAAAGGGCATCACCAAATACTCATAATGCCCCGTCTGAGTACTGAAGGCTGTTTTCCACTCGTCACCTTCCTTGATCCTAATGAGATTATAAGCACCTCTGAGATCGATTTTAGAAAAAATCGTAGCGGATCGTAACTGGTCAAAAAGTACTGTAATCAAAGGAAGGGGATAGGTGTTTTTCACCGTGATTTTATTCAGGGCACGAAAATCAATACAAGGCCTTAAGGAACCATCCTTCTTGGCTACAAAGAAAAACCCTGCGCTGAGAGGGGATTTAGACGGGCGGATAAACCCCTTCTTGAGACTCTCCTATACGTATTCATCCATTGCCTTCGTCTCCGGGATAGATAAGGCGTACAATCTACCTTTGGGCAAAGGAGCATTGGGAATTATCTTGATGGCACAATCGTACGGACGATGAGGCGGAAGACTGTCAGCTTTCCCCTTAGAAAATACGTCCGCAAAGTCTTGATAAGGGGAAGGGATCCCGGAGAGGGAGGCCGAGGCCACCAAGGCTGAAGTATGAAGACAATGCTGCTTACAGTAAGGACTCCAATGGGCTATCTGCGCCGCACTCCAGTCAATAATGGGATTATGTTTGACTAACCAAGGATATCCCAAAACTATGGGAACGAGAGGGCAAGAAGTTAACAAAAATGAGATATGCTCCCTATGAAATAACCCGACCGTCATCGAGACTGAGGGAGTCTGAAAAGAAACTGTCCCATTGGACAAGATATTCCCATCTAAACCTCGAAGAGTAACGAGGCCCTGGAGTTTCACATGAGGAATACCTAGTCTCTGGGCGAAACTGATATCAAGGAAATTTCGGGCTGCACCGCTATCAATAAATGCAGTGCCGGAAAATGTATCTTCCTGAAAAGAAATGCTACATGGCACCAATAGCGAATCGTGAGAGGAAAATAATTGCAGGCCTAAGTGAACCCTCTCCTCGTTCACTTGGCCAAGGCTTTTACTGGCCTATTGGGACAGTTCTTAAGGATATGTCCTTTAATACCGCAATATAAACAAAGACCCGAATCAACCTGCGATTTCTCTCCTCCGGAGAGATACGAGTTACCCCAATTTGCATGGGCTCATCAACCTCCTCTGGAACTAGAGAAACATAGGGAAGAGAGCGAGCTTGGACGCCCCGCTCCGACCTCCGTTCCCGGAGACGACGGTCAATCTTTATCGCCAGTTCCATCAGTTTATCAAGGGAACTAGGTACGGGGTACTGGATAAGGCTATCCTTGATGATGTCGGACAGGCCACAGCGAAACTGACTCCGTAAAGCAGGGTCATTCCATCCGCAATCATTCGACCAACGGCGGAACTCTGTACAGTATACTTCGGCCGGGTCTTTCCCTTGTTTAAGGGCTCGGAGATGAGTCTCCGCGGAAGCCTCTCTATCAGGGTCATCGTACAGCAAACCTAACGAACTAAAAAAGCTGTCAACCGAGGATAGGGTCGGACTGTCAGAAGGAAGTCCGAAAGCCCATGTCTGGGGGTCCCCCTGTAATAGAGACATCACCAGGCCTACCCGCTGAGACTCGGAACCGGAGGACCGGGGTCGAAGTCGAAAATACAATTTACAACTCTCTCTAAAGTTGAAAAAAGCCCTCCGATCCCCAGAGAATCGATCGGGCAGGTTAACCTTTGGCTCGGACACCCCTGACTCAGGAGGACGCATCCTCTGCTCCTGGGAGGCTACCTTGAGGGACAGATCCCGGACCATTTGGGTTAACCCTTGAAGTTGATCCGAGAATGTCTGAGGAGTAGGATTCATAGTATTCCCACGGTGATTCTAAACAAGGAGTTGTTATATAAACCTTCTTTATATAACCTGAAAAAATACGTAGAGGTGTGTGTTGCGCAATTAATGGCTGCTGACACTGGGTTTTGTCACGAACCCAAAAGGATAAGGAAATAAAAATATGGTTTTGTGTCAGCGCCTGCTGTTTTAATAATTCATAACACGGTTCTCTTAAAAATATATATAATTTTTAATTATAAAAAAGATATATCAATTATCACATATAATTACACATATAAATTACATTTACTTTAAAAAATAAAAATAAAAAATGGTGAAAAATGAATGAAAATAAATAAAAGTTATTGTGAATCAATTGACCATATAAGGCTTTTTGTATTCTTGTGAGTGATTCACACAGTCCCGAAGTGGGGGTAAATGAATGCTGATTTTTTATATTACCATCCTTTGGCGCTTGTTGTGATTGCCAATTCAATTCGTTTGTGACGACAATGTGGGTTCGATTTGCCTTATAATTTCGAAGGCTCAAGGGTCCTGAATCGACTGTCTTCCTTTTTCCTTGGAGAATTAGGGAAACTTGATAACCCAAAAATGGAATGTCCAAGATGATTTTTTAGAAGGTAGACGTCTCAGGATAAATAGTTGAACCAGGTCACATATAGAGTGGGGATGGATTCAGCAATGTAGGGATCGCTCAACGCGTTTCTCTGGAACCTCCAGCTTCCTCAGGAGCAAGTGTGTTTGTGGGACTATCCGTCCAGGGTTTATATACCCACATGGTTCATTAGCTTAATTGATTCACATGTGTGTTCACAAAAAATAATAAACTAATAAAATCAGAGAACCGTGTTCAATTTAACACACATAAATACCTAAAAATCGCAGGAGACAGATGCTAATTAAATTGAATGAATATTCACAAAACTATTTGATATAAGACATAAATTAAATTGAATTTATGTCTTATATCAAATAGTTTTGTGAATATTCATTCAATTTAATTAGCATCTGTCTCCTGCGATTTTTAGGTATTTATGTGTGTTAAATTGAACACGGTTCTCTGATTTTATTAGTTTATTATTTTTTGTGAACACACATGTGAATCAATTAAGCTAATGAACCATGTGGGTATATAAACCCTGGACGGATAGTCCCACAAACACACTTGCTCCTGAGGAAGCTGGAGGTTCCAGAGAAACGCGTTGAGCGATCCCTACATTGCTGAATCCATCCCCACTCTATATGTGACCTGGTTCAACTATTTATCCTGAGACGTCTACCTTCTAAAAAATCATCTTGGACATTCCATTTTTGGGTTATCAAGTTTCCCTAATTCTCCAAGGAAAAAGGAAGACAGTCGATTCAGGACCCTTGAGCCTTCGAAATTATAAGGCAAATCGAACCCACATTGTCGTCACAAACGAATTGAATTGGCAATCACAACAAGCGCCAAAGGATGGTAATATAAAAAATCAGCATTCATTTACCCCCACTTCGGGACTGTGTGAATCACTCACAAGAATACAAAAAGCCTTATATGGTCAATTGATTCACAATAACTTTTATTTATTTTCATTCATTTTTCACCATTTTTTATTTTTATTTTTTAAAGTAAATGTAATTTATATGTGTAATTATATGTGATAATTGATATATCTTTTTTATAATTAAAAATTATATATATTTTTAAGAGAACCGTGTTATGAATTATTAAAACAGCAGGCGCTGACACAAAACCATATTTTTATTTCTTTATATAACCTGTTTGGCCGGTTATAATGTTATGCTTGCCGCTAGGCACGGTGGGTGGATACCCGGGAACAGGGAACGGGAGGTCAGGCGTGAGCCCGCAGCCGGGACCGCCGGTTAGGACGGCCACAGCGAACCCTATACTAACTCTGTTGAGTTCCCCGGGCAGATGACCAATCCCTGCGGGAACTAGGCTTCACCTGTGGCCGCCACGTTCGAAGGAGCGAGTTAGGCCCGCTCCAACCCCGATGCAGCTAGGTCTAGGAAGGGACAAAGGAAAAGCGATCGTCCGGGGTAACTCAAAAGGACAAACTAACTACCGGGCCTAACTGAAATAAAGCCCCTGTCTGCCGGCACCAGGCCAAAAACGGGAATACGACCCAGTCGCAGACACAAGGAGAACGAGACGGGGAATCTCCACAGGACTACAACAATGCAGGATAACGACTCCCCAAAACCCCCAATAAGGAGTGAATAGGTAGGGAATGCCCTGCCTAGGACAGATAGCTAAAGGGAAGCGAGGATCAGAGCAAGGGTGAACGATGGAACGAATGAAGGTCTGAATGAGGCCCACGGCGGGGCAGGTCCAATGCCCCTGCAGGGGAGCTGAACCCAAATGAGCACAGTCAGAAAGTTAAAGGAGCTCGGAGGCTCTACAGAAATAAACCAGGCTCCAGGGGAGCACTTACTAGACCTCAGGTAAACCAGCAGAGTGGAACAGGAAGCAGGAGACACGAGGAGGTGCAGGTATCCAGCTGGAACAGGTCGGGAGACCGGAGATCCTCTGAGAGGGATGCAGGAACCAGGGCAGCGCTGGGATACCCCTATGGACAGGCGCTGGGATACCCCTAGGGCAGGCGTAAGGGAACGCTATAACCGGCGTCTGTGCCCAGCAGACGCCGGCTACTTATTCAAACTTTGGCGCCGCCTGCGTGACGTCAGGCGCGCCGTGTGCGTGCTGCTGCTGGGCGGAAGTCGGGAGCGTTGCCTAGCAACGCCCCGACGCTCAGCGTGAAACTGAGGCCTGGAACGCTGCCGAGCAGCAGCGTCACCAGCCTCGCGGCCCCGCTCCCCATCCGCCGACCGTCCAGGTACTGGGGACACCGGACGGCGGCGCGCGACACACTGCACTGGAAAGTAAGGGGCTCACTGCTGCCCAGACCAGCCAGTACTGCACTGTACCTGCCCTGAGCTACCAGACCAGTGGTGGATTTTACCTATGCAAAGTGTTTACACAAGACATATATTCAATGAAATATGAAGGCACACTTACATTCATACGAGATGCATTTTATCAAGTGAAGAAAAGCAATCATTGGTGCCTTGTGCCAGTTTTGGCTGTAAAAACCACTGTTTCAACTCTCGGGCCAGCAGTCAGTCTATTACTCTCTGAAAGTCACTATGCAGTCAGACAGCTGCTTCCCCCTCTACTCTACACATTCTCACCTTTCTCCTCCCTAGACTACCCCGCTTCCCTGCAAGTGCATACAGGCCCTTATTCTGGTTCACTCACAAAGGCAAATTCCTCCTCATATGACAAAACCATGTGCACTGCAGGGGTGTTTGGGTGCTATTTTGTTTCTGTGCAGCGAAAATACTGACTGCTTTCTTTTTACACTGCAATATAGATCTCACTTTAAAGTAAAACCCATTTGTTAAGGAATTTGCCTTTACGAGGGAACCAGAATAAGGACCATGGTTGGACACACTGAGCCTGTGCAGTATGGAGGCAATGACCAATCATGCTCATGTGCTGTTGCTCCCCTACTTTTTGTCACATGTGCTTATTTATAGGTTTTTTCAAAGATATCTTACTTAATGTAGTTATGTCCTTTGGCAGATGACATGACAATGCCCCTATGCCAACTATATAAAAGGAACAACATGATTTATTAGTCAGGCAGTAAGAAAATAAGATTAGGAAAAAATCCATGTAGACACTATAGACCTTATTCAGAGTTGGCGTAATAGCAGGCTGGCAATTTCTTCGTCCGTAATTTACACTTTTTAAAATTTTTGTACGTGCAAGCCTTTGTCGGGCTACTTTTCTTGTGTCTCTTTACAAGAATGTGGCCAGTGGAGGGGGTAAGTAGATGTGACCAATGTACTTACTGAATGTATTGACATATCCATGCAACTTTCAGCCAATATGGCTGGCAAAAAGTCCCATATGCATCTGTTTGGAGGACATGACATGAATTGTGGATATATGAGTTCCATAAGCAGAGAGATATGTCCTAAATATAGTCTTTTTATTCTTCTTATCGTGCCCTGAGTGCCAAATCTATCCAGCTTTAAAAAGAGATAAAGTAGAGAGTGATAAACAACCAGCCAATCAGCTCATATCTGTCATTTTTCAAACCCACCCCATAACATTGCATTGAGGAGCTGATTGGCTGGCTGTTTATCACTCTCCATTGTATCACTTTTTGAAGCTTGATACATCTGGCTGTAAATGAGCAGATGAAAAAACCCACAAAATATGTCACAATACTTTATATATAAAAATATAATATTACCCTAATTATTATAATATTGTGATTGATGTGTATTTGTTACGTTTACATTTTCTCTTAAAAGAATGCTATATAAATTGTTCAGGTCTTAAGGCTAACTTTAATATAATAATAAAATATACATTTTCCCATGTTGCTATGATATTTATTTTTACAAACCACTTGGCCCCCATGAGTTGCCTGCCAGTAAGCAGAAGGGCCACATTCCATGGCCGAAGATATCTATAGCTCCCCAGTCCCATTCAGCGAGCAAATACCAGGAGAGTTAATCTGAGGAGAACCTTCTGACTCTGACATGCTGGGTGCCATTGACCAAAACCTGACATTTACCTGGGGTGAACCACACAGCTGGAATTGGCCTCTGATCATTGTGGATGCAATGAAATAAATGTGTTTTTATCAATGGCCTCCTGCGGTTTGCATCAGATTTTCCCTGTAAATGAAGATCTCATATGTCTAGTAACCTCTCTGTTTTCCATAGATTGTTTTATTGTTTTAACAAGGGTTAGTTTGGCTGAGCATGGTTATTGTTTTCTGAGAAAATTCCATGTGGTAGCAAAGCTGCGATAACAACAACATCCACAGGCGATGTCAACGCACAGGAGAATTGTTTATCAGTAACACATGACATTATTGCTTCGCACTGCATGGACACATGTACAATACCTTACTGCCTTGCACAGACACAGTATACTTTTATCCCTTTTTGAGAGTTGCAGCGACATTAATTATTGTTTTCAGTCATCTTACTATAATCTATCTATCTATCTATCTATCTATCTATCTATCTATCTATCTATCTATCTATCTATCTATCTATCTATCTATCTATCTATCTATATATATATATATATATATATATATATGGTTCTGTTCAGCCTGGCACTCGTCCTCAACTTGGGCAAATACCTGGGTACCTCCTGGATCAGGGATAGATGGGATTGTGGGTTCTGCACTCAAAATGTTTAAATTTCACCCTGTATTACCGGGTTGTTGCCGCTATTTATATATTATGTAGCGGGGGTGCTATCCTGACCAACTGGGGGTCAGAGATCAAAAAATGAGAAAGGGGAAAGGGAGAAGAAGGGGAAAGCCAGTTGTAGATGGATGCACTCCTTATTTTAAGAATTGATACTGTGTTTTCAATAAATTGTTAGTTTTTCTATAAAACCGTGGGGACTCCTATTGTCTTTATTGATTGAGTATTTAACAAGGAGTTACCCACAGATGTGCGAAAAAATGAGAGGTTAAAAATATCCCAACATACATATATACCTGGTGATAGAAAATAAAGATTAGTGTTGAAAGAAAGTTTTTTTAAAAACGTGTAGGCAGACAGTATAGAATGATTTTAATTGACAATATTCTGGTAATATTCCTTTGTCACCTGTGTTTTCTTATTTTGTATGTCACACTGCTCGTGGATTTTGGTTCACTCCAACTCTAGATTTTGATATGTGCCTATTGGCAGTTCAGC
Source organism: Crinia signifera (assembly GCF_055691185.1). Lineage (NCBI taxonomy): Eukaryota > Metazoa > Chordata > Amphibia > Anura > Myobatrachidae > Crinia > Crinia signifera. Next base: position 178,941,277 of record NC_139220.1, read on the forward strand.
GGGTTTGTCCAATACCATTAGACAGATGTATTTCCAGCTTCTGTTAACATATAGGAGTTCAATCGATATGTGCTTTGGCCTCAATTTGTGGCTCTATATCACACTTTGCTGTTTTGTATTTGTTATGTACCCCACAGTCTGAGGTTGATCTTATTCCTGTCTGAGGGTATATACAGTAATGCAGATGAATTTTTGGAGCTTATGTCACGTATACTGGTTGTAGCTATAATTCTGTCCTTTAAATGGGACAAGTGATTTGGCCATAAAGTTGGCTCTATGTCACTTAGATGTTGTTAACGTGATTTATACTTCTTATCTTATATGCCTATTCAGCTGTTTAATCAGTATTTGGCAGTTGATAATATTAGTGATTTGGCCTTGGTTCTGGCTCTATGTCACTATATTTTAGAGTTTATGTCACGTATATTGGATTTTAAGCTATACCCCAGTGATTTAGATGTGTGGTTTGCCCACAAAATTGGCTTAATGTCACATGGATATTGTGAACGTGATTTATAGCTCCTAATAAGCTGTTTATTCAGTGTTTGGCACTTGATAATGTTTGTGATTTGGCCTTAATTCCGGCTCTATCTCACATTCATCTGTTTTGATGTTTCCTATATTCACCTCAGTTTTAATATTTTATTCAATACAGTGTGTGATTCAGCCATCTCATGGTTCTGTGTCACACATTGACTGTTGGGGGTGTGGTGGCTCTGTGTAACTCTGGCCACTTTTATTCAACTTCTGCCTGTTGGTATTGGAGGGGCTGGGTAGTATAATTGCTTGAGTAAGGATAATTTTATCCTGTTACTGTAGCTTTTAGTGGGTAGTTTATTTTGTTACACTCTTATTTCTGTTTTTGGCTTGTTGCCCAGAATTTTTCAAATGAGTGAGCTTAGATACATATTATCTGTTCCCCACTGTTGGCTGCTGACCTCTGCTGGTGGTTTTTTATCTGTGCAGGTTTAAGCACTATTTTATTGGCTGAATTGCCAGTAGATTTTTTATATACATATGCAGCTGTTACAATAATTTTAATATTTTATTATATTATTAACTCTGCTATAGACACACTTTTAAGTTCCACCTGCTTCCACCTCTTCCAGCTGTTCTGGTGTTAGGTGGTTAATCAGGTGTGTGGATATGGCCTTAGATTGGCAGTGTGCTATGTTCAGGTTATAACTGGCATATAGTATGTGCCCTGCAGGTTACCCTATGTAGGGAGCCTGCTTAGGCAGCGGTTGCTATGGTTCCACCAATGTTAGGTCAGAGACAGCCACGTTAGAGTTCTACCACATAGTGAATTATTGACATTGATAATACATAACACAGTTTACATCCTATAAAGTCTGCCTAGCACGGGTCTAGGACACGTGTTTCGCACTTGGTGCTTCTTCAAGCTAGCCAAGCGATCGTTATCCTCCATTCAATCTTTATTCATAAGGCCCGCCAATCATCTTGGAGTACGCGGGTCACATGTCGACTGTATGGCCAATAACGCGGCTTGCTATACACCTGTCATTTCTGTGCAGCGTCATGCTGCTGCTGCCGCTGGTCCCACGTGACTCATCACGTGGGTGACCTACGCCAATGATCTTCTCCTCGGGCGCTGCCCGTCTATCTGTGTATGAGACTCTGGCGCCCCGGAATCTGTATATATGTAAGTTTTTCGTCTTAGCCGTAGTTACGATTGCTTGAATGACCTTGCCTGATTTGGGGATTGCCCCTATTGGGTACTCTACTCTTCTAGTTTCTAGTTCTCAGGCTGTTCATTTCGTGTATTGGATATTTAATATTCGTTTGTGATATTTGATTATAAAGTATGCCGGATGTCCCTCCTGCCCGGTAATCTGCATGGGTTATATCCTGTGTTCGTTCTTTTGATGCATAGAGTGTTCAGCTAGATTGCCCATGACATTATATACAGTGTGTCAATTTATATCTAATCGGATTAAATATATTATATTCTGTTGTGTTGATGTTGAGTAAATGAATATTAATAATGTGATTATATAGAGAGGGGAAAAAGAAAAGAAACGGTGAATATTGTGCTGCAAATAATAACATTTGTGTTTTAGTGTAAAAAATGGGTGGAAAAATATAAAAGGGTGGGGGGTGGGGGTGGGGGGAGTTTATTACAAAAATGGTGATCATGTGACATTAAGCCAATTTCGTGGCCAAACCACACATCTAAATCACTGGGGTATAGCTTAAAATCCAATATACGTGACATAAACTCTAAAATATAGTGACATAGAGCCAGAACCAAGGCCAAATCACTAATATTATCAACTGCCAAATACTGATTAAACAGGTGAATAGGCATATAAGATAAGAAGTATAAATCACGTTAACAACATCTAAGTGACATAGAGCCAACTTTATGGCCAAATCACTTGTCCCATTTAAAGGACAGAATTATAGCTACAACCAGTATACGTGACATAAGCTCCAAAAATTCATCTGCATTACTGTATATACCCTCAGACAGGAATAAGATCAACCTCAGACTGTGGGGTACATAACAAATACAAAACAGCAAAGTGTGATATAGAGCCACAAATTGAGGCCAAAGCACATATTGATTGAACTCCTATATGTTAACAGAAGCTGGAAATACATCTGTCTAATGGTATTGGACAAACCCGCTGAACTGCCAATAGGCACATATTAAAATCTAGAGTTGGAGTGAACCAAAATCCACGAGCAGTGTGACATACAAAATAAGAAAACACAGGTGACAAAGGAATATTACCAGAATATTGTCAATTAAAATCATTCTATACAGTCTGCCTACACGTTTAAAAAAAAACTTTCTTTCAACACTAATCTTTATTTTCTATCACCAGGTATATATGTATGTTGGGATATTTTTAACCTCTCATTTTTTCGCACATCTGTGGGTAACTCCTTGTTAAATACTCAATCAATAAAGACAATAGGAGTCCCCACGGTTTTATAGAAAAACTAACAATTTATTGAAAACACAGTATCAATTCTTAAAATAAGGAGTGCATCCATCTACAACTGGCTTTCCCCTTCTTCTCCCTTTCCCCTTTCTCATTTTTTTACCTCCTGGATCAGTAGTGCAGTAGACGGCGGGCGTTCAAGCAGTAGCACTCAGCAGGTCTTGTAAAAATATCAAAAAGTGGTTTATTTTCCAACGTGTCGGGGCTCCAAAACTGCCACTTTTTTTTGTTTGTACACCTTGAAAAAGAGGAGGTTTTGGAGCCCTGCAACATTGGAAAATAATCCACTTTTTGATATTTTCACAAATCCTGCTGAGTGCTACCGCTTGAACGTCCGCCATCTACTATATATATATATATATATATATATATATATATATATATATATATACATACATATATATATACATATATATATACATATATATATATATATATACATAATATTTGAAAGGGGAACAGCACTCTTGGGTCTTTCAATGAAGCAGTAAATAAAGCAAGGACACAGAGGTCTCTTAAGCAACGTTTTGTGCTTTAATGCACGTCATCAGGCTCAAATAATAGAACAAGAACACTTACCAATATAGACACCCCCCATCACCGTGCGGCTGGGCTGCCAGGCTCCTGACCCCCGTCTGGTCATTCATGACGTCACACGAAGGCGACGCGCACCGGCCGGTGCGCTCAGATTCCTGGATCGGTTGCCTAGCAACCCTGTCAATCAATCGTGAAAAAAGCAATGGAATTAAAAAAGGGAAGAATACTGAAGCAGCCTGCAGTTGTGGAAGTAACACATTACAATTACGTAATACTTTTGTCTTACATTTCAGTATTATGATTCATATGGAAAACTGTACTTTTAATGAAAGAAATAGAAAGAAATTGACTGCTAGGCAAAACGGCCAAAGGTAGACCACAAAAAATCACACAGGAGAACTACAGTGCTCATTTAACCCTGCTAAAAATTGCTAAAATAATAGTTTTCAGGCCAGTTTTTGCCCCAAAAGTGTTATTAAGCTCAATAACATTAGTTTCCACTCATTTCTAGACAATTTTGATCACTTCACAGCTCACAAAATCGTTTTCATTTACTGTAGTAGGGCCATAAGGTTATCCCGAGGTAGCTGGATGACTAAGCTAGGCGACAGCAGTGGGCATCACATACATGTGGACCTTACACTTCCAACCTGGCACATGTCGGAAGCAGAGCAGCACTACAGGGGCAGACATTGTGGCAGTTTAATAACCCCCCCCCCTTGTAGCTGCACTCCTCTTTTAGAACCTCCACACCATTAGCAAGAGAAGAGAACATTTGATTAGTTTAATATCTAACAAGACCCCTATCTGGCGTGAGGTCACGTGGTTTGTGAAGATACCTCCTTATCAAACTTGATCAGACAGGCTAGGCGTACGTTTTCCATTTCCTCCCTCACCACTTCACCACATTACATGTGTTCCTCCCGAAGGCACGCACTTGGAGGTTGATCTTATTCCTGTCTGAGGGTATATACAGTAATGCAGATGAATTTTTGGAGCTTATGTCACGTATACTGGTTGTAGCTATAATTCTGTCCTTTAAATGGGACAAGTGATTTGGCCATAAAGTTGGCTCTATGTCACTTAGATGTTGTTAACGTGATTTATACTTCTTATCTTATATGCCTATTCAGCTGTTTAATCAGTATTTGGCAGTTGATAATATTAGTGATTTGGCCTTGGTTCTGGCTCTATGTCACTATATTTTAGAGTTTATGTCACGTATATTGGATTTTAAGCTATACCCCAGTGATTTAGATGTGTGGTTTGGCCACAAAATTGGCTTAATGTCACATGGATATTGTGAACGTGATTTATAGCTCCTAATATGTATGCCTATTTAGCTGTTTATTCAGTGTTTGGCACTTGATAATGTTTGTGATTTGGCCTTAATTCCGGCTCTATCTCACATTCATCTGTTTTGATGTTTCCTATATTCACTTCAGTTTTAATATTTTATTCAATACAGTGTGTGATTCAGCCATCTCATGGTTCTGTGTCACACATTGACTGTTGGGGGTGTGGTGGCTCTGTGTAACTCTGGCCACTTTTATTCAACTTCTGCCTGTTGGTATTGGAGGGGCTGGGTAGTATAATTGCTTGAGTAAGGATAATTTTATCCTGTTACTGTAGCTTTTAGTGGGTAGTTTATTTTGTTACACTCTTATTTCTGTTTTTGGCTTGTTGCCCAGAATTTTTCAAATGAATGAGCTTAGATACATATTATCTGTTCCCCACTGTTGGCTGCTGACCTCTGCTGGTGGTTTTTTATCTGTGCAGGTTTAAGCACTATTTTATTGGCTGAATTGCCAGTAGATTTTTTATATACATATGCAGCTGTTACAATAATTTTAATATTTTATTATATTATTAACTCTGCTATAGACACACTTTTAAGTTCCACCTGCTTCCACCTCTTCCAGCTGTTCTGGTGTTAGGTGGTTAATCAGGTGTGTGGATATGGCCTTAGATTGGCAGTGTGCTATGTTCAGGTTATAACTGGCATATAGTGTGTGCCCTGCAGGTTACCCTATGTAGGGAGACTGCTTAGGCAGCGGTTGCTATGGTTCCACCAATGTTAGGTCAGAGACAGCCACGTTAGAGTTCTACCACATAGTGAATTATTGACATTGATAATACATAACACAGTTTACATCCTATAAAGTCTGCCTAGCACGGGTCTAGGACACGTGTTTCGCACTTGGTGCTTCTTCAAGCTAGCCAAGCGATCGTTATCCTCCATTCAATCTTTATTCATAAGGCCCGCCAATCATCTTGGAGTACGCGGGTCACATGTCGACTGTATGGCCAATAACGCGGCTTGCTATACACCTGTCATTTCTGTGCAGCGTCATGCTGCTGCTGCCGCTGGTCCCACGTGACTCATCACGTGGGTGACCTACGCCAATGATCTTCTCCTCGGGCGCTGCCCGTCTATCTGTGTATGAGACTCTGGCGCCCCGGAATCTGTATATATGTAAGTTTTTCGTCTTAGCCGTAGTTACGATTGCTTGAATGACCTTGCCTGATTTGGGGATTGCCCCTATTGGGTACTCTACTCTTCTAGTTTCTAGTTCTCAGGCTGTTCATTTCGTGTATTGGATATTTAATATTCGTTTGTGATATTTGATTATAAAGTATGCCGGATGTCCCTCCTGCCCGGTAATCTGCATGGGTTATATCCTGTGTTCGTTCTTTTGATGCATAGAGTGTTCAGCTAGATTGCCCATGACATTATATACAGTGTGTCAATTTATATCTAATCGGATTAAATATATTATATTCTGTTGTGTTGATGTCGAGTAAATGAATATTAATAATGTGATTATATAGAGAGGGGAAAAAGAAAAAAAACGGTGAATATTGTGCTGCAAATAATAACATTTGTGTTTTAGTGTAAAAAATGGGTGGAAAAATATAAAAGGGTGGGGGGGGGGGGGTGGGGGGAGTTTATTACAAAAATGGTGATCATGTGACATTAAGCCAATTTCGTGGCCAAACCACACATCTAAATCACTGGGGTATAGCTTAAAATCCAATATACGTGACATAAACTCTAAAATATAGTGACATAGAGCCAGAACCAAGGCCAAATCACTAATATTATCAACTGCCAAATACTGATTAAACAGCTGAATAGGCATATAAGATAAGAAGTATAAATCACGTTAACAACATCTAAGTGACATAGAGCCAACTTTATGGCCAAATCACTTGTCCCATTTAAAGGACAGAATTATAGCTACAACCAGTATACGTGACATAAGCTCCAAAAATTCATCTGCATTACTGTATATACCCTCAGACAGGAATAAGATCAACCTCAGACTGTGGGGTACATAACAAATACAAAACAGCAAAGTGTGATATAGAGCCACAAATTGAGGCCAAAGCACATATCGATTGAACTCCTATATGTTAACAGAAGCTGGAAATACATCTGTCTAATGGTATTGGACAAACCCGCTGAACTGCCAATAGGCACATATTAAAATCTAGAGTTGGAGTGAACCAAAATCCACGAGCAGTGTGACATACAAAATAAGAAAACACAGGTGACAAAGGAATATTACCAGAATATTGTCAATTAAAATCATTCTATACAGTCTGCCTACACGTTTTTAAAAAAACTTTCTTTCAACACTAATCTTTATTTTCTATCACCAGGTATATATGTATGTTGGGATATTTTTAACCTCTCATTTTTTCGCACATCTGTGGGTAACTCCTTGTTAAATACTCAATCAATAAAGACAATAGGAGTCCCCACGGTTTTATAGAAAAACTAACAATTTATTGAAAACACAGTATCAATTCTTAAAATAAGGAGTGCATCCATCTACAACTGGCTTTCCCCTTCTTCTCCCTTTCCCCTTTCTCATTTTTTTACCTCCTGGATCAGTAGTGCAGTAGACGGCGGGCGTTCAAGCAGTAGCACTCAGCAGGACTTGTAAAAATATCAAAAAGTGGTTTATTTTCCAACGTGTCGGGGCTCCAAAACTGCCACTTTTTTTTGTTTGTACACCTTGAAAAAGAGGAGGTTTTGGAGCCCTGCAACATTGGAAAATAATCCACTTTTTGATATTTTCACAAATCCTGCTGAGTGCTACCGCTTGAACGTCCGCCATCTACTATATATATATATATATATATATATATATATATATATATATATATACATCTCCTATATATTTGGCTACATCTGTCACTCAAAGTGGGTGTCTGTGTCTATAACGCTCTGTTCCTGGACTTTCCTCTTAATGTGTGATTGCCTTCATCTGTGCTGAACACCTTTCTGAGAAATTAACCTGTTTAAAACAGGTGATGGCAATCATACATTAAGGGGAAGTCTAGAAACAGAGCATTGTGTCCCTCCTGGAGAGGATCATGTTGGGAGGTATGTGACAGAGAACCAGCCCAGTGAGCCCACAGACAGTGCCAGACACCCACTGCCTTCCCATGTTGCCCAGCACTGCTACTCCACAGCCACCAGGTGAGCGCCCCCCTCCCGCGATTTGCGGCAAAACCTCCCCCCCGCGCGCCCCCCCCTCCCGCGATTCGCGGCAAAAACACCTGCTCCCCCGCGACCCCCCCTACCGCGATTCGCAGCAAAAACACCCCCGCGACCCCCCCTCCCGCGATTCGCTGCAAAAAGAACCCCCCCACGACCCCTCCCGCAATTCGCGGCATAACCACCACCCCGCGACCCCCCCCTCCCGCGAATCGCGGCAAACCCTCCCCCGTGACCCCCCCCCCCCGATTCGCGGAAAAAACACCCCCCGCGACCTCCCTCCCGCGATTCGCGGCAAAAAGAACCCCCCCGCGACCCCCCCTTGCACGATTGGCGGCACCCCCCCTGCGACCCCCCTCCCGCGATTCGCGGCACCCCCCCCCCGCAATTCGCAGCAGCCCCAGGATTAAATGGCACATGCAAAACACTGACATGGCTATGGTCGACAATGAAAAAGGTTGACATGAGTTTTTGAAGATTTATTTTTAATTTTTTTAATTTTTTCATATTCATTGTCATGTGTCGACATGGACACCAATGAAGTGGCACACTTATGTCAACATTTACATGTGTTGACCTTTCTGTGTTGATTTTTTCTTGTGGCGATTCGCGTCACACCCCCCCGCAACCCCCCCTCCCGCGATTCGCGGCACCCCCCGCGACCCCCCCCCTCCCGCAATTCGCGGCAACCCCCCACCGGAACCCCCATGAACCCCGCTCTCCCGCGATTCGCGGCACCCACCCCCCGCAACCCCCCCCCCCGCGATTCGCGGCAGCCCCAGGATTAAATGGCACATGCAAAACACTGGCACGGCTATGGTCGACAATGAAAAAGGTTGACATGAGTTTTTGAAGATTTATTTCATTTTTTGAATGTTTTCATATTCATTGTCATGTGTCAACATGGACACCAATGAAGTGGCACACTTATGTCAACATTTACATGTGTTGACCTTTCTGTGTTGATTTTTTCTTGTGGCGATTCGCGTCGCAACCCCCCCTCCCGCGATTCGCGGCACCCCCCGTGACCCCCCACCTCCCGCAATTCGCGGCAACCCCCCACCGGAACCCCTGTGAACCCCGCCCTCCCGCGATTCGCGGCACCCAACCCCGCGACCCCCCCTCCCGCAATTCGCGGCACCCCCCGTGATTCGTGGCAGCTCCAGAATTAAATTGCACATGGAAAACACTGACATGGCTATGGTCGACAATGAAAAAGGTTGACATGAGTTTTTGAAGTTTTTTTTTATTTTTTGAATATTTTCATATTCATTCTCATGTGTCGACATGGACACCAATGAAGTGCCACACTTATGTCAACATTTACATGTGTTGACCTTTCTGTGTTGATTTTTTCTTGTGGCGATTTGCGTCACACCCCCCCCACCCCACAACCCCCACTCCCGCGATTCACGGCACACACACACACACCTCCCTCGCGATTCTCGGCACCCCACCCCTCGACCCCCCCTCCCGTGATTCACGGCACACCCCCAAGACCCCCCCTCCCATGATTCGCCGCAACCCCCGCCCCGTAACCCCCCCTCCCGCGATTCGCGGCACCCACCCCCGCGACCCCCCCTCCCGCAATTCGCGGCAGCTCCAGAATTAAATTGCACATGGAAAACACTGACATGGCTATGGTCGACAATGAAAAAGGTTGACATGAGTTTTTGAAGTTTTTTTTTTATTTTTTGAATGTTTTCATATTCATTCTCATGTGTCATTGTTCCTCAGTGAGAAAAACAAAATAGCAATCTAGCAAATATGATACCTTTTAATGGCTAATATTTGCTAGATTGCTATTTTGTTTTTCTCACTGAGGAACAATAAAACTTTTCTTATCAACTGACTAACACGGTACCAAACTTTTTTCTTTTCTCATGTGTCGACATGGACACCAATGAAGTGCCACACTTATGTCAACATTTACATGTGTTGACCTTTCTGTGTTGATTTTTTCTTGTGGCGATTCGCGTCACACCCCCCCCCCCGCAACCCCCACTCCCGCGATTCACGGCACACACACACCCCCCCGCGATTCTCGGCACCCCACCCCGTGACCCCCCTCCCGTGATTCACGGCACACCCCCCGCGACCCCCCCTACCATGATGCGCCGCAACCCCCGCCCCCGTAACCCCCCTCCCGCGATTTGCGGCAACCCACCCCGCGACCCCCCTCCCGCGATTCTCTGCAATCCCTCCCCTCCCGCGATTCGCAGCATCCACCCCCCCACAACCCCCCCTCCTGCAATTCGCGGCACCCCCCGCGACCCCCCCCTCCTGCAATTCGCGGCACCCTCCGCGACCCCCCATCCCGCGGTTCACGGACACCTAAGTTGCAATACAGGGCATCTTTCATACAATTCTAACCATATTTCTCATATACAAACGTTCACAAATTAAGGGGGCGCAGCCCCTTACGACGGTGTGAAGAGCGCCCGTAGGGCGCGATGAATCACCTAGTACATATATATATATATACATATATATATACATATATATATATATATATATATATATATATATATATATACATAATATTTGAAAGGGGAACAGCACTCTTGGGTCTTTCAATCAAGCAGTAAATAAAGCAAGGACACAGAGGTCTCTTAAGCAACGTTTCGTGCTTTAATGCACGTCATCAGGCTCAAATAATAGAACAAGAACACTTACCAATATAGACACCCCCCATCACCGTGCGGCTGGGCTGCCAGGCTCCCGACCCCCGTCTAGTCATTCATGACGTCACACGAAGGCGACGCGCACCGGCCGGTGCGCTCAGATTCCTGGATCGGTTGCCTAGCAACCCTGTCAATCAATCGTGAAAAAAGCAATGGAATTAAAAAAGGGAAGAATACTGAAGCAGCCTGCAGTTGTGGAAGTAACACATTACAATTACGTAATACTTTTGTCTTACATTTCAGTATTATGATTCATATGGAAAACTGTACTTTTAATGAAAGAAATAGAAAGAAATTGACTGCTAGGCAAAACGGCCAAAGGTAGACCACAAAAAATCACACAGGAGAACTACAGTGCTCATTTAACCCTGCTGGGTGCACCGTATTCAAACGGTGTATCCAGCGAGTCTCTAATTGGAGAAGCAATTTGCCACGATTGCCCCCTCTGACGCTGATCGGGATGTGATCAATGATTTTGTATCTTAATGTAGCAAGGTTATGGCCATGTTCACGAAAATGGCGAGGGACAGGTTGTTCATTGGGAACATTTTTGCCTTCTAAGGATTGGCGAATGGTCGACCTATGTGTCGCCATTCTCTCCTTGAATTGTCTGGTGGTCTTCCCTACATAGAGAAGACCACAAGGACATTTTATGACATAGATGACGTAGGAGCTGGAACATGTCAATACATGATGAATGGGAATTTTAACCCCTGAATGGGGATGGGTGATGGAGTTGCTAGTTTCCAAAAAACTGCACGTAGTGCAGTAGATGCACTTATAACATCCCGTTTTTTTGGATAAAAAATTCTCAACTTTAATTTTGCCATGGTTTTACCAACCATGGCAAAATTTTTGTCTAGCCAGTCTTTAAGATTGCGTTGGCGCTGGTAACTAGGCAGAATAGCTCTGCGCGAGAACGGTCTGGCATTAGGGTCAGACTGAACAATTGGCCACATGTCACGAACGGCTTTAACTATGTTAAAAAAATCCCTTTAGTTCAAAAGTTCAACCCGGCCAGCCCTAACATAGTTAAAGCCGTTCGTGACATGTGGCCAATTGTTCAGTCCGACCCTAATGCCAGACCGTTCTCGCGCAGAGCTATTCTGCCTAGTTACTGCTTAATTGAAAGACCCAAGAGTGCTGTTCCCCTTTCAAATATTGTCTATTGGATGTCCTCCGATTATTTCAGCACCAGGGCATGTTGCTCTTCTAGGAACATTGAGTGTCTTCACTCGTCTTGTATATATATATATACATATATATATATATATATACAAAGCAGGACTCCGACACTCTGGCTTTTGTGCTCTCAAGTGATTTCCTTACCCTGGTGCATTCCCAAGACCTTTTCAGGTCTGCATAGACTTCCAAAATGGCAATAAGGCGTCACTCAGGGTTTTCTTCAGTTGCAAAAAAACTGATTTATTCCGACATGTTTTGGGCTGCTTTGCCCGTCCTTGAGGACGGGCAAAGCAGCCCGAAACATGTCGGAATAAATCCGTTTTTTTGCAACTGAAGAAAACCTTGAGTGACGCCTTATTGCCATTTTGGAAGTATATATATATATATATATATATATATAGATATAGATATAGAGAGAGAGAGAGAGAGAGAGAGAGAGAGAGAGATAGTGGAAAGACCGCACTCTCACCCAAAAAAGACAGCAACGGGGTGCCCAGCAAGGGTACATGCAACAGCATGCCCCTAATAATAGTCCAGAAAATCCACACACAGCGGTGTGGATGCGGAGCACTCTCCGTAATCACAAATCAGCCTTGTGATAAAAGAAAATTATTTTTTTCCAACTGGGTCAACACAGTTTAGGGAAATCAGAAGTATATAAGTATATGACCCTGTCCGTATCCAGGCTGTTACTGCACCGCTGACTGTGATGCTTATTTGAAAAACGCTCCTTGATAAAGGTCCATGTTGGGACCGAAACGTTGGGGCTTATATACTTCTGATTTCCCTAAACTGTGTTGACCCAGTTGGAATAAAAACTTATTTTCTTTTATCACAAGGCTGATTTGTGATTACGGAGAGTGCTCCGCATCCACACCGCTGTGTGTGGATTTTCTGGACTATATATATATATATGGGCCTGTATCATCTCTTGGAAGATTCCTGAATAAATTTTTTATGATTCTGCTTCTGACTACTATACTGTTTGTTCAACAATACTGTTGTATATGCTAATGAACTGGCGCACTCTGATACCCCATTTTCTCTATATATATACATGTCTACTGTCATGTGTCTCCGAAACACTGCCATCTGTTGGCAGTGAGTAAAACTACATCTCTTTGTCTCCCCCACATGCACGAACACAGAGGCAACCACAAGGTAGCAGACTAGCTTTCGAAGCATTTGTATAGTATAGAGAGAGAGAGAGAGAAAGAGAGAGAGAGAGAGAGAGAGAGAGAGTGTATTGGTAACATTATACAATGATATTTATTTTCTAAAATGCTGGGATATTGTGGATTGCAAGATTTGCTTTCGAAATTATTACTGAATTACCCCTACATTTTCAAGAGCAATTTTAGACCTATAATATTTCTACAAAAAAAAACACAGTCATTCAAGTATTAAGGTGGGTACTGCGTATTCAGTATACTTACAGTATATAACAATTGGGACCAGAAATCGGCCCTGGCATTCTGAGCACACTGGCCCACCTGTAGCAGACGGGACCCTTGCGCAGTGAAAGGGGGCGTGGCCTTGTGGAAATGAAGTGTGGCATCACAAAAAGGAGGCATTACACATTATGGAACACACCGTAATGCCCATTACACATTATGAAACACACAATTATGCCCATTACACATTGCCACACACTGTATTGCCCATTAATTATTATGACACACACGCCTAAATGCCCATTACACAGTGTGGCACAGACTGTCATAAACAAGGACACTTACTAGTCTTGGCTTGCACTGTGGCACTGGCACTGGAACTCTGCAGGATGGATCCGACTACAGTCACCATGTGACTGGCTTTGCATGGCCCTCTGCATGGCCCCACCCCGCTCACTAAAGTGAGATGTGCATCCTTTTTTCTAGCATCTTAAATTACCTCCTTAAAATCTCTCCTTTTCATCACACTTCACCTGTAATACAAATACTAGGGCTCAGACCCCCTATGCAGCCCATAGCCCTCTAAACTGTAATTTCCTGGGACCAGGGCCCTTTTCCCTTCTGTCCTCATAGCCCTTTTTGCATTTCAGTTACATGTTTCCTACTCACTTACCATCTATACCAGCATCTCTTCTCACTTGTGTTCATTCATCCCTTCCAATGACAACCTCCCCCTGGTAGACTACTCCTCTGCTTCCCTACATCTCAGCTGTATTGTGTACTGAGAATTGTGCTGCTAATTGTTGTCTGTGCTCTGTTTTAGTTCTTCAGTTACTGTTATGTTTAGATCTGTGTACCCTGGGTTGTTCTAATGCGTGCTCTGTGTATGGCGCTGCAAACCACTTGTGGCACCTTATAAAATAAATGTAATAATAATAAAAATAATACCCCCTGTAAGCACAGAAGCCCTGTAATGCAATACACATGTCCTGTAATGGAGAATACATCTCCAGTAAAGTGGCATACTCTTCTCGCAAATCAATTGTAATTCATTGAACACCATGGTCATACCAGCTTCTTTTGCCGTCTTTTACATGCTGGAGAGCATTGGCTCTTTTCTTGTAGCACACATCCTCACTCTTCTCCTAGTGTTTCCTCCACAAATAGTTAGCAAGTTGACTTTTGCTATGTTGACAGTTATAGTATCGACATGTTTAGAATGTTATTAGAATGCTATTATTTAGCATAGGTAAAAAAGGTGGGTGAGCAAACGTATGCGCTTGAAAGCTGCTTAAATTTTAGGTGGTGGGAAAGGGGAGTTACACCAGCCCCCCAAGAGTGAGTGCAAAGAGAAAAGGTTCCCACACCAATAATAAAAGCGCTAAAAAATATACTCTCCTATTGTTCGTATGTTAAGTAGTTCTCCTCCGTAATCTCTTCTTTTAGGTAGATTAATATGTAAGGAGACAAATAACAACAGAGGTGCAGCAAACCTCGTGTAATATTGTTTAGACGAAGTTGCTTTGATGGACTACAAGAGCACCATCAGACATAAGACCAATGAATGAATTCGGGGATCCCCCCTTACAGGTTACTCACAATGATGTCGTGAGAGTCTGGCGTATCATAGAAGGTATATATGCAGTAATTGTTCTCAAATCATCAGATGACACAATCGCTATGATAAACGAATGGTTTTATTTTAGTATGTTAAACAATAAAGATAAAAAAGGAAAGTGAGTTACTCATCTTGAGGTTTCTGGGAGTCCAGCAGGCTGTATGAATGGAAAATACAGGAGAAAACGGGTAGTCAGTGCCAGGTTGGCACTGACTACCAGGAAGTGAGGACCCTTATCTTGTTGGAGGAGGGAGGAACAGTTGTATACGAACGGGGCCCCGTTTTCTCCTGTATTTTCCATTCATACAGCCTGCTGGACTCCCAGAAACCTCAAGATGAGTAACTCACTTTCCTTTTTTATCTTTATTGTTTAACATACTAAAATAAAACCATTCGTTTATCATAGCGATTGTGTCATCTGATGATTTGAGAACAATTACTGCATATATACCTTCTATGATACGCCAGACTCTCACGACATCATTGTGAGTAACCTGTAAGGGGGGATCCCCGAATTCATTCATTGGTCTTATGTCTGATGGTGCTCTTGTAGTCCATCAAAGCAACTTCGTCTAAACAATATTACACGAGGTTTGCTGCACCTCTATTATTTAGCATAACCCCACACTCAGTGGTCATGGTGGTAGGGAATAGCACTAGCTGCAAATTCACGGCTGATTCTCAATGGGGAGGATGTTTTTTTTTTTCCTACTGATACCATGCCATGTGGAGTGTAGGATATCCCACACTGCTTATTATTCCTGATATATTGCTACTAGCCACGGCTGGCAATGGCTAGTGCAGGTAAGGCCAAAATTGTGGGGACCCTATGTTTTTGTCCACCATTTTTTTCAATCACAGATTACTCAGGTGTAATACAGGTTTAGTATCCCTTATCCAAAATGCTTGGGACCAGGAGAATTTTGGATAACGGATTATTCTGTATTTCGGAATATTTTAATATTTCAATGATGTATTTTGAAGTATCTTGCATTTATGCTGTATAAACAGATCAAACACATGAAATACACACAAATATATTTTATTTGTTCAAAAAAACAAGATTTCAAAACATGAAACAAAGTTTGTGTACTATCTCAGGCACTGAATTTGAATGCCAAGCAATGATTTTCTTGCACATACAGATGAAGCCCCTGTCATCTTGGCAGACGCTGGCGATTCTATCATCAGCCCCCACCAGCCGCCAGCTCCACCAGTGGATGCACGTGCAGAGACTCTCGCGTGCCCTGTGGCAGCAGAGCTCCCCGCCAACATCCACCGCCTCCCCCGCCACCGCCACCGATGGTCCCCCCTGGCTGCCCCGACCCCCCTAAACAAACTGTGAAGAGGAGACTGGCAGGGTGCCGCTGCCCAGCCGCCAAGAGACTGGGATGCACGCGTGTCCCAGTTTAATGGAGTCCCTGTCCGTCGGCGCTCGCCAGAGGGGATGTTCTGGCGGGTCCCGGGCAAAGATGACAGGGGCTACATCTGTATACTCTATAGTGCCAGTTACATATCATGTCCTCAGCAGTGCTGTTATAAATGTCCTCAGTAAGTTTTTAGCAACATTTTTATTTTTTTTCCCACTTTTTGGAATGTATGGTTTTCAGAATAATTCGGATAATGGATATTTTTTTCACTTTTTGGGAGGGACGCCACAGATTTTTAAAATAAAGTAAATTTAATCAGTTATTTATTTGAATTTACCCAGCTTTCTTACACCTAGGGGAAGTTGGGGTTAGTAGTAACAGAGGCAAGTAGTTAAAATGAATCTAAATCTACACCCATGTCATGCAGTGACTTGTGCAACTGGGAACAAGATTGAAAATGTAACCATCAGTGCTCAGCAAAATGGCGCTAATGCATATGTATTTATGTGGTAGATACCTAGACAAATTCATTTTTTCTAGTTCCAAATTAATATTGTTCACCTATATTTGAAGTCGTATCTTGGCTGGACTGTTAAAGGTAAGGGTTTATTATTCACAGTGTTAGAATCATAGACCATTAGTGTATTTTTTATTATTGTTATAATTGTGAATTGAAGCATGGATATTGAAATATTGCCATCCCAGTTATCGGACTTCACCTGGGGCAAGTAGTTACACAATATTCTAGGCAAGTTGTTACTTGTAACAACGTTCCCCACAATGCTACATAGCTTCCAAATTTTAGAATCATAGAATCGGGACTCTTGCCTGTGGCTTGCTTGTGCTTCCAAGAAGCGGGTGTGACTTTACAGCAATGCTGCAAATGCAAGCCACACCCCCATTTGTTGTCACTAAGGTGGCATGTCCCCAGTCCCTCTGTCTGCTGTGAATAGACTACACGTCCCTAAAATGCTTGAGCATGGCTGCACTCCCAGAAAATGGCAGTGTGTCACCCACAAACACTGGCTTCCTGTCAATCAAATTACGAATGGCCAGCTTTTGAAATAAACACTGGATTTTATTGCAGGCACAGTTATTCAGTAATCACTCAAGCTGCAAATTCACAGCCATGTGATCAGGACTGAATAACCCTCCATATACCAAATATATGGCAAATGTAATTTTGTAATAAACATTCAAAGTTTAATATTACAATTTCATATTGATTATTTTATCAGTAACAACTTGTCCCAACACCATAACAACTGACCCCCATAGGGAGCAGATTGTTACGATTATTTTTGTTCCGAAAAACAGGGTTTTTTATGTCAATAATAATTATTGGATGTAACTTTTACGCCCAATATAAATAGAAGAATCCAGTTTTGTGTGTACATTTTTCTGTTTGGTTATGATGAAACATTTTTGAGATATTTAAATATCTGTATTTTCGTAATAACTAGCCCCTTCCCCATCTGTATATTTTGCAATCGTCAGAACTAAAGTACATTCCCTCTAAGGCATGGGTCCTCAAACTGCGGCCCTCCAGATGTTGTGAAACTACAAATCCCAGCATGCCTTGCCACAGTTTTGCTACAATGGAGTGTTAAAACTGTGGCAAGGCATGTTGGGATTTGTAGTTTCACAACATCTGGAGGGCCGCAGTTTGAGGACCCATGCTCTAAGGTCATACTTGCATCTCTCAATTTCATTTGGTGTTTACTGTAACCTCACACTAACAATTTGGTATACTGCCTGAATACTCCAGCAGTCTTGCTTTTCATATCTCTAATTAGAAGGCTGAAAGTGTTCTGATGGCAGCATCAGTAATTCCATTATACAAACACTCATTTTACTTTATTCTCAGTGGCTTTAATCCAGCTTTTTTTTTAAGTCAAGAGGGCACCATTAAGATTCATAAGAAATTGTAGGAAAACAATGCATTTTTTTCTCTGATGGGTCTCATTTACAGTACTGAGCAAATACAGCTAAAAGGGTACACATTTTAAACTGCCATGCAAGGGGTGCAAATAAATGCTATTTTTGCTTACAGACAAAATATTGCATAACTTTTACAGAGTATTTTCCCAGTTTCCCGAGTTGGCATCGTTCACTCTTCCCAAGGGTGCAGTGTCTTTAAGGACAGCGCTTGCAGATTACATCATCCCCAGGAAATCCACCAACCAGAACCCAAAAGGTGCCTATGTCATGCTGCCCAAGCCTCCATGCAACATCGATTTGCCTTCATCCCAGCACCGCTGTTGTCTGCATAGCAGGGTAAACATCAGTGGACATGTGACACGCCGCCGGCGGGGGTAGGTAAATACCTTGAGTCGCTGGATACTCTTGGTTCCACACCGATTCTTCACTGTGTCGGCCGCAGAGAACACACCATCCTAGAAACTCAAGCAAGGCGTTCAGCAGGTACAACCGCTTATGTTTTATTTAGTACAAACTGACGATAGGTCATTGGTACACACCCAGATGACCATAAGTACTTTAAACAATTTACCTGGTTAGTAACAATTTATACCCGCCTAGCGGATTAGCATAACAAAATAAATAGGGATGTAGAGAGCACACTGTGTTGATTCAACACTTTATTTATTATAAAATTAATTGTATATAATAAAAAATAATTTAATAAGTACAAAAAAACAATTCATATGGGAGCAGCCTAATTATATATAGCTGTGGCCTTAAAGAGACCATCACTAATTGCGCCCGATATACTTTTTTTCTATAGAAGTATTCCTGTCCGTTTAGCATAACATTCTATAGTATAGGCATACCAAACATACTAAATGCAATAACCAACATGTAATATAGCTTAAAGTGGTAGCCACTTAACTCGGTCACGGGGTAAGTCCCTTCTGATGCACACCCTGGAAGACTGTCCCTGAATGTAAAAGTTGAGCAATATGACTTTAAATCCGGATAAGAACTGCTCCCGGCAATCCTAAACTTGGGCCACGAAGTGGCGGTTTTCCTCTTCGGATGGGGAATACTGCAGTGTCTCTCGACAGGTAATAAAACAATATAGGATCCCCCCTGGATATGTGGGAGATATGGGGTCAGCCCCTATCAGTTGGGTAGGGCAGTGTGGAGCTACTGAATTTAGCAGTCTCTAATTTGTCGGCTGTAATCGCCCCAATTATGCAGGCACTTAATGCCCTGCTGCTGGCCTTCGGGGGGGGGGGGGGAGGTGTGCCACTGTCCTTATAAGTGGAGTATCCAGACAGAGAGTGTCAGTCCCGGGGCCTAGGAGAGGCAAAGGTGGTGTGACTTCCTTGTGGTGCTACTACGCTTAGTAGCCTTTTACCTGTCGGCTGAATGGTCTGGTGATAGGGCTCTTGATGCCCTTAGGGCAAAGGTGGCCTAAATGGTGTAGGCATGGGCTGGGTGATATCTGACACTGGGGGGTGTCTGGTACTGCTAGGGTCTGGTAACGTGAGGCGGGGTTTGCAGGGTGATACCTGTGCGCTGGATCCCGTTGCAGGCTCCTGCCTGTACCGACACCCGGCCTCTGGACCCTCGGCTGTAGATGCTGTGTCTGTCCTCTTCTTCCTGGGGAGCGCACTAGTGCGGGCGCCGCCAAGGCAGCGTTGCCGCACTCAGTCGCGCTGCTGTCTCCGTCTGCTGAAACCGCGGTAGCTGGCTGTCACTCCCCGCCGCCTCCATCTCACTGGGCGTCTTCCTCCTCTTCCCCTTCAGTACTCCGTCTGCAGTCAGCTGCGCCCACGATCTCTTCCTCCACGCCGCTCAGGTCTCTGGTCTTCCTCTCCACGGCGGCTCAGTCTCTGCCTTCACGCCGTCCCTTCTCAGCTCACGCGCTCTAGACCTCCGCTCCTCGTGCTGTGTCCCCCCTTGACCTCTCTCTCCTTCCCGCACGCACTTCCTCCTCCTCTCATACGTCCCCCAGTGCTGTCAATCAGCCTGGGGACGTTTTTCTCGCGCCCTCCTTGCTCTGGGGGTTAACCCCTAAGGTCCCGCTGCTGGGACTAGGGAAAAAATAGGCTGGGGTGCCACACATCCACCCACTTAAAGGGTGCTCGTCCTCGAGCATCGAACTGGATAAGATAAATGTTCCTGAAGAAGGTCTTCTGGGTTTGAATTTGGGCCCAAATGTCTACTGTCCTCGGAGAGGGGGCCACATACATAAGTCATCATTTACAGTTCTTAACACAATATATACAGTACACATCATTAAGCAAGACATCAGGCGCGGAAGACCTACTGTCTGTACCGCAGGGGTAGCATACCTCATGTGCTCCTAACTGAACGCCTCGCTCCAGTCCCCGGGGGGTGCGATCTCAACGGGTTCCGGGGCAGGTTCACCGATCCTCAGACTGGTATGAGGCGGGGTTTGCAGGGTGATACCTGTGCGCTGGATCCCGTTGCAGGCTCCTGCCTGTACCGACACCCGGCCTCTGGACCCTTGGCTGTGGATGCTGTGTCTGTCCTCTTCTTCCTGCGGAGCGCACTAGTGCGGGCGCCGCCAAGGCAGCGTTGCCGCACTCAGTCGCGCTGCTGTCTCCGTCTGCTGAAACCGCGGTAGCTGGCTGTCACTCCCCGCCGCCTCCATCTCACTGGGCGTCTTCCTCCTCTTCCCCTTCAGTACTCCGTCTGCAGTCAGCTGCGCCCACGATCTCTTCCTCCACGCCGCTCAGGTCTCTGGTCTTCCTCTCCACGGCGGCTCAGTCTCTGCCTTCACGCCGTCCCTTCTCAGCTCACGCGCTCTAGACCTCCGCTCCTCGTGCTGTGTCCCCCCTTGACCTCTCTCTCCTTCCCGCACGCACTTCCTCCTCCTCTCATACGTCCCCCAGTGCTGTCAATCAGCCTGGGGACGTTTTTCTCGCGCCCTCCTTGCTCTGGGGGTTAACCCCTAAGGTCCCGCTGCTGGGACTAGGGAAAAAATAGGCTGGGGTGCCACAGACACACCATGATCCCTGTCCCCCAACCTACTCACTGCCTGCTAAGGCATAGTTGCCTACCTTTTAGATTTCCTTGCCTGGAGAGGAGAGCTAAAAGACAAGGTGGGGGATGTAGGGGGGAGGCTGATGTCACAAATCACTGCCCCATTCCACAAAAAATGCTGCGATTCGCAGGTCCATAAAGAGGGGGCGGGGCTTAAATGCGGCAAAATGCCACGATTTATGTCATTTTAGCCCTCCCCTGTACAGCGCAAATTCCAGCATTTGTAGTTGCCTAGGGGTGCCTAGGGGTGACTAGGCTCTGAGAAAATTGCGGGAGACTTGCCCACCATCCCGGGGGGGCCGGGATGGGGACCCAATTTTTGGGAGACTCCCGGCCATTCCTGGAGGGTATGCAAGCATGTGCTAAGGTTCGGAGGTATGCGGGTGAAAGGCCCACCAGGAAAGCAGGATTGCAGTGTTGTTAGCCTCCAAAGGGTGTGTGGTTAGTCTCCAAAGGGTGTGTGGTATATAGGGCAGTATTCAATGCTCCCGATTCACCGTTTTTATTTGGCCAATCGAGCTGTTTTCACTCCTTGCGGTGAATCTTTTTCACTGAAAATCTGATTCACCCTATTCAATGTTCACTGTTCACCGAAAGCGAACAGTGAATGCCGGCCAATTCTCCATTTAATGCTCGCTGCAATTCACTGGTGTATTTCAATGGGGTTTTCAGCACATGAATATATATTTAATTTTTAATTATTATTTATTTTTACACATTTGCCAGCAGGGGGCGGGGAGGCGCTCATTAGATATTCCCTTCACACTGGTCCCGCTCATTACATATGTACGAGCAGGACCAGTGCAGCGGCTCGCTCCACAGCGCCCCTGCCAGCTCTCTATAAGGTAAAATATGTTTAATTCAAGTACAAGGTCTGAAACTTGATCCCTAGGGGAAGAGGTAGTGGGGCCCAGCAAAAGTTTTCCCTATGGCACCACTGGCTGTCCAACCCTGGGTTTGGGCTTTTCCATTGCTGTAAAAGGTTCCCAGGTCTGTGAGGAGCAGCGATATCACTTAATTTTATAGGACAGATTCATTTTTTGGAGGTTCACTACATTATATATTATACCAAAAACAAGAATAATTCTTTAGACTGTGACCACTTGGGCTGCATGAAATAATGTAATATAAAATATTAATACTTCTGGTGTGGGAACTGTGCTAACCGAGTGGTCCAACTATAGCTGTGATTCCTATGAGCCCTTCTTGTAATAACATAAGTCATAAAAATAAAACACATATTCTAACAAAGTTTATATGAAAAGAACAATATACCCTTCAAAAAAAAAGAGAAACTGTATCTTTCCACCACTGAATTACTGTAAACTGGAGTCAGCAAGAGCCCCATATATACAAATTTACCTTCAGTTAATATATACTTTATTTATATTTTGTAATTTTTGTTAAGAATTGTAATCAATAATCACATATCTCAAAAGTGGAACTGTTCACTGCACTTACACAATATTATACGATCATTATGCAGTATATATCGCCATCTAGTGTCTAATATAAAAACTTCCTTTACAGTCTTGAAACATGGGGTGATATTTAATAGGATGAGAGATTCAAAGTGAGAGATTTGATAAGAAATCTTCAGGTTTTTTAAGCAGCAATCATTTACACTGCAAAATCAAACTGGTTTTGCAGTGTAAATGATTGCCGCTTTAAAAAAAACTGGAGATTTCTTAAGGTGCCCATACACGTTACAATTATTGTATACAATATTGTATACAATATCGCATCTCATCCAATTTCGGTTTTGCGATGATATCAGATGAGATGAGATCTAGTACAAAAAGTATGTGCTGCACATACTTTTTGTACTAGATCTCATCTCATCTGATATCATCGCAAAACCGAGATCGGATGAGATGCAATATTGTATACAATATTGTATACAATAATTGTAACGTGTATGGGCACCTTTAAACTATCTTCACTTTCTGAATCTCTCATCCTATTAAATTTACCCCAAGGTGCCAGTTGTTCTGAGTATCTTACATAGTCCAGATCACATTCTTTAGTATCACAGTTATCAACCGTAATTTACATTCCTATTCCAAAACCATCCTGTAAGATTGATAGCTATTTTACTTTCAACAACAATGAAACAGTTTGTCCTCCCAAGGATAACAAAATTAGAATTACTTTTTATGCCAAAGTACATTTACTAGCTTATTTAAAAGCTTGATGCAATAAAGACACACTTTCTATAGGTACAGTATGTAAAAATATATTTTCCATGGCAACACTAGCATACAGTGGCATCATTTATCACTGCACTACTGATTTGGTAGACAGCAAACATGATGCAATTGTCGAGTTATAATTGAAAATCTAGCATTTACCTCTAATACAATGTGGTTTGTATAACCAACCAGTACTAATGGTGGTCCTAAAGCAAATGCATACTGTATATTTAAAATACAGTAGACATATGCAACAAGAATAGCAACTGGTGTTTGAGTATACAAAACAATGTGCAAATGTGGTACATATGCACGGGGACAAATATGGTAGTGCAAAAGTCAATATTCAAAGTTCAATATTTGAGTGGCTGCACTGTGTCTGGGGTAGGGTGTAAAGAGTTAATTCTGAGGACTCTGTAAGTTGACTTGACAGAGGGTGATGTCCCGCTGACTTTATCCTTTCCTATCTGAAGAGATCAGGGTTCACTACACCCGCAAGCTACTACATTGTATAGTTCGGGAACGCCACCCCTTCTGGACTCTGGTCTTAATTACCAGACTGTCCGGAGTAATCTCAGACAGGTGTAGGAAACCCTAACCACAATACTTGTACTGCTGTACCTACTGTACCTGTTTCTGATTGACTAATTTGCTCCAATCTAATACTACTTTACTTCATTCATTAATGTTATTGCTAATATATCAGGTCAAAGCACTCAATTATTGTTTCCCATTAATCATTTGCATCACTGCTGTTAATAATATTTAGAAATTCCAAAGTAGTAATGTAGCCTTTTTTAACCCTTTCAGGTCCGATGTCTAGCCAGGCTCAACAGCCGTAGCGCTAGTAGCAGATCCAATGGTGAGCCACTTTAAAATAAGAACATTAACATCATTCAACATTCAATGTAGACCATTTTTAATAATAAAAAAAGAAATTACAATTAATTTTTTAATTTTTTTTGCAATTCAACCAGTCTGGTTTAAATGTTTTTTAAACCAGACTGGTTGAATTGCAAAAAAAATTAAAAAATTTGGACTGCAAAGGGTTAATATCACATGTTTAAAACTAATGCTAATTACTATGGGCGGGATGTGTTAATATACATCGCCGCTCTTCGCCATGCCCCCACCAAGATGCCAGAGCATATGTACTAACATATGCGGCTGGCATCGCGGTGTGATGACGGAGGCCCCCGTGTGGTCTGCGGGGGGGGGGGGGTCTCCGTCACCAGTGGCGTAGCTACGTTTTGGGCGCCCATACCCACCCCCCGCCGCCCCGTCAAGCCCCCCCCCCGCCGCCTATGCTAACCCCCTCCCCCGCAGTCTTACCTGTTGCGCTGCGCTGGTCCCGGCGGCTCCGTTCTTCTGCTGAGGACCACCACAAAATGGCCACCCCCATACAGCAGACAGTTTCAGAAAACAGTGTGCTATATGGGGGCGGCCATTTTGTGGTGGTCCTCATCAGAAGAACGGAGCCGCCGGGGACCAGTGAGATACGTAAGTCTGCGGGGGATTGGGGGGGGGGTAACTATAGCACCGCAGCCCCCGGCGCCCCCACATGCACAGCGCCCCCCCCCGCGGTGGCGGGGGCTGCGGTGCTATAGTTACGCCCCTGTCCGTCACCCTTCCTGGGAGCCTGCTTCTCCCCTGCTGCCGGGACAGCTCAGCGTAGCTGTCCCCGGTGCCTCCTCCCCCCCTGCAGCCGGAAGGACGTCGAAAAGAAGCCCATAGGCTTCTAAAGGGTATCCTGCCCGGCGAAATCGGTGCGGCTGGGTAATAGTACATAGGAAAATGTGGTTTACCACATTTTCCCCTTAGTACATCCTGCCCTAATGCTCTTAATGGGTACACATTTTTACTTTATGTCTGACATATAGGGGGCATGGCTGCTACTTTGTAGAGCCCTATGATCAGGTAATCGCCGCCCAGCCAGAGTGAGTGCCCGCCCAGTGCAAGCCTATAGAAAGCTTGTGAAAATATTGCAGCGCTGTTCAGCTGCAAAATCAATTAACAACTACTTACCATGGAATGGTTGTTCCAGTGTGTGTACAGTCTGTGCGTAGCCCAGGACCTACGCGGCCAGTGCGATAGAAGTAGGCTGATCAGGGCCGAAGTTGTTGTTGCTCACCCAAACGCTTGGGCACGCCTGTGTTTTCCCTGACACTCTCTGAAAAGGGCTTGGTAACACCCTCAAATGGTGACTTCCTGTCAGTCAAATTGCATACGGCCAACAATAAAAAAAGCCGCTGGGTTTAATCACTGGATGTCCTCGCACATGTGTAGTATGAGCTGCACGCATGTGCAGTCTATTGATTATTGCCTGGCCTGTAAATTTGCAGTCCTGCGATCAGGTCTAATTACCCCCCATAGTGCTGTGATTCTGTTGGGGAAAACTATAGATACTGTTACCTCAAAATACACATGTATGTATAGTCACAATTCTGCTATCCGCGTGATACCGTAACTGTGCAGTGTCTGGGTAGACGTCCATACGGTGACACCATATGCTCGACAAACAGTAGGTCGACATGTACACAAAAAAAAACAACAGATGAGAGGTTGACAGTGCTTAAGGTTGACAGGTTCAAAATGTTGACATGAAAATTATTGATTCACAAATAGTGGACATGTTTTTTTTCTTCATGTTTTCCCAACATTTGCTTAATTTCCTATTCATGTGGGCTACTGCTGGAAATAGTGCCTGAAGCATGGCGGACAAAGTATCGACCTATTGAATGTCCACCTCCATACTGTAGATCTTTTATACTACCCCCCGCAACTTCTGCAACAGGATTCTTACAAGCATGTTTAGGATGCCATATATGCCAGTCTGTAAATCATCCACAATGTTTATGAAATACATATTCAGAGACCATAAAACATAAGGTTACAGCACTTTGCTCAGCACAATTTATAATCTTTTTTTTTAAAAGCAATGACTGCAAAGCAACACAATGGTACAAATGGTGCATTTGCTGGTACTGTTTACATTCACATTCAGAATATAGAACTTAATATATTAAACATTAGGTAATGGAAGCACACAGTCAGTGAATGGAATTCCATAAATTATGCTTTGCTGGATTATTCAGTCATCACATTTTCAGAACAGAACAAATCAGTGGGCACAAAAATGGAAGTTTTCTTTGGGGAAAGAAGTAGGAGAAAGCGCATACGTGTATAGATTAGTTGTTCATGCTATATTAAACTACAGGGAATATATTTAATGTTTTGAAGTACAGACAGAGGAATTACTTTGGCAATAGTTTCACACGGAAATTGTGAGCTAACACACAAAGTTATATACACTACAGCGTCCACTGTTGAAGGACAGATGACAGAAAAGTAAATCCTTTTTTGAAAAAGGTCAGCTGATTAATTGGCCCTACAATAACTATGTATTGTATACTGAAGTAGTATTAAAAGGCTGAAACTAAGGTTTCAGTGACAGTCATATATGAAGCAAACATAACTACGCTTTCTTGAATAGGATGTGGCCTGATTTCACTTTCCTTAACTTGTTTGGCCTCTCCCTGTATACTCTGTATAGATACAGGCTTTTGAACCAGTATTGTTAAAGGTACTTATGTAATATCTGGGCTCCCGTTTTTCTTATGAGACCGCGTCCCCTCGCCACGCTTCGGGCACGGTGGCTCGCTGCGCTCGCCACACTATATAAAATCAACTCCATGCATAGTTGGATAGTAGGGGTATGAAAAAATGAGGTGCATTTAAAATGGGAGCCCAGATAATACATAAGTACCTAGTTAAATACTGGAATGTTATTTCAAAAACTGTCTTCTAAATATAATGGAGCTAATGAGGAAATGTAATAATGTGCGAGTTTCAATACGCCATACGTGATAGAATGTGACTAAAGCTCGTATAAAAAATATGGAGGTTGTGTTGTGTCACAGCAAGAAAAATCCAAGGCTAAACAGATGCTGTTTTTGCATTTTCTTCCAACTGTTCCAATTTTCTAGGTTTTTTGGGACTGTCCTGCTGTCCATCTTATGGGCAGCAGTAGTCTGTAGTGGGAGGCAATTGGGATACCCCCTGTCACTCACTGCTTTGCGTTGAATAGATGCTTTGCGCGGCTGAGAGGGAATAGGGGCGTGGCCAACAGATTCCAAAGCACTGGGTATGCCCTCACAGTGACAGGAGATAGGAGGCATGGCTCATGATTGCCTCATTCCTGCAAAACTACATCCACTTTTTCTGAAGCCAAGACCCTTTTCTGATTGGGACAGCTATAGGGGGGGGGGGGGGGGGTATTCATTGATTTCTACTTTGTCAGAAACAGCATATTTTCTGCCTAAAAAAAAAAGTCTAATTGATTTAGTCTATTCAAAGTCTCCAAGGCTCCTCTGTTCTGCTCTGCAAACTGTGGCACAGTTGCTAACCAAACAAGAGAGGGGACTGCAGCTGCAGCAGGGACAGCATAGATTATTATGGTTGGAGGTCAGCAGCAGATACAGGGAGACAGCAGCCCCGGCTCCTCAGATGTTCCTGGTATTTAGTATTTGTGTGAGCGTGCCAGCATGGGTGGCACTGCATGGTGCACTGTACTGCTTCTGTACCATTCCAGCAAGTCCTCTGCTGAATTGGCCGATGGGGGGTGCAGAAGTGGCGATACAGCACTGTGAGGAGACCTTCCCCAATGCAAAGGGAGGGGGGTGCAGAAGTGGCGTTACAGTGATGCGAGGAGACCATCCCCAATGCAAGAGGCACCCACCCCAGGTATGGATGTGTTGGACCTGATGCCCAATCACATCTGCCTCAGTGAGAGGGGCGTGCTTTCATGTAGGCAGAAAGAACAT
This sequence comes from Crinia signifera, assembly GCF_055691185.1. NCBI lineage: Eukaryota > Metazoa > Chordata > Amphibia > Anura > Myobatrachidae > Crinia > Crinia signifera. Next base: position 178,969,539 of record NC_139220.1, read on the forward strand.
CCCTGTCCCTGATGCACTTCTATAGGTGCTGCTTCTCCGGTTCGATTAATGGGCTTTTACAGCTTGATGCTTGGCCCCGCACCTTTACCGCCTTCTGTCTGCCCCCTGTTTTTGGTCCTGTACCATTAACAATGGGAGGCACCTCTCTTGGTTCCTCTGAAACAAAAAAAAAAGATTAAAAGTAATAAAATAATATAAAGCTTATACTTATGACCAGTGGTCGAAGTGGAAATTTTGAAGTGGGGGTATGGAAATTTTGAAGTGGGGGTATGGAAAAGTAAAGAGTGAATATAGTGCGCACCTTCGGACACCCCCCTGTCCATCAACGTCCCCTGCCAGACTGCCCCATTGTACAGGGGTATTACAAAAGCACAATATGTGCTGCTGAGTGATCAGAGAGCATCCTGAGGGGGAAAAAAAACTTTTTTTTTTATCTTCAGATTAAAGTGGGGGTATGCCATACCCCCGTATACCGCCCCACTTCGACCACTGCTTATGACAGAATATATGTCATAAGTATTTTCGGTACTTATGTATTATCTGGGCGCCTGATTTTTTCATTGCATTCCACTACTTAAGGATTGGGATGCGATTTTTCATTGTAAAGATCCCATTTTTAATTGTATAGTCAATCATGGGTGATTTCATACCCCCACTATCCAACTACGCATGGAGTTGATTTTATATAGTGTGGCGAGCGCAGCGAGCCACCGAGCTAGAAGCATGGCGAGCCCCGCGAGGGGACACGGATTACTTTACATGTATTCTGCATCCGCTCGCCACGCTTCGGGCTGTGCTCGCCACACTATATAAAATCAACTCCATGCGTAGTTGGATAGTGGGGGTATGAAATCACCCATGGGTGACTATACAATTAAAAATCGTGTCTTTACAATGAAAAATCGCATCACATGAATTGTATGCCACTATATTGCATGCGATGCGATGCAATGAAAAAATTGGGCGCCCAGATATTACATAAGTACCGTATTTTCTTTGAATTATTTTATTATATTAATAATAATAATAAGTGATGTGCTCTGGGGAACAATAGAGTAAAGTAAGCTTCACAAAGAGCAATTACCTTGCTAAAGAGTCCCATGACTTAAATGACACAAAATTAACTCATTACCAAGTAAATGCACACACACACAAAATTAAAGTATAACTTTATTACACACAACACCCATCCATATTCACTTCTCTTGACCACTGCGGTTCGGTCCACGGTTCAGTCCACTTCTGTAGAAATCCAAAGGTTACCTGTTTGTTTACAAAAGCAGCTCCTTCTCAAGAATGAGGGAAATCCAACTTCCTTCAGTCTATCAGTAGCGGTCCCCAGGGGAGCACCACACCTCATAGGCTGTGCGCTTCTCCATAGACATGTATGTTATGAATTGAACATGTGCATCTATTGCCTGTTCCCACCATAGACACCTATGTAGTCCTAACATAGGTGTTTATGGTGGGAACCGGCAATTCAGGCTAACCGCAAAGTCAATTGGGGTCACCTTTTGTGGTTGACCGCAAGTGACTTTGCAGTCAGTCTTAATTGCCGGTACCCATCATAGATGCCTATGTTAAGATTTTAACATCTATGGAGGAGCGCACAGCCTATGATTAAGATCGAATGGGCTGCATTTGTACCCATTTGGTCTTATAATTAATTCTGAGGAGTAATCCACTATTTCCACCAATTAATTATATTTCAACCAGCCAATAGTAATTACCAACTTAATATCTCTGTTAGCAACATGACTATCAATTCTACTCCACAAGCTTGCTGAATAGGTTTCATCCTTGACTCTGAATTGTCCTTTGTTCCCCACATGCAATCTGTCTCAAAATCATGCTAGATGCACCTAAAAAAATATCCAAATTTGACCATAGTGTACCTTACACAAGATATTGCTAAAACTCCATGTTCTCCATAATCCATGTTCTCATCATCTCCCTTATGCAAAAGTCTCCTTACGGTATTCTCCAATACAGACTATCACCACTACAATCTCTCCTGAATGCAGCCGTGGGCTAATCTTCCTCAGCAGATGTTAATAGTCTTCAAAACACAGTACAACCATCAACCATCTAAATCCCACTGCACTGATGGCAGATACTGGGCAAACGTCTAACACCAGGATAGTTGTTATGACCTCAGTAATCCACTTTGCAACAGGGTGACTGCTGTCATTCTTACTCCTCCTCGCATAGGACTGCTGGACGTCAATTGCTTAGTTAAAGTATTAGAAGTGGTCTTCCTTTCTGGGATGATGGTCAAGTCAAAGCAGAAGCAACACCAGTAGGCAAAGCACTTAAGGATTATCCGGAGGAATCCCAGATAGGAGAGGAGTCAGTCATGCCTGTGATATGGCCTGCATGACTACTTACGATCCTGATCGAAGAGGAAATTGATGATGAGGGAGATGATGATGTGGATTGTAGGCACTTGGATACAACATTAAAAATCTATTTAGGTGTCACTGGACTGCTTTCACTCTTAGCCAAAGTTTCTGAAATTGACAATGACTTATGATGAATGCGCTGCTGGTGACATACTGTATAAGGGAGAAATTTACACACAAGAAACAAGAAAGTCCATGGGTGATGCACTAAGGAATATCGGTACTCTTTACCTAGAAGGGCGCCCACGATTTTGATCTTGGGCATCGCAAGGTAAAAAATCGCGTTGGTCGCATCGCATGCGACCAAAAAATCGCATGCGATGCGACCGACGCGATTTCCCATAGGGAACAATGTTAAATGTCCCAATTGACCCGATTTTCCATAGGGAACAATGTTAAATGGTCCACAGAGGCCAAATAGGCACCCTGAAGTGTGAAATGTCCCCCCCAATTGTTAACGCCACCCCACGATCAACGTGAACCCGAAGCGCGGCGAGCGCAGCGTGCCCGCGAGGGGTGGCGGTACGTGTCCTACGACCTTTTCATACCCCCACTATCCACGTCGGCGTGGAGTTGAGAATAGAAAGTGTGGCAAGCGCAGCGAGCCACCGAGCCCGAAGCGTGGCGAGCGGACGCGAACACCTGTGAAGGTATGTGAAGGTATCCGCGTCCCCACCGCAGCTGACCCGGGTCTGACCCGCCACTGACCTGGGTTTTTGTATCTGTGTAAAAGGGGTTAAAAAAAATGTCAGATACAAATACACTGAAGAGTCATTGGGCCTTATTCTAGTTCACTCTTTCTGACAAAATCCTTGTTAGATGGACAAAACCATGTGCACTGCAGGGGGGCAGATGTAAAATGTGCAGAGAGAATTAGATTTGGGTGAATTATTTTGGGAACTTGTGTATTATCACGGCGCCCGATTTCATCTAAATCGCATACGATATCGCATCCTATTAATCGGCCGATTTTTTGGCCGATTCGATCTGCGATGCGATTTTGCGGCCGATTTGTGTCCGATTTGCGTCTGATTTTCGGCCGATTTATTGACGATTTTCGGCCATTTCCTGCCGATTTGCATGTTATTCCATCCTTGCACACCCCCAGGTACTATGCGATGGTATGAGATGTGATTTTTGAAAATGCCCCTGATTGTACAATTAAATATCGCATAGCATTGCATGCCAGCAAGTGGCATGCGATGTGATGTGATTCGCAATGTTAAATGCACCCCCATTGTTAACACCACCCCCACTATCAACGCCAACCCGAAGCGTGGCGAGCACAGCGCGCACGCGAGGGGTCGGCGGTACGCGTCCTCCGACCTTTTCATATCCCCACTATCCACGTCGGCGTGGAGTTGATTTCAGATAGTGTGGCAAGCGTAGCGAGCCACCGAGCCCGAAGCGTTGTGAGTGAACGCGGATTAGTTTACAAGTATTCCGCGTCCGCTCGCTGCGCTTGCCACACTATCTAAAATCAACTCCACGTCGACCTGGATAGTGGGGGTATGAAAAGGTTGAAAGGACGTGTACCGCTGCCGCTCGCCACGCTTCGGGTTGGTGTTGATAGTGGGGGTGGTGTTGACAATGGGGGTGCATTTAACATTGTAAGCACCCATCAGGGTGATTGTACAATTACAAATCAAATCGCTTCACATGCATCGCATGGCATGCATCACATGCCACTATATTGCATGCGATGCTATACGATGGAAATCGGGGGTGTTCCAGGTGTGCAATGATGGAACAGCATGCAAATCGACCGGAAAAAGTGAAAAATCGGCCGAAAATCGATTTTTGCATGCGATTTTCGGCCGATTTTCGGCCGATTTCGTGGGCGCCGTGATAATACACAAGTACCTTATTTTGTTTCTGTGCAGGATAAATACTGACTGCTTTATTTTTACACTGCAATATAGATCTCAATTTGAAGTAAAACCCCACCCAAATCTAATTCTCTCTGCACAAGTAACATCTGCCCCACCTGCAGTGCACATGGTTTTGTCCATCTAAGAAGGATTTTGTCAGAAAGAGTGAACTAGAATAAGGCCATTTCTCTCTGGTCACAGCAACAATTGTAACATTTTTACTGTTTAAACATTTTGAATAAGACCAGTAATTTATATTAATACTAGAGCCCTGCCACGTTAAGATATAATATATTTTCAATCACTTATTTTCTATATTTTTCACCTGTCTTTTCTGTTTTTATATTTTGCAGAATTTGATGGATTGTAATTAAAAGTTAATTTTTATATGGTATTCCTTAGTGCAACACCCATGGACTTTCTTGTTTGTAGTGTGCAAACTTTTCCCTGTTACTGTCCAGTGGTACCACGCCTCAACCATATGATATGGACACATGATAATAGAATTCAATAAAGAGGTCAATCTAAGTATTATAAAAACTTTTCTCGGTACTTGTGTATTATCTGGGTGCCCGATATTGTTAATTGCATGCCTTAAATTAGGGCATGCAATGCGATAAAATCGCGTCAATCGCATCGCATGCAACCATATCGCATGCGATGCGATTGACGCGATTTTCTGTAGGAATCCATGTTAAATGGTCCCAAATGGTCCCTGAGACCATTAGGGTCAATGTAAAATGCCCCCCCCCCCAGGCACCCCCATTGTTTGTATGCCCCCTCATTGATAACGCCACCCCACCTTCAACGCCAACCCGAAGCGTGGCGAGCGCAGCGAGCCCGCAAGGGGCGGCGGTACGCGTCCTCCGACCTTTTCATACCCCCACTATCCACGTTGACGAGCCCGAAGCGTGGCGAGCGCAGCAAGAGAACTGTGCATCTCTGTAGAATGCACAGTTGTTTCCTGTTTCCTGTTCTTTTCCCTGCTTATTTTTTTTATATTTTTTGAGATGGAGGAGGGCCTCCACCTGCATGAGATGCTGAACCACTAACCTTTCCTTGCCATGTGTCGTGAATGGCATATTGCCAACTTTACATTTCTAATCAGATCATTTAAAAAAAAAAATTTGGTTATTAATTTTAGCTTCTTGGATTTTACATGCCACCTGTGATATTGGACCAGAGGTGTAACTAGGTGACATGGTGCCCAGAGCAAGGGTATGTCGCCACCCCGCCCCCCCCCCCCCCTCAGCCCCACCTGATTTTTAGCAGGCCTCCCCTCTTTCCTATAATCAATTATTACATTATTGTCCAATGTTTATTATTTCTTTTACGTGCCAAACTGAGACGTTATTACATCCGTCCCATAGTCATTTTTTAGGGGCACCCCTTGTCTTACATACATACACACAAACACAACTAGCATGTATGCATACACACACACACATAGCATACCTACACGCACAGAATAGATAGATACATACATACACACACATACAGGATATATCGATACATACATACATACATATACACACAGCATAAAGGCATTCACACAGCAAGCATACAGATGTAGCGCCGCTCATCAGTAGCCCTATTGGCGAAACCAGAGTCGCGGCAGCGTCTGAGATGGTCCCTTTGTGGATTAGCGCTGCTGGAGATACTGTAAAGTAATGTACTGTATTCAGGTCAAGTTGACCCCCTCCTCCCCTGGGGGAAGGGAGGCGGCGGTTTACTTCAGCTGCATACACATTACTCCCTGGAAGAGACAGTAATGCAGTGGTAGTAACTACTACAGCTACTGTACAGTACCAACAGTTCAAAATATTCAGCATTGGCTACGTGAATGTGAAGGTAAACATTTGTATATGCTCATTACAGTACACAGCCCATTTGCTCGCTACAATGTTCACGGGCGTCTCATTACGCACGAGCGTCCTTTTACGCACGAGTGTCTCATTTCGGCGAATGGCGGGGTTTCATTGGCACATTACAGTATATTACTCCGACCAGAGCCGGCCCTAGCCTAAATGATGCCCTAGGCACGATTTTGGCTGGTGCCCCCTAGCACCGCCACTAGTTCGGCCTCTGACCCTGCTCCCCTTTCCCAGTACCATCAACCCTCATCATAGCAGTCATCATTTTGATGCTCCTACCCGCAATATTTTAAATAGAAACAGTGCACACATTCGGGGCGCAGCCCAAACAGGGGTGTGTTCTTGGTGGGAAGGGGCATGGCCACACAATAGTAACCCCAATTCAAATTATGCCACACAGTAGTGCAACTTTATTCACATTACTGTATATCATGCGATGGTGTCCCTTATTCACGTTACATCACACAGTAGTACCACTTTACCATATGTACATTACTCCTCACATTATACACATTATACCCTTAGAAAAAAATCCTGAGAAAATATTGTATTTTAAGCACCTCCATGGCCACACTGCAACGCAGCACAAAGCAGTGTGTGCTGGGCAGAGGAGAAGAGCTGCAGCTGCTGCTGTCACTTAAGGGGGGGCCCCGGGGCCCCCACTGGGCCCTTCCATCAGACTTTGGCCTGGGTAATTTGTACCCCCTACCCCTTTCTCTCGGCACCCCATATAATATCTCACAGTAATTCCCCTTACACATAACACACATTATTAATGTCCTTATAACCATAATGCCCCTTACACATTATGCCAACCTTTATTGATGCCCTTCATACACATAATGATACACATAATGCCCCTTACACATATGTTGCACATTATTAATGCCCTTATACACATGACACACATAATGCCTGTTACACATGTCGCATATTATTAATGCATTTATACATGACACACATAATGCCCCTTACACATATGCCGAACACTATTGCACAACCAACCCACCCGCAGACAGCACTCGCACAGCCGCTAACACTGTGACCTCTGCCTCTGCTTGGATACAGATGTTTCCTCATACATCTTGACTCAATAAGCCATGCAGCTCCTGGTCAGTTCTGCTAACTTTTTTTGCTGAAAATTAGTCTTATTTATTGTTATGACGAGCACACACAAGGAGCTTCCAATGATTCTGATTATATGTGGCATGAATATATTCTGTGTGCGACTGTGGCTGTACCTGCATATGGAATGCTATGTTACAGTAATTTCCATGAATACACTATTTCATATGCATATACAGCCTCACTCACACACAGAATATAGGCATGCTGCATATCATTTTAATCAGCAGAAGCTGCTGATGCCCCTAGGCATTCCAAATGCCCTAGGCAATTGCCTAGTTTGTCTATGCCTAAGGCCGGCTCTGACTCCGACGCTAGCTTGATGGAGCATTAGCCACCCAGTGGTGGCGGATTGTATTGCATGGTGTGCGCCCACGCCCCTTGGTGGACGGGAGCCCAAGAAGAAAATTGGGTACTTATGTATTATCTGGGCCCCCATTTTTTCATACCCCTACTAACCAACTACGCATGGAATTGATTTTATATAGTGTGGCGAGCGCAGCGAGCCACCGTGCCCGAAGCGTGGCGAGCGGACGCGGTCTCATAAGAAAAACGGGAGCCCAGATATTACACAAGTACCCATACACAGACACACAACATACATACATAAATAAAGCATACATACACATGCAGAATACCTACAAACATACAAATAGCATGCATACACACAAAACCCGCACGCAGCATATCATATAAACACATACAGCATGCATAAAACACAACACACACAGCATACAACACACAGCATATAATACACAGACACACAGCATATACACTCATGCAGCATACCTACAAACATACATATACTGTAGCACACACTGCCAGTGCCCCCCCCCCCCCCCCCCCACACACACACCCACGGAGCACTAACCAACACCTTTGAGGAGGAGAAGAGGAGGACATCAGTCACAGTGCCCGGGAGAGGAGCTGCTGCTGTTGCTGCACATGGTTCCTGTCTGTGTGATCCAGTCAATGCTGTGCATAGAGCTCTGCTGTTTCAGCTCTCTGCGAGGAGCCTCTGCTGCTGAGCTGCTCTGAGCAGAGTGGCCCCTGAAAGTGCAGAGACGGAGAGAAGGCTGTCTTCGTCTCTGCAGCAATTAAGAAATAAATTTTAAAAAAACATTGATATGTCTGTTTCCGGCTCTGGCTCACAGCTGATATTGGGCCTTATTCTGGTTGGTGCGGCCGGGCCGTACGCGTACGTTCCGGGGTTTTTCATGATCTGCGCATGCGTACAATCGCCAATGCGCAGGCGCGAACACTCCACAACGCTTCCGGCGGGTCTCTACGTGCGAAAAAACCTGTACGCGAGAGTACGGACATTGGGGGCGGCATAGGGGCGTGATGAGGGGAGCGGCCGAAATAATGAGGGAAAATGGGCGTAAATATGGGCGTACATGGGGGTGTGCACCAAAAATTAACGGTGCTACTACCGCACGATCGCCTAAAGCACCGTTCATTTCGGACACAAAACAGGCGCCCGCCAACCGCCAGCTCAGACCACCCCTACAGATACCGCATGCCAGCGTGCGCCTGGGTTTGCTAATTTACGCTGATTACTACTCAAACACATACACCTGAATGTAATAACCAATGCTGCAGTCTATTAAGTCCAAACCATGATTTCACTACCTGCAAGCCACACACATCACTCAAACACATTGGAAGCTTATCTTTCTATACTTCTCTACATTTAAAGGTTTGTTTAATTTAAGGTAAGAATCTTTTTAAGACCTGATTATATATGCTAAGGTAGGTATTTGTTAAACAGTTATACACATTCACTACGTGCTTTCATAGACTTTACACAGTAGCACACTCAATCTACACAAGTCGACATGTGTCAACGTGTTCACTCTAATACAAACATAGGTTTTGTATTTATGATACAATAACATAAACCACATCTAACACCTACAAAGTATGTTTCAGCAATGTTTTAAGGCCATGCCCACTATTTTGCACACAATCTTCAATTGAGTTAATAGAAAACAATAATTGAATAACAATTAGAATAATTAATTAATTGTCAGAATTGTAGTTGAAAGGCAAGATTTGCAGGTCCATATATGTGAAGGGTATGCCAGCGTGCACGGACGTACGCTCACTCTCACGAGCGGTGACATAAGCTGAGTTTTCTATTGAAAACAATAGGGACCCGTCCGTGCACGCTTGCGTACGCTCAGATAGCCGCAAGAAGTCGGTGGGAAGACGGACGAGAGACGTCCGTAAACGGTGGCGTACGCTCTGTTGTACGCCAGTTGTCGGAGTGTAAGGGCTGGTCCGTCCGTGTACGTTGGCGTACGCTCAATTGTACGCCACTCCCCTTCAACGTTGTTTCTGCCCGTACGTATGCGGCTGATTTGTGGGTGGACTTAACCCCAACGGCCGCGTACGGAGAGCGTACGTTAATAGCGAACGTACGCACGTTTGGCCGCTCCGATCAGAATAACCTCCATTGTGAGCAGGGCGGCACAGTCAGAGAAGACACAGCAGGTCAGGGTGCCGTTAGCGGTGCACAGCGCCCTTTGAACTTTTGGCGCCTGAAGCTTGAGCTCCACTGGCTTCGCCCAAGCTACGCCCCTGCATTGGACATCGGCTTTAGCAGACGAAGTTGCATCATCAATGTCATGACTAGTGGTAGCATCTTCAGCACTAGGAAGTGGTTCTTCATCTTTTACCATTTTTCCTTCTAAATCTTTATACTCCATTTCACAGACAGTTGTAGCACAAAATAATTTGACAGACAGTGGCAGCACCCAGTTATAGGGCAGACAGTGGCAGCACCCAGTTATAGGGCAGACAATGGCAGCAACCAGTTATTGGTCAGCGATATCGCTCAGGACTACAGTGAGCAATATCGCTCATTTAATCGCCCAGTGTCTACAAGGTTTTACTGATATCTGAATTTAATAAAGCCTAACTGTGGTAGGAAATCATTTAAAATGTAAAGTAGTTGAATTAGCCAGTAGCATTTTCAATACAACTTTATTCTTCCCACAAAACGTTAGCATGGTTGCCATTAACCAGTACACATTGCTATGGAATACTTATACTATGAATGCGCCACTAGATGGCAGAGTAATTCTTCTTATTGCACAGGAGATTGCTTCTGTTACTCATATTGCCTTTCACTTCATTTTGGGTACCACATAATGCACTGAGAACCTAAATGAACCTATGTTCATGCATAATGCAGGTGCAGTTAATCATTTCAAGATGTACATAAATCCACATACAGAAAAGCAGCATTCTGTTTTATAAAATGTAATATATTTTATACATGCTCTGTCTATTAAAGCAATTTAGTCTTTGTTTGGAGAACATGAAGAAATATGAATTTGGTGTGTTTAAGCAATAAAGGGATTGCTGGACTTGTAGCATAAAGCCAGCCAGTGTGCAATTTCCTTTTTCCTGTTCTTTAAATGATCAAATGAGAATGGACTCAGGTAAAGTACACTCCTCCAGACATTTTTGAGGAGAAACGTGTAGACACAATGTCTACAAATAAACATTTATAGATACGTTTCACTTTTTCTTCAAACATTCCAATTGTAATGTAATTATGTGCCAATAAAATGTCTGCTCCTTTTTGTCTGTATATTCATGGTCTGAAAATGATTGTGGCTTACATATTCCGAGATTCATGTCTATTAGTTACACATTAAGCATAAGCCCTTTTATAAATCGTGTTCTAGTCACACAAGCTAGATTAATCATGGGTCTAGATGGCTTCTTAAACTGGTGCCAGCTAGGAACAGCTGCCTGTAGCTTTACACACTTATTGGTCATTTTACTAAAGCTTCTAAAAATTAAAAGAGCTGATGTAGCCCACAGCATCCAATCAGATTATTTATTTCATTTATCTGTTGCATCCTAGAAAATTACAGACCGAATCTGATTGGTTGCTATAGGCAATATCACTTCTTTTCGTTTTTAGAAGCTTTAGTAAATTTACACCTTACACTCAAATACATGTGCTCATAAAAGTCTTACAGAGCACACATTGCTGAATGAACTAATATTATTGACAAATAATTGGTCTAATTAGACACTGACATCAGGCATTGCTGGGACCTAGATATAAGGATCTACAGTACAGATACATATATTTTGTTGTACAACATACTTGTTCTTTCTTCAGAATAAAACCTAAAATTCATCATCATTATTTTCATCATCAGTTTCGACATGTGTTTGAAGGTCTATCAATCTACTGTATCTGCAATCCTGTAGTATGATGCATAGCTTAAGTGCTAAGATTAGAGACAATATATAAACATGATTAAAATAATGCAGTCATTTAAATTCTATAAAGTTACTGTGACCCGCCGGACTGGCAGTCCCTGTTACCGTCCCCTTGCTTTCACTTCATTGCGTTACAAATACAGTATCTCCCAAGCTGCCTGGATGTATTACACAGTGTCTTGCTGCCAGAAGTTGTTCGTATTCACATGTGGGGCCTGATGCACTGGTACATAGGGTCACTATCTACTTCAGTCACGTGATCAATTCCCAGCCAATCCTGGACCTGATTTCTATACATGACTAAAGCGGCATATTAGCAAACAGGGTGCCCTATATATGCCTCTTCCTGACCATTGCTCCTTGTCAGAACAACTTATGTTGTAGTCTGCTATCTAGCTTCCTGAGTGTTGTTGTTCCAGAGCCAGCTCGACTTTTCAAGAGTACTTCACCTGACACTTGGTTACTCTCCCAGCCAGTCAAAATTGCTGAGCTCTTTCCCCAGTTTCCAGTATGCTACTGTGTCAGTCACAGCGCCAGCCACCATTGCTGGATGTTCTCTGCAGTTTCTGTGATACTCTCTGTGGTTTCCAGGAGAGCTGGACTGGCATTTAGAGCACACAGGCCCTCCTCAGCATCAGCATCAGCATCTGACTCCTGGCATAGACTCCTTCCCTTATGATTCCTGACCACTCCAATTTCTCAGTCTTTGCTCTTATAAATATATTTAATATTAAAACAACATACACGTGAACATCATTCTCTACATTACAATACACACAACAAAGCTCATCCTGAAGGGGAATCAAACATGTGCCATGGCATTTCCTTGGTTCTGTTAGGTAAAATTAGCATTTCACTGTGCTAGGTCACACAACAAACAGGGAAGTCATATTCCTAACTGACTAAGCCCTATTTTAACAGGGGAAGAGGATTAGATAGTGTTCACTGTAGGGATTGTTTAGGGCAGGGATGCAGAATACAGAAGATGGCATATCTGTGAAACCAAAGCAGAGTTGTAACTACACATGTTGTTACCCTTTGTACATAAAGAGCATTGTTGACTCACTCCATAATTTAAGTAGGGAGAGACAAAAAATGTGTGGCCTCGATGGGAAGGGGCTTGACTCTACAAATGTACCCTATATTCAAATGATGCCAAACAGTAGAGCCCCTTAGTCACATTACACTGCACCGTAGTGTCCCTTACTCTGAGTGCCCAGCCATTACTGGGTAAATCCATATTTTATAGTGTACTCTGGAGTTACTCTCAGCACCTGTCACCATTGCTGGGAACTCGCCACAGTTTTCAGTATACTACAAGCTGTTGTGTAAACCCTCCACAGCCAGTGTCAGATAGAATCTCCAAAGGTTGATATTGAGCGCTGATTGTATATTCTGTACTGCTGCTGAACCTTAGGGGAATTATCAGAACCCCTAACAATATATGTGCAAGAAAAAAGGAAAATAGGAGCAGCGCTGTACTGAATATAAAAAATATTTGGTACTCTTTACCTAGAAGGGCGCCCACGATTTTGATCTTGGGCATCGTAAAGTTAAAAAATCGCGTCGGTCGCATCGCATGCGACCAAAAAATCGCATGCGATGCGACCGACGCGATTACCGCGATTTCCCATAGGGAACAATGTTAAATGTCCCAATTGACCCGATTTTCCATAGGGAACAATGTTAAATGGCCCACAGAGGCCAAATAGGCACCCTGAAGTGTGAAATGGCCCCCCCAATTGTTAACGCCACCCCACGATCAACGTCAACCCGACTTCGGGTTGACGTTGATCATGGGGTGGCGTTAACAATTGGGGGGGCCATTTCAAACTTCAGGGTGGCTATTTGGCCTCTGTGGGCCTTTTAACATTGTTCCCAATGGAAAATCGGGTCAATTGGGACATTTAACATTGTTCCCTATGGGAAATCGCGGTAATCGTGTCGGTCGCATCGCATGCGATTTTTTGGTACATGCGATGCCCGCGATGGGCGCCCTTCTAGGTAAAGAGTACCAAATATTTTATTAAGAATTGCAATTATACATGTTATCACAGTCAAAAATAGACAGACAAGACTCACCCACATAACATTAAGAACTCCCCCCATTTAACTGGTGCTGGTTAAGCATACTGAATTAACAAGCTTAACCAGCACCAGTTAAATGGGGGGAGTTCTTAATGTTATGTGTGTGAGTCTTGGCTGTCTATTTTTGACTGTGATAACATGTATAATTGCAATTCTTAATTAAATATTTTTATATTCAGTACAGCGCTGCTCCTATTTTCCTTTTTTCTTGCTCAGATAGAATCTCCATGGTTTATTGTGGCAGAAGTATTAAGAGATAAACTGGAGATAACGTGAAAGGAGATAAAGCTCCAGCCAATCAGCTGTGTTTGAAAATGTTGGGAGTTGATTGGCTGGTGCTTTATCTTCTTTCAATTTACTGTATCTCCACTTTATCTCCAGTTTATCTCTTCTCCAGGCTTAATACATCTGTCCCATTGTGTCTTGTTGCTACAGTTATGGGGCGGGATGCTTTAACATCCGCGCCCGCCCTTTGCAGCACTTTGCCGGCTAGCACTGACATAATTATTGCATATGCTCTAACATATGCTGTAATTATGGCAAAGGACAGCTCTTGCGTTAAGAGCTGTCCTTTGCGGTGAGCCAGCGGGTCCCAGTGGCTCTCCCCTCCCTCCTTTACCCAGCTTGTGCTGCTGCTTCTGGCTCTCCTCCTCCTCCCTGCACCCGGAAGAGGATTTTCAGTGCAGTGAGGAGGTCACAGGTCCAGGCAGCACAGCCCTGTGCTGCCCAGACACAGGTGAGGGGTGGTCGGCGGGGGTCCGTTTGGGGCAGCGGTGGGTCGCGGTAGAAGCCCATAGGCAAAAGATGGCGATGCCCCCCATCACAGTAACCCAGCGGGGGATCTTTAGAGCATCCCACAATGCGGTGAAAACCCGATAACGGGTTTTTACCGCATTTTTAGTTTAGAGAATCCCACCCATGATGTTATATCTACTGTACAAGCATCTCAATAGAGACTCTCCATGCCGGTTCTGATTCGTGCTCTCTCTGCAGGCCCCTGTTTTGATTATATTAATTAGCATCTATAGGTTATCAGTGACTGTTGTATTTAGCATTCCAAGATTTTGACCATCGTGCCAGTATCAATAAATAAGTTCAGCTTCACCTTTGTGAAACCCCCATTAAAGCTTGATGTTTTCTACATTGTGCCTCCACCATACACAACCCTCAGGTACTGCTCTGAGTCCAGAAAGCCCACAGATTTTGTTAATTACCACTTACTGTACTTTAAGGGGTCAATTCAATCAGTAAGCATGGCCACATGCCATATTTACAGTACTGCTTAACGTGTGGATTATTGTTTGCAGCCTCATAGGGGCAATATTTGCCATGATATTTGCCAAGTTTGGCTGCTGTTGTTGGTGTTGCTTGTCTCCCTCACATATTTAGCAGAATCCATACCAAGCATTCTGACACTCATCACATGAATATCAGCATTTATTAATACTTTATTTCTGAAGATTTCACCAAAGGCCTATCTTCGGTGTTGGAACTTCTGGGTTATAGTTATGAGAGTCCATCTGCACATGCATCATATGACACATGCAACACAAAGGTTTTTTTTACATTTGCCAAGATGGGAGTTTGATTGAAGATAGTATGTAGCCCATAGCAACCAATCAGTTTCTACTTTATTTATTTATTTATTTATTTAGCACCTTATAGAAGATAATAGATAGACTATTGTTGCTATGGGCAACATCTGATCTTCAATAGAACTCCCATTTTAGTAAATTTACTCCAGGAAATGCTGGGTTGGGTACCTCAATGTGGGCAATGTGAATAGTTGCCCAAAGGCTTTGATTGAGTAACATTGGCACATCCTGGTGTGGTGCATATGTGAAATATGTTTCAAAACCTCAGAATTTTTAAGTTAAGTATATACACCAACCGATCTACTACCAATATATCAACAAGTGTGTGCCTAGCTGTAAAACGAATGTGAAGTGCACTGTCAGCTGAGAATTACATAATGAAAGTTAATTGGAATTAATGAAGACAAGGAAAGATCAGGACAAAGTAAAGGATTGCTGGTACTCTGGTCATATATTGCCAACAATACCTGCAGCCAGGTGTGTGCACAAATCACACATGACCGCATAAAGGATTAGCCTACACCCGAATAGTAGTCCAAGGGTCAAATGAGTGTTCAGACAAAAGTTATATCTATGGAAGAACTGCCAGAAAGAAAAATTTCATTCATGCAGAAAAGTTAACATCTGAAGTATGTAAAACAATACTTAAATAAGCCAGATTATTTTAGGAACAAAAGGCTGTGGACTGATGAACCAAAATGTACATTTTTGGACACAGCTGCTAAAGATACAATTGGAGAGAAACAGATGAAGCATTAGAAGAAATGAGAATCTTGCCAACAGTTAAGCACCAGGGTGGATATATTATGTTCGGGAGGGGGTGTGTGGCACTGGTACTGGAAATATATAATCTGGCTGGAGGGAAGAATTGATTCTGTTAAATAAAACACATTCTTGAAAATTATGAACCTGACTCAGCGAAGAAAGTTGTTGGATTTTTAGTAAGATTTTTATTAAGATAATGATCAATAAATATATTTCAAAAGTACCATTTACCAAATGTCTATTTTTGCCCATGATAAGGCAAAAAATAAACATTTAGTAAAATAGATACTTGGTAAATGGTACTCCCAGTTCCACCCCCTCACCTGAACTTGTCTTGCCTTGGAAGCTTGCCATTCAGTTTAGTTAATATTAATTAGTCAGAAACAGTTTCTAGGTCATCGATTCTAACTTCTGTTTGACATCATTTGACAAATGCCTGGAGGCTGCATAGGACCCAAGTAGCTTAAGGGGGAAATAGTGGCAGGCACCTATTCAATGTTGTCTTTCCCAACAGCATTGAAAAGGCAGATCGACAGAAGGGGCCCAATTTTAAAAGTTGTCAGACCCGTATTGCCAAGAACAGCGGTGGATTGTTGCAACCCCGGCCATATCTCGCAGTTCATGGCCATTACATGGCCACGCCCCCTTTTGGATGATTGTATCCTGCCTGCCTATATGCCTTCAAGCAAAACGAAAACGGGCCAGGGTCATGGCTGTCGGTACGGACTGGATAGGTTTCATATACGCTATCCAGTAGGACCTCTAGTATTAATCCATCTGTCCAGTAGGACCTCTAGCATCTTTCTCCTCCAAGATCGTGGACATTTATGGAGGGACATATTTAGCAGTATCCATAGGCGAATCTAGAATTATGTTAATGGGTGGTCCCAGATCTAGATATAACAGTAGGGGGACCTTTGCGCGGCGTAGCCGCGCGGCAAAAAGGAGGCGTGGTCTCATGGGAGGAGGCGTGGCATCACAAAAAGGGGTGTGGTATTACACTTTAGACCATACACAGTAATGCCCATTACACATTTTAGCAAACTCCATAATACCCATTACACATAAAGCCACACGCCATAATGCCAATTACACATAATGCCCATTACACATTGTGCCACACATCATGATGCCCATTACATACTATATAACAAACCGTAATGCCCATTACATATTTGCCATATAAGTGCTGCTTACCTACGTGCTCATTGCTAGTGGGTTCTTGCTTGATGGCACCATAGTACCCATTACACATGATGCCGCACACCATAGTACCCATTACACATGATGCCGCACACCATAGTACCCATCACACATGATGCCGCGCACCATAGAACCCATTACACATGATGCTGCACACATAATGCCCCTTACACATGATGCTGCACACATAATGCCCCTTACACATGATGCTGCACACATAATGCCCCATACAAATGATGCTGCACAATGTAATGCCCCTTACACATTAAGCCACACATTATGCGTAATGCCCCCACATACCGCCACTTGTAGCGTCCCTTAAGCAATGCCCCCAAAAGTGCCACTTACTGTAAATTTTTATATGAGCCTTCGCTGCTGCTGCAGGGAGAGATGGAGAGCGGTGCAGCTGCTTCTATGGGAAGAGGAGCAGAGCGCAGCGCAGAGCACGCTCCCACTCCCCTCCTGGTGTCCCCTCTAGCCGAGTGGACATTTGAAATAATACGCTGTTGTTGTGCGTGATGTCGGGGGAGCACGCCGGGGGCCAGCACCACATGATTAAAGGGGGAGGGCTGAGGTGAAAGCGGGGAGAAGAATTGGAGCGGAAGCTGCAGGGGTGACAGTCATTGACAGCTGGGCAGAGAGCAGGGGGCTGCCTGGCTGTATTCAGAGCACTGCAGGTCACGTCTGTTTGAAATAATACCCCTTTCACAACAGAAAATGCAGGGATTTACCCGGGAATATGGTCCCAGGATCATGCAGGGACATTCCCAGGCTGACCCCTTATACACCAGCCTAGTCCCTGCATTTTCTGGTGTGAGGGGGAGAGACAACCACTCCCCTCTCCCTACCCCCCTTTAACCAACCAGCTTTATCTTCGGAACCAACTGACCCATTTACATGAGACCAGTATCATATTGAAGAACTTTTGAGTTGGCTTCGAATGATTTTGGTCCCGAGAAACTGGGCTGTTTGGTTCCAGAGAAATCTGCCCTCAAAGAACATAAACAGTCATGAAATTACATTTAAGAAATGAAAAAAAAAAGGTTTAACCTCAATATTCCTGGAACCAATTAACCCATATGGATCCAGCCTGGTATCAGATTGAAGGCCCTGCGATTTGGGTTCGACTGAGATCAACCTCGAGCTTCAGTAAAGGTGGAACTGGCAGCTGTTGAACTCGGTGGGGGTCGGAATTAGCGGGTCCCATGTTATCCTATAGGGTAAACGTTCCAGCTTTGCCTGGCAGTATCTCCGGTTCCCAGGGGGCTAGAGACACGGGGCTGGGCTCATTGGAAAGCTCCATCCCTCAGCTACAAAATGGGCTAATGGGTGGTCCTGTGCACCCCCGGACCACCCCCTAGATTCGCCTATGGCAGTATCCAAACAGACAGTCAGATCCATTGGCCATGTGCTCCCACAGCGCTGGCTACCCCAAGTCACCAGTTGGGCTGCAGTGCCATTGTTACACCACTGGTTAGTGCCACTGAATAAGTTCTTCCACCTACACATATAGAAGGTTATTCTGGTTCACTCGTAAAGGCAAATTCACTCTCAAATGGACAAAACCATGTGCCATGCAGGTGGAGCTGATGTAACTTGTGAAGAGAGATTTAGATTTGGGTGGTGTTTGTACTTCAAACTGATATCTATATTGCAGTGTAAAAATAAAGCAGCCGGTATTTACCCTGCACAGAAACAATATAACACCCAAATCTAACTCTCTCTGCACATGTTATATCAGCAACACCTGCAGTGCACATGAATTTTTGTCCATTAGAGAGTGATTGTGCCTTTGTGAGTGAACCAGAATAACCCCCTAAGTGCTGCCGTTTGGAATCTGCGGAATATACAGCCATCCTAGCAGAACGCTGAGAAGCAAGGGGTCTCAGTCTGATGTGACACAAAGAAATCATTCTGAATGGGTTTTTATTCTAAAAATATGTTAAGATTTTTTTATTACAATATCTGACTATTAGGGAGTACACAGTAGATTGGTTTGTTACTACCCAGTTTGTTTTATCACTGTTTTTAATTTTAAAGCACCACAGAAATGCTGCGCTATATAAGTAACTGTAAATAAATAAAATAAATTACATGTAGTCTGCAAATTCTGTTTACAACCTGTGGCAGTGCTGTAACTACACTAGGTGGGATAATGGGACACATGCCCTGAGCCCAGGGCTGGACTGGGACAAGAAATTGGCCCTGGCATTTTGAGCACACAGGCCCACTTGAAACAGGCTGGACCCTTGCGTGGCGAAAACGGGGGAGTGGTAACATGACATTATGGTACACACCATTATGCCCATTACACATTATGGAACACACCGTTATCCCCATTACACATTATGGAACACACTGTTATGCCCATTACACATTGCCACACACTGTAATGCCCATTACACAGTGTGTGCGTGGACTTAACCAGAGAGTTCTGGTCCAGTAAGTCAGGGAAGCATAGGGCATATATTTCATGTGTCCAACCTTACTTTTCCTCAAATGGAGTCTTGTATGCGACTAATGAGGGGGACTGTCACTGAGCCCCAAATAAAGGGGTTCTCCATCCCCTCAGGGTTCACCTCCGTACTCAGACTTTAATAGCAGGCTTTCTGGGTGCTGTAATTATTAATATTGAAGCCACCGGCGGGTCCCGGGATGGAGCACAGGGTAGTCCTGTCAAACTCCATTCTGTACTTGTCAATGGCGGAACTAGTAGGCCCAGGTGCAAACAAATGCTTTGGGCCCCCACCAACTGGCTGCCCACCAGCCCCAACCAGAAAAAACATGACAGTTAGAACATTGATGCAATGAGTGCCCATGGCTGTGCTCACTTCACAATAGCGTCTTCACCACATGACCCCGTTTAACCCAAATGCCCCTAGTGTCTCACTACCATGCCCCTCCACAGCAGCATGTTCCTCACTACACAACTTCACTGTGCTACTTCCCCCTCATACTGTATGCTGTGCTACATTACACACTACATCCCTACACTATATCCTCCTATATGCTGCACTATCAGCACCACACCCAAATGTGCTGCACTACATCACTATACCACTATATTGTAGTGCTAGCTACCTAGAGTGGTGGTCTAGATTGCTCAAACAAAAGAGGGGGCTGCACACCAGGGACTGGCTTCTGCCTGGACCAGATTATACCTTGTGGGGCCACAGGGAAACTAAGTAGGGCCCCCCACCAATAATATTGATGCAGCCACAGCCTCACTATGCCCCTGCATAATAGAAATAATGATCCAAAAACCAACATGACAGGCATCATTTATGGGGTACATTGAGACAGTGGGGCCAGGAATGGTGGTCTCTTGGCAGCTAGGTGCCATCCTGCAGTGCCAGGGTGCTAGCTGAAGCACCCCATCATAGCTGCTGTCATTGCAATGGGCAGGGGATAGCAATCTAACATGCACATACTGTACAGTGACATACACAAACACACTGTAAAGTACAAGTGCTTTACCTGCCAGTACCCCGAATAATCATGCCTTCAGAAACCATCTTTATAGTATTAATACTGCAGTGCTTCAAATTCTGGCTGTCACAGGAAGTTCAACTTCAGCAGCACACAGCAGCCTGGGCAGGGAGAGTGTAGAGTGGAGCCCCCAGGCATATGAGTCAACCGCCGAACACATCTATCCCTCTGCTCTGTCATCCCACTCTTTTTGGCTACTGCTGCCGGCAGCGTCCTGTTCTGTGGGCTGGCACGGGACCTGACTGCTGCTTCTGATCCCCAGTCTCGGCATCGGGGACCAGGGCTCTCAAAGCAAAAATGCCAGCCTGGTATCCCCCTCACCACGCACAAAATTGGCCCATAAGGCCATCGGCCCTTCTGGCATTTGCCAGAAGGGCCAGATGGCCAGTCCAGCCCTGCCTGAGCCTCAGATTTGAGAGGGCACTGAGATGCCATGTACACTAAGGGGTCATTTTACTAGCTTCTAAAATTGGAAAGGAAGATATGTTGCCCATAGCAACCAATTAGATTCTGTCTATCATTTTCGAGGATGTTATGGAAAAATAATAGACAGAGCATGATGGGTTGCTATGGGTAACATCCACTATTTTGATTATTAGGTGCTTTAGTAAATGTACACCTAAATAAGCTCTCATTTACTGTATATAAACCCATACGGCATAACAAATAAATAAAAGGAAAAATGTTTTTGGTGCTGGCGCATCATTTTAATACTTTATCTAGTCCTTATTATGTTCTAAACATTTGGGGTAAAACAATATCTGTTAACACTTAAGTTGATTCATTTGCTTGCCCTTATTACAGTGCCCCAGGCTGAGCTCCTGCAGTGACTGTTATAAACGTCTCGTAGTGTTTACATGCTAGATGGAATTTGGGCTTTCTAGTGGCATGGCAGCATGCAGACTCTGACATCTTTACAACAGATCATTGAACACTAATTACAATAAAAACATAGTAGCTACAGATCATATAAAAATCTTAGTAAGAATAAAATAAAAAAATAAAAATACAATCAGTAGTTTAACTGCAGTCCCCCTATTCATGCACACTTAGCTCGGTTGACCTTACATTTCTGAGCGGAGGTGAAAGGTTAGTTTAATTTCCAAACAGGGAACAGTTTTATGATGTGAAAGTATTTCTGGAAGCTTACTCATTTGAAATCAAATGGCAGCTTAGAGCGCTATGTCATTTTCACACATTTTAAGCTTTCAAGGCATTGAAAAACATTGCAGTAATTACAGTCCCATCCTGTCACATAGCTAATAAGGCAAATATAGGAGCTCAGGCCATTCAGGACATGTCAGCAACATTCTCCTTTATGATGTGACACAGAACAGAAGTCTTTCAACAATTGGGTTCATTATTAGGAAAAAGAATATCACACAGGGGTTAATATCAGGGTACATCAGTTCTAGATATTTCCCAAAATATAACACAAAAATCTCTATAATTGCGCTATTAGAACATAAAATAAGTGGTGGTTGTTGACACTCAGGGCCAGATTCTCTAAGCTTCAAACATCATAAAATGGAGAGTGATAATCAGCCAGCCAATCAGCTCCTACCTGCCATGTCACAGACTGTGTTTGAAAAATGTCAGGCAGGTGCTGATTGGCTGGCTGTTTTTCACTCTTCATTTTATCACTTTTGAAGCTTAGAGAATCTGGCCCTCAGTCCCTTAACACACCAACAATAATGTCATCAGCGCCACATACATGTAATGTCCATGCGACAATTAAAATATTAAAATAAATACACTCATAGTTTTTCTTTTTATTTTCAAAAACCGTGACCAATACCCTATGTGTTTTGTCTCATGGAGACTTCATCAGGGGTTCATGATCTAGAAAAATGCAGTATACATTGATAAAGAACCACATTTTGGACATTACAAATTTCCCAAAATATATTCATTATTATCACCTATTTATATACAGCATTTATTTACAAGAACTGAAAATGGAATATACTATTTCTCATAATAGTGAAATTGTCCATCTCTTAGACATAAAGGGGCCGGATTTAGAGTCACACACAGAGTTGCCACGTTAGCAGATGTATTGCATGCCTAAAAGTAGCTGCCACCTCTATTCTGAGGCCAGATTTCTCCACCTGTGAGATCATCGCTATCAGGGGTAAGTCGACACCACTAGGTTGACCTGGCTTAAGGTGAACTTGACTTAAGGTAGACAGACAGAAAAGTTGACATGACTATAGGTTGACATGGGTTAGGTCAACAGGGTCATTAGGTCAACATGGGGTCATAAGGTCGACATGGGTAAAGTCAACATTATTTTTTCAACCGAATGTCAATACAGTCAACATAAACACTAAAACGTAGCATTGTGTCCCCTTGCATTGGCTTGCTACTGCTCGCCATGCTTCAGGCTCGGTGCTTTGCTACGCTCGGCACACTGTTTTATTCTCCCACCACACCCTAATGGATGTTAGGGCATGAAATACCGCCTGTCGGCTCATGTCAGCACAAAAAAAAGTAAAAAAACCCATGTCAACCTTTTGACTGTCGACCTAATGACCCTGTCGACCTAACCCTGTCGACCTAACCCTGTCGAATTAATGACCCTGTCTACCTTCCTGCATGTCGACCTAAAGTCATGTTCATCTAAAGTTATGTCGACCTTAAGTCATGTCAACCTTTCTGCAAGTTGACCTAGTGGTGTCGACCACAATGACCGTATCATAATACTATCAGAACACATTTTTACACAGAGGCATAGCTTGGGTGGAGCCGGGGGAGCACATGCTTCCAGGCACCTTCTACCAACCAGTGTGTCAGTCAGTCTGCCACTACAGAGAGGCCACCGCTCCTCAGTGCAAGGAGGAGCTCTCTCTAGCCTGTAGCTCGCGAGCTACCGGTAGCTCCCCGGAGCGAAACGGGTGGCTCGACCACTGTGCCCCCCTGCGCCCTCCCGTGTGTCCATCCGTCCGCCCGCCCTCCCGTGTGTCCATTGCCTGCCACTTTTCCCTGGCAGAGGAGACAGACGCTGGAGGTTATATTTGACCTCTAGTGTCTGACAGGAAACACAGCACTGCACTGCTGTGCTCCCTCAGGAGCGGATACAGAGGGGGGCGAAGGGGGAATGAAGCAGCCAGCCCCAGCCCCACGCAGAGTATCTGCCAGGCAGCCACAGCACACTAGCTCCCGACAGCCTGGAGCGGCCAGCCCCACACAGTGTCAGTGGCTGGGTATTGGCCAGACCGCCGCAGTACAATGTCTCCCGGCAGCCTGGAGCGGCCATCCCTGTGCGGTGAGTGTCAGAGGCTGGGTGTTAGCCAGACAGCCCGACGCGGTGAGTGTCAGCAAGCCTCCCATCACTGGGAGGCTGACTGCTGTGCTCAGTGTATGGGGGGTGGGGAGGAGACAATAAGCATTAACCCCTGGCAATGGACATAACCCCTTGGCAACAAGCATTAACCCCTGGCAACAGACATAACCCCTTGGCAACTAGCGTTAACCCCTTGGCAACTAGCGTTAACCTCTTGGCAACTAACATTAACCCCTTGGCAATGAGCATTAACCCCTGGCAATGGACATTAACCCCTGGCAATGGACATTAACCCCTGTGCAATGAGTATTGACCCCTGGGCAACGAGTATTGACCCCTGGCACTAAGAAGGTAATTTGCAATTTATTAGAAGTTTTACTGTGGGTGGCATTGTGGTATAGCATAATGTGTGAGGCATTGCAGCATGGTATAATGCATTCCTCCCAACTGTATCGATTTTTGCGGGACATTCCATATTTTTGGGACATTCCTGCAGGGATTAGACACTGTGCATGCATCTAATTAGGCAGGCAGAGGGGCTGGGGGCATGGCCTGCAGTTCACACAGCACTGGCCATGCCCTCACAGCGACAAAAACCTTTTTTTTGTCTTTTATCTCGAGTAGCTCACACTCAAATAAGGTTGGAGACCACTGCTCTAGCCTCTCCGTCCCCACAGCTGTGCCTGTATTATGCTCCCACACCTGCGCCCACCCCACATCTGCCCCGCTGATAACTGCAGTAACTCGGCACCCACCACTCCCCCACCCACACCACCAATCATGGGCATCATGTGTGGCCTTATGTGTAATGGGCATTATGGCATGTGTCTTTATGTGTAATGGGTATTACAAAGTTCGCTAAAATGTGCAATGGGCATTACGGTGCGTGGTATAATGTTAGGCTGTGCCCCATTTTAGTAGAGCCTTCTACTGTATGTGTATGATTACCTCTAAACACCCATTTCTGCACAGCCATCTAGCCACGAGAGGAAATCTACTGTAAATCACTTCTTTACTACTCTGAATACCTCCACAGATTACCTATATGCATGAGTAAGCCGCATTCTGCAATAAAAGCAAGCACAGTGTGAAAATGGCAGATACGTCCACAGGCGACTCTGAATCAGTTCCAGTATGTACAAAATTCCCTGTACGCAATTTATTTTCTGTGAAATAAAGTATCAGTACACAGGACCATAAAGAAGGCAGTGTGTCTGGTGCCCTCACACAGGATGTGATACCCTAGGGGTAGTTCTAGCCATACTGACCACCCACTGTAGCCTATGACCTGTACCAGCTCATGCTTCATGCACTGTGTGGGGATAGACATTGGATCTTATTCTGGTTGACACGCAGCGCTGTGAAATTCACAGCACTGTGTGTTTTTAAGCCCGCCCGCCGTTCGCACAGACCTCCGCCCCCCTTCGCAGGGTGAATTTGCCCAAATGGAAAAAAGAGAAATATTGCAGCGCTCTCAGATTTGAATGACTCAACCAATTAGCACAATAAAAGAAATATTTAATTTTGTATCACAGTACATACAATAAAAATATCAGATAAAAAACATTTAAAACCAATGTGTGGACATGTTATTACATAACCATGGCCCTTATTCTGATTGACGCGGACTTTACCGCATTCTTACGGATCGCGTCTTTTCGGCGTCTGCGCATGCGTGGAGAACGCAACGCGCATGTGCCACGCCTTGACTCCGTACCAGTTCGGCCAAATCCCGTACAAAACTGTTCCCCGCAATCAGTCGGGAAATATGGGCGTATTATGGGCGTCATGCGGAATGTCACATGGGCGTAGTTTCAAAGTGGGCAAAACGGGGCGGAAACATGGGCGGACACGGGGGAGTACACTTATGTTGGGGGGCGTACATTCGGATAGCACTCCGAATGCACGCGATCAAAAAGGGAAGAAATGTGCGGTGTCCACAAGTGTACTATTGCTTTGCGGACACCACTCGTTCATGCGGTAGGCGAACGTACGCCTAATGACTACAAGCATTAACACCTGAACCCAATAGAATCTACTCCTTTACTCATTACTCACTAATAGGCCGCTTGTCAGTGCTTTAATTGAAACCATTGCTGCTTCAAGGAACCCTTACTAAACACCCACATATCCTGTACTTGTCAGACACTTTAAAACTGCTAACAATGGACATGACAGAATATTAATACTAGCAATACACATGTGTATTCGACATGTACTCATGAAACCACACATTTTTGGGTAAAGTAAAAAAAATTATTTCTATACATGTCACAGTCAATGCCACTGTGATGCAATGACCAAAAAATACAAAATCCAAAAAATAAACAACATGGCAGGAATGTAGCAAAATAAATAATAATACAAAACAAATATAATTGCACACAGATGGACTCCAGCACCTCCTATGTGCCACTGCACATGCAGCCAGTGGGAAATGAGGATGCTGCTGGCCCTTCTACAGCAGGGCAACCTGCACCTGACCATTCTACAGCAGGGCAACCTACACCTGGCCCTTCTGCAGCAGGCCAACCTGCAGCTGGCTCATATGCACCATCAGCAGAATCATTTGGAACACAACCGGGGACTTCACAAGATAGTACCATGGCCATCACTTAAAGTACAGCTGACAGTAATGGCAGGCAAAAGAGGGCAACAGGGGAACCAAAAAGGACATATGAAGCAAGGGCTCATCTGGTTACCCTCAGCACGTGATTGGACACAAGAAGCTGACACACACAGCACAATGGAAGATTTGGGACCACATAACGGTGGAGATTAATGCAGCCACAAGTTCATTTGCGACCACGTTTGGCCTTGGTAGGCTCCTTGGCCTGTGCAGCAGCTCTTCGGGGACGGCCAGATGCTGGGGCAGGTGGAGCAGATGATGTTGAGGGGTTGGCTGGTCTACCCCTCCTGCCAGCAGGGAGTGTTGCCGGTGGTAATGCACCAGAAACGGATGACATTAGGACCCTGTTGCTGGTAACCAGCTCCACCATAAGCTCATTATGGTGGAGGAGGAGATCATTTTGGCGGGTGGCTTGCTCGGCCAGCACCTGAGCACTTGCAGCCATGGCCTGATGTGACTGAGCCATGGCCTGCATGCTCGCAGCGATGGCCTGCTGGGTGCTGACCAAGCTCGCCAGGATCTCCTCGGTCCTATGCATCCGTTCTGATGCCAAGTCTCCCTGCTGGTTGATGTCCCCAAGCATCTGGGCCAAGGCGGCCAAATCGGCTTGGGCCGATGGCTGCTGCTGCACAGGCCTACCACTGGGGCCAGGTGGCACGGACTCCTCCACCTCCTGAGCAGAGTCGTCACCAAGCGGTGGGGTGTCTGTGGAAAAAGATAAACACAATTAGGAGACATTCTAAGATAATTACTTGCACAAGTTTATGGCATGACCAATATTTACCTTCCAGCAAAGACGCAAACACTTCAGCTGGGGCCTCGCTATCCATCGTGCTCACCCCCCTGATCTCCTCAACTGATATACAGCTCTCGGCCATCAACTCCAGGGGGGTGAGCTCTAGCCCTGATGGCATGGGCCCGGCCCCAGATGTCTGGCTGTGTTCCCACCGCTTGGTCATCTTCCTCTTCAGGTTGGTTTTGAAGTCCTGCCACCTGCAATGTAAGTTGACATATTAATACATGTCACTCCAGATGTTAGCTGTTGCAGCCATTGCTCTGTGCTACATATTACGACATGTGATTAATGTCCAAAAGATAATATTATATGCAACTATGATATCCACCGTTACAATACACATTCACAATCACCCTACTCTAACTCTCACCGAAATAACATGGCAATAATGTATGTGTATCGTAACAACCTCACGGGCCATTTGCTAAATCCATCTAAGCATCAATTCAATCATTACTTGGCTATTACTGGGCACATGTATCACAAAACAACTTGCCTCTTCTTCACATGGTCCGTCTCACGAACTTGTGGCGCTACTTCATTAATCTCTGCCGTTATCTGTTCCCAAATCTTCCATCTGCGTGTGTGTGTCAGCTTCTCCGATGGACACTCAATCCAATCACGTGCTCGGGGAACCAGGATGGCAAGCTCCTGTGCTTCATATGCCTTATTTTTTTTGGGTGGTTCCTCTGTTGCCCTGGCTCTCCCCTTGCCACGTCCTTGGCCACGCCCCCTGTCACGTGTCGCTGCACTTGAAGTGCTGGCCATGGTACTACCTTGTGAAGTCCCCGGTTGTGTTCCAATCAATTCTGCTGATGGTGCATATGAGCCAGCTGCAGGTTGGCCTGCTGCAGAAGGGCCAGGTGTAGGTTGCCCTGCTGTAGAATGGTCAGGTGCAGGTTGCCCTGCTGTAGAAGGTCCAGCAGCCTCCTCATTACCCACTGGCCGCATGTGCAGTGGCACATAGGTGGTGCTGGAGTCCATCTGGTCAAATAGTTGCTGCAGATCTGGGTCCACCTCTGGTTGTGATCCAGACATGTTAGCAACAACATGGTCACCTTCTAATACACCTTTATATACTGTTTGTGTATCCTGTTTGGCGGACATCAGCGGCAGCTGCGTTCCGTGCGTGAGCGTACGTCGCTGTTTTTTCGCGCCGCATACGGTGGCGGAAATTCCATTGTGTAAAACCTGGCGAAAGTTCTACATGAAATACTGGGCACCAATGCTAACATTGCATAGAATCTTCTGATACACCTGTGACTATTGCACAATACACATGCTATTTGCTAGCATGACATGACATTTGATTCATGACTTCTGTGGTATTGTGGCGTTTGATTGCAAGCTAAAAGTAGCCCAATCCCTTAGATAATCCAGGCCACAAGTCATGCAATACTCATCTCTACTGTTATAGACCACACATGTGAGAGCCCTATAAATAGTGACTTGCTGCTAGAATCATTTGTCTCCAGATCTGGACTTGTCAGGGTCTAAGGTAAGCTCTTCCATGCTCCTTGTAGATATGATATCCATTAACAATGTAAGTGTATGAATGTATGCACCATTGCCTCACTGACTACAGATTGTTGGGCCAGCAAAGTGCGTGTAGCATTATTGCAACATGTCACATGTTCACTATTTCACTCACAGGTCTTAAACCTGTGTGGGTTCATCTATTGCAGGACAACATGTCCCAGCAATAGATGAAATGTCTCATAGTACATGATGTCGGCAAAAAATGCTGACACCTTTATCTGAGTGTTTTGGACGGTGTGTATTGAGTTCATATTATTGTGTCATCATTATAGAGTCAAATGGATCTGAGGGATTTCACGGGGCGGCCATCTATTGTACGTATTGAAGGCTACAAATCTATTTGTAGTGGGATATGGCCATTATGTACATAGGTGCATCAGTATTTATGTTCATTTCTTTATAGGTTGCTGAAGCAATGATGCGCTACATGGAGAGGAGGCTAAGGGCACTTGCGGCTCTCCCCACTCGTCGGCCAAGGAGGCCAGGACGTGCTAGAATCTATCGCACACGGGTGACTCTGTTTGCTATGCCCGATGATGAGGTACTTACTAGGTACCGGTTACCGCCACATGTCATTCTGGATCTGCTCACCTTAATTCAGAGCGATCTGGAACCTCTACACGGGATCACGACAGCAATTCCGCCTCACACACAGCTGCTGGCGGTGTTGCATTTCTGCGCCTGAGGATCATTCCAACAAGTAGTGGCAGTACTTGCTGGAATATCTCAGCCGGCCTTCTGCCGAATCCTGAGGCGTGTGACGTCGGCCATGTTCAGGCGCAAGGGGCACTTCATGGCCATGACATTTGCCACCGAGACCCTGCGCAGAAGCCAGCAGGCCTTCCATCAAATTGCTGGCTTCCCTAATGTGATAGGGGCTGTGGATGGCACCCATGTACCATTTGTGCCTCCATCTCGAAGTGAGAAGATATATAGGAACCGCAAATTGTTCCACTCACTGAACGTGATGGTGGTATGTGGCCCATCCATGGAAATTCTCGCCTTCAACTCGAAGTTTCCCGGAAGTGCCCATGACTCTCATGTCATCCGACAAACCGGGATATGGCAAAGACTCCAAGAGCTGGAAGGCCGTGATGCGTGGGTTCTGGGTGACTCCGGTTACCCATGTACGCCCTGGCTACTTACGCCGTACAGCTACCCAGCACCGGGCCCACAGGAGGCATTCAATCGGGCGCATGTTGCCACCAGGCAAGTGGTGGAGCGCTCAATTGGCCTTTTAAAAGGTCGATTTAGAGTGCTCCACCGCACTGGTGGTGACTTACAATATGCGCCTCAAATGGTGTCGAGGATCGTGGGCCTGTGTATATTTTTCCACAACATTGCTGTGCGGCGTGAGATACCCTTTGATGAGTGGGAGGTACCATCTGAGCCGCAAGATCCGCCCATGCGCCCATCCCGCGCCCCTGAATGCCGGAGGGGATACCAGCTGCGGGACTCTGTGGCGCAAAGATACTTCAGGTACATGTTATCGAGTTGACAGAACACACCAATTTTAGTCAAAATCAGCCCTTCAAATAAGTACAGTGTGTTAGTTGTCAGTGTTACAAAACTAAAATTAGCCAGCCTGCCCTCCTAATGGCAAAGAAATAGGAGATATTTATCATATGTGCTTAGTTTTGGGGGAAGTTCAATATAGGTGCTAATTATTATACCTTGTACAAGGGATCTTATGTGTTTGTTATATCTTCATTATTGTAGTTGATACTATCCCTGATGACTGGTGAGTACATTGATTTATTCTCTAATGTGTTGGGGATTTTTTCCTGTGTTGATGTATGATTTGTTTGCAGATATATATATATATATATATATATATATGATATTTGAATTTATTCACATGTTTCAACATTTCAAGGAGCAGGCACCCAGGCAGGCAGGCAGGCAGGCAGGCAGGCAGGCAGGCAGGGCTGGTGTATAATGCTGGTCTCAGGATACCTGCAAGTATGTGTATGTGTCTTTTACACATAAATGTACGCATACACATAGATGCATAGAGTAAGTAATGCTAACTACAGCTATGCGTTGCTAAGCTATAGCACGCGTTGCTTGGCGGAGCGAGGCGTCATTGGATTTGCTAAGTGCATACACACTGTGTTTTATATATATATCAGATTTGTTCATTGCCATACATCAGCACTACTGTTTTGAAGGCATGCGAATTTGTCACCATTTGTGTTGGCGCAGAGACGCTGTTCATGTAAAGATGAACAATAAAGTTATTAACACAAATAACTGTGATCAACCAATGCCACCACCTGATTGGTTGATAGATGCCATTGTTAACATGGCGGAGACACGAAGGGCAGACCCCTTTACACATGCGGAGCTGAGGGTTCTGGTCTCCGTCATGGAGACAAGGCTGGGCCGTGCGGGGCCCTTTATCACTAACCGCCATAAGCGGAGGGCCTATGCTGCGGCAGGGCGCCGTATTTACGCCCGCACTCGGGTGCGGAGGTCCCTCGGGCAGCTCGAGAGGCGGTGGTCGGACCTCCGCAGGCGCCAGCCCCAGCTCTTGCAGCAAATCAGGGGCGAAATTGCTGATTGTGAGTATTTTAGCTATGAAATTTCGCACTTACAACATAGCATATATAAACAATAACATGTGTCTCATGATAAGTGGGTGTCCATGGGTTTAAAAGTCCATAGACTGTTATGTGTGCTTCTTCCTGGTTAACATGCAGTCATGTGGCTTTTATATGTAATGACATAGCATTGAGGATTCTGATGCATACAATGTGCCAGATCTAATATGTGTTACACATTGATAAATGCCAGGGTTGTAATGTTTGAACAAATTACTAACAATCACATAATAATTTAAATGTCACATTTTTGAGTCCATTAACAGTAAGGAGCTACTTGCCTGCATCGTTTGCCATCATTATCACCCTTCCATGTATGTCTTGTTATGGATTAATACATGTGCCCCAATGACCCGACATTGACCATGATTTTTTTTTCTACCACACAGCACGAGCCCGAGCCCGACAGGCCCGTGAAGAGGCCGAGGCAGACCTGGCCCAGGAGGAGGCCCAAGACCCTGAGGAGGAGGTGGCGGCAAGGGTGGAGGAGGAGGAGGAAGTGGAGGAGGAGGAAATGTTGGAGGAGATGGTGGAGGAGGTGGTGGAGGAGGAGGAGGTGCCTGAGGAGGTGGTGGTGGAGGAGGTGGAAGAGGAGTTGGTGGCAGAGGAGGAGGTGTTGGTGGCGGAGGAGGAGGTGGAGGAGGAGGTGGTGGTGGTGGAGGAGGAGGTGGAGGAGGAGGAGGTGGAGGAGGAGGAGGAGGTGGAGGAGGAGGTGCTTGTGGCGGAGGAGGTGGACGTGGTCATGGTGGCAGAGGAGCTGGCGGAGGAGGGGGCTGAGGAGGCCACGGTTGCCCCAGAGGATTCCAATTCCGAGGGGGAGGAGGCGTGCCAAGCCCCGGAGTCCCAGCAGATCGGTATGTTTACATAATGCATCATTCATGAAGTAGTTGTACTGGTATTTGTTATGTAGCACTGGTGATTAAAAATTTTGTTCCAATACTATTCATATAGACCCCAAAGTGGGTAGCTACAGATACAGGTACGGGTTAGATGGGGTGTCCAAGGCATCCCTTTCATCCAGGACACCTCTCAATTACACAGGTTTGTGGGATGGGTTGGAGCTCCATTTTGAATGCCACATAACCGTTGTAGTTAAACAGGATCCTGGAGTAAAGGGATGAGTGGATCATTTGTGGATTAAATTCACCTGCTGCAATCGTAGATTATGACCCATCAAATAGTGGAATCTATATTGTTGGTGAATGTTATTTATAAACTCTAGGATGTATGCTATAAATGGAGTATGGCCCGGCCTACCTTGGAATGGAGTCAGAAGTTGCCAGTGTCCCAGGAGCCTCCTCTACCTAAACACCCCCTGTAGTTCAGATTGTTTTTTTGCCCTCACAGAATTGTAGGTTGGTTTAGACAGAATTATGATTTTGAGGATGTGTACTGTGCATTCCTGACATTTGCATAACTCCCATGCCACGAACCATCACTGAACTTAGACTGAGCAGATTGTGACAAGTTCTTATTGACGGAGGCCATGACATGCTTGTCATTGGTTAGTCATGGGTGGGTTGTGACTGAGAAGAAACACTATGACTGTTATGTCTTCTGCAGAGTAAAGGGTAGAGGCAAAAAAAGACAGTATGTAGTAAATAAGTTTGCATGTATGTATTATGTATGTGTCATATCTATTTATCTATGTGTGTCTCTATCTCTCTACATAGATATATATATATATATATATATATATATATATATATATATACAGTATACACACACATGTCACCTAGCATTTGTGCAATTTATGTCGCAGTATGTGAAATGTATGCATGAATAACATGACTAATTTTTGCCCCTTTGACATGCCCACAGATGACACCACACCGGCAGATGAGGGGGTGCGTGGGGCCCTCCTGCGGGCGGAGCACCACTTGAGGCTCCTGCTAGCCGACCTGCAGGACCTCAGAGATCTGCTGATTTAATTTATTATTTGATATTTTTTTATTTATATGTTCATTGTGTTTTCTAATAAATTGTTTATGCAAGTTCACAGTTGTTGGTTTTCTTTGCACATTAAACAGTATATGTGTAGATTGTTTATAATCTTTTACACAGGGTGTAATACAAACCATTGCACTTAAATTGCTGTAAGGGTTAATGTGTGCAATGCATGTGTTAGGCATGCTTGTAAGGATATATTGGCATTTAATTGATTCCAATTCCAAATAAGCAGTTTTTTATGAGGATAGGTAATTGAATAAGTGGGTCATGTGATGTCTTGCAGAAGATACTTAATAGTGGGTTGTTTGGCGTAAATACTCCGCTTACGTGCGGTAGCACCGCTTGGCTCCCGTTCGGATGCGGTATTCCCGAGCATACTCTGTAATACTCTGTAATACCGTGCATAATCGGAGTGTTTCTCCCGCACACGCATGGTTTGTATGTCGTCCGTAAACACGCCCTGTTCTTAAAGAGTGAGTCCGTCCGAATGCGGAGGACACGTGGGCGTTTCTACGGACGATGGCCGCATGCGGCAAAACACCGTAGCGTGCGGACCGCTCCGTAAGAATGCGGGAATATCCGCACCGATCAGAATAAGGGTGCATGTTTTGCACAAACATCCATTCACAGCCTATAGGGTGACACCGACATCACTCATGGTCGATGACCATTGAATGATGTGGTGAGTACATGCAAATCGAAGACTTTCTGAGGTTTGCGTGTGTCCAGTACGAGGACAGGGCGGGCAGTTGACATCTGATGATGTCAGCTGCCCGCCCCCGGCACCCGCGTCATTGTTGCATTAGCATGCGAACGCCCAACATTTTCATGGGAACGCGTATGCAACACTGAGCATTCCCATGGACGAATCCCCCGGTCCGCCACTCCACACCCCTCACCCACCCTGTTGTCTGCGAGCACCCGGCGAACACTAAAGTGTGTCAACCAGAATAACCTTTATTCTGTCTTATACCATAGTGCCATGGGATCTATCATACCAATCGGAGCATCTATAGGATGCTTCAAGCAGCAGGCCAGTGGACTAGAGAGGAAGTTCACATCTACCCACCTTGAGAGGAGCGCAGGTACAAAGGTGCCCCTCAGGGGTGGATGCAGCACAGGGCGCAACAGCACCGTTACAGGTCTGTCCATCCTCACCTAATGTTCCAGATTGATAGAAGTCCTATAGTAGCTTCCATACTCAAGTGTTCGCACATTTTTATTATTTATTTCTGAAGTGTTTTCACAGCTTTATTATTCATTATAAGGCCAGTATTCAATGCTCCTGATTCACAGTTTTTTCGGCGAATCGAGCTGTTTTCACTCCTTGCGGTGAATTTTTTTAACTGAAAATATGATTCACCCTATTCAATGTTCAATGTTCGCGAACAGTGAATGCCGGCCAATTCTCCGTTTCATGCTCGCTGCAATTCGCTGGTGTATTTCAACTGGGTTTTCACTGGGATTCGCCGAGAGTGTATTCAATGCTAGGATGGCGAATTGCTTTCTCCCTGATTTTTGCCATGATTCACCGTTTTGCATTCAACATCTTTTTAAGGTGAACTGGAAAGAGATCTTTTAAATTAAAGGGTTTTTATTTATTACTTTGCTGTAAAAAAAAATCTATTTCTTTTTCCGTGAAGGCGCATGCTATTTTTATTCATGTGCTTGAAGCACATTAATATATATTTAATAATTTTTTTATTTTTTTTTACACTTTCACCAGCAGGGAGCCGGGAGCCGCTCATTAGATATTCATATATTCACTTCACTCTGGTCCCGGCTTGTCAAGTGCGGGACCAGAGGAGCGGCTCCCTACCCCCTGTCCCGTGTCAGCATTCCCGGGGGGAGCCTCTGCTGCCTGTGCCCCGGGTGCCCTCCCCCACAAATTCTGGTGCAGGCAGGGAGGCTTACATCTCCCTGTCTGCCTCCGTCCCCCAGCTCCCTGCGGCGAATAAAAATTTGCCAGCAGGGGCAGCGAGCCCCTGCTGCATTGAATAGGGTGACAGGGAGGGCTGGCAGCGAATGCTGCAGCCCTCCTGAACCCTGCGAATCTGCAGCGAATCCTATACAGGATTCGCTGCACATGGAGAATAACAACATTGAATACTCCCCTAAGAATTAAAACTGTACAGAATAAAAAGGTCTACTGCCCTTGAGTACCATAACAATCCTAATTGTAGATATAACCAGTGTTCTCCATAGATTTTTCTTCGCAATAATAAAGTGTTCAAACCTGATTTTGTGGGGTATTTTTTATACAAAGAGAGAGAAAATTTATGCACAGTTAACTAGGTACTTATACATCAGCCTGTCATCATTCAGAACAAGAATATTTGAAATGTATAGGTATATAACAACTACTTATGCCGCTATGTACCACTGCACAGGGAGAAAAAATCCCCTGGGTCATTAATAGAGACAGGATTATATGCATTTGCATATTTGCATAAGTATTTGCATATTTTGCACATTCTTACTGGTTATTGCATATTTTAACTAAAATCTAGTGATGGTGCATATTTTTCCAAAGGGGGGCACTTCACGTATTAGGCCCCACCCCCTTTCCACCCGCGAATCACAGCAATGCTTTGCCCTGCTGCTGCTGGCCAGGTAGTGTTAGAGTGTGCAGGCTGGGACATATGTGCGCAGTGTGTGGGACCATAGATGTACACTACGTCTGACACTGCTCTAGGCTGCCAATCCATTTTAACAAAAGTCAGTTCGGGTGGATGCAGTCACAAAGCTCCTGAACCTTTGCCTGCCCCTGGCCTGGGACTTGGCACCAAGAGAGAGACTTCTGCAGCAGAGGAGGTGGACGGAAGGATTGTGACATCACACGGCGCAGAGGAAACGCCAGGTCACAGTGAGTATGCGGCACAGGGAGGAAGCCTTCCACTGCGCCGCCCTCACATGCTATGCTGAACCATCGTCGCTGGAGATGAGGGTCCATGTAGTTGATGCCAGAAGAGCATAGGACGCTGCCATGGGCGGATTGGCCCACCGGGATACCGGGCTTTTTCCCGGTGGGCCGGCCTATTTCAGCCAGGCAGCGGCCGCTCGCTCCCCCTGGCTGGGCCGCGGACCGCCCGACCGCCTTCTCCGCGGTTAGCGGCCGCGGCCGCAGCACTTTACCCTCAGTTAAGATGGCCGCGGCCGGCCTCGTCAATGGCAGCAATGATAATGGCCGCGGGAGGGCTGGTGCGCATGCGCGGTCGCACGCAGCAGCTCCCGCGGCCCCTTTGAATGTGTGTGTGTGCACGGTTGCTAAATTGATCCCCAGCAGGCAGCGCAGCATGAGTTTATTGCGCGCTGGGGATCAAAAACAGGAAGGGGGCGGCGCTGACAAAGCAGGAGAATTAAAGAAAGAGCAGCAGTCTGCACTCTGAAGCGCCGCCCACCCTTCTGCTAGCCTTCTCCCTATAGCAGCAGCAGAGCAGCAGCCTGGCAGCCACAGCCATAGGAAGAGCCAGCCAAGCATGGGCAGAGCCTGGAACAGCTCTACAGCTAGCCTCCCAGGTATATAATGTGTGCTGGGGATGGGCATGATTTGATGGGCATCACGGTGTGTGGCATATGTATAATGGGCATCATGGTGTGTGCCATATGTATAATGGGCATCACGGTGTGTGGCATATGTATAATGGGAATCATGGTGTGTGCCATGTGTATTATGGGCATCACGGTGTGTGGCATATGTATAATGGGCATCACGGTGTGTGCCATATATATAATGGGCATCACGGTGTGTGGCATATGTATAATGGGAATCATGGTGTGTGCCATATGTATTATGGGCATCACGGTGCTTGACATATGTATAATGGGCATCACTGTGTGAGGCATATGTATAATGAGCATCACAGTGTTTGGCATATGTATAATGAGCATCACGGTGTGTGGCATATATATATTGGGCATCACGGTGTGTGACATATGTATATTGGGCATCACGGTGTGTGACATATGTATATTGGGCATCACGGTGTGTGACATATGTATAATGGGCATCTCTGTGTGTGGCATATGTATAATTGGCATCACGGTGTGTGCCATATGTATAATGGGCATCACGGTGTGTGGCATATGTATAATGGGAATCATGGTGTGTGCCATGTGTATTATGGGCATCACTGTGTGCGGCATATGTATAATGGGCATCACGGTGTGTGCCATATATATAATGGGCATCACGGTGTGTGGCATATGTATAATGGGCATCACGGTGTGTGGCATATGTATAATGGGCATCACGGTGTGTGGCATATGTATAATGGGCATCACGGTGTGTGGCATATGTATTATGGGCATCATGGTGTGTGCCATATGTATTATGGGCATCAGGGTGTGCGGCATATGTATAATGGCATCAGGGTGTGCGGCATATGTATAATGGAGCATCAGGGTGTGCGGCATATGTATAATGGCATCAGGGTGTGCGGCATATGTATAATGGAGCATCAGGGTGTGCGGCATATGTATAATGGGCATCAGGGTGTGCGGCATATGTATAATGGGCATCACGGTGTGTGGCATATGTATAATGGCATCAGGGTGTGCGGCATATGTATAATGGGCATCACGGTGTGAGGCATATGTATAATGGGCATCACGGTGTGAGGCATATGTATAATGGGCATCACGGTGTGAGGCATATGTATAATGGGCATCACGTGTGTGTGGCATATGTATAATGGGCATCACGGTGTGCGGCACAAGTATAATGGGCATCACGGTGTGCGGCACAAGTATAATGGGCATCACGGTGTGCGGCATATGTATAATGGCATCAGGGTGTGCGGCATATGTATAATGGGCATCACGGTGTGCGGCATATGTATAATGGCATCAGGGTGTGCGGCATATGTATAATGGCATCAGGGTGTGCGGCATATCTATAATGGGCATCAGGGTGTGCGGCATATGTATAATCGGCATCACAGTGTGCGGCATATGTATAATGGCATCAGGATGTGTGGCATATGTATAATGGGCATCACGGTGTGTGGCATATGTATAATGGGCATCACTGTCTCCTCCACCACTTTGGGACTCCCCTCCCTGCATCCCCTGCCACTCTGCATTCCCCCTCCTACCCTGCATCCTGTGCCACCGTGCCCCCTCACACTCTGTGTCCTGTGCCACCCTGTGTAAGTCCTCACTCCCTTCGTTCTCAGCCACTCTGCATCTCCCCTCCCAGCATTCTACGGCACCCTCCATCCTCCCCTCCCTCCCTGCATCCTCTTCCACCCTGCCACTCTACTGTGTTGGGAGACCCCCTGTCACCCCCCCCCCATCTCTATCTCCCCAGCCCCACAGGCTGTAGAATAAACGCTGTACGCATGCGCCTATTCTGCAGCCTGAGGGGCTGGGGACATAGCCAGCAGCTCAGAGAGCCACTAGCCATGCCCTCACAGCGGCAAAAATTGGGCGTGGCCTTGTTGGAATAGGCCACACCCCCATATTGATAGGCCACGCCCCCTAAAAAAAACGGGCGCGCCTCCGGCGCGCAACAACACGCCACCCCCCCCTTAGGGCTGCTTCAAGATTTTTCCCGGGCTGGTTTTAATTCCCAATCCGCCCCTGGACGCTGCTGAGTGCTAACATAGCACCCAAATTCAAATACGGCCCAGTTACCTCAGTGAATGTGAAACGGTCCTTTTCCACTTACTGTTAAAAATATTTTGAGTGATAGAAGAAGACACAATCTTACTACCGAACATTCGGAACAGTACCTGGTTGTTTACGTTTTCAAGAGTAACAAAATGTTAAATTATCGGGGGACAGTTATTTTAATTACAATCCCCATTGTTTTAAGCCTGCAGACATATAAGAGATCCTGTTGATGAAGTCACAGAGATGTGGGTGAGATTTAATAGGATGAGAGATTCAGAAAGTGAGAGATTTGGTAAGAAATCTCCAGTTTTTTTAAAGCAGCAATCATTTACACTGCTAAAACAGTTTGATTTTGAAGTGTAAATGATCGCCGCTTTAAAAAAATGGTGATTTCTCACCAAATCTCTCACTTTCTGAATCTCTCATCCCATTAAATCCCACCCATGATGTCACAATGCAAGCTCTTTGGCTTGAGGCTCATTTCTTCACTGGAACTGGATGGAGGAAGAAGTTCACAGTGAAGATGGGCTGCTGTATCGGCAAATGCTGTGATAGTGACTTACCTGCGAGTACCCGGGCTTCATTGGACTATGAGGAGGCAGAATTTGTTGCGGATGTCCACATGAGCCGACCGGTGTTTAGCCGCAGAAGAAACCGACACCTCAAGGCTTGTAGATTTACACCAAACCTCTCCCCCATTGATGAAGAGGAGGAGCCTGAGGAGGCCGTTGAGGAGATCGGTGGCAGTGGAGATGGAGGCAGAATTTGCCCAGGGAGCTGTGACATGGCATCTGGCACTGGGCATGCAGAATAGGAGTCGGAGTCTTTAGACATTGACCCTAATGACTTTTATATGTGCTATTCCTTATTGTGGCCTTTATTGTCATCAGGCTGCAGATCTACTGCTGGTCGGTAGTGGGGAGGATGGCACATTCATGTATATATGTATATTTGTATATTTGTAAATATTGTACATATTAGATATCTATCTATCTATCTATCTATCTATCTATCTATCTATCTATCTATAGATATAACTCTCCATGTATCTATGTATAACCAATGTACAATAAAACCCTGTATAATAACAGAACATGCGTGTTTGTGATGTGTGTGACACAAACCTATCTCTCATGCTGCTGTTGCACGCCTACATACATCTCACAGGTTTTGCTCATTTGCATACGCCAGCAATTCTGTTGGTTCAGTTGATGCGTTTTATAGCTGCAAAATGTGACGCAGCGGCTCCGCCTCTGACTCAGCCGCATAGTGTTATATAGTTATTGATACCGATAACCACAACGCCATAAGATGCTGCTTACACACTGTTATGTAATGTTGTGTAACAAAAGGTGTAATATATCCCTTTCTGTACACTACTGTGGATATAAGAAGTCACCACAGAGGTCTGGGACCTATGTAATAACCAAGGCTACTGACCTGGACATGGTCTCATTTCCCCGGTCACTTCTAAAATCTGTATAAATTATAGAAGGGTGAGCACTAACCCAAATAGTGGGGAAGATACATGAAGCCTGGTGAAGTGATAAAGTGGCACCAGACAAACAGCTCCCAACTGTCAAGTTACTGGCTGGGTTAGGAAAATTACCATTATGAGCTGATTGGCTGGTGCGTTATCACTTCACCAGGCTTAATAATTCTGCCCTTTATGCTTAAATCACATTTGACTAGTGGAAGCAGCCCTTCCTCAACAACACTGTGGTTGCCATGGGCAACTTCTCCACTTTATCTACAGTATAATGCAGTGATGGCTAACCTTGACACTCCAGCTGTTGTTAAACTACACATCCCAGCATGCCCTTCATCAGTTTTAGCATGGCCAAATAGTAAAGCTTTAGCAGGGCATGCTGGGATGTGTAGTTCAACAGCTGGGGTGTCAAGGTTAGCCATCACTGGTACAATGACTACAGGGTGTGTAGTTCACAGAGGGAACCACGCCACACACCCTGCATCCCTGTATTATACCTAAAGACTTGCTCAAGTGCAGTACAACAACCACCAGGAAACCTGCACATGCTCAGTATGATTTGACTGAGTCAGTGCACTCAGCTGTGCCACCGAAGAGAGAGGAGGCAGACTGCATGGATCCTGCACATGGGACACCTACTCGCTGAGCTCTGTAGCTACTGCTGCCTGATCAGTATTACATGGTGTCGTTTATCCCAATCCTTAGTTTTGGAATGTGGGAAAGTATGTAACCGGTACAATAGTGACCATGGACTGCAGGAACATTGATGCTCGTTTCTCAATAGGACACTGTGCTTGTCTCCAGTAGTACCACTACAAAAGGGTCTAAGGGAGGGTGTGTAATATTATGGCTGATTCCATTATTCCTCCCTCCCCAGCTCAGCTCACTTCATGTGTAAGAAATTAATGCTGGGCAAATATGTATCTACTCATACGCACTACAGGTGGTGCTGCGGGCTCAGGTGTCCTGGGCCCAGCCTCTGACACCCCAGACTGCCTCCACTGAGGTGCCCCACTGAAGCCCACTTCTCCCGGAGCACTCAGTGCAGGCTCCTCCTTCACCTCCAGATGCTGGAGGCCATTTAAAATGAGGCACCATCTTGTGAGCCATTACAATATTCATTATTCCTTATGCAACCCGTGGAATGCCTATCTCACATGCAAGTCAATGCCTTATGATTTATATAACAAATATAGATGTATATAGTACATACTTTTGTAGAAAGAAGTCACTGTATACATCATAGTTGCCTACCCTCATTCATTCTGCAGGAGACTCCCATTTCAGTGTGTAATCTCCTACCAATGACCTTGTAGCCCCAACTATCCCTCCCCCGTTGTTTGCCACTGCCGACATCGATGCTGGCACCCCCCCCCCCCCCGGGTCCTCACCACGGCCGGTATCATGCTGGGTACATATCAACTGATCTGATCGCATCGGGACTCGCATCGCATCGCATGAAGGAGAGAAGAGGACAGTACTGATACCTGTCACCAGGTGCCGGGCAGGGGCACAGATGGCAGGGTGCTGCGACACCCGTGCCGTGGCACAGCAACAGCTCCCCCCCGCCGCCCCCCCCCATGCATACATCAGAGGCCACACCCCCACCCTCCTCTATACGGTGGACTTCCGGGTCACTGCGCATCAGCCCTGCAGCCCCAGGAGAAGCCCCTCTGGCCGCTGGAGCAGTGAGTATGTAAGGCACAAAGACTATATAGTACAGATCTGCACTATATAGTCTTGCCTGCCCTTACTATGTCACTGCCGATTTGCGCTCACATGGGAGCGCGCATCGGCAGCGCATCAGGCTCACAAGCCCTAAAAAGTACACAATCGGCATGCAATATGGCTTCCGATGTTCACTATATTGGCAACATCGGACGCCATATCACACCTTGTGTACACACCATTAGAAGTCAACATGTGGGACAAAAAAATGGGAATACCTCATGTTGACCTTTTTTTACTGTCAACCTTCACAGTGTCGACCTAATGATTGTGTCGACATTCAGTGGTTGACCTAAT
The DNA here is from genome assembly GCF_055691185.1 of Crinia signifera. NCBI lineage: Eukaryota > Metazoa > Chordata > Amphibia > Anura > Myobatrachidae > Crinia > Crinia signifera. The sequence goes on from NC_139220.1 coordinate 179,012,132, forward strand.
GCATGTCGATATTTATGCAGTCGACCCTTTGAGCCATACCCCTCAAGTGAAAGTGTGGAAAAGGCTTAGAAGTTGCATTATGTACAATGTGTGACCTGTTCTGCCTTTCGTTGTACTTGCTGCTTCCATTGTATTCTATTCTTGTTTGTCCATCAATAAAACCTGATGGCATAAAGAAAATGTTTTTAAAAAATGTATATATAAGTGTAATATATTTATCGTCCTACATGGATACATTCAACATCATTGTGGGATCGGCTTCTGTTAATTCTATCCATGGGGGGCAGATTGGTAAGTGATTAAGGACCTGAGTAATGGTGGTGATCAAGTCACTGGTCAGCGCTGGGTGATAATTAGAGACAGGATTATATGCATTTGCATATTTTTCCAAAGGGGGGCACGTCATGTTTTAGGCCCCTCCCATTTTCCACCTGCGAATCACGGCACTGCTTTGCCCTGCTGCTGCTGGCTAGTTAGTGGTAGAATGGGCAGGCCAGGCGAATATGTGTGCAGTGTGGGGAACCTTGATTGTATGCTACGTCTGACACTGCTCTAGGCTGCCAATCTATTTTAATAAAAGTCAGTTGGGGTGGATGCTGTCACAAAGCTCCTGAACCTTTGCCTGCCCCTGGTCTGGGACTTTGCACCAAGAGAGACACTTCTGCAGCAGAGGAGGTGGACGGAAGGATTGTGACATCACGTGGGGCGGAGGAAACGCTGCGTCACAGTGAGTATGCGGCGCAGGGAGAAAGACTTCCACTGCGCCGCCCTCACAAGCTATGCTGATCCATCGGCGCTGGAGATGAGGGTCCGTATAGTTGATGCCAAAAGAGCATAGGATGCTGCAGTCTGCTGTAAGTGCTAACATAGCACCCAAATTCAAATACTGCCCAGTTACCTCAGTGGATGTAGAACGGTCATTTTCCACTTATCAAAATATTTTGAGTGATCGAAGAAGACACAATCTTACTACCGAACATTCAGGACAGTACCTGATTGGTTACTTTTCAGGAGTAACAAAATGTTAAATAATTGTTAATTATCGATATGTTATTCTACTGCTTACTAATTGTATGCTGATTTTTAAATAAATAAGTAAAAAATTCCTTTTTTTTATTATTTAATGTACCATATTTTAACACTTCATGCATATTTTAAGTATTTTTCATGCATATTTGCATGCATATATCAAGCTTTTTATGTTGCATATAATCCTGTCTGGTACTTGTGTAGTTTCACTCGCTTCGCTCGCCCACGCTGCGGGCTCGGTGGCTCGCCACACTATTTAAAATCAACTCCATGCCAACATGGATAGTGGAGGTATGAACTATCCATGTTGGCATGGAGTTAAGTGTTTAACATAGTTTGTGGCGAGCGTAGAACCCGGAAGTAGCACGGCGCCATGCTGGCGCCGTGAAACTACACAAGTGCATCCTGTCATTAATAAGCAGGTAGCAGGAACCAAGTGATGGGTCTGCTGAGATGTAAAGTACGACTCTTAGAGGTGGGTGTTGTTCTAGTGCCTGATTATACCACAACAAGCTCGATGGAGCTGCAAATTCTGGGCAAGTAATAGGGGGGCAGATGTATCATAGCAGCGCTTATCGCGCCGCTATGATACTTCCTGCTTCGCCTCAATAGCGAGGCGAAGCAGGAAGGGACATCGACAAGATGTATTAACATCTTGTCTGCCGAAGCGGGGGAGCGCTAACTCCCCCCTTCGGCGATGTCCCTTTCTGGAGATAGCGCATCAGTTAATACTGATGCGCTATCTCCTGTCCCCCGGCCGGCCGCACTGGGCATGCGCGGGATCTCGCTGTTCACGCGAGATCCCCAGCGCAGCCCAGACCTAACAGCAGGGACAGCGCTGACCCTGCTGTTTAGATAGGGCTTCGCCAGCCTGAGGCTGGCGAAGCCAAATCCGGCTTCGTGCGGAACGGTCAGCGATGCTGACCGTTCATACATTCGGCCTGCTATCATTTTGATAGCAGCGCCGATATGGACAGGGGCGCATAGCGCCCCTGTCCATTACCGCATTCCCGGCTCTATCATACATGGGGGAGAAGCGGTATCAGTGCACATAACGTGCGCTGATACCCTTCTCCCCCATAACGACAAATCATACATCTGCCCCAGGGTGTCCTATTGGTGTGGCAGTTGGTGCTAATTACAGTTCAGGGGGATACTCGTGACATTAAACAAAAGAAGAAGAATGTCCTGGTGTGGTGCACCTTATAAAGACTTCAAACTAGTAAAAATTAACTTTTATTGACAATTTTAAGAGAGCGAAATATAAAAAAAAACACAAACAAGACATAAATGTGTTTTAAAAAACGGCGGCTCCCTGACTCCACACGGTTTTTGACTGTATATCAATGAAGAAGTTTACAGGTATTGTTAGCCGACACTCCTAATAGTAATGGGTCTATATTAGAATCTCCTGGTGTCTTAATGGCTTGGTACCCCTATGCGTAGATGCAGGAACTTGACAGAAGTGTGGTATTTTTGTATGATTGACACTTTGTGTATTAGTAGTGTGCCGGCAGACAAATATTGGAATCCACGAGTGGTATCTCGATAATTGTCTGGATGTCTGCCAGAAAATGCCACCAATTTCTTATATGTGTAGGATTCTAACTGGATTGAGTTGACACTGGTGTCGACTGATGTCACTGGTTTCTCACCAGACTAAAGTACTGCTGGCTATCCTTGTTTCCAGGGTCAGATATCTCAGTGTCACTCGCCAGAGATCTACACATTCATAAATATTGGTGACCAAGCAGGGTCAATACAGATGTCGACCCAATGTGTCGACAGGTGCTGATAAATATTTACTGAAAAGTCCTGCAAGTTTTATTCCTTTTTGTATAAGAGATCGTCCTATATATAATTTTCAGGGTATCTCAGGAACTTGCTCCAAAGCTTATTCAGTGATATCAGTGTTATGTACCATGTATCCAGTTGTATAACCAGTTTTATATACAATGTATCCAGTTGTATCAGATGCGAAGTAATTCGTGTTTGTTGAGACTACAGCTACACCTTTAACTCCACAGCGGTCAACACAGATGTCGACCCAATGTGTCGACAGGTGCTGATAAATATTCACTGCAAAGCCCTGCAAATTTTATTCCTTTTGTATAAGAGATCGTCCTATATAATTTTCAGGGTATCTCAGGAACTAGGTCCAAAGCTTATTCAGTGATATCAGCTGTTTGCATAACCAATGTTATGTACCATGTATCCAGCTGTATAGCCAGTTTTATGTAAAATGTATCCAGTGGTATCAGATGTGAAGTAGCTCGTATTTGTTGAGACTACAGCTACACATTATATAAATGTGTTAACTCCACAGCTACCTGTTATAACTGGTATAGTTCACTGGTCATAAGTAAGTAGTCACCTTATCATGTCGACTATAGTGTCAATCAATACTATAACATGTATTAGGTGGTTTGTGCACTATAATAATATTGAGTCAGGGTCTTTGTACAAAAATACACACTTTAGCTTGTGATTATTTCTAGGTGTTCACTAACTCCGCATATTCTTTTCAATTAGGAAGGCTTTAGAAAGACTGCTGGATATATTTAGCCGCCACTGAATGAGTAGTATCCCTTGTGATTCACTCATAGATACATAAACACATGCGGCAATTTAATAGTGAGTACACCCTTCTCTGCGTATTGTGTGTACAATCACACAGTTCTGAACGATGCAGGATCGTATGGTGGATTGCTGAACAGAGACCTCAAGGTTTGGGCTGTATAGTCAGATCAGGGTGATCTACTCAGGTGCCCCCTTTAAAGGTGAGTTATAGTGACAAGGCAGATATCGCCATTCACATGTACCACACTAAGTCAGGTGCTGCACATTATCGCATCTGTGGGGTTCCTGTAAGTGAAAAGTACAGATCAAAATACATCCTAGTCGGTGTGAGAGTCAGGGAGCGTCACCGCTAGCCGGCGCACGCTATTGCGAAGCGTGCGCCGGCTAGCGGTGACGCTCCCTGACTCTCACACCGACTAGGATGTATTTTGATCTGTACTTTTCACTTACAGGAACCCCACAGATGCGATAATGTGCAGCACCTGACTTAGTGTGGTACATGTGAATGGCGATATCTGCCTTGTCACTATAACTCACCTTTAAAGGGGGCACCTGAGTAGATCACCCTGATCTGACTATACAGCCCAAACCTTGAGGTCTCTGTTCAGCAATCCACCATACGATCCTGCATCGTTCAGAACTGTGTGATTGTACACACAATACGCAGAGAAGGGTGTACTCACTATTAAATTGCCGCATGTGTTTATGTATCTATGAGTGAATCACAAGGGATACTACTCATTCAGTGGCGGCTAAATATATCGAGCAGTCTTTCTAAAGCCTTCCTAATTGAAAAGAATATGCGGAGTTAGTGAACACCTAGAAATAATCACAAGCTAAAGTGTGTATTTTTGTACAAAGACCCTGACTCAATATTATTATAGTGCACAAACCACCTAATACATGTTATAGTATTGATTGACACTATAGTCGACATGATAAGGTGACTACTTACTTATGACCAGTGAACTATACCAGTTATAACAGGTAGCTGTGGAGTTAACACATTTATATAATGTGTAGCTGTAGTCTCAACAAATACGAGCTACTTCACATCTGATACCACTGGATACATTGTACATAAAACTGGCTATACAGCTGGATACATGGTACATAACATTGGTTATGCAAACAGCTGATATCACTGAATAAGCTTTGGACCTAGTTCCTGAGATACCCTGAAAATTATATAGGACGATCTCTTATACAAAAGGAATAAAATTTGCAGGGCTTTGCAGTGAATATTTATCAGCACCTGTCGACACATTGGGTCGACATCTGTGTTGACCGCTGTGGAGTTAAAGGTGTAGCTGTAGTCTCAACAAACACAAATTACTTCGCATCTGATACAACTGGATACATTGTATATAAAACTGGTTATACAACTGGATACATGGTACATAACACTGATATCACTGAATAAGCTTTGGAGCAAGTTCCTGAGATACCCTGAAAATTATATATAGGACGATCTCTTATACAAAAAGGAATAAAACTTGCAGGACTTTTCAGTAAATATTTATCAGCACCTGTCGACACATTGGGTCGACATCTGTATTGACCCTGCTTGGTCACCAATATTTATGAATGTGTAGATCTCTGGCGAGTGACACTGAGATATCTGACCCTGGAAACAAGGATAGCCAGCAGTACTTTAGTCTGGTGAGAAACCAGTGACATCAGTCGACACCAGTGTCAACTCAATCCAGTTAGAATCCTACACATATAAGAAATTGGTGGCATTTTCTGGCAGACATCCAGACAATTATCGAGATACCACTCGTGGATTCCAATATTTGTCTGCCGGCACACTACTAATACACAAAGTGTCAATCATACAAAAATACCACACTTCTGTCAAGTTCCTGCATCTACGCATAGGGGTACCAAGCCATTAAGACACCAGGAGATTCTAATATAGACCCATTACTATTAGGAGTGTCGGCTAACAATACCTGTAAACTTCTTCATTGATATACAGTCAAAAACCGTGTGGAGTCAGGGAGCCGCCGTTTTTTAAAACACATTTATGTCTTGTTTGTGTTTTTTTTTATATTTCGCTCTCTTAAAATTGTCAATAAAAGTTAATTTTTACTAGTTTGAAGTCTTTATAAGGTGCACCACACCAGGACATTCTTCTTCTTCTTTTGTTTAATGTGTATTCTTATGTCCAGTGGTAGCACACCCCTAACAAGCCCTACTTAGAAACGTCTACAGTATACATTACCTGGGGGTCCACCCGCCGTCCTCAGCATTCACGAGGGTCCTGTGCGAGTAGCAAACCTCCTTTTTGGATACTCGTGACACAAGTGTCCACATAACAAGTGTCAATAGACAGAGATTGAATTCCAATCAATTCAATAGGGGGAAGACCCGGCACTCTGGTCCCCACACTGTGCGGCAGGAGCCACATAGTGTACCCACTCACTGCTGCCGTGCGGGGGGCAAAGCCGTGGCTGGGATCAGTGTGTGCAGTAGCTGCTGGGACAAGCATGAAGGTGTAGACCCTGTACTCCAGTCTCCGCGTTATCACTGTGCAGTAGGAGCCAGATAGAGTATCCAATCACTGCAGCCATGCGGGAGATGTAGAAGCGGCTGGAGTCCCTTGTTACCTGAAGTCCCCGCTAAGGTGCAGAGAGATGGGCTGGCATATTGCAGACGAGACAGGGCACATGCATACAGACAGCTTGGAGATCCTGTGTGTGATCTTTCCATCGAGCGGTCTGTCCGGCATCAGTATCTGCCTGCAAGCTAATTGAGAGTGCCAGGGCTCAAGAGACTCAGAGTCCAAGAATGCCGGGGGGCAGGGCATCTCTTGCCGGGTGGATCACCCGGAAATGCATGCCTGGGGAGAACACTGCATATAATTCTCCTACCATTTTCTAGGACAATATATCCACAAGCAACACTATTCTGTTCAAAAGTATGTCTTATACCTAATGTTGCATTATTATTATATTGGGTACTTGTTTCCTAGCACGGCCACACCGATTTACATCGGGGTGGTCGTGTCGGTAAAATCGGGTCGATCGCATCGCATGCGATTTGGTCGCATGCGATGCGATCGACGCGACCGACCGATTTTCGACCCGATTTTTTGATTGAATGAAATGTAAATCGGGTCCCTGGGACCCGATTTTACATTGGATTCAATGTAAAATATTCCCAACCCCCCCAAATTTAACGGCGTACACCCCACCCCACGATAGACGCCAACCCGAAGCGTGGCGAGCGCATACCTGTGAAGTTATACGCGTCCCCTCGCGGGGCACGCTGCGCTCGCCACGCTTCGGGCTCGGTGGCTCGCTGCGCTCGCCACACTATTCTATTCTCAACTCCACGCCGACGTGGATAGTAGGGGAATGAAAAGGTCGGAGGACGCGCACCGCCGCCCCTCGCGGGCTCGCTGCGCTCGCCACGCTTCGGGTTGGCGTCTATCGTGGGGTGACGACGGGGACATCTATAATGTGAAATGGGTCATATTGGCCCATTTCACATTTTTCACATTTTTTCACGATTTCAATGTTAAAAAATATTTTAGCATTGAAGCCTATGGAAAAATCGGGGGCATCGCGTCGGGACCAATGTTAATGGTCCCGACCGACGCGATGCCCCCGATATTTTACCTTTCCCGACACGATTTCAATGTTAAAATAATTTTTAACATTGAAGCTTATGGAAATATCGGGGGCATCGCGTCGGTCGTGTCGGGACCAATGTTAATGGTCCCGACCGACGCGATGCCCCCGATATTGTGTCCTAGCCGGCAAAATGGACCTGATTTCAAAGGAAATCGGGTCTATCGTATGGATCGTGTACCTTAACTTAAAGGTACACGATCCATAAGATTGTGGCTGTGCTAGGAAACAAGTACCTTATATTGTTTAAAAAAAAAACAATATGGGAGCTCACACTGATTCAGGCCTGTTTGCTATGCTGTGCATATTCGCTGTTGCTGTTTGCAGGTAAATGCCGCTCTGCCAAATGACTGATCCGTGCAGGCTAAAGCCAAATACGACAGGACAATCAAGGTGTATTTTTCTGTCGTATTTGCGTGGGTGTTTTACACCACTTAGCAGCCGTATTATCAATACGGCTGCTTAGTACATCAGGAACCACCATTCTTTTGAATGGTGATTTCTGTCGTATTCTATCGATGGTGTAGACATTCGTATTTGTAAATACAAATATGAATGTTCCATCTTTAGGAATACGAATTGTTGTATTTTCGGGATTGTAAATCCCGAAAATACAAATGTGTAAAAAATAGGTGTAAATAGGTTCTGCCTACGAATACACCTATTTTTTACGAATCCATTTTGGTAAATTTCCCCCTAACTATCCCGTAAATACGGCAATTCATAGTCGTATTGATGTGCAATCAACACGAATAGGAATAGCCGTATTTTCGGGATAGTAAATGTCAAAAATAAGTGTATTTCTTGCTACAAATACACCTATTTTTTACACATTTCCTTTAGTAAATTTCCCCCTATATGTCCAAATTATTAAAGTTTCCCTGTGAAAATGTCCGAATTAAACAAAAACAATTGGAAATGATCTCTGATGACAAGATTAAATCTCGAAAGATCTTGAACCTGTCTTTTTCTTCTCCAAGACGCCCAAGTGCCGCCTATGTCCTTCTATACATATGCCAGCATGGAAACAGCCTGTTGCTGAGGAAGGCACGGGGTGCTATTTTGTCTATTAAACAGTGGAGTGCCGGCCTTTTCTTCTGTATATATATATTTACCAATGATATATTTATTTAAATTAACCATGTTATTATAGAAGTACATTGCCTTGTGTTTTATTTCCAAAATGCTACTGAGATTATTTCACCTATTTAGCATATGCTCTTCTCTCCCTCTTACCTTCTTCCAGGCACTGTCAGTCAGTCTGGCGGTTAGTGGTACCCAGGTGGCTGCATCATGTGGGCTTGGGGCCCTCAGGGGACCAGCCAGAAGGGCCCTTGAGGTTAATCATTATAAGGAAATCGAGGGCCTATCTGTGAAAGCTTCCCTTTGTGATGTTATAGCTAATAGCTTTATACTGTGCTGAAGATATGGAATGCACAGTACAACACTTGATTGATGTTGGTGAATACTGGAATTGGAACAGTATGCTTGCTTTATTAGTCAAATGTTTCCACTCTCCTTTCCTGATATAAGCCATTCACACAGTATACCCAAAAGATACCTTTATGAGTGGAGACCTGCTTCACATTGGTGTGAGTTAGGTACCATAAATGCTAAATATTTGTTGAAGCAATACACAACCTATCATTAGCCCCTCCGTACTAACTTGCCAAACTGAGATGATGATATAATTTAAACATTCTACACCATATACACTGAGTGCCCCCCCCCCCCCCTCAATACAATGTTGGACCACCTTTTGCCATTAATACTGCATGGATTCTCCTTGGCATGGACTCTATGATATGTTGGTTGGTGATATGAGGACTTTGAGACACTATCCAATGAACTGCACTTTCCAATTCCTTAAGATTTGATGGTACTGGATCCAGCTGCCTGTTGGCCCGTTCAATCTCATCCCACAGATTCTCAATTGGATTGAGATCTGGTGATTGTGCAGGTCAACTAAGCGAGGTAAAGTCTCTGTCATGCACTTCGAACCATCTGCGGACAATGCCAGCTTTATGACAGGGAGCATTGTCCTGCTGGAAGTATCCATCCCTGGCAGGGTTCACCATTAACATAATAGGATGTACTTGATCTGCGATAACATTTAAATACCCTTGGCCATTCACAGGAAGCAAAGAACCCATACAATGCCTAGAAAACATCCCCCAAACCATAATATTGCCTCCACCAGCTTGAAGTGTTGTGCGAATGCAGTTCGGGTCCATGCTTTCATGCTGTTTTCTCCATGTTCGCACCCTGCCATCTGCACGGTGTAATTGAAAATGCGATTCATCAGATAATATGACCCTTTTCCAGTCATCTACTGTCCAATCCTTATGCTCCTTTGCGAACTGGAGACGTCTGCTCTTGTTCAAGGCAGACAGTAGAGGCTTTCAAACAGGTTGTCGGCTTCCATAGCTCATACGGTGTAATGTGCGGTGAGTGGATGTGTAAGCATACACATCCACTCACATGCTAATTCGGGGATTTTGCGGGAGGCATTTATCTGCTCGCTACGCTGCGAATACATGCAGCCTAGCGAACAGGCCTGAATCACCCCCTAAGTTATTTCCCTATCCCTTGTTTCCTGAAAAGGTCTAATTGTATAGCTATGAATTTACATTATTTTTTAATGTCTGACATTTTTATTTTAATATCAGGTTACTGCTTACTGTACCATGGTACCATTTCTGGTTCTTTACAGCACTTGCATTGCTTACATATCAATGAAAATTGGAAATGATGGTGGTCTAAAAGTTTTAACTGGTACTGTATGTATATAAATGATGGTTCAATTTCTGTTATTATACCTGAATATCACCCCTGTGCGTTTTGATGTTTCGATCTGTTTGTTTCTGCTTTATAACAGACTATTGTATTTAAGTGCAGACTTTCTAAGCATTATACTTTGCCATGTGTAACTGTATTTGTTGTATACTGTTCCATTCATGCCTAATACCAATCTGCCGTCTCTTACCTTAGCATCATATTCATTCATAAAAGTAGGCGCTTTCATTTTCCCTGCTCTCACTATGAGGACAGGAGTAAGTTCATGTTTTGCTATGACATCATTGTGCACAGCAGAGCTGTTACAGCAATACTGGAAGTCTACTCACACAGGGGTGGTATAATGAATCTAATTATATGGCACTACTGTGCTACTTGTTCATACATTGTGATCCTTGAGAAAAGTCTTTCCCAATTTACAAAGGTTCAATATATGGATGAAAACATTCAGCAGCCTGATGGTATGTAGTCTTGCATCCCTACGTAATGTTTGTACCCCACACGATACTACATATATTAAGTAGAGCATGTGCCTTCTATGAAGTCTTCTACGGAATTTACAAAGTACAAATGTTGAAATGTTGAAATGTTTGACAGTAAAGTCATTGTGAATATTGTTCTATTACATAACAAAGCTACATTGTTATAGAAATCTGTAACAAGGATTTGTACTTGAAAAGCTACACAGATTATAATTAAATCTGCCAATGTGTTCCTTGCTTGGTAAAGGCTGGTGGTTGGCATTCAAACTATCTGCTTGAAAACACTATTGTTCTTTCGCTAATGGCAATGTGAGGAACATCAGGCCACATGGCAATAACTATGGCATGGAAGCAATCTGTATGATGTTTAGCCCTAAGGTCTGGCAACCCTAATGACTCTTTCTCAAGACAATATTTTTTAACAATATAAGCAGTGTTTAAATTCTCTTTTAAAACTTTGGTGCTCACAGACTACGAAATACCAGGAAAATGTCTGGAATCACAGTCATCCATAAGACATAGAATTCACTGGCCTATTCTGTATTTTTAGCTTGTTCTTTTTAAAGTCAAATGTCATAATGCTCATTTCTTTACACAGTAGTAAAAGCTGATGTACCTGAAGGTTAACATAAATAGTTACTATCTATTGCCTCCCTTTCAGATTCTGTATACAAAGAACCTTTCAGCTATATATATTAGATAGTGCTCCATTGCTATGAATATTATGTATTGCCCTGTTTATGTGACCAGCTAGCAGGTATATACAGCTCCTGTGTACAGCTGTTATATATAAGCCCATTGCTATGAATAATGTTGTTTTCTCTCGTCTCACTTTGTATGACCTGTGAACTTGTTTGTTTATATATAGTATTATGTATACAGAGGCATAGAGAGGGTGGCTCCAGTGGATCTCAAGCTCCATGAGCCGAGGAGGAGATAGGGTGCGCCACCCGGGCCCCTCTCCTCCCTCCTCTGCTGCACCGGGAGATGGCAGGAGATGCTGGCGTGGAAGCGGCGCCATAGGGGTGCAGAGTCTCTGACCACAGACCCTGCGCCAACCCAAATATTGCCCATGCTTAAAGGAGACAGACACTAGAAGTGCTTCTGCACCTCTAGCGCCTGTCAGGGGAGCACATACTGTAGCACCCAGCACTACCCAGAAGAAGCCCTAGGAATCTGTAACCATAGTACAGGCCACACACATTTATGTAGCACTTAGTATATTCATGCTGGTGCAGCTCTGCACAGGCATATGGGCGATTCTATGCATCTGCAGGCTACTGTGTGAATGCCTTTAGCGACTATGACAGTTAACGAGACATTTGCACGGGGAGGGGGCGGGCATGGGCTGGAGCAGGGGAACAGCCAGCATTTTAGGGGAGTCCCCAGGGAAAAGCTGGGCGTTCCCCTGGGAATGCAGGTGGGTCAATGCCTGCCAGGGCATATGATGTCAGCACCCGCTCCCTGTTTGGCGGACTCAGAGGGAAATAAGTCATTAAGCCGCATGCAAGTGGATGAGGGTGGCGCTAGTAGCCAGGGGAGGGGGTGGACAGGCATTTGACAGGTGGCGTCAAGCAGCTTGCTGAGCAGTGAATGACCGCCGCATAGCAATAGGTAGTTAAATTTGCATTTTTGGCCTGATTCACTAATATTCCTCAGACAAACAAAATGTGTTAATGACCTTATAGGTTACATTTAGGCCCTTATTTAGATCTGACTGCAGTAAAAATTTGTTCTAAAAAAGGGCAAAACCATGTGCACTGCTGCAGAGAGAGTAAAGCCAGCCATACATCTACAGATCGATTGTCAGATTGGGCTGGTTGGAACAAAATCCTGGTAATGGATGAGAGCAAATGACAGTTGATCATGTGCTTGAATTGCTATAAAAGTGTCAAAAACTGTCATTCAGATATTACCAGGTTTTTGTTACAACCAGCCCAATCTGATAATCGATCTGTAGATGTATGGCCACCTTTAGATTTGTGTGAGTTATTTTGTTTCTGTGCGGGGTAAATACTGGCTGCATTATTTTTACACTGCAATTTAGATTTCAATTTCAACACACCTCACCCAAATGTAACTCTCTCTGCATGTTACATCTGTTACATTTGTACTGCGATCGGATCTGAATAAGGGCCTTAGTAAGGAAACTCTCCTGACATGCACTAACTAACTACATAAATGCAATTCATGTTTTAGTTTGCCACATTTCTGATTGACAATAAGATGCTTTTTTAAGACAAACATACTGTATTTGCCTGGAACTATTTACATACACAGTATAATGGATGCCCAGTAGAGATAACCACACTTCCTGGTTTTCTAAATGTACTGTATCTCCTTCTGCAACTACTTTTTCCGCCTACTAAGCACTTCAGTTTATGCTAAATCAGCTACACTGGCCCTGATTGCAAGGTCAAACAGGATCTATACATTTGGCCTCCACCTGGATGCAGGAAATGAAAAATAAAGCTAGCAGTCAGGTGTAGATGGGGCATCTCTGGACAACTGCCATCATTATAGCTTTCCACCAGGCACACACAGGCACTCATTAGCTAGGCTCATTGGACCTTCGAAAAAACACCTGGTCTCCCCTTCTCCCTTAATCCTATTAGCAGATTCTATGAGGGAAGGAGCCATTGTTGCACAATGGAGATTAATCCACACATCTGATCAACTAAAATAGGAATCTGATTAATGACCCAGTAGAATTAAGTACAGTACAGATCAAAACAAGGTTTATGGTAAATAAGCAGGTACATGATAGAGAACAGACAGTCACAGTGTATGGGGTAATGCTTGGTGTTGTTGGGTACAAGGTGCACTGTCATTGTATATAGCTAAAGTGTAACTATTGGAGTTTATATGGAGCATTCAGCAATGGTGGCGCAGATTGTTTTGGGGTCACCTTGAGGACTCCATTAAAAGAGAAACTCTGGGGCACCTGGGATATTATGGAAGCTGTAGGTGGAAAGATGCAGTGGGGAGCCACAAAATGCGCAGTAGCACAGGTCTGAGGTGAAGCCTCATGGATCTGCCACTGTGGGTCAGCAGTGTGTTAACAGAGGAAACTTAAGTGAACAAAGTGTAGCAAATGTTACATACTGTACAGAAACACCAGGTTTCTAAAATACTGTATTATGTGAGTAAAATGACTCATACACATGCCGAAAGGGCATTGAAACGTCGGCCCTTTTATGTACCCGTTTTTGCACTTATTAAACTACAGTGTATATACATATATATATATATATATATATATATATATATATAAAATCCTTCTTGAGGTCCGGCACTGCCTCTGTGTGTGTACAAATAAACCTGCCCGGGTGCTCGCCCACCTGTCAGCTTGAATGGCTGACCACATGCAGAACTCCCCAATAAAGAACGTCACTCCGGGTCTCTTTACGATCAAAAGTGCGGTTACGGCGTTTCGGGCCAAGCCGTAGGCATCAGTAAACCGCACTTTTGATCGAGAAGAGACCTGGAGTGACGTTCTTTATTGGGGAGTTCTATATATATATCTATATATATATATATATATATATAGATATATATATATATATATCTATATATATATAAATAAAAGGTACTTGTGTATTATCACGGCGCCCACGATATTAGGTTGCACGACATATAATCGCATGGCATACACCCGATGCACAGCGATGCAATGCGATTTTAAATTGTATAAGCCCCCTATACGATGTTTAATTGTATAAGCACCCTAATGGGCGCTTACAATGTTAAATGCACCCCCACACCACCCCCACTATGAATGCCAACCCATATCGCGAGGGGCGGCGATATGTGTCCTACGACCTTTTCATACCCCCACTATCCACATCAGCGTGGAGTTGATTTTACATAGTGTGGCGAGCGCAGCGAGCCACCATGCCCAAAGTGTGGCGAGCGGACGCGTATTACTTTACATGTATTCTGCGTCGGGCTCGGTGGCTCGCTGCGCTCGCTGCACTCACCACACTATATAAAATCAACTCCACGCCGACGTGGATAGTGGGGGTATGAAAAGGTCGTAGGACGCATACCACCGCCCCTCGTGGCTCGCTGCGCTCACCACGCTTTGGGTTGGCGTTGATAGTGGGGGTGCCGTTGGGGGTGCTTTTCACATACTAAGCAACCATCACATTTAATTATCTTATAGGGGCCACTTTTAACATGGAAAAACCCATTAGGGTGCAGATACAATTTTAAATCGCATACCATTGTATATGCGATAGAATGACATACAATGCCATACAATGCGATGGTATACAATTTCAAATTGTATACCATCGCCTGCCATAGCGTGCCTTATGGTCTGTGATGCGATGGGCGCCGTGCTAATACACAAGTACCAAATAAAATTGTCTACAATGTTGGTGTCCAATCAGTGGTGTGAGTTAACACTAGTCATCCAGAGGTTTGATGTGCTTCCCTCTTCCTTGGCCTGTAGTCAGGGGTCTGGGAGAGATGCTATAAGGTGGGTAGTCATGGAGATGCACTCTAGGACCATTGTTGTTTATTGTGGAGACTGTTGTGAAGAAGAATAAAGACCCAACAGGACTGTATACTGCCTAAGGGCCTAACATTAATGTATATAGAAATACATATAATGTACACATTGTAAAGTTCTCCACTTTACACAAATACACTGGGAAACAAATTACTACATTCAACGGTCATTAGAAGAACAACAATACCATAAGCATGACGTGGGGAGTTCAATTCTTCTATGTGCCCCTTGCTGGCTGTCTAATTGTGTAATGTTTATCTACTGGAGATATTCATTTGTTGCTTGATCAGTAGTCCATTACCCGTGACACACATATTTTCTCTTGCAGCCTCCGGAAGTATGAGAAAAAATGTGTTGTTTGGGTATGCAAAGTGCACAAACTCGAATGTTTAGACGCCACGCAGCAGAGTTAGGCAAGTTTAGGCACTGTGCATGGCTAATCGTGGTGATATCAGCAGTGTTAAATGCTAATGCATTGAATCGCTCTGATAGATGCCCTTTAACATGCATGGCCAGCAGGGGGCATGCAGTAGAATTGTATTGTCCATACATTTATATTAAAATATTAATAGGTATTTAACATCTTAAATATATAAGTTCTTAGCTACTGCAGATTTGTCCCTTGGATACAATGCCTCAGTAGCACTTACAGAATGCATCTGAACTCCATACTTACAGTAAAGTGACTCAAACACCACATACAGTATACTGTAATAATACTGCATGCTGCTCTTTCCTACATGGTATAAGGAAAAAGACCCCCACAATGATAGCCAATGTTGTTCGTTGCAGCACATTGGGAATGCAAGTGGCAATAAATACACAAATAGATAACTAGAGCATACAGTACATTTTTATTCCTAAACAACTCAGCATTGATCTGCACTAATATGGACACTTTTAAATGGAGTATTTTGTAACCCGTTATATGCTTTATTTACAAAAATACCAAATTTCAATTATTTTGAAGAAATGTTTATTTAACAACTGAATACATGCCAAAAAGAATAATTTACAGCAGCAAGTCTCAATACATTTCCTCTCCAGTTTTTAATTCCCCATTACAATGTATTGATAAATATAGCAATGAAACATATGCACGTTGTTCTTCGGCTTGATAGAAACACACCTAAAACAGCAAAATTACCACTGCTAGGCCATAGTATGCGGCTGATGTTTGGTCTTGTGTACTGTATGGATATACTGTACATGACCACATTGAAATGGAGTACCTATGGTTATCAGTACATTACACTGTATCTCCCTAACTATTTAAAAATATTTACATCTCTTTTGGCTAATGTTTAGGTAGCAAAACCAAACTATTTAAACACATACGATTGATAACACTAAATACTGCATAAAATAGAATCAGAAACTGTTTGTTCACATGCAATTAGTTTCTTTGAGGTCATTATTACATACAGTAGTTGCTATAAGTGGGCCATGAATCTGTACAGTAATTGCTAAGCCACATTTTGCACAATTTCTGCATCGTCATCCAAAATACAGACTTTTCATGTTGTATGATTCATGAAGATGACAGTGGAAGACTATTTAATAAGATGTGTGGTACTATCTACATAAACCGTGTACTTCCCAGCTACTTGACTTACCTAGAACCAAATTTATTTATCAACTACTGCAGTGGGGCCCATCTGTGCTATATTTTGTAAGTCATTATGATTCTAAGGTGGGTAGATGTAAGTTGGGGATATGTGGAGTTCTTGTGCCAACACACAGGTGCCATTGTTATGGTTGGAAACCACATTGTGCTTTTGCAACCATTGGGAAGAAACAATAAGAGGACATACAGACAAATATTCTGAATAAAATACATGTTTTGGATCCATGATTATATTTGATGGTAGATAAAGGCTTCAATATTTTGGTACACCAAAATAGGCATTAATAAATAATCCTGAATGACGAGCTGCGATGCTATAACATCAAAAAGGCAATAGTCAAAACTTAAATATCTATTTAGTAATGTGTGCTGAATCAAACAGAATGCCATGTGAAATAAATACAGTAAAAATAAAATGTATTCAGAAAATGATTTAGATAAACGGTGTCTATTACATCTCTCCAGTACATATGCATGTTAACTTTTATTGACACTTGCAGGGGCGTAACTAGGTATCAGTAGGCCCCATAGCAAAAGTTTGTAAGGGACCCCATTTACCAACTGATGGTGATACATGTATGTAAAACACATTAGACAGTAAAGATGGGACCCCCTCAACTCTGGGCCCCATAGCAGCTGCACCCCTTGCACCTATGGTATTTACACCCTTGGACACTTGAGCAGAGGGCACTGATTTTATGATTGTGTATTTGTGTAGAAAGGGTTAGATAATTCCTTCAAATCTTTACAATCATGCTCATGAGTTGTATCAGTTTTCACTACATGATTCCTCGTAATACAGGCTTTGTAGGGCTTTTACTGCTCGAACAAGACCTCCTATTCAGCTATTGCCATGACTGGTTAATTATCAATTGATTGGCTGCTTTCAATGTGTTAAAGTATTGGTGGTCCTCCAAATCATGGGTAAGGTGAGTAGTTCAAAGGAAGGAAGTACAACAAAGCTGCCTCACTGCCACACAGCGTTGTGGTTATAGTATATTATTGATGTTACTTTCATCTGAGTTAGCAAAATGATGACTACACTAATTATACTGATAAAAAAAAAACAATAAATGGGACACATTATTAACAAAATACTGGCAGCCTGTGGTCATTTTTAATTATCCATATTTTCTGTGATAAAAAAAAACTTTGTGCTGAAGCCATTCGTTTTTCTCAAAAAACAAAACACAGATCCCATAGTCTGCTACCAACTTTATCAATGGTGATGTGTCGTAGTGCGCTATACAAAGGTGGCAGTTGAAGTAGATAGGCAAGGTATTTAACAAATATATGATGTTAAAGGTTTTATTTATATATTGTTCATGTCTATCTAATATCATGATAAATAAACTAAACAACAAACTGAAAAACAAAATGTAATTTAAAAAAAAAAACGTTCTCAGTGCAACTGCAAGAACACAGCGGGTGACTCTCAAAATAGTGGTTAACGGCAGTTTTATAATGGTGCCACTAAAGAGATACTAAAATTATATTAGAAAAATACTGCACAATAATAAAATACTGTATAAACTATTCACAATAATATATCAGACATGTTTTAGCTTTTAAAGTGATATCTTAATAAAACAAATGCAACACTGTTTATAAATCATTTCACTGTGTATTACCTAGAGAAGAAAATGGAACAGGATAGAAAGTAATAATAAAATTGTCATAAATGTTTTCGGAAATATTTAGCAGTTTACTGTAATGTGCTATATGGGCTGTATTGAAATGTTTGCCGGACAGGCAGCACTAGAGGGCTCACAACAGAGATATTCAAATGTGACTCAGTCCGGGCGTGTCTAGCTGCCGCCGCCGTCATTTCAGCTCGCACCCCTCGGTGGTGGTGAGCTGAAGTCTGTGAAAAGTCAACCATTTCAGTGCTCAAATGGGACTTTTTGTGGAGTGCCCATTAGTTTGGTCGGGTTTAGCCATCCTTCAGGAGCATGATATGTGTCACTTTACAGAGAGATCGGGTGCAATATGACAATTGAATACGGCCCTATGAGTCTTTCCGTGAACTGCAAGGTTGAACCAATACAATGAAGAAAATATATAAATACAAATATTTTCTAGCTTTAAAGAGTTGTATTGTTGTATAGTCAACATTTGTTATTTTTGTATACCTTGCACTATTTGCTGTTAATTTTTTTAATTATTTAACAGTACTGCAATAATGATTATCGTATTTACCCCTTCACTGGTAATCCCGAGAATTTTCAGGGCTATGCCTTAGTGCCCAGACTGGCAAACCCGGAAAATTCTCAGGATTGCCACTGTTTAGCTACACCGCTGCACCTCCTCCTCACCCCTCCCCCCCCCCCCGGCTGTTGTATTACAGCCTGCAGCGCTGGCTTATGACAAGCCAGGTTTCTGCATGCAAGGACGGGGCGCTGGGGCGCAGGGCTGGGCAGTGGCTGACATAGTGTTCAGCGGCACTGCCCGGACCCTACACACAGTGTTGTGTTTTTTTTTAGGTATTGCTCCCCCTAAAAAACTCGCCCAGTGGGGAGCGCTACCAAAAAAAAAAAAATCACCACTGAAGGGGTTAAATAACTACAAAACAAATGTCATGTTGTAACAAAAAGTTGCCTATAAACAACCTCATTGGTCAAAAATAGTATGCATGGGCGCCCTGTAGTTCCTAGCATGACTAATTATTGCTAAATGAATAAATCTGTGTACAGCCATCATTGGTTCTGCCATATGTGACCTACCTTTCAGCCTGATGTGATCATTTGGCAATCATGCTGAAAGGCTGGATTGTAACAGATATTGTTTAATGTAATTACCTATGGTATTCATAGTAACTCATTGGGCACAAATAAATAAGCAAACAAACAAACAAACATGTCTAATGGATTCATTTCCAAAAAAATTAGATCAATATAATATGAAGACATTTCATATTTAAGAAATGTATAAGGTTAACACCTGGGGCCCACCGGGTGTAAATACAGCAGCCTAAAAACACACTGCCCTTCTCACTAAAAAGAGGACTCAAAACCCAATAATTGAAAAAAAGGGTGATTGTTTAGGCACTAAGCCACTTGAAATAAATACAATAGACATTTAAAAAGAAACTACATTATATATACTGTACATGAAAATGTCTTCTTATGAGAACTTCTAATTGAGCCAGGTATTTCTTCTCATGTATCATGAATTGAAGGTGACTCATGTCCATGAGGTACCAACCATCACAGACTGACA
This sequence comes from Crinia signifera, assembly GCF_055691185.1. Classification (NCBI taxonomy): domain Eukaryota; kingdom Metazoa; phylum Chordata; class Amphibia; order Anura; family Myobatrachidae; genus Crinia; species Crinia signifera. The sequence goes on from NC_139220.1 coordinate 179,032,019, forward strand.
TCCATAATCTACAGCACCAGAGTGAGATATTTCATTTGGACGTTTCCACCACCTTAAGAATCACTGGAGGTTATTTGGTGAGATATTTGGTATCTATTTTAATACAAATTAATTTTGTCTATTAACGAATTATTTTATGTTTGAAAATAATCCTTCTCTTTACTAAAGTTAATTGCAACATTTTATTCTGTGTTATTGTCAAATGTATGTTTAGATGAAATTCCACTGCATTGTGCACTTTCTATGCACTTTTATGGCAAATGGTAAATGATTGCTGCTTTAAAAAAATGTCCAAGTTCGACCTGCACCTCCGGCCAACTTGGGTGTTATTTTATATATATATATATATATATATATATATATATATATATATATATATATATATATATATATATATATATATATATATCACACACACATGTACATACACACATATAGATATTATTTTATTATTTTTATATGGATTTCCTTTTCTGTATTTCAAGGTGTTTAGCAGGAAAACAATCACCATCTTTACTCCATTATTTCATATTTAAGCACAATTTGGCCACAAATGGTTAGCCAGATTTCACTATTCTGGGCATTTAAGTATTTGGTCAAGCATCTGGATCACATTTCTTCCATTGGCTGCACAGACGGTAAAGCAATGACCCCACGCAGGTAGAAATTAAGGTCATATTTCTTATTAATTTTGGTCAACTGTATTGAGCTGATTCTAGATAATATTTAGTCAATGTGGTCAAATTAACCAAATATGCTGCAATTGCACCATGTGTGATAACCTTGAATTAACTGAAAAACTCAGAAGGTTATAAAACCAATTTTCCTTCTTAGTTACTAGATCCAAAACATCTTTTTTCCAGAATATTTGTTTTCTGTATACTCATCAAGTAGCAATTTTAAGTCTTGCATTCTACTTTATTTTTAGCTTAGAAAATAGGTTAGAAATATGACACATCATTCCCTTGTTAAGCATTCAATTCAGCACTTCTTAAAAATGTGAACAAAAAATAAAATAAAGACATTTTCTTTTTTGTGAATAAATGCGTGCAAGACAAAATAATTTTTGCTATTACTATTATAGAAACAACAAAAAAAGACTTACATTTACTGCATATTTGTCATGGTACATTTAAATTAAAAATTAGTACAATACAAATTCAGGTCAAAGCTGGTTAAAGATATCAGTAGTAGATCAGTTAGCCCAACTTGTTTGCTGGTTATTGGAGAAATGATTGTAGCAGTCCATGGTTTATATTTCATAGATTCCCAGGCATCATACCACCTTACCATACAAGTATGCACAATGGTGTTAGACAAAAGTAGATGTGTGTATCCAATCTGAACTTGAGGAGCACTCTTCATTAACAAGGATATTGAATGTCATATCTGGTTCCGTATTTGTGTTTTTGACTGATGCTAGGCTTTTCTCATTTCAATAGCAGGATGGTAAATGAACTGTTTCTTCTTGGGAAAGGAAGGAAGTACAGAAAACAATCGGTTGATAATTGCTTTAGAAATGGGAAAACCAAGCTGAGACACTTTGTCTTTAAATTCTTATATTTTGACTAAATAGTCTAAGTCTATTTGGAAAGTTACTAATGTATTTTATTTAGACTTAGTGGAAAATTTGTGGAACTTTCCACCCTGTAAACATCCAAATAATGCCATGAAAAGATTCATGAATATTGCATTTTTCCAGTTTAATGTCTATACAAATCCTACTCGGATGAGGTTTGAAGAGGTAATGCAGATCAGACACTCCTTGGTGCCCTTTCAAACTCATGGGTCCTCCTGTTTCTGCCCTTCTTATTTTCTTGTAGATGCTTCCATTTATTAGGGCTAACTTGGGCATTGGGATTTTTTTGCCGACGCTGTTTGCGATCTCTTTTCCATACTTGCTCACAAAATTCATCCATTGTATTGAGATTTGGGTGGTTTATTAACTGCATGAAGTCTCTGTACCAAATCTTCTGTGTTGGAGACATGCTATTTGATGGTTCTTTGTTGTGTTTGTGATTTTCACCTTCATCATCTTTATGCAATAGTTCATCTAGATGTTCTGTATCAATAATTTCTAAAGTTACTTTGAGGAGAGTTTGCATAAATCCATGTTCTATGGCATTACAATAGTAAATCCCTGAATCTTTCTTCTTGAGGATGCGCAGGAGCAAGCCATGATCTGTTTTAATTGTACGATCATCCATTCTTATCTACAAGAAGGGAAACAAAAATCAAAATCAGGCTGTTCAGATTTCAGAAATATTACACTTTAAAACTTGCTAGTTTGAAATAGGAAAAAAATCCGCAAAAGCCATAAAGTTTTGCTAAAATAAATGTTTACAAGTTTATATTTTAATCAAAGATCAATTGCTTCCGCATACAGTATTGCACAAATCAAATGCAGCAGATATATGATGAACATTATTGAAGTAAATCTTGCAAATCTATATGCAGACTAGTTGTGCCTACACTAAGTATAGTGGTTTATAGTGCTAGTAATGCCTGATGTACTGTACAACCCACTGAAAAATTTCGATTTTTAAAAGGATACGTGGGCCTGACACTTAAATAGCTGACTTGGACTGCAGAATGCATTTGCACCATCTTCTGAAGTTTATGGTGTGCTAAGACTTAGCCATTGTTGCAGATAAATTTTTAGTACTTTATAGACATCTTTATTCAGTTTCAACAGCATTATAAACGATTGGAACTACAGCAGACTGACATATAATTAAACTTGAAGAGATGTTTCACAAGAGAGTAATTTATTGGGTACTATAGTATAAGATCAATGGATATTAACACCGGTTAACTAAAAAGCTGTATGGCCTGCACCAAATCCTCAAAGTATTCCTTAGTGTCCCATATTTATTGGCTATAACCATACAGATAAATCTCCAACTTACAAACATGTAAGTGGCCCACAAGGAAACTAGCAGTCAACCAGCATTCTAGTACATGGGGAAACAACTAGTAAATCAGAAATAACATTTATAGTAGTAGATTGATTGACATTGTAAATAATAGCTATAAATCTATAACTGTAAATCTAAAGCCCAAACTGCATGAACAAAAATTGCATTTTATGACCTACACACAATGGGGCGCTCATTGCGATTGGAATTCTGCCCCAGCACCCATGATCGGGATTGGCACATGCGTATTTCTGTGCATGTGCAAACCCCAGCAGCGAGCAGCTTCGGTAAGTTACATAATCGCCAGGCCATTCACTGTGGAGAGGGAGGGCTGGGGGGCGGGTAGGGGGTGGGTAGGGGGCGGCAGCAATAGAACGCCGAGGGTTTTATGGGTATCCCCATAAAATGCTGGGCATTTCCATGGGAACGCAGACAAGCTGATGCCTGCTCAAGGGGGGTGGATGCATGCTCTAGGAGGGAAGCTGAAGTCACATGACATCAGTACCCACCCCCTCATTGGTGGACTCCGACGGAAATAATGTCACTTTAGACTGACTTTTATTACTGAAAGGGAGAGAAATAATTTGCTGGTCAGCAACCACTGAATGATTTCTCTCCACTTTGGACACATGTGAGGGGATGTGTTCACGTACACATCCCCTCGCATGGTACTGAGGGGATTTGGGAAGGGGGGTGCTCGGCCAGGCAACGGTGACGTTTATGGGCTTGCTAGTCAGCGAGCCATTACTTACTGCATAGCGAGCCAACTTCACTTAGTCCCAATGTTTATATAAAATCAAATGGAGGCCAACAGTTTTTTTTGCATATTAAAATATAACACACCTTGAATAAATGTTTGACTAAAAAAGCTCATTGTAGCTCTTTAAGAACCAGTGAAACCAGATGACCGGCTTTCCAACTTGCTCGAATTCCCCAATCAAGCAAATTCAGTGATTTAACAGGCTTGTAATGTTTTACACTTACTTCACAGATAGGGCGGTTATAGTGTTGCTTTCTTAACAATGTCACAAGAGTCATGTGTGAATTCCCTTATGTTTAGATAAGTTTGGAAAACACGCCATGTTTTTGTTTAGCCTTTGCACCTAGAGGAATCCTCAACTGTTTTTAGCTTTAAAAGTGATCTATGGCTTAAAAACACTCAGTAAAATTCCTGTGTATGTAATATAAGGAGATGAAAACATAGCTGGATTGCTTGTAGCATTATAAAAACAGTTGTAAATATTAAGTGACTGCGGGTATGTACTTCTCTTTTGCATTACGTATAGGAGCTGATCATACAGTATGTACCAAAACCAATTAACATGACATTTGCTAAAGTACACTCAGTAATTACATTTCATTTTTAACATTTTTCAAATTTAAATCATAATAAGGTGCATTTTTGCTAAATTTATGTTATTATCATCATAACATTCTGCAATGAAACTATGCATCAACAGTATGAATTGCGTTTTATAGTATATTTGTTTATAGGTACTGTTAAGAAATGCTTGTTAAGCTATTTCTGGTATGCCAAATAATAATCAAGTAACATGATCTGCTCAATCTTAAATAGTTGATGACTAGACCAAATGCAACTTCTTGGGAGGCACAATGGAAAGAAGGGTTTTATTTCTCTTAGTCTACCCAAATAAAGTGTTCCCCAAATATGGAGGTAACAAATTGCATAACAGGTCTTTTATTTTTATAAGCATTGCTTAGCACAATGAAGGGATATTAGGAATAAGATATCCTTTTCCATGATTCCATAGTAACTCTCAGGTTATTAATCTGTAATTAAATTATCACTAAAATGTTTATGGAAAATAGAAAAGTACAGAAGAGTTGGTAATGGGCAAATAAAATTTTTGTGGATTTATATTTTTGTGACTTTTTGGCAGTGGTGGATATTGCCTAGATTAAGCTTGTGTTACAACAGTGTCTGTGCTACAGTATATGCACTATTTTATATAACAAAATAAACTTTATTGTAATCAATGTGATGTAAATATAAGTTCTATTCACCTCTTTTTTGTCTTCATTTTGTTTCTGGAAGTGCCAAGAAACTATGGCACGCTGTGATTTAGGACTGCATTCTAGGAATGTGCTGCTGTTTTCAACGCCATAGATGATCTTCTCTTCCAGATTCTGTCTGTGCGGATCATCTGAAAGTATGAACACTGCCATGTGAGAAGAGATTTTTTTTGTAGGGCAAATGACATTTGTACAACTGATCCCTATTCAAGATTAGTATATATATATATATATATATATATATATATATATATATATATATATATATATATATATATATATAAAGCAGGAACCCTCAGGAGGATTAAGCACATCACTGCAGCAATTTCTTGAATGAAAAAACTTTGTTTATTAGCCTTGACGGGCCGTTTCGGGGCTCAACCCCTTCCTCAAGAGACTTTCAAACAGGTACTGTTTGAAAGTCTCTTGAGGAAGGGGTTGAGCCCCGAAATGGCCCGTCGAGGCTAATAAACAAAGTTTTTTCATTCAAGAAACTGCTGCAGTGATGTGCTTAATCCTCCTGAGGGTTCCTGCTTTGTATCCAATTCTGGCAAAGGCACTCAGTATCGTTGAACTTATTGTGGAGAGTGCCGGTCCGTTACACAGTGTATATATATATATATATATATATATATATATATATATATATATATATTGCCCATAAAGGTTGAGTATCCCTAAAATATTCTGAAATACGGAATAATCCGTTATCCAAAATTCTTCTGGTCCCGAGAATTTTGGATAACAGATTATTCCGTATTTCAGAATATTTTTATATTTCAATGATGTATCTTGAGGTATTTTGTATTCACAGTATGTTGTACAAACACATCAAACATGAAATACACACAAATCTATTTTTTTGTGCATAAAAAAGCAAGGTTTCAGAACATGAAACAAAGTGTGTGTACTATATAATATACTGAATTTGAATGCCAAGCAATTACTTTCTTGCACATATTTAGTGCCAGTTACATATCATGTCCCCAGTAGTGCTGTTACAGATGTCCCCAGTAGTGCCAGTTGCATATCATGTCCCCAGTAGAGCTCTTACAGATATCCCCAGTAGGTTTTTAGCAAGAAATAAATATTTTTTTGCTTTCTGTATGGTTTTCGGAATAATTTGGATTAGGGATACTTAACCTGTATTGATTGCAAATTAATAAACTGGAATGCAATTAAATAAAAGTATTATGAATAAGAAAAAATGCAAACAAAAGTTATTTATCTCAGATACAATAAGATGATTTTGTTATCATAAAAACATAAATTAAAATGATTGTTTTATCTTCCTGTCTTTTCGAGAGCTAAAAGTATTGTGACATTTATTAAACATGCCCCATCTTATTTTATACACAGGAGCTCCTATTATAAATCACTCATTAAATATGTTTTTTTTTTTTTTTTTCAATTTAGCTTAGTTATTACTTATCCCTGTGAACTCTTCTTGGCGGTTTATGACAAAATGTGATCGCTATCACGGCTGCATGCTTCTGTGATTCAGAAGTGAATGATCCCTAATGCAAGTTAAAATGATAAACTCTCAGCTAGCTTAACTTCTGCAGTGTTTGAAATATGTCAAATAAGGACTGTATAACATTTTAAAACACCAAGTGCTAGACAATTTTTACCAGGAATTTAATAAGAGTCAAATTACATTTTGAAATATTTTATTTCTTCCCACTTAGTAGAAGTTGTAAAATTTTATTTGGAGAAAAAAAATGACAGAAATTGGCAAACACATTTTAACCAATCCAGTCACATAGTTCTTTAACTTCCCTTTTTAACAAGAAAATTGGGAGGTATACTTTACAATTTATGTAATCAAGCCTTGTGGTTTTTCATTTAAATTGAGTTTGCGGCTGCATGGTTAAAAACATGTTTTCCCCAATACACTGCACTCAGCTATTGTATGTTGTTTTATGGGAACGATTTACAATCAGTGGCAATGTTATTGAGGAAGCAATCTCCAATCAATTATTTCCATAATATATTTATATTCAACGAATTGGGAGAACAAACACTGCTGTTTAAATTGTGCTACTAATTATTTCCTTTCTCAAGAACAGAGCTTCCAGAGTATTAATCATGCTGTAAAAAATCACTTTGCAATTACAGGCTATTATTCTCTTGGCATACGTTACTGAAAATGGTGTTTATGCTCCCAAATCTTCTAAACAAGCCACACATTTGCAAAAATCCGTATTTAAAGCAGTTAAGGGACATAAAGCATGAACGTCACACCTTACATGATAAAAAACACAGTAGGATAACAAAATATTTACAATGCCTAATAAAGAGACCACCAGAACGGAAAGTGAGAAGGTCACATTTCGGGAAGTGCTGGAAACTTAGGGCCCACCTGAATGTGTGCTACCCCTGTACCACACAAGAAGAATCTCACCCAGCCCCCCTCTTCCTTTGAAAGAACAATGGTTATTTTGATGAAAGCTCAATTGTGATTTTGATGACAGAACAAATGTGTTGAAAATATAAGGAGTGCAAATACATCAACTATATTGCTCAACAAAAGACATAAGTAGATTTTCAAAAAACAAAATCAGGAATTCAAAAATATTCTGATACAAAATAATACTTCTATTATTCTTAGCTTAAAAAAAATAATTTTCATTCACAGAGGACCAACTTAATAAATACGCAATGAAAACTCCACAGATAAATATAGTTCAATGAGGTTCTTATTTATCAATGACTTTTTTTCATACGCAACAAGTTTTAAAACTCATGGTCCTCCAGCTCCTCATTGTCTTGTGCTTAAAAAATGACAGTTTGGAGTTGATTGGATGGAGAACCATGAATCATGTGAAAATAAAACTTTAAACCCCATTGTGTATGATAAATCAGCACAGCAGTAAAACAAAGTGTGCACAATCAATGGATCTAGAAAAGTACGTAGGGCTGGTCCTAATGGTCCGGTCATGGTAGTGCACACTGGGTCTACTTCCTATGTGGTTTTAGTTGCTATCAATGCTGCTGCTTACATAAAAGATGCATCATTAACACTTATATGGTAAGGCCGTAAGAGGCAACACACTACTGATACAAAGGACATGTATTGTATCTTTCTGGCACCATCAGGTGGGAGATACATCAGTGTTTTGTGAATCACTTTGCACCTCCAAACACATTTAAATCAGGCTCACTCTAAATTGGGGATGTGATCTTTGTGAATGGAACCCATACGTGTGTTTCTCTGCTGTACCTCACGCTTCTACTTTTTCTTTTTAGCTATTTAACTTTGTGATTTCAACTGGTTAAATTAAAATATTCACACGTATACATGATTGAAGGGCATGTTATGAAATAAAGAAAAACATAGCAATTATGTTTGTTTTTAGCTCTGAATTCATTTATCTTTCTCTTAAACTGTTCCTACAGTTGCATGAGCAAAAGTTCAAACCATGCTCAGTATGAATTCTGAAATACTGCTTTTTCCTAACATCCTCCTCTGCAAACCTTTGATCACTGATTGTGTATGACTGAAATTCTTATCCAAGAAAACTGTTTAAAAAGCAGTCTCTGTTAAAAAATAAACTTTTGTGAAATGACCCCTTGTTTGTTTTTGCTAGCTTTCATCATTTTTTTAGTGGATACAGCCATCTGAATTCCATACATAAAAAAAACTAAAAATAAAATATCATATGGTTTATATAATAGTTTCAGATGTTCCCTAAAGCATATCTGTTTAAAAAAAAAACAAAAAAAAAACACAGAAATATGGAAATGATGAATACTAAACATCCATTTAAATGCAAAATTAACACAAATTTGACATAAAGTCCATTGATGGGTAGTGCTACATATGTAAATTAATGGGGGGGGGGGGGGCTTCTAGGTGCTCATGCAGGAGTCTAACATAACCGCAAATAAAGGTGGCACTTTAAAATAAATCCATTACGAGACACAGGTAATAAATCAACGTTTCAAAGTTTTTAATGTAACCCCTTTGTCAGGATACCCTGATGAAGGGGTTACATTAAAAACCTTGAAATGTTGATACATGACATGACATTTTTGTATATACATACTGTATATACAAAAGTATATACATACATACACACATACATACATACATACATACATACATACATACATACATGTATACATACATATACAAACACATGATAATGAAAACCATCCCCAATTGCGTGTTCAGTTAATAGGTCAACACCATATGGTATACATGTATATGGTCTACATCAAGGGTGACCAAACCTGTGCTCAAAATCTACCAAGAGTTCATGTTTGTAAGGCAATCTGTGGATTTATAGTAGGAATGTATGCAGCAAGTTTGAAAATGTTAGTATTGACTACAGCTGTGCACCAGATAGGTAATTTGGAAACGTGGACCATTATTACATTGGCAAAATGTAAGTGTGGTAAAATGCTAAAAAGTAGCAGTGTGTACTGGAATGAGGCACCTGGCACAAAGCAAGCCATGCAAGGGGATGTAATACACAAATTTAGGGTCAATTTGCTGAAATAAACTGACACAAAAAATGTTGACCTTTTTTGCTTGTGTTGACCTTTTGTCTACTTTGACCTTGTCCATGTCAACCAATTTGGGTCAACCTAGACACTGTCAAACTTTTGACCCTTATCCCCTGTTATTGCATTAATCTGAGACATTCACATGCAGTGGGTTAAAAATAGCTCATAGTTGCAGCAAGGGGGAGGAGGGGTGGGCTGCACCCGGGTGCTGAGGGGGTTACACCAAAATGCTGACTCCTGGTCAGTGATAGGAGTAATATTAGCTACTGTGATAGTGTAGGAGCTGGCAATGCACAAAGACTAGTCCTCAGTGGGAGACTGCATCTCCCAGACCCCCTAAGTGATGAAAATGCCCCCTACTTGCAAGGCCAACCCCACTACTTATGGTGTGCACTTTCAGCATGCGTGCATCATACGATGCTGCACTAGGCATCACCAGAGGTAGAGATGCAACAGGTCAGGGGTTTAATGGAGTATAACCAATTCACTCCAATGGGTATACATCACATGAGTGCAAGTAAATAAAGCAATGAGAATAGAGGTTATTGGACTCACTGGGGTTCTTTCTCTTTTTCATGCTTTTACTAGTGTTAAACGACACTAATAAAAGCATGTACTTTAATGCGAGAGTAATGGGGAGTGTGCACTTCAGTAAACACATTACATTTTATTGCTGAGGTAGTAACTTTTATATTGGTTTGCAATACTTAAGACTAAGCTGACTAATGGTTTCGTATCACTGATTACAGAATTATCACGTAATGCATCACATTTAATGCAAAGTAGGTAGTTGTTAATACTGAAAGAAATATGATAAGGTTTTATGGGGATTATTCTGGTTCACTCGCAAAGTCAAATTCCTTCTCAAATGGACAAAACCATGTGCACTGCAGGTGTGGCAGAAGTAACTTGTGCAGAGATAATTATATATCTATATTGCAGTGTACAAATAAAGCAGCCAGTATTTTCCCTGCACAGAAACAAAATAACTCACCCAAACCTAAATCTCTCTGCACATGTTACATCTGCCCCCCCCTACAGTGTACATGGTTTGGTCCATTTGAGAAGGAATTTGAATCTGCGAGTGAACCAGAATAAGGGCCTATATGCTTAGCAATAGTGTGAGAATACATTATGCAGCATTTAGTAAAGGTGAAATAATTCAGTCATTTGCTCAAGTCTAAAGCTTGAAATACAGTACTGTCTTATAAATAAGTACATTTGTTCAACAATCCCACCAAAGTGTCAATATGAATAAAGATGGCATTTCAAGATGATTAAAGCGGTCATGGACAAATCACACATTATTTATTGTACTAGATTTTGCGGTACAAATTAAATAAATTCAAACATCTTAGCTCCACAAGGTGGCGCTAGTTGCTCATGTCTTTAAATGCATTCATATACAACTGTATTACCAGATACACGAAATGAGGAAAAATGTTAAAACTGCTCCTCAAATTGTTCAGCTCTTTCCTAAATTCTATGAAATTTTTGCTACTGTTTCCCCAGGTAAATTTGACCTTTAGTGTTCCCAGTCCTATACTAATCACACAGCAGATTGGATGAACTGCTGTTTTATGTACCATTTTTATACATACTGTAGATTATAGCTATACGGTGCAATGCAAATTAGTAAAGTTGGAGCTTTGCAGCATTACTGTAAAGCAGCCTGCTTCTCTGTTATACAATACTCTTTTCACACTAGAGTTCTCTTTAGTGTGTTGAGCACATTATACTGTACTATACAATGCACCTTTATTTGCCTGTAAACCGAGCTCACAGTATTGTGCTGGCAAAAGGAGAAATATATACTGTCTGCTCATCTTAAACTGGAACCAAGCAAAAAGAAAACACTACTTGCTAAAGCATGGAAAATCTAATACAAACATATATACGTCTGTATTTTATACAAAAAAATAATAATAAAATGACAGTTTTGTGAATGAACTCTGTCAATTTTTTGTTTGTACTATGCTTGCTGAGAGCTAACGCCATTATTTACTATAATAATGCGAATCTTAAGGTGGACAAACACTATCTAATGTAAGAAGGTTGCAATGGAGTAGTAAAGAGCTATATTCTGTAGTCTGTAGTCAGCACTTGCTAATGCCCCCAAACAACTGACAACCGGTGCTCTGGTATGTGTGGCCCTGCATAGTGTTGGGAGGGTCAGCAATGGTGGTTTGGACTGTGTGCAATTGCCCCTCATCCCCATACAGTGGCGTAACTATTGAGGGTGCAGGGGATGCAATTGCTATGGGGCCCGGGGCTTGGGGGGGGGGGGGGGGCGGGGCCCTAGCAGGCTATCCCCTGCACCCCCTTGATCCTCTTCACCAGTGGTGAATCACCACTGCTCCGGTCCTCTCATCTCTCCGGCTGCTGGCTCTCTTCCCGGCTCCCGTTGCAGGCGGTCCCTTCATGCCGCTCTCTTCCGGGCAGGCCACTGCGCTACTCGCCGTCTCCTCCTGTGACGTTCACCACGTCTCCGCATCTTCACCTTCCTTCTTTCTAAGCTGTCCATCACACAGGGCTCAATCGGAGGGAGCGGGTGTCACGCCACGGCCCCAATCATGCGCCTCTGTACCTCCCTCCATGGCTGCCGGGTTCTTCTCCTTGGGTGAGTTGGTTGCTTTGCAACCACCTAACGCTGATTCACCACGGAGTGCCTTGGGGCAAAATGGGGTACCCCAGGCTGGGGTGCCACATTCTCTCTCCCCCACCTCCTGCTGTCTTCTCCCTGTCCCCTCTTTCTCTCAACCCTCTCTCGCTCCTCTGCTTTCTCACATCTCTTTCTCTCTCTGCCCCTTGTCTCTTTCACCTCTATCTCTCTTCTATCCACCTCTTTTCCCTCTCCTTCATTCCTCCCTTTCCCTCTCTAACAGTATCACTCTTTCTTTCTCCCCCCTACCTATACACTTGGCACTGTCTCTCTCTCTCTCTATCTGACACACTCTCCCCGTCTCTCCCTGACACGCTCACATTCTTGATCCTTTCTTCCTCTCTCCTGCTCACACTCCTCCCTTTCTCTACTATTTCCCGGCACCCTTTATCTCTCACTCTACCCACTCTATCTTTTGACACCACCACCACCCCCAGCGGCATTGTAGTAACAATGGAGGGGGGGCCCTTCCAGGATTTTGCTATGGGGCCCATGAGGTTGTAGTTACGCCTCTGTCCCCATACAATAAAGAAATATATTTAGCAACTAGTAAGACTGTCCGAAGCTAATGCTTCAAAAGCTAGTCTGCTACCTTGAAATATGTACAAACACTTGCTTCTGTGTTTGTGCATGTGTGAAAGAGAAAGAGATGCAGTTTCACTTGCTGCCAACAGATGGCAGTGTTTCAGAGACACACAGAGACACACAGACATTAGACATATATAGATGATGGAACCCAAATGTATTTATTTACCAGTTTGACCATACTGCAGCTTATTTTCCCCAACAGCTCCTCCACCCTCTGTTATAATTTGTCCCCTTTGCAACTTTATCTTCCCCTCAGCCCTGTTATTCATCATTCTACCCATCTCCATCATAACTCCACCATCCATCTTCAACAATCCTACATCCTTATCTCCACCCACACCTGTTATTTTTTCACCTCTTCACTACCTGTAATTTATAAAGTGAACATTGTGATGTATAGTGTTGTGTCAAATAAAGACTATGAAGACTGTTAATTGAATGTTTTTTTTCTCAGATTGTCTTTTTTTAATAAAGTAAGAAAGGCAGAAAATACTGCCACAGCCGTCATTGCTTCCAATATGTTAATTCATCTAGTTCAGGGAAGAGGGAGTTTGGTTTCCTTCCCCCAAAAATAGGACAGTGTGCATGAAGCTTAATACAAACCACTGTCTGTTTACTCAGATGTAGGGCGGGATGTATTAAAATACATCGCCGCCCTTCGCCGCCCCCCCCCCCCCCGCCGTGATGCTGCCGCATATGTACTAACATATGCGGCTGGCATCGCGGTGCGGTGACGGAGGCCCCCCGCGATACCTGTACACTGGTGTGCGGGGGTCTCCGTCACCTCACGCCGGGGACAGATATGCATGCTGTCTCCGGCGCTTCCTCCTCCCCCTGCAGCCGGAAGGATGTCCGGCTGCTTCACTAGGGGGAGGCAGGGCTTACCTTCAGGGGTCCAGGAGGACCCTTCAGGAAGGTAAGCCAGAGGGGGGGGGCGGCGAGGCGTCGGGTTTGCATCGGGGTCGGCGGGCGGCGAAAGAAGCCCATAGGCTTCTATCGGGTATCGCCACCCAAAGGTGGCAATACCCTTCAGTGCGGTATCATTTTTGATACATTGGAAAATGCAGTAAAACCGGGGTTTTACCGCATTTTCCATTTGATACATCTCGCCCGTAGTCTGTCTGATGGGTAACCTGGTTCTACTGTACTCATTTTATGATTACTTCTTTGTTCTCCTACATTTAACAATGAACAAAAAAAAATAAAAACCCAGTTTAATTTGACATGTAGGAGCCATTTGTTTATACACATAATTTTGTATCTTCATTTTATGGTCATTCCCTGTGTGTGTGTGTGTGTAAGCAGGGACGGCGCTACCACTAGGCAGCTTTAGGCAGCTGCCTAGGCCGCTGGAGGGAGCCCCTTATTTATCATTTAAATGAAGTAGCACCCCGGGTCTCATGAGCAGTTGCCACTTTTCTCCCAGCACCTTTAAATAAAAAAAAGTTTCCGCAGTTGCTGTGGTTTCCGGAAGGTTGCTGTGGTTTCCCGCCCGGCTAGCCTTCCCTCACCACACTGACCGCCCCAGCCCCAGCAGAATCAGTGCCTCTCCGCCAGCAGCAGTGGCAGGGGCGGAACTATCGGCAGTGCATCAAGGCCGGGGTCGCTGCTGTATGGACTGCATGTCGGTGTCACCGTTTCTGTTTTTTTTTTTTTAAATCATTAATTAGGCTGGGGCACACCGGGAGGCCCGCGGCCATGACAGGCTGTAGGGTCACCAGGATTTTCCTCCCTCAACCTGCAAAGTGCATTATTCCCCCCAACCTAACTCTAACTATACATCCCCTCCCCCATTCTAACTGTAACTATACATCCCCTTCCCCCTATCCTAACTCTAACTATGCACACCCCTCCCACCCTAACTCTAAAGTCCTGTACACACGGGGCGATTTTAGCATATATGACCGGGTATATGGTCACTGAGCGACCATATCCCCGTGTGCATGGGGCGACTGTCATTAGGAGCGAGCTCCCGCAACCAGCATCTTTCTGCTTCAGTAACTCCGTTTTCATCAGCTGGTCACTGATAAAATCGTTCAGCGACCAAATCGCTCCGTGTGTACCGAGCTTAACTCTACACCTCCCTTCCCCCAACCTAACTCTAACTACCATATATACTCGAGTATAAGCCTACTTTTTCAGAACATTTTTTATGCTGAAAAAGCCCCCCTCGGCTTATACTCGAGTGAGCATCCCACTTGAGTCAATAAGTTTTCCCAGTTTTTTTGTTGTAAAATTAGGTGCCTCGGCTTATATTCTGGTCGACTTATACTCAAGTATATATGGTATATACTATCCTACCCACAGTCTAACTCTATCTATACACCCCCCATGGCCTAATATTAACTATACCCCCCCTCGTAGCCGAACCTTAATGTTACACCCCCCTCATAGCCGAACCTTAATTATACACACCCCAGTAGTCTAACCATAACTATACATACCCCCATAGACTAACCCTATCTATACCCCCACCTGCAGCTTAACCCCACCCATCCCCCTCCCCACAGCCTAAACATAACCATATACTCCCCTCCGCAGCCTAACCATACTCCCCCCTTAGCCTATAACCCTAACCATACACACACCATGTAGGCTATAACCCTAACCATACACACACACCATGCTGCCTATAACCTTAATCATACACACACACCCCATAGCCTATAACCCTAACCATACACAAACACACCCCACAACCTATAACCCTGTGTGTAAGTACACGGTAAGTGGCTGTGCCGGATACCCCTCTGTTGTCTATGGGTGCCCTCACAAAAATGTATAGGTTTTGGAAATGACTGATCAGGAAAAGGGTTAAGGGGGATGGGGGGGGGGGGGGGGAGTTGGCAGAAGTTTTGCCTTTGGTGCCAAGAACCCTTGCACCGGCCCTGTGTGTAAGCGAAAGAGATTTAAAACAGAAAAACATCTGAGGATACATATTTTGCAGTGAATAATTTACAATGGAATGTGAAAGATAATGGATATATGGTAGTGTCAGTTTCCCTATTCAGAGGGACTGAGATGGGTGGAGGATAGTAGCATAGTAATAGATAAATTAATGCTAGGAACATATTGACAATTACAGCCATGGCATTTGGCAGAGATGCAAACACGAGAAGAGAAATGCTGACAATTTGGTGCCAAGGAATTTAAGTGGATATGTTGCAAACCTTCTAAAGAGTGGTGAAGTAGGCACGTGGCAATGTTGCCCATAGCAACCAATGGGTTGCTATGAACAACAACTCCACTTGTTCACTTCACTCTTTAGAGAATTTGATACATTTCCCCTTTAGTAATGAGGGTCACCCTTGATGGATATCATATGCAAGTTGGAATAAGAGAGAGCAACAGTGTCTCGAAGATGGACATCCCCATCCCAGACTATGTAAGTTATGAGCAGAAGCACCAGGAGGTTCAAGGAGATATTTGGTTTTTAAGTTCATATAGGGTCACATATGTGATCACAGCAACCCCTATTGCTAGGTCACCGAAGTGTGTGAACTTTGTCAGTGATGGTGCATAGTTTAAATTGCAGTCACAAAGAATGCATGAATCATCATGTTTCATCTATGCCCAAGTTTCAGCCCAGAATCAGACTTTGGAGATCTGTATTACATTGGACATTATGACTATTGCAGAGCACAAATATTCCAACTATGGCATCCTCAGTGGATGTACAATCCTTGTTTCTATAATGAATTTGTTCTTATGCACTTTACATACTTGTTTCTATAATGAATTTGTTCTTATGCACTTTTTATATCTATTTTGATTATAAAAACTATATTAAACTATTTGAACAAATAAATAATAATATATTAAGAAACACAATATAAAGTAACCATTTATTAAAAAAATAAAATAGAACAAGTTCTTTATGGTAGAAAGTAAAACTAAACTTTGGCAAATTATAAAATACCCTACTTTTTATCTCTAAATATAAAAACATCTATAGCAGTGGTCCCCAAACTTTTTTGAATCACGGCACCCTGGAGTATCATTTTTTTTTCACGGCGCCCCTAGGATAAAAAAGTTTCTAAAAAATATTAAATTAAATAAATTGTGTTTATATGTATAGGTTTAATTATGAGGTGAGGGACTTATGTTTGTTCACATAGTTTATGATTGACATCCACCAGCACTGGTTTTGACTATTACAATGACTATAAATAATTTGCGTTGCCCCTGGACCACCAACCCGAGGCACCCCTGTAAGGGTCCTGAGGCACCCCAGGGTGCCTAGGCACACAGTTTGGGAACCACTGATCTATAGTATGAATATGTGCCTTTTATAGTGGTTGTGATCAAACTGCAAAGCTAAAAAGGACCTATGATTAATATATATATATATATATATATATATATATATATATATATAGAAGTATATGAAATGGGCACTCACCAAGGTCTTTAAATTCAGCAAATAAATTTTTATTCATGAAAAGGTAGTACATCCGACGTGACGTGACGTTTCGATCAAAAGATCGTCATCAGGAAAGTAACAACACAGGTAACAGGTATCATTTCCAACAACAGGCAACCTGGTATCCATCCATGGAGGAGATACAACTGTATAGCCTCACCGGGCCAGTTTAAATACCCTCAGACCGGAAGTGATCACTTCACTTCCTGGTGTAACACCATAAACGGTACATTCTCGTGTAAACACATATATAGAGGGGACAGGGCAATCTGCTGACATGAGCAATAAACAATACGGGCAGCGGATAGTATCATAATGTAAAACAAAAATATCATATGTCAACAAAAGCGCTGTTTAGCGCTAATCGCTCTAGTCCTGCTGGACCGGAAGTAGAACTTGCGTTCCACCGGTCTATGTAGCGGAAAACTTCCGCGTGTCAGGACTGTCTCAACCCTATAGACGCTAGACCGGAAGTAGAACTAGCGTTCCACCGGTAATAGCGAGGGGAGACTTCCGCGTTCCATTGGACACGCAGTGAACAGTGGTATAGATATCAGATGTTCAATTTGCGTTCCAGCAGTTTAACCAAGCGCAGCATCATGTGTCACATCAATAGTAATGTGTAGATAACTAAATCAGAGGAGAACCAATCAGCGGAGTGCAAGGGATGAGCAATTAGAATGGTGTTTGGGTATTTAGAAACCAGCTCGGATGGCCTCACTAGTTCTGGCATAATACACACAAATCACATGAATTTGCCCATATATCACCACTTGTTGACATATAGAGCAAGTAAACAAAAAAAATATATAAAAATTCATATATACACACAAATATGCAATATATACATAACATCTACAATGAAAAAGTGACATATAAGTCAGATTATATGTACAGTGTATATTTTTATAATTTTATGATTTATATAGTTTTTATGATTTTTTATGATTTTTGATTTTTTGAAAGATTAACGATATACAAGGTACCCCAAAGGGGTCATCAGGAATTGGCACCACATGAGTGGATATTTTATCGAAGTGGTATCAATGTGAGACAAGTGTATCATAATCACACTCGGAACTGCATATATGTAACAAAATACTAAAATAAATAAGCACATATAAAGAAATAGATAAAAATAAAATAAAAATAAAATTAAAATAAATAAAGAATGACCCGGAGACACCAAATCCAACCTCAAAAGCAAAAAAATCCAAACCAAGGCAACTGGAAAAATAACCATAAAAATGAAAAAACAGGAAAAGGGTATCAGAAGTTATTATCGCAAGAAAATGGATAATGGATTCGCCTCGTTTAGGCCTTTAGGGGCAATGGTGCCCAGTTCAAAGATCCATTTAGCTTCTCTTTTTCTGAGCATAGTATCCCTATCACCTCCTCTCACGGGCTTAGGGATGTGGTCTATCAGCATGCATCGGAGGCTGGCCACACTGTGGCCCAATTTTGCAAAATGCTTAGCGACCGGTTTGTCCGAAGTTTTTGCGATAATCGCCGCCCTAATGGTGGTCCTATGATTAGCCATCCTCTCTCGAAAGTCCCGCTTGGTCAGGCCCACATAATACAGCCCGCATGGGCAAATAAGGATGTATATTACGTAATCCATTCTGCAGTGGAGCCGATGTCTGATGGGGATCTTTTTCCCACTATGTGGGTGAGCAAATGATGGTCCTGTCATCAAGGACCTGCACGTAGTGCAGTCGCTGCATCTAAAACAACCGTTCTTAGGTCGAGGGAACCTAACCAGTGTGTGTGTGTGTGTGCATACTTTTATTTTGTGACTGTATAGGTATATATGTTTGTATGTATTATGCAATAACAATATTTACTGATATAAATTGCTTTGTATAACTTCAATTAATTGATTTTTTAAATTCAAAATCAATAACTCCATAAATTTCTATTGTTATATAAGCACGATAGAATTGTGTGGCTTGTATTTTCAGTTTATGTTTACATATATTTTTGTATCCTTTAATTTTTTTTATTATGAGTGACAAAGCCAATCTAACAGGTGCCTTTGTTTTTACAATTCTTCAGTCTAGTGTATACTGGCCATTGCTGTAGCTGAACATTCAGTGTTATATTTTACAATCAGTCTCAATAACAAGTAAATACTTCAGGGTTTATGACTGTAACCCAAAACTCTTGAAAGTCTTGAACAAAATCATAGAATGATAGCATTGCTGATCCTTACTACTTTCCTTTAAACATGTAATAAAATAATTATGATTCTGCAAGATGCTCCTTGTTCCTGTATGTACTCCAAGTGTATAGTTAAGCACCAATTATGGAATTTATTCACTTTAACCACAAATGTACTCCTTACTTTGCTTTCACTGCCGTGTCCTGTCCAACAAGAGGAATATCCATGTTGGGATACAATCCTGAGAGACACCTGGGGAAAACTGAGGCCAGTCCCAACAGCAGCAGTCATCACTTTCAAGCTAACCATAAGCCACCCCAGATTATCGGGCAGTCAGTTGTCCTGGGCATGGCTAGTACAATCATGCCTGGAAATTAGCTATGAGAGCTGCATACGATGACGGTAAGTTAAGCCCCCCCCCCCATCCACTAGGACGATGTATAGCATGCATTGCCTCGCTTGAAATACCCCGCCAACTCACCCGGCAGCTGCTGCATATGATAAATTGTATGCGGTCCTTTTGCATAAAATATATCATAGGCAATCCCAGCAAGGGCTGCGATGAATATTCATGACAGTCTGTAGGATATGCGACTGCGATGAGAGGGACATGCAATGTGTCACTTTTTATGCAATCCGTTGCAGCATTGCATCGGAATTGCATAAAAAGTGGCCATATAGCACTATCCATAACAGTGTAGCAGTTCAACTATAATTAGTATTATATTGTTTAACTCACCATGATGTTGCAGATCTGAGCAATGTGTCAGAGGATCACCATTTCTGATATCTTGACGTCTTGTTCGCCTTAAAAGAATTGTAAAAAGGAGAATACATCAGTTCTACCTTGATTTTAATTCAATAGTTCAAAACAGACATATGGAAACTATTCACATTGTATCTGTCAATAGATTTCTTACTATGCCAATGTGCACTTGCAGTCTCGGTATTTAGCTGTAGTTATGTGACCTAGATCTTTTTTTTTACAGAACTTGCCACCCATAGGACATTACAAAATGACAATCAGAGTGACATGTAATAGGGTGCGATTTGCGGTAAAAAAAAACAGCTTGTTTTGCTCTGACTAAAAAAAAAATCGCACAGTTTCAAAATTGCATCCAGCTGTTTTCTCATAGTAAACATCAAAATCACAAATGTAATAGGGTGTTCTGTGAGATCTCCCGAAACAAAAAGGGGGAGGAGAAGGCACTTGATTTGTTTGTCCAAGGGTGGATTTTTCTGTGAGATCTGTGCATAGTTTTGTCCAAAAAAAGTGTGTAAATATAAAAATAGAATAAAAAAATGTAGTCGGGACGTCCGTCATTGTACCCCCTCTAAACACATTAGGGCTCAGCTCCAGAGGAGGTTAGCCCTGATTGGATGTAGGCATCTCCATTGAGACACCTACATCCAATCAGGGCTGAGCTTAGTTGAACCCTGATTAGTTTAAGGGAGAGCCAGTGATGAACATCATTGGTATTCCGTGATGCACATCACTGGGTTTCACTAAGGGTTTGGAAGAGGAGCCAGTTATGTAGCTGCTCTTATCCAGGGGTACGGACATGCATTTTTTAAAAATTTTTAACCCTGGACCCACTACTGGGGAAGCGAGCCAATCCAGCATGTTAACCAGGCATGGTGATTATGTCTAATTGAGTATTTGTTTGTGTGTGTGCTTGTATGTGAATAAAGTTATACTTTTCATGGTGTGTGTGTTTATTTATTTCTACATTGGTTATACAATGGGACAACAAGTCCCAGCTGGCCCATTAATGCCACACATGCTGGAACTTGATGTTCTCCAAGTCAAAGCTTGTGGGGGAGGATTTCCGGGACTCGTAGTTCCATTGCATAACCCAGTGTAATTTTTAATATCTATTTTTTTTTACACAAAACCAGCAACCTGCCACCCACCGCCCAGGGGCTGACCAGCCAGGGTGTTCATGTGTCAGCCAAGTGACCTTGTATAAAAAGTGCCCCTGGTCGTGGCATGATACTGCTGGCTGTTGGAGCCCAGTGCTGGTTCCATAATATGGCGACCCTTACTCTTTTTGTCCCCCTTATTTTTGGAACTAGCCCCGGTCCAAGAGCCCGGTGCTGGTTTCTTAAATATTGGGGGACCCGATCATTCCCCACCCCCATATTTGGGAAACAAGGACCGGCTTAATGAGCCTAGGGAAGGGGGAGGGGGACCCCATGCCATTTTTTTTATTTTACCAAAAAAACTGCACACTCCCGATATTAAAATAATAAATAAGTTGCACATTTCCGTTACTAAGAAAATCAACTGAAATCATTAGAAGTGCGGCTTTTAATACAATTCAAATTATTTAATGCAATAAATTAATTTTCTAGACATAATTGTAGACTTTTACAAAGGAATGCGCTGTCATAAACATATGCTGCTGCTCCGGTGCATTTAAGCAGTTACGTATTTGATTTAGCAAAACTAGGCCAGTCTTCCTTTGTCATCTTTTCTCATGTAATAGTTTCTTACCAAGTCCTTTACACGTCTAATAGCATGTTGCACAAAAATCGATACATGTTATTCAGAATACCTTTATTGAAAAGGTGTTCGCAGCTTCTTCCAGGGCAATTGGAAATATTGATTTAAAGTAAATCTCAGACTGTGAATGCTGATGTTTTGTTCAATAAGACACTGAAGCATTGTCAGAAGGGTATTTTCATTTTTGCCTTTCTTTGCTGGCCTGAAGAATTTAAATTGGCCACATTATCTTTTTTTTAAAGAATAGAAGACGATGGCAATTAGTGCTTCACACCTTGAACTTGCAAGTACTTATTCTCATGAAAACAGATGTTAATACTGGAATAATGTATGTTACATAAAGTGCCATTCGTGCTTATTTTTTCTGTTATAAAAATATATTAATTATTTTTATCTGTATGTTTCAGCACAGCAATTTGATTGCGATCATTAAGAAACAGGTCCAATTTTTCATGTAGGGCTAAATACACATACGCACACACACACATACACACACAGGAATATATTTCAAAATGAATTATTATAATTTGTATATAATATTGTTATTGTTGATTTGTTGCAAAACAATTTTTTAAAATAAAGATTATACTCTTTGATATTCTTTTGTTTTGTTTTTCTATATATGCTGTGATTTACTTTTACATAATGCCACTAGAACTTCATTCATAAATACAAGCTGGGCACACAAAGCTTGGTCTAAATAGTACAAATGTCATTGTAGAAAATGGCTAGAGGATTTGCAAAGTCAGGACACAGCAAAGGGGATTAGTCTCTGAACTGAGCTGTAAATCCGCTTCTAATCATCTCACTCAGCTTCCTGTATACAAAAGTCAAGTATTCTTGGTGTAGAGACACTTGGTTGCATCAGTCATGTCAGCTGTTATAGAGGGATAATCACTTTTTTTTCTGCTGTGGATAAAAGTCGTTTCATAAAAAGGCTGAAAAGCAAGTGCCGTGTGTCGTCTTTGCCTTGGAAGGTTGTTTATTGAATAGATTACTTACAGTCTATTTTGTGCATGCTAGGAACAGCTTGCAATGGTGCATAGAGGTGATTCAATTTGTTCAAGGACATGGTTAAACAAAAGCAATAACATTTAAATGCAAGTACCCATTGCAAATAAGATTGTTGTCTTAAGCAGAGCATTTTGTTTTACCTAAATCCGCTGCGGACAGCATCCGTACAGTATTCCTAACATCAAAATAAACCCGTGAGCACTTGTGGATTTTAAACCTTATTTTCCACTATTATTTTGTGTTTATTTTATTAACTCAAATATTTTAGAGAAAATATCTGGGTAATTATACAGATCTATTTATAGATTTACTGAAGATATCAAACAAAAGCCATGTGTGGAAATTAAGTCAACAGATGAGTTTATGAAATATGAACCACAAAGCATTTTCCTGCAGCTAAGTGGTAACTTTGTCTGCGCTCAACTGTTGTCCGAACTCTTTGATATGTAATGAATGGCAAGAAGCCTTCTGTTCAAAGGCAGCAAATAGGAGTTATTTCATTATATGTTCATTAATGTATTAATCTCTATGCTTTCATGATTTCATCTCTTCAGCAATTTGTTCTTTTTAATATATAAGGCAACTTTCAGGGCAAAAGTGCATATGCCTGTTTGATGCCACAAAGTAAAACACAGCACATACCATTTGACTATTTCCTTTAACACTGCCATATGTTATGGAGATTATGACATGTCTGAAGAATTTAAAGGATGCACAGAGGGCAATGCTCAGAAGGCTAATACAATAAGCAGTATATCTTAGAGTTTATTACCTTTTAGCAGTAGGAAAGTAGCGGGAGCATGAAGAACCATCCCAAGCACAATAGGGGTCCCTGGCAAGACAACATTCAGCGCATGCTTTTCCATAAACATCACAGCGGTGTAGCGGGAGCTGGGAAACTCCCATTAAGGAACCAATGTAGAGTTGTTGCTGTCAAATGGAAATGTTACAATTAATGATAAGCTTGCTAACAGAAAATCATATGTTTAAATCATTTACAATACATACTGTATATACAATACAATATGCAAAACAACTGCAAAAATATCAATTACTAAACATACATACTTTAAATAAATGAAAAGTTCACAATTGTAAAAAATAAAGCAATAGAGTCTTTGATTGATTGATTATATGTATGATTGTTAAACTTAATATAATCATTAAACTAAACCTACTAGTATCCATGTAAATTATGATTCTGTTCTAACCGGGATACAGCTTTTTCTGGTTTACTTTATGTTGTAATAAATGTTTAAAAATTTAAAAATGTCATTTATTTTTCCACAGAAAGCCTCCACTAGCCAGATTGTGTAATATAAATGAAATGTTTGAGAATAAATATATATATATATATATATATATATATATATAATATATTTCAAAGGCAGATGTCACTCAGAGATTAATAAAGAAAAAAAACGCAACAGCCCTGATGTGTTCAACGTTTCAGGGACTGAACCCTTTTATCAAGATAAGGTCTTGATAAAAGGGTTCAGTCCCTGAAACGTTGACCACATCAGTGCTGTTGCATTTTTTCTTTATTAATCTCTGAGTGACATCTGGCTTTGAAATATACTATAATTACTTTGGATGGGCACCGGAGTAAGTTGTATGGATACAGGGGACTTCCGGTAGTTCTGGAATATATATATCTATCTATCTATAGATATATATATATATATATATATATATATAGATATATATATATATATATATATATATATATATATATAAAATTAAATGCTTAGTTGTGAGTATTCCCATTCAAAATGCCACATATACATTTTCAAAATTTAAAAATTGGTTCTGTACCTATTAGTTGCCAAACAAAGCTAGTTGCCAACAAACCGGCAACTAGTTTTTATCTGTGTAGGCTACATTACAAAATGATCACCTAAACTGTATTGTATAATAGATGATCCACCACTGTGTATCAGTATTGTTGTTATACATAGCATAATTATCCATTGACAGTACTGTACAGTATTCTCATTGCACACAAAGTGATGTTTTGTGAGAACAATGCTGTATAATTCTGCAACTGAATCCAGTTGCAGGACGTTATGACTAATGCATTTTCCATTAACAAGGGAGATAGCAGTCCCCATCCACTTAGTGTTGCTCTGCCCAAGACTTTTAAAGACTAAACTTTATCAAGCTTGTAGCAGTTTCTGGAGTTATACAAAAGTATACATGTTGCGATGAATTTAATTGTAGTCTTGCCAGCACAACAGATCCTTCCCTCCTCTCAAATAAAACCTGTTTCATTGCCAAATACAATTAACTCAAACAGACAAAAAAAAATCCCATATGGATAGTGCAAGCTGTTTCCAAACTACATTGTGACATTTGTTTAAATATTTGTAATATCACTTCTAAACAGCTCAAACTATCCCAATTGTATTTTATTAGATTAAATTTAAATTCAGGCATACGCAATAGTGCATAATGTGTGACCATGTATATTATACGACAGCATAAAACTACGTGACAGCTTCACCATAATCCTCATTTAATATAAATTCTTTGTTGCATTGTGTTGGCCATGTATTATGCATAACTTCATCTGGAATTTGAGAACACTGCATTTGAGCGTGAAAAGAAAGTGTCATGGGACAGCAGGCCATTTAATGTCTGACTCTAACTTCTGCTTTCCAAGTTTAAAAATATATAGGTAAATAAAGACACTACAGTCAGAATTAATTACTTTTGAAAATTAATTTAGTATTTTCTAAATATAACAGAAAGCATTCACTGCAAGCTTTATTCATTTTTCTTGAATTCAATACATTTTTGTAAAAGAGAAGAATAACCCGCATGACTTCAGCAGCAGTCCTAATTTCAAAAGGCTGGCAATCTGTAAAAATATAATTAACTTAAATATGGGCAGCATGCCCCAATAATTATTCCTTATCCAGTCTCTGCACTACACATGCTGTACTGGAGATATTGCATTTTCCTGTTCAGTTAGTATAGTAACTTTATTATGGAGACCAAGTGAAAGGTAGTTTCTCCAGATGGCATTAATGCTCTAGTCTTCTTATGAGGCATTCTAGAACATTCAGAGCTTGCCGGAGATGCAGCAGTGCTTTATGCTCCCTGTAATTTTTCCAGAGAGATTATGAAATGAGATATTCCCTATGACCGTTTATCACTGGCTACTAAATGAATAAGCCTATACTGTAGTGGCTACAATACAGTAGCATTTCTAAAAGATGGTCATTCTAGTTCATTGGAGATCCTTTTTGCCACTCACATTCAGAAAGAGGTTTGATGACTAAGGGGGGTATGCAGGGCCAGATTAAAGGGGGGCACAGCGGGTCAGTACCCCTGGGCCCCCTCTAGCTAGCGGCCCCCTGTGGTTGGCATGTATTTAAAAAATATTGAATTAAAAGTTCAATTTCAAGGAGTTTCAGTACCCTTCAGGAATATTATCCTCCTCAATATTTAGAATGTCCTCTGATGTAAATGTATGGGCAAATATTAGGATCTCACCACTGTAGATTCTTTCAGTGGACAACTTGTGGCATATGTCCAGGTGTCCTCACTAGATTACGGTATCCATGCTGAATGGAGCTTGCCGTTAGAGGAATTTCTCTCCAGGACTTGGAAGGTTCTTGCCTTTGAAAAGTCGTTTTTTAAAATATAAGCAGAGGTCCAATTGTTGCCCGGTTGAGGATATTGGAGGTGTAGAGGTTCTTAGCAAAGGTCCTTTGGTGCTCACTCCTGGACACAGGAGTTGACTAAGTCCCACAAGTTGACTAGGAGTTAATTAAGTCCCACAAGACTTTGTATGAGAGGTCTGAGGCTGTGAGGCTTGTGCTGAGCTCTGATTGGTGGAGCTCATCACATGCTTCTAAGGCCCGTGGAGGGCAGCAGCTTCATTATGGGAGGGTTTTTAATCAGAGGCAGTGCTGAGCCTGTGAGATCTCCTATAGAGCAAGGTACAGGAGAGACAAAAACAGGCTTTCCATGTATATATATATTTTCATTCCCCCTGCTGTTACCCATTGACTATTGATCCTTTAACCTGAGTCGCTTATGGGCACTTCCCCATTAGAACTTTCAGATTATCAGTCTTGTGTACATTCCAAATCCTACAAGACATCTAATACCAGCAGGTTTGTACGTACTCTAACAATCTAATTTTTCCCTATTCTTTCTGACCACCTCCAGTTGTAGACCATATATATTATGGGTACAACTCTCTGATAATCCAGATGCCCTGACTAGCATGCTATCCCATGGGTTTACATGTTCTCTCCCAACAACTTTGGAGTTTACATGTACTCTACCTTTGCTTTGTAACATGTCCTTACATTGGTACTTGCCTCCTAGTTTATTTGAACTAGTCAGTGACATTGTACATATGTATGATCTACATGCAAGGCTTTGCTGCTAATATTGTCACTTGCTTTTATCTGCTATTGTAGCGACTCTATGGACTTTATGTTTATGCTGCCTTTACTCTGTGTTTTGACAGTGTAATATTCTCCCATGCAGTTTGCAGCCAGTAATGACAAGAGGGAGAGGGCCCCCTGTATAAAGTAACCGAGCCCCCCGAAGGCTTAATATGGCCCTGATCAATACAGATGTATCATATTAGCAAAAGATCCTTTTAGCGATCAAATCAAGTATGTTAAAATATGTATTTTCTTTAGAAATGTTTAACATGTTAAAAGTGCCAGCATCCAAGAAAAACTTTGACACAGGTTCCCGGTCAACTAACTGACATGTTCACATAGTGTTTATAGCATATTAGCAATATGTGCCTCTAAATGTTCCCTTCTTATGTGACCTTTAATGATACAATTCTAAAACCAGTCAAAGTGTACCAAAAGGATGTGACATCACAAGTAGTACATAGATGGTTGCCAGGATGCTGTCCGGAAGAGAAAAGAGCTGTAGTGTAATGGAAACATTGTAAAAGAATTAAAAGCCATTGCATACTTGCTTTGTGGAAATCTCCATGGCTGAAATGGGACTTGGCTCCTAGAGGGGGAAACACAAAGCACAGGTTAGAATAGTCTACATTCTGTTTAGAATTGCAGAGCTTAATATTTCTGGTTTATAACAATGGAGATAATATATCTTACTTTGTTTTGTTACTAAGTAACAGCAGAAAACACATGCACAATGCCTTAGAGAGAGATTTGGAAACCCCACAATGTGTGCTTATTTACAGTATAAAGAATTTATTTGAGACAGATCGCTTAGAAAATGAGCTAAAATTGCCCGCCCCTTACACAGAGCCTATGACCTTCCTTTATCTCAAACATTTAGCTGTTGCTTTCCTAATATACATTTATGTACTGATAATTAACAAGATTTTCTTAATAATGATATCATGGAAAACATTATCTACATTTATGAACTCAACAGGAGACTCCCTGAAATAGCAGCAATCTCCCTCTCTCCCTCATTAGTCTAACAATCTCTCTCATTTCACCCAGCCCACATTACACTGTTACATTTTGGGGGAAAAAAGGAATGAGAGATAGATACATTTATATTGAATCATCAGCACCATTTCCCAGCACTTTAGCAAGTATAGTAGCTCTTACTAACTGCTTTGGGGCTCATCTACATTTGGATCAACGTCATTTTAAAAGATTCCTCTCAGATGTAGCAGTACATATCACCGATTTTAGGTGCCAGGTTAACAATCTCTTTTCACAATCTCTCCATGGGCCAGATGGACTAAGCTTCAAAAGTGATAAAATGGAGAGTGATAAACAGCCAGCCAATCAGCTCCTGCCTGACATTTTTTCAAACACAGTCTGTGACATGGCAGGTAGGAGCTGATTGGCTGGCTGTTTATCACTCTCCATTTTATCACTTTTGAAGCTTAGAGAATCTGGCCCCATATATGGAACTAGACACACCCTTTGAGTGGAGCATGACACACCCCCTATATGGGGCACTGTGCAAAATTCTACTACCAACTATAATCTCCCTGAAACTAGTTTTCAAAAGTGGGCAAGTATGTATGAACTATACTGTATATGTTAAAATCATACAAGAAGAAAAGTGTTGGGTTCTGTGATTCCGAGTGATTGCTGTGATTTTGGCTCAGTGATACAGGACTGTAGCTATAACTTGTTCTGCTGAAAGCACATTACACCACGATTATGAATGTACTCACCCTGAATACTGTCATTTCTTCCAGTAGCACTTCCTCCAAATCATGCCAGGTCTCCTTTGGCACAGAAACTACTTTCAAAACTGTTCCCCTATCTTTGGAAGGGAAAAAAAAATACTTTAATTGACATTTTCTTTGTTATTTTAGGTGCACACTGGAAAATATCAAGGTCTATTTGTAAAATGGGTGGTATAGATGACATGTTACTGAGACCATGGAATGAAAACAAATGTCACTGCATCCTTTTATTTTTCCTGGAGATTTTCAAACTTCAAGTCACTCGAACACTGGCACCTTACTGAGAAAATATGCTAGAAACCACTAAGTACAGTACATCAGCAATATAATTAATGTCTATATTTCATAGTTATAAGTATCTTATAGTTCAATTAACAATAAACTGCACTGAAGAGGAAATATCGGTACTTGTTTCCTAGAACGGCCACAATCGGGAGTAATCGTGTACCTTAACTTAAGGTACACGATGAACCTGATTTCCTTTGAAATCAGGTCCATTTTACCGGCAAAGGCAAAATCGCGTTGATCGCGTCGGTCGCGTGCATTAACATGGCACGCGACGCGACCGACGCGATGGACCCGATTTTGCAATAGGGTTCAATGTTAAAATATTTTTAACATTGTAATCGCGTTCATCGCGTCGGTCTTGTGCCATTATACCATTGTACCATTGTACCATTATACCATTATACCTGTGAAGTAATGCGCGTGCGCTCGCCACGCTTCGGGCTCGGTGGCTCGCTGCGTTCACCACGCCGACGTGGATAGTAGGGGTATGAAAAGGTCGGAGGACGCGTACCGCTCGCCATGCTTCGGGATGGCGTCAATCGTGGGGTGCCGTTCACAATGGGGCCATTTGAGCCATCAGGTGGTGTAAAATAGGGTCCCAGGGACCCTATTCACATTTGATTCAATGTAAAAATCGGGTCCATCGCGTCGGTCGCATCGCATGCGATTTGGTCGCATGCGATGCGATCAACACGATTTTTCCGACCCGATCAAAATCGGTGTGGCCGTTCTAGGAAACAAGTACCGAAATATCTATAAACAGGGCATCACGGACGGTGTAATGGTTAGAATTTTGGTTGAAATGTAGGGTTTATCTTGGGAGCTCGGTGTAATGGTTAGCATTACTGCCTCCCAGCGATGAGGTCATGGGTACGATTCCCACCATGGCCCTATCTGTGCAGAGTTTGTATATTCTCCCCATGCTTGTGTGGGTTTCCTCCGGGTACTCCGGTTTCCTCCCATAATCCAAAAATATACTCTTAGGTCAATTGGCTTCCTACAAAATTAACCCTAGCATGTCTGTGTGTGCATGCCCATGGTGGTAGGGAATATAGATTGTAAGCTCCACTGGGGCAGGGACTGATGTGAATGTGCAACTATTCTCTGTACAGCGCTGCAGAATATGTGTGCGCTATATAAGAAACTGTTAATAAATAAAATAACAGAAATTAGCATAGCGCTGCTCATCCATGAAACTTACATGTGTTTGAGGTTCTATAATAGTGTTCTTCAAATGTGCATGTTTACAAAGTTTGATTGATGAGTTGAAATACTTTAAATCTCATTTGGAAACTTAGGCTGTGCAAGTTATTTTGAGAAATATTTTTACTGAAACCATGATGTAGGAGACTTTTGATTATTTTGAAATATCTAAGTCATTAACTACTTTACTCTCCAACCTGTCAGTTTCTCAAAAATATATTGCTAGTTTCCCAGAATGTCCAGGAGACTCATATATATTACTACACTAACAGAATGTCCAAAGATTCCTCAGAGAGCTGGACCCCCACCCTCCCCCCTGCAACAGGGCTGGAAGGAAGGGTCATGCAAGTAGTGCCATCACTGCCCCACTGCCTCTGCATTTGGCTAGCAGGGTGCAAAGAAAGGCAACCCTGTGGTCAGTAGTGTGTTTGCAAAGCATCTAAAACTCTACACCTTTTTCTTGTTGTTGGCAACTTCCTCCTGTGTGACATCACATAGTGGGAGGTGGGCCAGCACATAGCAGCAGTGGTTCCTACTCTGGCACTGCCCCATACACCAAATAAACCTGATCATCATGGTCTCCCGACATACTACAGGGGGGTGGGGGGTAGAGGAGCCATGATAACCAGTGGCGTAACTAGAACTGCAGGAGGAGACGGAGCGGGGAGAAGATATGCGCTGCGGGACCCTAAATGCGGCAGCATGCGGAGGGGTAAGGGCAGAGCCGAATTTCCCATTAGGCACGTGAGGCACTGGCCTAGGGGCGGTACATGTTTGGGGGCGGCACTTGGATGCCTGTGATAGTACTGTCAGCCCAAAATGTACCAATAACTGCAAAATATCCACTGTACTGTACTATATTCCATCTAGAGTGTAAATGGATAGGACATGCAGATACTGCCCCTATAAACTGTCCTAGTTATATATATATATATATGTATATATATAATAACGATTTTCAAAAAAATGAAAACAGGAGGCGGCACTCAAAGAAAACGTGGGTAAATTGTATTAAAGCATAAAAGTGCAAAACTGGTCAGTATACATGGTCAACAGTTTCGGAGCTGACGCCCCTTCCTCAAGACCACTGACACATCAACTGAATCAAACAAAACATAATGGTGATTCGTTTTCTGCACTTCACCATTATGTTTTGTTTGATTCAGTTGATGTGTCAGTGGTCTTGAGGAAGGGGCGTCAGCTCCGAAACTGTTGACCATGTATACTGACCAGTTTTGCACTTTTATGCTTTAATACAATTTACCCACGTTTTCTTTAAATGCCGCCTCCTGTTTTCATTTTTTTGAAAATCGTTATTATATATATATATATATATATATATATATATATATATATATATAACTAATGAATACAGCAGCATGGACGGTGTAATGGTTATCATTACTGCCTCACAGAGCTGAGGTCATGGGTTCGATGCCCACCATGGTCGGAGTTTGTATATTCTCCCCGTGCTTGCGTGGGTTTCCTTGGGGTACTCAGGTTTCCTCCCACAATCCAAAAATATACAGGTAGGTTAATTGGCTTCCAACAAAGTTAACCCTAGAATGTCTGTGTGCGCATGTACATGTGGTAGGGAATATAGATTGTAAGCTCCTTTGGGGCAGGGACTGAATGTTAAAATATTCTCTGTAAAGCGCTGCGGAATATGTGTGCGCTATATAAGAAACTGTTAATAAATAAATACAGGTGTCACTCTTGATTCAAACTTTACTGTTATGCCAACGTCTTTACAAGCTAAGCCCAAAACGATGTTGGCATAACAGTAAAGGTTGATTTTGCATCAAGACCCGGAGTGACACCTGTATTCATTGGTTCTATTATTGGGGGCTCACACTCCCCAGGAGAGCACCCAGGCAAGCAACCCACTGTCCCTGTCAGTACAGGAGTGCCAGGCAGCCCACTACACATATATATATATATATATATATATATATATCTACAACAACAGAAGAAAAGGGCGCCCAATGGTGCTGTATCTTTGATGTTTTTATTTTACATAAAATTTTTTAAAAGTGCTTAATTACCAGATATTTCATCTGCGGTGGGCTAAATTAACTCTGCACACAGCCAGTGTGTAGCCGGCAACCGTGAGTGCACAGCAGGGGCTCGCATACCCGCCATTTGTATCCAGCTTGCCAGTGTGGATTTATGTATTGCCAGGTGGTTAATTTAGCCCACCGCAGATGAAATATCTGGTAATTAAGCACTTTTAAACATTTTTATGTAAAATAAAAACATCAAAGATACTGCACCATTGGGCGCCCTTTTCTTCTGTTGTTGTAGAGAAGTGTTGGTGATCTCCCCTTGGGAATTGGGAGCGAGGAAGAGGAGCGACGGTCCAGAATTTGAGGATATGTGCCTATAGACTGTGAACTGTGTAAAACAGCTCTGTTTGAGCAAAGGTGCCAGCGCACCTATTCCTGCTTTTTTCTGTGTGCAATATATATATATATATATATATATATATATATATATATATATACATACATACACACACACACATACAGAGTAAATGTATTTTATTTACATTGTTGACTACAGTATAAACATTACAGAAGCCTTTCAGTAAAGCAAGCTGAAAATAAACAGCAGTGATATATCATAGATTTTAATGTAGTTTTTTTTGTGGTTGTTTTACAACACTAGGGTACATATATCAGAGGAAGGAACGTGTCACATAAGTGCAAAGGTCCAGATAACATCTTTGTTGATCTTTGAGGACACTTGTGAAGCTGGAGTACAGCTGAATGTGCTCCTTACTAGCCATGCAGCTGCATGCTTGAGGCAGTTCATTTAACCTTGCTGTGCAGTATTCTCTTCAATTACTCCTCTGTGAAACCCCTTGTTAAATTTAGCTGTATTTATTTACATAGCTCTTCATGAATACCAACCACTGCAGTGATACAAATGCAGGCAATGAATAGCTGCCAAGCAGATGTTAAGCCGTATCTACAGTACTAATTTACAATAATGAACCAGCTAACTCACTAATAAGAAAGAATAGCACTGACAGCACTATAAAATGGTTTCTTATATAAATGATGTATGTACAGATATTTGATACGTTCGATAATTGCTCTGTGCTAACATGTTACCAATCACATTATTGAAACTTTCTTTGATTTTGTAGATTTCCCACCAATTACGCAGATTACACTTCTCAAGAATTTTCAGTGACAGTTTGTGGCCTTAACCCTTTCAGTGCCAATGTTGTTTTGAGAGATCCTCAAAATATCCATTAAAAATGCCAGTGCCACTCACATATTTTGGTGCAATATTTAGCTAAACGTCAATTAATTGACTTGGCTGTGTTTGTATTTATTTATATTAAAAAAGCAGTCACTGGGAGCGATGTTGGCACTTTTTGTGGATATTTTGAAGGTCGTTCACAGCAATGTTGACACTCAACAGGTTAAATACAGTCATATTGTTAAGCATTTTAATGCCCAGGATCAAGTATCTCTCTCTCTCTCTCTCTCTCTCTCTCTCTCTCTCTCTCTCTCTCTCACCTCTACAGGATGTGAGAGTCAATTTGATAATGAGTTTGTTTATTCCATATAATAAAGCAGGGAACTGATAGAAATGGTTTCATTGTGATGGCATGCAGTATAGACTGAGTATGAATTTATTAATATTATAGCGCAGCAGCCCAGAGCCCACTACATAGTAGCCTCTGTGGGGAACTGTTCATGAGGTAGACACACAGAGAGGAGACACCAGAGACAGAGATCACTGAGGAGAAAGGAGAGAAACTTTAATACCGAAATGAGAAAAAGACTATGGGGAAGATAAAAATAAAAGCGAAGTAAAATAAATAAATAAATAAAAATATATATATTACAACAATATACAATTACATTTTTCACAATTTAACATATTCAAATATAAAAGAGGGTTTGGGAAAAGAAACCCATTATTTTTATGTTATAATCCAAAAGTTAAAGCCTCTTGTTCTAATGGACATAGTGACTAACAAGCCCCAAGCCACACCCTTAAACTTCCATAGTTATGCTGTGTACACACGGGGGAGATATATTGCTCAGCCATATATTGCTGAGCAATATATGGCTGAGCAATATATTGCTCAGTTTCTCCTGTTCATCAACGACCAGAGATGGTCGCTGATGAAAAAGAAACTGCCGGGGGAGCCCAGCAGTGGTAATCAGCTGGTCGCAGGAGCATGTTCCTGCGACCAGCGATCACCACAGGGGCAAAAACGGGAGCGCGCACCCGGCGATATATCGCCGGTGCACACTCCCATTGCGGGCAATATTTTGGACAAAATCGCCCCCGTGTGTACGCACCTTTATATTGTATTTCAAATGCTACCCTTAAACAGGATCTTATTGGCTATCAACTGTCAACAACAGTCATGTAATTTGGGATAGCCAATAAGATCCTGCTTTGAAATCAGAGTAAATCAGAGTAAATCAGAACCTGCACATTTATATTATAAATACGCACAAAAAAAGGAATATACTCAGAGATTATGAATGTCAGCCCATGGAATAGGAGACATTATAGTGTACTACAATCTAGTAACAGTTGTTAGCTATGTCTATCAAGCTAGAGTCAGTCACAGTGCGCAGCATGCTCCCATGGCCAGCTTTAGAAGAATTTACCAGAACTGTGCAGCATGCCTGCAAGTGGGTAGGTGTAATAATATTTTATGCTCCAAAAATCTGTCACAGTGGGCATGCATTCCAGATTATCAACTCTAGACAAGCATGGGCCATACAAATTAATTCCTAATTATACTAAATTCAAGTTTACTTGCATCAATGTGAATCATTTTTTACTTTTGTGCCTTCATGCATGCAACATATGTGTTAGATTGTTCAATGAAATAACAAAATATAAAGAAAACTCTCTCTCTCTCTCTCTCTCTCTCTCTCTCTCTCTCTATGTCTAGTGTCCGTGCAGCTTTGAAACACTGCCATCTGTAGGTAGCAAGTGAAACTAATCTACTAGCTTTGGAAGCATTTGCTTCATGTGGGCTTACTTTTTATATATATATATATATATATATATATATACAGTATATATATATATATATATATATATATATATATATATATATATACAGGGCTATTTTTCAGCAGGCTCCAGCAGGAACTGAGGCCCTTATTCTAGTTCACTCTGACAAAGTATTATTGTGCAGAGATAATTACATTTGGGTGGGGTTTTACACCTGCCTCACCTGCAGTGCACATGGTTTTGTCCATCTAAGAAATATTTTGTCAGAAAGAGTGAACTAGAATAAGGGCCTCAGTTCCTGCTGGAGCCTGCTGAAAAATAGCCCTATATATATATATATATATATATATATATATATATATATATATATATATATATATATATATATATATATATATATATATACTGTATACAAATCTCAAACCAATATTTCAGAATGTATTATATTCTAAGGAGACCATTTAGAGTGACATTTCTTTTGAGCTAAAATATACCAAATGCCATTTTGCCACTTGATTGAACTATGGGTGTAATTTAGCCAGAGATCCCTTATTCGCTTGTGCAGTATGGGTCCGGCGATCGCAAACACAGTTTCCTGTGTCTGGCAGCTTGAGTAAGGTCATACTTACTAAGTATGAGTCACAGAGGAATGTTGCAACCAATGGTCATGATGTTCCTCTAGAACTGTGATCACATTGCAGTTTTTTGCAATCGCAAATGCAGGCAGGAGGTGGTATGTACCTCCTCTTGTATTTGCGAGCAGCTTATCATATAATGTAAGCTTATCATATGAGATCTATGCATATATATATTATTATTATTATTATTATTATTATTTATTTATTCAACAAGAATCAAACATTCAGAGTAGAAAGAACTGGAATTTTACCTTTAACCTAATGTACTTTTAGGATAACAATTCACAAGTTATGTAAGCTTCTCAGTGTTCACTATGATCAAAGCAACTGAAGCATGCCAGCTACACAGCTTGAACTTAGCCCAGCTTGCCAGGAGAATAGGACAGCTGAACATACCTGGCAGTAACGTCTGGTGGACTACAGTGCATTTGTACCAATAAACTCTTCGAGCTTCAAATTCATATCGTTCAACACAATTTTCAAACGCTTAAGTGATTAATAGCAATCTATCAACCTGCTCATATTCTAGTAAAACATTAGGGTGCCTTCCGCCAGTAAAATGGTATGGATTGATTATAGGGTTATTTAATATCACACAGAAGTTTTTTTTTTTTTGGGAGTACTGCATATTGATTTAAGAAATGTGTCAAGAACAAAACACTGTAATTAAAACTTTCACCGCACATTAGTCCACAAATGTAGATGTGGGCTGTGATAAGGTGAGGATGAAATTTGACAGCTAACCTCTGGGAACCTCAGTTTAAATGAATTGGCTCTCTGAAGAATACACGGCATAAAATGTGAAGCCTCTGCATCTGCAGAAACTTTAGAGGTCAAAGGTAACACAAGTTAATCACTATGGAGACTGCGACCAGGCCTCAGGTACCAAGGATACAGTGTATCTGAGTTACAGATCAAGTTTTAAAGAGTAGAATTTCAAATACTTTCACACAAATTAAAACATTTACTTCTTTTAAGATCAATAGGCTCCAGTTTGCAGCTCAGCTAAAGGATAAGAGGGCTATTAATTCACTTTAATGACAGATGCACTTCCACTATTTGAAATATTACCTTAAGTCATATATTTAGAGAATTGATCCACCGAGACATTGATTGCACTTTGTAAGTCGTACAAGTTACAGTGTATATTGAGCAACGCAAACATTAGTTCTGCCCCCTTTTTTTTTTACATTTTGTAAGAATTACTGTGCATGTGTGAGACATGGCAGAAAGTGATATATTTTATTTACTTCCCTTAATTTACAGAGCTACTAAAATAACATTGCAGCCTAGATTCACATCCTCTTATTTGGACAGAAGTCTCCATGAGAAGTCGTAGACCACCAAACTAGATGTTTTGACTGCTAGCAGCGTGTTTTTATGTTGGGAGTTACGGATGTGACATTGATGGGGATTAACTAAGGAAGAGGAGATGCACACTGGCATACTTAGTCTATCCACATTGGATTATTCCCTTCCAATCCTTAATAGATGAAGAGCAGCTGGCTCCTAACTCATGCAACATGTTGGTGAAAACTGGTGTTTAGAAACCGTTGGGCATTAATAATGAAACTCTAGAATTAATAATTAAGCAAAAGTGGTGGAGTTGCCGTTTTCACCATGGCAACAATTAATAAATAATCCATTACCTCTCATGAAAAACAGTGTATTATATATCACCTCACCATGTTATAAATGGTAATTCTGTTGAAATCAGCAAGATTATGTGTTGAGACCCATGTTCTGGTCATCGTGTTACCCTTCACTGTGATGTGCTAATTAACATTTCTGTCAGCTTTGACCAAGTGTCTCTCAAAAAAGTATTAATGGTCTTCATATGCCATGAATGTGTGAATGACCTGCAGGCAACATAAAGGCTGCAAACCTGTCTTGGCTTGCAACAGCACTTGTAACCACTTAATTGGATTTTAGAATAACATTTTTGCAACATGTACATATAGAGATGCAATAAAAAGGTGTCAGATAGTCTGCATTAACTCAATTGGTTAACAGTATTCTATTCTACATTATGTGTCAGTGCAGAGGGCATGTTTTCTGTGTGAAATGTATGACAGTAAAATAATCT
This sequence comes from Crinia signifera, assembly GCF_055691185.1. Classification (NCBI taxonomy): domain Eukaryota; kingdom Metazoa; phylum Chordata; class Amphibia; order Anura; family Myobatrachidae; genus Crinia; species Crinia signifera. The sequence goes on from NC_139220.1 coordinate 179,070,213, forward strand.
TAAATAAGTATACATATAACAAGACATAGGGCCTAATTCAGGTTGGTTTGCTAAGCAGCGGTCATTCGCTGCTTAGCGAGTACCTTAATGCCGCCCCACTGAACACCCTTCCCTCCCGGCATCCAAATGCCTTCGCTTCCTTGCATGTGGCCGCTAGCAGGAGAAATCATTCAATGTCCTCCTGCGTTTTCATGGGGACACCCATAAATCTCTGGGCGTTTCCCTGCTCTGGCCCGGTATCCACCCCTGCCCACCCCCGGCCCTCCCTCACCACAGTGAGTGGCCTGACAAGTGTGTAACTTGCCAAAGCCTTTCACTGCAGGGGTTTGTACATGTGTAGGAATGTAGATACTCAAACCCCGAGCAATCCTGAATCAGCCCTATAGTACAATATATTGTTTGCACTCTAACAAAGGGCCTGTTTTAGACCTGATCGCTGGTGGGTGAATTTGCAGAGGTCTGCGGTCACATAGTTGCCACCCAGACAGAGAAAAAACTGTCCTGTGCAAGTCTGCAAATAACCCGCCAAAATATTGCCGATCGCCATCCAGCTACAAATCCATAGGCAACTCACTCAACATTAAATGGTTTCACTGCACACTGCAACAGCATCGGGCTGATCAAGGCTGGCTCTGATGTAGCAGACTCTCCATGAAAAAGACTGGGCACGCTTACATTTTTCTGGAAACGCCATATAAAACTTCTGATTTCCACTCACAAGCACCGGCTTCCTGTCAGTCAAGTTGCAAGGGGATTGTAAATATAGTAATTGCTGACTTTTGTTGCTGTTCGTGCATGTGCACTACGATCTGTATGTAGGGACAGTCATTCTATAATCGATTGCCTTGCAAATTCGCACAATAGCGATCAGGTCTGAATAACCCCCCAAAAGTTACTTTTTACCTGTAGCTACAACTATATTGGTTGATGCAACCAACACACACACACACACACACACACACACACACATACACACACAAACACTCACTTTACTGCTATTTACTTTTACAATTGCTAAAGTATATTAAACATGCTTAATAAATAAACAATAGTTTAAACAGCTATAGTCAAGCTGGACTCCTTATAGCTTAATGTATATATAAAGAAATGAGGGTCGCGATGAGCAGTTTCCCATTTGGAGGGTCGTTTAAAAATGTAGAATGTTGGAAATAAAAATAGCTTGAGCTGCAAAAAATTCAGGAGTGTGAAATTGTTAAAGGATAGACTGGTTAGTGCATATTTGGAAACACATTATATTAGTAAACTTTCCTAACCTGGGGCTCTGCCAAAATCTATGACAGCATATACAGCAACCCTATTTCATAGTTCACTAATACCCATGCAAGTATTTTGAAAGATTTCCCCCAACAGCCAACACCTGCTTCTACCCACATCCATCACACGCTATCTGTCATGAATACTGCACTCTAGCTTCTCCTGTAGCACATTACTACTGACATCACAATCTCCTACCTGCTGATAATCTATTCCAGGCAGAAGGAACAAGGTACAATGCAATGGAAGAGACATTGCAATTGAAGGACAAAAAATAATAATGAATTAAGTAGAACAGAAGAAAAAAAGCTGGAAGAAATAGCAAAGAAACAGGGTTCTGGTAAAATCTGACTTTAGTAATAGCCTAAAATAATAATAATAATAATAATAATAATAATAATAATAATAGTAATAATAATAGTAATCATAATAATATCAACCTAAACATAAGGCTTGATGATGGCAGTATATTATTGGTGGATCTGTCTATATGGTTTGCAAAACAGTATAAACCTCATTTATTGTATTTATTTTATATTGTGTTTATTTTACCTTACACAAATTTATCTTTAACTTCAACCCTACACTAATGTGTTATATGTTTATGATATACAGTACATGCTAACTGTAGCATTTAACAGATCACTGGGTACTTGTGGCTGTGTTTCCTGAACATATCCTTGCCAGAAACTATAAGTGAGATCAGAATCCATACAAATGACAGAGAATGTTTTATAGCTCCCAGAGAATCAGATTAGCAGAAAAGGAACTAATTGTAAGAGCTCGACACCATAACACCCATAGCAAAAATTATTCACACTTTAATTCTCAATCCACAAATGCCCTCTTCCTGAACTAACTGTAAGACTTTCCCACAGATGTAACATGTTAGCAACTAAAGCTTCAGCCCGGTGTTCAGTTTTCTCCTGATTTATGTCAGGCATCAATTTGAACTGAGTCAGGAGATTTACAACACAGGAATCTGAAAACTGACCCCGAGTACCCAATTGCATTCTTTGATGGCGGCATTTAGCAATAATATCACACTCACAGTGAAACAGATCCTTTCTAACACACGTCGTTTTGCTGTGATATCACCCCAGTGCTAATATTTAAGCTATTCCTTTTATATATATATATATTTTTCACCGGTGACTATGACTTTCCTGTTTACTCTGAGGTTTTAACTTTCCAATGTTTTATTTTTATAATTGCTAAAACAGCCTTTAATTCTAAAAGAAAATAAACAAAGCAGGAATTAAAGCAGTACCTGTTCCGATAAACATTACATCATACTGGCCATCCTCTGCTTCCACACGATCAACCACTATCTGAGTAAACTGATAATCCACTTCAGTTTTAATTATGATTGGACGGTTGTTGATTGGAAAAACAGAGTTGAACATGGCTGGATGACTTCGGGCAAACATGATGACCTCATCTGGCAGATCCTTTGTTGAATCAAAGCCGCCAAAAGTCTTGCTTGGGCACTAAAAACACACGAGTGGACAAAAAAAATACACTTTAGATCTCGGTGTTTGGAGTACAAAAAAAGGAATTCATTGGGGCAAAACATTGCTACATGTTTAGAAGTGCTTTAATGTAAACAGCCTACCAGATATGTAGTTTTCATATATATGGAAAATGCAATAGATTTGTCAAAAGAACACAAGTAAGAGTTTCAGTGATTTTGCGGCTTCTAAAATTAAGGGGATATGTAAATCCTTGAAGAGAGATAAAGGGGGTTATTCAATCACCCGCAGTCATTCCCCGACAGCATTGAACAGGGTATCTCAGCAGAACGAGCCCGACTTCATAAGCAGTCAAGCTCATTCTGCCGAGAACGGCTGGGAAGTGACGAGCTCCCGGCCACACCCCCTTCTCGTCCCGCTGCTGGCGGGACAATGAATCCCGCCTGCGATTTCTCGTTCGAGCAGACTGAGAATGGGACAGGGTCACGGCTGTCGAGCTCGCTTGACAGGCATGACCCCACATTGAGTACCCCCCAATTGCACCAGCCAATCAGCTTCAATCTGTAATTTTATCTCTCTTCCCTTTATCTCTTTGCAAGGCTGATCTCTCCCCTTGTGTGGCTTTCTAGCAGATACTAAGAATAGTCTAGTATCCACACAACACTAACCAGAAGGGAACTTTTGAGCACAAATTGTATTTCTTTAATAGGACTATAATATTTATTGATGTACAACCTCATGGTTTTGAGATTCTCTGACTTGTAATCATTTTGTAATTACACATATTAAAGCCTTCTTTTTTTTACTGTAGTATTACAGAAAAAGGGATTACAGTATATTAACATGTGAGGCATACATATTATACTTCCTCTATTTGAAGACAAAAACAACATCTACAAATCGGTATCAGCTTCCATCAATTAGTTGCACTCTATGGTTTACTAGTTAGCCTACAATGAAAAGCTCAGTGGGGACAAGATATTAGCAGTGAAGTGGCAGGAAGAATTACATAAGTCACAAAGATAAATCGTGTACACAATAACACCATTGTTTTCATTTATTGCATTCAAACCAATTTACAGAAGATTGGAGATTAATGTGTCTTGGTGGTGAGTATTTAGTTTCTAGTTAAATAAAGACAGGATACTTTCCCATTGAAATCACATTTCAGTTTTATACTGAACACATGCACAAATCAGCTTAATGTGTACAGTAAATGAATGAAGCACATTTTATAGCCCAGATTCCATGAAATAAATATTTAAACCAGAAGTATAGATTCCACAATAATTTACAGAAAGGAGGAAAATCAATCATCTCTGTTTTAACCTTGATTGACTGCGATTAATATTTAAATAGCAATGGTATAAAATCAATAGTGACACAAACAATCTGGCTAACTATCTATTGAACAGATATCGAAGTTCACATTTTTTCTGAGCTGAATTAAACATTTTCCAGAAAGCAGTTATAAGCTTCAAACTGAAACATTTGTTTTATATTTTATTAAAGATACACATTTGTATCTGGACCTGGCAACACCATGTATTGTGCACTACTGTATAAACATTATTCAGTTCTTCTACATTGTAGCATTTAATCGTGCCATTTAATGGGCAGTGGAGTGTGTGGTTAGTAGTTTGTTTTTCATTAACACTTATTTTTAAAATGCAAAGGCAGATCTACATTGCACTTTATATGTACAAGTGCTCATATTCATCTAGATTTGCAGATTGTAGGGTGCACCATTTTCCTTTCTTGACCTACCTTCATATACTGTAGGTCTTAAGGTAGTCATAAAAACGTGAACATATCAGGACATTTTTTTTGTATCTTATTTAAAAGTAAAACAGTCATGATGTGATCTTTGCCTATAGGTCACATCTATAGGATTTCCTTAGTGGCCAAATATGTGTCCAATTTTTATATAAATTCATTAACAGTAGTTGCTGTAATCACCCCCCACCTGCAATGAGTTCCAGAATTTTACTTCTCTAAGGGTGATCAATCCTCTTCTTAATTCAGTATGGAATTTATTTTCCCCGAGCCTCAGTACATGCCCGTGTGTCCTAAGTATAGGCCTGTTCGTTTTGCTACCTTTCTTCCATATTGGTACTATGTTAGCTATACACCAGTCCCTTGGTATCATCCGCAAGTTTATTGATTCTTTGGATAACAGATATAACGGTAGTGCTATGACAGAACTCTATTATTTTAGTATTCTAATGTGTATTTTGTCAGGGCCAGGAGATTAGTTCCTATTTAGGTCTCAACATACTCAGAATGACGGATGAAACTGCTTAACTGGGCCATGAAGTCTACCTTGAAAGATGTAGACCATGGCCTGGCTACATCTACAAAGGGTTACATGACCTTATTTTTAAAAATGATACCATGGGTTGCACTCATACCATCCCCAAGTGGGGGTGGCAAAGGGGGCTGCTCAGTGCTAGCTTCCAGGAGCCATTATGCACATGCTAAAAGGCCTTCTAATGTGTCCTCAAACAACAGATTTGCATACAAGTATGAAAAAGGCTCTTTATTATCTACCACACATGTCTTCAACCTGTGACCCTCCAGATGTTGTAGAACTACATGTCCCAGCATGCCCTGACAGGTTTGGCATGCTCTCATAGGAAAAAATGTGGCAATGCATGTTGGAAAATGTAGTTTCACAACATCTGGGAGGGCCACAGGTTGAAGACCCATGATCTACCACATGTACACACAGATATACACTAGGGTTAATTTTTGTCAGAAGCCAATTTACCTGCCAGTGTATATTTGTATCGTGGGAGGAATCCAAAATATCCATTGAAAACTCAAAAAAGCACAGGAAAAATGAGCATATTTTGCACATTTAAGACCATGGTAGAAATTGATCCCCAAACCTCAGTGCTGTAAGGAAGTAATGCTAACCATTATAACAACAATGCTATGTGTATTTGCCACCACCACATTAGAATGAAACTAAAGCAAATATCCAAAGTACTGACAAAAATCAATGTTTCTACACATCTTCCAAATTCAAACCATAACATTCAATTAATATATCCTAATGTTCAAACGGTATCTCTTAACATTGCCACAGCACCAAATGTCCTCCAAGGTTCACTCCATACCTCCCAACGTTGCCACCATACAGTTTCCCCGCAATGTTCTCACCTTAACCCTTTTAGTGCTAACATCTCTGTGAGAGATGCTCAAAATATCTACTAAAAATGCCAGCATCACTCACATTTGTTATATAAATTCAAAAACAGTTATTACAATAACCTATTGCAATTCTAAGGTAGTTAACACATATTGAGTAAGATTTAATAAAATAAGAGATTCAGAAAGTGAGAGATTTGGTAAGAAATCTCCAGGTTTTTTTTAAAGCTGCAATCATTTACACTTCAAAATCAAACTGGTTTTGCAGTGTAAATGATTGCCACTTTAAAAAACTGGAGATTTCTTACCAAATCACTCACTTTCTGCATCTCTCATCCATTTTAATTCCCCCTATATATCAATGTTAAATTAGTGTTTACTTTAAAGTATAAATTATATTTGATTGTAGAAGTCTGCTTGCACCAAGAATTATGTATGACTTTGCTTTCAGGAATACAGTTTATTTTACATTTACCATGATGCTACTTACAGTTCCTGGTCTGGGATAAGGAACTCGACCTTGATACGGCACCCACTGGTAATTAGGACCATCTCTGTGAGCATATGGACCCAAGAACACTCTTCGAACATCAGACAAGCTGTACATGCATACAGCGGAACCTTTGAATACATTACTATAAAGAAAAGCATTAATGTTCTGGTTAATGTCTTCAAAAAGATAGTATAAACAAAACACCACTGTACAATGGCCATTTGCAACCCTCTTAAACATTGTATCGTTATACAAACCTTTTAAAAAAAATCTGACTAGTTACAGCTTTCTACAAATAAAACATTTGTAAATTTTAGTGTAGTAAAACTTTTGAAGAAAACTGTTAAAATTTAAACAATGTAAAAAACCATATGACAGGAGGTTATTGGGTAAATTGGCTATGTTTTATTGAAAATGATAAACATAATAAATAATTCTGGCCCAATAAAGGAAGAACACATTAATGTACCTTGAAGTTGTAAACACTGCATATACAACTGGATTTTTGGGATCTTTGGAATTCATTAAATAAACATCCTCTGAAATAGAAAATAGACACAGAAAATAATAGAAATAAATAAAAATAGCATTTTAAAATAATACATTTCTACATGTCTGACTATTAGGAAATGAAATATCTCTTCAGAAAACCTACCTTTAGGTGTGAAGTTGAGACATATATTATTGGAATTCCTACATTGGGTATTCATTTATTGCCATTTTTCTACTAGTCAAAAACTACACCATGGTCGAAAACCACATGGAACAGCGTATTCACAGCCAATCCATGTGTTTTCAAACACGATTGCTCAAAAAATTTCTGGGCATTTCTTAAATTCGTAAAGCTGAAAAAAATGGACTAAATGAATCCACCCCCCCATTTTCAAGTGTTCATCTGTATCAAGTAATTATACATTTTGCTTAAAGCATTTCTCTTACTAGCCTCAGGTCATTTCACTTTTACATAGGCCATAAAAACATCACAACATACTGTATAATAATTAGCAAAGGGAACCCAATTTCTCAGCATTCTTCATTTTATCAATATCACTTGGTGTTTGTAGAGTTAATTATATTGCTTTTCTGAGAGCTCATGGAATATACATATATAACAAATCAAATACATAAATAACAAATCAACAATTCCCCCATTGGCCTTTTTTGGCCAAAAAAAAACATGTGGGATGCTTGCTTGTTTTTAGGGACAAAAAATAATGCAAGGCCTTTTCTCCAGTGGCATACTTGGAGAGGCATCATTACCACTTTTCTGGACAGGTAGAGCCATCTCTTAGCTTATAGTCTCCAAGGCAGTGGGATAACCAAACTTAGGCAGTCACCCCTCAGTGTGAGTGCAAACAGCCCATGAAGTAATAACTTTCATTCATTAGCATTAAGCAATTTGAAGATTGTTACCCCTTTCACGTCACACCTAATTACTGGGTTCATGCTGGTTTCTTACCAGTTTGACCCGGTAATTGGTGCAATGTAAAAGGGGTTACCGGTTACAGCAAACTGGTAGCAACAGCAATATGAACCAGTTAAAAAGAAGGGTTCCTACAGGTCCGATACCATGTTGCTTTATGGTGTGCATGGGTTAATCGGATCGAGCGACCCATTTTCCATTCACACTGTGGAGGAGGCAGTACTTGGAGCAGCGCCAGCTCTAAGCGCTGTCTCCTCCCCTGCTCCCAATAATGTCAGCAAACCGGCAATATTGTCGGTTCGCTGATGGGATATGCACATGCAGGGTCGTATCGGCACTGAACCGTTTCAAAGTTCCGGTGCGACCCTGCATCTGCTGGCTGAAAGCAGTATTAATTAGAAAGTACAGGAAATTGGTTTCAGTAAGAAACATGGCTTGGAGGAATTGGAAGATATCTGTGTCATGGTGCTCTCTTTGAAGAATACCCACCTACATGATAGGATGTAAGTGCGTGAACTAGAACGTCCATGTTTGACCTTAGGAAAAAGGGCAAATGATCTAATATTTTAAAGTGAAATATGTGAAAAAATAAAATTTATACATTTCTCTCAATCTTCAAAAATTTCAGTGGCTTATACTTACGTAACTCATCAAAATGCGTGTCAATTCCATTAGGACCTGGCACAGAACAAATTAAACGAGCCTTTAGAAAAGTTGTCCATTTGTTAACCAGACTTCTGTGTCCACCAAAGTCATTCTGCCAAGTAAAAATGTGACAAACTGCGATCAGATTACTTATGCTTTATTAGAGCAATTCCTTCAAGCTCTAAACTAGCAACAATTATAGCAACAATTACCATACATCTAAATCTTACATTTGCCTTCTAATCATATATCATAGAGATCGTCTATAACCAAATCTGCACTTTGTAAGACACTACACTAAAATCTAACCTTTAGTACAAGAAATGCATACAGCATGCGCATTGAGTTATAGCATGCTTCAGCAATGTAAGTTTATCTGATATAAATTATGTTGCTGTGCAATATGTTAGTGTGTTTAGTCTCTTGGGGAAAAAACATGATTTTGTTCTACATTTGGAAAATATTTTAAATGTGTTACTCATATGGATTTGTGGTTTTTGTCATCACAGCACACACTCTTGAGGAGAGTTTGATGAATAACATATCCAAATGCCATTGGGCATAAATATACATATGTATTTTACCCTAAAACACTTTGAACATCTGGTGTACGATCCCTTATTAAAAAATAATAATACGTCTTTTTATGAGGAAAGTGCAAAAATAATGGACAGCAATCTGTTGCCAAATAGTTGTTTCTCTTTGAATAATAAAGAAGTAAGTCTGTAACTAGTACAAACACAAAGTGTTGAGCAGATTTTGTTTTCCTCTTGGTGAAGGAGACCATTCATATTGTGACCTACAGGGCTGCTATAAGAAATCGTGGGACCTGGGACTGATCCCCCCTGACACAGACACACGCACGCACACACGCACGCACACACACACACACACACACACACACACACAAAACCTCCACTCCCAACTCCACCACAGAGGTAGATGAAGAGGAAAAAGTAATGGGGAGAACTGGGGTGGGGATGTTTAGAGGCAATTTTTAGGAACACCAGCAGGGGAAGCGAGCAGACTTGGGCATCTAGTTTGAATGGATCTCCTTGCCAATGTTCTCTTTCCTGCTTCTATCTCCCCTCACCGCTGAGCTGACAGGCTGCCTGCTGGCAGGTTTAGCCAGTGTGGGGCCACCTCAGAGCCTGCGCCAGACTGCATATGTGTGTGCATGCAGGGCCTGTCAGATGGGAGCCATAAGGACCGGTGATGGGGGAGGTGTTCTCTCATGTTACTAGTATCCAGCCACTGCTTCTGCTGGGTGCTGGAGGATAAAAGCATTTGTATATGGCTGCATTTTGTATATGGCTCACTGGGCTCTCCCTCCTGCATGGAGCTGTAACTGTCTATCAACTCCCAAATATATTACAACCAAGCAACTACGGCCTGATACAGAGATGGATACAGCAGAACAGCACAATGGCTGTTCTAAAATATGCTAATGCAGCAGAAGATATTTTGTGTATAAACTTCCTGCCAATTTCTATGATCCTCTGGTGGGTCCAAAGACAAAGCTCTGGATCACGGTGTGTGAATATCCTCCATCTGAATAACCCTCAGGTTACTCAGGATGGATGTTTTTTCACACAGCTGGGACCAATGAAGCTGTGACCAAGGATCCAACCTCTGGCCTCGACACACCCTCCTTTCTGGGATGCTGGCAGTTGCCAATGCTTCCAATCCCCTAAATGGCTCTATGTCACGTCATGTGCATATGCAAGTCTGTAACCATCAGATTTACATACATGTATCTGGGCCTATGCTGATTCAAAGTACACTAGTAACATTGATAACTAAATATAAATATGCCAAATAAGCTAAAAACTACATTTGATGTTCTGTATGGAATCCATATTGTAGGACCATGCAACACAGTAGCTTTAAGTGAAAAAAAGGTTGTTAATATTCTATTAATTGGACACAACATCTTCCTACACTGGGATTACCCCACCTATGGCAAGACAGCCATGGCCCTAAACTAGGCTTCTGTAGTGGTCAGAGAGCGCAGGCCAGACATAACAACGCCTCCTGTATTACAGCACTAAGCATCTCTGATGCCCACTCTGACACTTTGCAGCAGTGTGTACATTCCTATAGCATGTAAGCTATCATGATCAAGGCCCTCTTCCCTCATTTGCTTTTCCTTCTCTTACTTCAACCTTCTTTGATGGCACTAAATCCTGTGGTTTTCTGCCACCCTGAACACTTATGTCAGTGTCCTCTGCTGATGCAGCTATGGTTATGTACTGTACCCTGTACTTGTCTTTTTCAACTGTAAGTCACTTTTTACCTTATTTGTTTAAAAACTCTGTAATTGGGCGCCATATAAATAAAGGATTATGATGATGATAATAAAAATAATAAGTTTTAAAATGCCTCCAGGGCATAATATATAAAATGCCCCCAGGGCACATGTTCATGCCCAAAGTATTGGCAGCCTTGGGCGATTGCTCTAAGTAGTCAAGTTATCACATGCTTGTAAGTTTTCTGGCCCCCAATGAAATGAACCCATGTGTGCCTATGTGGAACATCATATGTAAGCTGCTCTTCAGCAGGATGTGATGTGACTGATTAGTGATTCTTTTTAAATTGCCATGTAATATGTAGGTGCTATATAATTAGCTTTATAAATAAATTCACTGCATATCAATATTACAGCCTGAGTTAAAGCCTAATTATAATGTACAATTAGTAGAACACACATTTTCAGATAAACTAATGTGTCAAGCCACCCTCATACATACATTTCTAAACAGTCTAATTAACTTGGTGCATTGTGAGAGCCGAAGATTTGGTCACGCAACTCTAATATGTTCATTTACAGTCAATCAACAAAACAAATCCTGTAATCTTATACTACTTTCACATCGCAAATGCCGGGATCTGGACACGGGACATGGGCAATAAGCCAGGTCACTGACGTCATACGGGGACGCATTGGCACGTCATCGGGGGGACCGGGTTTCTCATTTACACTGCCCAGCAACCCGGGTCTAACCTGGGTAAAACCCTTTTTTTAACCCGTATCGGAATGCCGGGTTGCTGGACCTGGGTTTTCCTGTTAGACCCAGCTTATTTGTGTGGTGTGAAAGTGGTATGAGTTGCTCCAATGAGTAATATGGATTTTTAACTACACAAAAGTTTGCCAACTTTATGCAGTGACATACAGTAGAACAAACTATAGACGTGATTCAGATGTGGTTGCAGTTGCTAGCTCTGCTGTTTCCTTGGAAGCAGCAGTTAAAGCTCTGTATAGTGATACAGCAGGAGGCATTTATTACAAGCAGAAACCTCCCTCATAGGACGCAGCATTGGATCCCTCACCATAGGGTTCCCATGGGGATGCCCAAGATGCCTGTAACAGAAGCCATGGTGCAACCATGGTGATGTTTGGCCTTTTCTTTCTGCCAAATGGTGGTGGTGGCATGCTTCTGATTGGAGAACAGGAGAATGTCGCTACCCTCCCCCACAACCAAATGGCATCAGACTGTCAATCACTGATAGTCTGATGCTGGACTATGTGCTATGATGCAAGACCCCATTTATGCACATGCAGAGCAGGTCCTGCGCACTTGTGAAGTACTGATAATTGGTACTTTGTGATGCACCACATCTAAGTAAACCTAAATATGTATTTGACATATAGATACAGTATCAATTTAAAGTGCAATTGTGTGTCCACATTAAGGCCAAAGGAAGAGGGAATAAGTGGAGGAAGGAAAATATAAGGGCCTTTCCACCATTTTGAAAATGTGGAATTCATGCATTTTTGTTCGACTGTCACATAAATAAACAGTGTTTTGTTGATCTGGGAAGAGAGTTGCTTCAGAAAATGTTCTATTTATGTAAATGTTATTTTATAGTGGGCAAAGCCATTAGTTTAACGCAGAGGTAAAAAAAATGCTTTGGGATACAAGGCTAAATATATTTATAGCAGAGGAGGAAAGCACTAAGCAGAGATTAAGGGCTGAGAGAGGATAATGTTTATGGCAGCTAAGTATTGCACCATGTTAGCCACTGATAAAAGCAGGCAAACAGCTTCACACTAGCCAAAAAGGGTATCATTTCACTTTATTTTGTGAAAGGATGAAGTTAATAAAATAAAATGCATGTATCTGGACAAATGACACATAAATAGTTTAAAAATTACAAATGGTTATTATTCTATTAAAAATAACAATGAAATCTGCCAAAATACATTCATGTTCATTTTCACAAGTGTTTGTTTAGTGGCTGTAAATGGAACTAATACAGTAATGTAACATTTTATGATCATTTAAAAAAAAAAATTGAGTAAATGTAACCATGTGTTTTTTGTAAGCACTGGGGAAAATGTATATGATGGGATCAAACAATGTAGCAACATATAAATTCATGGTGCCAACTTTAACATAGCATATTATAATACACATTGGTATGCATTAGGGTCATGGATTACAGTACAAAAGCAAACTTTGCTGCACACTCCATACCATAAGTTCATGTTGTTCACAGTGGCTGATTATCCTTAGACGGCGCATGGGTATGGTTGGTAATACATGGCCACAACTCAGCGCAATGATTCATTCCGCTACAATATTCTCCGCTAGCCATTCGCAAGGTGATAGAAAGTCTGCATTCAATGAGTGATAACTGGCCATTCACGGGCATGCCCCAAAGAAAACGCAGACGTGCCAGAATAAACACAGGCATGAATAGGGAAAACGCAGGCATGCCCAAGCATTTTAGAGGAGGGTGTGTGACATCATTACCGGCCTAGATTTGGCTGATTTTATAGTAAGTCTCTGGCTATGGGAAATCATTAGATAGTGAGTGACTTATGAACAGATTTGGACATATTTGCTCAGCTGCGAATAGATAAGCAGCCATACATATCTATTTACACAGCAAGTGTATTAATTTGCACAGCAGGGATCAGGTCTGAATCATGCCCAAGATCCTCAGGAGCCTGAGGCTAAAAGAGCTGTGAGTAGTAGAGGTGATGTGGGTAGTGCAGTGTGGGCGTGGTCAGTGTCTTGTGAGTGTGTCCACTCCTACTCTATTATCCCCAATCTCTCTCTAAAAGTAGTAAAATTGTGCAGAATTGTGAAGAAAATAGATCTACAGTTAGAATACTTATGCTCAATGACAATGCATCTTAATCGCAGTGTCATAACAGCTTCACAACACTGCACTGATTTTTCAAATGCAAATTCAGTCACAGAGTGGCCGATTCTGGTTCACTCAAAGTGAACCGAAATCGTCCCCTGCCCCAATGGTCGGGGCTTGCACATGTGCAAACCCCGACTGCGAACGGCCGTGGCAATTTGCAGTGTTGCCGGGCCATTTGCATGGAGTGGTGCGTTCCGGAGGCTTGTAGCGGCAGGCTCAGGTGTCCTCCATGAGAACGTCCAGTGTTTCATGAGCGTCCCCATGAAAATGCTGAGCATTCCCATGGGATTGCGGGCGGGACAAGGTGTGCCGGGAGGCTGAAAATAGACATCAGCCGGCCGCCCTGTATTTTGTCCTGCTGCCTGCAAATATAAGCAGTCTCCACTGACTTATATTTGTGAGCCCAGGAGAAATCATTTGATGGTCGCATGGGTACAAGAGGATACGGCAGCACGGGAGGGGTTCGCAGCTTAGCGGGTAAACCAGAATCAGGCGCTAGATCCATTGTTTTACTTACCAATTATGTATTGGTCCACTGATCTACCAGGACCATGAAACCTTCAGTGTTTACTAGTCTTGCTCACCTAATTTAAGTAAGCAGAGTTGTGTGTGCAAATGTCATTTGCATGCTCTGGCAAATACATTAGGAAGCGGCATCAACAACAGCTCTGCTTGTTTGAAGGAGCTAGATAGGACAAGCAATGAATCACTGATAATGATTAAATGATGCATCTGCCAACAGCTGCTGTTGATTTTTATTGATTGCTTTCAAACTGGTTTTTCATCTTTGTTTTACCTTGCATAGTTGTCCTATTCGAGCATGTGTGGCCTTTCCATTGTGTTCTCCATCTATTGCATTTTCCCGAAAGAAAAAGTATACTTTATCATCTTCTGGGTTGTCATTCTCTGGAACTAGATATGCACCAATGAACCTGGGATCTAAGAAGATTAAGAACAAACTTTTCAATGTATCCATATCTCATGTAGACAGAGCCAATACGTGTTGTTAAATAACTAATTTATAACATTTCTGCTATCAATTTACATTGATCACTACGGCACACTTTGCAAGCAGAATTTTTCAAGCACATTTGTCTCTTAAGATAAGAAACACTGACATTTAATAATAACTTGCTATTTATTAAACTGATGACTTGTAAAGGCAAAAAAATGTGTTTGTATGTCCATATTAACCATTTGAGTGCCAACGTTGCTGAGATCCTCAAAATATCCACAAAAAATGCCAGTGTTGCTCACAGCGACTGTTCTTTTAGTATAAATAAATAAAAATATAGCCAAGTACCTGTCCACTCAAGTACACACTTGAAAACGAGATCATCTATGTATATAAAGAAGGGGAAATATCGATATGCACTAAACGTGTACATGTCACATCAAATCCAGCTTCCCAAGTTTGTTTTCCAACCATCCCATTATTTAATTTTTCTCCTAAAATGATTGTTTCGCTGCAGGTAAATAATGGCTACTTTATTTTTACACTGCAATATAGATATCAGTTTGAAGTATACTCCCCACCCAAATCTAACTTTCTCTGCACATGAAACATCAGCCCCACCCTCATTGCATATGGTTTTGTCCATTAGAGAGTGATTGTGCCTTTCCGAGTGAATCAGAATAACCAGAATAGTTAATTTATGGCTTAGATCAGGGGGTGGCCAAAACGGTTCTCAAATTCTTTTTTTCAAGTACCTATCTTTATGGACTATGGATATCTATTAGAAACATTGGATAAAATAAGTTGCTAAAGGGGTTGTGTCACCCTTAACCCTATTTATCTATATAACTGAAAGAATTTGTGAAAGAAACTTCTTCATGCATGACATTATTTATTTATGACAGTGAGTTGGGTACGCATATAGTACCTTTGTTAAAATAGGAATTACAGAGTGGTGTAAGTGTAAAAGAAATCTTTTTTACATCAATGAGTGGGGTATGCCCATCTTTCTTGGGAGTTTAACAGAAAACAGGTTGTTAGAAGCCAGGGTTGGTGTAGAATTGATTATAAAGAAACGATTATATGAAGGATACTCCACACGAAAGAGTGAGTTTTAGTACTCTGAGATCCATATTATAGAAATACCACACATTGTGACAGTCAGACCTGCTTGCTAGGCTGCGTGTTTTTCGCAGCCAAGCAAGCAGGTAAACACTGGCCCACTGCCACAGCAAACACCCCCCCACCCCCACTGAAGGCATCCCTGTGCAGGGATGCGAACGGATACGCATACACATCTGTTCACATGCGGCTTCACGGAGGAGAAATCATTTCATGGTTGCTTACCATCGAAGGATTTCTCCTACAGACTCAGGAGTCACTTGATAGTTGCTTGTATCAACACATATTTTGGGGGGGTCAGCATCATGTGTCCACCCCAAACAGGCAGGGGTACGCCTGTATTCACTGGAGCCCACCTAGCATTTCTATGGGCGTGCCCACCTTATTTGAAACACCGTCGGTCCACCCCAGAACACCCCCTGCCTGTCAGTAACCAGGCAAACGGCCAATGAAGGATAAACATCTCACAGACCGCATGCAAGGGGACGCCACACATACGCACAGCGTACCGTGAGCATGCACAGTCTATTGATGTTCAGATAGGCTGTGAATTTGCAGCCCTATGAATGGGTCTGAATCGGGCCCATAGACACAAAAAATGAAATTTCTACACAAATCGTATTTATTTCTGTTTTCTGTTGGTATATATGAACATGGAAGAACATTCAAGAAAGGAGTGGGGTAAGATTGCCATTCCTGTTTGAGAGGATGAGGATATAACACGCAAATAAGAGGAATGTATTGTATGATACTTTTATGTCTAGTGTCTAAAGTTTGAGCATAGTCTAAACATTGTGTATAGTTAAGGTTTGACCTTAAGATCTAACAACAGTTCATGTTTATCTATAGTACTGTAGGAATGAATGCAGCAAGTTTGAAAATGTGACAGTAATGACTACAGCTGTGCACCAGCTAGATGATTAGGAAAAAGTGGACCGCTGGTAGATTTCAAGGACTGGTTAGCCCAGCCCTGGCTTCGATTAATCGGCAAGGGAAAATAAGTAAAGAATGATCCTCGATCTCCAACAGCTCAGAGTTGGTTCATAATGTAAGAATCTTCGCAAAGCACTTATTAACCCTTCCACAAAGCAAGGAATGACATTCAAAATGTTCTCCAGTTCATTATAAAGTTTAATAATACTCTAAACAAATTTAATCTTATTCTTTTGCAGGGTACCATATTTGTCAAGAAATACCCTCTATGCAAATTCTGGCCAGACAGCCAGGTCTCATTTATTTTGTTCTTCATAAACATGGTATTCTTCATAAACATGGTATTCTTCAATAAATTTAGGATTTACTGTTCCATTGATAAAGGTACTCCAACAGAATGAACTGAACATATGACTTAAGGTCCATACACACTGGGCGATTATGCCCAGTGTGTATGGACAGTGATGACCGCTCTCACCACTGGGGGAAAAGCTGCTCAGTGCATACACACTGAGCGGCTTTCCCCTTACCTGGGGCAGTTAGCGGGGCAGACAGCTTTGTATAACTCAGCGCTATGCAAAGCCGTCCTCAAAGCCGCTCATCTGCTGGTATTATGCATCACCACTCATCGCCAGGCCATACACACTGGGCGGCTTTGAGCTGAAAGACGCTCAAACTTGCTGTTTTGAGCAGCTTTCTGCTCAAAGTTGCCTAGTGTGTATGGGCCTATATGATGATAGATAGATAGATAGATAGATAGATAGATAGATAGATAGATTGATAGATAGAACAAACCCATTACAGAGTGTGAAACCACATTATTGGACATTTTCCCTTATAATTTAACCTCACTTTTTGAAAGTTTTAAAATGTTATTGTATAAGAACAGGAAACCTGTACTTTTATATTTAAGAAGATATATCTTTAAGAAATTGTAAAAAAAAGTTCTTGAATTAAGCCTGAAGGTTATTTTAGCTATTATAATTGAGGAACCTTAATATTTCCAGAAAAGCATCCAGATATGAACTAATATAAACAAGACAGTCTCTCCACCAGGATAATATAAACCTTATTATAAAAGAAACAAAAAAAAATGCAAAATCAGTCTAGTCAAACATAAACAAAACTTATTTTGACTTCAGTTATAACATTCTTGGTTGCATTTTGTTGAGAAAAGACATTTGAATTTCTACCATAATTTTAGATTGATAGTAACGTAGTAATGAAGGTGCCAAGCATTAAATCTAAATGGATTGTAAGAAACAAGAGTCTCATTACATGTTGTTTGGCTTTGTACCTCTCACTTGGCAGCAGGTAAGCCTCTAATTTACAAATCTCCATATGTAAAGCATTTGGACACCATTTCCATTTGCTTGCAATGTAAATTTCTTGTACCCTTGACATGCTACAATAGACATTGATTGATTACGAGCTAAATCTGTTGTGGTGACCAATTTGTCTTGCACACACAATACAAACTTGTTTGTAGCTACAGGTTGGCACAAATGCAATTCAACGTGTTGTTTGTATTCATCTTTCCTGCAAAATAATGAATACAATGATGGATTTTCTTTTTCTAGAATCAGACAATCTGACTTTGTCTTGACTTTTTCTATTACACTTTTTATGACTCTGTTTGCATTGTTAAGCACTTGAGACAGGATATCTGCTATTTAAAGCATCGTGACTATAAAAAAAAGCTCAGAAAATCAATCTGTATTGTAACTCCCGCACTCATTGGTGTTTTACAATTCCCTGAAAACACATAAAAATGACTATTTGTGCCAAAATGACCAATGATTCATATCTTCAACAAATTCTACCACCTGGTTCATGCTTCATCTTAAATGAAACTTGGAATGTGTTTAACTTATTCATTTACAGGACAACTGATAATGAAGTGGACTCAAAGCTTTTTTTTAATTACTAATAATATTATTATTATTATTAATATTATTGTCAGATTATGGTCTAAGAGTCTGGGGAAACATACGTTTTGAGTCACTGATATTATGCTGGATTTTTTCCTTACAATCCAAAAGTGTATTAAACATAAAATACAAACAAATGACAGCACTTTTTTATTAGAAAATAAAAAATGATGACTAAAATTCAAAGTTCTTGCTTAAACTGGGAGCCGGAATCAGCAATGGATGAATTTGCAAAACTGCACACAAAACAGCTGTGCAAATCTATCTGTCTACTGTATATTCAAATCCAGAAGGGGGTGGTGCTTCCTTGCTGTATTTGGGATCCCAGTACTGGGATAGAGTTTGCAGACTGGGATCAACATCGTGACTTATGGTCTCGATATTTCCTATAGATGGCAGCTTACCCAGGCTGGCCAAAGCAGGGCACCTTGTAAGGCCAGCAAGTATCCAACTAAGTATGCGGACACATGCATTGCCACTCCCGAAAAAAATGTCCCTGTCACAGTACCGCCCCCCCTCCCCCGTATGCCTTTACCTGTCAGTCAGATAAAGGCAGAAGGGGGCAAAAGTGTGATCACTCAGGACCCATTCCACGCATGAGCAGAACTGGTCCTTTGCATTTTTTTCTGGAAATCGGGAAACTGCATGAACATTTGCAAAAGCACAACCATGTTGAATCAGAGCCTGTAACGAAAATCAATATTGTCATGCAGTGGAAAAAGTAAAATTAAAAGTAAAATACATAAATATTATTAGTACAAAGTAATAGCAAATTCAAATAAATGAATATTATTAGCAACAAACATACTGATGTTTGTACATGTCATTCAATATCACATACTGTAGTATGCAGACACATTAAAATTCATGCTATTATGATTTCCCAAAGTGCAACAAACAGTATAATACATATAACTCACATGTTAAAAGATTAGTAATTAAACATTAACAAAACATATGAAAAACATTAACCTGAAAATAATACAGTCCTAGAGACATTGGGGGTTGTTCAGACCTGATCTCCATAGCACTTTTTTTTTTACAAAACCATGTTGCACTGGAAGTGGGGCAAATGTAACATGTGCAAAAAGAGTTAAGGTGGCCATACATCAGGAATACCTGCTTACAATCATGATTGTGTCCAACTTTCCCTTCAACTCCCCGACAGTCCTTGGTGGTTTTTCTACACACAATGTACTCACAATCCATCATACAATCCGTCATACAATCCAGCTGCTGCATGATTTAATGACTGAAGCTTCATTTAAATAGGGGCTGGCCTACTAGGATCAAAAGGATATGAGTACCAAAAATCCAGTTTGTTTGTAATTTACAGGTTGCCAGCAAATACCAATCTGCTCACATCTGCTGTGTTATGCCATTATTAAATAGTCCTAATGCATCAATCCTCTGAAAACTGTTTTCAGAGTAGTGACAGAATTGAACAAATGGACATCCACTGCTCTCTTCAGCCATGCCCTTCTGCCGCTTGGAAACTTCTGCAGCTCCCAGTGTTTGGCCATGGGCCACCCCGAAGCTGCACCTCTCTGCTAGTAAGGGAGGGAGTGTCAAATGTCCCCGGTTGTATGAGCCATCTAATGACAGATTTAATGTGCTTAACTGCTTATCATGCAATCTGCTCCCAATCCCAACTGATCTGACATGCTGATCAGATCAGAGGACCAATCCACCAACCCCCCCGGTCGATATTGCACGATTGCGTGCACACGATGTGCACACAATCGGCATAAAATCCATCATACAATCCCTCAAGATTGTATGATTGGGTACAATGTCTTTCAGGTGTATGGGGGCCTTTAGGTTCAGGTGAGTTATTTTGTTTCTGTGCAGAGTAAATACTGGCTGCTTTATTTCAACACTGTAAATTAGATTACAGTTTCAACACACCCCACCCAAATCTAACTCTCTTTGCACATTTTACATTTGCACATTTTACATTTGCCACACCTGCAGTTCAACATGGTTTTGCCCATTTATAAGCAAGATTTGGGTTTTACGATCAACTCTGAATCAGGCCCATAGTGCGTACACATTAGCCGTTATGCATGGAAATATTGTTAATGATGCATGCTCTGTACCTGCAGACAAATAGTAGACCATCAACTACTTAACTTAACTTGCTCAGCAAGCCACACACAAACACACTCACACAAGCACACACACACACACTGGGTAAGCGGCATTATTCATATTGGAAAGTTTCTGAGGTGAGCTGCATATTGTGCAAGTGGCTGGCACTCTCATTTTCAATAGAATTGAAGCTGGGGTGACACTCCTCAGAGTGTGTTTTTGCATGTGTGAGAGAAACAGATGTAGTTTCACTCGCTGCCAACAGACGGCAGTGTTTCAGAGACACACAATCAGACACTAGACAATACAATATATATATATATATATATATATATATATATATATATATATATATATATATATATGATATATTGCATCAATATGCTCATAAAAAAAACACAGCACTCCAGGTTTTTCTTAATTGGATGCCATAAGTACAATTGAATTCAATATCTGCTTCATATATGTCCTCAACCTAAGTTCATGACCAGCCGCCAACATATTGTATATTCTCCATGAAACTTTGTTATCATTCCTGATACTATTGACTCAGTTTCCTACATATTACTATTCAGTGTTTTAGAAGTTTGACAACCAAATCTCAAGATCTCACGTCCCCATTACTTAGTGACCAAAGCTCCCCCCCCCCCAGTGTGGAGACTGTGACAAGCTCTTTGACAGCTGCTGCTGCAGTTTCCCACGCTGTTCTACCAGAAGGAGGGAAGGTTGGAAATTAGAGAGTGGATGGAAACAATTGGTAGAATAAAGTGACAGGATAAGCGAGGATCAGAGTTGTCAAGTGTCACTTCTGTAGATAGCCAACAAGCTTCGAAAATAGCAAAACTCATTTTTAAAAATAGCCCAAGGACAAACAATATTTAAAAAACCCAACAAAAATCAGATCCATGTGTATTTACATTTAGTATATGGTGTGTATATGGCTGGGACATGCTACTAGAATAAGGACAGACTATTGTGTGTACACAAATATTTAAAAGAGAAACATAAATAAGTCAATGGTTTTTTTGAGAGTAGCCCAATTTGAATAGAACTCCAACCTAGAAACCTAAGACATTGCCCCTTTCATCTGACCTCATAGCATTTTCCTTTCATCTTAGACATAGTTCTGACACTGCTTCTGCAATACATCTTTTGCTATTCATATCTTAATTTTCTTATTTATATTTATGGAAATGCTAGCTTTGAAAAATTATATATATGTATATATATTTTAGAGATGTGCAGGTTCTGATTTACTGTGATTTCAAAGCAGGATCTTATTGGCTATCCCAAATCACATGACAGTTGTTGACAATTGATAGCCAATAAGATCCTGCTTTGAAATCAGAGTAAATCAGAGCCTGCACATTTCTAATATATTTTTGTCCCATTGCTTTAAACAACAGTCAAATCCACATTTTCTATCAAATATTTTGCCTCTTACAACTGTTTTGTGTTATTTAGTTTTCAGTCATTATGCACTATGGACAGTAAAGGAAATTAGTAGAATACACTGGAGGCAGATGGCATATCTGAAATATAAGAGTTGGAAGTGCAACCCTTTATCACAATATTTAAATAAGTTTGTGTACTGCATGCATTTTCTCCGCATGCAAAATAATACATTGTGTGCCCCGCATAGAAATGTGGTTTGTCCAGGCACAATTTCATTTTTATCAGTTTAATACATAGAAAATGCATCATACTGTATGTAGCACATTACAAATAAGTATTACTGTCCAATAAGATAGTATTACTGCATAAGTGAATTTGAAGTTAAAGCTAAAATATTCTGCTGAGAAACACTAAGGGGTGTATTCAATTGAAGACAATACCAATTCAATTTGCGTCTAAATTTGACTGGTGGATTTGAACCAAATCTGACTGGTGGATTTGGCTGCTGCTGCTGTTTACCCAGTTCCTGCACAGGGACTGGGTGAGCAGCAGCAGCGGGAGAACAGTGCCGGGGGAGCAGCAGCAGCAACACCACCGTTGCTGCTGCTCACTTGGCGCCGTAATCTTAGTCATAGGGGGATATTCAATGTGCTAAGGGCGAGCTACTGTATGATGGCGAGCAGTGCCAATAGCTCTCCATCATAGCTCGCCCTCTGTATTCAGCCCACCCCCCCTTCACTCACCATTTCCACCTTGCTGGTTCTTTTCAGTGAGGTGGAAATGGCTAGTGCGACCATCAAACTGGCGGGGCTCGCCACAAAATGCAGCAGGCTTGCCACAAAATGCAGCAGGCTCACTGCTTCGCCGTTTAAGGGAAGAGGGCGGTGAGGATTTCCCCGGGACATTGAATACAGCAAGCGGCTGGTGAGGGGGTTTGATGGCGAGGATGGCTTGTTTTCGACAATCCTTGACGAAAACAAGCCATCCTCGCTGCACAAATCCCCTCGCTGGCGCCATTGAATACCGCCCATATCTTCAACCTGCTCAGAGTGGCCACACATTCACATTTTGATTATATGATCACAATCTGTTATTGTATAGTCTTCCCTCTCCATTTATACCACAACCAATCCCCTTGTATTCTTTCACTCCCCTAAAAGATTATTTGGTCTCCACTACAAACCTCATTACATCTACACAAGGTAACATAACTATACTTTAATAACATTTCTCCTGTCTCAAAATGTATGCCCCATGTCACATTTCCCATTACCCAATTTATTTCCCCTTACACCTTCCCATCTGCCTTTAATGATAATGAAACCATCATTAAAACATCTCTATATACCTTTTAAACCTCTGCAGCTCTCATCCAGTCTCCCCATTCTCTTTACCATCTAATATACTGTACATGAAAAACATGTTCATTTGGAATTGTGAACCTTCTTTACTTGTCTACAATTTGGTTTGTATAGTTATTGATGAACACAAACATCAATTATTAGATTGCAATTTATTTTCTACATCCAAGTTTCACTACTTATCCTATATCTATTTACAGCCTAAAGTAAAGCCACATAGTTGTCTGCTACTCCACAACTCTTCACACTCTGGCCAATGTCAAAAATGTAGCGCCCATTTTCAGGAATGCAGATTTGTCTTTTCAAATGAATGGGATCTGCAAACACGAATCCCGGACGGTTTCCTGGCGAGAATGGCCGGTATTGAATAGTGAATACATTGAATTCCCTCCTAAATTTGTTTGCTACCGTTAAACTAATCACTCGAGTCATTGTCACTCAAACCACCTTCTATTGTTTAGTTATACTGCATAAACAAATTATTGTAAAGGGTTTTGTGGTAAAATATATATTTATTATTCAGATATTCCACTTTAGCTCCAAATTTTGTTATTTACTTCTCCTAAGTATCTAAAAAATAAGTTGTATATGGTCAAACACACATAATTACATTTATTAATGCAATCATGGTTAGAATAGACAAAACTAATGTGCCCAAGGGACCAAAGGAAGCCTATTTGGTGTGAAAGAGAAAGCATGTTAATTTAGATAGTATCGGATTTTGTGATAATAAGCTAGCAAAAGGCAGAAAAGGAATAAAATATGCAGTGATAAATATTAACTCTTGTATGTTTGTGTGTAGCGTGTTGCTTTTACTTGTTATTAACACTCTGTTATCTATTCACTTCTTATGTAGCTATCAAATAAATATCATAGCCTTTATATGTAGAAAATATATGAGCTAGTATCAATCCAAAACATTTCACTCCAGTTTCTGATGAGGTGACTAATGGCTGAATGTCTCTCTTTAGCACCTTTTTGTAATCACTTAATGAATGTAGAGCTAATCTGCATATCATGTGGGGCTCCATTTGCAGTTGTATTGTATACACAGACTGTAGTAAGAATCAAGTGGGACGGCCTGACTCAGTGGACCATAGGGCTCTCTGTCTCCTTGTTACTATAGTTATTTCACACTTAACCTTCACTATTGCTTCTCCATGGAGGGATCATTTTCTTCAATTTGTCTTTAGCAGATTGGAAAAACAGCACTCAAATGCCGCAATGGGCTTTTGTATAGAACACACTAATCCAATTGTTTTTCCATTCTACAAACTTTAGGTCAACAATCAGGCTGCCGCCAAAAACTAATTAATTTGCAAATGGGCCTTATTTTCACAGAAGGAGAACCTCACAAAGTTATGTCAGTTAAACCAGTCACACCATAGTGACATGCATTGTCATGACATCCTCCTTCTTCTGATAAGTCTCTTAACTTCCCCCCTGCACATGAACTCAAATTACCCAGTTAACAGTAAATCTTTATTGAACACCCGCTGAAAGTTCAATGTTACGGTCTGAATGAAGGCAATTCAACAAGTTGGTGAGAATCATGTCTAGCGAGTATTTGATACATTTCAAGTTAAAAATATGAGATTTATTTGCATTAAAATAAACCTTTTCAATATTAATCAGTTTCCTGCATAATAAAAAGTTGAATATATAAAATATAATAATAATACAAGAGGCAGCAAAGCATATTGGTAAACAGAACTGTCCAAAAATACACTGACTCCATGAACTCTATAATTGACTGATAAACATATTATTGACTGGTATCT
Source organism: Crinia signifera (assembly GCF_055691185.1). Taxonomy (NCBI): domain Eukaryota; kingdom Metazoa; phylum Chordata; class Amphibia; order Anura; family Myobatrachidae; genus Crinia; species Crinia signifera. The sequence continues at coordinate 179,095,400 of NC_139220.1, forward strand.
CAATTTAACTAGCTTACAAAATCAAGTAGTGATTCATGTTTTAGAATGTGAAACTGAGAAGGCGGATGGGCATACACGGGTTATTACACAGTGAATCAACCCTATGCTCTCTTAAATAAATAATATGTTTAAGAACAAGTAGACATTTTACACTTCAAAATGCCTACATCGTGCCTTAGTTGAAAATACTACATGTATGATTCATTTGTAGATGGATAACTGCTCAAAAAAAGATCCTTCTATTTTAGTACCTCAATAATGAAGACTATAAATCTCTAAACACAAAAATGGTCTCAGCAAAGATTGTCTTTATAAAAAATAACTAGCACTGAAAATCACTGCATATACCTTAATCAGAAAACCAGGACAAAGAATGACACATCTCTGACACACATCTGTCCCTTTCTTCTGATAACTTATGCATTTCTGCATCTCCATACTATTTAACACAATGGTGTGGCCTTTGAATGCTGACTTTTTAAGTATAACATTAGCATATATGGGGTGTACACATGGGCCAACCCGGCGACCGTCGTTACTGATTCAATATCGATGGCCACTTGGACCCGGCATTGGCCAAAAGGGAGGAAGGGATGGCGGGAGGATGGTGCGCAGAGGCAGGGAAAGGGGATGCTGCTTTGAGCAGCATTGCACTGCTTACAATCTAACAGATCGAAGCTTAAATAGACTTGCCTGCCATCGAATGCAGCTAACACGGTGCAATTCAGGGTCTCTTTCGATTTGATTTGAACTATATAGTCCAAATCTAATTGAAAATTACCCTGAATCGCACCATGAGTTCACAGAAACAGGGCTGCCACCAGGGGGGGGGGGGAATGGGCACTCTGACAGAGGGGACTGCTCTGTTCCCGTAGCCCGCACGGCCATGAGCACCCCCCTCCCCTTCACAACACAGCAGTCCCTGCTGCCCCATGACAGTTCGTCTTGCTTGAGCTTGCCGCACCATGTTAGCCCCCTGGCTGGAGCCTCCATGGGCGGCAGGCCAGCCGGAAGCCGGAGCCCCCACCGTGCAACGTGAATGACGTCAAGCCGCACACGCCATATCAGTGTGAGGTGCCGGCACCTCAGGAGCAGCAAGGGGCAGCATGTGGTCGTCCCCCTCCTACCTGCGTGAAAGGTACAGCAACTCAAGTTATTAAATAGACACCAGGGACTGGGAGAGGGCTCAGGGCATCTCTCGTCTGCTGCTGCTGTGTGCAGCCTGCAGGCTCAAGCAGCATGGCTGCTATAAATATTAAGTGACAAAAAAACTTTATTTACAGTATTTAACCCTCACAATATTTTTTTTTTCAGGTAGTCACTTAATATTTGTCACAGGATTGCTGCTTGAGCCTGGCTAAAATATTTTTTGTAACAATAAGGGGGGCTGTCTATTTTGGCAGTCCTGGGCCCCACAATTTCTGATGGCAGCCATGCACAGCAATAGTCTAGCGGATGGCAAAAGAATAATATGCTAGAAGTACCAACAAACTAAGGATAGTTGTTGGTCTTATAAAGGAAAAGAAAATGCAGGATTACTACTAAGATGTACTACTAACAATAATTAAAGCTCATTGCTTACTATAAGTGTTAATTGTTAATTGGTTGTCAATCATGTAAGATCTTCTCCACAAAAAAATATAAGACAAAAGTAAATTGTAAAATAAACTGAAATAATGAATCTCAACTACAAACATTGGGCCTTATTCTAGTTCACTCTTTCTGACAAAATCCTTCTTAGATGGACAAAACCATGTGCATTGCAGGGGGCAGATGTAACTTGTGCAGAGAGAATTCAATTTTGGTGGGGTTTTACTTCAAAGTGAGATCTATACTGCAGTGTAAAAATAAAGCAGCCAGTATTTTCCCTGCACAGAAACAAAATAACTCACACAAATCTAATTCTCTCACATTTTACTTCTGCCCCCCTGCAGTGCACATGGTTTTGTCCATATAAGAAGGATTTTGTCAGAAAGAGTGAACTAGAATAAGGCCCATAATGCACTATTTAATTATCCTTTATTCAGGGTATACTGGTGTGTGGAGAATAGTAGTGTTATTTGTGATACAATCGAATGTCAATAATTTTGGAATTATACACAAATGCAGTTTTAACATAAAACAGACACAAAGCTGCTGTAGCATTTATTACTATTTATAGCGAAAACCACCCATTTATTATTAAATAAAACCTTAGTTGCATTCTAGCTAAAGTTGTATAAATAGTTGTCAGTAAGGAGATAAATAATATCAATCATAATTTAACACTGTAATAAATTATGAACATTTCACAACAGGAAATATATGTTATTTTATTTTTTGCATATTTTGAGAATAAACTGGATTTAACAGATTAACTATTCTCCATGGTTTAGTCCAGAATTTACTGTGTAAGTGTTTCCACATCTACTTTGTTTTATAATAGGTGTTCTGCTTACCATTTAACCATCTGGAATCATGCTGCTCAGTTCTAATTGGATGATGATTTCCAAGCGTGCGGAAAATGGCAAAATCTCTTCCCATAAAATCTGCTGCAGTTCCAGAATATAGCTCTCCATCTGTGAAAGGAAATGCAGTGAATATCAACAAATTGTATGTTTTGAACTAGCCAATTCATATATACAGCCATACGCACAAGATGATGTCCTTTGAATGAAAATTGAGAATTCTGTACTGGTTTTGCAAAGCAGCATATGTCGTTACACGCCAGAGATGTTTATATAAAAATTATTAGACGTGGAACTGTGAGATCCTCAGATTTGTGACCACCCTGGTTCAATATCTGAGTGCCAGTTCAAATTAGAGGATCACTTAACTCAAGACAAACATTAGCTGATACATATATAATATGTAAAATAAGCAACGCTAGGGATACCAATAAGATACATATTTTGTACAAAAAAAGACAAACATTGGGGATGCTTTGTCAGGTCTGTGGTGCACCAAAAGGGCATTCTGCATTATTTGAGGATAGGAACATGTTGATACATCTTTAAATAAAGAGTACTAAACTTTATGTCATCAAGTTGGCATACAGTATATTAACAGTTGGCATGAACTTTGACCCCTCCCATCAATGCCAGTAACATTATTGTTGGATATAAATCACGTGCAGTAGATGGGAACTAGCTGCTACCGTAATGTTACTACTAGTGATCTTTGGTATAGTATACTCGTATACACATCAACAGTCTCTAAACACTTTTGTTATGTTCCATACTTACTCCCCACATATCACCTGATGAAGAGAATATGGAAACTCCTAAAATGACCCAATAACCTAATCAAAGAGTGTTTGTGTGTGTTTTGGGTGGATAGGGGTTACTGGAGGGATAAAGATGGACATCTAGCCTAAACTTTGTTTAATATTTTACTATATTTTAAGCATGTTTTCTGTTTAGATTGTGTTGGATAAAAATGCCTCCTTGGTACCTGACATGCCCATGAAGTGTCTGCCATCCCCACCTATGTCTTACCACTGCAGGTGGCGGTGGCGGATTCGGCATGAAAAGCCAGCGGTCGGGATTCCGGCGTTCAAAATCCTGACGCCGGAATCCCGAACGCCGAAATCCCGACAAGGGGGCTACGTGGATCGCCTCCCCTTGCGGGCTCGCTGCGCTCACCACGGGAACACCCACGGGGGGAGAAGATGTCAGGATTTCGGCGTTCGGGATTCTGGCGTCGGGATTTTGAACACCGGGATCCCGACCGCCGGGATTTAAACTGCATCCCGGCGGTGGCAGCTTTTGCATCTCAGCCTGCTAAGTTGGTGCTTAGCTGTGATTTCATAGAAATCCACCACACATATCAAGGTCATCGAAGAGCACAAGAGAACAAAGTTCACATGTAGAAAAATTGTCATGCTTCTCCATCATGTCAGCAGGATGGCAAAACAATGTGTAAGCACAACTGGGGCACTGAAAACACTGGATGAATGCTATTATGTAATTTATCAATGGGAAAAAGTGTACAGTGATGATAACCCCTTGTTTTGGGGTTTATTTTGATTCTACAAATGTATTAAAAGGCAGAGAGTGGGTTTATCAAAGATTTCTCCAGTGGTGCCTTCTGATTCCTGGCTATGGCCTCAGTGTTGGCAAAAGCATTATAAGCACTTACTAAGCAATACAAAGCTGAGCTTTTCAAATTTGCCTACTAGAGGATGGAACTATGGATACTTACCAGTCCCATGGATGGATAAACAACATGTATGCAACATTGGGTAAGAATGAGATTTTTTTGTTTTGCAAGATCTTGCACATGAGCAGCATAGCAAACTGGGTCATTCCATATCGGAGTAGCATCGGATGTGATAATGGTATGACAGAAGAAGCCAGAGAGGTAAGCTACCATATTACGGGGGGTATTCAATGTCAGGGGCATGGCTGTCGAGCAAGCTCGACAGCCATGCCCCTGTCTCGTTTTCGCTTTGCTCGACTTGAGCTCAGCGGCCGGGATTCAATGTCCCGGCAGCCGAGCGGCGAGAAAGGGGCGTGGCCGCGAGCTGAGGGCGGAAATGGACGAGCTCCGGCCGGGAGCTAGGCTATTTCCGGCTTTTCTCGGCAGAACGAGCCCGACAGCTTGTGATGTCGGGCTCGTTCTGCCGAGAACCCCTGTTCAATGCTGTCGGGGAAGACAGCATTGAATAGGGCCCTGCAGCCATCTCCCCCTGTTGGGAGATGGCTGCGGGAGCACGACCAACATTGAATGCCCCCCTATGTCTCCGTAGACTCCCTGTGTAATACATTAGAGTGCTAAACTTGCTCTGTTTGTACCTAAGTTCCCCCCCACTCTTTGTGCTATTCTATGCATAGAATTATTGAGTTACATTGTGCTTGATCCTGTGGAACTGAGACATTCTGGGGGAAATTTAGGAAAACTCTGCTAAGGGATCAATGTACTAACATGCCTTTTTATTCAGCGCTCAGATAATGAATGCATTTCCAATTTTGCAGTGACGCATTGGGGGAAATTTACTAAAGGAAATTTGGAAAAAAAATAGGTGTATTTGTATCCAGAAATACACTCATTTTTGACATTTACTATCCCGAAAATATGGCAATTCGTATTCATATTGATGTGCTATCAATACGAATACGAATTGCCGTATTTTCGGGATAGTAAATGTCAAAAATAAGTGTATTTCTGGATACAAAGACACCCATTTTTTACAAATTTCCTTTAGTAAATTTCCCCCAGTGCGTCACTGCAAAATTGGAAATGCATTTATTATCTGAGCGCTGAATAAAAAGGCATGTTAGTACATTGATCCCTTAGCAGAGTTTCCTAAACTCCATTACAGTTCAGGTATTAAGGATAGCCATGCTTGAGTCTAGATGGTTGAATTAATTTGACTGAGATACTAATTAAATAACCTTTGCTGAAGCATTGATATCCTGTAAACCTGGACTGTTATTGCAGAGTTTGTGAAACGTTGCCTTATGTATTAGGAAACCCTTTATCATTGGTATCCCAGAGAGACACCAAGGTAGACATAATGGTAGCACACAAATTACAATATTGATGCAATTATTTATTTACAGAAATTACATTATTGCATGCATCCTTTGTCTTAGTCTGTAATAATAACACACTGCACATTAAGGGCATTTGATTGGTTGATTAGGATCTTAATAGTATGCCTTGATATTTTAATCATACAAAAACTAAATAAATAACCACTTCAAATATTAGTACAATACATGATCTGGCTGCTGAGCACAAGGTACATAATTAAAGTGCACTGGCACTGCATTCCTATTAACAATGTGTGTGTGGGGGCTACAACGTGATGTCCACAAATACAGCCTTGCCAGTGCAACTTTAAGAAAAAACGTAAATACAACTTTAAGTATTGAAGGTACTTTGATGTTTTGCTCAACCTTTATATAACCTTATCCCTGTTTTGTTATCACTTACTCCACAGGCGCCTGAAGAAAAAAGAATAGAAAAAAAAAGAAAAGAAAAATCGATGGAACTTAATACAAAGGATCAGTACACCTTCCCATTCTCACTGCATGTGTAAGGTCAGTTAGAAAGGTTCAGAAACAACAGATAGAGATCGAAACCAGGTGTTCTAACTTTTACACAATATTAACTATATAACACAGTGAATGCAATATTATTGCAATCAACTGAGGCATCATTAAATTACTTACAAGAGAGAAGTAAATGAATTGCAATTAAGGGTGTTTCGTAATCAGAGAAAAAAGTTTTCTTTAACGAAAAGTTCTTAAAACTAATTTAACATTGTAAAAGTCATAAAAATGTGGTGTCAGCACTACAAATGATTCTCAAAACAGATGCTTCAATAAAAGCATCAATTTACTGCTGCTATTCTATGAAGATAGATCGTAGGTTTAATATATGATTGTAGTATATGACTGGTTGGACCAATTCATAAACAACAACCAGCTGTGGAATACGCAAGCTCATCAGTTCTCACCGGTGTTGTACACAATATTATACTGTAGCTGTTTACCATGAGAATGGATGATGTAAAATGGATTAAAAAAAAAACACAAAAATATAGCATACAGTAAAGTATTTCCTCCCATATACAAAATCATACTTGCCTACTCTTCCAGAGTTACCGGGAAGCTTCCAAAAATTGTGTGGCACTCCCAGTCCCATGGCAAAGTAGGCAATTCAGGAAATGGGTGGGTTGATGGTACAATCTGCGATAAATTTCATCATCATAGCCCCACCCCCGCTTTACAATGAAAGGCTTGTCCCAGAGAGGAGACTTATAAAGTAGTAAAGTATGTTCTAAGGCTAATAGGACGGGTATCTGGGCGACAAAAGATGCACAGAGAACTATATAGAATACATCCCCACAGAGCACTACCAAATACAAACACATGTGTTACATGTTACAGATCTTTATATACAGATATGACCATGCTCTGCTCATCTGATCAGTAAGTATTCGCAATCACCTAACCAAAACTCCCAACCCAGTACTTACCATCAAGATTTTTACCATTAGGATGTCCCTGTATGCATTTGGACCAACAGGATTATGACTGCAGTAATATTAACACTACATCCCTTCTCTGCGCTGTGCCCAGCACAAAGGTAGTTATTGGTGCAATTATTAGTGTGCAAACAGATACACATTTTCATCAGCAACACTATGTGCTCCTTTCCTGGGGATAAGTGACAGGTGGCAATGTTGTATACAGTATTCAGCTCTTACAGTCTATGAAGACTGTGCACTGAGGATCATCGGAAGACCAGACTGCAACAACTGATGGTATAGAAACATTAAGAGATAATACTATATATATATATATATATATATATATATATATATATATATATATATATAGTCTCATATGCATACGCGTCCTAGTCACTCGGGGGGTGCGGGCAGTGACTGGAGAGTGGCAGGGAGAGGTGGGGAGCTCCGTCGGAAAAGAACACGCTAGTGTCTCCTACGTGCGTGTCCCCTACCGGCAGCTGGAGGGGGCTGGCGGTTGGCAATTCTATCACCAGTTGCCGGCAAAAAGAGTGGCACACTAACAAATAAAAAAACATTAAATAAGTTTTTTTGCCGAACATTATTACATTGCATCAAAGGAGTTTTCTTTTACTTTTTTGTTTGTCTACCCACTAACATGCTGGATTTTAAACAGCATGTTTTTTTGTGTGCAAGTGGCACACTACCAGTAATATAGTCAACTACACTGTGCTTCCAGAATACTGTACTTTCTTGGAGCAATCTTAGCTTCGATATACAGCATAATATTATAATCTATTTGTTTCTAGGGCACTGTAAGAAGTCCACAAGGTGTATCTTTTTTTCTGTACATAATTCAACTAAAACATTTGACTTTCTGTTTCAAAGAAATGTAAGCACATCATGTCATTTGCTGCTGTAAATATATTTTCCTGTTTTGGGGTACAGTACTTATTGGACAGCATTGTCATAAAAGGGTTGCAGTGCAGCATGTGCTGTTCATGCCTCCTAAACTTGTGATGTCATGACATCATGCTTAGTGGCCAGGCCTGCCAGCTCTAGGAAATAGAGCACTACCTGAAGCATATTTAAGATGCTCCTGGGAGATCCACAGGAGTCATGGGGCTTTTCAGTACAGGTCGAGTATCCCGTATCCGAATATCCGTTATCCGAATTATTCCGAAATACGGACATTCCAGAAAGTGAAAAAAATTTTTTTTTTGCTAAAAACTCACTGGGGACATATGAAACAGCATCACTGGGGACATGATATGTAACTGGCACTATATATGTGCAAGACAATGATTGCTTGGCATTCAAATTCAATATCTGAGATATACACAAATTTTGTTTCACGTTTTGAAACCTTGTTTTTTGAACAATTAAAATATGTTTGTGTGTATTTTATGTGGTAATAAAATATATTTGTGTGTATATTATGTGTTTATACAGCATAAATGCAAGATACTTCAAAATACATCATTGAAATATTAAAATATTTCGAAATACGGAATAATCCGTTATCCAAAATTCTCCTGGTCCCGAGCATTTTGGATACGGGATACTCAACCTGTACCACTATTAGCTGCAGGTGACATTCCAGGCTCCCTGCAGGGTACATGCAAGAGCCATGAGGCAGTGATGGTGCTCCTCCTAGGACCTTGCGCGCTCTGCCACAGTACTGTTTGCACACCCCTAATTATGTCATGTTGTGCAGGGTTTACATCAGACATTGGGCCTAATATAGATTTGATAGCAGGGTAGATTTTGTTTGCAAATAGACAAAACCATGTGCTTTGCAGGTTAGATTTGGTTTATTTTGTTTCTGTGCAGGGTAAATATTGGCTGCTTTATATTTACACTGCAATTTAGATTTCAGTGTCAACAAACCCCACCCAAATCTAACTCTCTCTGCTCATGTTACATTTGCCCTGCCTACAGTACACATGGGCCCTGATTCACTAAGGCTCGCTAAGCATCAAAGATTTGCTGTTTAGCAAGTCCTCTAACGGTGCCTGGTGAGCGAATGCGCACCCCCCCTCCACCGCCAAGCGAACATCCCAGCCGCAGTGAAAATGGATGTTTAGTGTAAACATTCCGGGAAGGTATCAGCCCACCCGCATAACCATGGGAACGCCCAGCATTTTTATGGGGATGCCCATGCACCATCCCCCTGACTGCCTCTATCCCACCCCACCCCCCCTTGTGAATGAGACTGTGCAAGAATATGCCCTGTGATCAGGTCTGAATTAGGTGCATAACTTATGGGGCCTTCACACAGGGCTGCACATTGCCCTACACACGGAGGGATGTTGGGTCTTTTTCTAAGTGATCTAGTTAGATCACTTCAAAAATGGTCTGAAATTGCCCAGTGTGTAGGCCCATTAGAAGGGTGGTACATCCCTATCTTCCATGTCTCAGTTGAACCAGTTGAACAATAAAACAAAACATGTCCTTGATTTCTAAAACAAACCATATGCCTTTGTCTGAGGCTTATTTAGCATTAAGCCATATGGAATTGTTGATGGCACAGACAGTGATCTGTTTAGGTTGTAATTCCACTATCTTCTGTATCTAGTATGAAAGGGCAGTGTCTCTCATATTCATCATAGAGAGTATCATCTGGTGGGCAAAATAATGTACAGATGGGGCAGGTCCCATCTTGGCAGGGGATGGCGATCGCGACCCAGCCGCCAGCGCCATCTGCATAGCGAGAAGGGGACGCGCCCACACGAGAGGTGCGCGCGTCGCGCTTCCAGCGCTTCCCCCGGGTCAATGCCGGATTGTCGGCGGTAACCCGGGGTCCCCGCCGCCTGCCCGCACCCCCCCTAACCCTGTCCGTCTCCCTGATGCGGAGACGGACAGGGTTCCTGTCGCCTCGCCGACAGAGATTGAGACGCGCGTGCGCGTGAGACACACGCGCGTCTTAGTCAGATGGTGAGGCAAGCCGCTGGCGGATTGCCAGCGGTGACGTTCTGGCGATTCGCCAGCAAGGAAGAGGCCTGCCCCATCTGTATGCAGGGAGAGACTAGATAAGCCAAGTAGTTCTTATCTGCCATGTGTAACAGAATTTAGATGTCCTTTAACCCTTTGAGTGCCAAGTGAATTTGTCAATAGGTGTGAAAATTGCCAAGCAAAATTTTTATTCATCATCATTTTTACACAACATTTTTTATTTGAATTTATATAACAAATACGAGCGATGCTGGCATTTTTAGCGGATATTTTGAACATCTTGCACTCAAAGGGTTAAAAGAGCAACTAGAATAAATAATGTTATGAAATTAGTTTAAAAAACATTTGTCATACAGTATGTGTACTGTAACTAACTTCTTTAGTAATATAAATGTTAAGGGTGAAAATGTTAAACATTTATTTACCAAACTTATTTTAAATTAACTTTTGTTTCAAATACAAAGCTGGTAGTTGACTCAAATGATCCTTGCAGGAAACCAGTCTGTGGTTATTAACTGTGAAATATTCACAAGAAATGATTGCCATTTCAAGCAGGAAGGTCAACAATCAGCTTCAAGGAAACCGTCTGCGGAATGAGTGAATTACTAAACCAAATGTAACCAGAGAACAGATGTATTCTCACTTACACATAAAATTAGATACATTGTATTTGACCAATAATAGCTACATAGACAAGTGGAATTGATACTGTTCAATGAAACTATAACAGACAATTATTAAAACACATGTACTTATGCAATTATGAAAAAGAGATGAGCATGACTGCACAACCTCACTTTGCAGGATGATTACTCGCAATACAGTAGTTTAAAATCCTGGAAATCAACTTTGTGTTCCAGCACATATGTTGTTCAGATCAAGGTTTCTATCATTTGCATTTTGGGAACTTTAAAAATGTTGTATGGATTTCTGTTAGAAATTCTGTTTCCTGATGATCTAATGCAGCCATTCCCAACCTTTTTTTCTCTCCCGTACCCCTTGATTAGGCTTTTCCTTTATGAATAACCCCTCCTCTCAATTTGAAATATCCACAGTACTTACGAGTGGACTGGAAGTGAGGAGTATGCTTATCTTATGTGTGTCCTTATATTACGGAGCAGAGGAGTAGTAATGTGTGGTCAGGAATCAGGTCCCTTTGTGCCTGGCTGCTTGCTGCAGTGCCGTCTTTCCCATTGGGTACGATGGGCAGTTGCCCGGGGGCCCTAGGACCTAGGGGCCCCCGGCCCAGCCCAATGGGAAAGATGGTGGCCGGGGTCCGGGAATCCGCTCACCCTCGCTGGGGGATCCGGGCAGGGGGATCAGGGCGGTGGCGGTAGCTAGAAGCCTGATTCGGCGAAGCTCTATTTGCCGGCGGGGCGGGAAGCGCTGTTGCATTTGAATAGACTGGCCGGACGCTGATTGGCTGAATTCAGAAAATCAGCATCCGGCCAGTCTTTGAAAAGGCACCAGCGCTTTCCTCCCCGCCGGCAAATAGCGCTTCACCTCCTAGCTAGCAGTGAATTTAATTTCGGGGGTCCGTGTGCCGGGGTTCTGATCACCCTCACTGGGTGATCCGGCAGGGGGATCAGGGCATCGGTGGCGGTAGCTAGGAGCCCGAAGCGGCGAAGCGCTATTTGCCGGCAGGGGGGGGGGAGAAGCGCTGCTGCATTTAAAATGACTGGCTGAATGCTGATTGGCTGAATTCAGCCAATCAGCATCCGGCCAGTCTTTTCAAATTCAACAGCGCTTCCCACCCCCACGACAAATAGTGCTTCGCCGCTTCGGGCTCCTAGCTACCGCCACCGCCGCCCTGATCCCCTTCCCCAGCGAGGATGGTCGGATCCCCGCCACCTGGCCACCATCTTTCCCATTAGCGCTATTTGCCGGTGGGGCGGGAAGCGCTGCTGCATTTGAAAAGACTGGCCGAACGCTGATTGGCTGAATTCAGCCAATCAGCGTCTGGCCAGTCTTTTCAAATGCAACAGCGCTTCCCGCCCCGCCAGTTAATAGCGCTTTGCCACTTCAGGGCAGGCTCCTAGCTACCGCCGCTGCCCTGATCCCGCTGCCCGGATCCCCCAGCGAAGATGATCGGATCCCCGGCCGCCGGAAGCTGACTGGCTGCCGCACGGAGCCAGAGAGGTGAGGGTTGGGGAGGTGACTGTGGGCTCCTGGGCAAACTAATTTGGGGGGGGGGGGGTCCAGTGAACTAGGTTGCCCAGGGGCCCTTCCTAATGTTAAGACAGCCCTGGCTTGCTGTGTACTGTCTCTGGGGTTATCGCTAACGCCTGTAGGATTAATGCCACTGCTTCCTCCACCCATGTTAGCATAGGGCAGATGAACGCTGATGTCTGAGGGCAGCGCAGGTAGCTCCTAGTGGATTTCCAGTTGGGTAAAAGCAATAGGAGACTCTGATGATGCTGCAGACGGAACCGGAAGTGATGCAACTTGGACACATCTTCCACCATCGGGAAACTTCTTCCTCACCGTACACCATTGCCAATATTATTTTCAAGTACCCCAAACTGATCTGTAGTGTACCCCCAGGTGTACAAGTACCCCAGGTTGGAAAACACTGATCTATTGACTAAATGTAGGGATTGGTGAAGCATATAGTACAATATATATTTTGTTCTAGTAAGCTTTTTTATAATTATTTGTGTAAATGTGTCCCATCTAGCTTCTGATCTCATTCAGGGTTTATAATATTGCGTAGAATGAGAGAAAACTTTGCATGGTTTGAGCCATCTTCTACTCATAGATAAAATGCTATGTTGATTTGTGGGAAGGGCTGGTTTACATGATTAGAGGGGAATGCTGGAGGTTTCTCTCCTGAGCAAAATAATCAGCTTTGGACAGCTATCTTTCATGTGATATTGTTAATGTAGTGGTGTACAAATGCCAGTTTCCTCTATGTGTGGCAGCACTGGTAGGACCTATATTTTCTTTAGTAAAGTAATCTGGACATTGAGCTGGATCTGCTATCAAATCCAATTTTCATCACAGCTGTCCCATTGGAATTGATAAATTTGCACTTGCTGAGCAAATTTTTATGTATGATGTAATGTGAGACACTTATAAGTCTTTTTTTTAAGAAACTGGTTAACCCTTTGCAGTCAAAATTTTTTTTCAATTCAAACATTCTGCTTTATATGTTTAAATTAATTGTAATTATTTATTTTATTATTCAAAAATGATCTACATTTAATGTTGAACGATGTTAATGTTCTTATTTTGAAGTGGCTCACGATTGGATCTGCTACTAGCACTAGGGCTGTTGAGCCTGACTGGATGTTAGATCTGAAAGGGTTAACATATACACACTGAAATAATACACTTGCTAAATAAAACAATGTATCATATTGGGCATATTGACACATTGACTTTGTATGATTCACCATATTTGACTCAAATTAGTGGAAATGTGTACACATTACATGCTTCTGGCAAGGTGCCACAACAGTATAGAGCCAGATATGGGTTAGGTAAACCATGCCATGTACAGTAATAAACCATACACTGGACTTAGAGCCATTACTCTGGGCATTAACTGTACATACTGTAATATTCATTCAGAACTTCTACACACACTTCTTTTGTCATACTATGCATGGCATTTGATATATTTAATCCAGGCAACCTGAATGCAAAATACAGACACCGCTTAGCAGTGATAGTGTTGCTACATAGCATAGATAGTGTAATGCCACCCATAGTTACAGCCAGGGCCGGACTGGCCATCTGGCACTTCTGGCAAATGCCAGAAGGGCCGATGGCCTTGTGTGCTGATTTTGTGTGCTGAGCCCACTGCTTCGAGTCCTGAGCAGCTGGGCTTCATTCACTCTGCGCCGGCCCCACGTCATTAGCATATTGCCGCCATGCCACTGCCGTGTCATGATGTCAAGAAGCGATGATGTCAAAGTTTTATTGTGTCTTATGGGCATTACTTGTGTGTCATAATATGTAATGGGCAATACAGTGTGCAGCAATGTGTAATGGGCATTATGATGTGTTCTATAATGTGTGATGCCACGCCTCCTTTCTGTGAGGCACGCCCTCTCCTACTGCAGGTGGGCCTGTGTGCTCAAAATGCCAGGGCCGATTTCTGGTCCCAGTGCGGCCCTGGTTACAGCTCTAGTATACAGTGAAGTTTATCCAATCAGATGGACCTTTGTTGTCTTACAAAAAATATACATTCACTGCAATAAAACAATCTCTATTCTTCACATCTATACAGCATGTATGGACAGTGATGATCGCGTTCATCGCTGGAAGGAAAGCCACTAAGTGCATACATACTGAGCGGCTTTCCCCCTGCCCGGCGCCGCTAATCAAGTGCAAAACAAGGATCGATGGTGTGCAAAGTGCTTGACAAATATTTGGGTAAAGGCCCATACACACTCAGCGACTTTGAGCTAAAAGTCGCACAAAACAGCAGGTTTGAGTGTATGTGTGTATGTGTGCCCAGTGTGTATGCCCCGGGAATGAGCGGTGAGCGCTGCTGCGTGCTCCTGCATCATCGCAGGAAAGCCGTTCATCTGCTAACCAGCAGATGAGCGGCTTTCAGGACGGCTTTGCATAGCTCTGCACAATGCAAAGCCGTCCTGAAAGCCGCTCATCTGCTGGTTAGCAGATGAACGGCTTTCCTGCGATGATGCGGGAGCACGCAGCAGCGCTCACCGCTCATTGCCGAGGCATACACACTGGGCGGCTTTTAGCTGAAAGCCGCTCAAACCTGCTGTTTTGTGCGACTTTCAGCACAAAGTCGCTGAGTGTGTATGGGCCTTTACCCAAATATTTGTCAAGCACTTTGCACACCATCGATCCTTGTTTTGCACTTGATTAAACATTGCATATTATTTACATTTAAATGCTTAGTCATTGCCATTAATGAATGAATGATGTCTATCATTTGCATTATCCCATGATGTAAATCACTATAGAATGTTATGTTGTAAAGGTATAAAAGCATGATTAATGAATCTATATTTATGGAATTATTTCACTTTTGTACTCACCAATTAGGATGGAGGCAGTTAACAGCTTGGGGTCATAAGGGCTCTTTCCTCTACCATTCTCAAACATTGAATCCTCCAGTTTAAATATGTTATCCTGCTAGGGGAGACGAGAGGACATTGTTTAGCAAATGATTCATTATTACAGATAACCATTACATATATTCATTCAACTAATGTAAACTGAAACGGATAATGTGCAGGACTGAATGGGTGGTGATTGTCTTATCAGTTATGAAGAACAAATAATGACCAGTCCACTGTCCCATATTGTTTAAACGTAACATGAGTTTTTTAACATTTAAAAAATAAGATGGATTTAATATCAAACTAGCCTTCTTTTTTAGGTAGAATTTATGGTACTTCTTTACTTTCACGGCGCCACTCTAGATAGGACAGATAGGATACTAGATAGGATACGATTTGTATGCGATTTGACATAAGATATCGCATAAGATATAGGATAGGACAGATAGGATACTAGATAGGATACGATTTGTATGCGATTTGACATAAGATATCGCATAAGATATAGGATAAGATTTACTATCCATTTCATTACCCCACTATCCACTAGGGCGTGGAGTTGATTTTATATAGCGTGGCGAGCGCAGCGAGCCACCGAGCCCGAAGCGTGGCGAGCGCAGCGAGCCCCGCGAGGGGACACGGATGTTGTTTCAAAGCAAGTCCCCAATATCGCATACCATTTGCATGCAATTCCATAAAATACATTCTGTGTCCCCTCGCGGGGCTCGCTGCGCTCGCCACGCTTCGGGCTCGGTGGCTCGCTGCGCTCGCCACGCTATATAAAATCAACTCCACGCCCTAGTGGATAGTGGGGTAATGAAATGGATAGTAAATCTTATCCTATATCTTATGCGATATCTTATGTCAAATCGCATACAAATCGTATCCTATCTAGTATCCTATCTGTCCTATCTGTCCTATCTGTCCTATCTGTCCTATCTAGTGGCGCCGTGAAAGTAAAGAAGTACCGAATTTATTTTCTCCGTTATACCAAAACCAATATCACAAAATGTAGTTGTCATGTATAGGACAAGCCAGGTGCACCAGTTGCAATGATAATTCCCTGTGTTATATTTTTAATGACACCTATGAGAAAGAGCAATACACAAAACATAAGAGCCACAGTTACATATGGTACACTTTTACTCATTTTCAAGGAATGTTCTTTCCTATTCTCCTTCCTATTAATGTGACTGAGTGTTTGCACCACACGATAACCTCCTGTACTGTATGTTTATAACAGCAATACTGTAATAAAGTCATAGAGCAACTTAAGAACATAGAAAAGCTACCATAAATTTAGGAAAATAATAGTTTAGTGCTATAAATATGTGGTGTTTGCACCACACGATAACCTCCTGTACTGTATGTTTATAACAGCAATACTGTAATGAAGTCATAGAGCAACTTAAGAACATAGAAAAGCTGCCATAAATTTAGGAAAATAATAGTTTAGTACTATAAATATAATATATTTCTTAAAATTCACTTTGCTTTCCTGTGCCCAGGATACCAGTTCCTCTACCTACCAACACTTACTAGCAGGTCATAGTCAATTGGGGTGCCGAACCTGTCCCGACAGGCATTTACAGGACACCGGGATCCTGATGGTCAAAACACCGACAGACGGGTTCCCGAAGGCCACCTGCAATTTTCCCTCGTGGGGGTCCACGACCCCCATAGAGGGACAATAGAATAGGTGGTGAGCGTAGCGGGCCACCGTGCCCGCATCGTGGTGAGTGCAGCGAGCCCAAAAGGGGCTTTGTTGCGCTCGCCATGCTGTCTGATTTCGGCCAGTTGGCCAGACTAATGACTGTCGGGATCCCGACTGTCGGACCCCTATACCACAGTAGTCAATTGGAATTTTGGATTTTATCATCACGCTTTTCAGTTTTTACAAAGCTGATGATGCTAACAGCAAAGAAGGAGGATAGATATATAAATATTCTTGATGGATGGTTGTGAAATTTTGTATGATATTTTAAGTTGTGGATGTGACTGTTAAAATATAAAAATAGGTAAAAAGCTCATGATTATTAATAATACCGCTTTCAGACAGCAAATGCCGGGTCGCACCTTGGATTAGGACACGGGTCCACATCACATGGGGCCGAGTTGAGTGGCGGTGCATCATCCAGGGGCTGGGGAGGAGGCAGCGCTCGGAGCTGACAGCACTGCCTCCTCCCTACTGTGAACGGGAGTCGCTCGACCCAGGCCACCCGTTCACACTGCACTTGACATGAGAGCCATGTTCAACCCTGGTCGTATGTTTTGTCTTCAGCTGTTTATCTTATACATGAATCCAGTTTAATAGATAAAAATACAAAATTACTATTATTAGGTAGGGATGTAATTTAGTAAAATATATATTTAAAGAAAAGAATACCTTTAAGGCAAGGGGAAATTCAGTGGGCTTTGGCCAATATCCTTTAGTGATTTCATACTATATATATGTATTTCTACATGTCATGTGGATGATAAATTAAACAATTATTGTGTACAGTAACCTTTAACTTTGAAAAAAGTAGCTAAATTGTCCATGCTTAGAAACGATTAGAGGGCAACTTAGAAGGAGCTTTGGGAGTCAGGGATTTGGACAACATTATTAATGATTTTTAAATCTTGGACTGAAGCATACTCATAAATATTCAACCTTAAAGAAATGTGTTACTATATGTAAATGTATGATGTGCCATATTTACATTTTAGATTGTTGCTTATTAACTTTTCACCTTTTAAATTAGTGTGCCTAAAGAGCATTGAATTCATTATCATTCCTATTAAATGTCAAATGAAATAAGTATCATCCACAAAACTATGAATAACGTAAATTTGATTTAGGTACACAAAATCCATAATAAACAAATATTTAGGGGGTATTTATCAAAGCATGGCATTAGATACAGTTTAGAGAAAGAAAGTACAAACTAATCAGCTCCAAACTGTCAGTTTGCATGCTATGCTTGAAGAATGACTGTTAGTAGCAGATTGGTTGGTACTTCATCTCTCACCAAGTTTTGCTAAATATTCCCCAGAGTGAACCAAAACAAAACCCAATGGGTGAAATTTACTAAGATGGGAATTCTATTTTAGATGGGATGTTGCTATGGGCAACCAATCAGAAGCTACTTCTTATTTATTTAGTACCTTCTAAAAGATAATAGATAGAATCTGATTGGTTGCCCATAGCAACATTTCATGTGAAATGGAACGCCCATCTTAGTAAATTTCCCGTAATGACTTTAGAAAAGGAATTTGATTTATGTCATAAATGTATGTCATTCTTTCATAAATGTATGTATGACTTTCCAATAAATTAAGGCTCTTTCCAAAACCGAATAAAGAAGAAAAAGTTTAAAGCAACATGGGTACTCATGTATCCCTGAAGAGAACTTATTCTTCTTCAAGAAATCTTTCATTGACAATGCTTCTTTTAGCTTAATTCAGATTCCTGTTGCGCTTAAACTAACAGGATAAGTTGGAATAAATTCTTCTAAATATTTTGCCATATTTAGTACCCAAAAGCAAATATGTTTTCTTGCCAGAGCAAACTTCATACTGGTGTTCTTATTTCAAAATGATATGGCCTTAGACAGCAAGCACATAGCGGACACAATGTTGCAATTAAGTGCATGTGGACTGTACTGTACTTGCCAGTATTTGATTTCTTGCCTCCTGGAGATTCTAGTGATTAGGTCCTGGTGGGAGGTGAAGACGGCATGCCACCACAAATCATAATGGCCTCTACTTCACAATGCTGTGATTTGTGTCAGTGACTGGCAGGGAGAGGAAGCAAGCTTGACTCTGACATAAGCAATGCATTATCATAAGTCATGCTTGCCTACTCTCACAGAATGTTTGGGAGACTCCTGAATCTCAGGGAGTTCTCCCACTTTCCAAGGAAAGTAATCCAACATCCCTAAGATCACCAACTTATTTTTATTTTATTTATTAAACAGTTTTCATATTGCAAACACATATTCCTCAGTACTTTACAGAAAACAATGCATTCCCTACTCCAGTGAAGCTTATAATTTAGGTTCCCTATAACATGTACACACACACACACACACACACACACACACACACACACAAACAGTTAGCAGGGGAACCCAGCCATAAACTGGGAAAACATACAAACTCCTCACAAATTATCTGTGACTGAGAACTGAACTCACATCTTCTGTACTCTGACGTAGTAGTACTAACTAATGCACCATCCATGCTTAAGTGAAATGGTCACCACATGAGGTGATGACATGATTCCCTACATTTTTGTCATCATGGTCGGCACAAATTTTATATAGCTGCAAATTACAGTATTCCAAAGTAAGGGGTTGGGATTTGAGGACAATTTGTGGTACTATGGAACCTGCACCCTCCCAGCACTACCTCCCCTCCTAGAAATTGAGGCAGAACTGACAAGAATGGAATAAGTGCATATTCACTTCTCCAGATTTACTCAACCTCCTGGCCTTCACGCGAGATAGCCACGAATGACCAGCGGACTTGACGCTGGCTGTCAGAATACCGAAGCTAGAATCCTAAAGGAGGGAATCTTGACAGGGGTCTGGCGAGTATACGTGTATTTCTAGCATTAACCCAATTATATTATATTTATTTTATTTGTGATAAGAATGCTCTACATGAACACCAATGTGTGCTGTGTTGTACATAATGCAAAGCTTCCATCCATAAAGCTAAATTATATGCTGTACTAGCAACCTAGAATTTCCCCATCATACTGTATGTGCATCGGATTGACACTTTCCTTTTTCTGCTATACTAATAATGATTATAATTAATAACAATCTTTTCAGTGGCTATCAATTTATGTCAAGGGAAAGGCCATCCTTTTAATTTAAAATTTCTCATGTATTAATGCGATGTGTTATATTAAAGCATGAAACAGCTATTAGAGTCAAATGAGCGGAAAGAATATTGAGTGTTTATATGCTTCAGTTCATATACAGATCTGAAATGCGAAGGCTATTTCTGTATCATATAACCAGCATCATCATAACGCGATGCACACTCTGAAGTGATTCACAAGTAGACCCACAGGACCCAGCAATAAAAACATTTGTCTCTTCTGCAGCATTCCTCTCATTTCACGTTGATTAAGGGAGACATTTCTAAGTACAAGTAGAGAGCTTGCAGAATATGGCACTATACATTACACCACAAAATCGGACATACAGTAGATGTAACACTAAAGTAGATACAAGGACTCAAAGGGTATACGAGGTAAAAAGATGGGGGAGTCATATTAAATATGTCCTTATATTATCATACAGAATATGCATACTTAAGGTTTTTATAGAAAGACTTGTATTTATATTTAAAGGTATTAGCAGTTAATTTCACTGACATCTACTGTTAAGCTTGTTCTGTATTTTGAGCTGTAAAGAAAATGGTAAAGCACTTTGAGTCCTATTGGGAGAAAAGTGCTATATAAATATTATTATTATTATAATTGGAAGAAAGTGCATAATTACAAATGCAGTGATTTAGTTTACATCTGATAGGGACATTTTAACAAAAGCGGGGTCCAAGTGAAATATATCTCTGCATTGCCCCCTCGGAGAACATGGTACCTATACAGAAAACAGCAGACATATTGCCAGTGTTTTTGCAATCTGAATGACAGACAGCAAATATCCAGCAAGTTCTTCAGAATATGACACCTGCACCAAATATAGTAACGATACTAGCTAGCATTAATGCCAGAGTCTTCTCTATATTCTGTGTTGGAGGCTAGAGAGCAGTTGTGTGGTGCAGGAAGAGCCGGCAGAGCATGCATTCCGGTAGTCAGCAGGGGGGGGGGGTGCATTAAGCATTCTGGTGGTGGGGATACCAGCGTTTACTATACCAATGCCGGGATCCCAATTACAGCCAGAGACCATCGATAGAATCCTGAATTCAATGAGGATGCCAGTGCCAGAATCCCTACTGCTAGTATATCAAATTTATTTATGCCTGGCTGGCTTAGGCCTGGAAGGGGGTTATGCTTAGGCACCAGAAGATGATTTAGGGTTAGGTTTCAGGGCAAGGGGGTTAGGTTTAGGCTGTGGGAAGTAAGGGGCCATCCTTGTACTCTAAGGATCAAGTTCCAAACTTTGCAAATTAAATATACATTATACATATGTTACAATATACTGCCCAGGACTAAGGTGTATTTGGAGCAGTGCATTGCTGCGATTAATCTGTTACATAGTTATCCATGCTCTACAGTATTTGCTATGTACATTTATTAAGGGGCCTAGACTTACACTCTATGATGGTTATCCAAAGCCTTTGTGGAGACTGGACCCACCCCTTAATATGGGCTCAAACTACTACAATCCCCCAGTGGACTCTGTTTGGAAAATTTACTTAGATGGGAGTTCTATTTTTTCTATGTCACATTTGCACCTCCATATCTGCTTCTCCACAAGTGCGCTACTCTATTCCAATGCTCCTCTGTACTTCTTGCTCCTTCCCGATGTCTTGCTAGAGAAGCACACTCACTAATTGTAGGAGGCTGACTCTTTCTTACAGGCCACAATTTTACTGTCATTAAAGAGTGCATTTTAGTTTTATTTTTCATGTTGCAGCAGCAGGAGGTCTTGTGTGGGGGATCATAGAGACAAACATACAAACAGTGTGTATGTCTCTATGGACCTACTTTTTTGTTGCACATTTGCTTGTCTACTCTTTGTATGTGTCTGTGTCTTTCTTTCTTTCTCCCTCTGTCACTAATTTTAGATTTGTTTTTATATATATATGTGTGTATTTTGTATATCTTCATCTTGCATTCCCTTCTTTATCCCCATTTTTGTGTCTGTTTGATTCATTTTAAGTAGAGATGTACGATATGTTTCTCCAGAAGTCCAAATCCCCCACCCCCCCAATTTTGTGGATCCTAACTGAATCAATACTAACCGATCACCCGAGTAAATGCATTCAGAACAGAGGTCCCAATTGGAAATTTGGATTTTTAATCCAAATTTGGGGTTTGAATTGTAAAAATGAAATGGTTAACTGTTTTTTTTTATCCAAGAATATCAATATTTTTATAGTTTTCTAACCAAATAAAAAAAAAATTCCAAACCAAAACACTTCAGAGTGGATTTGCCAAAACAGAAAACATGATGATGTATTTTATTTATAACCAAAACATGGGGTCTACTCTAGGCACATCTCAAATTAGAACTCTCATGTATTGATCTATATTTTTACCTTATTATACCATTTACCACCATGCATGGTTCCCTTGTTCCCCTCTCAGCTCACTTTTTCTCTTGCCCTTCTCCCACCACCCACACCTTCCTACACTTCTGCTATCCTCACTTTCCTCCTTCTATTCTGGGGGCTGTTTGGGAGGGAAAGGTAGAATCATCTCCCTCGAGAATGCCTCCATAGGCAATCTGGGGCATTTAGCTTGGCAGAGTGGTTAGCAGGCGCAGAAATCAGGGTCAACATGCAACTTTTCCAAGTTTAAATAAATTAAGTGAAGTTTTACTATCAGCAAACAACTAACAAACTCCACTGAGATGTAATGTAATAGTTCAGGGGTCACAACTGTTTAAAAGGAACAGTGAAATCAATGCAATGCTTAACTACTTGGAACAGTCTATAAATTACAAATTTTCAAATGAAAAATGTATTTTTTGCCATGGATGTCAAGGATTTACATGCTCTTTATGCATGCTAATTAAAAGGTGAAAAGTTAATTTAGAATAATATGAAACATAAGAGTAGCAGCTCATAAATTGATATACAATAACAAATTTCTAAAAGGTTCAATATCTCCATGGATCTGCTTTACTCCAAGATCTATAAATCATGAATAATTTCATACAAGCCCTTGACTCCTATTTCTCCTACTAACTTGCCCCTTAATCCTTTCTAAACATGGATACTTTAACCCCTGTCCTATTTACAATTTCTCAAAGTTAAAGGTTTCTGCAGACAATCAGTGTTCCATTTATCATCCAAACTACATATTGTAACTCAGTATAAATATTTATGAATCCACTTAATGTGCACACTACAGATGTACTGTGCTATACAATATTTCTGCTGAAAAAACACAAACAAAAATTAAACATTGGTGGACAAAGATGTACCTCAACCCACCGAATCTTATTTGTTTTACAGTGTTCTATCCCTAAATAAAATGACTCTGTTTTTTTAAGTATGTAGCAGACTTCAGGTATTGACAAATAGCTATTTATTTATTACCATTTATTTATATAGCGCACACATATTCTGCAGCGCTTTACAGAGAATATTAAAACATTTATATCCGTCCCTTTCCAGTGGAGCTTACAAACTATATTCCCTACCACATGTACACACTACGATATCTGCCAATCTACTGCTTGACCTTCACAACCTTCAGAACAGCAGCACTAATGGGCATATTTATAACAATCCCACAATCCACATCTCAGATGCAGACCATGGGATGTGATAAATTTACAATGTGGTTATTGTATACAAAATAGGGATGTATCAATTATTGCATGTATGGACAGAGTTTGTGAGAAAACTTTACCTCTTTGAATCCTCTCCCCAAACTTCTCAGGGTATTTTTCACATGTCTAAAGCTGTGTACACACTGGGGTGATAGGGGCTGAAATCGCTGGAAATATGGTTGCTGGTGACCATATTGCCAGTGATGGGAGTGTGCCCCAGCGATAAATCGCCGGGTGCGCTCCCCCGTTTTCGGCCCCGTTCTAATCGCTGGTTGCAGGAGCTTGCTCCTGCGACCAACTGATTACCTCTGCAGCACCGCCCGGCAGAGGTTCCCTTTCATCAGCGACCATCTCTGGTCGCTGATGAAAAGGAGAAACTGAGCAATATATTGCTGAGCAATATATCTCCCCCGTGTGTACGGGGCTTAACTGTGCTGACTTCTCTCTACCCTCTCCCACTGCTGCTAAGTAAGAGAACACTTACCTGCACCCAGAAATGGTGATTGGTGATCTCCAGGCATTTGTTCCTGTGCTGCTGCTGTGACCCCAGTGATCAGTAAAATAAGCAGAGATGCTGCCTCTTTGAACAAACAAATCCAAGTGAGTCCTGCCACCCTACCAGCCTTATGCAAATGGCCACGCTGATGGTCCCTGGATGGTACCCAGGAAATATCTGCACAGCTTTGGGATTGAGTGCTGGTTCAACTGCTCTGTATATTCTTACTATAAATGCGGTAGCCTTGGAAGAGAATAGGTGTCATCATATTAAAATGGGACATCCTGCTTCTTAGCCCTGACTAGCACAGAACCATGTTATAAAGAAGCTAAATAGCTGCACTGCACTTTCTCAGGTCCTGACATTACTGATGAAGTACACAAATGGATTCACTGCTACAAATGTTGCTACCATCTGTATTTGGACTAAGACACCCACAGGTGACACTGAAAATCCAAGCAGCTGCATACAAAGACACAGCATACATCAGAAATCAGTTGATAATCAAAGTTCTAAATATGCCTATGGTCATGCAACATGGCCACAGCCCTCAGGAAGTAAGATGCTGAAAATATTGCTGCTGCATACAAGATCCCAGTCATAGTCTCAAACATGTCCCCAAAATGGTCAAAGCACACCTGAATCTTTGCAGACACTCCTCATTACTACCCATAAATTCTCTATGACTGTCAATCACTTTAGTAGAAAATCCTCTCTACAACCACCATCACAACACAATCACAGCACATGTGAAGTGTGACTTAGGTGCAGACAGCCGATAACCATTTAACTGCATAAGAAAAAATGGTTTCCAGCCAAATCTGAATAAGGCCCTATAGCTCCTGTACAGTGCAATAATATGGGCTTCTCCAAACACTATTGCTTGACAATCAAAGCCTCTCATAAAATCCGAACCTGTGAGCAATGTCAGTTAAGCCCAGCACTGTGCTCTGACATGATGGAAAAAACTAACATCTGGAGCTCCAAGAAGCATGCCTTTAAAGGAAATTACAAAATATGGGCTATGTAGATATACAAAAAAGAATGACAGGCATGGCAACTAAATTAAAAAGGTGGAGGGTAGGAGTTGAACTAAAGTCTGTATAACTATAAACATGTTTTAGTCAGGTAAGCTGGAAAGCACAAGAACCATAACTATTCACTGAATATCATTTTAATTGTCACTGTATCACACTGTAGCTTCACCAACACTTTAAGTTAAAACTGCAACTATTTTTAATGCTGAGTTTAGCTAGTATAAGAGAATTCTAAATCTGCCATATAAGCAAATGGCAGATGCTCGATTTATGTTGGCTGAAGGATCTGCAACCCCCCTACTCATGAGGGGGAGGACTGAGAGCAGGAGGGGGGTTTGAGCGCACCAGGGAAGCTAATAGGTTTAAGCTTGGGGGGAGGGAGTTATGGCTAGGCTGCAGAAGTAATCATGAGGGTGGTTAAGGTTGAGTTGTAGGGGTGGTTAGGGTAATGGATGGGGCAGACAGACTGGCAAGGTCATTTAGCCCACTTGGATCTAGACTGCAGATTTTCTTAATGATAATAAGTATTTGGTGAATGTGAATTCTGCCATGATGTATGTACAGAAGAGAAATAATCCAACTACAACCATGCAGGTGTAAGATTCTCCTTGAAATGACTGCATAATTATAACAGGAAAATATAATTTTCTTCTGAAAAGGGCAGTATGTTGCATGTGCTGATGTACATTTATACACAATTCTAAACTATTTTCAATGGACAAAAACCCCTGTGTTGTCTCAGTCTAAGCTCTCATATGAACATTATTCTCAATGTATTCGGTCAACATAAATATGCAATTTACTTTTAAAGAGAGGCACAGATTGAGATTCATGCACCAAATAGCAATATAGACTATTTGGCACCATTTATTTTTAAACTTACAATATTGAATGACAGAGATATATAATAATACTACTACTAATAATAATCATCTGTAAAGAAAAAACATAAAAATGTACAATAATAATGCACAAGTTTGAAGACAATAGAATTTTAATCGACTGCAATGAATAATATTATTGCTTCTATAATGACCTGATCACTTTGAAAAACTTCAACCCATTTAAATACACACTCTGAGATCTCCTATATGTTGTAGGTGTTGCTCTACAGCAGTGTTTCTCTACCTCCGTTCCAGGGATCCCTAACCGTTCACATTTACCAGATCACATACAATAGCAGGTGCACGGGTGTATTACCAATGGTCACATCCTAGAGTTTGAGACTCTGTGCTCTATAGCACACATTATGGTGTCTAGTGGCGCATACGTACAGATCAACTAATTGCTATACAGAACACGTGGCAGGAGTTAAACAAAAGACGCCAGTTCTGGAGTAATGAAATCATTTCATCATGGAAATGTCAGAGGGGCAGAGATTTACAGTTCTATAAACATGAGATGAAATTAGACTAGATTACCTACTGGCAACCCACCCAGTTCACAAGAAATTTGCATTGCTAGCCTTGTCTGCAGTCTAATTTAAAATAACAGTATAAAAGGTTGTCCAAGCATCAGTGAGGATAATTGATAATTATTGTGGCCTGAAATATAAGATGCTCACAAATCTAAAAAATACGTAATAGACTTAAAAACGCTTTTCAAATACCTAAAGCTTGCATTTAACTTTTCCATTTGTGATAGAACTGTAAATAAATTATTATAATAATAATAGACGCAGGGTGAGCACCTCGAATGGTATAATGGTTAGGATTACTACCTCACAGCGCTGAGGTCATGGGTTGGATTCGGTTACCACCATGGCCCTAACTGTGCGGAGTTTGTATATTCTCCCCGTACTTGCGTGGGTTTCCTCCACGTGCTCCGGTTTCCTTACACAATCCAAAAATATACTAGTAGGCTAATTGGCTCCCAACAAATTAACCCTAGAATGTCACAGTGTGCTCCACTGTGGCATGAACAATGTAAAATATTTGCTGTAAAGCGCACTGTGGAATACTGTATGTGTGCGATATATAAATAACTGGTATTAATAATAATAATGGGGCCCAGAGCTGAGAGCGACCCTGCTTCCCTGTCACAGTTACATGTGTTATATACAAAGACAAACCTACCAAAAATGTACAGCGTGCTGCTGCTATGGGGCCCAGAGCTAAGAGGGGCATACCTTTCCTGTCACAGCAAAGCCTCCATAGGTGCAGGGGGTGAAGATGCTATGGGTCCCAGAGTTGAGAGGGACCAACTTTCCATGCCACAATTACTGGTGTTATGTACACTTTTTCCCCATTGGAAAAGCCCTTATAAACTTTTGCATTGGGGCCTCTGCTCTGGCTCATTGGAGGTTATTCTGGTTGGTGCGTACATTTCCGAAATCTTTCTGAACGGTCCGCACGCCACGCTGTGCGGACATCGTACGAAGAAACGCTCACCGGTCCTCGGCATACGGACGGACTCCCACTAGAAGAACAGGGCGTGTTTACGGACGACATCCAAACCTTGCGTGTGCGGTGGGCACACACATATTCTGCACGGTCTTACAGCGTTTGCACGGTCTTACCGCGTCAGAACGGACGGGAACCTGCCCGTACGCACTGATGCGGTGTATTTTAGCAAAACTCACCACTATTATCTGAACTCCGAAATCTGAATATATAAATTTTTCAATTTTATGTTTGACTAATAAATTTATATTTTTATCCCCAAATGTGTGGTTTTATTGGTAAATGTACAAGTGACATGTATATTTATATTAGTGATAGGAAGTTCTGTCCATTGCTTGCAGTGCAAATGTGTTTAACAAATGCCGCCGTGCTTTCAGCATAGCTTTGTGTGTTTTGTAATGGACCATTTAAGCTGCAAGGTTTCCAATTGAAGCAATGAAAAGAGTGTAATTAATGAGTAATGAGTAGAGGAGTGGATTGTATTGTGTTCAGGTGACATTGGTTCAGGTGCGGGAGTACTAATTGGGCGATCCGAATGCCTAGCACATGACCGAGTGGTGTCCGCAAAGAAATACTTGCTTATGGACACCGCATATTTCTTGCCTTTTGGTTCGTTTGCAGTCGGTGTTCAGTCCGAATGTACGCGTACCATAATTAGTGCACTCCCTCGTGTACGCCCATGTTAACGCCCAGTTTAGCCCACTTTGAAACTACGCCCCTGTGTACTTCCAAATGACGCCCATAATACGCCCATATCTCCCGAGTGAATGCGGTGCACATTTCTGTACGGTATTAGTAAGAACAAGTACGGAGACCTTGCGTGGCACATGCGTATAGCGTTGCCCACGCATGCGCAGACGGCTAAAAAACGCCATCCGAAAGAATTTGGAAAATTACGCATCGACCAGAATAAGGCCCATTGTGATGTGATATACAGGACATTAAGTTACATGCTCTGGCAGCACTATGATGTGGCACAATATGAAGTGGTGGCACTATAGTGTGCCTCCACCCTATATGACACTGTAGGGGGAATTCAAATGTCAACGCCTGTCCCAGCACCGTGCACCAGCATTATTTAAATGTTACTGCCAACGTGTGTGCACACATCTTTTTAGCTCCCTATTAGTTTAGTCAGGTTTAGGCGATGTGCACGCCGAAGCCGGACCTTAATGGGCCGTGAAAAAAATCTAAATTTGAATATCGCCCCTGTCATTTCCCATCGCTTTAGATGGAAAATTGGCCACGATAAAACATTTGAATTCCCCCCTTTATGTCATAATGTGAATTGGGCAAACAAATGTGTACTGGAAGCTCTACAATTTGACTCAGTGGGAGATTTTCTAAGCCTCAGAGAGTGATAATTTACCAGCCATTCAGCTCCTGTCATGTTACAGACATGTTACTGTCATGTGTTTACAAACCAACCAGCTCCTGTCAATTTTCAATTTATCTCTCTTCACTTTATCTCTCATAATAGGACCAGGGTACAACTATGGGGCAAAAAAATGTAAAAATGCTGTGCACAAAATGTTGCTATTGGGCCCGCAAAGTTTGTCTACATCCCGATAATAATAATAATAATAATAATAATAATAATAATAATAGTAGTATAATGATCAATAATAGTAATGTATTTAATATGTGTGAATTTTGAGTATTTATTTCATTCATCTTGATTCTTTGTAATCTACAAAGAAGTTGAAGTCATATAAACAAAAATCACTCTGAACTATATCCAGTGTTATTTTCTGAGCATAATGGTCTTTTAACTGTTCGTCTGCTTTTTATCACAATGGGATATAATAGAGGGAAACAAATAAAACACATGCCATATTTTTGTTAGCTAAAGACTTGTTTTTAAGACTTTCACATTGAAAGGTGAGATCAGTTTAAGTTCAGATATGACAAGTTTAGCAGAAGCCTGGACTGACAGCTGATTCCCTGGGAAAATATACACTCATAAATGAGACATTCCAGAACCTTCCTATACAACCTTGGTCTGTTAACATGCACAATAATTGGAAGAAGACCGTTTGAATGGATAAATGGAAGTTTTGAAGACCGTTTTATGTTTTCCAGCTAAATCGCACATATTTTTGTTTTTTTGCGAGTATAATATGATATATAGTCTAATGTTGCCAATTAGTAGTAATACCACAATGTTACATAGATATTCTTGGTTTATAAAACTTTCTAATTCTGTTAACTTGTTTACAGTATATCCACTTAATAAGCTAAAAAGAAACTATCGCCTTGTAGAATGTTTTGTTAGATGTCTTTTCAGTACACAAAATTTTTTTTTGAATAGTCATACTCCATGAAGATTTACATAGGAAGACCTTTACACAGAACACTCCACCCAGTGGCAGCAGACCTGGTAAGCTCAATTTCATGTGGACAAGGTTGGATGTGGGCCAGGAAGACAATGGCCTAGTAATAAAGGCTGACCAAAATCAAACACTAAGTTGTGCTACTGTATATGCAGCACATAATATGCAAACATTTTTGCACTGGCCCACAGGGGTATAGAGGAGGAAGCCCCGGTGGGACCCACTGCCTGGTAAGTACTTTGGTACAGCTGTGTATTCAGATGTTTGCAAAAAACTAAAAAAGGACAATTGCAAAAGTACAGACATAAGTAATAGCAGGTGAATTGGAAAGTTCTTGCAGTGTTCAAAACAGTCAATTTAGTACTTATGAGCCAATGTTTTAATATCGGACCAATCTACAATGTGACAATTGATTACATCACACAGATATTACAATAATTGCATGCAGTGACAAAGCATCTGAGAAAGCTCTTTCCCTGTGAATCCACTCTGCAGCCTTATCAGGGTAATGGCCAGGTACGGATTTAGGGGTCAGGCCGCCCCTAGGCACTACCTTTTTGGCTCACCAACACCAGGGGCTCCTACTGCTGTGACTTTCGTTGCTGTAAAGTGAGCTGCCACTTAGCATATAGATAGTTAAATAGTATTTAAGGCTGAATAAAGACTCACGTCCATCCAGTTCAACCTTGGTGTATTAACTTCATCCCTTGCTATACGTAGTGTATACTGATATGATTTATGGACAGATTATGATTATTGTTTTAAATGTATCTATTGTGTCTGGTGTGTATGGTCAATATCGCTCCCGTGCATCGTTAATAACTTTCCCACACACGCAATCCTCCATTGGCTGTACACGCAGATCAATTCTGATTATGTAGCTGACCTGCATGAGGAGTGGCCGCGGGTGATGTAACAAAACAATATTGGTAACAATATTGTTCATTGTGTACTGATAATGATATCAGAAGAGCCGCGTGTCATCTAGAGTGTACAGGGCTCTAGAGATCAAATGCATGTGTTCTAAATAATTGAAATCTACATCCAATGCCCACCCTACAATAAATAGCAATACAATGCATTAAACAAACAGCCATGGCATTCCTGTATACCAAATATCTAAGGATTCAAGTTTCCTTTCACATAAACAAGAGTCTGAAAATAGTAGATTTGCCAATCAAACTGGAAGGCACTTTTAGTCACTAGCAGATGTCGGATATCTATAGCAGTGTGGAAAATGTGGCTACCTAAGCATATATCTTTACAATGCAGTAATCAATAACTATGCTCTGCTGAAGAGTATTTTAATGTACAGTAGTTATCTAAGCATTACACTTTATACTTGCCTACTTTTGATTTCACCTCTCCGGGAGAAGCCCGGAGAGGCAACACGTCAGGGGGGCGGGGACAAGGCTGACATCACTTGGTCCCGCCCCCAATGCCGAAAATAGATGTGATTTGCAGACCGCGGAGAAGGGGTGGGGCTTAAATGCAGCGAAATGCCGCAATCGCGTCATTTAAGCCCTGCCCCCTCACCGCGGACCCCTGATTTATGGTAATTAAAACAGCGGGCAAAGGTGGGAGAGGGGGCTATCACTAGAAAGTGGGAATCTTGCACATCTTCCCGGGGGGCCGGGAGAAGGACCCGATTTTCGGGAGGCTCCCGGCCATTCCGAGAGGGCAGGCAAGCCTGTTACATTTTATATATATATATATATTTATATATGCTGTATAATCACAATGTCTTTTTTTTAGATGCGTTAAGGTCCATACACACTGGATTATTATGCCCAGCGTGTATGTACAGCGCTGACCACTATCATCGCTGGGGTGAAAGCCGCTCAGTGCGTACACACTGAGCCGCTTTCCCCCTGCCCGGCGCTGTCAGCTGGGGGCGGATGGCTTTGCATAGTGCAGAGATATGCAAAGCCGTCCACAAAGCCACAAATTTGCTGGCAATACAAGCATATGAATGGCTTTCCCGGCAAAAGCCGCTGAAAACACCAAGTTTGAGCGGCTTTCAGCTCAAAATCACCCAGTGTGTATGGGCCTTTAATCTGATTTAGTATAGGTTTAAGAAATCATTCCTATGAGCTTTTGCTCTAATTTTATATATAGATATAAACACACACACACGTACACTGATAAAACCACATTGTTTCTTATCAGAGGTGAGAATTAAATACACTGTGTGTTAATTCAAAAACATTGTCTGAACCTGAAAGATGTAATTTTCTCATCAGAAGTCTTTTCTCTGCCCAGCCTGTTAAACATTCTCCATCCAGCTCGGAACAAATGATTTTGTAATCTGAGCTGCCATTCAAAGGAAATGGGTCAATTCACAAACAAGATTACAACCATGAACTGTTATTTTCTATCTGATCACCTCTAATAAACACTGCACCTATTGCATCTGTCAGATAAAGATAGAAAGAACACTCAGTAAACCCAATTTGGGTGTGGCATATTAGGTTGACAATGATCAGGTGGATAGTGTCTAGGTTCACATCAAAAGATCAATATGGGGAAAAGGTTGACACAAGCAAAAGGTCGAATCGGAAAGGACAATGCATGAAAAAGTAAACATGGTGTATTCTCTCTTATTGGTGTCAGTTTGTAAATTTTAGCATATGGACCCCAATTTGTGTACTACTGCATACCCTTGCATGGCACGCGTCACTCGCCATGATATGATTCCCAATAGATGTTCACGTGGCTGGTAAAGTATGAAAAAGGAAAAAAAAAATATTTAATATATACATACGCACATATACCTGAAGTGTGATAGATGGTGAATATTAAAAGACTAGTAGTGCTTAACCCTTTGAGTGCCAACGTTGCTGTGAGAGATCCTTAAAATATCTGCTAATTTTGGGTGCAATATTTAACTAAACTTCAATTAATCTGAATGTCATAGAGACAAATGTATGGTAATCTACCAGAAGCAGAGGTAGATTTAAGGGGGTTACACTTGAGATTTTGTCAGATTTGACCCAATTCAGATGGATTGGGTCAATTTATCTGACAAAATCTGATGTGCCTGTCTGACAAAGTCTGATTTGCCTGATGCTGTAAGACCAATGCACGTTCCCCAGTGCATTGGGTCTAACCAAGAGATTGATCCTCCTGCACATAGGATCAATCTCAAGGCAATCAGGTCCAACTTGTTGGACAACAAGTTGGACAAGTGGAGGGGGGCCTTTAGACCTCATGGGCCCTAGGCAAGAAACTGGTTTGGGGCCCTCCTCCCCCGAAAAATTCATAGCACTATATTTTAGCTGCTTATTGTAGATGGATAGAGCACCTTGGCTCCTGAACAATCTACCGATAAATTCTCAGCTGCATGAACATCGGCATTGCGTACAAATCTGAATCAAGCTTTAGTTCTTTTTGAAGTAGGCTTAATACTAGTGTTACATTTAGAGTAAACTAACTGCCCACATACAGTGGATGCAACCATTTTGTGTGTCCAAATATTGTAACAAAGAATATTAAAGGGATTTTGGGAGTGTGGCCATGTAGTCATGTAATGCTCCTCCGGGAATGTTTTGGATGGCCAGGGTATCTTTATAGGGCCCTTTGGGACCTGTTGGGCCCTAGGCAGCTGCCTAGGTTGTCTTGTGGAAAAGCTGCCCAGAAAGGGATGTAATTGACATCCCGATAGATGGTATGCTGGTGCCAGAAGCAAACCCCATAGATTTGTTTAAACTCACCTACCTGCAGATTACCTATTATGGTGGCAGGGGTGTTTGGAATTTAAACAAATCCCTCAGATCTCACCTGGCACCGAGACAGCCTCCTGAAGGGCTGGTCTTTCTGTGTGGGGGTTGAGGTCACCCTGACATTGTACAGAGTGACACCCATAATAACGAATTGGAGATCCGTGTGCTTGGTTTAATCTACTTACCTGCAGATTACCATCTATGGTGGCAGCATATATGAGTAACTGAGTTGGTCCAATAAATGCACCGGATACCGTGGCAATATATCTAGCTTGCCACCCTGCTGATCACCATACATGGTGGCAGTCTGAGAGACTAATAGAAACTATGCCAGGACAATAGTGAGATTAAGAGAGCGATTCCCCCACTGGGAGAATAGGGTTGATTTACCAGTGTGCACCCCCACTATATAGGGTAGAACACATAGGTATACCCCCTTTCTTTACCACATCGACAATTTGTATAGTGGTTAAGTGTGATTACTGAGATAAGATTACTCAGACTAGATAAGTGGAGACTAGGATCCAGGTAGAAGGAAGAGATTGGCATCTTTATTCATAAATCCAATTCACTACTAGGATCGGCCTATCTACACACTGTTTGTAACACTCCACAACATATCTTGAATAAAAACGTTATAAAGAGCAATCCCTGCCCGCCACCTTGTTTTTTATGTGTGTACCCCCACTGTATATGTCTATGTATGTTTTTTAACTCATTTTTCGCAGCCTTTCAATAAAGATTATAATAAAGGTTAATTTTTAGGTTTATTAATTAGAGGTGCACCAACAAAAAGGACACTCTTTTTCTTCTTTCTCCTCTATATATGCCGTGTCCATAGGTAGCACACCCCTGTTCCCAGAAATATAAGGACTCTTAACTGAGGACATATTTAGGGGTCCGACCAATATCCGTGTCTTGTGCGAATGACAAACTCTCCCCCCCCCTAGGTGCCAGAAGCAATCCTGTCAGCAGTAATTCCGAAAATCATAATCCCAAATATAAATACTGGGGAGGGTTAGGCTACTGGTGGAGGGTTATGGCTAAGCTATGACATGGGGAAGGGGGGCGCTTAGGTTTAGGCTGCAGCATCAGAGGGATAGACTACATGAAGGGAGAATTAGGGGGTAGGGTTAGGGTGAGTTTATATGTTTGTACTTGTTGGCATTATGGTGTCGGTATTCTGGCTGTCAGTGACCTAACTATGGTTATCCTGTACCCAAACCCCTTGAAGAGTTTTTCTCTCAGAGGCTGGACTGGGTATGTTCAGCATACTGATGATAGCATCACTCTCTGCTTTCCATTAATGAAAAACTGGGAAGAAGAATAAGGAAAACCTGTGCTCTTCCGCTCTCCAGCACACGGCTACATGAGAGAATTACAGGTGATTTGTGCCCAACAAAGCTTTTAAATTGGATGTGTGATTCGTTACAGGGGTTATGTTCTTTATTACAAGGGATATGTGCCAAAACATGTGTGCTACATTACTGGGGGTATGTGATAAATCTGTTAAATCTGTTAAGTCTGATGAGTCTGTATGAATCTGTATGAATATGGTTAGAGAGAGAATAAGGGGTAGGGAATAATTAAAAAATGCTAGAATATATTAGTGTGAAGCATACAGGGCCTTATTCTAGTTCACTCTTTCTGACAAAATCCTTCTTAGATGGACAAAACCATGTACACTGCAGGGGGAGACGTAAAATATGCAGAGAGAATTAGATTTGAGTGAGTTATTTTGTTTCTGTGCAGGGAAAATACTGACTGCTTTAATTTTACACTGCAATATAGATCTCACTTTAAAGAAAAACCCAACCCAAATTTAACTCTCTCTGCACAAGTAACATCTGCCCCACCTGCAGTGCACATGGTTTTGTACATCTAAGAAGGATTTTGTCAGAAAGAGTGAACTAGAATAAGGCCCACAGTGTGTTTACTATATCTTATACATTCACAATAATGTAAAACACCACTTTAAACTTATTGGCTACTGTATCTATGCTTTCTTTGACCACTGCAGTTCGCTTATTTGGACAACTGCCATGATTTGCAAAATTAAATATTTGGTAGAACTAGTACTCCACTGGCTTTCCGGATGTGGTGTGCGCCTCCGACAGTGGGGATCCAGACAGTCAGTATCCAACGTCAGGATCCCGACTGCTGGTGCTCTGACAGGGGGGCGAGCACAAAGAAGCCCCTTGCGGGCTCGCTGTGCTTGCCATGCTGCAGGCCCGGTGGCTCGCTATGCTCGCCACAGGTTCTGTTCTCCGTCTATGGGGGTCGGGGACCCCCATAAGGGAGAATAGCCCCGGTATACCCCCTGTCGGAGCACCGGCAGTCGGGATCCCGACGTCGGGATACTGACTGTCGGGATCCCCACTGTCAGCGCATCATCTGGCTTCCCTTCCCCTTCAGAATCCAATTCAAGCTTTTCACACTGGGCCAGATGCATTTAGCTTAAAATATGATAAACCTGCTTCTAAGTGCCATGTTACTGGCTGGCAAGAGCCACTTCTTCACTGTAGGGGAGATTCTCTAACATCCGTGCCCCCTTACCACCGCACATAATTATGGCAAAAGACAGCCCTTGCATTAAGAGCTGCCTTTTGCAGTGAGCGCGGCGTGTCCCGGCAGCTCCCCCCCCCCTCCCTTGGCTAATTTTGCTGCTGCTGCAGGGGGGAGTGGGCTCTCCTCCTCCCTGCACCTGGAAGATGATTTTCAGTGCAGGGAGGAGGAGGTCACAGGTCCGGGCAGCACAGCGCTGTGCTGCCCGGACACTAGTGAGGGGTGGTCGGCGCGAGTCAGCGGTGGTCGGTGCGGGGTGGCGTTAAGAAGCCCATAGGCTTCTATGGGGTATCGCTAGCTTTTGCTGGCGATACCCCCCGCTGCGAACACCCGCAGTGCGTGTTTTGCTGCATATCAAAATGCGGTAAAAACCCAGATAACAAGTTTTTACCGCATTTCTGTTTTAGAGAATCTCCCCCTAAAACCAGGCATCTCTCATCCTAATCCTCTGTTCCATGTTCACTATCTACCCGATCTGTTTTATCCCTGTCTGTCTGCCATTCAATCAGCGCCCCACTACCTCCTCCAGTGCATCTCTGACACTGGTGGGAGGGGTCACAGGTCATCCAAACTGTCATTACTGTATAGTCTAACATTATGGCATAATATTTCTCATTACAATAATCTTAAAATAAACATATACAACTTGATAATTTAGCAAAGCCTATAGTTGTAGAACATGTACTGTTAAGTAAGAAAAAAGGTATTATAGTGATTACGTTACTTGAGTACTAAAAGAGTGTAACAGGATACAAAATAACTCTTGATGATGATGATGATGATGATGATGATAATAACAATAATAATAATAATAAAATAGTATTTCTTTCCTCACATTCAAGGTCTGTGTTACATAGAAGAAATGTCATGTTTTTTCTGTCGTGTCTAATACTTTATAATCACCTACTCTGAGAATAATACCTGTAATATATTATCATGTATGTAGCACCAAGATAAATTTATTTTTATCCTACTCAAGAGCAAACAGCTACAGCAAATCTAATGGAATTAGGCAAGTGCATAAATGATTTCTTTTCCCTAGGGTCTGGGAAATTCTGTCTCTTAGTAATAATAAAAAAAAAATACATGTGCTACATATTTATTTTTCCAAGTATTTCCATAGACCCGTTTGGTAATGTAAACCACACAGGAACAGGGTTATTATCAGTTTCCTGAGCACTCTGCATGTTTCACGTGCTATTCTCACCTTTCTTACAGATCTCAATTGTTTAGGTTAAACTAAGTGTGCTCTTATCCATTTCCAAATGGCTTGATTATATGTGCAGAAGAAAGAAACTGCAATATACATATATGTGGGGGAAGGGGGTGTCTGGTGATAACTTCTCAGCTGCCAATACTTAGCACATCATTCCATTTGAGTGCTTAAGTTTGCTAGTGCATATATGGTGTCAATGAAGAACAGTAGTATAGAAACAAAATGCATGTTTCAGATTTGCAGCTGTGTCTAATGCCTACTCAATCAAATGTTTCACTTTCATATTATTTGACAAATCTGTCAATGCCATCTCTACTTTAGCGATGCAGAACACTTTCCAATTCTAGGCAAACTCCAAAGAAGGTACTATGAAGCTTCATATATACAAAACTACTAAGTTACTCACTGAAAAATATCTATATGCTATAAAATATAATGCATAAAAACATACAGAGAGGTTCAAGAGGTTCAGTTGTTGTTCAGTCCAAACCCCAGAAGAAGTGAAAATGTGATCTAAGTGCCCTTTAATTAGAGCAGAGTATGCTCTGTGCTGCCTTTCTCTCTGTATGGAATCTTATAACTGGGGCTCTGTTTCCTAGAGACAAAGGTGCGTCACCACCGACTCAACCTCCAACTCTTGCCTGAATGTGGTGCTGCTCTGTACATTTTCTCATCTGCATCCTCCATCCCAGAGACTGTGCCCCTGTGCATTACAGTCCAGGGTACTTGTGTATTATCTGGACGCCCGATTTTTTCATCGGGTCGGAAAAATCGTGTCGAATCGCATCGCATGCGACCAAATTGGCCGCGAGGGGACGCCGAAAACGAGCCCGAAGCCACACTTTATAAAATCAACTCCACGCCGACGTGGATAGTGGGGGTATGAAATAAGTCGCAACGCTTGCCACGCTTCAGGTTGGCGTTGATGGTGGGGTGGCGTTAACAATGCATTTGGGCTAATACACCTAATAGGGGGGCCATGGGGGGCATTTAACATTGCCCCTAATGGTAAATCAGGTCTCAGGGACCATTTGGGAACATTTAACTTTGATTCCTATGGAAAATTCGGGTCCATCGCATCGCATTGCGGCCGATTTGGTCGCATGCGATGCGATTTGACGCGATTTTGCCGCAAATCGCGTCAAATCGCATCTGACTGTATGCCTTAAGTGAAGGCATACAATCTTGAAATTGGGCGCGCAGATAATACACAAGTACCCAGTCCAGAGACTGCTATGCATTTACACCATTGTCTAGACGAGTGTGCACTACAGTACACTACATTTACATACACTTGCATTTAAAATCAAATGTTATTGGCAGCATCTGGACCATGGCTTAAAATGGTCCTAGAGAGTTCGCGAAATTCCTCTCTCTCACTATAGGCGGAGCTACTTGGAGATGATGCTCTCACCACTAAGTGCTTATTTAAGCTTCGGAAGAACCTCAACAGAGAACAGGCATGCACTTTAATACATGTTGGATGGCCCATATAAAGGCACAAGTGCAAAGCCAATAAAGGCATTCCACATGCTTTGCACTTAATAAATTACATAAATTAAATAGAGGAGCAGGGATTTAATAAGGAAATATGCAAAAACACCACATCAACACACACATATTTTTAACTTTGACATATTAGTATAGTCTCTATACTTAGCTTGTCACTGTTCAATCTAATCATTTGGCTGCAATCACTGTCTGCCACCATCTAAAATTGGATCATGTTTTGTATCGATCAAATGCTCAGCAAGAGGCTCCTCTGGCTGCAAACAAAGTCATTAGTCCAGGTTTAACTGGTTCTCTTTTACTTTCCATCGACTTTAATGTCAGAGAGCCATATCTAATTGTAGTACTTGCTGTAAGTCTGTACCAGATATAAAATGTAATCTTTTTTTTCTCTACATTTAAAGATTATAAGGCAGGAAGAGATGACCCATCATGTAGAGTTTACAGTAAAAAAAAAACGTTTCTGGCTTGATTGCACCTGTCTGTACATGTCAGCACTTCATATTGTTTGTACCTAGTCAATGTAAGGTGAGATTTACCATCCAGAGGAATGGTTTTCTTATGTCTGTACAGCATTCTATTATTTTGCTCTTGACAGGTCTATTCTCTGCATTTTGTATTATTTATAGCTGTAACATCAGATGTATAATTACAACAGTATATATTTCAGGGAAGGCAACACAGGCATGCAGTTGTGCAGGTGTTAAAAGATCTTTGCTTCAGAAACATATTTTATACTGGTTTAAGTCTTGAAGTAATAAGTCCAGTTTTCCATTTGCTATTCATTGGCTTGTACACTCTATTCCAGACACATTATAAAATAAAACTGGTGTAAAATAACAATGTTTAAAATTTCACTGATTTTCTTTCGATTTTTTTTGTCCTCTAATTAGGTAACACAAATATATTTGCCAAATGGAAAACATTTTTACTTTTTTTTTTTGCTTTTTATGTTAAATTTATATAAATAATGTGGTAGAAAATAAATAGTCAAAATATTCTCTTGTTTTTACTTTGCTAAGCACAATTATGAACAATGTAAAATGTATTTAATTTTGAATCAAATTTGATATCAAACATCGGTTGCTGTTGATGAACTTTATAATATTATTGTAAAAATATAGTCCAATATATTATCAAGAGTGAGGGCAACTGTCTGGTCAACCTGATTATGTCTCAGCATCTATTTTGATTTATCTAGGCCTCTAGGACCGCTGGAATTTGTAGTTCAGAAAAGTTGGAGTAACACTACAGTAGTTACCTGATTAAGGGATTTTTTTTCATGTATAGATGACAGGCACCTTACTAAAGCAGACACTGACAAATTATAGACTACAGCAAATACCTGCACATAATAATATGGAAAGTAGACAAATTTACTCTCTAATTTCTGGCAGCTCCAAATTTCTATTTCCTGCATGTGAATGCATGAACACTGCCGTTTAAGGAACAGCTCAAACATAATTACTGACTTGTATATCTGTCACTTAGACACAAATAGATTGAAAAAGCAGTAATGTATAATTATGAAATATGCTTGGGCAAAACTGAATACACTAAATGACAGATGAAAAGAACAAGTGATTCATTACTATGTAATGATTTAAACAGGATGTTGGAAGAAATATATTATAAAGATTTTTTTTATTTTTTTTACATCTGTCACTTACAAAATTATTGGCATCAATGGAAAATACGATGTCAATGTGAAATCCATAGTAAATCGCGGGGATCCATGTAGTTAGCATTATTTTTGTATGGCTGTGAAAATATTATTTAACCATTCCACAAAAAATACCT
The DNA here is from genome assembly GCF_055691185.1 of Crinia signifera. Lineage (NCBI taxonomy): Eukaryota > Metazoa > Chordata > Amphibia > Anura > Myobatrachidae > Crinia > Crinia signifera. The sequence continues at coordinate 179,135,897 of NC_139220.1, forward strand.
ATGTTTCTTGTCACAGTCAGTTTCATGTTAATCACCGTTATTCCCTAGTAGTGGAAATCTCTCGTAACCATTTAATTAATTTCATAAATATATAAATCTTATATAAATAATGACACATGCCAACCAGGGTAGGACTGTCCCACAGGGTTATAGGGGAAACTCTTTGTGGACCCCCACTGCCTAGGTAGCCAACTCATCCTCATACCTTATACTGCACAGGACTGCTGTATGGTGTATTTCTACAATGTATTGCTGCTATTAATTTGGTAATGTACCATGTATGCACTAGCAATATTTTATATATACATATTTCCACCCCCAAACATTGGCCCCTACCACTGATTTGCCCCGGTGGGTCCTTCATGCCCCAGTCTGGCACTGATGGCAACTAGAGTTTCAGTATAATATTGGTCACATTTATTTTCTCATTTTGATTAAATTAATTTATGCTGTTAGTATGGGGGCTGCCGCTGACTGCGATGCCTGCACTTCTCCGCTGCAGCTTACACGCTGGTCTTGGCAGACAGCCGCCATCGCTCATCCACTGGTTGTGCCGGGGTGCTGGCATCTCCGCTCACCCACTGGTCTCAGCACCTGTACAATGCAGATGACAGGCACCTGCACTGGAACATGTGCAGTATCGAACTTGGTAATTCAAACATGCGAATACCCCCAATTCATTTTTTACAGGAAACCACACCTCTAACCTTCAGTTGTGATATGCATTTAACAATGACAATAGTTTTTATCTTGCAAAATAAGTACATTTTAAAGAAATATCAAATCACTCAAAGCACACATTTTGATTGAGCACCATTTGTGTTGTTGTTCCTCTAAATAAGTAGTGCACCTGTGTCTTGTTCCCGTGGAAGTCTGCAGATGGCTGCAGCAGCATTTTCCCTGTGATTTCTGCAGCTCTGCAGCCCACGCTGGGCTAATGGATCAGAAGGTATAATTATATTGTTGCAGGGGGTGTGGGGTATGGGCCCTTGTGCATACCACTCAGCTTCCTGATGCAGGGAAGAGAGACACATGCCTGTGATGGCCGGCTGCCATTTGTGGGTGATAAGCAGAGCAGCAAGTGAGAGAAGTGCTCCCAACTGCCCATAGCGCGACAATGCTGCCTGAGGGAGGGACAGTCCCAAAAAAATGGGACTGTCCTGCCAAACCTTGCACCCATTATAGATATGCCAGTCATTGTGCTATAATTAATTTCAAATACTGTAGGCATTTGAAGAAATATTATGAACATTTATAAGACAAAGGGCCAGATGCACCAAGCTTCGAAAACTGATACAATGGAGAGTGATAAATGACCAGCCAATCAGCTCCTGTCCTTTACCAAACCAGGCCTACAACATGGCAATTAGGAGCTGATACTTTATTGCTCTCCACTTTATTACTTTTTAAGGCTTAGTACATCTAGGCCAAAGATAGAAACTGACTGATACTGTATCTATTAACAAAGTTTGAGTCCTGCACTGGCCCGGTGAATGGTATCCCTAGGCAAAACTTCAATCTACTGCCCCCTCCCAACCCCACACTGCCACCAATACCCACTTTCCAGACCCTCAAGGGGAAAGTGTGAAGATGGAGTCTTAGATGTTTCAGAGCTGCCACCTGCATTTAGTACAACTAGGATGTCTTCCTCATTGACATCCTTCATTTTGTGATAGGTAGACTTGGTATCGCCCCACAGAGCCCGGCGCCCTAGGTGGCTGTCTAAAGCTGTGTAAGGTTAGAGCCAGCCCTGGTTCTGCAGCCCACATTATCAAAGAGGATTTCCCTCTATAGAAGATTAATGCGGGAAAATATAGTGATGCTGGCACTGGGATAATATTGTAATGCTCATATAATCATATTGATATATAATACTAGAAGAAACACTTCATTTGGTGTAACCCCTAATAAAATCTACACAGTAATATAACTGTGTAGCTCTTATTAGGAGGTATGCTAAATGGTTTGTTTCAGTACTATATAGCAATGTGATTACTTGAACATCAGAATAAATAAAAAATGTTAACATCTCGGTAAGGAAAAACATCAGTCCTAATACACTTCCATTATATAAGCACCACTATACTGAACATTTATATACTAATATTTATAGCTCAAAAAAAAAAAAACTATACCCACTTCCAAAAAAAAAAAAAAAAAAACACTTTACAGTGTCTAAGAAAAGTCTGAATTATTAACCTACATCCACAATCTGCCACACTATCCTGACATTAACAGAAAAAACTGTACTGTGGAGCAGGAATTTCCTGTTGGTTATTACTATGGATTAGGGGCCTGAGGGGACAGGTAAAGTACAAAAATCTGCATTCCATGGAGATATCCTATAAGACGAAACATTTTACTTTATGGCTTATGTGCCTTTTTGCAAATGAGGGCAAGATGTAGAAATCACGTAAACTACAAAACAATTTATCTTAATTATAATGCACCCTGTCATTTGTTCTCAAAGATAGTTTGGAAAACTTGAAACTATATGTAGATAGAATTGCAAGTATGTATACTATGCAACACACAAATTTATAGCCGTAGTCAGAATATGGCAGATAAAAAAAATCGAGGTGCGTTTCTTCCCAACTGTTTACATTAGGAGCTATAAGTAATAAAACCGAACATTTGGCACAGAGAAAGCGTTAATGCTGAGAAGTGTGCTTTAAAAAAAGGAGTCTCTATCTTTTAACAATTATAACAATTATAAGCTTTTTAAGTGTAAATATTTAACCATGAAGCCTATTTATGTCAATTAAATAACACAAGACCATTCTGATAGCATGTACTGCTGGATCCAGTCACTATTATATTATTAGTTATTTTCATAGTATATATATATATATATATATATATATATATATATATATATATATATATATATATATATATAGATCAGAAAAAAAAGACTGGCACTCCGGGGTCTTCAAAAAGTGCTGTATTAAATGGCAACAAGCGTCCAACGTTTCGGGGGTTGTCCCCCTTTGTTATCACCACGCACCTTGACAAAGGGGGACAACCCCCGAAACGTTGGACGCTTGTTGCCATTTAATACAGCACTTTTTGAAGACCGCGGAGTGCCAGTCTTTTTTTTCTGATCTACCTGTTCTCATAGACGAGCACCAGGGCAGCTGGACGTTTGCGGTGAGTGCCGGGCCGCACACAATATATATATATATATATATATATATATATATATATATATATATATATATATATATATAGAAGAAGAAATGCAGCGGCACTCATGGACTCATCTCTCATCTCATCTCCAAACCTTCATCAGGAACCTTCCTGATGAAGGTTTGGAGACAAACCGAAACGTAGAAATACTACAATAAAGAAGCAATTCTTTTTCACAAGTCCATGAGTGCCGCTGCATTTCTTCTTCTATCTACACATTTGCAACAGAAGGCACCTGGCCTAAAAACTACTTCAAAGCGTGAGTGCCAGACCACCAAGACTCTTCTATATATATATATATATATATATATATATATATATATATATATATTTACTGTATATTGCATTACTTCCTGTTTTTGTTGGTAAGCTTTAGCTGTGATTAGCAGCGCATCACATGTTCCTTCTGTAACAAACGGTGACTGCCATGATTATCTCGCTCACCGTACTGTGCTTTATATATATTTATTTATCTATTTCCACCAAACTTAATGATAGAAATTCTACATGTTGCATTAATGTGAAGTCAAAACAATCATTTGCAATATGTTACAATGTAACAAAATGTTATTGCTTTTTTTTACATTTTCATTTAAGGCTCTGCTTCTCTGTCTATACTCATGTAAATAAACTTAATGCACAGCGGCAAGTGAAAAACTATTTTGACGTTTGCATCCAAAATATCTATGGTGATGTTCCGTGCTTCATTCTATGGTTCCGCAGGATAATTCTAGCCATTACATATAAGCTGTGAGCATATAAATAACCTTCTGTCCAAAGAATGCTTTTACTGCGTTATTTATAGTGGCAGGCTCTTCTATCTCACCTCACTACAACGCTAATGGGTGCACCCTTATAGTGCAGAACATAATATACTTCTATGACTGACAAAAGCTCTTTGCCTACTATGGAAATACGTTCTTGCTTTTTCTCTCTCACCCACTGTATGTTCACATAGCATTCAGAATATCCAACACACATAAATCATTCCAAAACTGGAAGAGGTATGAGAAGTCCCTGTCTAATTAACTCAAATGAATGGAAAACATGTCACTGCTTCTTTACATCACAATGCAAATGCTTATGATTGCTTGAGAAAGACACTGTGGTTGTTGCCACTGATTAAACAGTGAACTTTTATTAATATAAGTGGATGCTTTGAAGTGCTAACACATTTAAATAATATAAACAGTGTTGAATTCTTATTTATCTTTCATGAGTCAGCATTCAAGAGAAGGTATGTATTCAGTACATCATCCTATGGTGGAATTGGCTATAGAATTAGACCATTTTAGCTCATACGCAGCAACAATATTCATTTTACTTCTCTCCCATATAACACCATAGCTCCAAGCAGGGGTGTAACTAGATATTCGTAGGCCCCATAGCAAAAGTTTGTAAGGGCCCCCTATTTAGCGACTGATGGTGATAAATGTATGTAAAACATATTACTTAGAAAGTAGAAAAATGGGCCCCCTACAGCTCTGGGCCCCAAAACAGCTGCACCCCTTGCACCTATGGTAGTTACGCCCTTGGCTCCAAGTGAATGGCACTGGACCACCTAAATTCCACTCTGATAACTGGCTCTGTGTTTAAGTGTACATTTTTCTTTGCAGACTGAGCCCACATCACATATTAATAAATCATATGCAACACAGAGTATATAGACACAACAAAAGTATTTTAATATGTTTAAATAAACTTTTCATATGGATGTTTCACATTCTTGGGCAAAACCATTGTATTTAATCTGTTAACATCAAACAGTGAGTGATTGCTGTGTAGTCTCCACACATATGTAATGTGTATATACACAGGAGTGGCTGTGTTTATGTATTTATTTCAGCCCATACATCATTTCCTTATGCTTGAATAAAAAGAAGGCATCTGTTACTGGGAGAAGGCGTTACAAATGTGAGGATAGAGCGAGTTAATGGTCTACCACAGTCAGCAACTAGGACTTGACATACGGCATAAACACATTTAATAATTTTACCTCAGGATAGTAGCCAATATCAATATAGGTACAGACGGGGTGAAACGCTCCAGTTCCACAGGCGTACAAGTGAGTGTGGTTATAGGCCTTGAGAACCTTAATGAAATTTGCACATTCTTTCTGTAGGGATAAAAAGAAACACAATTAGTGCCCTGGTGTAAATTTTCATATATTAGCTTTATGTATTGACCAGTAAGTCCTGCATGAAATAATAATTCTGTCAAGAATTAGCTTAATAGAATGAAAAAAACATTTTCAATACAATGGATTTGATTTTAAATCAGACACAGTCATGTGCATTTCTTCTAGCTTTTGATGGTCGCACGCCCTTGGACAAATGTAATAGTCTCTGAGTCCAGCGGCCATGTGACATGCCGGCTAAATTCTGAGGATTTTTTAAAAGGGCAATCATTAACAAGCCATCGTTTTGCATTAAATGGTAACCTCAGAGTTTGGCAGCCGTGCGGGATGTGGGATTACATTTGGCCCCCAATCTCAGTGTCTGTAGACACTTAGCAGTATATTTGCTATAGTGCAGGTTTTTAAAAGTGGAGATGTTGCCCTTAGCAACTAATAAGATTTTAGCTATTACCTTCCAGAAGGTAGACCTTTGAAAAAGCTGGGGGATACCCAGCGAAACGTGTCAGTCTACAGCACCCCCACCTTCTCCTTCCCAGTGTGGCTGTGGAACAAAGCCAAACTTTCCACAAGGATACCTGAACTAAGACACAAAAAGAGGACTTTGCTACCAATCGGGGATTTAGAATTAATACAAGCAAGGACAGTGTATCTTCCTCACGGTGACCACTTCAAAAATACAGCACGGAGCAGTGGCAGCTATGCCGGATATGTGAGTTCATCTACTGTCCCCCCAAAAAAACTTTTGCCCATTTGGAGTCCAATAGGAACAGGATCCATATATGAAGGCATAGTGGGGTGCTTTCCCATAATACCCTCATTCAACCTAAGGGGATAATTTTCAAGGCTTGCACCATCTATATGCCAATAAAAGCACAATTGAGGTGTATCATGTATTACATTTATTCATTTAAATGTGTTTTTTAATGTATATTAATTTATTTTTAATAAATTGGTTGTAATTATTGTGTGATTTCCTTCCTCAAAAAGTGCAGTTTTCAAATTTCTTTTTTCTTGTTTTGTATCCCAGGGGCTGACTACCCCTTTACTAAAACTGCTGCTAGATTTGAATTAAGCCCTAAACAGCGCCTTGTTATTACCCTAGTGGTACTACATACCTACCTTCCAGAAGGGGTTAGATAATAAGGTAGAACCTAATTGGTGCTATAGGCAAAAATCTTCACTTCTGAAAACTTGCACTTCAGGTAATATACCCTATAATCACTGCTTGGTGTGTCTGTCTGTATATGTACCAACAGTTGGACCATAGACATTTACAACAGCACTATGAAATGCAGAGCAGCCATCAAGGGGGTGGGGGGTGGGGGCAGAGACACGACGACAATGGAGACTCCAGTCCCAGACAGAAAGGGGGCCCAGGACTGGAGTTTATAACATATAATTTGTCATAAACAAAGGTCACATTTCTTTGGTAGCAATATAGAAGTTGAGTAGTGGCGCAGACACCTGAGGTCTGACCAGGCATTCCAGGTGTTCGTGAGAGAGAAGGGGGGCCCTGCTTATTTGGTCAGTCCTGGGCCCCACAATTTCTAAAGGCAGCCCTGATGACAGGTGCAGATTTTCTACCAGAATATGGCCTGCTATGTGAGTAATTAAGGATCTTTCTATCCAAACACTTCAGGAACATATCTTTGACACTCCCATAACACACCCATAAAATGGAGTGCATCTGCTAAGCCACCTCCTTGTCAGCACTCAATAAAACCCAATACATTTTCAATGTAAATTTCCATGTGTACGCCTGCAATTGCTAACTGCGACTCTATATGAACTCAAGGCTCAACTCCATGAACATTAGCAATGCGGCCAACTTAGAATCAGGTCCACTGTGTTATCAGACTACAGAAAATATGATGGAGCCCATAAAGCATTCACCTTAACCAATCTAGTGTAAATAAACCAAAGTTTTGATTAGATGCCCCGGACCACAGCTCAAGTTCTTTTTCATGCTATCTGGTTTCCTGATAAGTAAATACAGGACTGCTATGATGCTTGTTTTAACAGAGAGGTAGAAAAACACCAACACTTCTGTGAATGTGTATAACAGTTTATGTTTATTGTACTTGGCATTAGCAATGTATTGCTATTACTAAACATTAAAAAAGATCCGTTACAACTGAACAGAGAAATATTAATATTCCGGTTAACACCATAGTCTCAAATTATTTGGGATTTGATAAAATCATTATCATTTTATATAACAATTAAACTTTATTTATTTGTTTATTTATAGTTTCTTACATAGCACAGCATATTCCATTGCACGTTACAATTCTAAACATTGATAAAACAAACCGGGTAGTAACAAACTGACAGAGAGGTACAGTAGGAGGGCCCTGTTCGCAAGCTTACAATCTATAGGAACTTTCTCTTCCAGTCCAGCATTTTTCTATAGGAATGGTAATTATTTCAGATCATTTATCTCTACTACACTTATTAAAAGTCATTAAGGACAATAGCATGCAATGCTGCTGTGCTTATGAATCGAATAGAATAATATAGATAGCATCTCTGTCTCTACAGGTTGGGCAATACGTAATGGGCCTTGTGGCCCAGATTTCATATTATTGTTACACTTAGAAAGAATCAAAAGTCCAATATTTTTTTAACCCAACTGCTTTTCACAGCTGTGCGCAGACATCCAGCTCTGAGAAATAACAGGTCCAAAAGGTGCTATGTGTATGTATATGTGTCATAACCACAGTACACCTCTCTCCTTATTGTTGGCTCACAGCCTAAAAAGACATTGCCTCATAGCCAGTTGGAGTCCCTCACACATCAATATTCCCATATGTTCAGCAACCTAAGACAAAGGATAGAGTATTTTGGATCATGACACTATTCCAGCAAACACAATAAATAATCCGACAAAAACATTCCCCTATTTGTGCACAAACACAAAAAAATGTTTTTTAACTGTAATAACATTCTATAGTTAGAAGTATGCGAAGAAAGATGTGTGCAGAAAAGTGAGGGACATGCTGGAAGAGGAGGAAATGTACAGAAAGCTGGGGTTTCAAGCATGATAATAATTTTAGTTGCAGGCCCATCAATCCTACAATTGTAATGGCATTGATATGTACTACTGACCATTGACCCTTTATTTTATTGGCGTATAGAGATAATGTGTCAAACACCCCCCATGATAATTGTGACCCCCTTTCTGATGCCACTATTTTAGAAGGTTGTTCAGCTGTGGTTGGTAGTTCAGTAGAAACTATTTGCTGAAAAACCATTGGCAGAACAGACAACTTCAGGGCACAGCTGCTCCTACTCTTACCATTGGACTTTAATAACAACATGGTGACTGGGACTTATACCCCTACATAGAGAAGTGTTACCAGAGACAGACTGGAGCAGCAGCATTATTTTGCACTGACTGGCAGCCCTCCCACCCACCCCCTTGCAATGGCAAAGGAAAGCGTCCATGAAGTGGTGTTTTAAAACAAAAGGCTGCTTTAAAAGCAGGAAGAAGAAATACACAACCGAAGCCCATCAATAAATGATAATAACAATAATAATAATAATAATAATAATAATAATAATAATAATAATAAATATGGCTAGGTAGCACACCTGTGATCAGGCTTCACATGTAAAGTTTTTGAAACCTATGACCCATGATGGAGTTCTATTGTTAACATATAATTCAGTGGCATAACTACTGTAAGGCAGCCCCAGCAGCCGCTTGGGGAGCAAGCAGCAGTGGGGTCTGTGTGGGCACCGGCACCCGCTTGACGCACCAACATGCTGCTGCCTGCCGCTGCCCACTGGCTGAGCCCCGGAGGCGAGTCAGCCACAGCGCTGGTGCGCCAAAGCAGAGACGAAAAATCCCCCCACTGATTCAATTGACTGTACACAGAGCCGGCTATTGGCTACTGTGTACAGGATGGGCAGGCGGATGGGCATGCTAGGGCGGCCTGGGATGCATCGGAGCCAAATGGAAGCAGCAGTGTATGCTTGTCTCTCTTCCTTTCTCCTGCTTCAGCTTCTCCGTTATGCATGTGATGTCATCACATCCCACGCTGGGGAAACACGATGGAGAGGAGCCTGGGGGGGCACCACAAACTGTTTGGCTGGGGGGAGCAAAATTTATAGCTACGCCACTGATTTAATTGTCAGAGACAAAACACATTGGCTTTATATCCTGATCCAGTGCATGGAATTAAGGAAGCTTTCAGATTCTCCTGCTAGTCTGTTAAAATAAGCTACTGTACTGTACATTTGTTTTTAACTATTGTATGTATGCATTTTGTCCACTAATAAATTGTATCTGTTCTACTTGGTATGCTTTGATTTCCAGGAAATAATCAAGAACCATGCTTCAGATCGTGCTTCAGATAAGCACATTTGATTTAATTTTATATATGGGGACACAATGGATCACATTTCAGTTGGTTCACCTTCTATACCATGTCTATAGAAGAATTTCTGCAATACTTTTCTCACAGGTTAAATACCCACACCAGCAATGATGAGACACCATCAGAGCATCCCCCCATAACAGGAGGATTGCTGCTTTTCTACCCATTGAAGTTACTTGTGAAACACTAGCACCGTGGTTTACTCTTGTGTAGTGTATGCTTCAATCTTAATAAGCAAAAATGAAAGATGATTATTGTAGAACTTTAATGTAAATTTAAGATACTTTTCAGAAACCCTAACTCCCCATCGTAGACCAGGGAAGAGTTACTGTATAGCAATAAAGCACAGCGGTACTGTGAGAAACATGTACAAATACATTAATATTTTACACTCCGGTCTTTCCATAGTTTAAATAAACAATGAGAGCAAAGATTACAACTTGACATGTTCAGTAAACTGAAATACAACCACACTGCACAGGAATGTATATTTAGCTTATCTATTATTTAATGCACAACTTCTACATATTCCTATTATGTTAACTGCAGTATTCAAACTCTTTAGTTTAAATTAAATTGGATAGTTGAAGTTATAAATAAACAATTTTACGATCCCATGCCGTCTACTTATTCAGTAAAACATACTGTCTAACAATATTCTTGTCAAACTGTCAAAATATGATTAGATGTTGTTGCAGCAATAATAGGTCATAATCCATACGGATACTTACAACATGTAAATATTTATATTTTAAAATGTCAGAATAAGAACGTACCAACGTCACTCCTAAAATAATTACAATAAAAAAAGATCACAATGTTAAATCTTTCATATCTATTCCTATAGACTTAAGATATTAAAATGTTAAATACTAATGCCACAGGTTTAAAAATATCAAATGCTAGCTTTTTTAAAATATTGTAAAAATAGCATAGCTAGGAAATTCTATCGCAGATACAATTCTTATAGCACCCACAATGGTCCTGATTCTGATTACCTCGGTCCCCCGCGCATTTAGATGGGGGACCGATCTTTTTCTAGTGCGCTTGCGCATAATGGTTTATGGGCATGTGCAGGGTCCCTGGCTGAATGACATCGGCGACTTGCATAGTTGCAGAGACATTTGCACGGATCATTGCGGCCTGGGGGAGTGTGGCGGCAGACTCGGATGTCACCCATGCTGGGCATTCCCATGGGAATGCGGGCATACTAATGTGTGCCAGGGGCGGGCAGCAGATGTCACATGATGTCAGCTGCCCGCCCTATCTTCGGCCGGAAGTCCGCAAATATGTCAGTCTCCATTCACTTATATTTGCAAGCCCCGGAGAAATCATTCAATAGTTGCCGACCATCTAATAATGTTTCCGGCTGCGGGCTCATGCAAGGAAAAATGGCGTTCGCAAGGGTGGTGGGGTGTCATTACGAGGATTCGGTAAGCTGCGAGCTACGCAGCTTACCGAGCCAATTAGAATCAGGGCCAATATGTGCAGCAGCCTTTAGTGTCCATTGAGTAACGTATGGACATAAATAACCTGCCTCAGTCAGGTGTGTTTGCAGAAAGTATGAATGGATTCCAAGGAGCACCAAGATGTATCTTTAAAACAAAATAAAAAAATAACAAATAAATGGTCTGGGCTTCCACACATGATTAGCAATACCTAGTCAGATTGCTTACAAATGGGGCTGTAATCGCCCTATGTGTATGCCCCATGATACTTAATTGACCCCCCGAATCCTTATGGGGCATATACACAGGGTGATTTCAGCCCCATTTCTAAGCGATCTGACCAGTTTGCTTAGAAATTGAGCACGGATCACTCTGTGTATATGCCCCCCAGAAATGGCCATGTGGTCCCATGCAGCGCCATCGCCCACAGAGATAGACAGTGCATGCTTAGATTGCATGGTTTTTCCTATAAACATATGCAAAACCCCACTGAGCACAGATCGCACAGTACACATTGTTGGTGCACCGCATGCGTTTGTCAAAGTGTGCTGAGCTATCTGTGGGGTTCAGCACAAATGCTCAGCAAATGTCTCATCGCCCCGTCAATCTCACCCTAATGTTACTCACTTACCCATCCTTCTAGATTATAATCTTTCACGGGCAGGTTAATCTACCACCATTGCCTAATGTTGGTCCACTGCCTGTACTCTGTACGTCCTATCACCTGCTGAACTCTTCCATCTGCTAAATGATTTGGTCAAAATTGTGTCCTTCATTCTACTTATGTGTAATATTAATATGTCATTAAGTGTATCTTGTCTGTATGCCTTGTAATTTTGACAGTAATTGCAATTTAATATAATTTGTACCAAATTATAAACAAAAAAAAAATGATTTTGATAATATAAAGAATGATTTTATAAAAAATAAAAAAGAGAAACCAAAAAATAAAAAATAAAAAGACACAAGGTACATAGACCTTGTCTGGCCAGTCTACTAAATGTAAAAGTGGTTTGTCTGATGTGCTGGAATATTATAGGTAGCTTTCTACAAATCAGATTAGCAATAAACAAATCAATCTGGAAGATTTATACAAATATGTTAAGTAAGAGAGCAATGGTAAACCAGGCCTTGCACACAGAGAACAATGCTTTGGCTATTTCAGGCAGACTTTGCATGGACAGTTACAAAAATAAAGTGTATCCATCTGTCAAACATCTGCCACACACAGAGAAATTAAAACAAAATGTAGGAATGTTTAGATAGATCCCATGCATTATTTTCTCAAAAGAAACTCTATATTTGCTTCCTTTTGGCTAGCACAGCAGAAAAAAAACATAAAACCTAAGCAAATTGCATATGTTGATAATGAAAACTATCTGCAGAATAGATATCTATTGAAACTCACCATCTCTTCTGCACTACCCTAGGAACAAGTTGTCTGCAATAGCTAATACTGTGTGAATATGGAATGTATGTACAGTACTACATAGAGTATGTAAGGTCTTTTAAAAACTGTAATCCTCTTATTTAAGACCAACGATAAATATTGCTAATTATTGGAAAGATAATTTACTAAAAAATTCACAGTTTAGTGTTAAAAATGTATCCATAACAAGTTTGATACCTACAGAGTTAATTGATGAACCGTTTGTAATAATGAGAAATAGCATCTCCTAATAAAGCCTTATGGTAGAATGACTTACTAATCTGTGGAGTACACTGTCCAGCTGCTGAAATTACAGTGTACTAAAAATAAAAGATCTACAGATGTGTCCACGTACTAGCCTAGCATTAAATAGCCCTTCTAGTCACACTTGGTGGATCTCAGCATCTTTTTGCAACATTTTCCATCAAATGCATCTCAATTGCAAAAAAGAGTGAATTGTACATTCAAGCATCTTCTGTTGATTAAAATGGTATTCGACATGGCTATATTCAGTGTGATACCACAGTGTTATGTGCATAAGAAATGCTACGTTAGAGTATTTTCCAGCAAGACATGCAGACACAGCACCTTTCACACACTGCATATAGGCATGCCATATATCATTTTAATCATCAGAAGCTGGTGCAACACACAGAGCTCACGTGTTATGTATAATCCGATTTGTATCACATGGAAGATAGATGTGGACACAACTGTAAATAAGTAATAACAGTGGTACTTTTAGTACAGGGTCACCCTTGTGCAGTGAAGATATGGGTGGGGTACACTGGAGTAGCATAGTCTAATTACATTTATTGCGTTTCTATTGTGGTTTCTATTGTGGTACTACCTGAAGAGGTATGGGGAAAGGGAATATAACCTAGTTCATTTTCATTTGCCATTACACTCTTGCTCTACACCAGTTTTAGGTTTTGTGATAGATTAACGGAGGGGGAATCCTACAGTAGCTATAGTATTAACATGGGAAATTAGGGAACAACCTCTTAAAGGTTGTTTTAGAGTTCCAGAAACCTTGCCAGTTTTTACCACATCTTAATAAATATAAAGCTTTCAATTAGTAATATTGGTGTTTCTTTGCAGTATTGTGGGGAAACACTGTATAATAACTTAACCAATCTGATGCCCTAGCCAAAAGTTTGATTGGTGCAGCTAGTTCTGCCTCTGATGCAGCACCCCTCTCCCAGTGCCCAACAGCACAGCAGCAGCCAGCAACACTCATCACCCTCATCCATATCAATCCTATTTTTGGTGCTCTGTGCCAGCAAGAGCATTTGTGCCCTCCACTCCATATTTTAAAGGGATGCAATCAATTTACCAACAGTCAGCATTTTGACCATATTGGCATAATGAAAGTCAGCATTTATTTATTTACAGTTTCTTATACAGCGCAACAGATTCAGTTGCACTTTACAATTGTAGACAGTGATAAAACAAACTGGGTAAAAACAGACAGACTTGAAGGTAGGAGGGCCCTGCTGCAAGCTTACAATCTATAGGGACATAGGAGGGAAACAGAAGGATAGGCACCAGGAATAGCATAGCAGTCCCACCAAGTTACAAGTACAGAAGGGAAGCTATATAATACATAAGTGCCTCAGAGGGTTATGCGTGTGGTACTTAAATATGATAGGCTTGCCTGAAGAGGTGAGATTTCAGGGAACGCTAGAAAGTTTGGAGGCTAGTGGAGAGTCTTATTGTGCGTAGAAGGGCATTCCATAGGATGGGAGCAGCCCGATGTAAGTCCTGTAATAGTGAATGGGAGCTAGTGATCCATTTAGAGAGACGCAAATCTTGCGCAGAGCGGAGTGACCGAGAGGGGTAGGGTTGCCACCTCATCCCTTTAAAACTGGAGACATATTAATTACACAGGTTCTGTGGCTGGCTCACTTCAAGACTCAATTTCAACTGTTTTTTTTTTAAACAACCATCAGACTTCATTCCAACTGATTTTTTTTAATCAGCCACAGAAACTGTGTAACTAATATGTCTCCAGTTTTAAAGGGATGAGGTGGCAAACCTAGAGAGGGGAGATATTTTGTGATGCATAAAGAGATATATGCTGGTACAGTAAGGTTGATAGCTTTATTGGGAACATATTGGTATTTTGAATGCCTGCCCATGCTTGCCGATATTTTGGCTGTTGGTATTTTGAATATCAGGAAATCATTCTGAACCCTTTTTAAATGAGGACCCAAAAAGGGGTGTGTTTTGCTGGGAGGTGGCGCACAATAGTACTTTCACAGTAGTGCAATCTTTTTTACTATATCACATGATAGTGTATTAAAGTTATGCAACACAGTAGTGTCCATTATTCACATTGCACCACATCATATTGCCCCTTATTCACATTACAACACACATTATATACCTGTTATGCCACACAGTCGTACAGCAAATACACATAATGCCACATAATTGTGCTATTTGTTGCACATAATTCCACACATAATTCCACACAGTAATGCCCTTTTCCAGCACTCCTACTGTTGCCAGCTTAGTTGTATGAGCTGATGCACAATTAGAGCTCTAATCGTGATATTCAGCAGTAAGTCAGCACATCAGGTGCATCACAAACTGCTGCTGCCAGCTGAGTTGACCCTAGCTCCCTAAACTTTCCAAATGTACAAGGCGTTTGCTTAGTTTTCCCATGCGTAGAGATGCCTCTGTGTGATATGGTTTTATAATAAATTTGTTCTTTTTTAGAACTGTTAGCAAGTTATACATTTTGCATGATATGGAACTTGTTATACAATTCTAGATGCTGTAGAATGTAGAGTAACTAAAATAGTAAGTGTACTGTATAATAGACATTGAACTCAAAATCAAAACAAATTCAGCCACTTAACAGTAAGTGTGCTATTAAAACTAGGTATCAAAATTACATGTAACAAACATATAGTAAAGGCCTAAAATACAAAGTTATTATATCAGATACTGTTGACTATTCCTTTATTGATGTTTGATGACCAGCTTCCTTTAAGAGGTCATACCTTTCTTTTGATATATTCTCCAGTAATGAGGAACATGTGTTATGTTGATAGGTAAAAAGGTGAAATCATTTCATATATTCTTGGGGAAAAGGCAAAAAAAGAAAACAAAAAAAATTTGAATATCAATATATGATGAACGATGAACGGACAGTGGCATAAAATAAGAAATAAATGAGGCTAGCTTTATAATTACTGGAAGAGCTCTGTAATTAAATAAATTATATTTGTGCATCCTTTGAGATATATGACTTAATTACTTGACAGTACAATTTATAAAGTGCAATGCCAATCTATTTATAAATTGAGAAAGTTGGCATGATATGTGTTATCAACTAAATTAATGCCTTAACTTAATATAACTCTCAAATGTAATGGTGTTGATAAATTACATATACTTTAAATCAGGCATTGTTAGATAGGAATTCTGCACCAAATGAAATAGATAATGAAGAAATGTTCAGAAACAGATTTGTTTGGTAATGTGGCCGCTACTTTTCTATGACTATGGGCCTGATTCAGACCTTTTCGCTAGGCTTCGAATACTTGCAGCCTAGTGAACAGGTAAATTCCACCCTGCCAAGTGTCCGCCCCCCATCACCCAGAATCCACTCGCTAGCATGCGAGTGGATGTGTTCTCATACACATCCACTCGCATGCGGGCGAACGGAAGAGAGATCATTTGATGGACACTCACCATGGAATGATTTCTCTTCCATTCGCTAAAAGTCAGTCATGGCTGACTTTCATTTTGGCCCCGGATGGCCGAATTCAAGGTGGGCGCTGAAGTCATGTGATGTCAGCTGCCCTTCCCTAGCAGACATCGACCTGCCTGCAATCGCTGGGGTACGCCTGTCATTTTCTTGGACGCACCCAACGTACCTTTTGAGCACACGCCCATGAAATGCTGGGTGTACCCTTGCGTCCACCCCCTGCCCAACCATGGCCCTCCCTTCCCAGAGTGAACGGCCCTATACTGTGCGCTATAATGTAACTACCAAAACATACTATTCAATTTTAAGAAGACCACTGTAAACTAATATGTCACTGTTCGTACAAATCCTGTGGATTCCTGCTGCTTTACCCAGTGCTGGCAGCCATCCTCATGACTTGTCAAAACACACATGCAAAATTGTGTACACATATCTCATTTCCCTCCCTTTCCTATCCACCCAGTCATAGGGACCCCTAACTCATCTTCAACTTTACCCATCATCCCTTCTCCCTCATAGCTGTACCTCTGGTCCAGAGCATTGCCGGCTGGTAGTAGCAACAGATAGCCCTCAGCCTGATGACTCATGAATCTGAGGATCATCAATGATGATAATCTAATCAGCAGGGGGGTAGTGTGACCCCTACATTCTCTGCAAGCCGGTGTTATGCAATGCCTATACTGCCGGTATTTCTGTTCCTGCCTCATTCTGTATAAGTACAGATTATACCGTATTAACTAATCCATGCTCATACTCGTAGAGTGAATCACATAATACCCTTGGTATTATTGACTTAAAGCACAATTAAAAGTAAATAGAACATATTTTTATTTTCACAATTTCTAAGGCAGAAGGAGGACAGGCTTAGTGTATAAGGACACCTACAATATAACAATATGTTACTAAAGACACAAATGGGTTTATTCCAGTGACGTGCGGTGAGGACATTGCCTGGGGAGGCACTCACCGCAGGCAGGCACAGGCAGCAGGGGGGTATATGCGGCAGCCTACTCTCCACCACCACCACCCCCCCCCCCGCACTGCCGCAGGCGGGCACAGGCAGCAGGGGGTATATTAACTAAAAATTTGGCTCCCCCCCCAGCCAAAAAAAATTCAGGGCCCCCCCCATCCTTTAAAATTGTGTATGGCAAAAAAGAGGTGTGGTCTCATGTAAGAGGTGTGACCTTTGGGATGGGTGGCCTTCCAGAAAATGACTTTACACCCCAGTCTGCTCAGGCTCCACACAATCCATTGCATACATATGTTAATGGCCTGTCTGTATAACCTTACCCCCAGTATCATGCTGGCACACACACATGAATGCAAACCCCACACACCCTGTGTACCCTAATGCAGCATAATGTTGTTATACAAAGGGGCCAATGCTTACCTGGTTCTGGGTGGGGAGCAGCCAGGAGGGTTGTCACATCAGGAGGAGGCAGAAGCAGGCAGAAACACAAAATGGGTTGCTGAGTCCGACTGCAGTGCCTGCATACTTGTGTAAGACAGGTTGCTGAGTCCTGTCTGAAAATGGTGCCAGAGACGCTGATGCCTGATTCCAGCATATTGAAGGCACCACACAGCGCTTACACAGGCTGTCGAGGAGAAAAGCTCAGGCTGCGCTGCACAGGCAGACAGTGAAGAGCGGGAGCTGGGGGACGTGCAGTGGCAGAGACACTGCTTGTTCCTCTCTAGAAGCAGCATTTACCCTCCATCCCCACCATTAAGCCTGGGAAGGGAGCTCCTCCGCCGGACACCGCCACTTCCTCCTGCTCTCCTCTCCCTCCATCTACCCCATCCTGACCCTTAAGCCCGGTACTGAGGTCACCTCCGCTGGCCTTCTCCTCCTCTCCCCTCAGCCGCTGCTGCCTCCAGCTCCTGCTTGCCGTCTCTTGCGCTTAACAAAACTCAGAGATCCGCCGGCAACTTTGATTGCAGTTGAAGCGGCCACTGTAGGGATGTACTGTGTCTCCTAAAAATGCGTATGTCCTCTCAGGGGGTTTCTCTCACACTGACCAACAGTTGAGCAGAGCTCCTCTCTGGCGAGTGGCTGTGCACCGTGACCTGGCTGCTGCCGAGAGGGGAACGGGGCAGTGGGGCACGTCCCAATTGGCACCTGCGCGCAGTTGTGTAGAAGGGGAGTGATGGTCATGGCGGAAGTGTGGCGCTGGCTTGCCACACAATGACAGGACTCCTGCCTCAAGCTCCTTTAGAGCAGCGGCGTGACCATGCCCCCCGGCGGGAACATGCGGCAGCCTACTCCCCCACCCGGACTCACCTGTCCTCTCGTCGGCGGTGGCTTTCTCCCAGCAGCGTCGGACTCCCCGCTGGCCGCGCTGCTGCATCCTCTCCAGGTGAGCCCTGCATGTGTGTGATTGGACAGCGGATCCAAAACTGGATTCGCTGGCCCAATCACATCTGGGGGCGTGCATTCATACTGGTGCCCCTGTCATTGCGGCATCAGTATGAGTGCCGCTTCCCCATTCATTTTCAATGGGCTTTTACAGCCCATTGCTGCACCCTGCCCCCCTGCCCTCCCCTACCCGCCCCCCGCTGCCCGGAGTTTTAATGTTAACAGCGGGAGGCACCTCTCCTGCTGCCTCCCACCCTCACATGCAGCAGTGTAAGAGGGTGGGAGGCAGCGGGAGAGGTAGGAATGATGAAAAATAATAAAAGAAGATATATAAATATCTTCTTTTTATTATTTTCATCATTATGACAGGGGAGGCTCTGCCTCCCCTGCCTCCCCTGACTGCACGTCCCTGGTTTATTCTGATTAGGAGGCTGCAATGTCTGTGTCTTTTGCCTCTCTCTCTTGCATATGGGACATAATGCTAATGCAGCTGCAAGCCATTCCCTACTGTACATGTGTGTGTCTGATTGTGCTGAAATCAGGACAAATTTGTTCTCAAAATGGACAAAACTATGGGGGTAATTTTAGTTTACACACCCCCTGTGTGTACTCACAGGGGTGCAACTTTTTGCGACTGCACATGCGCAGCCTCAGCATGCAGGTGGCATCAGGTGGACTCGCAAGGCTGCGAAATTTGCAGCCCTGTGAGTTAACCAAAATAGCCTCACATGTGCGCTGCAGGTGGGGCAGATGTAACATGTGCCGTAAGCGTTCGATTTGAGTGAGGTGTGTTTAAACTGAAATCTAAATTGCAGTGTAAGAATAAAGCAGTCAGTATTTACTCTGCACAGAAACAATATACCCCACCCTAATCTAACTCTCTCTGCATTATACATTTTCCCCACCTGCAGTGCAACCTGGTTTATCCCATTTTGAAAACAAATTAGGCCCCCTTTTTGGTGTGTTTTTAGATGAAACCATTGGTTGCATCCTTGTAACATGCACCAGCCTTAGGGGTTATTCAACCCTGGATTCCAACTGTCGGAACGTTCCGAGAGCCGGAATCCTGGCCAGGCAGTATATTGACTTCATTGTTCCACCTGTCCATTGTGGAAAAGGGGTTGTGACAGCAGAAACGGCCGTGGATTGTCGAGATTTGTCCGTGAATTCGACAATCCACGTCCGTTTTCGTCAAAACAGATCCGATTGGTTTTAAATTTGCATTCGATTTGTCGAATTCCACCTTTAATGCTGTTAGAAACGACCACGAATAGGTGGCCGCCATTATTTCTCCTGACGGAAATAGCGTCAGTAATTGAATACTGCCCTTAAGCTAGGTGCAGATTCTCTGTAAGAATATGGCCTCCAATGCGAGCAATTAAGTATCTGAGAATACATCCACGACAATCACATAACACTACAATATGACAGACCATCTGCACTCATTTAAATAGGAACTTACAAGTCAAGACCAGCACATTTCAAAAACAATTCAGATACCTTGCACCTCAATCATTTCTCTGCCTCAGTGCCTATACACCATGGGACGCATGCTCTGCATGATATTTTAGGCAATACACAGTTGAAGATCATCGATCATTTGGATAAATATCTCCATTGCATGCGACTCAGTATTATCCCAAAGAAAGACTTATTTAACACTCCATTTATGTGCAATGTTGCATTCAAGACAAGAATATATTCTTGACCTGTATAAAGTAAAGAATATACTGTATATGGAAATTGAAAAGACACCCAATATTAGTCTAAGGAGTAAGGTTTGGATGTCAATGTTAGTTTTCACATAATCTACCCAAAAATGTATTCCATTGTATCATCAGATCAAAATGAAGACAAAAGGAAGTAATCCTCAGTTAATTTAAAAGGTTTTCATTAAAACACCAGCCAAGAAACATAAACATCATTTAATCCAAATGGCAACATTTTGTTTCACATGCAAATGGATTGGAATGTGGAATTTTGTATGATATATGTTTTTGGTTAGTGAAAATTCAGATTGTCCACTAAGAATTCATTTCGTAAACTAGCAGCAGATGTTGGGTTTTAAAACAAATGTTCTTCACTCCCTATCTTAGACATCATGCCACCTCTCAATGTTATTTTCTTTCCTCTGTCATGTCATTTATACGTCTAGCTGGGAAAAACTATAACAATAGTTAAAAATAAAAAAAAGTTTCCAAGATCTTTGAAGCTTGGTAGGTGAACCCTGGGGCATGATTTGTTAATGTGTAAATGCAATTACATAACCAATATTTAATCATTCCACTACTAATACTACATATAGTACAATGTATAATAATATGCTGAAAAGTTAAAGCAAAATTACACTATTACAAATGTAAACACTTTATCGCAGGCCCTTTTATATGCACTTAAATGTATTATGCTCATCCAGCCATAATTGCCTACAGATGACCTGTAGGGCAGTATTCAATGTTCAGGATTCACTGGTTTTTACGGCAAATCGGGCTGTTTTCTCTCCTTGCGGTGAATCTTTTTCACTGAAAATTGAATTCACCCTATTCAATGTTCACTGTTCGTCGAACGCAAACAGTAAATGCTGGCCAGTTCATGCTCGCTGCAATTCGCTGTTATTTTTAATGGGATTTTCACTTACATTCACCTTAATTCGCTGTGAGTGTATTCAATGCTCGGATGGGGAATTGCTTTCAGCGTGATTTTCATCGTGTGTCAACGTTTAGCAATCGCCAGCTTTTTAAAGTGAACTGGAATGTAATCTTTTAAAATAAAGAGGGGTTTTTTTGTATTTGGCGTCAAAATATCAGTAATTTTATTTTGTGAAGGGGCATGCTTTTTTTATTCATGTGCTTGCTGCACATGAATATATATATATATATTTTTTTTTACACACTCATTAATATTCACTGCACACTGGTCTAGCTCTTAACATATGAACGAGCGGGACCAGTGCCGCGGCTCCCTAACCGCGTCCCCTGCCAGCTCTCCAGGGGGCAGCTTCTGCTGCCTGTGTCCCCGGGAGCCCTCCCCCCCACACACACACATTCCGGGGCACAAGGCAGGGAGGCTTCTATCTCCCTGCCTGTCGCCATCCCCGGCTCCCTGCGGTGGTTAAAAATCGCCATCAGGGGCAGCGAGCCCCTGCCGCGTTGAATAGGGTGACAGCGAGGATTCGCTGCACATGCCAAAAAAAGGCATTGAATACTGCTCCTAGTGTTGCCCATGCAAGGATATGCTAAATATATATATATATAAATATACATACTTATAAACTGGCACTTTACTATAACGTGTTCAACAGTCACAAAGTTAGTTGAAATGTTACTAAGTAAAACACATACATTTGTTTCTTTTATCTTTTTGGACTTTATTTATTGCTTTAAGGACTACTACTGTATTTCTATAAAATAACTATTTTCTGCAGCCTCCTCATAATGTTACAAGATTTAGCATAAGCTTATTTATTTTACATTAACGAGTCAGCTATTTAATACCAGACACACATGGAACTGGTATTAGTTGTCATTAGACTGCTGATTAAATATACAAGCGATATGGAGCCTATAACAATCACTATTGGACTTACTAACAAACTAGAAGCCTACCATTTCAATTTCTGCATGTTTGTTATGTTTGCTGCTTAAAATGAGCGTGAGAGATTAGCTACAAAATGCCAGTATCATATACACTGGTGTTCTATAAGTAAGGTAATAAGATCTCTCATTATGTGTGTAATGTTCTCTATTTCATTCAAATTTCCTGACAGGCCACAGCAAGTTGACCACTGCTTCGCATCACGGTGACTTTGCATCATATCAGTCATACTGTCCCAATATCGATTGTAAGATGGCAGATCTTGCGGAACATGGTCATACATTGAGTCAAGTACAGTAGTGTGATCTGCGTCTACAGGAGGAAAGACAGCTGAGTCAGGCCCCGGTAAAGGGGGTGTGTCCTTAAATAGTGGGTGCTGTTTTTACACAGGAGGGGCGAAGAGGTGTGGGGGAGGTCATCTACTTCCTACCTTACTTGATTAGGAAGCTGGTCCCACCTCGCCAGCCAGTGCCATCTTCCATGTGATATTTGGAAAGATGGTGCTGACCACTAGAGAGAAAAGACTCTGGCACAGTGCTAGAATCTTTGCTTTCAGTGGGGCAGATGTATTATCCGTCGTTATGGGGGAGAAGGGTATCAGCGCACGTTATGTGCACTGATACCGCTTCTCCCCCATGTATGATGGAGCTAGCGTGCGGTATTGTACAGGGGCGCTATGCGCCCCTGTCCATATCGGCGCTGCTATCAAAATGATAGCAGGCCGAATGTATGAACGGTCAGCATCGCTGACCGTTCCGCACGAAGCCGGATTTGGCTTCGCCAGCATCAGGCTGGCGAAGCCCTATCTAAACAGCAGGGACAGCGCTGTCCCTGCTGTCAGCTGTGGGCTGCGCTGGGGATCTCGCGTGAACAGCGAGATCCCGCGCATGCCCAGTGCGGCCGGCCGGGGGACAGGAGATAGCGCATCAGTATTAACTGATGCGCTATCTCCAGAAAGGGACATCGCCGAAGGGGGGAGTTAGCGCTCCCCCGCTTCGGCAGACAAGATGTTAATACATCTTGTCGATGTCCCTTCCTGCTTCGCCTCGCTATTGAGGCGAAGCAGGAAGTATCATAGCGGCGCGATAAGCGCTGCTATGATACATCTGCCCCAATGTGTGCTGCCATCTTCCTGAAAATATCACTGGAAGATGGTACCGGCCACAGCTATACTCTGAATGAGGAGGGCAATGGACTCGTGCCTCTGCCAGGCCCCTCCAGCAGCCTGGACCCAGGTAATTAGTACCCTTTCTGTGCCGCCCCCCCCCCCTCCAATCCCCACCTTTGGCACTAGTGCATCTAAAGGGCGCATAAGTAACTGAAATTCATTGTTCAATTTGTTAGATTATAGGGTGATAAGTTTAACATCATGTCAGAAAACAGGTTTGGGATTGGTGCACTGCCTTTGATAATGGCAGGACATGCATTCAAGATGAGCAGTGATATGGCTGACAGAGCAAGTTCTCCCTACAGCCATGACCTGGCACTGAGTAATTTCCATCCCATGGTTGTCTTCCACCTGGACATTAAGCTGCAGTAAGTCATCATGTCCAGGCTTCAGGTGCTTTATGCATCAGAGGTCTTGTTGCCTGTTGTTGTTGTCGAACCACCCTTGCACATGGATGAATTGCAGTCAGTTGATTCATGACTACAGCTTAAATGTTAAAACCTTTTGGCATACAATTTTCTTGGCAGCAGTATAACTATATAGTTTGTTTATTCCATATGATTAAGGTTGATTTAAAACAAAATGTACCTACGTATTTTTTAGAAATTCAGGGGTTGGACCTGCTTGGAAGACAGCTGAGGTTTGTGGCACTTGTTGCAATAAACAGTGCCATAAAGACTTGAATCATAGTTATTATGCTGCTGACTATCTACTATACATGAGTTGTATGTAGGATCCAGGAGGATTGTTTATTTTATCCCAAAATTCCCCAAAATGGAATTCTGGAAGAGTATGCCAGTATGATTTATAATGGTATATCAGGCAATTCTAAATTACTTATTTAACAGGCCTCACTACCTTGCACTATACTGTATGTATGGACTCTTCCTGTGAGCTTAATGTTTATTGTTAGCTTGTTACTTATGAAAAATGAAAGCCTATGAAATATCAAGGTCACTAATTGGAATGAACTTGCTGACACATCAGATGTCATTAATGGAAGTATAAAAGTGAGACCCAACTTAGATTGTATTGCTATAATGTCTGCTTTTTTTGTTGCAAGAGACGTAAGGCTGCACATATACAGTAGTATATATGGGTTGTCAGGAGGGATTGCTTGATTTCATATCGGACACAGGGAGGATATACAGCATTCCTAATTATATTTGTCAGGCATAATTAAATTATGCATATTCTTCAGTTGATATTCAAATGTCAAAAGACAATTTGGGATATTTAGGTGCATGTTTATCACAATCTGCTCAGATGCAGATGGGGTATGATAAATTTGCCCAAATATACATTGCGATACTGAATACATTGCAAGAATGTTTCATGAGAAAGTCACCCTGAGAAAGCATCTGCACATACCCTGCTGGTTACACCTCCCTGAATCACCCCCTTCCCTGACTCCGCAGAGCTTAAACTTACCTCAGTTCACTGGGTGCCGGACGGGGTCCCGACAGTCGGGATCCCAGCAGGCATTTACCCGATGTCGGGATCCCGACTGTCAAAACATGGACAGATGGGTTCCAGACGGCCACCTGCTATTTTCCCTCGTGGGGGTCCATGACCCCCATAGAGGGAGAATAGAATAGGTGGCGAATGTAGCAAGCCACCGCGCCCGCAAGGGGCTTTGTTGCGCTCACCATGCTATCTGAGTCTTGACAGTCGGGATCCCAACATTGGGCTCATGACTGTCGGGATCCCGACTGTCGGACCCATGTACCACACCCAGTTCACTGCTCCTCACTCATCTGATAATCTTATAGCTTGTCTCCTGCTTTGTGCTGTAAACTGAGATGCCAGCTGGGACTCCACATTATCTCAGCTCACATTAAATAAGAAGACTTATGACCCGCTGAGCATTCTGAGTGATACAAGATCAGTCAGAATGCTCAGTATGATCACTCAGCACAGAGCAATGTGCCAGCGATGTGTGCTGAGCAAAGTGTCAGGGGCAGTGTTCTCCACCGAGAACACTGGCCCCAACCTGCGTACTGGTTATTTATCAGCACCAGATTCAGACCCATGGAGCCGAACATTTATATTGCTATGTAGATTACACACACAGTGATATTCAGCCACTTTCTGAGCTGTTCAGTGAAATTATGTAAAATCGCTCAGAAAATGACTGAATATCGCTCCATGTGTAGGGCCCATAAGGTTGCAGACGGAGCATAGTGATTTGCTGACCATCTCACTGAGGATCTCACTGGGTCATTAATCACTAAATGAAAGTACATTTTTTTTATTATAATATATTTGATATACAGTATTTCAAAGGTACTGACTCTTCACTCTGCTCTGTGTGCCCAAGGTTTGGTAAGTGACCTCCATTGTCAATTTCTAGTATTTTGTGGGGGGTCAATAAACATGAAACTAATTTCATTTGAAACTCATAGTAAATATTAACCATGTTCCATTGCTTGTAACAATCAAGCAGTACAAATTTGTTTGGAAAATGGGCAAAACCATGTGCCCTGCAGGTGGGGCAGATGTAACATGTGCAGAGAGAGTTAGATTTGTGTGAGTGATTTTGTTTCTGTGCATGGTAAATACTGGCTGCATTATTTTGACACTGCAATTTAGATTTCAGTTTCAACACACCCCACACAAATTTAACTCTCTCTGCACAAGTTACATCTGCCCCATCTGCAGTGGAAAAACAAATTTGTACTGCGATCAGATCTGAATAAGGGCCACTATGCATTGCACTGTACAATATGCATACCACAAAATAATTGTAGGGGCCATGTGAAATTTGCAAGGAATATTCACTGGGAATAATTAGGCGCTTGGACAGAACTGTATCCCCAAGAAAGCAGCTGCTCAAATGTGGGGGTAGTCACTCCCCACTAGGAAAACAGAAAGAAAAGACAAGCACAAGGCGAATCGAGCAGGGATACAAATAAGTGACAATACCAGATGATTGGAAATATATAAAAATTTTACTCACATATAAAGATACCTGAAATTGCAATGTTACAATACAATAAATTAAATTATTAAAAAGATGGGGGGGGGGGGGGGAATAAAAGTAAATTGGTTTACTGCAGCTTTATCAAAGGTGCAGGACGCAGTGAAACGCGTTGGGTAATATAACCCAGCCTCTGGATAGTGTGTGTGGATTACTCATCTGCTGTGGACATTGCCTTTTCCACCACTGGTACCCCCTCATTTACATTGGCGGACACCATGCACAGGACTTCCAGGTGACCAAAAGGACTCCATCCCTCACCTGCATCAGTGAGTCTCCAACTGTGCACGGAAGCCTGATTCAATATTCCATCCAGTGACGGCAAAGTTGGTGTACCGCTCCAAGGATTCCTCCGGTGACTCAAGTGATACCCACTCACCCCAATAGGAGGACAGAGTACATCCTTTCCTCCAGCGGCAATTAACAGAGCCGTATCCATCGTGAGGACACCATCTTTGTTTCATCAACAAAAGATCTGAATTCATCATGTGGTAATGTGCACTTACCTTCTCCCCACCAGTGATAACTTTCCATCATACCTCTCACACTAATCCATTGAGGCGTGGTTATTGATTTGATTAAAAGATTACCATTTCATTCCAATTTACTTTTATTCCCCCAACCCCCCCATCTTTTTAATAATTTAATTCATTGTATTGTACCATTGCAATTTCAGGTATCTTTATATGTGAGTAAAATTTTGATATATTTCCAATCATCTGTTATTGTCACTTATTTATAGCGCTGCTCGACTCGCCTTGTGCTTGTCTTTTCTTGCCATGTGAAATTTCCCATAGAAATATCTAAAAGCCACCACCAGTTCTGTGTTTGGTCTATATAAGAATACAGACCTACAGTACAAGCCTCAACAAAATTATAGTGCAAGCAAACACAATCATTTACAGACTGTGCTGGGAAGAAAATTATACACATGTGTTGTCAACTACTACTGACTATATGTCAGACGTATCCTAACGGTTGGGCTGGGGAATGTAAATATGTAAAATGCAGCCATCATTCACTGGGGTCATCTCCAGGTTCTGAGCAAAACAATTATATTGTCAGAAAGTGGTTGATGTTTGAGGCACCAATTGTTTTTGTAAATTTATGCAATTCTTTTAGATTGTTAGATAGTTTCAATCTGCTAAACAAGGTCAGTTGTTAAAAAAAAAATACATGACTTCAACTAAAGACTGGGAAATATTTTACACTAGAGGACAAATATTCCTTTGTTTACACCTAGTAACAATACCAGTTTTGTGGGTGGCTGATCCATACAGGATACTGAGTATTTGTCACTCTACACCTATAGTGTTTAGATGACTGAAACACTCTGCAGCTTCAGGCACCTGTCTTTCTAGTACTAATTCCACATTTCCTGAAAGCAGGATAAACAGGATAGGACCTCTGTGGTAGATTAGTGCAGTATTGGATTAAATGTAAAAGAAAACACAATTTTTTTTTATCTTAATAGAAATGTTTTCTTGAAATAGTAATTTTAAACAAACCTTACTGGCCATACATCAGAACGATTTCAGGTCTGAACACACGATTTTGATGGGTCGTTCGATGCATTTTGTTTTTTTTAGCACACCTTGAGGTGTTTAGGTACAATGGGGCAGATGTATTAATCCTTGAGAAGAGATACACTGGAGATAAAGTGGAGATAAAGTGAAAGGAGATAAAGCACCAGCCAATCAACTCCCAAATGTCATTTTCTAACACAGTTCATTGGCTGGTGCTTTATCTCCTTTCACTTTATGTCCTCTTTATCTCCAGTTTAAGGGGCATAAGGTCAATCCTTGCAGTGGCTTAACTATATTGTGTTCGTCCCCCCCGCCGATATTTTAGCAACGACCCCCCAGCCACCCATGCTCCCCGGCCGCCAATATGTGCCTCCCTATGCCCCCCCGCCCGTTGCTTACCTCTCTGCGCAGCATTGACCAGCAGAACTTTTAATTTGTACAGTCCCAGCTCCCCTCCTGGCTTCTGACATGAAAAATGGACCATCACAAAATGTCCGCTCCCATACAGCAGACAGTTTCAGAGAACAATCTGCTATATGAGAGCGGACATTTTATGATGGTCCGTTTTTCACTGCAGAAGCTAGGAGGGGAGCCGGGATGAATACAATTAAATCTGCAGGTCTGTGACTGCGGCGGCATTACAATAGCCCCGCAGCCCCCCCGCAGCTCACACTTACACAGCGCCTCCCTGCTACCGCGGCGGCTGCAGGGCTATTGTTCCGCCACTGAATCCTCGGATCATCTGTGCTGTACATAAGATCTGAAGATGCTGCTAACGACCAGTATGCTGGGAGTTGCAGATCTTATGAGAGATCTTATGTGAAATTACACACATCAGATCTATCGTGTGTCTGGTAAGCTGCCGGGCAAATTGTAAGATGACTCGGATTCAATGCTGGTCGTCCTGATGTGTGGCTGCTTTCAAATTAAGGATACATTAAAACAAATATAAAACAAAGTCTCCAAGTGATTACAAAAATTACTTTTTAGCTTGCCAGTCATAGGGCCTGATTCAGACTTGACCGCTGATGTGAGAATTTGCAGTGGACTGCAAGGTGAACCACTGCCCAGACAGAAAGAGAAACTGACCATTGCAATTGGTAGAGAATTGCAAATGGATTTCTAATCTGTACCCACTCGCACATCCGTGTGCAACTCACGGACCTTTGAAAAGATTTTACAGTCTGTGCAAGTGTGAGTAGGTCTGAGGCTTCCACTAATCCAGTCGTTCACAAACATTTTTGAATCACGGCACCCTGATAGATTGACCATAAAATATTTGAATTGGTCATGGACCACCAATCCATGGCACCCCTGCAAATGCTTTGAGGCACCCCAGGGTGCCATGGCACACAGTTTGGGAAGCTCTGCACTAATCTGTGACTTAATAGTGTGGAAGTGGTCATCGCTATCAGAGACCCTACAAAAAAAAACATGGGCATGCCTGCATTTTTTTTCTGACACAATGCCGGCTTCATGTCAGTCAAACTGCGAGAGGAGTATGATCCATACACATTTTTGGTCACTAATTTCCCACATTCATGGGAATCATACAGATGCATAGGGGTTTGAAAATCACTTTCAATTAAGGGGGTTATTCTTATTCATTCGGTCCTCCGTGCATTTGCATGGAGGATCGATGTTGCGCATCTGCGCATGAGCAGGGGCGTTTCTGCACATGTGCAGATGTAGGGTGCGTACAACCCACGGCAAACTTTTGGTTCGCCGGGTGCACACACCCTAGATGACGTTTGGGGGCAGAGAAGGGCGGGGGGTGCCGGGCTGCCCCATTACCATATGGGAACACCCAGTGTTCCATGAGCATTCCCATGAGAACGCTGGGTGTTCGCATTGGTAATGAGGCGGTGACGTGGGTGCGGGGGGCTGGCAACTGACATTACCAGATGTCAGCAGCCCGCCCATATCTGACCCAGTGTGCACGCATATGGAAGTGACTTGAAAGTCACTTTTATATGCGTGTACCTTCACAACTTTCGATGGTCGGCGGTTATCTGCAGCATCCGAATGGATGTTTATCCTAAACATCAATTTGTAGCCTGTGCGGGCTCGCCCATGCTGCGAGGGGGGTGGGCAGACATTTGGCGGGTGGGGTTTGGTGGATTTGCAAGGCTGCGAATTTGCAGCCTTGCGAATCAACCAGAATAACCCCCTAAGTTCAGAGCTTCTAAAAGATCAAATACAAGTGTAAACTTAATTTTTTTGAATGGGACCATAATTTTACTTCATTTTTAAAATATATCATACTTAAAATATAGCCTTAACTATACTAAACTGTGTTGTTTATATACACAAAGCAGTTACAATGTTTTAGTGCATTTTGACTATTGTCTGGAGAAGAATTTCTTATAATTACAGATAGTGGGCAATAAGACATATATTATTCAGGGGTACGTGCCATCAAGCAATTGGCAGGACATGGGCTCAGATAAAAGCCCTTGCATGAAATGTGGCCCTAGACACATATTTGCAGTGTAAAAACATTGCGATAGGCATGAAGATTGGTTCCTGTCCATTGGAGAGGGATCTCAGGATCCTTCTCTAGCCAAGTGGATCTTTCGAGGTAAATGGGCTAAACTGTTTTATTATTCAGGGTAGCTTAATTTCCTTCATGTCATTTCCACAGAAAACTATGGTTGAGCCTTCGATGAGCACTGGTAATTGGAAAACTGGATATCTCCTCCATGATGGAGATGCTTAATTATGTCCTTAAACATAAAGGAAAGTGTATTTCCCAGATCTGAGAATTAGCTTAATAAATATGTCACTAAAAATATAAAAATTTATCTAGTGACAAAATGATTCTACAGTTACCAGTATGTCTACAACAAATTTATTTTTTGGTCTATTACTCTGTAAAAACAATAATTAAAAGGAAGCAAAATAAACACTAATAGAAAATATATGATGAATAAATAATGTGTATTATATTTTGCTGCTATCTCTTATGTTTATAAATATATTTACATTTAATTTTGACTTTTTCTACAAATAAGTTTGTGGAACATTCATGAAATTTAGCTCACAACTAATCAGAACCCTCAGTAGCCAAGACCAAACGCGTCTTCTCAGACAAACCAGAAGGCAATTCTTTATATTTACAGTCTGAGACTAGGAGAAAGTATCATGCAGTGTGCTTGACAAACACTAAATTGTGTCATACTCTTTTTAGCTTTAAATGTGTTTTTATAAAGTATAAAGTTACACAATAAAATATGATACTTTTCAAAATGAACACAGTCTGGATGATGGCTTGAAATCCAAATGTGTTTTATTCACTGCCCTGGCACAGAAATGCAAGTTTTGAACTGTAATAACTCTAGAAAGAACAAGTCAGAGAGCAAATTAACCTTAGTTTTTTTTTTTTTTTTTTACAGTCTGCTGTATTAAAAAATGCGAACCTGGACATTAAATCATGATTGTCTGCCATTCCTAAATGCCCAGAAAATCAGAAGTGCTTCCAGAAGGTATCCCAAAATTGGGTGAACTGAGCTTAACCTGAGCTCACCTGGTGGGTCATAACACAAATTGTGGTGAATCACAATATTGTTGCCACACCCCCTGTTGTCCTACGCTGATAATATTGGTTTTGCATAGCGGGGGGCATTTCAACAATGGTGCAATCACATTTCAAGTTTCCTTGCTAACTTTTGTAGAGTCAGTCACACATTGGCACCACCCCATAAATTAAGCCAGGCCCCGTTTCCGCCTCTCTCTGTTCTGTCTTGGCAGCCTCCTCCCGGAGAGGGTAGCCAGAAAGTCAGCATCTATGCATTCAAGCAAAATAACATGAGAAATATACACATTTGATTTGTTTTAAGAAACACAAAATAAACCCATTGCCTTATTTTAAACACTACCAATAACATTCACAAATATTTTGAGAAAACAGTGACACAGTGGTTACAATTGCTGCCTTATAATACTGAGGTAATGGCTAGGATTCTGACCAAGATTCTATGGGGGTGAGGATAATTGAGGAAGAATGTATTCTCCCAGCCAAATATGTGAAGCATATGGTAAAGGGATCTCGTTGAAAAGTGTTGGCTATCCATAGGGTAATAAGTACTTTTGAGTGAATCAGGGGGTGCAAATTGGCTGTGTGAAGGGTGCATAATATCTGTCTGATAAAAAGGAATTAACTATACTAATTACAACACCTGGCATTCCAGGACTGACAATCAGGAACAGCCCATGGTCAAATAGTTTTTGTTTTTTTTAAACATGCAGATTGGACAGATCCTGCGGCTGCTTGCCCTGATGACTGAGGACAAGAGCATTGCAGAGCTAGCTGAAGCTGAATAGTTTTATGGTCACAGATGTTGCTTACAGTATATGGGACAACAGCAGATCAGATAATCAATTGGATGCTACCTTTATTTCTTTATTTACAGTTTCTTATATAGTGCAGCAGATTATGTTGCGCTTTACAATTGCTACATCCCAACATAATGTAATTGAGCTATAAATACATTTTAATAACAATTTTTGATATGTGTGTAGTACCAGGGCGCCCACTAAGCAATTTTTTTAGTGGGCTAGTCTGCGTAAGGAAATCGCATCGCATGTCCCGTTTTAGTGCCGGGCGATGCGTGCGATGCAATGCGATCTTCCATGCCATTTTATAGGGTGTAAAGCCATTAACACTGCAATGACATGCAATGTGATTTTTACCCCCCCCCCCCCACTATTCAATGTGATTTTTAGGCACCCCCCACTATCCACGCCACCCTGAAGCATGGCAAGCGCAGTGCGGGCAGTGAGGGGCGGCGGAACACGTCCTCCCGACCTTTTCATACCCCCACTATCCACGTCAGCATGAAGTTGATTTTATATAGTGTGGCGAGAGGAGCAAGCCACCGAGCCCGAAGCATGGCGAGCGTAGCGAGCCCCGCAAGAAATATGTGGATTACGTTACATGTATTCCGGATGTGCTTGCCAAGCTTCGTGCTCGGTGGCTTGCTGCGCTCGCCACACTATATAAAATCAACTCCACGCCGATGTGGATAGTAGGGGTATGAAAAGGTCGGGAGGATGCGTTCCGCCACCCCCAAAAAAACAGCATAAGCTAGAAAGCCCAGAATAGCACACCAGTGAAAATACCTTAGTGTTAATAGAGGTTAATGAGAGGAAGCCAAAGCATACCCTAAGGACGATCTCCCTTGGGTCAGATGTATCAAGCTTCAAAATGTGATAAAATGGAGAGTAATAAACAACCAGCCAATCAGCTCCTACCTGCCTTTTTTTAAACCCAGTCTGTAACATGGCAGGTAGGAGCTGATTGGCTGGCTGTTTATGACTCTCCAATTTATCACTTTTTGAAGCTTGATACATCTGGCCCAAGGTGCGGTGGAGCTGGCTGTTTATGACTCTCCAATTTATCACTTTTTGAAGCTTGATACATCTGGCCCAAGGTGTGGTGGAGTGCGAACTACCCTGTCGTCACACAGGAGCTCGCACACAGGTAGCTCGTCATGAAAGCTCTGCATGCTTTGACAATAAAAGGAGGAATTGCAGTAGATTGGTAATTATCTTTAAAACGGACTAACTATCCAAAGTTTTAATGCCAGTACTGGGCATACCAATTCTAACACCTACTAACATGTGGACAATACTGCTGCATTACTGCATATACTAATCCCAATAGTGGAATCCCTTTATCTGATTTGTGTAATATCTACTAAATATACCTAGTGGTTATTTGCTTCCAAATATTAATACCAATGTGCCCAATACAGAATTAATTGTATTAGTTTTATATTATAATGTTATTGTATTACATTAGCCTACGTTTCGGTATTTATCGCTATACTATAGAGTATATTTGAATTGTGTTTATTATTGTCAGCATTTCTTTTTAAAATAATAAAGTCATTACTTCAATGCAGTTTGTCTAGCTTTTTATATTGTATCTGTCTATGTGGTTTGAGTATCCACATCTTACTGCTGCTTCAATAAGAGACTAGTATATTTTAATTGGGTCTTTAGTCTCTGGTCTATAGCGCACAGCCACATTTCTCTCTAGCAATCAGACCCACATACAGTACACACATAAGCTGACAAGTTTTCACCGGTTAGCTTTGTCTAATTATTTCTAAACACAGGTCACCCAAAATATTCTCTCTGGGACTTCTCAATTCAGTCTGTGCTTAAAGAACACTGTTATTACTGCCAGAGAAATCATATCCTACAGAATGTTAGGAATTTTATATTTAACTAGTCTGTCTGCCTGGCAAGTAGCTAAAACTATTAGTTGGTTCAAATTCATATGCAATTTAATAAATCATTTTGATCTTGAATAAAAGAATGGGAAATATCACATTTGTAAATGAAGAAATAAAAATAGCAGACGTCAATGGATTTGTCAAGTAATGCACTGTGCAGCAAATTAAATGCTGCATTTCTCAGCATGGTTCTTGCTAGCGATATACTCCTGCATGTACAGATGATGGAGGACATTGCTAACGACCTGCAGGAGCATGCATCATTACCGCTATAGCGCATTCACAATAAACTATATGCACTAATAGTTAATGTTCATCGTTATCATGCCATTGTTTTTTTTATCTAATGTGTACGCATCTTAGTAGTGATCATCTACTGCAAGCAATCTCTATTGACACACGTAAATAACATTTCTGAACCCCTAATACACCTGCAGGTTTTGCAAAAGAAAAAAAAAAGACTGCAATGATTTGGTTGCATGCACTCCTTGCACCTATGGTAGTTACGCCCTTGGATGGAGCCACTCTCATCAGAATGGCTACTGGCGCGACTACCATCATGTGCTGTCCGGTGCTGTCCGCCAGAATAGAGCGCTCACACATTGAGACATTCCCAAGCCCCATTCTTGGCAATGGACAGGCAAGCATGTGAGATGGTCGCGCATCAATGTCCTCGCCGAATCACCATTCACCAGAAATCTGCAGATGGTGGTCTGGCGGAAACAATGAGAGTGCAATCTGTACTGCATATAGACCACCATAAAACCATGTTTTCCACCATACCTAATTCAATTTCATTTGAACAGGTGTAGATTATTAGGTTGACTGACAGCTGACAAAGAAAACATGCACTGGGTCGACATGGGCAAAGGGATGACACAATCAAAGGACAACATGGAAAGAGTTGACATGAGTTTTTCAAGTTTTGTTGTTGTATATGTCAACATCTGTCGACATGGACCCCCAATTAGTTTAACTTGCACCCTGGCAGGCTAGCTTTGCTCACCATACTTCGTACATGGTGCCTCGCTTTGCTCAACACACTTTAGTGTTACCAATTGTAGTCTACATTGATTGTAAAGTTGAATGAAAAAAATAGTGCAAAACCTTTTTTTGACATGTTGGCATATTGCTAATCTTGACCTTTTGTTAATGTCGACCTAGCACATGTCAATTTTTTGACCATTTTGCCTGTCAACCAATAGTGGTCGAACTATTAACAACAACAGCCACATTTAACTATATCAGTTTTTTGTGATAATATTAATATTTCACATTAATCAATACTTGATCAAGTTGGTTAAGCAGAGGAGGCAATATTCTGTTTGTACGTACAGTAGGTTGATAGGCTATCTGAACTTGAACAGTGGAGTTCTTAAAACAGATTATAAAGTGAAAAAGGTTGGATAGAACATAAATCCATCATTATAAGTAAAAGTTTTACTACATGTGTTGCTTAAATACTATTTGGCTAGTAAAAACTTTATATACACGTCTGGGAGGATTTGATCCATTTTAACAGAATTAAATCAACAAATAAGAGCAAAAATGTGTTTATTCTTTTATTTGGCATCTAATATCTGGAATCAGTGAAAAATTATATATATCAGTTCTTGACAACTATTTTTTATCTGGTTAAAAATTTTACTGCACTGCTTTTTGTTACAGTTCAAAGTAATTAATAACTGCATAGTTGTGCTATTAAAAAATAATGTTTTGTCTATAGAAAACAGGTGTCAAGAATGAATCTCAACTCTGCCTTGTAGAGAGGAAAAATAAATAAAAAACTTGCAAGTCTATTTTTAAAGTCTCTCATATTCATAATGTTTATTATTTTGTATTTTGAACGTTTGACCGGGAGAAGAGAGAGGGTGACAGACTGGTGGTTTTGGTGTGTCATAGGGTAGAAGGTGCCAAGCTGGCAATGTGGATGTAAGGGGACCACTTTTTGGAAATTTACCCAGGGACACTCTAAATTCCCAATCCACCCATGACACCAGGGAAGGGCATTGTTGTGGAGTAAGTATTAAGTTGCATACCTAACTGCAGGAAAAGACACATGGATGGCTGCAACTGTGTCCAACTTAGAATCAGGCCATATGTGGTGGGATCCCGACCCTTCAACAGACCCCGCATCCATGATGGTGGCTTCCAGAAATTGCCCAGGCTGGCTTTCCATCTCAATACCCTGCCAACTGTGAAGTTCTCAACAAGGCTCAAAATGATAGGTTGACATGGTAAAATGATCGACACATCAAAAGGTCGACATGCATTTTTTTTACAATTGAATTCGTTTTTTGGACTTTTTCATACTTTGTCATCCACGTCGAGAATGGTAATGTGTGCCAAGTGAAGCAAAGCACCAGGCTCAAAGCATGGTGAGTGAAGTGCGCCAAGACAGGGTACGCCATAGACTAATAGGGGCTCAATGATGACAGATTCAACATCGACACCAAACAAACTGTGAAAAACTCATGTCAGTCTGTTCATATGTCAACCTTTTCAACGTACTGACCTATTGAAAAATGTTCAGCCTTTTGATCATGTCGATCTTTTGGTGTTGACCAATTGACTGGGTATCTAGACACGGCCTATCTAATCCACACCTGCTGCAACGCTAATACTGTGAGGATTGGATGCAAAAAATATGGCAGACATGCTCTCAGGTGAGGGGGGAGAAGCTGACAGAGGGAGTCAGCTGGAGGTCTCGGCACCCCTTCAAATCTGCTACTTTAGAACCCCGTCAATATGTTTCGTATTGATCTAAAAATCAGTTATATAGAAAAGTTATTGGCGGCTGCTACACAAACTATATAATGCTACAGTTACAGAAGACATCCTCCCTATAATTTAAATAGAACCACTGTAATATTAATTATCTAAAACTTAAAATCAGAGTAAATGTAATTTTATAGAGGTCTATAAAATGTTTTGGAATCATCTAAATCCTAAGCAATGTAAATGAAAATAATTCAGCATTTTCTGCCAAATGGAATACACCATACAGTTAAAGCAGAAGACTGTAGCATGTAGCGCTGGATGGGCTTTGTTCACAGTGGGACACCACACACGTGCGCTGCGTACTGTGCGCATGCATGGTTTTCGATAATCGACAGGGCCTGAATCAGGCCCATCCGACATGCAGAGGATGGTGCCAGAAAATAGATTCATTTATGTCAATGGAAGACATATAGCTGTCTTCTGCTAATACTTTCTGACTTTATTGTAACATGGCTACCTTGTTTAGAGAAAAACTCATCTGATGCTTATAAGACATGTCCCCCTTACGCTTGTCCAACTTGTCTGAGGGACAAGTTTGGACCTGATTGACTTGAGATGAATCCTTTGTGCAGGAGGATCAATCTCTTGGTTAGACCCAATGTGCACGGGAACGTGCATCGGGTCCTACAGCATCAGGCACATAAGATTTTGTCAGACAGGCACATCAGATTTTGTCCCAATCCATCTGAAAAGGGTCAAATCTGACAAAATCTCACAAGTGTAATGACAAATGTCTTCATTATTGTAGTTTAATAGTTATGTTGTTATTAAATGTATTTAAGATGTTAAACACATTACATTCAGATGCCAGAAATAAGGGTTGATAGAAAATACTATGGTCATTAGTATGGTATTACTACTGTACCTATAGATTTGACAGATTTGTTTTTCTCCTAACACCTTTAGGTTGTTTAGGATTTTTGTAATGCCTCATAACTGTTAATAACCAATAATTATTTTTAAAATACAGATGGCCTAATGCGATTTTCCTGAATATAACAAAAAATTATACATACTATTTTAACTCTTCATTATCATTATAAAATATTTGCTACTTTGTAGCTCGATTTAACCTGATTAACACATTTTAAAATAGCTATAAGAAGTATTTATCTTAATAATCATTTAAGGGACACATCATTGCTTCAGAAGCTAGGGCATTTCTGAATAAACGCAGGAAGCCAAATATTTGTCTCCAGACACTGGGAGCTATCATTAGATCGTCAATCAATGTTGGTAGAAGCATTATGGGGCCTTTGAATAGGTTTATATTTAAAGAATAGTTTGACCTTTTTGTTTAGCTTAATGCTGGACGTCTGCTATTGCACTTGAACTGCTAATATTAGTGGGGCCGCATTGTGCAGTTTCTCTTGCCGCCTTTTTCTGATATACCATGTAGTTTACAGAAATTGTTGGATGCAGTCACTGGCAAATGGATGCCGGTGGAAGCTATATAATTGATCTCTAATCTCAATCACATCTTTCAGACTTTTGTAATGTATGAAAAATAGAACCAGTGTTTCTAGTAAAAATAGCTGCCCAATCTAATGATCAGCTTTAAGGTAATTTTAGCACCTAGAACTGAAGATAATTACTACACTATATCATGGTATCTAACTTAATGCAAGTGAACTTGTGCCATTCAAAATAAAAACAATAATCGCTTTATGCTACAGTATTAAGCTTCTAAATGTACTGTAAGTGCAGATGGCAAACAAATCACAAGAAACTTAAAACATTGGCATTACAATCATTAGCTTTTACCCTTAGTAACGTTGTAAAACTAAATGTGTTTGTCTGAGATTGAATCAAAGTTAAATAGTGCAGTAAGTTAATAAAACAGATGTCTCATTATTTGTTTATGTATTAGTGGTTTATAGCAGGGAAAATAAAGGCTTTAGGTCAGATATTTGTTGTGCAGAGATCAAAGGGCTAAACATCCTATTTCTCAACTGTTAAATATATTTGTCTTAATGAACTTTACACGTAGAGTATACTTGCCTACTTTTATAAAAACCTTTCAGGAGATTTTGAAAGTGGAACCTATTAGCATGGACATGGACATCTGTGAGGTGTGTCATAAAATGACTTAAGGCCTATACACACTAGAAGATATGAAAGACGAAAGGTACTGGTTATCAAATTCCCTTGAGCTGATCATGAAAAATATTGTGCATTCACACTGAACGATTTTATGAAAGATATGAAAGACAACAGATATTGGCTAAATTCAGTTCATGTATATTTAAAAAATGAGCTGGTATGAAACCCTAAATATGGTGGGCCATGGGCAATAAGTGCAGTGTATACACATTGGTGGCCAGTGGCCTTTTTAAAGTACTTAAATCAACATTGGTTGTCGGTGCTCTTTATGCACTTAAATAAACATTGGTGGCCAGTGCCTTTTAATGTACTTTAATAGGCCTTGTTGACCAGTGGCCATGAATGTGCTAATATAAACATTAGTGGCCAGTGGTCTTTAATGTACTTTAATAAACATTGGTGGCCTGTGGCCTTTAATGTACTTTAATAAGGGAGGTGAGTATAGGGGAGCCAAGAGGTGAGCAGAGTGTTGCCGGGAGTTGAGTAGAGGGGAGCCGGGGTGAATGGAGGGCAACCAAGAAGTGAGCAGAGTGAAGCCGGGAGTTGAGTGGAGGGGAGACGGGAGGTGAGCAGAGGGGAACCGGAAAGTGAGTGGGGGGTGAGCGATGGATGTGGCTACAGAAGAAAATCAGAAATTCCCGGCATTAGGTAAAATTGTGTTTTACATCCAAAATTAAATATGTTTAATCTACCTCTAAAGAATAATGCATACAGTATGTGCAAAGAAGGTGCAGAAGCATTATGATTTTCCCAATATTCATACATTTTGATTATATTATATTAAATGCAGGTCAGAAATAGGATCAGCATACAGTCACAGTGGAAGCAAAAATGATATATATATATATATATATATATATATATATATATATATGCTGGTAGAATGGAGGCACATGAAACCCGGCCATTTAGACAGACACAAC
The DNA here is from genome assembly GCF_055691185.1 of Crinia signifera. Lineage (NCBI taxonomy): Eukaryota > Metazoa > Chordata > Amphibia > Anura > Myobatrachidae > Crinia > Crinia signifera. The sequence goes on from NC_139220.1 coordinate 179,175,873, forward strand.
AACTCTTGAAATAAATAAAGCAGTGCCCTTCGTTCTGCAGTGCAAAAACTGCTATATAACAAGTCCTGTGGGATGGCAGCACTCGAATCGATAAGTGGTCCACACACTGGGTAAACCAACGCTTCTGAGCTTCTAGGCTCAGAAATTATTGATTTGAGTGCCTCTGTCCCCCAGGACCTGTATATATATATATATATATATATATATATATATATTCATATATATTATATATTATACACATATATATTTATATATAAATATAATAATAATAATATATAAAGGACATCGGTATAACAGTAAAATATAAAAGAGCAGTCTATAATATTGGAAAGTTTGGCAGAATGATTTGTACTTACCACAATATCCTTTCCTGCCCACTTGCATTCATCCCTTCTAGTGTTTGTTACAGGCCACAAAATCTAAAAAATATATAGAATAATAAATAATTGTTTCTGTAAGTTTCATATGAAGGAATATTGACATTGAATTGAAAAATTATACAGCAGTGTTATGTTTATCTGAGCAGTTAATCTTATTTAATTAGAAATAAATAAATGTTTATTTTAAATGAAAAATAATAATACAGGTGGTCAACTAAAAGTTAAAAAGTATACCATAACTAAGGTATATCCACTCACAATGTAAAGAGCAATGAAAACTTAAAGTACGACTTAAAAGTATTCAGGTGGAGATTTTATATTTAGAAAGTATTATATACCTTTCTAAACTCCTGCGCCCGATTTATTTTATTTTGCTAAGTTAAAATTCTTGTCGAGATTCATTTTTTATAAATAGCTTTTCATTATAAAAATACTAAATAGCTATGCCATTTCATAAAATTAACTATGTACCTAACAAGTATAAAAAACAAAATAAGGACATTATTAGAAAAGTTGCAAGCAAAATATAATAGAAAACAAACAATTAACTGTTCTACAAGGGGTATTTATCAAATCTTACAGCAAGATAAAATTGTGAGAGATAAAGTTCATACCAATCAGCTCCAATTTAATTTAAAAAAAACACAGCCTTATTGGCTAGTACTTTCCAGCTTTAATAAATACCCACCTACATTTCCAACCAAAACTGAAATGTGACATGAATGTAACTGCATGCACAAACTAATGAAAGAAAATATAATCATCACCAAGAGTATGACAAGGGCCATGCCGTCACGAAATGCAGAGATGCCATTTGGGCAGAACCAGCCACTGCCATTTCCATTTGCTAGGTGCCCACTGAGATTTTGCTACTAGTGGTACATCTGGATTCTTCACTACAATCTCCAGAGCTCTGCCTTCTGGCTCTCATACAGTAAGTAGGAAGAGTCAACATGACACCCCTCCCACCCACAGTGATACTGAGGAGCTACTGGTCAGTGGGAGCATACAAGAGGGCAGCTTAATCATCAAAGTGAGGAATAGAGACATAAACAAATTAGTGTATAATATAAGAAAGGAAAGGGGAAACAAAGTAGTGGAAGAGGAAACAAAATGGGAAAAAAGTAGGAAGCCGAAATAAGCATACAAAATAGAATCAGATTGAAAAGCAGTGAGATAATAGAGAAAGTAATGGGAGCAGAATGTGTATAAGGGGCACGGCTAATTTGTGCATAATGTGAATAAATGGTACTACTGTTAGGTATAATAAGAAGAAGGGGTTCTACAGTTTGGTATAACATGCATAAGCGGCAAAACTGTGTGACATTGTTAATAAGGTGAACTATTGTAGCATAATGTCAATAATAGCCACTACTCTACAGTGTACAGTAATATAAATATGGTTGCACTATTGTGTGGCATAATTAAAATTAAGAGTTTTATATTGTGATCATGCACCTTCTCAGTAAAACCAAAATCTATTTTGCATATTGGTAAAGGAAGATACCAATGATTATTCTGGCACATGGCACCAAATGATCTAGTTATATGGCTCTGATCATCACATAAAGTGAAGATAAACCCCAAAAACATAATAATTATTTTATTTCTCAATGAGATCACCTTATGTTTTGTGAACATTGGTTTATCTAAAATGGGTGCTCACTGCACATTTATCAGTACTTATATGTTAGTTGGGCACCCACTATAGTTAGTACGCTCATACCCCCACTAACCATGTCGGCGTGGAGTTGATTTTACATAGTGTGGCGAGCGCAGCGAGCCACTGAGCCCGAAGCGTAGCAAACCCCACAAGGGGCCGTGTAAAACTAAGCAAATAGCTTAGTGGGTGCCCAACTAACATATAAGTACCTATTTATCCATGAATCATGGCATTCCTGTACCAGCTCTTTGACTTGTGCTGGGGTGAGCTCATGTTTTATGAATTTCTTTAGTCAAGGACATGAAACTTAATTTGTTTGGTTGGTTCAGTAAGTATCTCCCCTGCATCCACAGACAAAAACCCTGAAAATAGGCCATTTTGGGAAATCTTGAGGGTTGAGAAGCACTGGTATAGACCATACTTCTATAATAACATACTAAATGCTACTGATAAACACAGATTTGAAAACTGTAAGAATGATCTTGGTCTAGATTCTCCCAAGGGCATAAGTTAACAAACTCCACTTAAGGTAGTAAAGAAGGTCAGTATCATACAACATAAAAATATGTGTACACCAGACAGTAGTGACCTTTTAAAAAAAAAAAAATTGAAACCAATTTTTTTTCACTTTTCTTTTTTACTTTGTTTGATGCCAAAATGTTGCATGATTTCTCAGCAGCACTTGACTTTCTCAGCTATCCTAATTCAACCACATCACACAGCAGGATGAATTGACCATCTTAATCCTGACAGTACTTAAACTATGAATTCCAGACTGAAGTTAAGTTCTAACTAGTATGAACAGAACTTTGCACCTCTTAGAAACAGAATGTTCCAAAAACTGAATGTTCCAGTATTTACCTTTGCTTTATACTGATACCAATTTTTTTTTAACATTCCTGGTTATTTAATGTTGGAATTAATACTGTACATATGTAAAGCAACAATAAATCTCAAACACTTGACAATAATAACTTAAAATGACTTTAAATGTGCTTGTTAATAATTTTCTAACAATTATGAATATATTTTTAAAACAATATAGGATTATGTTTACAAACTTCATGTGTAAGTTACAATTTATTCATAAAACACCCTGAATATTATAGTCATTTGATGCAGATTAAAATAAAATATATTAACTAATGGGTATCGCATGGGTGTTCCCATGAGAATGCTTGGCATTCTTATGCTAATAGCCGATGACACTGCCTGCCCACTTTCCCCCAAGCGTCCACGCATATAATAAGTGACTTTAGAGTCACTTTTATATTGCGGGCGACTTCGCCATCATTCGATGGTCCCCGACTATCGAATGATGGGGGCGGATACCGTCAGGATACGAATGGATGTTACTGTGAAACATCCGTTCGCAAGGCCTACGTGCCAATCCACCTTGTGAATGGGTGGCGGCCGGCCACCATTCGCAAGGTGGGGTTTGGTTGACTCGCAAGGGTGTCCGAATGATCAGCCAGAATAACCCCCTTAATCCCAATGCAATTTCTTTACATCAGTCATATGGCCTGATTCAGAGGGAGTCGCAAATGTCTGTATGCAGAGAGCTGTACCAAAAAAATGGCAAATGTTGCAGTCAAAGAGATTCACACTAAACGCTCACATCTCAGATACACCGTCTGTGTATGAGTATGATAATATATATCATGGGTCTTCAAACTGTGGCCCTCCAGATGTTGTGAAACTACAAATCCCAGCATGCCTTGCCACAGTTTTAACACTCCCTTATAGCGAAACTGTGGCAAGGCATGCTGGGATTTGTAGTTTCACAACATCTGGAGGGCCACAGTTTGAAGACCCATGATATATATAGATCTATCATCAACCTAGTGAGTAACCCAATGTTCATTCAGCATGGCCATTGGAACTTACTTACCAGAGCCTTTTTACTGTGTAAAGAATTGCAAATGCAAGGTGTCACATGACCTGAAAAGGTTGTCAGGGTAAAAAGGCTGACATGAAAATTGTCACCACAAGTTTTTTGGGCCGAATTTTGCATACTCCATATTTTTTTTACCACTATCAGTGCTGTTGTGTACACTCACCATGTTTGAAGCAAGGTGTCTCATTTTGCTTCCCTAGCTACAGGTATTCCCAGTAGATGTCCACTTGGATATTAAATCGAACACATGTTTGGAAAACTTGAAAAAACAAGCAATGTGTGTAACATTTGTGTGTTGGCATTTTGACCTTTTCAACCTGTCATCCTATTGACTGTAGGTCTGTCATCCATATATCTTTATAGTTAAACTGAACTACATTGTTCTGTGTTAGTAAAATTAACCAGGGCTTAGAGACCTGTATGTATGTTATAAAATATTTATTTTCCTTTCTCTTTTAGTAGTACAGTATATAATTTATCACATTCAATTCAGTGTTTCGATACTAAACCAAATGACAAAAGGAGGAATTGTGCATGGCGTAGTACACCCATATCAATATTCTAATGATTACTGGTAATTTACTAATTCCTGAATGAAAATTACTATATGCAAGGAATATTATCAAAAACCCTGTGGTATAACTTTAATAAATCAAGCAAAATGGAAAACATAATTTGAGGCCTCTGGCAATACATTAAACACCATTTTTTCACATTGAAAACTGGCTAAGTAAAGAATTTGAAAATAAATATTTAGTACTGCTTACTTTTACTGGTGTTTAGGAAATATAACGTATACAAGGCTTTATTAACACATTAAGAAAAACCTTTTAAGTTTTTCTTAATGCTCAAGATATGTCATTTTGCTTAAGTGTAATCGTGAAATACCTTACCTAACACTAAAATTATAATGAAAATAAAACTGGGGACACTCAGCTAAGCAAGAACATACCGGTTATTAAATAAATACTATTTGACATAAATGCAAAATTTCAGTCTCCTTAGATGAACCCGACCTTCAACTGCTAAAGAATCATACAGTATACGAATCTGCTTTAAAACACAATGGGGGAAATGTATTAAGGCGGGAGTTACATATTTACATGGTATGTTGCTATGGGCAACCAATCAGATACTATATATTATCTTCTAATAGGTGCTAAATAAAAAAATAAGTAGCCATGGATACTGGTTTCCTCCCATAAACCAAAAAATATTGGTAGGTTAATTGATTTCCAATAAAATGAACCCTAGAATGAAAATTGACCCTAGAATGAATGTGTGTGTGTATACCTGTACTGTAGAAACAAGGTGGAAAGCCACTGTCCTTCTCACTGGCTCAACTGGCCCTGAATGGCTGCCTCCTTTGTGAATGCTACTATGGCTACAGCATTTGGGGAATATAACATCACCAACAGGTTCATTAGGGAATAAGAAGGAATAAGTGTTAGTTATAACTTATTTCATTAATATAAGGAAGGTCAGAGGTGATGTTTTATTGGGGAGAATTAAGATGGAGGTTTTCCTGAATAGATTTATTTGCTGATGTTGGAACTAATTAATAATGAGGTTTATGATGATAATGATTGTAAAGAGTTAATTATATTAATTTTAATGAATGGGGTTATTACAAGGATGCTGAAATACTAAATATTTTTTTAAGTAGGGGTTATCTATTGATGAGGTAATTATAAAGGTGCTCCAAATATTTTCTGTATTATATGGTGGCAGCAACTACTTTTCTCTACCGTATGGATGTCTGTACTGTATGGTGGTCATTAATGCGCCATGTAGAATATTGCAGTCACTGATGCTCATTGTATAATATGGCAGTCACTGATGCCTTCTCTGTGGTATGGCAGTCCCTGATGCCTTCTCTGTTGTATGGCAGTTACTAATGCCCAAGCCAAGGCAGACTATTATGCATGAGGTGATCTTCTTCACCAGGTGACAGAAAGCTTAGCTTTACCCCTCCTCTAGAAGGACCATGAAAAAAACATTTACTCCATGAACATCTGCTGACTGCCAAGGACACTACACATTTTACCTTTAATTTGGCAATCACTAGAAATGACTACTTGTCAAAAACCATATTAATTTGTTGGCAGACTCCTGAATTAGATCATTCTCCAAATTATGTTCTATTCCTCTTGATAAAAAAACAAGTCCTCAGACAGTGGTTCTGGCTCCTTTACTGGGCTCTTAAAACAGGCCAATTATGGCAAGACTCAGCTGTAAAGGACAAGTGATGAATATATTTATTTAAATGACAATGCAGAAACCTCTAAAATAAATCTCCTGGAGTAGCATAAGGGTGTGTTGAAGGGAAAGTGTATACAGTTAGGAAAATTCATCAAAAATAGAAGCTGGCTCAAAAAGAAAGTCTCCTAATGAAGTCTCTTTACACAAAACATAACAGCTTGTTATCTAAAGACACATGCAAGAATGGACTTAAAGTATTAAATAAGAAAATTAAGCTAGGATTCTATAAATTTAGAAATACGTATTTTCAGATGGGGAATAAGCTGGATAATTTATTGGCTAGGGCCATGAATATTCATGTATCTGAGTAAGATAGTACAGATTAAGCCTTGCACTTGGACAAGGACATAGTCTTATTTTGTGTGAATTTGCTTTGCAGAAACCCAGTAAACAAGGACACACTAATGCGGCTATGCAGACATTCTCACATAGGCAAAGTTCCATGAGGGCAAATGCACCTGTTAGCCGGGAAGCTATTGCACTTGTTATAGGAAGGTGTGGATACATTCTGAGGTGGATTGTTTTATTCCTTTCTCCCACCTCAAATGTTCCCATCTTTAATTTATTTTGTTTAGGTAATCAATAATGACATAAGAATCTGCAAGCAATTTACATAATTTTCAGTTAGCTATAAACATTCTACTAATTTTGGTTTGTTGATGGCCACAAAATACAACTTTTATCCCATGCTGATAATTAAAGGGTATATACTGTACTCTATGTATGAATAGGGGTGGATTTGGAGAAAAACCAACCCAATACTACTAATACCATCCTGCACTAGTGGAAATGGAGTATATGGTGTTTGTGCTCCAGGTGCAAGTTCTGTTGGGGGCAATAGGCTGACCAGCCCTACTCCTTAGCCTCAAAGTACATTACCTAACCTAGTTACCACCTTCAGCTCCAGAATATTCCCACCCCCCCCCCTCCACCCCCTCCCTCAGCAGATGTAGACCATGGAAGTACATTGTGTCTGTATTAGCAGCAAAACATGCAATGATAGCTGTGAATCTTGACTCGTGAGCATCTTATAGTAAAATACATTAAATTGATTATGTATTTCATTACTTTGTATGTACATTATTTTGTAGCTAAGTATATGTTTTACAGTTGTATGCTTAATCCATATATAACTGTCATTTTTGTTTTTATGCTTGGAAATTACATCAACCAAAGTGAAACAGTTACGTGTACATTGTAACACAGTGTATTTGTAATCAAATTATACTTTAACTATTTTGAATGTTTCACACATACAGTATATATGATTATATGGCAATATATGCATGCTGTACCTTACTGGTATCATCTGTCAACTTTTTTGTTATATTTATTGCCATAAAATTTATGAGGGTACTGACAGTGATATCCTAAACACGAAGGACAAGTCTGCAATGATAACAAAAATCTCTGCAAATTGGCTCGGGTTTGTGCCATACAACAGGTATTAAGCTACAGATACATTGCTAATACAGACTATGATTAACACTAGTCTCTTAATACTTCCTAAGCTTGGTACTTCTTGTAAAGTAAAAGGGGATTCTCACTCACACAAAATCCTGAGATGCTCACAGTCAATTATTCATGCTTGTTGAAAAGATTTTAGGAATTAGGTACAGAATAAAATATGATCCTCTTTAATACCAGACTATGATTCTGTTGGGAACCTTGGATAATGTAATATAAATAGAATAAAGGGTGAATTACAGTCCATATTCCCAGACCAGATCATTTAGAAGTAACACTGAGCAGATATGGTCTCTTGTCCGGTATTATATAGAATTATAAGCCCCCTAAAAAACACCTGGATGAAAATTAGCTGTGATAACTGTATTGTGTCAGTTTATCTGATTATTTTTAATGTAAAACTATAACCTATTCCCAGAGAACTATTTTATTTTATTTTTTTAACCAATATCATACTATATGTATTATATGTAGACACAGCTGTGTGCAGACACATTTGTCTGCAGGGTGCCATCAAAAATTATGGGACCCAGTACCGACAACATAGGCAGGGGCCCCTATTGTTCTTGAACCGCCAACATGCCTGGCAAGACCACCTGTATCCGCAGCACTGGCTGCACTACTCTACCTCTGCAATGCTTCAAAGGAGATGTGAACTTATGTCAACTTTTAAACTGTCGACCTTGAACATGTTGACCTAATGCTTGTGTCGACCTAATGATGCTGTAAACCTAATCCCATGTTGTATGCGGTATTGACCTTTGACCTTCAGTGGTTGACGCAATGAATCTTGACCTTGGTTGTGTTAACCTATGATCCATAACCTTACAACAGGCGCTTGTCAAAATATAAAAAAACTAGGACTAACAGTAATTGCAGGAAGTGCCAATGGGTAGTATATGGCCTTGCCTGTGAATATGTGCAAATAAGGACTGGGAATCTGTCTACAAGTAATAGGGTGGTCTTTTAAACAGCAAAAGCATAAGGTTTTCAATCGGGTATGGTCATGAAGCTGCAAATGGTCCAATAATTAATTATTTCTTGTTTCCCATGGCATCAGTGATGGCCTATGGGATACATATTACATCATTTACCAGGAGAGGAGTTGTTGGCTCCCTCCTTAGTATCAGCAACTGGTGCATCTCTCATAAAATGACCATTGCATTTGATGTGATCACTTTAGTTTGCACATAGCTGGGTTAGCCTCTTATTAGTGCTTGTGCCTGGATGTGATTTTTAATACATATGGGTGGAAATAGTAATAAGAAATTCTATTTATTGCGGTCTAAAACTAAATGGGCTCCATAATGTTGTATTTTATTCTTATACTGTAGACCCATAGTGTCCTCTATGCTGTTGTTTACATACAGTACATGTGCATGGGTAGATAGATAGATAGATAGATAGATAGATAGATAGATAGATAGATAGATGCACCCATGACCCACAGGATTGCATGAGTGTGTGCCCTGCCAAATGGGTCACTAACAGGCATGGTTAGTTACAATTATAATGCAGCTGCATGTGCATCTCATTCATGGGTAAGCAGATGGATACCACATCTGTAGATAGATAAATCTTTGTCATCAGGTAGGTGGTATGTTGGTTAAGACCAGCTTCCCCTGAGGAGAAGAAATGATAACTCCCCCCCGACCCAAAAAGGCTGTGGCACCTTTTTTTATTGAAGACCTACGGTATATACTGTGGGCTACGAAAGGAATTTTTTTTTTAAATAACACATTTGATTTATAGATTGTATTGCATCTGCAATTTATTTTCTATATTTTTAGCAATAAATTATATCAATCCTTTGATTGTTGGGATATGTAGTGCATTCATTTCCTCTAAATGTAGGTGTGTTGATCTAATATATTTATGAGAGTAAATTATACATCATATTTAAATTTCTACACATTGAGTAAGAGTTGAAAGTAGACTGCAGACACCACATAAAATAGATCTCTCCCGAGGGACCTTTGGAATATGAAACTTGAATAGATGGCATATGTTACATTGTGTTTTGACTAGATTATCGTTTTTCCTTCATGGTTGTCAAAACAGTGTTTTATAATAACATTTTAACTATGTATTTATTGAAAGTTATGACAGTTAATACCATAAGACAATAATAATAATTGAGAGCATAGTACATGCCGCAACTAGTGTAGTTCCCGAGGTGCCTTGCATATGCCTTGTGGTCACAGAGCAGGATTGCAGCACATGCAAATCTGCTCAACACCACCACTGCTAGCTGCAGTGCTGCCCTTAATCATTTATGTAGTGGTGCACTCAACTCCTTCTCTGCCAACCATATCACTACACATACAAGACGTTGTTGAAAAAATTGCATATTTGTTGAAGCAATGTGGTTTACAAACTATGCCAAAGGTTTACCATCCTAGACCAAAGAGAGAGACTGCTACTCTGACAGGTTACCTGGTCAATGGGACAACACTGTCTATGTCAACAGGCATGTCGCCCTTTTCATGTGTTGACCTTTTTCATATCAGCCTTTTACCTACACCAGCATTTTCTTTTGTTGACCTTTTGTTTACATTGACCTTGTAGTATTGACCTAATGACTATCAACCTAGACACTGCTGATCCTTTATTCTATAACCCTCTGACAAATAATTGGCACAGAATTTTCACAAGTGTATTATGCAAACCAGAAATCATTATTTGGTAATAATGTCTTACAGATTTCCATTACATGAAATCAAAACGACAGAAATGTATTTCCTCAAACTTATCATTACGCCAGTGATTCTCAAACTTTTTTTATACAGTGACGTCCCACGTATGGGTCTCAAAGTTTTAAAGACAGAAAAACAAATGTGAATGAACCTTACTGGTCCCAAAACACATATGCCCAGTTTTTCTTTACCATAATCCTGAAATATCTTCACTGTTGTGGCTGCATGCCTGTTCCTTTCTCCTCTCTGATGCTGCAGGAGGCCAGGGGGCAGATGGGACCATATTTTGACTAGCCCAAAAAGCATCCAGTTAGGGATGACCATCAGTGGGTTACTCATCGATGGTACCAAAATGGGTAATTTAGATGGTTTGAAACAATCTGCAAAGGCACCATCGGTGGTCACCCCTGCTTTACAATACAGATGGCTGTGAGCCAATAAAAGCCGGGAGGTGGGCTTTGCAGGAGTGTCAGGGGCGATAGTGGGAAACTTTCTGGTACTTCCCCATAGATGGGAAAAGTATTTTACATTGGTCATAAACAATCGATGATTTTGAAGTTTGCATTGGAGCTGGGAGGGTGTTTAGAGAGCAGGAAAGCTCACTCTCCCCTTTTGCTTTACTAATTGGCCAGAGTAAATCCTGTGCACCCTGTCTGGCCCTTTTCTTGACACTCCATTTTTATAGTGCGCTTTGCAACAGGGTGTAAGGTTGTTGTGTCACACAGTCAAGGGTGCCAAGAGTGAAGGTTGGGATGGAACAGATTACACGTGCCCAGGCTATTCTCAACCATTTGATCTGCTTTAGGCATTGCCTCATTACCGATGCCTATTTTACTGTATGTGCTTTATTGCAAAGTGAGTATTATTATAGGGCTGACCTAAAAAATATATTGTTAAATGATGAATAAAATCAGTAGTAAGCATGGTTATAACTTGTTAACACAATTTTTAAGCATATCAGCATTTTTTTTTTTACCCCTGTTGGAGACCTTTGGGTGGTAGTAGATAAATTATGGGAAAATGTTAGTATGACTAGCATTACCATATCCCGTTTCCCTGCTGTTCAGTGCCAGGAATTGCTGTATATAGCAGCACGATGATCATGAACATGAAAGATGCAGTATATAGGATTGTGGCTTGACCTTCTGGTAGCACAGGACAGTAGGAAAGTTATGTACAAGACTATTGTAAAAAAAAAAAATACAGATAAAATAAATAGCATTGTTTTTATATTACGCATGCAACCTACAGTAATTTGCCTTGTTGTAAATGTGAGAAGTTTTGCTAAAAATTTATGTTATTTTAACTTCATAAGGAAAAATGTTGGCAATAATGAAAGTATACAAAAATAGTTTCTGTATAAACATACCTTTTGGAAATCTTTGATATTAGCCAGATTAAATGAAAATATGTGATCCTTCGCTCCGACATATAGCCTTCCCCGTTCTTCATCTAATACCAATGTGTTGTAATTTGAGCTGTTAGCCAATCCACTGAATGTGATTAAGTTGTTGGAGTCCAGCATTTCTGTAACAGAAAGGAAATTACACAAGGTCAGCAAATAAGCAATTATCTATTAATAAAATGATGCAGGTTGCAGACCTATTCAGAGGGTGGAGTTGAAGACTAGCTGGAATACAGAAGTCCATGTGACAAACTAACAAAATGCATAACCAATAATTCAAATGTGACAGCTTATTACACGCTAGAGCAATGTTTCTCAAACTCAGGGGCAGATGTATTAAGCCCTGATAAGTGATAAAGTGTAGGATAATAACACACCAGCCAGACAGCTCCTAACTAATATCCTAACTAATTTTTTATACCTGCCCTGTAAATTGACAGTTAGGAGCTGATTGGCTGTCGAGTATCACCTTCTACTTTAACATTTCTCTATACTTAATACATCTGTAGAACCCCTAACCGTTCACATTTTCACCCAGCAGGAACACTGTGTCACATTTTCACCCAGCAGGAGCACTGTGTATCATGAACTGTCACATTTTAAAAATCCACAGGTGACATAGAAAGCATGAACTGTGTGAGGTCCTGAGGACCGAGCTTGGTGAACCTCTGCTCTAGTATAATACATAAATATATTTAAACAGCATTTAAACTAATCACATCAAATCATTAAATTGATTTCTCTTAAAATAAGGGAAATATTTATTTATAGTTAATAAAAGTATTTTAGTATTCCTGGAAATTTTTTTAATAAAAAGCACAAGTGGTGAAGTATTGTGGACCTTAACCTTATCCTAAATAAGGCTTTCTAAACAAGTGTTTTTAACCTTTGTGTACATATGCTGGCCAGTTGCCACCACTGGTCACCTTGAGCATGTTTCTCTAAGCCATGAGGGTCACTGTGCTCAATTTGACCATGTCCAAAATGACCTTACATGGAAGTTTAATGTATTGGGATACAGCCTTTGCTATTAAATAGAGACAATAGCTCTACTTTGAATTAATTGGCTAAACTACACAGTTGACCATGAGCCATTGGAAGTGCAGATGTATAAAATAAAGATACACACTACAGATTTAACGGTTCCATAAAACTACAATGCAAAGTCTTGCCATATATTATATAAGCATTTTTTTAAACAGAAACTAACAGCACAAAGTGTATTATAAAGGTTTTCATGATCATCGTTGTACTTTCATTTCACCACCTGAAGAAAATGATTTAAAAAGTAAAAAAAAGTTTCAGCATTATTTTACAGGGATTTTTTTTAAGTCACTTGAAATGTTAAACAAATAGAAAATGATGGTTAAGTGTTCCTTATCCAAAATGCTCGGGACTAGAAGAATTTTGGATAACGGATTATTCTGTATTTCTGAATAATTTTATATTTCAATGACGTATCTTGAGGTATTTTGCATTTATGTTGTGCAAACACATCAAACACATGAAAACTACACAAATATATTTCATTTGTGGCTGAAACAAGGTTTAAAATCACAAAACAAAGTTTGTGTACAATCTCAGGCACTGGATTGAATGCTAAGCAATCATTCTCATGCACACATTTATGCTGCTTTCAGACCGCAAAACTGGCTTTGACCAGGTATTTTAAAACGTTTCTAAAAACGGGTCTGCCAGCTAAAACCCCTTTCACACCGCATGTCTTTAAACGGTATTTCAATGCAGTTTTTGTCCTGAAACGGTATTTCAATGCAGTTTTTGTTCCTTCACAACACTAAACCCGTTTTAACCCATAGAAAACAGTGGATGAAAAAAAAACGGGTGTGAAACGGGTAGGACCCTGCTTTATTACCGTTTAGAAATACCTGTTCAATAGAACCGGTAAATTCACTCTACACCTTTCAGACTGCACAAATTACTGTTTTAAAACTGTAAAAAAACTGCAAAATAACGGGTAAATAATGCAGTCTGAAAGGGGCATTAGTGCCATTTACATGTCATGTCCCCAGTGGCAGTTACATATCAGGTCCACAATACTGCCAGTTACAGATGTCCCCAGTACTGCTTATAGCAAAAAAAAGTTTTGAAGATTATGATTTTCACAATAATTTGGATAATGGATATCTGGATAATTGATACTTAACCTGTACAAAGTTTTTGGAATATGCAATACTATGAACAGTACTAACTAGTAATGATAAAAAAATCAACTTGTACAATAACTTTGAAATCGTGATAATGTACACAAACAAGATATCATAAATACATAATATCCAGAAAAAAAAAATATTTCCAACCTGGCAATTTTTTTCCTTCATTCTAATAATGCATGGTCTCCTTACTTAAAACTATACAAAATACAATGCAGCTTCAAACTTCACTACACACCTACAGTATGTCTCAACATAATGGGACCATTCAGTTGAACATAACTTGGTCTTATATATATATATCTGCATTGCTTAAAAGATAAAGCATAATGGGGGAAATTTACCAAGAAGGGAGTTCTATTTTACATGGGATGTTGCTATGGGCAACCAATCAGAATCTACTTGATATTTATTTAGCACCTTCTAGAAGGTAATAGATAGAATCTGATTGGCAACATCCCATTTGAACCAGAACTGCCATCTTAGTAAATTTCCCCCACTGTGTTGTAAACATCTACTGAACTGCATTTACCTATCTGTATCTATATTCATTTATAGACACCATTAAAACTATGAGTGCCTGCCAACCATATATTTTCATGGAGGCTATTACTCATCTTCAGCTACAATTTAAACTCGCAAGCTCCACAAAATTTGAGAAAGAGAATAAGCAAGATATGTCTTCAAAACCATCTTTCATTAGACACAAAAGGTTCATCACATTTCTACCCACAACTCCAATCTCCTGGTCTAATGGAGGTCTAAAACTCATCTGGCATTGTCACAGGTATTATTAAATTAAGTATATGTAGCATGCTGCAACTGACTCACAACCCTTTGCAGTCGCCATCAGTAAACAGTTATTAATAGAACGTACATAGAACATGCACCTTTCTGTTCTATAGAAGAATATTTTAAGTAATATCTTAGGCAAGAAAATTGTGAAGCAGCATAAATAAGAAAAGCACATTTATGGCCACTTTTTAGCCACATTTCTATTATGCAGTGTCTTTTGTTCGTCCATCATTGCAATCTGCAGTCTAAAATATAAATGTCACCTACGCAAAGTGATTTTATTTTGTTCATTTAAATCTCAAATAACTTATTTCCATATGAAAAGCAATCTCTATATCTGTGCCGGCCTTGCTGTCTTGAAGGACAATAAAACGCTTCATGCATTTCCATCCCTGCCAAACATTTCATAATCCGTAGGATTTCATCAGGCAGAAATCGGATACAGTCAATTTCCTTAATTTAATGAAGACTAACATATAATAATAAATTTGTATTACATGTACTGTAGGAGCAAGAAACCGGAATAAATTACAAATTAGACTGTATCTAGGAAATATGGAAGTAATGATGCTGACATTTCGGTTGGGATAAAACTATAAATGAGTGTACAGAAAACATGCATTGCTGCAGAGCCCCAAGTGTATAGCTGAACAGACTATATCTAGTGATATAAGACATATGACTTGACTTGAAAAGATCTTTGTTCTAATATTGTCTTGTATGCTGACCCTTTCCATGACCTCTGGTTTCATGTCACCTTATCTGCACATGTCACAAAGTGTTTCTGCCTTGTCATCACCTATGTTTTACTTTCATCAACATACTATAAGCTCTAGAGAGTACAAGGATACTCTTCCAATACTGCATAACTTGAACATGTTCTAAACTAATTGCGCAGCCTATCAAAAAAATAAAAATACAAATATGTAGTTACATAATCATGTGTAGACTTACATTTAGAATCTATAATAAATTATGTAATTATGTATCCATGGCTGTGTTCTGTTGTATGAACAGTGTAGTTTAGAAATCATCTGTCTGGATATTTTTTTGCTCTTTATGTACCGTACCCATTCAAAATCTGTAAATTAGATTTTAATTAAGAATCAAACAAACTTTTACATAATAAAGCAACACATTTCACTTGCCTTTGAGCAATTTATTTACCAACATTGATTTATAAGCAAGCCCAGGAAAAATAGAGGAGCACCATGGGGACTACAGTGGAACCACTCACTATGTTATTAAAATCTTTTCCTTCGTGAACGTGCAACTTTCAATGTATATTTGTATGTATATTTGTATATTATATTTTGTATGCTATTTGTTAATTTAATACATTCAACATAGTAGCATTACTATCAATTCCTCTCGTGGTCACAATATAACACAATACTATATAAAAGCTCATAAATATCATGTGTATGCCAGCAGACAGTAATCACAATAATTTTTATGCCATTTCAGTTTCTTCATTAAATATTTTTTAATTGGGGGCCATGGCAAAAGGGAATAAAAGTTTTAAAATCAATTATAAATGTCATAATTTTTCAGTGCACAAGAAGCCTATTTATTTGAATGAAAGATCCTTCCTCTATGACACTGTATCTAGAATCAAGTATAATGTTGTTTGCACAAAATTGTTTTTGTATTCTAAAAAGTAAAAAAACAACAATAATACCACTAAATACCACTCTTTACTGCTGTTTAAACAATGTAAGTATATAAAGAACTGTCTGTTAAAGCTGCATTTAATAATTCTGAAAAACACATCTT
Organism: Crinia signifera; assembly: GCF_055691185.1. Classification (NCBI taxonomy): domain Eukaryota; kingdom Metazoa; phylum Chordata; class Amphibia; order Anura; family Myobatrachidae; genus Crinia; species Crinia signifera. The sequence continues at coordinate 179,192,385 of NC_139220.1, forward strand.
CCACTCAGTAGTATAACTTCAAGGATCAGTGTTTAGGACACCCACAAGTCCTGTTATATTCGTGATTGCTTTTTGGACTAGCCAGTTCTCCACAGTTTAACTTTTAATTAATAGGTAAGTGGTACAAATGTATTGGGAATGCAGAATGTGCTGGCTGCCATTGTCAGCTACTGTACTTTATACAGAATCATTTTAGCAATCCACCCATTGTGCAGACAGACCATTATTTATTGAGTAGTACATCTCTTCTTCCACTGCTGAGAGGAGGTGAATTGGTTCATTCAAAAGATTGACAGCATTGGCCTGCACAACATCTGCAGCTCCAGTTATCAGAGCACAATCCAGAGATACAACATAGGACCCTACATTTTCCATGCCATACCTGATGCTAGCGATAGATGCTAAGTTAATCTACAATACTGTATATCTGGTACAAATTATAGATTACTCATACAGTATGTGTCAAGTATACAAAATTAAAACATACCTGATCTTATATGTAGATCCATACCTAATGCCTGGTCTAATTTACAGATCTAAATAATTACTGTTCCTGAGCTATAATTAAACATCAGTTTACTGAATTCTGTCCAACTGTACAATGAACTCTGGCAACCAATTGCAAAGTTTCACCCAACCCCTTAACACCAGATAATTACCATTAACAAATTCAGTTGGTTAAACCAAAGTATGTTACAATGACGAAGTAATTAAAAATATTATTCCTCATAGGTTGCTTCTGACCTTTGGGAAGACTTGCTGATGTAGATGGTCCAAGGGTCAGTTATGGAACACTGGGGCAGAGCAGTGGCATAACTAGCTTTTGGGCGCCCCCCCGCCGTTAAAGGGAGGGCGCCCACGCACCCCGCCGCACCAACCTCCGCCCGCCCGCCCCGCCGCACCAACCCTCGCCCGCCCCGCCGCACCAACCCTCGCCCGCCCCGCCGCCGCACCAACCCTCGCCCGCCCCGCCGCACCAACCCTCGCCCGCCCCGCCGCACCAACCCCCGCCTCGCCGCCCATGCAATCCCCCCCATCCCCCGCAGTCTTACCTACACTCAGTACGCGCTGGTCCCGGCTCCCTTCTTCTGCTATGAGGACCACCACAAAATGTCCGCCCCCATGCAGCAGACAGTTTCAGAGAACTGTCTGCTAAATGGGGGCGGACATTTTGTTGTGGTCCTCATAGCAGAAGAAGGGAGCCGGGACCAGCGCGTACTGAAGACACTGACACCGCCGAAGTCAGACAAAATGGGGAGCGTGTGCATGAGACGCTCACACACCCCATTCTCCCTGAAGCCCTAAACCCATCTCCCTGCTCACTGCCTGCTCTGTCCCTGCTCCCTGCCCGTCTCAATGAAGCGGAGACAGGTAGGGAAGCCTTCTGTCCCCGCTCCCTGCTGCCTCACTGAAGGGGAAGCGTTGGTGAATGTGAGCAATTCGCCGGCTCGACGTCCATGGCTGACGGTGGCTCCATCTGTATCTCCACTTTATCTCTTCACCTGGCTTAATACATCTGCCCCACTGGGAGATGTAATTCACCATATCATGGCCTGATGCCTCCATGCAAAAAAGTCAAGACATTGTGGGAGAATACAAAAATGTTGGATATATTGCGCTCTACCTGATATGTGTATGTGGTGCTGCTTATCCTAGGGTTTGTCCAGAAAAACCCTTTTGTTAGTATTTTATACAGAGATATGGATAGCGCACTCTATGTTGGTTCACAGTATTGGTGTAATGTGTCAGGTGGAGGGGGAGGGGGGTGGAATGGGAGCGGGGGACTTGGGATGAGTGGGGAGGGGGAAGGAGTGGGTTGACAGAGAGATCACCTGGATGTCTGAAATAACAGTCTGGGAAATTTGTGTAAGTGATCTAAATGCTTTATTTATAAATGAATCATTTGACGTGAGTGGATACTCTTCTGGAGTGGTGCCCCCTCCGGGGTTGAGTGGGGTAAGGCACTCTGAGCCTTTGGGGGAGATGAGTACCACCTTTCACATGGGGGAACTCTGTGAAAGGGGAGGTTGTGATTTCAATTTGCAATGTTCAGGTTGAAAGTCTATTTGAGGAGACCTAGGCTGTATCTGTCGGGAGCCCTCGCGGGAATAGGGATACCAACAGGTTCCCTTATACCATATGTCCTATGTGGGACCTATGTCTCCTGATTATTGTGCAGCTAGGTGAGGGTTGTGCAATGCATCATGCAATGTAATAGTCTCGAATAAGGTGGGTGTGATCTTGCTGTACTTGTCAGGAGCCCTGTGGGAATCGGGATGCCAACAGGTTCCATTTTACCATAAGTCCTTGCTGGACTTATGTCTCCTGAGAATGTGTGCAGCTGGATCTGATTGAATAAAGCCTTAATGCGCGTGCGTGGTGTGGTCTGTCCTGGAGGGGAGAAAGTGAGCAAATGGCGGCGTCCCGCAACTTGCTTCTTACCCCATTCCTTGTAGATGTTGCTGCGCCATCCAGAGATAATTATATTAATCATTATATTCTTAAAGCCAGTGCAGTGATATCATTTTTGTGTATAGGAATATGAAAGTATGCTACCTTTTCTTACATTCTACTCACATTTTTGTGAATATGTCGATCTAAAAACAGTTTTAAATGCAATATGACTGGATAAGATTTAGAACTACTGGATTATCTCACTTTAAAGTACAAAGAAATACAAAATGTATTGCCACAATTTAAAAATATTTTGCCAGTGGAGCTTATTGTTTCTGACGGGCCCTGATCCCTAATTTCCTACATCTGGAATCTCCTATCTGGAAGAAGCTAGACTTCTCATTACTAGACATTGCCCCCAAAAAGCCACACACAGGGGGCATGGCTAAATGACTCAAAGTTGCCTTTTTTAGACCCACCACCTCAAAATGCACCACTATTCCCGGTATGATATCCTTGTCCTGCCTGCTTCCTAGAAAATCTGAGCAATCTTCAGTGGTTCAGTGGTTGTGGGGCATGCGGGGAAACATCATGAGCCTCCTGCAACTTGTGGGAGAGTAGGCAAGTACTGTATGCCCTCTCCACATGTGTGGCATGGCTTTGATGGTGTGTGTGTGTATGTGCACTGCACTGGAAGCCTGGACTTCATCTATAATAAAATATATAGGGACAAGGGCGTCAAAAGACACTCCATCTGATCCACAGTGCTACTGTGGTGGCCATTTTGTGGAGTATAGCCCATATGCTACTTCTGCTGATGTCATCTGGAGATGGCGTTATCTACCTTAACCTAGCTCTGGAATGCTTTGCTATGCAATAGAAACCTATGGGGACTGCTTCTGCTGTTGGAAAGGAGTAGCATTTCAGTCAATTTTGCCAATGATTTAAAATAATTGCCAGCAAAATGTAGCTGTTGAGCCATTGTATTAAAGTGTCTCCTTCATAAGACTTGATGAGCTGTGCACAGATCATCGTTTTAGTTTCTTGATAATTGGTCAAATCATGTAAACTGACTTTGGATCCTCTAAATTTGTGTGAGTTTGTATTTCTAAAAAAAAAGGAATTGCAGATTATATCAGATAAAATACATACCTACATAGTAAAAGCCCCTTCTAACTTACAAATATAAAAATGATTTTATTGAGCACTAGATCAGCACTGAAAATACAGACATTTAAGCATCTCTTCCTACCATTTTGGTTATGAAAGCTGCAGCTACCTATGTCTAGAGAGAAGGAGGTAGGAAAACAGCTAGATCCCAGCACCTGATCAATGGATCTAGCAGGTGCCAATACCAGCGTATGTACACAAGCGGAGGCTTGACTGCACATGCGCAAAACCCTGGTTTCAGTTTATTGACCTCGCTGCAGCCTATAGAAGTCAATGAGGTTGTGGATTTTACTAGAGAAGAGGGAGAGGGTGGGTTCACTCATGTAAAAGCCATCCTTGGTCAAATATATGAAACCGTGGTCTGACCTTTCAAATTACGCTTTAGGCAGCAGCAAGTAAAGCAAAATTAAGGGCCTAAGTTGACAGTAGTTAGGACTGTATATACATATGTTTATGTTTTATAGTTATGGATAATTTAATTAGGGATGTGTACCTCTTTTCATAATTTTTATGGCATTCCACTAAGACTCTATGGAAACAGGCATGTACAGTATACTCAAATATAGATAAACTTCACTATGTAGGAATTACAGTTAATTAATGAGCCTTATTTCAAACCGTAACGGTAATGTTAATGCAGTGGTCATACACAATCTTCCATTCAATTGCAAAAACACTTTTCGGGAACTTTCGTATTGAGTAAAAGCTATCAGGTGCTTCCATTTAAATGACAAGAAATTGAGTTATAAAATTGTTACATGCCATTAAGCGCTTTAAAGCTTTGCAAACTGATCTTAGGTCAATAATAATACAGTGTGCCCAAAAGAGTCATAAACTGCCTTTATATGAGGTCTTCATTATTTTCCATGGGGGGGAAAAAGTGGTTTGAGTGGACATTTGTTTTCTATTAGCTGTCCATTCCATAGAGGGAATCATCAAAAATAAAGAGCAATAACAATTAGAAATGTAGCATGAAACAATAATATATTTTTTACGTTCTGACATACGTTAAACCCCTAATTAGGCGACCTTAACATTGTAAAAGATTAAAGCAAAATATATAGTAAGAATATTAAGAACAGAAGTGGATTCCAACAGAGGAGCATAGAACAACAATGGATTGTGAGGTGCTCAAGAAAAGATCTTCTATATGATATTTAGTCACATTTATCTTTTAACTGTTAACAATTACAAACGTATTTATTTATTAACAGTTTCTTATATAGCGCAGCATATTCCATTGCGCTTTACAAAAGGAGACAGTTATACAACAAACTGCGTATTTACAGACAGTCAAAGGTATGAGGGCCCTGCTCGCAAGCTTACAATCTATGGGAATAGGAACAGTGAAATGTAGCCATGAGGAATAAGCATACACATCACAAGGTTTATTGCTGCAGTAAAATACTAAATTAAATTCAACAAGAAAACATTAATACATTAATATAGTGGTTCCCAAACTTTTTGACTCACATATTATTTTCATGGCATCCCTAGGCCATAAGTAATAATTCAGAAAAATGTATTCAATTAACTGTGTTTATAAATCACCCTTAGCATCCGTTATGTGGTGAAGGACAGGATTCACTTCGGTTTGTCCACATATTAATGCATGAAAACCACACACTTATTTTACCCATTACAGTCACAATAAATAATTTTAATAGGTCCTGGACCACAAACCCAGGGCCCATCTGCAAGTGTTCCGAGGCACCCCAGGATGCCTAGGTATGCAGTTTAGGAACCACTGCATTACTCCATATTAATGCAGTCACTGCTTATATAGTGGTTTGTAACATCGGGTAGGTACACCATCTGGCCGATCTGACGACTGACCTAAAAATTGACAAGGTTTATGCGCAAACCATCTTGTGTATACACCCTTACAATCCACTGCCTGACATGCTTGGTGAGAAGAACAGGTAGTGACATAATTGACTTGTTGGTGACTCCTGCAGCCGGCATATGGGTTGGTAAGCAGGCCAGCTATACATACAAGCAGTTGTAGTGATATACAGTACTGGATACAAAATATATTGTCCTTTTCCATGCTGCACAGCTGATGTGATATGTCTGTGAATTACATCATTCACAGACATATTTGACTGTATCTACGACCTGATGGTTCTGCCAATATATGGTTCCGTAATATGAACAATATATTTGCAAGGGTATATAAGACATACGGTTTTCATAAAAATGCAAAAAGATCAGATCTTTATTAGAGAGAAAATTAGATCACATACACAAAAATTATAGCAAAAGATTGAATGGGGAAGAAACAATAAGCAATACTTTGACGGTGGGAGTACTTTTGGATGATGCAAATATTTAAAATGTTGACCATTAATTTACATTTCTGTTATTTTTAAATGTAATAATTTTTAGACTAACGTGGCTAATTTTCTTACTGTATGGTGAAGTATTTTGCTATAATTCAATAAAGTACATGTTCTATAAATCCATCTGCATGTTCTCTATAGTCAAAACTAAACTGATATGTAATATATTATACAGCTTGTAGAATATTATTTTGAAAGCTTGTATCTTTTATACAAATATAGTGCACAATATTGCATGATCTCTCGGTGAGTAGACCAGAATTGCTTGCTCTTTAGTCTGTGTAGTAATATCCTATTCTATCAGCAGCTAATGATCTTCCCAAGGAAAAAGGAAAATATACAGTATGTATGTGTTGTGGCTGCCAGTAATTAAGTAGCATAACGATAAAAGAAGGTAGACAACATATTAAACACAATGGCTAAGCTTTCATTTTCTGTTGTTCCTTTCTTTTTCATCTCTGTACCGCAACTTTAATTACAACACAGCTGCCTTTTAGGGCGTTATTCCAGCTTCCTTTCAAGAGGATGCAATGCAGAGACCTTCTGACGTCTTACTTTAAGACCCAAATCTATCACAAAGACACCAACACCCTTCCCCTCATGAGATCTGGATAAATATAATATACTCCACCCTCTGGGAACATTTGCATGTTTATTTTAACCATAAATCCCATCTGGGACCAACGCTCAGGTTATATATCTTTATTATCACCTTCAACCTGTGCCAAAAACACAGGAGCACAAAGCAGACAATCCGTAAATAAGATGAGAAGAAGATGATGACACGTTCTTAAGTGATAATATATACACAGTACATAACGACACAAACATTTCATTTTTGGAAGTGAAATTATCAATAGGAGAGAAACAGAAGCCAAGGACGATTTTATTCATTGATTAAGAGGTTCCAACAAAGGCCCTTAACAACACCTAACAGTTCAGGTTTACAAGTCACCCAGTCAATGCTCATTGGGCAGTATTCAATGCTCTTTTGCGAGCGGTGATGGCGAGTAGTACTGATTGTTCGCAGTCACAGCTCATGGTTCAGTATTCAACTGGCCACCCTGCACACGCTCTTTCCACCTCGCTGGGTTTTTACAGCAAGGTGGAAGCAACATGTGTGGCCACCAAAACAGCGAGGGTCGCGGCTAAATGCAGCAGACTCCCTGCATTAGGCATGAGCCTCGCCATTTGGGGGAATTGTCACTGTCCTCTGACAGCGAGGCTTCCCCCGGTATGTTGAATAGGGTGAGCGGCCGGCGCGAGTGTTCGGAATATTTGGTCATGATTAGAGTTGGGCAGTTTGGTTTTTAGATATCTAAACACACCCAAAGTTTGCAGATGCAAACTGAACCAAGTCCTAGTTCAGATCTGCACATGGTTCAGAATTCAGATTTTGAATTGCAAACAAAGATTTTTGCTGTGTTTACTCATTTTGAAGAAATCCAAAACCCAAGATTCTGATTTTAAATCAGATTTTTGTACCAAAACACAGCAATAAAATTAGAACCACAATATGACTTCATGACAATCCATACACTTCTCTAGTCACAAAGCTAAATGTATTATTGAATTGGTGCTAAATGTTGAATCCCTTTGACGTGTGTACAGATAGAGCAGGATCTCTACAGGGGCATGCACACAAGACGCTCGCGCGCGCCCCATGGTTACGGAGCTGGCTTCGCTGCCCGACAACTCCCTCTGTGCCCCTCGCCACCCGCCGTCCCCCCTATCCCTGCCCGTCTCATTGAAGAGGAGATGGGCAGGATGCTGCTGCCGCCACGTCCCAGTCAGATGGAGTGCCTCTGCACTGGTGATCACCAGCGCAGGCATGCTGGTGATCCCCGGCCAGGGATAAGAGGCGCTCCATCTGTATATATGGATTTTAGTGCATCCATAGGCGCCGATTCCGTGGGTGCTCCGGGGCCTGAGCACCCACAGAAAATCTTAAGCACCCACCAGGCCCGACGCTCATCAAGTCAGCTGGTGGCTGGCCACACAGCCAGCCCACCCATATTGATGCTTTGGCTGGCTCGCGATGTGATGAGCTGATGTCACATCGTGCTCCCCTGCCCTGCTCTGTACTCCTCCTGAGTCAGTACAGCTCAGGGCGGGGGAGAGGGAGGGGGGAGCACGGTGTGACGCTAGCACGTCACATCGCGAGGAAGGATCAGGTCAGTGGGCAGGATGTACTAATGCTTACCGCTGCGGAAGTTGTCTTAATTTCGCACACCGGTGTTCTTAAATGTACTTTTTTCTCCTGTTCTCTAGCCTGTCGGGGAGTATCACGGGACTCCCGTGACAAGACTTCCTCCTCATTGACGGCTGAGAAGAATTTTCATGGCTCACATGCACTAACAGCCACATAGGTACCATATGGTAGACAAGTCTCAGCGCGGTAAGGGTAAAGCTGATCTTTGACCTGAAACTGGTGCTGTCATTTGAATAATGGAGACATCTGTGCTGCGTAAAATTATTTGGTACTTCTTTACTTTCACGGCGCCAGCATGGCGCCGCGCTACTTCCGGGTTACGCTCGCCACAAACTAAGTAAAATAAACGAAGTTAACGCCATGCCAACATGGATAGTTCATACCTCCACTATCCATGTTGGCATGGAGTTGATTTTAATTAGCGTGGCGAGCGTAGCGAGCCACCGAGCCCGCAAGGGGACTCTGACGCGCGGCGCCATGCTGGCGCCGTGAAAGTAAAGAAGTACCAATTATTTGGTATTATGTTGTGGCCACGCCCCTTCCCTGTGAAGCCACTCAACTATACTTTTGGCTTGAGCACCCACCAGCTAAATCATAAATCGGCACCTATGACTGCATCTATACAGTATATACATCTATCTATCTATAGATAGATAGATAGATAGATAGATAGATAGATAGATAGATAGATAGATATCATTATAACATGCATGCCAACCAGGTTTGACATAGTCAGTAGATTTCTGATGAACAATGTTTTTAGTTTATTTTTGTTCTCCAGGATTTGGGATATAGCCAGTAACACCACATTTGTTTTCATGACTAGACCTATATAAATTATTGCAAACACAAATGGTCTGCAGTTCTTTGGACTCTGCTGCTGTGATATTTTATTGGGCCTCCTGGCATGAAATGTTTGATGTTCATTATTAAAATGCCAATTAATGGTTTTCAACAGTAGGAATTCCCCTAATTTTTACAATATGCCAAAAGCTTGTATGGTAATTGAGAGGATGCCAGGTTTCTCATGGCTTGCATTTGTTAATTGAAAGTATATATGAGTTTTTAATTCCCCCACAAAAGAATACATTTACATTGAAAAACTGGAATATCCCTGCTGTAATGACTTTATGTGACTGTTTCAGCATAAAATAAAACCTTGCTTGTTTAGGTAATTTATATATATATATATATATATATATATATATATATACACACACACAGTGAAATAGACTTTCGTTTGCGCTAGATATAGCAGCTATACTCTATAAGACCTCCCTGTTAGTGGAGGGCGGTTTAATAAGATAGATGGAAAAATAGATATAGAGAGCGCTTGATAGTAGCCACCACCTTTATGTGAAATTTATCAGAAGTACAACTTTTTCATAATTTTTTTTATTTGAAACATAACATGAAATACATCAGACACTATATACATTGGATGATGGTTTAAAGATGGAATAAGGACCCCAATATATATACTGTATATATATATATATATATATATATATATATATATATATATATATATATATATGTATATATATATATATATATTTGTACAGACAAATCCAAGTCTTGAAACCTGCCTAGCTAGAACTTCTCCTCAGTTTGAAGAATTGTTTTCACACTTTGGGCAGTATCCAATTAGTTGCTGTAATTATCTGGTTAATTATCTCCTGGAGCCTATACTGTTCGCAAATTCCAGCACTAATCTGTGATTTTGTTTTGCCAATCTAAATTTTGCATCCAGCTGATCTTACATGAGAACCATTCAATGTCTCTTTATGGGCTCTGTCAGTCCCTCCATTAATTATTGGTATTCTACTTACACATAAGGCTAATAAGTAAACTGTACCAACATACATATATTTGCTTATCTCAAAATGTCTTCCTATACAACCTCTCCGCTCTGCAAAAGAAAGGCCAAAAAACATCTAAAAAGCAAGCCACATTTTGTAAAAGTATTCTTTGCGCAAAATAAATTAACATCAGCCACTACCGGAATGATAGAAAGTGTATAGAAGACTTCTCAAGAATGTTCTGAAGCATACCACATCTGTAAAATACAGTGGAGGAAGGGAGATGGCATGTTCCTGAATGGCTTCCAATGGCACTGGATCACTATTGTTGATTAATGATTATGACAGAAGACATGAGCAACTACATGAATTCTATAGAGGATATAGGGTGGAATGTAATAGGGTGAGAGAATCAGAAAATGAGAGATTTGGTAAGAAATCTCCATTTTTTTCAAAGCGGCAATCATGAACACTGCCAAACCAGTTTGATTTTGCAGTGTAAATGATTGCCACTTAAAAAAAAAACACCTGGAGATTTCTTACCAAATCTCTCACTTCTGATTCTCTCACCCTATTACTTTTCACCCATACTGTCTGCTTAACTTTAGTCAAAGTCTGCAAAGTTGATTGGGTGGTGCTTCAGAGTAAAAATAGACAATGACCCAAAACATATTGTGAAACCAGCCCAGAAGATTTTATGGCAAAGAATTGGAAAATTCAGCAATGGCCTATCATCAGATCTTTTATAGCTTCCCTTTTGGATTTGCAACGTGGTGGAACTGCTATGAGATTACTGATGCCTGTCCTTGTGTTTACCTCCTATTTCCCTGTAGACTGTAAACTTGCAGCATGGCCCTCCTACCTCCATGTCTGTCTGTTTTTGCCCAGTATGTTCTATCACTGTCTACAATTGTAAAGCGCTACTGAATTTGCTGCGCTACATCAGAAACTGTAAATATATAAATAAACTGAATCAGGTATTCAATTCACTTGCTAAACACTATACTAAAAGCACTAACACACAAATCACCACCTATACAGTGGTTCCCAAACTTTTCAAATTGCGGCTCCCTAAAGTATCAAAAATTATTTTGTGGCACCCCACAAAATGACAGAGGTAATGAAGAGGAAGTAGAGTCAGAGAAGCGAACACTGAAAGAGCGATCACATAGGTAAGATGTGAACCAGGAAAGGGCTGTATCATTAAGACCTAGGGAGTGTAGTGTTTGTAATAGAAGAGTGTGATCGACAGTGTCAAACGCAGCAGAAAGATCTAGGAGAATAAGTAGTGAGTAATGGCCTTTAGACTTAGCAGTTACCAGATAATTCACCACTTTATTCAGTGCTGTCTCAGTGGAGTGTTGAGAGTAAAAGCCTGACTGAAGCGGTTCTAATAGGGTGTGAGAGTTGGGCATGGGAGCTGAGAGAGTTAGGGTCAGAATTGTGTTTTTTTCAGAATGGGAGTAATCACTGCATGTTTGAGCAGAGAAGGAAAAGTACCAGTAGCAAGAGAGAGATTGCAGATTTTATTTAAGGTTGGAATAAGCACAGGAGATACATTTTTAATGACTTGTGCAGGTATAGGATCAAGAGGAGAGGTAGTAGAGTAGGAGGATAAGAAGAGTGTGGATTCTTCCTTTTCATTTGTAGACTCAAATGAAGAGAAAGTGACAGAGGGTTCAGGTGGGGAAGAAGGAGGGTTAGAGGTTGTGGAAGAGCATACCATTTCATCTCATCTCAGATGTTATCAATCTTGTCCTTAAAGTAGAAGGCAAGTTCTTGTGCACTGATGGTAGCTGGTGGGGGAGGGTACAGAAGATACTTAAATGTGTTAAAAAGTCACTTAGGGTTTATGGCATGAGAATAGATGAGAGATTGAAATCAGTCATATTACGAGATTTACGCCATTGGCGTTCTACTTTACTTGACTGATTTCGTAGTGTCTTGTTGTTTTGGAGTGCCACGGTTGGCATCTAAGCCTACGTGGGGTGTAATGTGTAGCTGGAGCCACTTCATCAAGAGTCTGGTAGAGATGGGAAACAGCAGAGTCAGGAGAGGTAATTGTAGAAATTAGTGAGAGCTGTTGTTGCAGGGAGTTGGAAAGTTGTGGAAAATTAATAGCATTAGTATTTCTGCGGGCTAGAGTAGGTTTGCATGATTTCAGTGTCAGTGAGCTTGGGGTAATGGAAGAGAGCGAGAGGGTAATGAGATTGTGATCAGAGAGAGGGAAGGGAGTGTTAGTAAAATCAAAATCAGAGACTGAGCACAGCCTGGTGAAAACAAGGTCAAGGCAGTGGCCTTCATATATATATATATATATATATATATATATATATATATATATATATATATATACATATGGCACAATATCTGGCTCCGGCACTCCCGCTACCCGTGCAGGGGTTGACGTGCTCCGGTGCCCTCCTTCAGGGCAGGGGACCCAATAATAGAAGTAAATGACCAGACGGCACTCGGAGATTTGCAAACCAAAGTAGGTGTATTTCACACAATCACATCAAGGTTTCGGGAGAGTTTCCCCTTCATCAGGATCCTGATGAAGGGGAAACTCTCCCCGAAACATTGATGTGATCGTGTGAAATACACTTACTTTGGTTTGCAAATCTCCGAGTGCCGCCTGGTCATTTACTGCTATATATATATATATATATATGTCCAAAAGAAATCCGGCACTCCCACTGTAAGTCAAGTATGGCTCCGGTGCCTTCCCAGGGGGGTTACCACAAATATATAGCACAATACTGTAGCTCACCAAAGCAAGGACATCACTCGGGGACTTGCAATCAGTGTTCTTTATTCAAAGATGAGGACGAGCTTGTAGGCTCGAAACAATTGTTGGATTGTTCATGTCTTTTTGAATAAAGACCACTGATTGCAAGTCTCTGAGTGACGCCCCTGCTTTGGTGAGCTATTGTTCTGTATATATATATATATATATATATATATATATATATATATATATATAGTAAATGGGATGAAGGCACTCCAAGGGGTAATCCTGATGTAAAGATGCCGGGCTGCTGCACACAAGGAGGATATGCAGAGAGGGTGATCGTGGCACACACATGGACTGACACAAAAGAAGCTGGGTACAGGCATCGTACCTTGTGTACCCAGCTTCTTTTGTGTCAGTCCGTGTGTGTGCCACGATCACCCTCTCTCTCTCTCTCTCTCTATATATATATATATATATTTATTTATTTATTTATTTACAGTTTCTTATCTAGCGCAGCAAATTCTGTTGCCCTTCACAATAGGAATATATATATATATATATCGCTGTGGGTTGGTGGCACTCCCGCAATCCAAAAACACCGTGAGATGGCTATAAAGATATAACCTGGTGCCCTCCGGAACGCAGCACAATGCTGCTATAACATACACTGCAGGGGGGGTTGGCTGCACTCAGAAATAAAATAGACCACGCTGTGGGTTGCACACACATACACATTGCACATTAATACACATCTGATGGAGTCTATTTTTCTTATAGCTTCTTTGCATTATGTGGTCAATTACAGGGCACATGGGGGGGGTGTGATGATGTACTGTAATTTGACTTGACATTGAGTCATTGCTGCATACAAGATAAAGTTGTATCATCTCCATTGTGATAAATGCTTCAATGAGCTACAAAATAGTGTGTTACAGGCATTAGTTCCACCATACAATAGTAGGGGATCACAAATGTAAATAACATCTGGTCCTGGTGAGTTTCGTTTGCCACAGAGTGACTAACTGATGGCAATCTGCTCTTTTCCTCTCTGACCAATGCAATGATGTATTTCAAAACAATATATCCAAAGTCCTGATAACATTAACAAACTTTTGAAGCAAATGTTACCAATTTCCTTCAATGTTGTGTCATTACACAGAAAGGTTTTCTATTATATCGAAGAACAAACCAGGGAGTGATCAAACTTAATCTGCCCATTTAACTATTTAGTGCATGGAATGTCACTATCTTCAAAAAATCCGCAATTTCATGGAACTCCATAAAATTTCATCTGAAGACATCTGCATTTACTGCTTTTCTCAATAAGGATTAAAAATCTTCATTTGGACATCCAACTGCAGTAATTATACATCTCTTGAGCACAAACAGACTTATTGCTGTATCCGGAATTTCTTCAAATAATTATTGGCGGTACACTAGGAATAGACCCTCTCATTAGGTAGCTACAAATAGGTGCCTGAATTTCCGAATTATTTCGGAGCGGTCCGCACGCCACGCTGTGCGGACATCGTACAAAGAAACGCCCACCAGTCCTCCGCATTCGGACGGACTCACACTTTAAGAAGAGGGCGTGTTTACGGACGACATCCAAACCATGCGTGTGCGGTGGACACACACATATTCTACACGGTCTTACAGCGTCTGCACGGTCTTACCGCGTCAGAACGGACGGGAACCTGCCCGTACGCACCGATGCACCCGTTTCGCAAAACTCACCACTATTATCTGAACACCGAAATCGGTCACATGACCCACTTATGCAATTAGGTTTTGGTGTTTGGTTCCTCTGTTGGCCTCTTTTGGCTGCCATTACTGTCTGCTGTACTTGAAGTGTTGGTGCTATACTTTTGTTGTGAAGCCACCTGATGTGTTCCTAATGATTCTGCTGTGGCTATGTATGTAAACATTGTTTTATTTTTATTTATTTTTCTACATTCCTGGTATGGTACCTTTAATTTGTTGCATGTGTCAAAAAACATGCTTTTTCAATTTTGTGTTTGACCTTAGTGTAATAAATTTATATTTTGATCCCCAAATGTGTTGTTTTACACGTGACATGTATATTTATATTAGTGATAGGAAGTTCTGTCCATTGCTTGCAGTGTAAATGTGTTTTAAAAATGCAGTATATATTTGTGTGTTTAGTAATGGTCCATTTATGCTGCAATGGTTCCAATTGAAGCAATGACAAGAGTGTAATTAATGAGTAATGAGTAAAGGAGTGGATTGTATTGTGTTCAGCTGACATTAGTTGAGGTGCGCCCGTACTGATTGGGCGTTCCAAATGCCTAGCGCATGACCGAGTGGTGTCCGCAAAGCAATACTTGCTTATGAAGACCGCATGTTTCCTGCCTTTTTGTTCGTGTGCATTCGGTGTGCTGTCCGAATGTACACGTACCAGAATTAGTGCACTCCCTCGTGTACGCCCAAGTGTTTACGCCCAGTTTAGCCCACTTTGAAACTACGCCCCTGTGTACTTCCGAATGACGCCCATAATACGCCTATATTTCAAGAGTGAATGCGGTACACATTTCTTTACGGTATTGGTGAGAACAAGTACGGAGACCTTGCGTGGCACATGCGCATAGCGTTGCCCACGCATGCGCAGACGGCTAAAAAACGCCATCCGAAAGAGTTCGGGAAAGTACGCACAGACCAGAATAAGGCCCATTGTGCTTGTATTTTATTTTATTTGTTCATGAAATTGTACTTTCAATTAGTATGGTCTAGCGCTACTATTTTTTCTGTATTTGCACCTAGTTTTGTCCATCCCCTGAGCATGAGGAGAAGAGACACCTTTGGGTACTTGACTTAGCAAAGAAGATACAACCTACAGTATGTATATGCATAACTGAGAAATTAACCTGAAAGGGAATATTCACATATGTACCTTGTTTCAACCCCTTTGAGACAAAAGACCTGAGAATTACATGAATAAGACATAAGTCTAGAAACCCTGGAAATTCCTGGGTCTCAGTCTGAGTCTGAGACCTCCTTCACATTACACCAAAAAGCAGATGGGTTGACAGACCTGGGACTGCCTTGAAATTTTTTTGCGGAAGCTTAGAGCAGCTAATTTCTCCCAGGAGAATTTGATTAGGTTTTATAAATGTGTCATTGAAAGCATCCTGTCATATTGCATTGTAGTGTGGTTCGGAAATAGCACAAACAAAGATATAAAAAAATTTAATCGAGTGATACACACTGCTGAAGCCATTATTGGCCGAGATTTATCTTCCATGGAAGATATTTATATTATTAATATTAGGCGCAAAAGGAACAGTATAATGCAGGATAGCCACCACCCTTATAATCATGTTTTCTCTTTCTTACCATCTAATAAACGGTTGAGATCTAGAACCTCACATTTGAAAAAAAAGCTTCTTCCCAGCTGCAGCTACCGATTTTAACCAAAATTGTTAATTTGTTCTTGTTTCTGTGTCCAAGATTATAATTTCGTTGTTTTACAATTTTTTTATTGTGTTGCAATGACAATAAATAAATCTTATCTTATCTTATCTTATCTTATCTTATCTGATGGATTTAAAGGTAATGCTTTGTAACTTGATCACATTAATATCAAAATGTAAAGTTTAATGTATCCAATTTGTTTGTGTCCAATTTTTGTTTATTAAAAACCAATAATTTTTTTTACTTTGCAATATAATACAACAATGAATATAGCAGCTACAAAAATGTTACCTATACAAAGAGAAAATGTTCACATAACTAAGTTGAACATAAAATAATATCAAATTTAGCACAAAATATAGCACATCATTTTTTTAAATATCTTGAATGTAGCAAATCATATGCAGGTACACTTTAATTTGTGCATAATAATATGTGCATACAGTACCAAAAATATACTGATGGGTTAATTTTAGTCAGGAGACACTGAAACTTATAGTCTCTGTGTGTGTGTGTGTGTGTGTGTATACATGAAGAAAAAATAGAGTATACAATGAAAGGATTGTGCTTAAAAGTAACCATGGCCCTTATTCTGATCGGTGCGGCCGGATCCGATTATGCGGCCAGGACCGTGCGTGCGAAACCCCGCCTTCCATTCGGATCGCCAACTCCGTCCGTACGCGGTAATAAGCTGGCCGAACGGACCACACGTGTATTTTTCACGGAATACGCCTCCTCCATCTCAGGGAACCTCCCCCATCATTCGATGGTCGCAGACCATCGAATGCAGGACCGAGTGCTCCACCAGCTCCCGCAACCTCAGACCACACGGACATTTTTCCGTGCAAAAGCAGGGATCTGGGCGGGCAGCTGACATCTGGCGATGTCATATGTCCGCCCCCTACACGTGCGTCACGGCCGCATTACCATACGTACGCCCAGCGTTTGCATGGGAACGCCCATGAAACGCGGGGCGTATGCATATGGTAATGAGCCCAAATAGCCCTTCACGCCCCTCTCCACCCCCTGTTCGGAGTGTTCACATTTCATGCAGGATTTGGCCGTACACCCCGCTCGCACATGCGCAGACACGCCTCTGCACATGCGCAGACACAAAACATCGGCGGCACGAACGCACGCGGATATTACCGCACCGACCAGAATAAGGGCCCATGTGACAAAGTTGTTACACCTTGTGTATTATAATTAAAGATATCACCAAGTCAGCATATCCTGTGGCTTTTCACAGCGCTGAGCCTTCAGTACGTCATAAACAATTCAGGCAATAGTACTTCAGGTGTGTAGGTGAGGTTCTCCCCCTAACACATAATGGGCCAGATGCACTAAGCTTCAAAAGTGATAAAATGGAGAGTGATAAACAACCAGCCAATCAGCTCCTACCTAACATTTTTAAACCCAGCCTGTGACATGGCAGATAGGAGCTGATAGGCTGGTGGTTTATCACTATCCATTTCATCACTTTTGAAGCTTAGTGAATCTGGCCCAATATGAGGGGAGCAGACTATAGATTAGACTAGTGCAGGTGAATTTTTTAAAAACAAATTTAATACATAAAATGCACTTACAATAACACAACTTTTAAAAGAGCTCAAGACATACAAAGCCAGGAAAGCAGTAGACCAGCAGATGGTATAAGGGTCTCCAAGTTCAGTCCAACAGTCCAATTACTAACAGGCACAATGGTTTCAGAAACTGAACAGAGATGGCAACATCAAGGCCAGCTAAGACCAGGTCCTAATTTAAGTGTCCACTCTGTTAACAGAACCCAAGCAACCATTTTTACATGTTCTTAAAACATGTCAAAGACATGTTCCCATTTTACAGGAAACAGCTGAATTCAACCCACATGATTCCTGGCATTGCTAGACTCTGATCCCCCTCTATGCATATCAGCCACACATACCGGGTAACAACCTACTGTATTTAAGTTAGTTAGGGGTTTAATTACCAAGAGCTCTGTTGAAGATGGGATGTTGCCTATAGCTAAA
Source organism: Crinia signifera (assembly GCF_055691185.1). Classification (NCBI taxonomy): domain Eukaryota; kingdom Metazoa; phylum Chordata; class Amphibia; order Anura; family Myobatrachidae; genus Crinia; species Crinia signifera. The sequence continues at coordinate 179,210,480 of NC_139220.1, forward strand.
AAGCAGAATCTACTTCTTATTTTTTATAACCTTCTATAATATTATAATAGATAGAATCTGATTGGTTGCTATGAGCAACATCCTGGGTGAGATTTAATAGGATGAGAGATTCAGAAATTGAGAGATTTGGTGATAAATCTCCAGTTTTTTTAAAGCGGCAATCATTTACACTACAAACATCAAACTGGTTTTGCAGTGTAAATGATTGCCGCTTTAAAAAAACTGGAGATTACTCCCCAAATCTCTCACTTTCTGAATCTCTCATCCTATTAAATCTCACCCCCTATCTTCAATAGAACTCCCATCTTAGTAAAGATAACTATTAATATTCTGAGTTTCCATTTTTGTCTGCCCTTTGCCTGTACGTGAATATATATATATATATATATATATATATATATATATGTAGTGTGGTTCGGAAATAGCACAAACAAAGATATAAAAAAATTTAATCGAGTGATACACACTGCTGAAGCCATTATTGGCCGAGATTTATCTTCCATGGAAGATATTTATATTATTAATATTAGGCGCAAAAGGAACAGTATAATGCAGGATAGCCACCACCCTTATAATCATGTTTTCTCTTTCTTACCATCTAATAAACGGTTGAGATCTAGAACCTCACATTTGAAAAAAAAGCTTCTTCCCAGCTGCAGCTACCGATTTTAACCAAAATTGTTAATTTGTTCTTGTTTCTGTGTCCAAGATTATAATTTCGTTGTTTTACAATTTTTTTATTGTGTTGCAATGACAATAAATAAATCTTATCTTATCTTATCTTATCTTATCTTATCTGATGGATTTAAAGGTAATGCTTTGTAACTTGATCACATTAATATCAAAATGTAAAGTTTAATGTATCCAATTTGTTTGTGTCCAATTTTTGTTTATTAAAAACCAATAATTTTTTTTACTTTGCAATATAATACAACAATGAATATAGCAGCTACAAAAATGTTACCTATACAAAGAGAAAATGTTCACATAACTAAGTTGAACATAAAATAATATCAAATTTAGCACAAAATATAGCACATCATTTTTTTAAATATCTTGAATGTAGCAAATCATATGCAGGTACACTTTAATTTGTGCATAATAATATGTGCATACAGTACCAAAAATATACTGATGGGTTAATTTTAGTCAGGAGACACTGAAACTTATAGTCTCTGTGTGTGTGTGTGTGTGTGTGTATACATGAAGAAAAAATAGAGTATACAATGAAAGGATTGTGCTTAAAAGTAACCATGGCCCTTATTCTGATCGGTGCGGCCGGATCCGATTATGCGGCCAGGACCGTGCGTGCGAAACCCCGCCTTCCATTCGGATCGCCAACTCCGTCCGTACGCGGTAATAAGCTGGCCGAACGGACCACACGTGTATTTTTCACGGAATACGCCTCCTCCATCTCAGGGAACCTCCCCCATCATTCGATGGTCGCAGACCATCGAATGCAGGACCGAGTGCTCCACCAGCTCCCGCAACCTCAGACCACACGGACATTTTTCCGTGCAAAAGCAGGGATCTGGGCGGGCAGCTGACATCTGGCGATGTCATATGTCCGCCCCCTACACGTGCGTCACGGCCGCATTACCATACGTACGCCCAGCGTTTGCATGGGAACGCCCATGAAACGCGGGGCGTATGCATATGGTAATGAGCCCAAATAGCCCTTCACGCCCCTCTCCACCCCCTGTTCGGAGTGTTCACATTTCATGCAGGATTTGGCCGTACACCCCGCTCGCACATGCGCAGACACGCCTCTGCACATGCGCAGACACAAAACATCGGCGGCACGAACGCACGCGGATATTACCGCACCGACCAGAATAAGGGCCCATGTGACAAAGTTGTTACACCTTGTGTATTATAATTAAAGATATCACCAAGTCAGCATATCCTGTGGCTTTTCACAGCGCTGAGCCTTCAGTACGTCATAAACAATTCAGGCAATAGTACTTCAGGTGTGTAGGTGAGGTTCTCCCCCTAACACATAATGGGCCAGATGCACTAAGCTTCAAAAGTGATAAAATGGAGAGTGATAAACAACCAGCCAATCAGCTCCTACCTAACATTTTTAAACCCAGCCTGTGACATGGCAGATAGGAGCTGATAGGCTGGTGGTTTATCACTATCCATTTCATCACTTTTGAAGCTTAGTGAATCTGGCCCAATATGAGGGGAGCAGACTATAGATTAGACTAGTGCAGGTGAATTTTTTAAAAACAAATTTAATACATAAAATGCACTTACAATAACACAACTTTTAAAAGAGCTCAAGACATACAAAGCCAGGAAAGCAGTAGACCAGCAGATGGTATAAGGGTCTCCAAGTTCAGTCCAACAGTCCAATTACTAACAGGCACAATGGTTTCAGAAACTGAACAGAGATGGCAACATCAAGGCCAGCTAAGACCAGGTCCTAATTTAAGTGTCCACTCTGTTAACAGAACCCAAGCAACCATTTTTACATGTTCTTAAAACATGTCAAAGACATGTTCCCATTTTACAGGAAACAGCTGAATTCAACCCACATGATTCCTGGCATTGCTAGACTCTGATCCCCCTCTATGCATATCAGCCACACATACCGGGTAACAACCTACTGTATTTAAGTTAGTTAGGGGTTTAATTACCAAGAGCTCTGTTGAAGATGGGATGTTGCCTATAGCTAAAAAGCAGAATCTACTTCTTATTTTTTATAACCTTCTATAATATTATAATAGATAGAATCTGATTGGTTGCTATGAGCAACATCCTGGGTGAGATTTAATAGGATGAGAGATTCAGAAATTGAGAGATTTGGTGATAAATCTCCAGTTTTTTTAAAGCGGCAATCATTTACACTACAAACATCAAACTGGTTTTGCAGTGTAAATGATTGCCGCTTTAAAAAAACTGGAGATTACTCCCCAAATCTCTCACTTTCTGAATCTCTCATCCTATTAAATCTCACCCCCTATCTTCAATAGAACTCCCATCTTAGTAAAGATAACTATTAATATTCTGAGTTTCCATTTTTGTCTGCCCTTTGCCTGTACGTGAATATATATATATATATATATATATATATATATATATATATATATATGTAGTGTGGTTCGGAAATAGCACAAACAAAGATATAAAAAAATTTAATCGAGTGATACACACTGCTGAAGCCATTATTGGCCGAGATTTATCTTCCATGGAAGATATTTATATTATTAATATTAGGCGCAAAAGGAACAGTATAATGCAGGATAGCCACCACCCTTATAATCATGTTTTCTCTTTCTTACCATCTAATAAACGGTTGAGATCTAGAACCTCACATTTGAAAAAAAAGCTTCTTCCCAGCTGCAGCTACCGATTTTAACCAAAATTGTTAATTTGTTCTTGTTTCTGTGTCCAAGATTATAATTTCGTTGTTTTACAATTTTTTTATTGTGTTGCAATGACAATAAATAAATCTTATCTTATCTTATCTTATCTTATCTGATGGATTTAAAGGTAATGCTTTGTAACTTGATCACATTAATATCAAAATGTAAAGTTTAATGTATCCAATTTGTTTGTGTCCAATTTTTGTTTATTAAAAACCAATAATTTTTTTTACTTTGCAATATAATACAACAATGAATATAGCAGCTACAAAAATGTTACCTATACAAAGAGAAAATGTTCACATAACTAAGTTGAACATAAAATAATATCAAATTTAGCACAAAATATAGCACATCATTTTTTTAAATATCTTGAATGTAGCAAATCATATGCAGGTACACTTTAATTTGTGCATAATAATATGTGCATACAGTACCAAAAATATACTGATGGGTTAATTTTAGTCAGGAGACACTGAAACTTATAGTCTCTGTGTGTGTGTGTGTGTGTGTGTATACATGAAGAAAAAATAGAGTATACAATGAAAGGATTGTGCTTAAAAGTAACCATGGCCCTTATTCTGATCGGTGCGGCCGGATCCGATTATGCGGCCAGGACCGTGCGTGCGAAACCCCGCCTTCCATTCGGATCGCCAACTCCGTCCGTACGCGGTAATAAGCTGGCCGAACGGACCACACGTGTATTTTTCACGGAATACGCCTCCTCCATCTCAGGGAACCTCCCCCATCATTCGATGGTCGCAGACCATCGAATGCAGGACCGAGTGCTCCACCAGCTCCCGCAACCTCAGACCACACGGACATTTTTCCGTGCAAAAGCAGGGATCTGGGCGGGCAGCTGACATCTGGCGATGTCATATGTCCGCCCCCTACACGTGCGTCACGGCCGCATTACCATACGTACGCCCAGCGTTTGCATGGGAACGCCCATGAAACGCGGGGCGTATGCATATGGTAATGAGCCCAAATAGCCCTTCACGCCCCTCTCCACCCCCTGTTCGGAGTGTTCACATTTCATGCAGGATTTGGCCGTACACCCCGCTCGCACATGCGCAGACACGCCTCTGCACATGCGCAGACACAAAACATCGGCGGCACGAACGCACGCGGATATTACCGCACCGACCAGAATAAGGGCCCATGTGACAAAGTTGTTACACCTTGTGTATTATAATTAAAGATATCACCAAGTCAGCATATCCTGTGGCTTTTCACAGCGCTGAGCCTTCAGTACGTCATAAACAATTCAGGCAATAGTACTTCAGGTGTGTAGGTGAGGTTCTCCCCCTAACACATAATGGGCCAGATGCACTAAGCTTCAAAAGTGATAAAATGGAGAGTGATAAACAACCAGCCAATCAGCTCCTACCTAACATTTTTAAACCCAGCCTGTGACATGGCAGATAGGAGCTGATAGGCTGGTGGTTTATCACTATCCATTTCATCACTTTTGAAGCTTAGTGAATCTGGCCCAATATGAGGGGAGCAGACTATAGATTAGACTAGTGCAGGTGAATTTTTTAAAAACAAATTTAATACATAAAATGCACTTACAATAACACAACTTTTAAAAGAGCTCAAGACATACAAAGCCAGGAAAGCAGTAGACCAGCAGATGGTATAAGGGTCTCCAAGTTCAGTCCAACAGTCCAATTACTAACAGGCACAATGGTTTCAGAAACTGAACAGAGATGGCAACATCAAGGCCAGCTAAGACCAGGTCCTAATTTAAGTGTCCACTCTGTTAACAGAACCCAAGCAACCATTTTTACATGTTCTTAAAACATGTCAAAGACATGTTCCCATTTTACAGGAAACAGCTGAATTCAACCCACATGATTCCTGGCATTGCTAGACTCTGATCCCCCTCTATGCATATCAGCCACACATACCGGGTAACAACCTACTGTATTTAAGTTAGTTAGGGGTTTAATTACCAAGAGCTCTGTTGAAGATGGGATGTTGCCTATAGCTAAAAAGCAGAATCTACTTCTTATTTTTTATAACCTTCTATAATATTATAATAGATAGAATCTGATTGGTTGCTATGAGCAACATCGTGGGTGAGATTTAATAGGATGAGAGATTCAGAAATTGAGAGATTTGGTGATAAATCTCCAGTTTTTTTAAAGCGGCAATCATTTACACTACAAACATCAAACTGGTTTTGCAGTGTAAATGATTGCCGCTTTAAAAAAACTGGAGATTACTCCCCAAATCTCTCACTTTCTGAATCTCTCATCCTATTAAATCTCACCCCCTATCTTCAATAGAACTCCCATCTTAGTAAAGATAACTATTAATATTCTGAGTTTCCATTTTTGTCTGCCCTTTGCCTGTACGTGAATATATATATATATATATATATATATATATATATATATATATATAACATGTATTCATGATAGCATATCTTAATAAAACACACATGAGCATACAATCATTTAAAGAATAATTTGCAAGTGTTTCAGTATTTTTATCTGTACAATATAAATTTGTGAATACCAACAAACATATGCCAGCTGCCATAGCGTATTTAACAGATATACACAGATAAGAAACAGATTCTAAAGAAAAAGAAAAGCAGGGAAATTAACAGAAGGCCTAGTAACATTAATATGCCAGATTTATGTAAAAACACTATTAAACAAACCCATCATACAGTATGTCTAAACGGTTTTGAATTTTCATTCATTAACAAGCTACATCATTTATTGGAGACAACTGCAGTAGGAAAGCTTATTTATTCATATTATTTTTACTAAAATAATGTGAAAAATCATGTTTTTACATCACCTGTCACATTATTTTAGTTTTACTGACATGTATTAGAGGGGAAAACTATTCCAGAACCTTTCATTCATTTTTTTTCCAGTAATCATATCACATTTTCCACACTTATAATGGAAAATGTGATCTGGCTGAATGTTCTTATTAAAACAAATAAAAAGGGAAAAAACAGCAGGGTGCTTGTGATAATAATGCTATGAGAGCGTATTCACAGGTGCCCTGCCTCCTGCATAGCTTTCTCTTTCCATTGGCAGAGAAAGCTGTCCTGAAATCTGGTCAGATATATTATGGATGGAATGTGCACCAGATCCTTTTTGTGTTTTGTGTTTTGGTTTTGGATCTCCATTTGTGTTTTGGATCTGGATTGGTTTTGCCAAATCCACCCTTCTGGGTTTTCGTTTTAGATCTGTATTGTGAAATGACAAAAAAAAATGTTGTTTGTTCCAACAGTAATTTTAACATCAATATCATTAATTTCCACTCATTTCCAGTCTCTCACAGCTCACAATATTGTTTTTTGGACAAAAGGTTGCATGAGGTAGCCGGATGACTAAGCTAAGCGACACAAGTAGGCAGCACAAACACGCAGCACACCTAGTGGTGGACTCAGGAAAGTATACAATGTAACCTGTTCAAATGATTGTGATATGTTTAAAATGTAAGCTTTATTTGTGAATTTTTTTTTAAATGGATGTAAGTAGTTCATCCTTTTAAGATAATGTGAAAATGTGCTCTAAAATTGTGATTCAAGTGTTTTGATATATATTTTAAGCTTTTAAAAAATATATTTTAATAATGCCTGCCACCCTTCAAGCTATAAGATATTTGGGGCTCTTATTGACTGGGGGATGTTTGATTTTAATTATTAATTCGCACTCTCCTATCTAGTGCACACTTTAACAAATCAATCATTTTAGTGACAGGGTCTGCCACACAACTGTGGTTGAAACTATTGGTTTGTTTGGGCCCCCACAAAACAAGCTGCCAATGCTCCAAAGAGAATATAGATGTGGCCATGCCCCCTTTACTCGTGACCACGCCCCCTTTCCAAATTTGTAGCAGGTTTTGCTCTTCAGATGTTGGGGGATATGTTACACATATTACTGAATTATGCATGTAATGTGTAGAAGAAAGCACATTGGGCCTGATTCCGATTTGTATGGCTTGGCACAGCCACAGAGACACAGCTGTGAATACAGTACAAATAAATGCAAATGGAGCAGGAAAAAGACACCTCCTGCCAGCAGCGGTAAAATGTGTGTGGCATTCTTAGATGCAGCAATGGATTACTATTACCTTAGCCCTTGGCCATCTGCGTAAGGCAAAGCTTACTCAGATTGGCCTGGTCAACATCTCTTCCAGGTTGACGTATACCCTGAGCTTGGCACACCTATGAGATGGGAGAAATATGGCATTGAGCGCCGCCCCTGCTCCTCCCACCAAATGCCACACTATTTCAATCATGCTGCAGCTAAGAAGGGACTGCAAGCATTCATGAAGGACCAGTACTGTGCATGAGCAGTGCTTTTAACATTTTGTTTTTACATAAAACCCCGGGTTTAGGTACAAATTTAGAATCAGGCTCAGTTTTTGAATTGATAAAGGAGAAAAAAAACATTTACTACAAAATTTTGTTAAATTGCTAAACATATGTATTTGCTTAAAACTGCAAAGCAAACAGATGTTTGTTACAAGGAAATGTAAAATGATAAAGATATTTAAACATAAGCCAAATAGCAGATTTCAGGAGTTAAATGATTTAGCAGCCAAACAAGAAATCTTTGAATTTGTCTGCTCCTAAAAGTGTCATTTTGATGGTTAGCAGAAAATGCAGTGTTTAATACATGCAACCATAACTTACCGTAATTTAAGCAAATATGTATGTCACTTCATATACTGTACAATTGGCTTTGCAAGAGTCTTGCCGTTAGGTGTAGAAAGCAGTTTTGACACTTTGATAAATGATCATAGCTTGTCGTGTATACTGTTCACGCGCTTTTTCTACAACTACAAGTACACACTTTCTCTTTATAAATATATTTATATATATTTACACACACACATGCACACACACATATATTTCTATACCGAACTTGCCTACTCTCCCGGAAGGTGTGAGAGGCCCAGGAAAATGCCCAGTTCTCAGACTGACTTAGATTTGCGAGCAGGGGAGAAATCATTGGATGGTCGCGACATCCAATGATTTTGCCCCTTTACACTACCCTGCGAATGGATGTTTATGCAAAACATCCATTCGCAAAGGGGCGGGGATGTTCTGAGCGCTAAGCAGCGAGCCAACCAGAATCACCCCCCAGATGTAGCACAGGTGAGACTGTGTTTTTATCGCATATACTTCTTTATCCCCAACAATTTTCCTTGTCAATTCAAGTTGTGCCATCAGAGAGGAGGGGGCCCAGTTGGGAGTCTGCACACGGACCTTCTCCTCTCTAGGAGCGCCTCTGTATCCAGCCACTACTTTTTTAGAAGTTAAAAGGGTGAAACCCAATCATACCTTTTTGTTGCCAAATCTTACATTATGCCTAAAGTATATAAGCATATACATCAGTCAGGGTGAATAGCTTATTACCTTCAGAATAACAACGTTTAATTACATAATTGTCAGATAAAGTACTGCTGATCCCCCTTTTTTTTTTGCAGAATTCCATTGCTCAAAAGAAAACAAGAACCTATATTTTACATAAAGTGCATATTTGTGACAGTATAGGGTTTCTGATTTCTCTTGGAAGTCCTTATCTATGTCATCTACATTTTCCATGGAGCTCAGTAATGGAATTTACCCTTCAATCACAAGAACAATGTATTATATCCTATAAAGCTTTCATACAGCCCAGATACTCTATAGTTTTCCCCTACTCATATACGGATTTGATTGAACTGTTTCTAATAGAAATAAGTGTCCAATATGTTTTCTTCTATATCAAAAGCAATAATATTATATTATATATATTTTAAATAATTATGCTATTAAAAATAATGCAGGTAGGATATTCAGATATCACATCAGGTATTCTAAAAATGCTGATGTTCTGTACATTTCCAGAGTCTCATTACAGAAAATGAAATAGCCCTAGATAAGTTGCCAGTTCTGTCAAACCTCCTTGCTACCTCGCCTGCTCCTTGCCCTACACAAGAATCAGCTTTTAACAAGCACTACCCAGCACTACACTACTGTGCAGATCATTTCAATTGCAGCTTGAGGTTTTAGGCATACCTACTGTATTTCTCAGTGCACATATTTTTCTTTATATGGAATTACTATTTTCCCAGTATTGTTTATAGATTGTTCTAGTTAATGTATTCATTGTAAGAGTCATTAAAATCCAAGCTGACCTAGCTCATCTGCCAAGTGTGACAGAATCTGAGTAAGCCACTTATAGCAAGCAGCCCTGATTTATACCATAAATATAATGTGATTATGTATAAATCCAATTTGTTTCCCACCAACGGAATGAGTTCCATGTGAAGCAGTGCATATTAGTCCACTCGACTGTTAATGATTAACTTATATAACTTTAAAATATACTTCAGTTACAAAATATATAATTGATTCGATATGGAGAATTATCTTGTAGTCTTTTCAAATTGATGTGTCTCAATTATGACAAAGGCACCATTAAATCTGAAGAACAAATATGAAAATGCATCTTCTAACATCTAGAAATATACTGTGTGCAAACATTTAAATACTTTTGCAAATGTTGAGATACTGTACGGTATCTGCCATGTCTGACTCACTGTATTGTTGCTCAGTAAACCATAAGAGAGTTAAAAAAAATACTGTCATTTGGTCTCTTGAATCCCCGAATGGTCTCCCAGTCACCCACACCCTCTGCTCACCCCACAGCTGCTGCTTGAAGTGTGCCAGACAATGAGCAGCTATAACATAATTTACCAAGAATTACGGCACTGTGGCCCCATCCCCAGTTAAGCAAAGCCTAGAATCTCTGCAAAAGGTCACAGGTGTCAGGGCAGCATTGACACAGGGAATTTGCCCAAGTTGCCAAATATAGTATGGTAAACCTGCACATCGCTAAACAGATTATGAAGAATGATAAACTCTTCGGGTAACAAAACCTGTTGAGCACACTGTCAAGCAAGAAGAGGAGAAAAATATATAACAGATGTTTTGCCTAGGAGGACAGCACATCACTCTGGGTTAGATTACAATGCCAACACTGAATCATTGCAACACCTTATGTTTGTCATTTATTGTATTTTAAATTGTAGCATATACTTAATAATAGCCATATCAATTGTTCTGGTTGCATGGAATCTACTTGCACCATCCAGCAAATCATTTACATGATTAACTCTTAGTGCTATTAATATAGTTATATCCCCCTAAGAGCAATTGTTTTTAGAATTGTTGTAAATACTGTAATTGTTGTAAGCATAGCAGTAAGTAATAATGAACAGTTATATTTTGTATGTTTTCTTATTTTTAGTTTATTAATAAAGCATAGTAGAGAGCAACATTTTAGTAATAATACACTTAAAACCTATATTGAAAGGTTATTCATAATTTACATTGTTTTTAAATGAAATTAACTGTATCTGATTATTGCTACAACATGTGTTTTCTGTTCACTCCCCATCCTAGAAGAGTCGCTCAATTGTCTTGAAGAGCAGGAATTAATTTTGCTATTACACTGATGTAACCCTGGATAGTATTTACTTATTCTAGTGTATTAACACAGCTAAATTCACAGGTGATTTTGGACTAAAGAAACTATTTCAAATGAATACAGCAATGTAAATACATATGTAAAAATTCCTTTTACAAATTGTCCTGCTGCAGCCGCTCCACGCTCCGGTGGCTGCCGCTGAATAGGTCTGACAGTCTCTGGCTGCTGTTGATTAAGAGGAATCTTGCGACAACTACCGACCTCTCGCGAGAATTCCCCTGTACTTGACTCCCGGCAAAGCCGCCGGGCGAGTGGACGGGCCACTCAAAACGGCTATGGGGGCCACATTCGGCCCCCGGGCCTGAGGTTCCCCACCCCTGCTTTAACCCTTACTCAATACCAGTGGCGGCTCTTACCCTTGTGGAGGAGGAGGGCTGCCACAATGTGGGTGCAGTCACCGCCATCCTCCCTGCACCTGCCGGTAACGCCCACCCGTCCCCTGCGTGGGGCCAGCGCATGTGGAGCCACTTCATACATACTGCACATGTGCTGGCCCAAGCCTCCATGCGCTGCCTTTGCAGCAGCCCCTGGAGGCTTAATCAGGTTCCCGGGTCCGGCGCATGCACAGTATCATCCGCTGTACTGTACATGCTCAAAATCTGTTTTTGGGACTGTCCCACATTTGCGCACAGAGAGGCATCCAGGAAAGAGGGAACACCTTCCAGAGGGACTGCCTTGAGTGACTGGCAGGTTGGACTTCAAATAGGAAGTCACTGCCAGTCACATTAAAGCCAGAGCAGTCTCACAGACTGCATCTGGCTTGACTTAGGCAGAGACAGTGGCAAATTTTAACTTGGGGGGCTGCAGCCCTGCAGCCCATAGTAAAAACCGCCACTGCTCAATACTGTATTGGATGCCATCAAATCCCTCGAGTTTCTGCCATCCAGATACTTATTTCAGTATTGTTTGCTGATGTAGCTAAATTCATAAACCCTGTACTTGTCCTACAATGTCTTGAACTGTGTTCCATACTTGACTACTTCTTTTATATCCTCTCTGAGAGACTCCCAGTTGCACTTCAAGGGATGGGGTAAAGCCGGACATCATCATCATGGCCTGTCCCTGTTACAGTAAATGCCACAATGCGTGGGTCTACATGGAGTGAGAGAGTCAAAAATGAGGCAATTTGTGCCATTTTAGCCCCTCCCTAACCCCCAAAAGAGCCACAAATGCCGGTACTTGACCAGCAAAGGATTGAGATGTGGGAGGATCCAGGAGCATGCAGGATACTTGCCTATGGAGGGAGGGAGGGGAACATAATTTTCACTTTGCATATCTGTTTATGCACTGTGGGTGCTGTCGATCCTTTGTGGCCATATAAATAAAGTATAATAATAAAAATAATAATTTGGGATACTCATGAATTGTGTAACTCATGAAACCTTATTCATAGGTTTTATGATTTAAAGGGATAGTATAGTAACCTTATGGGTAAAACAGCTAAGTACTCCCAGGAGCAATAATTTACATATGCAAACAAGCTAATCAAATAGCTCTTGTTGTTTAAAGATACAAGAGCACACACATGCTGAAATACATTCAAGTATTTATGGCTGTAATGTAGAGAAGTAAATGATTGATTATGTCTGAATTTAGGCTCTTGTAGAGGTATTTTGGGAGACTTTGCCCTGGTATTGAAGCAGTGTCCTATACTAGGATACAAGGCACCTGCTATTCTGTTAAGTACAACTGTTAGGTATATCATGCATGTCGATATGGAAACCCTGCACCTGGTGCTATTGAGTGAGAATCTGATAATTGGAGCATGCTGATTTAAGGCTCATAGAAACATTTACATGTTACATTATCACAAGAGACACATTCAGGAAACCGAAATACGCTTTGGTCTCTCATCTGTAACTAAATATGAGCAAAGGCTGATCCACTGTTCTTATTTAAATGACCATAATAACCTCTATTTTGGATACAAAATGTGTTGTAAAGAACTGTGCATTCCCATGTTTACTATTTAAAATGTTCATTTTCTGAAAAGCAAACACTGAGTTATTCTTGATTGCGGGCATTCTCAACAATCACACACACACACACACACACACACACACACACACACACACACACACACACACACACACATATACTGAAAACTGGATATAAATAGTGAGAAATCACAGCATAAATGCAGAGTGATACCAGTGAAACTCCCCTGGGTGACTGCATATTAGTGACAGTAAACTAATGACACATACTGTACAGATGCATTACAAATTAAAGTAATATTACCCATTATATAATATTTATCCATAGAATTCGTGGAAAAATAGAATTTGACGGCAAATAAAAACCATTTTGCACATCTAGACCGCCCCTTTGCTTAACCATATCGTTACCTAAAATCCTATTTGATCCGTTTTCCTTTGTAAGGATATTCTTATGTTTATCCCATGCATGTTTAAATTGTTCTACTTTCTTAACCTCTACCACCTCTGATGAGAGGCTGTTCCACTTGTCCACTACCCTTTTTGTGAAGTAATATTTCCTTAGATTTCCCCTGAAAATACCTCTCTCCAGTTTCAGTGCATGTCCTCGTGTTCCAATACTTCAATTCCTGTAAGGAATGTTTCCCTCCCTTGTTATATTTGATAGTCTCTATAATGTCCCCCCCCCCCCTTTTCCCTTCTCTGCTCCAAAGTATACATAGAGATTTTTCAGTCTTTTCTTGATAGGTTTTGTGATGTAGGCCATGTACCATTTTAGTTACCCTTATTTGTACCGTCTCTAATGTATTTATATCCTTCTTCTTCTAAGCTTCTTTTGCAGGGTGCTGTACCCTGTCCATTTTTAAAACCTCAAAATGCACCCTGCCATTTTTGTGTGTGGCACCTTGAGCCCGTATGCTGTCCCCCACCACGCTGACATGTCGCTGAGAACTTTTGGTGTGTGCCATCATGTGTAATGGGTATTATGGTGTATGCCATCATATGTAATGGGCATTATGGGGTGTGGTATAATGTGTATGAGGCATTACAGTGTGTGCCATAATGTGTAATTGTCATTACGACAGAATATGTAATGGAAATAGCAGAATATGACAAAGTTTAATGGGTGTAATACTAGTGCAGTGTGCAATTTTTTTATGTTTTTTTTTTCGAATTTCTAATATAAAATGTGCCCTCCCAATTGAAACAAATGCCCTGCCCTGTGGTCGGCACCCTGTCCTAAAAAAAATCCTAGAGTGAACACTATACGCGAATTGTCCCGTGCCCCCTTCAGCTGCACAATTAAAGTGTGTGCATCGCTATTGAGCAGGAGAAAGAGATTTTGGTATGGGGACAACAAAGTACTAGTTACGCCTCTGTATAGGATTAATATTCCACCTGATTAATTTTACTTTGTTAAATATCGTTTTCAGTTTACCGTAAACTGAATCATAGTCCATTTTTCTGATGTGCAGATGTAGTGAAGCTTTTGGCGCTGCAAAGTCTCCTGCTGGAACCTCTTACTGCTAATGAAACTATGAACTCGCAGTCCTACATGGGGAGGGACATTTCTTACTGGCCAATGTGAGCACAAGATAAGCATACAAAGTTCTTTGCTTGATACTTTATGGGGGTATTTAGAGAGATAAAATTGAGAGAGTTAAAGTACCAACCAAACAGCTCCTGTCATTTTTTTTTTAATTAAAAAGTAAGAAAAAAAATAAATTGATTGGCTTGTATTTGTCACAATTTTATATTACTTAGAGCTTCGATAAGTATCCCACTATAGGTGAAATCAGACTTGGGGGGAGGAAACCCCAAATACAATTAGAGATGTGCGTGGACCCCAGTGTTTCTTCAGTGTTTTTCGTTCTGATTCATTGTTGGATTCCCTAAACTCAATAAAAATTGAGAACACTGTTTTAAAAAAAAAATCGTTACAAATTGATAAAATCATACCATTAAGATCTATTTAAATGCAATCTGAAACCTGAATTCAGATTTTAACAGCAGGTTGCAATACTACATTTGACAACATTTTTTTAAAAGCAATAACCATTTAAAAATAATTGGTTTTGCAGCTTTAAAAAAAAGGTCAGAATTTGGCCCTTATTACGCATTTCTGACAAACTCTGACTGTATTACATCCCACCGCATATCCGACTCTCAATCTGACAACAAACACAAGCTGGGACTGAGTTCCAATCAAAGGGATTCTGAACTTGGACTCCATTGGACTCAGAACCTTTAATTTAGGGTGTGTTCATTTTTCAGAAAAACAACTACACCTCTTATTATTTTATATATGTGGAATTTGTTTTCTGCTTTTGCATTTAAAAAAGACAAATGACAACTTCAGATCAGGTGTTGCATTGGTAAAATATCCTGGCATCATACTGCAAAACACTAAAGAAATAGGAAGCATCTTATACCCTTTTCACACCGCATTTGTTAAACGGTGTATTGCCGTTTGTTTTTTTTAAACATTTAAGGCTGCAGTGGGAAAGCACCAGAGTTAATTTACCAGTTAAAGATAACCGGTATTTAAAAATGTTTAAAAAGCAGAGTCCTACACGTTTCAGAGCCGTTTTTTATGCAGTGAAACGGTATTTAGTAAAAACAACAGACTACAGACCTGTGATAGGCTGGCTGCCTTGAAACGTGTTCAGGGGATTAAACAGGTTGACTGATGTGAATGGTATTTAAAACTGTAATCTACTGCAATGTGAAGGTTCAGACCCGTTTTAAATACCGTTTCAAAATACCGGTTTTTAAAACGTTTAGGCAGTGTGAAAGTGGTAGTATTGAGAATATCTACATAATTAAAATACTTATAAAATTGATGTTTATTGCACTGTTGTTCAGACTTTCATATACCTGCTTATTTTTATGAGTAGTCTTCATCTTAAAGTGTACTGACCTCCATCAGTGAGTGTTATATTACTGTTAAATGATGGTTTCAACATGTGGCATATGGAATGTATTCAGTGTACCCCATACTGATTATCAGACTGCTCAGCCACTCTAATATCCTCCAGTCCACATAATTTGCCAGAGTGAATTCTTTTTAGGTAAAGCAAATCACTTTTTAAATATTGTTGCAATTTGACTGCCCACAGGTAATATATTCTTTCCGTGCATGTAGGCAGCAAAGCCTTCAAAGGTAATTTCTCCTCATTATTTTACAATAAATCACGCATTTAGCTTTTATTACATTTATAGTTAAAGCATGTTTAAATAAAATGCATTTTCAGGTGTCAGAATATATAAAAATTAAATAAAGTGTGTTTTAACCCATCCCTTTTCTAGTTAAAACTTGAACATTTACAAGCTGTTGAAAAATGAAGAAATTGTAAAACATGAGAGACTAGGAACAAAATACAGCATGCCACATAAAAAGTCACTTTGAATTATATAAATCACATGGAAAATGTATTTTCCAATTTGTTGCAGTTTCTTCACACCTACAGGTCTATTTATCATAATCCGCATCTTAGATGTGTATAGGTTCAGATAAATTTGCCCCAAATCAGGGTATTTTTCGTGAATAAACTGTGAGCGTGTGACCGCACATGCGCCGTGCCACAGTTGGCCACCCATTCACAGATCTGAGCACAGTCTTCATTGCCAGCAGGCAAAGGGTGTGCAGTATTCGAGGAATCAGAGGGAAGGCCAGATAGCGTTATCACAAGACTCCCTCCAGTATTTATTTACTTTTTTTTGTTTGTAGATTCGGGCAGATCACATTACCCATTACAAAGTATGGGAAATGCAATTTGATTATTAAAAAAAATTAAAACATTTTAAATGATATTGAAAGCTTTGGGAATAATTTTATTTTAATACATTTAGGTTATACTAAATTAATGTGAAATTCCCCTTTTCACATTATTTTAGTAAAAATAATATTGATAAATATGCCCGACTACTTGTCAAACAGCATACTGAATGCAGCAGTGACATCTGCATGGTCACAGATAGCATTATGAACGTTAAGCCATGTGACAGTTACATATGTTATCATTGCTTAACAGTTTAACGATGACACTAAAAGTGATCCTGAATCCATTTCTCCCCAGGTTTTTCCCTTGATTTTTATTCATACATTTACAGATTTCCTAACATT
Organism: Crinia signifera; assembly: GCF_055691185.1. NCBI lineage: Eukaryota > Metazoa > Chordata > Amphibia > Anura > Myobatrachidae > Crinia > Crinia signifera. Next base: position 179,227,431 of record NC_139220.1, read on the forward strand.
TCAAATGACAATATAGCACTGGGGTACTTCTAAATGGGTAGAATAGGACAACACTTCTGTAATATATCAATACAAGTCTATATATCAGACTCAAGAAGGAAATTGGGAAAGGGACTGAGCATACAAATTTGGATACAAATAATGGATGGTCCCTAAAATGTCTAAATCTTCTTTTAACTAACTATATGCTAATCACTAACTTCATTTTGTATATCAACTAACTAGGCAGATACTACAAACATCAGATTATTTACAATCATAATGGCTATGCTGAGAAATATTTGACAAGTTCAAACAGACATAAACATTCTATGCGCCAAAATCAAAACCTCTTTGTACCTTCTTTACACTGTCCCTTCATTTAACACAATACATCCCCATAAAAATGTTCAGTATTCAGATGGCTTACAATGCAGGAAAGGGTTGACATGATTTTTGGGATGATTTTTTTATTTTTTTTCATAGTGTACCTTGTCGACTTTGATTGAGAACAGTGACCCAAAGTATTTAAGTGGACCCGGTACACTAATTGAGGGTCTATGTGCTCAGGTGGCAACAGTGATACCAAAACAAAAGTGAAAAACTTACATTGCCCTTTGCATGTATTAAACATTCCCATTCTGTCCTTTTGCATGTGTCGACCTTATGCATGTCAACCTAGACATTGGGCAGTATTCAATGCTGGCTTTCACTATGTGCAGCGAATCCTGTTTAGGATTTGCTGCACATTCGCCGGCAATCTGCGGGTTGGAGGATTTGCAGCCAGCCCTCCCTCTCCCCCTATTCAACGCATCAGGGGCTCGCTGCCCCTGGCAGCATATTTTAACCCCCAGGTGAATGCTGCAGGGAGCCGGTGGAAGGCAGGGAGATGGAAGCCTCCCTGCCTGCGCCGGACGCTGCACACAGCAGCAGGGAGGAGAAGGAGGGCTGGCGAGGACACAGGCAACAGAAGTTGCCTCCCCGAGGACTCAGGAGACTGGGCAGGCAGCGCAGGCGGGGAGGTGGAGGGAGTGCTGCGCTGGTCCCACTTGTGCATATGTAATGAGCGGGACCCAGTGCAGTGAATATCTAATGAACAGCTCCCAGCCCCCCTGTGACATCATCCGTAAAAAAAAAAAATTAAATATATATTCATGTGCTGCAAGTACATGAATCCAAATAGCAAGACCCTTCAAATAATAAAATTAATGATTTTTCGACACCAAAAAAGAAAACCTTTATTTTAAAAGAACACATTGCAATTCACCTTAAAAAGATGTTGAATTGCAAAACGATGAAACTAAGCGAAAATCGTGGTGAAAGCAGTTCTCCATTCTAGCATTGAATACACTCTCGGCAAATTAGAGTCAAAACCCCATTGAAATGGAGAACTGGCTGGCATTCACTGTTTGCTTTCGATTTGCTGAAAAAAAAGGTGAATCCAGAGCATTGAATACTGCCCCTTGTCTATGAGCTATACCCAGGGCCGGTGCAAGGCACCGGAGCGCCCCAGGCGAGTCGGGCTGGGGGCGCCCCGGTGCCGGGGGGGTGGGGGGGGGGGTGGTGTGTGTGAGGTGTGGGGTGGGTACCTGTCGGTCGGCGCAGTCTATTTAAATCTGGCGGCGGAGGCAGCGGGGGTCCCTGCAGTCTATTAAAAATCACGAGCGCTATCCGCCGGGCTATGCGGAAGCGCTTCTAGTGTGAAAACTCTGGCAGCACGCTGATTGGCTGCCAGAGTTTTCACACTAGAAGCGCTTCCGCATAGCCCGGCGGATAGCGCTCGTGATTTTTAATAGACTGCAGGGACCCCCGCTGCCTCCGCCGCCAGATTGAAATAGACAGCGCCGGTAGGACAGGTACCCGGGCGGCATTTTCCGCCCTCCAGTGGCCGGCGCCCTAGGCAAATGCCTAGGTTTGCCTAGTGGTGGCGCCGGCCCTGGCTATACCACATCTAAAATGTTCTGTAGCTGCAAAAATGTCCATCAGGCTTCAAAATGCATAACAGGAATACTTGTTGCAGATGCTGTAATTGTAAACATGCCTGCGAAGGGTGTAGCGTTAGAAAGTATTACAGAAGTCAAGAGTAACAATGAGGTTACTGAGCCCAGTGGTGTTTAGTTGCACAAGAAGATGACAGGATTACTTTTATTGTGCATTTTCAGTAATTTGTTAGGAGATATTTAACATCAATTACAATAACATACTGTATAAGTGTACTCTAATATTGCACTTAACAGTTTAAAGCATACCTTATTGTTTTAGACTTATGAATGTAAAAAAATACCTATTTTTCTAAACTCGGTAAAGAATTTGTAACTAGTGCACACAAATGATTTACTAAAAAAGAATGCTCTTCTCTTTGTTGAGAGTGACCACCGCATTCATTTTTCCTAAGCCTTTTATATATAATATTCCCCATTATAGTAAGCTTTTTGGTTCACTTACAGCACCTTGAACTTTGCAGCACACTTGTCAGAACTGGTATATAGAGCACACATCTGATAATTAGATATGCATTCTCTATCTTCCTGCATTCCAGTCATAGATGGTTAGTTATGATCCTCTACAGTTAGATGCACTTGTAGGGGTCTGACATAGTCACTCCCACTTGAGCAATTGTAAGAAACACATGCTGGTCTCTAATCTATGTTATTTTTTTCCATTCCCATTTCCCATACAATGATTTACAGACATAACTTCTGGGAAGCCTCAAAAACTCCTCAATATGTTTTAAACAGGTATTTAATTGAAAACATGGGAAATGGCAGCATATGTAATCTTTTATAAATGCATTGTACATTTAAAGAAACAGGTGATCTTGAGGAAAACCACAACTTCTAATAATAATTTAGGCCCACTCTAGGTGCAGGGTCTATCACTTCCCAAAGTTTGACCTCCAGAACTTAAATATGCCCTCCTCACTGATTAGCACCCTGCGCCTCCTATAGAATGAACATACTGTACACACATTTTATATATATATTGCTAAACAGGGTTAATTTCTTTGGTCACAGCTGCCCTGTAAAGTGTTAAGGAGCAGTCCAGCATCAGAGAGAGTGTTTTGCAGTCCGGTAACAGAACCTGGTTCACTGCAAAACCAGGAATGGGTCTCTGATGAGGGTTTGGGGGATAGATGGGTGGGCTCCCAAACATACGGCTCCAGTCCAGGTTTTCAGACCTGCAAAGCCACAGGTGGGAACAGGGCTGATTGCAGGAGAAAGGAAAAGGGATTTAAACCTTGTTCAGTTTGGTGCACATTGCGCTGATGCACGATAGGAGTCAGTGACTTGGTATAGCGCCAGGGACTTCGACTGGCACTGAGGCACCGTGCGCAATGAGCGCTGGTTGGACAAATATTGTTGTTTGTTTGCAACCTTATGTTGCCGTAAAGTGGAGTTGTGGCATGTATGCCATTAAATACATATAGATATATGTGATATATATATATATATATATATAAATATAGCACCGTAGTGCTCAACACTTGACATATTAAACTCACTCACCCAAATACACAAATAATCAAATAAATGTGATTGTGGTGGTATTCTGTATGTATATATTTGTGTTAATTTTAATTAACCATTCTGTGTTCATAGCTTTCTCATGCTCTACGGGTAAGCTCATTTGTCCTAAACATAGCTGCTTCCTTCGTGGTAATTCAGGAGTTGTGTTCGGGATTGTTTCACCTTTTAAAGCCACAACTTAGCAGGTGAGCTCTAAACCAGGAAACAGGCATATATTCAGTTTTGCTAAAATGTGACAGCAGTTGCCAGGCTCTTAAAAGTCTAGTTTTTAGATTAGGACTTGCTGTGAAATGAGGTCCCCAGGTGATGGGCGGCGCTTCGCACCGCACTGTGAAAATGCACCGTGTATGGGCACCTTTAGACTAGTCGATAATATAACTAATATTTATAACTAACTTGCTTGGGTGTAGTTTTCCTATTTCTTTCCCTGTAAGTGCAGGCACTATACTATTTACAGGGATACATGGTACTACTACAGGATGCCAAAACTATTCATTTAGCAAAGTCCTTTAATTTACAGTAGAAGTTTTAAATCTATTTCTAACTTAAAAGGCAAAATTCTAAATATATCAATTGTTCTTTTTATATATCATGAAAATTATAATGTGCATAGTACAAACATTTTCATATTATCACCTTTCTATACCTCAGACATCTATGGCAAATATAGCCTGATCACTTCCATATGTTTGGCTTCTGGCTGAATAGTTTGTGTGAGCAGTAATGCTGGAAACACACATTAAAACAAGATTTAAGTTTTGTCATCATGGTCTAAAATTATTATTCAGGCTGTTAGGAAAATATTTCAAAGCCGTTTCCTACTCTTGAAATTCCCACTTAACATTTGTTGTGGTTAGTTTCACCTCCATGCTTTTATTTGAAAGAACCTGCCTCTGTCAGTCTGGCTTTCACCTCTTTTCAAATGATCCATGATCCATGGGCCTTATGTCAATGTCATTTATACTTTCAGTCCATTTACAACTGGGGTAAGTTTACCAAGTTGTGGAGTTTAGGGTGACTAATAAGCTGCTAATGTCTGTACATTGATACCAATTCATATAATTTCTGGATGTTCAGCTGTGTAGATAACGTGTAAAATTGTGTACATTAACAGTATAGTGGAGTGGAATTCCCATACCTGTTTTCAGCAGAAAAATTGTGTTAAATATTTATTAATTTAAGGAAATCATTTCAAGTGAGCCCTGCAAGTACTATACCGCTTTCACATCGCAATGCCGGGTCAGATCCGGGATCTTGATCCTAAGTTGGATCCAACTCAAACCAAAGTCCGACACTTTCACACTAAACCCGGGTCATACATTATACACAGGGTGATCTGGGTTTAACCCTTCTTATATTAAAGGTCAAATTTCCGGGTTGGCTAACCAGGGTTATTAGGTTTGGTGCTTTCACACTGCACCTCGACCCGGGTCCACCAGGCAGCAACCCGAGGATAACCTGGGTTATAAGTGCAATGTGAAAGGGATACTAGAGGTGTGTATTGATTTCAGTGGTTTGCACTTTGCATTAGGATGTTACACCTGTACTCCTAGCGGGATGCGGTCAATATGCCGGCGGTCGGAATCCCGGCGGAAGAAATACTGACGCCGGAATCCCGACCACCGCAATGCCACGACACCCATAGAGGGAGAATAAAATAGTGTGCTGAGTGTAGCGAGGCACTGGGCGCACTGAGTGGCGAGCGCAACGAGCCCGCAAGGGGGGCGATAGATGCCCCCCCTTGTCGGCATTGCGGCGGTCGGGATTCTGGTGGCGGTGTTTTGAACGCCGGATTTCTGACCGCCGGCATATCATACCGGACCCCACCCAGCATATTCAGCAAGTACCAGTGCATACCAAGGGAGCATTCATAAAAAGGAACAGTGAGCCCAATCTTCAGAGCTCTTCTAGTGTATTGAACACAAATGTAGGTATCCAATTACATGTGCTAATTGTTGCTAAGAACTAGAATGATTTGACCGAAGATCATTACCAAGATATCAAATTATATGCCTAATTAGGCATAGCTTGCTAATTAGAGAAAAAGCAGAAAGAAAAAAAACGCCATTGCAAAATAGCGAATGCATTGCAAGTAACGATGCATTCGCAGATCCATTTGCAAAAACCAAAACAAATCTCATGCGATTTATCACATGTAAAAAATGGCACATCAAGTGCCTAAATGTATGTGAGCCCTAAAGTCCTTTGGACAAATCAACCTAATGTATGGGGGCCTTTAGACCCCTGCAGCCAGCAGCTATGACACTGGATAATCAGTGTTTGGATAACTGCACATGTATTAAATCATCTAGGCATGTTATTATTGGTACCCGTAGTGTGTGTTTGCATAATTGGCATTTCAGATATTGCTATTCTATTGTAGTTCAATAGCCAGATCAGTAAGAAGAATTTATACTCAGAATGTATGACTTTTAGGAATTTTAAACTTTTATTTTGATTACTGGGAAAGGGCCAGTAGTATGAGCAATCCAGGTAAAAAGATGCCAGATTTATTTAAGCACGCTTTCCCATGTATCCCATGGAATTGAATATACATATTGTGGCAGATACACCATATTTCCACATGCGGATAATGCAGAAAAATCCAGACCAGGTTTTAGAGCAGCATCAGCAGGAAAATTAGATCCAGTTGTGATCAGGGTTGGGCTGATTAGCAGCACCTGCGGCTTTCTGATATAAGTGTTTCCAGGGCAGGAAGTCAATGTTCCCGATGGTGGAATAGCCACCTAGGTGATAGGCTGGGGGTGTGGACTATGGTGGGGACCACTGGAACATTGTGAGGAGTTTGAACTATGCTGTGACACCTGTATGCTGTAATACTGTAACTGTGCTGGGTGTGGTATGACACACCGACAGTCGGGATTCCGACAGTCATTTCTCCGACATCAGAATCCCGACTGCACAGCGGGGGGAGCGCAATGAAGCCCCTTGCGGGCTCGCTCCACTCGCCACGCTGTGGGCACAGTGGCGAGCTGTGCTCCCCACCTATTTTATTCTCCCTCTATGGGGGTCGTGGACCCACGAGGGAGCAGTCGGGATTCCCACGTCGGAGTAATGACTGTCGGAATCCCGACTGTCGGGGAGCCGCACGGCACCCACTGTGCTGACCTATGCTTTTTACCTTGTATGTTGTTACCATGCTACAAAAAAAGCCCAAGACTTCATCCAGTGTATGTGATCCTTTGCAGTGAAGCTTCCTATAGGACAAATAGGTGGCACTCAGAGACAGTTTTCAATAGGTTTCTGTATTAAAGAAGTTGCATAGTGAATGTGGACAAGATTTCAAGGCAGGGTCGGATTAAGGTGTGTGTGGGCCCTGGACAAAAAGGTGTGTGGGCCCCCCCAGTGGGGTTAACACCCCCCCATAGGGTAAAACCCCCCAATAGAGTTAAACCCCTCCCCTTCCCCCCGTGCGGCCGGTACCTCCTGCCTTGCGTATCCCGGCTCCCCTCTCCCGGCTCCTGCTGCTTAGAAAAAAAATGACATTCGGAAAATGGCTGCCCCCATAGGAAGGACAATTTTTGAGGATGCTAGAGGAGGCCGCCGCAGGAGCAGCAGGAGCCGGTAGAGGAGAGTCGGGACCCGCAAGACAGCCGGGATCCGCAAGGCAGGAGGTACCGGCAGCACGGGGGGGTGAGGGGGTGGGGGGGGTGGTCTTAGCCACATAGGGGGGAGTGGGTGTTAATCCTACTGAGGGGGCATTCTTATTAGTTACGCCACTGTCCCTGCGGCGTATGTGAAGTGAGCGGCGTAGTCCCTGCAGCAGATGGGAACTAGTAACTAGTTCCCATCTGCTGCAGGGATCCAGAAGCTCACTTCACATACACCGGAGGGACCCCCTGCCCGCCAGCGCTACCCACCCTGCGCTGCCTGCCACCCGTGACCTGTCACCGCAGCAGTGGGGTGGCAGGTGTGGGACCCCCAGATGTGTGGGGGCCCGGGGCGACCGCCCCTATCACCCCGTGGCTAATCCACCACTGTTTCAAGGCCCCATGTGGCCTTTTCATCAGGTCATATAAATTGCATAGTAGTGAAATTTTTTTTTTTTTGAGAACATGCAGAAATGTTTCTGAATTAAACATGCTATATGCTGTAACATTAAACTGCCCGCTGCAAGTAGGTACTTTATATAATATTATAGTAAAATGCATAATGATATAGGTCCAATTTTAGTCTTGGCTACTAATCCCTATCATTAAACTACATATACTCAAATAATGGAAACACGTCACTCCAATTCCCTTCCCATTTGTGACAGGCAGCTTGAGATCTGGTTTTTAGAAATTCCTGTAGGAAACCGACTGCTTCTTCCTTTGACTGCCTGAGGTGAATCTAAGGGTTAGAAAAACAAATGCTACTGAAAAATTAGAGGATTTATATAACAGATACAGTATGTAGGTAAATGTCAATCTGAAGCACATCTGTTTGGGTCAGGATTCCCAATTTAAGATATCCTTTTCTTCCATAAGCACTGAGGCTCAGACACATAGAAAGACTGGATGTAATTCAGCAATACTACGAAATCATGCCAAAGCCAGAAAAAAGAAACTAGCAATCTATAAATATTTTTTTTAAAAACACTGTTATAATGGAGTTGGATTAATTAGTAAGCTAGTAATAGATATAAACCAATGTTAGCACAATGATCAACTAGAAAAATTAAATAATAAACAAGTACAATTATTATTTATTTATTTATTAACAGTTTCTTATATAGCGCACACAAATTACGCAGCGCTTTACAGAGTATAGTTATGAGCAAGAACACATAACGAATTACATTACAAGACAATTTAGGTCAAGTACATGGTTAATATGGATAGTTGCATCAGGGGAAAGGACACTGAAACAATCATCAGGGTGGAAGTGCTTTATATATTCTAAGAAAGGCACATGAGGAGAGAGGGCTCTGCTCATGAGAGCTTACATTCTAAAGGGGAGGGTTAGACAGACAGGGGTGACACAGAATGGAAAGAAGTGGGCATAAACAGTAGGTTAGGATGAGAGATGGTCAGGTTTTATGCAGGAGGGTGGGAAGGGGTCAGCTTAGTCTTTGATATTTTAAGTCTAAAAAAGCGCTGGGTCATCCAAGAGTAGACAGCAGAGAGACAGTTGTGGTAATAAGACATTGTAGTATAATTTGTTAATTTTTGCATTGTGGTAACCAGTGTGTACCAAGGCATTTTTGAGTCTTGGCCAATGCCTGCTGTAACCAGTACAGATGACATCACAAATAAGGAAGCCAGGGTGTAAGAAGCTAAAAACTTTACGTGAGCCTCTCCAGCCAGTTGAGGCCCCTCCATAGAAACTACAAGGTCGACACAGGTACTATCGCTTAACATTGTATCCTGGTACACAACATAGGTCATATCCTGGCAAGTATCTACAAATTCAAGAGTATTTGTAAACAGGATGGGCTTGCATGGGTCTTCCTATTTTTAGAACTTTGAGCCAGCCACCAAAATCTGCCTGGCTACAGCATATGCCTATTACAACAGTGGGACACTGGGTGACTGGGTGGGTGGGTGGGTTTTGGGGATTTACTAAAATGGGAGTTCTATTTTACATGAGATGTTGCTATGGGCCACCAATCATCAGATAATATCTATTATCTTCTAGAAGGTGCTAAATAAATAAGAAGTAGATTCTTATTGGTTGCCCTAAGCAACATCCCATGCAAAATCGAACTCCCATCCTAGTAAATTTGCCCTGAGGATCCATTTCAGTCTCAGCCTTCTGTGTGACCACATTTCCAGCGGTTGATTTCCCACTAGACATACGAGGCATGTCATGGGGGGGGGGGTGGCAGCACGGGGGGTGTGTGTGAAATAAATTGTGGTTTGGGAGGTGTGTGTGAGGGGGTGAGACATCCAGCCCAGCATGACATAAAGTGGACAGTGACGTGATGAGGGTGGCTGCTGTTAAATAATCAGTCAGTGCTCCGCTTCACTCCGCTTTCATTAAGCGTCAATCATAAGCATGTTGCCTTTTCATCAATATCTCAGAAGTGATCATTTAGCATCAGTCAGCACTTCCAATGTTATCAGTCAGTCTTAATTACTTTGCCCCCACAGCCACCTGGTAGGGGGAGAGTGGATTGGGGGGGGGGATGTCAGCTCTGCGCTGGTTTGCGGTTTACTTGTTATACTGGAAACCACTGTAGGACTTTTGAGTTACACAGCACATTTGTATTTAAACAGTGCAACTGATTTATTACAGGAACAAGAGTTTCTGCTGGTTGAATAGATTCAATCATAAGTAATGGCCTTTTTATTATTATTTTAATATTGAGTTTCTTTAAACCAAAAAATATATATACAGTATATTAAAATCAGCAATAATGTCAGAGGGTTGTTTTGCATTTATTTTAATATGGAATTTTGACAGTGAAATGGGATTTATCTTTTTTTTTTTTCAGGGCAGGATGTTTAACAAATTATTTATGGTATTTTATCCTCGCCGCTATATCCTACAGAAGAAATAGCGGCAGACGTCTTTTCAATGCTGTCTTGTCCGACAGCCTTGAAGAGGCAGATCGACAGATCGGGCCTGACTTTGAAATCTGTTGGGCCCGTTTTGTCGATTACGGCTGTGAATTGTCTAAATCACGCCTGAATCTTGACAATTCGCGGCCGTTTACCCCTTTTCAACTGTTTGAGAAGCGGGACATTGAATCTCGTCTCACGATATGCTGTCGAGCAAAACGAAAACGGGCCAGGGTCATGGCTGTCGGGACAGATCAACAGTCGTGACCCAGGATTGAATACCCCCCAAAGTCTTCTTAATTCAGAAGAAAAGATCACAAATAGTGTATCAATATTATTTCTATTTAAGATTCATGTGAGACCATACTGTAGATAACAGGAAACTATCAGACATGTTTTTTTCTAGTAAATTTTGCATTTCCATTTGGCAATGGAAGTGCTTCTCTCCAACCTATTAATAAGAAATTCTATATAGTCAAGAAAAAGGTCTAAGTAATAACAACATATTTTCCTAAGTGTAATGCTGTACATGTTGCTGTTTCCAATGCACTGAAGTGAAAATTGTTCCTATTTCTTGATGTTTAGTTAGATGCAGAGACAAGTTACATGTATTTATTTAACTACTCAGTTCTTCCCAATTAATCTCCATGGTAACATAGTCACAGTGCTCTAGCAGTGGAATCTTTCAAGAGATATTTATTCTTTGAGAAGTTATTAATTCCAGTGGCTTTACTTCAGCTTCAGTCTAATCCACCCCCTTAACAGGTTCTTTATTTATATAAACTCTGAAAAATACAAGTGCCTAAATAAACATAAGGCAATACCCCAATATAACACACACACACACACACACACACACACATATATCAAAGATTGCAAATGATATCATACAGTATTACACTCTTAGCTTTTGAGGGATACATCTGATATAAAGGCATTTAGGATGCCGGTGGTTAAAAGGCAAATACTGGTATCCTGATATGTAGAATCCTGTCAGGGGCTCAATTCATACCCTAACCCCACTCTCCCTACCCCCCCCCCCCTGCAGCAGCCTGACCTGCCCCCTTCCACCCCACCCCACTGTCTGACCCTAACCTTCCCCACTGGTGCCTAAATTTAGCACACATACCCTGCAGTTTTATTTATGCAAATAAGATACTGGCATGTATATAATGGGTGTTAGATGTGCAGTGCACATGAGTCCCTGGGTCGACACCCTGCATCCACTTTTACCCCTTTCACACTCACAAAAATATCCCGAGTTTGATGCACATGAATGCGCATCAACCCGGGATTTAGCTCAGTGTGAAAGGGTCTAGAAATAGCCCAGGATGAGCATTCCGGGATTTCTACCGAGGTCCTGACCTGGGTAGATTCCGGAATCAACATGGGATGCTCAAAAACCCGGGATATGTTTGCGAGTGTGAAAGGGGTATAAGTGATTACCTACCCCCTCTGAAATCCCATGTTGGATGCATAAGTCACCTGAAAATGATGCTGTGGACATTTTTCAGCGCATGATCTATAGGAAAATCCCCAGGAAAATGGAAACAGAACCATTGTACCAGATACCTAAGCAGATACACTGAACTCTGGTACAGCCCTAGGGTGTCCTATTGACCCTAGAGTCTCCATATACTGCTGGATGGAGAGAAGGGCCCCAGAAGCAGACTGCACACAGGTGTCCTTCTCTTTAATGAAATAAGAAGGATATTTTGGCTAGTCACACAGGGGCAGATTTATTAAGCTTGGAGAAGAGATAAACTGGAGATAAAGCGGAGAAAAGGTAAAAGGAGATAATGCGCCAGCCAATCAGCTGTGTTTGAAAAAGACAGTTGGGAGTTAATTGGCTGGTGCTTTATCTACTTTTACCTTATCTCCGCTTTATCTCCAGTTTATCTCTTCTCCAAGCTTAATAAATCTGCCCCACAGTAACTGGCAAACAGAGGGATTTTTGGTGTTACTGAAGCAACAAAAAAGGACACATCAGCACATTTAACATAACTACACTTTACATATAATATAAGGCTGCACAAAAACATTTACAAAGCTTTAGGAATCCGCTGCTTAGTAGAGATACTCCGAGCATCAGTCATGCACTTTATGGCAGGGTGGAAATGTCCCATAGTTGAAGAAAGGGTTATTCTTTTGAACTACTTCAATTAACAGGCATTTTGGTATGTAAACATGCTTGTGTGGGTAATTCAGGAGGAGAGATAAAATGTGTACTTAATATTTCATACCCTGACCATATTGCTGTTCTCTTGTAAAGCTATGTTCCTGAACTACTAGGTCAGCTCACTATAAAGCCATTTTGTTATTGCTTAACCAGCTACTAGCAATGTGTCAGGGAACATTTGAAGTAAGGGGTAGGATAGGCAAACTATGAGATTGTCTAACCTGACTCTTACAGAGATACAGTAGACAGATCTACCATGTCAATTGATGGAAAGCATAGAATGAATAGGTGGCCATTACAGGGTGCATCCTTGTAGTGGCCATAGGGATCTTGGTCCAAATTTTACCAGTCAGATGGTGACCTCACCTCTATGGTGCTGGGCAATTTAAAAGCTCACTTGGGTGTGATTGTTGTTCCCAGATGTATTTTCTGATAAGTAAGGAACAATGACCATATGCATTACAGCATAACCCCACTTGGGGTTGTGGTGTGGCCAAATCCCTATACACTTCCAAAGGAAAAATGAGAGCAGGCAATAAAGTTGGTGGAAGATATGTTAAAATCATGGGCAAAAGACGATTCAACTTTTGATTGGTGTAGCCCCAGTTTTCTGGTTCCAAAATCAGAAATGTACATTTTATGTGGATATCCACAAAGTCAATGCCACCTCAGATTTGATTCCTACCCAATGCAAAAGGTGGATAGGTTGCTTGACAGACTAGGCTTGGGCAAATTTATCTCTATCATTAATATAAGGGGTACTGGCAGCTAAATTGTCCACACTGTTAGGGCTCCACCTATTTAAATCAATAACTTTTGGCATCCATGATCCTCCAGTCTCATTTAATAGGTTATTGGACTGTCCTATACAGAATTATGCTGTGGCATACATGGACCACATGGTCATATATAGTCACCATTAAAAGTTCACATCACGGAACTAAGGAACTAAGGAATGTCCTGATGGGAGCCTGCTAATTTAAATAATGTGCTCTATGGAAGTATGAAACAAATTACCTAGGATATGTAGGGGGCAGCAAAGGCAAATTTCAAGGGGGTCATATGTATTGTCACTACAGCCAGCGCGGCCAGTCAGTGTTAAGGATACACTGTGGAAGCCCAGCAGAGTATAACAGAGTATACCAGAGCTGTGATCATGCTGCCCCCACTACTGCCTGTACTGCTGTCACTGCTCCTCAAATGGGAAAGCCTCCTGACATGGAAGCGCTGACCGCGGCTAAACTCAAACCCCCCCACCGCATGTGCTACATGGCCCTTCGGGGGTGTGGGGGGTTGTTTCTGGGTAGTCAAACCCCCCCACCCTTGAGAGTAAGGTGAAGACTTTAATTGATGCACCAGTTCTAACCAGCAAGAACTAAATGAGATTCTTCTTCGGTTTGTCAGGCTACTACAGGAAATTCTTACCCCAGTTTTCAACCTCAGCGACTCCAATAACTGAATTTCTGAAAAACTGAGGGTTGGCCTAACAGCGTGTAATAGCTTATGCCACACTGGTGATCCCCCAGGGATAAATCCAACACATATATTACATGCATGTAGCATATGTGCTTCCCCCTCCACTGTTTGCTTGGCGCTTCTGTCCAGGGCTGCAGCCACCGCTAGTCACATGATTGGTGGGACCTGGAATATGCTGCTAAAGCCACTGCAGCCATTGGGAGCAAGCAATTCACTGCTCGGCCACCATGGATGATATACAAATATTCTATCATGTTGACATTTCATTAGTGTCACCATGATGAATGTCATTTCGGTCAATGGCAACATGTTCAACATGTTGACATTATATTGACATATAATATTAACTGTCTTCCAACAAAAATGAACTCTGTTACTGTACATGTGTATGTACATGTGATATAGAATATAGATTGTAACCTCTACTGGGGCAGGAAAAGGCCAAAACATTCTCTGTAAAGCGATGCACAAAGTGTGTGCATGAAAAAATAAATGTTAATAAATATAAAAGTTTGTTTACCATACATAAAATTAGGAATTAACTAAAAGTTAATATATAACATTGGGGAGTATGTATCAAAGATTGGACGTGACAAAGTACCAACCAATCAGCTCCTGCCAGTTGATAGGCTGTGTTAAAAAAAAAAGTGAAAATGTCTAGGAGATGATTGGTTGTGACTTTATAACACTCCAAGCTTTGTTCCAGTGTATCTAACATGCCCTGAAATAAGCCCTTACAACCACCTATGAGACTTAAAAAAAAAAAAACAATAATAAAAAAAAAGATTCAGTAAGTAACAAAGTGGTCTTGTGCAATGGAAAACAAAATGTTTGGACACTGTGCCAGTAGAGGGCGTCAGGGGTTAACCAAGCTCTAGACAGTCACATACAGTTCAATTTTTGTTGGCTGATTTTATCTTTCGACAGCCAACAGGATAATGACAGAAAAACAAGTCGATTGACAACTCCTCTCAAAGCCTGTGTTGGGTCATCTATCACCCTTGGAAAGCCCTTGTCCGCATTGTGATCTGATTCTTGGGTGTGGTGTTTATACAACTGGATCAGTGACCATATGGGAGCTTAAACTGCTCACTTATCCAGTTGTTCATTGATAATACCTAACACCCATATGACAATGTTTAAAGACTGTTTAATGTTCCTATCTATGGAAATCTTACAGATAAAATATGTCTGTGTTTCATTATAACAGTGTGGAGCAGAAAATTATTTTATATGCCCCATACACACACAGGGCAACAGAAGCAATGTGCTGAGGGAACTAGTTAAGCACAGATCCCTCAGCACACAGCAGTGCACCAGCGATGTGTGCTGAGCGAGCTGTCGCGGACAGTGTTCCTTGGTGATAAAACACTGGCGATGTCTAGATTTATTCTGTATGCAGTATAAATCTAGTCAGGCGATAGCGACGCGAGGGACCATGCATCACCATCGCCAGGGGCGATCCATGCTTCATTTTTAAGTGATCTAGACATATTGCTTAAAAATGGGCTGTAATCGCCCCATGTGTATGGCCCAATAGGATAAAAATAATTAAAAACAGAGCACATATCATACAACTCTAAATATCACACAAGCTACATATATCTTATCCTTTAGAATATAAGCTCTCACAAGCAGGGCCCTCTCACCTCATGTGCTTTTCTTAGAATATATATATATATCTCTGCCACCCTGATAATTACTTTTGTGCACTGTCCCCTGATGCAACTGTATTTATTTACCATGTACCTGTACTACATTTCCTTGTACTGCAATTGGCTATTTTCTTCGTTTTTGCTCATTTAGGTAGTGTTAGGCACTGTGGAACCCTTGTGGCGCCATAAATAAAGTGTGATAATAATAATAATAAAAATAATAATAATATATACACTGTCATTATACACAGCTCATTAATATATAGTTAATGACTCATTTTTCTTCATTTTTTAGAAGACAATCTTCTGTGTGGTACAGATTGTGGTTCCTGTGACTAATGGCTAAATAAAAATTGGATATTGTCTATGAAAATGTGCCCTAAACTATTAGCTTTATGCATCTTCATTACAAGCTTTCAAAGATGTACATAAACAGAGAGCACATAGTTGCTTATCATTAATGTCTCTCCTTTAAAAGAGCATACAGATCTCAGGTGTCATGTTGGTAACGGGATACAGTGAAATGAACATTTTCATGACCTTACATAGTGCTTTCAAGGATCTAAGCCTTTATGCTACTCAGAGAAAATAAATTCAGATGATGAACAAAGATGAATAAGTCCAGGGGCGATTTGAAGACACAGTTCTTTACCACATGTATGCAACTAGCTGCAGATAAAGGAATGTCTTGTGAAAACTCCAGGGCAAGGGACAAAGGCCAGAAAACGCAAGTTTAAGAAATGTAGTTTCACCTTACTCTTTAGTTTTCAATTATTTAATCCCTGTACCGAAGACATTATAGAGAGAATGCTGAACTGGCATCCCAACTCAAAAGTGACTAACAAATAGAAGAACTGGCATTGAAACCACAAACTTTGATTTGCGCAAGGGAGCTTGAGCCACGAGGCACATCGGAATGTGAAGCAAAATGTCAGCATTTGCGGGAAGTGTTGGGTGGAGTTAGATACCATGGAGGCATTTCTAGCAAATAATTTAATAAGTTTAGCAGAGAACCTTGTTTTATGACAATGAGAAAGAAGTTTTGCTGTTCCTATTTACACTATAGTTTTCACTACTCAAAGGGAACTGAAACTGGCCCCAGCCCAGAGTGGATGGTCTTACGTTCTTGTCCCATAGTTTCAGTTGAGCGTATTTGTATCCCCATTATGTGCTTTAGCAGATAAGGGCTTTGTAGGCTTGGTTCTAGCAATGTCATTGAAAGTTTCAAACACACACTACAGTATAGCCACGGGTGCCAGACGGGTTCCCGACAGTCGGGATCCCGACAGTCGGGATCCCGACAGTCGTCTACCCGACATCGGGATCCCGACTGTCAAAACGCAGACAGCCGGGTGCCCGACGGCCACCTGCTATTTTCCCTCGTGGGGGTCCACGACCCCCATAGAGGGAGAATAAAATAGGTGGCTCGCGTGGCGAGCGCAGCGAGCCCGCAAGGGGCTTTTTTGTGCTCGCCATGCTGTCTGACTCCAGGCAGTCGGGATCCCGACGTCGGGATAATGACTGTTGGGATCCAGAATGTCGAAGTCCCATACCACACCCATAGCCACTTGTAGTAAAGACAGACAATAGCCCTTATTCAGATCTGATTGCAGTACAAATTTGTTCTCAAAATGGGCAAAACCATGTGCACTGCAGGTGGGGCAGATGTAACGTGCAGAGAGTTAAATTTGGGAGCAGTGTGTTGAAACTGAAATCTAAATTTCAGTGTAAAAATAATGCAGCCAGTATTTACCCTGCACAGAAACAAAATAACTCACACAAATCTAACTCTCTCTGCACATGTTGCATCTGCTCCACCTGCAGTGCACATGGTTTAGCCCATTTTGAGAACAAATTTGTACTGCAATCAGATCTGAATAAGGGCCAACATCCCTCACCCCCAAAGTCATAAATTGTATAAGGCTAAACCAAATAATATTTTATTCAGAAAAAAAGGGAGAGAGGTTTATTTTATAGAAAGAAATAGTATATGGTTGGACATTTACACTTTTGCACAGTATATACAGTATGTGAAGATATTTTTTCCACTTTTGCACAACAATGTGTGCTTGTAAATTGCAAAAACATTCCCTAAAAGCTTTGAGTAGGGTGTATATCTTAGAATGAGCAAAAGAGGACCGTCTGGGGCAAAAGAGGTAAAACTACCAACATATGTGGATGCTGGTATTGCTGGGTGACTGTAATTAAATTACAGATTTGCGGTTTAGTTCTCTAAAATTCCAAATCAACCTGAATTTTGTGGATCCGAACCAAACAAATACCTGGTCTAGATCTCCTGATGAGATCCTATCAAAACCGCTTCATGTCTTTCCAGAGTTCGGAATTAAGAATTTAAATCCATGATTCAGGTGTATTTCTATTAATGATTATCAATTTTATTGATTTTTAATGAAACCAAAAATCAAATCCAAACCAAAAACTTGAGGACAGTTCTGCAAAAACAAAGCAACGATAACTTAGAACCAAAACACAGGGGGTCTGCGCACATCTCTAATTTACACACTGGTAGTACTGATCTCATGATGTAACATTAAAACTATGCAGACATCATCAACTATCCCTTCTCCCACATACATTCTCTATTATAAAATGTTGTACCACAATATACAATATCCTCTCTATACATACAGTGTTAAACATTAACTTTATATGTCCTCAGCTCAAAGGCATGTACAGAAGTACCAGCTTCTAGTGTGTTTGAACATGCAAACCTCAAAGAAGACATTGACTGCTGGTCCCGTGTGTCACAACAGCAGTTGTTTATACCATTGTTTGCTCGGATTCCGTAGAAATGATAATCTGTAGTAGTTTTCAGGCAAAGTCCATCCAAGCAGTATTATTCCTTAGACAGGTATAGGTGAGATACAAAGCTTACATCTTTAAAACAAATACAATTACTAGGCCGTAATAAAGGAGTCATGACTGATGAATCTATTCAATATGAGGACTAGAATTCCACTGGAGGGGGGGGGGGGTATGCACGATGTGTTACACATTTTATGGAAAAATATCTCACATGAGCATAGAGTACAATTTCACCCCATGTACAATGATCAAGGTGGGTTGGTAAGCTGATTATGGTTACATTATACAAAGCGATAGGTCACAGTACAGGATTTTAAGTAGGAGTAACACAGGCCCCAATGCAAATTCACAAATGCTGGAAGCCCTTATTTTCTTATTTGCCTTGTCTTATTTTCCTGGTAACAAAACCCCTTTTCTAATACACTTCAGAAAAGATCTATGTAACCATTCTGCATGTAAACTGTATTTTTTTAAGAAATATATTTTAGTAAGCTGTAAACCTTGTCTGATTATTTAAATTGGATACTAACTGTATATGCATATATAGCGAATCTTAATTTTTATACTAACTATACAGTAGGAAAAATTCCTATAATGATAAAAGTAACTTTTCTAAGATAAAAAGTGGTACAATTACAAGTGTAAAATGCTTAACAAGGTCTTGGGAAGAATCTGAAGCATGGTGTGGACATTATTTTATATAAGATGAACACTTAACTAGACAGTATTGGGATCTGCAATTCTAGAACACTCTAAAGCAACCTATGTGGAATGTGTTTGACCTGATGCCTTTATATTTTAGTGTGTATTTCTACATTCAATTAATTGACTCTATATAGTATTTTTGATTTTTAAAGATATTATGCGGTTTTGAAGATATTTCACACTCGCTCCATTCATTCATGAATTTCAGCTCAGAACTCAATACAATACTATAGAGATAAATTAAGTAATCCATGGGAACATATTTAGAACCACCGCTCTTAACTGGATGCCAGTCATGTTGTCTGCAAATAAATCAAAGTCGAGTTAACTTAAGAAAACAAAATCAAAGTTCCTCATAAAGTTGAAACCATTTAGTTATATTCTCTTTACATGGTGAAAGAACAGCTATTCTATAGTCAAAGGGTCTTTACAAATTCAAATACCGAACTAAAAATGTCCTTGGATGAGGAGATTTACTGTCTCTTCACATTTGCATGTTGTAATGGAAGCCCAACTCCTTGAATATCAGCCAATAGTACATTTTGCTCACGTGCTGACCTAAGTTATGTCTCCAGTTTACTGGTGCATCCAGCAGCAATGGGGCATCGGAGAGTAAATATCTGGGTAATGTATCACCCACTAGCTTTTGCTCATGGTCTTCTTTCATTCCAGTTTCAGGCATTGAAGTAAAACGAAGTGTGCATGTTAACTTTTACCACTCAGACATGTATTTGGCAGCCTGAGAAATGACAGAGCTTGGAATGTACCTTTGAGAACTAGTGACCATAGGAAATTAGGTCTGGCAGGGATTTAACCCTTCATGAATCATTCTGGAAATGTTTTTTAGAACAAGTGTTCTGCTCATTTCCCAATGTGTCTGACATCTAATTAGTTTGAAAAAACAAAAAGCCAAGAAGTACTATTATTTTTCAAAACAAAATACTAACAACTAGCAACAAAAGCTCTTAAACTTCGACAAAACAATTACAGTGGACTATAGAAAGGAGTATTGACAACGCAATAAAGTAACAAAAGAAAAACAAGTACAAAGTGTATTCATACACTCCGCATGTGTCTTCTCCATTTGCAGTCTTAAAAACTTAAGTGCTCAGCCTAAACTAATTGTAGGAGGTGTATAATAGAATTTGCCTTCAGTCTGTGCTGCAATAAGTTACAGGAATCTTCACTTCGCATAAGATAGCCCAGCCTACTTAATTTACTGCCTATCATGTCAAGCTCATCCTCAGTAGGAATTTTATTGCATACAGTTTTATTACATTCATACCTGGTTTCACTATGGACTGTTTTATTGAGAGGGGAGTGACAGTCTGTAAAGGAATACATTGCAAATCAGCATAAAATGACACTTGAAGGAGTTGATTCAATTAAGGCTCATTTCATTATATGTGACAGTTTTATTACTAGCACTTGTTAACACATTTAAAATGTGCAGTAAGACAAATGCATGTGTAAGTTGAGGTTATATACAGTTACCAGCTTCTCTATAATAACAGATATGTAACATTTAAAAACAAGCCACCAAATCAACTCTCACATTATTTATAGAAAGCTAAAATACCAATGAACAGAGTTGGGGATTTATTTGCTTTAAATGGATATTGCTAAACAGGTGAAATGTAATGTGATTAGAATATAGATCTACAAATGGTTGCATCTCAGAAATGAGGTGTGAAAACAGAATTCTGGTATCACAGATGTGTTTTTCACACTTGTGTCATATCTTCCTATCACACAAATGGCATGCTACTATAACAGAACTTAATTCCACCAGCATATGATCTTTTATTTGCTGAAGATACACCCAGCTCTATAAACAGTATTCTCTAAACCACATACACAATCCACTACAGTATATTCCACAATGTGCCTCTGGTTCTTTCCTTCTCCTGCCTGCCTTTCTCTTATTCTCCATATTTTCATTTAATGACCATTCTTTATGTTCATTTCTTTTGTGTGGAGAAAGCAAAGATCCAAGTCAGTAAATTTCTCCCTTTTTCAAGGCTGCAATATCACTCCAATTACAGTTATGGCATGTTCACCTTTATAACACAGCTATATATTACAAGGCTTCAAGAGCTACTTTTATTCTTTCCAGATTTAAGATTGTTTTAGCCTTTGTGTGATGAATCTCCAGCGAGTTTATACAGAGTAAAATGCGTTCCCTTCAGACCTGTTTACAAAAGACTTGAAGTAAACCACAGCACAGTCTGGCATCAGCCCAAACAATCACAAACTACATTATATTAGTTTAATATTGCTACAAGTCGCAGAAGCCCAACAGTTTCTTTTTAACCCACTGTTGTACATACTGTATAAATGGGAGACAATGTGTAATCAAATGACAAAGATATATTCCAAATAGATCATACATCATACCCTAAGTGCAGGTTATATTGTAGAACATCCTAACCCTTCTTATTACACTCTCAGATATAACTCACTTATTACAGTGATCTCCCTTGATCGGGGGATCTGCTGAATCGCAGCCACGTGTGAATAATAAAAACTTACGCAGTAGTTTAAAAGTATAATAAATAAGGCAAAAAAAAGAGAACTTACCTCTGTACGATATTTTGACCCTGGGCACGTTATTTTTGACATTCTGACAGTTCACTCTTGTTATAGATACTCCCAAGAAAAGAAATGCAATCCCAGTGAGAGAGCCCATGCTGAGGAAGCAAACAGATCCTGTAGGGTCCCTATGCAGCCTGGTGCTCCCCACTGCAGTCTAACAGTCCGAGGGGGTCTAACAAGTCGGGGGACAGGTGACCTATGGCAGTCTCATTTGAGCAACACTGCTAGAATAGAGCTCCTCATCTCTCCCCCCGGGGACAGGCATAGGCACAAGACTGGAAACTTCAGGCGATGAGCAGATAAAATAATGAAGCAGGCACTAGATAATGAGGCACCACCGTTGTGCGGAGAGAGGGAGAAAGAACGGGTGCTGCAATGCTGGAGGAGCTTACACATACACTGCTTTCATCCAAGATCTGCTGTGATGACCGGCTGGGGAAGTAATCCTGATCTCTGTGCCTCAGTCAGTGCCTCAGTCAGTGTGTGGGAGCTGAATGAAAGGAAAATGCAGGCAGAGGAAGAGAGGAGCCCAGAGAGCAGTGCTGACTTTTCCTGTCCACATGCAGAGAGATGACACAGGATCTCCCAGACAGGTTTTCCCTACTACAGCAAAGGCAAACTGACAATGGGAGAACAGGCAAGCTCAACCCACTGCCTTTCCCTGCTGTCACACAACACATGCAGAACACATCTAGGAGAGATTAGAGGAGGGAGCAGACCTGCACCAGGCATGTGGAAGGCAACCAGCCATACAGTCATCGTTAAAGGCACATGCTACTTTAGCAATAGTTTGGTGTGAGCGGGGTCAGTGGCCGCACTGTCCATCATGTAAATGTAGCCTCTCTGCAAATCTAATAGGGTGTCACTAGTTAAATGCTATCTCAATAAACTTGGTGATTTTTAACTGCCTCTCCTTAGAAACCCTTTCCTGCCAATCCTGGTGGGAATTCCCTAGTTAGAGCTCTCACAACAATCTGTTCAAGACAAGAGTCTCTCTGCTGGGGATTAGAAATCATATTTGCTGATTCTCCACAGGATTCTTACAATTCAAACATATCTACACACTTCCAGCCTCTTTGTAAATCCCCTGATTATTTCATTAGTCAAATTACACCGGTCTCAGTCCCCTGTGCTAACCAGGAAAGCAAGAGGTTTGCAATAATGTGTCAAATCCCCTTTCAGTTGAAGAGATACAATTTTCCATGCCATGCTCCTAGACAATTACTCCTGTAAGCACAGAAGAGCTGAGCCCTTCACAAACAAGATACTCAAAGCAGGTTAGATGATTGCCCTCTAACGTGCTTCAATTTCTGACCAATTTAACAAATTGCAGAGGCTTTGAAATCACATAATCTAATTGCTGTGCCATGTAACCCTCTGGTCTGATTACATGGAGAAACAAAAATCCCATACAGCTACAATGCACATTCACACCTATATGGTGTTTATGCAGTTTTCATCTACTCCTCAAAGGCACATTTAAATTGGATGAATAGATTAAGGGTCACCCCAAAAATTATACATTTTAATGCTGCGTTTAACATAAACACAGACTATTTCACATATATTAATATGGGCTGACAGCACTATAGATTACATTGGTATAAGTGCAACACTGGAAGAAAGAGTTAATAACAAATAACTAAAGTTTCTATTAGTTTACAATAGATGTGTTTTACCAATTCTCCCAGATGGAGGTTACCCCTACAGATGACCACAAGTGGTAACATGTTTGAATAGGACAGTGCTAAGGGTTACCCTGTACTGTATATTCTATTAATGGCTCACAATAGGGGGGAAATGCATCTACTTCCTGGGCTATAGGCATCACTCCCACGCTTTTGCATCCTCCGAACTCAACAATTCTATTGATCAGTACTGTTATTGTGAAAATTAAATGTCCTTTAAAAAAATGTTGATGTTGGTGATTCCCACACTTGTTCTATCTGCACTCCAGAATACTTTCATGCTTCAGGCATTGGATTAAAGGTCTTCAATGACAAGAGGCTCCTGTCTATTGCAGGGATTACCACAGACATTCACTAAAGGAATTCATGCCATTTTCAGATTATTTGCTGCATTTGCCTAATTAATCCCCCCCTTTTCCCATTATACATTTTAAACAATGGTATACACAACACAAATGATGCTCCATTTCTGGTGATGAGAAGGAAATGCCACACTGGATATGCAAATAGAATCATTACACTACATTACAGCTATCATGAAGAAAGGTCACCCCTCGCAATCCGTTCTCACACAAGAGCAAATCAAAGAAGCTGTAAATGTGAGTAATTTGTTCAATGTCTAGTACATAATTACTTGTATCCTTAACCTCACAGATAGTATTTAAGGTTTTGAAACAAATACTGCACTGAGTTTATGTTACTGAATTATTGAGGTAATACTACACAGATCTCTGTGGGATAAATGAAACATAGAGTCTTATGGGGATTACACACTGCATACAGTATTTTAACCTGTCACAATTCAAGAATGCTTAAGCACAAATGTATTACATGGGAGGTTCTGAATTACACTTCCCTTCGTAACTACATCCATCTTTCTAACCACATAATCACCATTCTCAGTAGATTTGCTGCTTTACTTAGTGTCAAGTATTTGAAAGAGAAAAAAAATTCCAAAAATATTATTTATATTTATTTTTTGTAGCTTTCGTTTCAGGTTTTGTTTGTTATGTAAAATGGAATGAGGAAGAATGGGCAAAAGCAGTGGGGGAAACAAAACAGCACAGCATTTAACAAAGAAAAGGCAAATGGCAAGAGCCCCCCACAGGTTTATGAAGTGGCAGATCTTAACATAATGTAAAGCAAGGCCAAGGAGGACAGATGTAGTTGTTAGCACCAGAGCGCTAACAATGTTATGCAGAACATACAACAGCCATCACAAATCAGCACAGCTGACACTGGAGTTAATAGCAAGGTGCCACATGACCTGAGGCATGCATACCAATTGCAGGAATATACTGTAATGTTTTAAAGATATATGGCAATAATAAATCCATATTGCAGTAGTTATTTCCTTAGCTGAACTGAAGAGTAGGGCACTGTTCATTGTTTCACTGTAATATACTGGTGCACCTTACTGTACTATAAGTAATGTCTGCAAATAGTTATGTGCTGGGACCAAGTGACCCAGAGGAGAGCAGATGTTTGAAATGTTAACGCTTCAAAAAAATATAATATTGGTGATATCACTGGCTTCTAGATGCAAAATATATCTATCGATATGGAAAGGAAACTATATGCTTTAAAGGCAAGTTTTAAAAAATATAATATTATATAATCTATATACATTATATTAATTTTGAGCACCAAAATGTGTAACAGAATCATAGCGGTGCAGCAGTGCAGCCTAGATTTTGACACAGATACTCTGGAACCATCTAAAATGACCAGACTGTCTGCTAAAATCACCACATATTTGAGAATTCAATAGCAGTTAACACAATTGTGGGGGCCCTCTCCATTAAATGACCCCTTGCCCTGTCAACTCACTCCCCTGTCCCCCTTCAATATGGAAAGAGTGCATCCCAGCCCCCTGTCCTCCCATACCCACAGAGTTGTGCAAGTGACCCAGGTATCACCTGCCATGGTTTCTGAATTGACAACTGGGATAGCAGCTACCGCTGCTCAGGCTGCTTAAAGGGCCTGATTCAGGATTCTATGCTAAGCAGCTAAACGCCCCTCTGAACGCAGAAGTGCACATGCGCAAACCCCAACCACTCTGTGTTGTACTATAAGCAGCTTAGATTGTGGTAACCGCTGTCCCAGTTGCCGGGTCAGATTACACTGTATGAGGGGCCCGGAATGACCGCCACTGTCCCCACTCCCTAAATCTGACTATACCCACTCTGCTACTATAGGTTGGGACTCAACTGTAAACTGTTATTATTATTATTATTATTATTATTATTATTAACAGTTTCTTATATAGCGCACACATTTTCCACAGCACAGAAAATATTTGAACATTTGCATCAGTCCCTTCCCCGGTATGTAGTGAGAGCTATAGAGTTTACAATCTAATGTATATTCCTTACCACATGTACACAAACACACAGGCATTCTAGGGTTATTTGTTGGGAGCCAATTAGCCTACCAATATATTTTTGGATTGTGGGAGGAAGTTAGTATGCAGGTCATATTGCATACTGCCCATTTCTTGCTGCAGCTGGATGGCTGACAGACAATGTCTAGGTTGACAGTCAACAGGTCGACACCATATGGTTCACATACATATTGACCATCAATTCAAGCAAAAGGTCAACATGACTATGGTCAACACAAGAAAAGTTTTTTTTTTGTGTTGTTTTTCATTTTTAAAAACTTTACCATCCACTTGGATTGGCCCTAATCATGTTATGTTAAGTGAAAGCTACTAAAATCTAAATTTTTTACAAATTGCAGGGGGCACCCCTAATTATGAAATATGGGTGCTGTTGTCAATTTAGACATGAACGCAATACCAATATTTAAGTTGAGCTATTATTGGCCATCTGCACATGTGTCATGGCCGAACTGTGCATGAGCTAAGATACCTCAACAATAACACTTGGAGTAAGGATTTATTTCAAGATGGCAGTCAGGGACTGTTTGCCACAGGTAACAAGGGGTGGTGCCAAAAACGTAGTCATTTCCAGGGTGTCTGCAATCCTCTACATAGAACAAATGATGCCAGTGTCTCACTACATACAGCCATAGGATTACTCAGATGGTCAATTATTCAAGAATCTGGGAACACCGCTGCATGTTTGTATGTCATTGTTGGGTTAAGCGAGGCCGCTACTAGGGATGACAATCCTGGGGCATCCTGGGGCATTTTCTCATGGGGAACGTCCAGCATTTTCATAGGGATGCCCATAGAACTCTGGGCATTCCCCTGGTGCTGCCCCCTGTCCGCCCCCCTCCCTTCCCGTGCAAAAGCCTCAACGAGTGTGATACTCGCTGAAGGTGCTCGCACAGGGGATCTGCACATATACGCACATGCACATGCGCAGACCCCCACCATCGAAAACGGGGCCAAATTCGGACCCAATTTTGGGGACAGGGCCGACAAAGTGGTTATCTGTTACCTTGCTACGGCCCCTGTTGAATTGTCTTTGTCTGTGCAATTGCTACTCCTGTAAATCTTTAACAAATGTTATACTGCACCCTAGTAGCGATGGACTTGGGTTACTTGGGTTAAATAATATAGTCATAAATGGCATGACATGACAAATATGGGTGCATCTGAAATTTGTAGGAAAGGGTCATAAACAGCGGTGGCTGCAGCACCCCCCATATAGTGCAGGTGCGAGCTGCTGAGCATATACAAGCATGCATGTTCTGATATATCATATTTATATCTCAAGTGTCCGTTTGTGTCTCCAAAACACTGCCATCTGTTGGCAGCGAGTGAAACTACATCTGTTTCTCTCACATATGCACAAACACATATGCAATCACAAGGTAGCAGACTAGCTTTGGAAGAATTTGCTTCAAGCAGGCTTACAAGTGTATATATATATATGCTGGCTGATTCCCTCAGGAATTGTCAGCGCTGTGTGTTTATCAGGCAGGGGCGGAATGGCCATAGACCTTACAAGGAAGATTCCCGGGAGGCCGACACACCTGTGAGGCCACCTGTCAGCTAGTTTACAGAGGACTTAATGCTGCAGAAACTCACCTATGATTTGGGGGCAGTACGGATCGTGTAATTGTTAGCATTACTGCCTCACCTCACTGAGTGTGATCATGGGTGCGATTCCCACCATGGCCCTAACTCTGCAGAGTTTGTATATTCTCTCCATGCTTGTGTGGGTTTTTTCCGGGTACTCCAGTTTCCACCCACAATCCAAAAATTTACTGGTAGGTTAATTGGCTCCTAACAAATTTAACCCTAGAATGTATGTGTGCGTGTACATGTGGTAGGGAACATAGATTGTAAGCTCCACTGGGGCTGGGATTGATGTGAATTTTAATATATGCTCTGTAAAGCACTGCGTAATATGGACCTTATTCTGGTTGACTCACAAGGCTATGAATTTCTGTGGTGTCTCCGAGCACCCTGTGCGGAAAGCAGGCAGACAGCTGACATCCAGTGAATAATCAATTCGCCGTGGCTGCTCACACCAAGCGGCTGCACATGCACATAAGGGTTTATGCGCATGCTCCGTCACACGCCATCACTCCCCTGTGCAAACACACAGGGGAGTGAATAGACCAGACAAAGGTCCTTTGTGTGCCCTATATAAATAAATATGGTGGGTGCCCATCTATATTCATTGTGACATCTATTAAAGGACAGGAGTGTGTAACAATATCTGGGGTGTTTCAGGACTTCACTGGGAGAGAGGCGGAGATATTTGTGATATTCCTGGATTATGGTAATGAGTTGTTTGCTTCATGGAGGTTTGTAGTTTGTCACAGCAGCTTTAAGGTCTGGGGCCACTAGACTGCCAAGTATATTGAAGCCAATGGCTTCCACACAGGTGTGATGTGTCAATCCTGCCTATTTTAGGTATTAGCTCCACCTACATTAGATTTGGTGCAGATCACACTTCTAGAAATTTTTCATGGCCACTTTTAGGGGGTCATTCTGTTTGACCTGCAAAGCTGTGAAATTCACAGCTTTGCAGGTCATCTAAACGCCACCTGCACGAATGTCCGCCTGCTGCCCGCACGCAGATTGCACCTGCACGCTTGCGAATGGATGTTTTGCATAAACATTCATTCGAAGCTTGCGTGCGGGGGCAAAATCATTCGATGCTCATCGATCATCAAATGATTTCTACAGTGCTCGCAGATGTCTGTATCCACTGACGTCAGCTGCCACCCCCCCACACCCACTTCATGGGTGAATTTCCATGGGACTGTCCCACGTTTTCATGAGAACGCTCATGAAATGCTAAACATTCACATGGGTGCGACCCACCTCCCCACACCCCCCCACCTGCACTGCGGTGTGCGAGCAGCTGGCAAATAATCAATTTGCCGTCGTCGCTTCCCTGTTCGAATGTGCACGGTAGCGAGGGAACTAGAAAGAGTTGCCAATCCACCCCTGGTATCAGGTGCCATGCCAGGACTCAGATTAAGCCATCACATTTCTTCTAAGCCTTCCCCCAGACTCCTGCAAAACTAGCTAATGGGGCAGAGTCTTGGAGTGGGCTTAGAAGGAGTGTGATGCCTTTTGCTGAGTCCTGCATGTTGCCTGATACACACAGTACAGCCAATCCCCGGGGAAATCATAACATGTATGTTTATATGTGCTAAATGGTTCCCCCTGCAATATGTGGTTGGTGCTGCGGTCCAGGGGCTGTAGCCACCACTGGTCATAATGATAAAACTTCATTACCAAGAAAGACCTGGTGTGGGGTAATTAAATGGTTATAAATATATTGAAGGTTGTTTGTTTTCCAAACTATAATCATAAATTGTTGGTTATAAAAAATATCTACAGTACTATGGGGCAATAAGAAAATAGTAATAAGAGTTAAAAGAATAAGAAAATACCTCTACATACAATGGGCCAGATGTATCAAGCTTCACAATGTGATAAAGTGGAGAGTGATAAACCAGCCAATCAGCTCCTACCTGTTATTTTTCAAACCCATCCTGTGACGAGACAGGTAGGAGCTGATTGGTTGGCTGTTTATCACTCTCCATTTTATCACTTTGTGAAGCCTGATCTTATCACTTGTTGATATGTACTAAAGGGATTTCTCTATCGTCTTCCTTTAAACGATAAGAGCAGGCTAAATTATCAGCATTGTCACAGGCACTTATAGCAGCGCTAAGTGACCCAGTTATTAATAAGATAAAATATCACTTACTACCATCTGTCTTCTTCAACATCAAACTGTTCACTTGTAGCTGCCAATACGTGCTTCTCCTCATGCATGCCTCCCCACATATCAGAGTATAAAACATGGATGAGGCCTTGTGGGGAAGAGGATGAGGCCTCGCATCACCCCCCCCCCCCCCCATATTTGATTAATCTTGTGGAATGCCCTGTACTGTATAGATGCCCTGAGTATGCGTACTGCATCTATTCAGCATCAGTGAGAGTGCTTTCACAATTCTCCTCCAACCACAAAAAATCTGGACATTACCATACCTCCCAACTTTTTGAAGATTAGAATAGGGACACTCGCGCAGCGAAGCCGCGCGAGCGCCTGAAAAGGGGGTGTGGCGCATGCAAATGAGGGTGGGGATTATGCAAATTAGCCGTCGTTTTCGGCCACGAATAGATGCTGTGCGCATGCGCACAGCGTCTATTCTGTGATATTGGGGGGGGGACTCCCAACTGCCCCCCCCCGCAGCGGGACACTGCCGGCCGCGGGAGGGACGCAGGAACGTCCCCAAATATCGGGACGTTCCCGCGTTTAGCGGGACAGTTGGGAGGTATGCATTACCGAGGTATCTCTCACATGGACAAGGGGAAACAGGAATTTAGCTCTGTCGTTTTGCCTGTTTGTCAATAAAGATTGTATAAAACATAAATCCCACGCAGCAGCAGCTGCACTAAAAACAGCTGACTCCACTGCAGCTTAAAATACTGCACATATGCAGATGTTATGCATCTCTGCTGAAATTGCCAAGGGGTAACTTGCATGCTTTGGTTAACAGTGCTTTATTACGATAATAGGTGAGGCTGTAGTAGCATTTTCTCCATGGTAAGCTAGCCTTAGCACATGTAGTGCAAAGTGTTTAACCCTAGTATAGTGTTAAGGTGGCCATACACATTTATTTATTTATTTCCAGTTTCTTATATAGCGCAGCAGATTCCATTGCGCTTTACAATAGTAGACAGTGATAAAACAAACTGGGTAACAACAGACAGACTTGGAGGTAGGAGGGCCCTGCTGCAAGCTTACAATCTATAGAATGCAGATTTATCTTCAGATCTTACTGGTTGGAACAAAAACATGGTTATGGATGAGAGCAAATGACAGTTGACCATTTGCTTGGAAATGCTGGAAAACTGAAAAACTGTCACTCATCCATAACCATGTATTTGTTCCAACCAGCCAGATCTGAAGATAAATCTTAGTAGTGTATGGGCACCTTCAATGGGATCGCTAGTTAAAGATAAACCTTTGGCGGGGGGGGCGCAATATTTGAAGTTACGCCACTGTTGGGGAGCAAATGTTCGATTCTCATATCCTTCCATGCATTACCAGATTTTTGTTCTCACAAGATATATTGGACAGATAAATATATAGGGGCCCTAAGCTGCACCAGCCAGGCAGGTAACATTGGAGCAAAGACATGGGATTACATACAGTAGCTGAGTGCATAGTTCCTTGGCAGCCATTTGCGGCGCCATCTTGCAGGCCTCAACAGGCCATCTTCCTGTAGGAGAAACCAGCGCGGGAGGTGGTGTGGTGGTGTGTGTGTGTGGGGGGGGGGGGGGCAGAGAGAGTCACTGAGAGTCACTGGGCCTGGGGGGAGACAGTGAGGCCTGGGGCTGTAGTTGGGCCCTCCCTGGGCTTTTGCTGAGTTCCACGCCTCTTACCTCCTCCTGCCTTGTGCTGGGGGGCACCTCCCGGTGTGTGACATAGGTGGGTGCCGCAGTCCGGTGCCGATGGAGGAAGGAGCGGGGCGAGCTGTGCGCCGGGTCCTATGCCGCGTTCTGAGCCTCTGGAGCTGAGCGCCGGGGGCTGTGGTGACACGTGCCCGATCCTATGCTGCGTCCAGTGCCGGGCCGGGCCCCCCTCCTCCTCGCTACTACCAACTCCTCGGTGCCATGGCAGTTGCGGGGGCCGCGCGGTGTCCTGTCCAAGCCGGGGGGGGGGGGGGGTGGCGATGGTGTGACTGACTGTGCGCCGGGTCCCGCTCCTCCCCGTCTCCTCTGTGGCGCTGTCCTGTCCAGGCCGGGGGGTGGGGTGGCGATGCCGTAACCGACTGTGCGCTGGGTCCCCTTCCTCCCCGTCTCCTCAGTGCTGGGGCATTGCGGGTGCTGTGGCGGTGACCTGTCTCGGCCAGGTGGCTTCTCTGCCTTCTCCCCATCAAGCTCCCTCCGTCCAAGGGCACCCTTTCTCTGGGGGCCGGGGATGGAAGCTCCGGTGGAAAGGAGCTCGCATGCATGCGACCATCCCCGGCCCCCACCGGAAGTAGTATGAAGAGTGATAAAAAACCAACCATTCAGCTCCTGCCTGACATTTTTCAAACACAGTCTGTGACATGGCAGGTAGGAGCTGATTGGCTGGCTGTTTATCACTTTCCATTTTATCACTTTTGAAGCTTAGCGCATCTTGCCCTTGATGTGTATCGAGCATTACGCTACCTCTAATCTGGTAAAGAAGCAGGCTGGAAGTGGTCATCACTGACATCAGAGACCCATCATAAAAACGCTTTTGCCCTCATCCATTTTTACAAACAAATCCAGAAAATGCCATGTTTCGGCCCCTATATTTATTTGCAATTTTATTTTTTAAGCATTCCTCACAAATACATTTCGCATGCTCCATACAAAGAAATGTATTACATTATTCAAAGTAATATTGTGTTTTTCTATACTTGGTGGTGCATTTGCTGCATTTTCCTAATGCTCTCATTTTTTATTCTCCATACAGCAGTGATTGCAGGCACTCAAAAGAGTTACTTCAGTATGGGCGCTGGTTCTCTCAGGCTCATCAGACAAAGAAAGGCTACTGCTAAAATCACGACTATCACTTTGTTATGCTTTATCTGTGACGGACAGTAAGCAACACGATACAAAGGTAATGAAAAGTTTATCACTTCTTTCCGAAATTCGACAAGATAGCAAATAGCAAATAACAAATCAGAAATGGCTGGGTCTCACAGACGCATTGTCAGCACTGAGGGGTTTCTAATACATTTAGGTCTTGTGTGAAAGACATTTTTCGAAGGTCTTTGGGTTGTAACTGTATACTGTACAGTGCTTCTGACTTATGAATTACATTAGTTTGTATACCTGTGGTAAAATTAGTTACATGTTTGTTAAAAAGCTACATCGTGCAGCAATCCTTTTTTATTATATACAGTAAAGTAAATGCAAAAATATTTCCCAAGTCAAAATATACTCCAAACAGTAAATAAGTACATAGACAAAAAAGGTAAACAATAGTTTGTGTTTTTTTGTGTAAAATCATAAGGTTACTAGACACAGGTTAAGCTGGACATCAAATTGCTTTGTTAAACATCCCATAGCATTGAATAAAGAGTTGTTGAAAAAAAAAGTGATTGACTGCATGACAGAAACAACTGGCAGTGTATTTGTCACTCTCTAAAATGGGACGTATGCCTGTGGGTGGCAAATTCATCTGGGTGTAGCCAAAATATCACTATATTTGTACACAATTTTAATGGAAGGGACAATTTTCTACCCAGTATAAATTTTAACTAGATTACCTTTATTTACCATGGTAAAGGGGCACTGAGTGAGGGGAGTTTATGGATTGTCTTTGGTAAGTGCTCAATAAAGTTTACTAATAAAAGTGCTCTGCTGACTAAAATCTACAAATATTTTTGTATTTACATAACTGCAGCTATAAGCAATATTACTGAACCCAAGATTATATGTGTCCAAACTCTTGGGTTATTTTAATTACAAATGATTTATCGAGTTAACCATTATTCAGGATGTTTGTATGGGTAAAAAGTAAAGTTAATTTTGCCATGTTTATTAACACATGCAGTATGCAATAGGTTATGCATGTAACATAACCCTATGGGGCCTATTGATGTGATAATAATATACCGAATGTGCAAATAAGGTAAGACATTTATTTGTGTAGAAATGTATATAGTCTATAACAGTGTATTAGGCAATGGTTAGAATAGTCCAAAAACAGATTATCGTAGGTACATCCTAAATTTGTAACTAAATGTATATAGTAAGCTGCTTTGACTTGTTACGTAACAGTTTTAATGGTACTTGTGTATTATCACGGCGCCCATCGCATTGCATACCATAAGGCTTAATATGGTATGCAATGAGATGAGATGCGATGCGATGGGACCCGATCTTTTACAATTTAAAATTGTATACCATTGTATATGGCATACAATGAGATGAGATGAGATACGATTTTAAATTATATAAGCACACTAATGGTTGCTTTCAATGTTAATTGGCCCCCATATAAGATTTTTAATTGTATAAGCACCCTAATGGGTGCTTACAATGTTAAATGCACCCCCACGCCACCCCCACTATCAACCCAACCCGAAGCGTGGCAAGCACAGCGAGCCCCCGAGGGGCGGCGGTACGCGTCCTCTGACCTTTTCATACCCCCACTGTCCATGTCGGCGTGGAGTTGATTTTATATAGTGTGGCGAGCGGACGCGTAATACATGTAAAGTAAAACGCGGCCGCTCGCCACGCTTCGGGCTCGGTGGCTCGCTGCATTCGCTACACTATATAAAATCAACTAGACGCCGACATGTATAGTGGGGGTATGAAAAGGTCGGAGGACGCGTACCGCCGCCCCGCGCGGGCTCGCTGCGCTCGCCACGCTTCGGGTTGGCGTTGATAGTGGGGGTTGCGTGGGGGTACATTTAACATTGTAAGCACCCATTAGGGTGCTTATACAATTAAAAATTTTATAGGGGGGCCAATTAACATTGAAAGCACCCATTAGTGAGCTTATACAATTTAAAATCGTATCTCATCTCATCTCATCTCATTGTATGCCATTGTATGCCATATACAATGGTATACAATTTAAATTGTATAAGATGCCATAAGATGGAAATCGTGGACGCTGTGCTAATACAAAAGTACCCTTTTAATAATATGCAAATATGTTATGTGGCATTTATATTGTGCTTTAGTATAGCCTGTACCTCTGTGTTTAGGTCAGCTTTCTAACTACTTGTTGGGCTTTGACTTCACTGATGGATAGGAAGGTTAGGTGATCATGAACAGCTGAATACAAATCAAGTATAATTACTTCTGTATTGTGTTCACAGGACTAAGGGGCTAATTTTTAAGCACATGCTGCTGCAACCACGTAAGCATCTTTTGCCATAGTCATGTCTTTAGTATATATAGCTAGTAAAAGTCCTTCCGTTGTGTACCTTTATTCATCCAAATGTTCAAGGACTGAAAGCCCACTTACAACATCAATGGATACTAAAATACCACTTGGGGCATCTTTGGACGCACATCACAGCTAACACAAATTGTGGAAGTTAGGATTAACAGCAACGTTTAACTCCTATGTGACGTCACACATCATGCAGTCACATATAGAAGGAGTACTGCTGACCTACAGGAACAATTCATATATTGCCAACATGTGTTCCTATGTATTTGTTACTCCATGAGTAACACATTTTGTACATTGTGGTGGCCATTTACTTTCTAGACAAATATGTTTGTTGGCAGCTGCAGAGGTAGGCCCACTCTCTGTGAGAGCCTGGATCTCTAGTCATGGCAGTCCACACCCTAATGGTTGCCCTGATGGCAGGTCCAGATTCTAATCCAAATATGGTCTCTTATATGAGTGATTAATGATCTGTGTATGCAAACACAGCAATTACATACTTTATGACTTCATTGCAACACACCCATAAGAGGTACTATCTCCATGCATCTAAATAACCACTTCACAGTCACCACCCATGAACACCCAATACATGATCATTGTACTTCTCAGTACATCTTAATTATTCCAACAGTTTTTCTGTATGAACACAATCAAGACCCATGCAATATTACTTAAAGCATGCACAGTGAAAACAGCCATTTATGTATGCTTGGTTTCATATATGATTTATCAGTGCGTGGAAAGCACCATCTGATAATTTATAATTACATGTACAAATTTGCATAACCCTCATTGAGCTTAGTCTACATGATAATGCCCCATTGCAGCACTCCCGACACAATTACATTAATTTTGCATATTTCTTATTGCATTGACCATAATGTACATTTGGTTCTAGAACATATGCACATAAGAAACACACAAAATATACTCCACATACTGTATGGAAGGTGATCTAGATCCTGTCAAAACTGCTATTTCATGCACAAAGTGTTGATGTTCGCTATTTTGAGCAAGTGCAGTACCCGTTCTATGCGTGTGCAAAGGAAGTGGTACTGAAACAGGCTGTCAGTGACTGTCAGTCTGCTGTTGTTTGGAGGGCTTTGATAAGGGCTGAACTGACCCACAGGGGCACAGGGGAAACCCCCGGTGGGTGCCACTACCTAGGGGCCCATCTTCTCTTCGAAGTATCAGTTTCCAGACTCTGCACTTAAATTATACATTATACATATGTTACCTTATACTGTACAGGTGAATTTTCTATGGTGTATTGGTGTTAGTAATCTGGTACATTGCATGTGCTATCAGTATTTACTATATACAGGTTGAGTATCCCTTATCCAAAATGCTCGGGACCAGGAGAATTTTGGATAATGGATTATTCCGTATTTCGGAATATTTTAATATTTCAATGATGTATTTTGAAGTATCTTGCATTTATGCTGTATAAACACATAATATACACACAAATATATTTTATTACCACATAAAATACACACAAATATATTTTAATTGTTCAAAAAACAAGGTTTCAAAACGTGAAACAAAATGTGTGTACTATCTCAGCACTGAATTTGAATGCCAAGCAATCATTGTCTTGCACATATATAGTGCCAGTTACATATCATGTCCCCAGTGATGCTGTTACAAATGTCCCCAGTGAGTTTTTAGCAAAAAAAAATTTTTTTTTTCACTTTCTGGAATGTCCGTATTTCGGAATAATTCGGATAACGGATATTCGGATACGGGATACTCGACCTGTATATATATATATATATATATATATATATATATATATATATATATATATATATATATATATATATATATATATATATATATATATATATATATATATATATATAGTAAATATATATATATGTATCAAGAGTGCCAAAACCATGCAGTCTCTAATGGTTAAAGGATCCTCTGTGGAAGATGTCCATACCCCTCCCCCTGGAGAGTGGCCACTCCGCAACACATGGCCCCTTAACACTGCATTCCCCTGGTGGGCTCTTCATGCCCCAGTCCAACACTGGCAACAATAGCCTGTGTTTCCCGAAATAGAGGTATGTTGGGACTGTTTAGGGCAGGGGTCTTCAACCTTTCCGACAGTGTGGGCCACATTAAAAAATTCAACGAAGCCCGAGGGCCACTAATCTCTACTGTGGTATTTAGCACAGCCTTTCATAGATAGACATCACAGCCCCGGCATACATAGTTGGCACAGCTGCCCATACACATAAACCCTGCCCCCAATATATAATCAGCAGCAGGGCTATTTCTAGATAATTAGACATAATATTATATTGAAGAAATTGTGCGTGCCGTAGAGTGGCCTAATTCTAAGGGGCGTGGTCTAATTATAAGCGTGTGAACTAGCAGGAAAACCATTACCTGACATTTCACTTTTGCAACCTGCATGACCAGATATTGGTTACCGCAGGAATGGTTGTTGTCCTTCCACGCTTAAGTTGGCTTAAAAGGCCGCACAGTGACTTAGGGCCTTATTTTAGTTCATTCTTTCTGACAAAATCCTTCTTAGATGGACAAAACCATGTGCACTGCAGGGGGGGCAGATGTAACATGTGCAGAGAGAATTAGATTTGGGTGAGTAATTTTGTTTCTGTGCAGGGAAAATACTGACTGCTTTATTTTTACACTGCAATATAGATCTCACTTTGAAGTAAAACCCCACCCAAATCTAATTCTCTCTGCACAAGTAACACCTGCCCCACCTGCAGTGCACATGGTTTTGCCCATCTAAGAAGGATTTTGTCAGAAAGAATGAACCAAAATAAGGCCCATATAAACATGAAGGCCCACACAGTGACCTAGAACTCCTCACAAATCAAGCCCAAGCAATGACAGGCTACTTAAATCAATATACACTGTTTATCTGTAATGCCCATTACGCATTGTGCCACACACCGTAATGCCCATTACACATTATGCCACACACCATGATGCCCATTGCACTATAATGCCCCCAATACTCCTGCTTATACATATGATGCCCGCAGCAGTGCCTCTCATAAAATGCCACCAGTAGTGTCCCTTATAAAATGCCACCAGTAGTGTCCCTCATAAAATGCCACCAGTAGTGTCCCTCATAAAATGCCACCACTAGTGTCACTGGTCAGAAAGGGGTAATTCTAGATAACCAGCACAGCCCCCATAAAGCACAGCACTTCATAGATAGACAGAACAGCTCCCTCCCCCCCAAACATAGGCATCTCCGCACAGCCCCCCCCACCATTGATAATCAGCACAGCACTGCAAGCCCCCCTACCCCATAGTCAGCACTGCACAGCCAGATGCTCCCCCCCCCAATATTCAGCACAACATTGCAGCCAGCTTACCCCCCCCCCCGAAAGTCAGCACAGCATTGCAGCCAGCTCACCCCCCCCCCCCAGTCAGCACCGCATTGCAGCCATCTCACCCCCCCAGTCAGCACCGCATTGCAGGCAGGCAGCTCACCTCCCCCTCCCCTTAAGAAACCTGCCTTAATCTCCGGGCGGGATGTGTGCGCAGCTTCAGGAAATCCACAATGTGCATGTCCCGTCCACCCCAGCCACTGCACGTCCTCCTCCGCCGTGTCCCCCATGTAAAGGGATGAGCGTGGAAGGTTTGGGCTTTTTTAAACGGCACTTACAGGGTTGGTTTTTTTTTAAAATGGCATTTACAGGCGGGCCAGTCAAAACAACTCAGCGGGCCACTTGTGGCCCGCGGGCCATGGGTTGAAGACCCCTGGTTTAGGGTGACTGTTAAGGGGGGGAAAGAGGCAAGGAATTTCTGTTTTGGACCAAGATTTTTTGACCTCTGGGACAGGTAGCTTGCGCATCCCCGTTGTTTGTACCACAAGCCATCCAGTAATGTATGAGTGATCTGATGCCTGCATCCTAGGACACAGGTCAGATAACTACTGCAGCTGGAGGCATCTACTTGCTTATATGGAGTTGATTAAATTGTCAACAAATGTATTTTAATCAAGTGTTTGGAAAGCATCAGGTAAAAGGGATATCAGTTTCAGCTGTACTGGCTCCCCAGCACTCAGTACATTTCCCCAGACATTTTTGTGTTTTTAGTGCCAATTTTCCTCTTTACTCATTTATTTTCATTTCTACTGTTTGGTCTTGATCTTTCTAGATAGAAGATTTATATAATTATGTGGGTTTTACTTACAGGTTTTTTTTATTCTCAATCTCTTCTGTTTGTGTTTGCGTGTTTAATTGATGATAAGTGAATTTTATGTTGTGCAGTCTAAAAATGAATTTAAGAACTCAGCATTCAATAAAGTGTTCTTTTTTTACTTGATTAATGTTTTATATAAATCAATTATACTCCATAGATCTGTAAAAACAGAATGAAAGAATGGCCCCGCTAACTAATTGTCTAATTTAACAAAATATATATTTTTTCTTTACCTAACTAGTCTAAGTACATACAACTATACAAATGACAGTTGTTACCATTTGGAATGGCATCAGTGCGATTTTAGTGTAAACATAAACATTCTGATTAAAAAGTATTCCCGGATGGTTCTACCGGGCTGTCTCATTAGCTTTAATAAATAAACTTTTTTACGCAAAAACATCTATCATACAACAGGATACAGATCTTTATTTATGTTTTGGCTATCTCCAGGAACAGATAGATCTTCTAGTTGCACCCAAAACATTCAGCAGTGATAGGAATTTCAATTTCTTGAAACATTTAGAAGTAAAAAAAATTGTTTACAAAACTACTCAGGATTAACCAGATTTTAAAAACCAAACCAAACAACAAGCACTTTTGTACCTTGAAAGTACAGATGACAACACATACATTATATAAGGCTGTAAGGTTTTGTAGAATAATAAAATATGTGAGTTTAATTAATCTTAATGGGAAACTAACTGAGGACATTTATAATCCAGAGCAAAGTCATGACAAATTACAAAGGTCTTCATGCATGGTAAGGTCACACAAACTGACCTGTTTTACAGGTCAAAGGCTTTAAACATAAACGGCAGCAAACTTCTGTTTTCCTCAAGTTAAAACTAGTGTTTTCCATTCTTGGCCACCAGCTTTAAATCTATTGAGCGTAGCATGGATTAGATATAAGTGATGTGTGCTCCTCTTATGAATGAACCTATTTTGCATGTGAATAACACTCAGACTCCCAGTGCCGCCAAGAAAGCCTGTTGGAGACAGTAGAGATTTGGTTTACTAAAATACACTAAAACTTTGTACCCTGGATATGGCTAAGATCTTTGGTTTCTCTTCCTTCCTATAGGCTGGTGCTTGGAATAGGATTAAAAGCAGTATCTTTATGTGTGCAATATATCATCCTTATCAGTGTCTCCTGTCCCAAGTGTCTTGAAATCAGGCTGTCGGTGCATTTATGCATCTGTATACTTTCAGATTGCATTGACACCTCAAAACACTGTATACTTAACACAATGGCC
Source organism: Crinia signifera (assembly GCF_055691185.1). Taxonomy (NCBI): domain Eukaryota; kingdom Metazoa; phylum Chordata; class Amphibia; order Anura; family Myobatrachidae; genus Crinia; species Crinia signifera. Next base: position 179,267,350 of record NC_139220.1, read on the forward strand.
TATTTTCCCAAAAATCTGGACTTTTTTGATTTATTTGCAGATATTTAGCTGTTTGTTTTTTGGTATTGATGATCCAAATGCATATTTTGAATTATATTATTTAAGGGATGATACTGGTATAATAAAAAGTGGCCCTTTCACATGCAAATTTAGAGTAGCTCTCAAAAATGTAAGTTTCAATAATTCTTCACATCATTAGAAACGTGTTGTACATTGTGCAATAAAAGTAGAATATTGACAAATATGCACAAAACAACATAATCATACTAAAAAGAAATATAAACTAATTAGTGTACAATTTCTCCACCCCCGCATGTGCCATGAGAATAGTGGGGGAACATATTCAACATGTGCCCCCCCCCCCCTTCTCCTATTGCATCTTGCTAGACCCAATGGTACACCTCTTGCCGGACTATGTTGATCCACTGGCAGTGCTAATGCGTAAAGGAGCACATAAAAGAAGATATCTCAAGGCCTACACATCATTCTGGCATAGGTATCTGTCCCGGGGGAAGGCTATAACTAGCATTTTCTTTTATGGTTGGTGTGACGGGGTACCCCATAGATAAATGCAAGTAAGGATGAAGCAGAATACACCTCTGACACAGGTCCTCTCTATGCAGTTAACAAGTGTATCAGACCATTCTCAAATTCCGAATTAGGAACTTTGTGCACCTACTGTAGATATGAAATTATGTTTCACTTTTTCTGTCCAACGCACAGAATAGTGAACTTCTGTAACATTTTTTTTCCATGCTATCAATAATAGATAAATCAAAGTGATCCAGTCAAGTGGTCTACATGTGTGGCCAGCTTTTTATACAAACATCTTCCAATGACCTTTTAATGATGTTTACTGTTATTATCAGGCTAAATGGACTATGTTTGTTTTTGTAGCGATCAAAAAGTAATTGTTCATCAAATAGATAAGCATACTTTAGCTGATATGCAACATTAGCTGATTTAAGATTGACAGGAGTCATTGGAAACAAAATTATTTTGTTCAACTGTGAATAAAGGGTGTTTTTATCGAGTACATTTTTGGCTTAAAATATGCAGAAACTACACTTTCTGCATATTTCTTTTTTATGTAACCCATACACTGGGCAGTGTCAGATTCCCAAGAGAAGCCTTTCAAAAATGTGAAAGACTCTTCTGAGATCCCAAGATATACCTCACAGGGACAGCAGTTATCGCTTCTGCTGTTCCTGTGAGTTGCAGTTAGTACAGTTAGCATGGATAAATCTTGCAAAAAAATTATATTGAAAAAATTGATAGCGCTACCCTCTAGTCTGCTTTTTTTTAAAACTCTTTATTTATTAAAGGAGAAAGCAATGAAGAGTATACAGCTTCAGGCACATATGACAAAAAGAGAATATAGTCTGCTTTTTATTTTAGTAATACGATTGTAATTCCCTTATTTTAATGAGAAATGCATCTAAATTTACAGCAGACATCAGATGGTGGAGTGTCACAGCACGCACAATCCCTGCACGTACTTCCCTGGTCCCCTGGGTCTCCTACTAAGCAGCAGTCAGGTGGCCTCTGGTGCCCACTGCTGTGATTAAATTGGCTAGTAGCTGCTGCAGAGCTACCAGCAACTCTCTCTCTTCTGAGATGCACTTCTGTGTGTCTGGGTGTGTGGTTCCTGTAGAGTAGGCATGCAACACAAATGTTGCACCCAGATTGGAGGTGACACTTGGTGCCAAATTCAAGTCTCCACCTATAAAAGTAAGGCCAGGAAGCAATTTCTGTGCCAGAGTATAAGCTCTGGCGCTTGTGTTATCAGCTAACTGTTATTAACTTCAGCTATTACTAGTAACCTAATTCTGTATGTTCCTTTGTAATACATTTGTTGATTCCTGGTTCGATCTTGGCTTCCTTGTTACCTGATTCTGCCTTCTCCCTGGTATTTCATCCATTTGGTTCTGACCTGGCTTGTCAAATATGTTTGTAGGGTTGCAACCCTGTCTTCTTGCCGGAGACCCAGAACAGACAGAGATAGTTAAGATCCAGAACATAGATGCAAATTACTGGCAAGCATCCTCTGTCCACCTGTTTTTCTTGTAACCACTTGGCAGCTGGCGATTAGATGACCATAGTCGGTGGAGTGTACCAGGTCTCGAATCACTTAATTAGTGAAAAGGGCGGGGAGTACCCAGCAGTCGTGTTGGTGGCAGTGTCAGTTGCAACGTATTATCTCATTGTGGATTGGAGCAATTTTATCACATCCACATCTGAGATGCGGACTGTGATAAATTTGCGGTTAAGTGAAAGTGCACCTATTATTTTAATTAAACTTCAATCATAAAAACAATTTAAAAAATACTCTATCAAAATATAGATACTGAAGAAACTATAAAAACAAAGAAACTATAAAAAATGGTTGTTCCGAAAAATTGGTTAAATCAAATATTTTGTCCATTTTCTGGGGTTTTAGCGCAAATGGCCAATTGTCATTTGCTCCCATAAATTACCCAGATTTTAGTTTCAACCAGTCGATTAGCTAGGTCTTTAGGTGTATGGCCAGCTTTAGGTATATACCTGAAAAATGTGAGTGGAAAAACTGAACTGTTTTAAGTATTTCTAAAAAGGTTAATATATAAAACCTGCAATAGAATTATGTTTATTGTATTACATATTTCAAATGTTTAAATTAGTATATAAGTTGGGTTTACAAAAAAGAAAGTCTTGATTGAAAACAAAACACTTAAACGTTATTGAATTTTTTTAAATGAAATTCAGGACCCTAGTCTGGTTGAATTTGCAGCCTTGCGAGTTCCCCAGACACCGCCCTGCAAATGCCGGTCCATCCACCCCCCCTCGCATGCTGACCATTGAATGATGTGGTGAGTGCACGCATATCTAAAGTGACTCTCAGGTTACTTAGATATGCGTGTACACTTGAGAGGAAATGGGTGGACAGCTGACATCCGGTGATGTCAGCTGCCCGCCCCCAGTGCCCAACCTCACTGTGCAATTTCCATGGGAACGCCCAGCATTTTCATGGGAACTCTCATGAAACGCTGGCTGTTCCCATGGGCACAACTATCCGCGTCCGCCCCCCGCCTGCTGTCTTGGGTGTGTGCACCTGGCAAACAGTCTGTTCACCATGGGGGCAAGCACCCGGTGTATAAGCACACATGAGGAAATGCAGCTGCGCATTCACATACGCCGAACATCGATCCCCGTGCGAACAGTCCAGAATAACCCCCTCAGTGTAGAACACAGACAAAGCTTTGCTTACAGATGACTCAGGGGGTTATTCTGGTTCACTCTTTCAGACAAATTCCTTCTTAGATGGACAAAACCATGTGCACTTCAGGTGGGGCAGATGTAACTTGTGCAGAGAGAATTAGATTTGGGTGGGGTTTTACTTCAAAGTGAGATCTATATTGCAGTGTAAAAATAAAGCAGTCAGTATTTTCCCTGCACAGAAACAAAATTACTCACCCAAATCTACTTCTCTCTGCACAAGTTAAATCTGCCCCCTGCAGTGCAAATGGTTTTGTCCATCTAAGAAGGATTTTGTCAGAAAGAGTGAACTAGAATAAGGCCCTCAGTGATTTTCTTTGTAGATCTAAGAATTTCACCTTAATCTTTTGTAAATATACCTCTAACTTTATTCTTTACTTTATGCTATTTTACCCTAAGCAAACATTTTAAGAATTCAATTACAATAAAAGTATTCTGCTTTTAACTGTGTGGATCAAAACGTATTGTTGATTTTTCTGTTTATTACTTCTTGAGATAAGAATTCTCCATAGTTTCAGGCCACTGACATAGATTTTTGTTGTATTTTGTTGAAAAGTGACCTTGTTTTACTTAAAAAGTTAACTTTTTTATCATAATTTTATTTTCTAAACATATTATACCAGTTTTAACAAATAGCAAACTGTCAAATTTCTCCATAATTCTAGCTGCATACATTCCATGAGTAAAGGTTACTATCTAAAAAACAGCAATTATTTCAATTTCTATTAGACATGATGCTAATACTGGCTCCAGTATACATGCCAGTGGCATGGACAATAGTAATAATTGGTACATTGCACAAGATAAATTTACTAGTGTAATGTGACTGCTTTTATTATGGACTATGGAGGTAGAGTAGAAGGAAAAGTTAGGGGAGGAGGGAGGTAGAGAGGTGAAGCTGATATGAGGATCTAAGAGGATGGTGCACATAGCCTCTCTGAATTATGATAATTATAATTTGATTTATACTGCACTCTCTCTCCATTTTCAATCATACAGTACCGAAAGCGAACATGAGCAAGTTTAGTTTTGCATTAAAAACAGTATCCATGATGTAACCAACAGTAACCAAATGGTGAGGCAGCCATTTTGGGTTCTCAGTAGCAGGATTTTCCATCTTATACCACTTTCACACTGGCCTCCTGGCAATTACCCGGCATTTTTGAGTGCCGCGTCATTTTGCCAGGTGAAGCTTGGCCCCAATTCACACCAGAAGCAAATTCCCGGGTTAAAGCTTTTTAACCTGGGAATTTGCTGAAAAGCCAAGGTTTTTCTTTGGTGTGAAAAGGTCAACATGGTCAAGAGCAGGGTTGGAGTGCTGGGATTTAAGACCGCTGTTGACCCTTTCACACCAAAGAAAATTCCGGGTTGAAAATCTTTAACCCAGGAATATGCTTCTGGTGTGAATAGGGTACTACACACAATGCAGGTGAGGCAGACATTTTAGAAATATACTGAGCAGAATGGGCAATGCATTGAATCGATGACACATCATGGGAGAGACCAGTACTAGATGAGCTCCTTGCAAGTCCACTAGAACAATGCATTTTTCTACACAGAGCACAAGAGAGGCAGCCATCTTGGGCAGAGTATAGTGTGTGAATAAGCAATACATGGGTACTTGAAGCATAAACACTTGAATCGGTTGCTCATCCTGCCATTGAGCAACACAGGCAGCCATCTTGGTTGACATACATAATATTGGGAAGGTCAACCAGTTCATTCAGTTGTATCATGTTTTGAAATATACACAGTTATATGCACTGACATAACAAACATGAAAATAAATTTGATGGATAAATAGAAGCAGAGGATTTATCTTTATATCTAAGTATATCTAAGTTAAAAGTATAAAATTAATTGTTAGCAGGACATTTACCTTTAGTAAACTATACTACTCCTAAATGAAAGTGCTACTTTAAAAACACTGTGAAAGATAACTAAAAATGAGTAAACTAAGGCAATAATTTGTATATGTTACATTTGTACGGTATTAGTATACAATAAGCATTACTACATTTATCAGGAGGGTTGTATAGATGCACATTGGTTGGCAAGCAAACATAAGTGTCATGATTTTTTTTTGTTTAAAGTCACAACTTTTATTTTTTTTTCATAAAGCCCTTAGTAACTATTTACAAAATATGTAAATTGACCTAATATTTCATCCCCTATGCTCCTGTCACACATATAACCTCTGCAGCAAAGGTCTATTTGCTTGTGCTCAGGACTAAATGCCACCTCCTGTGGAGTTGAAAGCTACACATACAAATGTCCTTGAAAGTATTTTAATCAATGGAATCTAGAACTAATGGTTTCGGTTATCAATATTTTGAAACAATCTGTTTTCGTAAGCTATGCATGTAGTCTTCGTATATTGATTCCATGGGAATTTTGCTGTGGAACCTCTTATTTGTAATTTATTTTGCAGCATGTCATGTTTTCTGCATACCGTTTATTTATGTTTCCATGTATGGATGCCACATGTATGGTGAATCCACGTGTAAAACAATCTTTTTGGTAAACTTGTAAAGGGTTTTAAAATTCTCATGTCAATTAGCCATGAACAACTTAGTTTGATCAATATTTATTGAGATGTCTGCCCACTAAATTAGACATTTAATCTTAGAAAGGAGAAGGAAAAAAAGCATTGTTTAAATGCCCATATGGTACATATTTATGCAGGTCACAGACTGTGAACATATTTAATTTTGGGTAATGCAAAAAATTTAATTTTAGAGAGATGCAAAAGTGATTGCATTGTGCTAAAGCGTATAACATGGATATGGTGAATGAAGAGAAAGGTTTATGTAGAAAAGTTAATAAACACAGTACACATGATTTTATTGCAAATATTGATATTTAATTAGAAATCTGCACTATTTAAACATGCCTATCATTAGGAGTTATGGTTTTTAGTTTGCACCTCCTCAGTAGGTGAAAAGCTGTTGCAGAACCTCTTCTACAATACAATTAATAATAAAACACTTGCTAGTAATTTAAATATTAATGTCTGGTCCAAGGCTGGGCAATTGCGGCCCTCCAGATGTTGATGAACTACACATCCCAGGAGGCTTTGCATTAGTTTTGCTTTGTGGCCATGCTGAAACTGATGCAAGGCATTCTGGGATGTGTAGTTCATCAACATCTGGAGGGCCGCAATTGCCCAGCCCTGGTCTGGTCAATAGAGACATGTATGTGTAGGTGATGTTTAGATGAGAAATTAGTTTTAGAGCTTGCAGATGCAAGTTACAGTACAGATGTGACCTGTCACATGCTAAAAACTAATTGCTGAAAACACGGATCATTTGCTGTGATTAGCATGCTTGTGGGTGTGCGCACTCCCCCAGTATCCATAGGGTCACATGGGTGTGGGCACTCCCGCTAATGGGTCTCGAACAAGAATGAATAGTCATACTCATGGAAATTTGCAACTGTGTCCAATTTATGGGTTAGATGAGGGTTGTCATAATGTCTTAAATTATTTGAAAATCCCATTAAATGCCTTTTATATAACTGCAAAATAATCTTTAGGCTTTTTTATTGAAGAACACTTGTTTACCACCAGATTTACACTGTTAATAAAAATGTAACCACTTTTAAAAACTTCAAATTCTTCATTTCCTATTGCCTTAAGGTACAAAATGATTTCCTCACTTTTGATGCACTAATCTCAGGTTGCACCAGGCATGGTCAGATTCAGGAGGGGGGGGGGGGGGGGGCACCTGGGCACATCATTTCTGACATAGCTCTTTTTGTAGCTGAGGACTGGGGCATCGGTAGCCCCCCGGGAACCGGAGATACCGCTGGGAAAACCTGGAACGTTTTCCCCATAGGATAACATGGGACCCGCTAGTTCCGAACCCGACCTGGTTCCGATGGTTGCCAGTTCCCCCCAGCTTCACAGAAGCTGAACGAAAATCGCTGGGCCTTCAATCTGATACCAGGCTGGTCCATATGGGTCATTTCTTTCCGGAGCTATTGTTGGTAAACCGATTTTTATTTCTGCTATGTAATTTCATGGCTGTTCATGTTCTTTGAGCGCAGATTTCTCTGTAACCAAACAGCTCAGATTCACGGGACCAAAATCATTCAAAGCCCACTCAAAAGTTATGATCCTGGTCTCATGTAAATGGGTCAGTTGTTTCCGAAGATATAGCCGGTTAAACGATATAGCCAGTTAAAGGGGGGGGGGGGGGAGGGTTGTCTCTCCCCCTCACACCAGAAATGCATGGACTAGGCTGGTGTAAATGCCAACCCGGGAATGTCCCTGCATGATCCAGGGACCATATTCCCAGGTAAATCCCTGCATTTTCTGGTGTGAAAGGGGTATTATAGCTGGGACCTGCAGTGATCTGAATATAGCCTGGCAGCCTCCCACTCTCTGCCCGGCTGTCAATGGCTGTCACTTTTGCCTGGCGGAAGATGCCCCCCCAGTTACCGCGAGCATATCCCACATGGCAATGAGCATGGAACACTTGGAAAAGAGCATGGAACCCTTGGCAATGAGCATGTAGGTAAGCAGCACTTATGTAGCATCATTTTTAATAAGCATTATGGTGTTTGGGATAATACGTAATGGACATTTTGATGTGTGGCTTAACATGTAATGGGCATTATGGTGTAAATTTTGAATGCGCGCCTTTGTCGCCTGTTTGTGAAGCATATTGTGAATTTTATCTTAATCTGTGTGGCATTATGTGAATTTTGGCTCTATCTGTGAAGCATTATGCGAATTTTGGCTCAATCCATGTGGCATTAGGTGAATTTTGGCTCAATCCGTGTGGCATTATATGAATTTTGGCTCAATCCATGTGGCATTATGTAAATTTTGGCTCAATCCATGTGGCATTATGTGAATTTGCGTCATTCCATTTGGTATCATGTGTAAGGGGCAAGTATAATGTGGTCTAGTTTTTTGTTGCATAATGTGTAGAAGTCGTATATGGTGTGGTACACTACACTCAAGGACATGCCCCCTTTTGAGTGGCCACACCCCCTTTCCCAGAGCACAACTTCGGCGCGTGCACAACTACATCCTTCACTTTTGTCGCCAAGGTGGGCCTGTGTACTTTAAACACCAGGGCCTATTGCTATCCCATTCCCACCCTCTCTCTGCTCTCCTCTCTCTCGCCGCTCTTTTATCATGTACACTGGCACCACTAACACCTCCCTTGTCATTTTCTCCTGGATCCACCCCTGCCACCAGGTAGAATTACTGTGTGACATTGCTGCAAACCCAGTCAGTTTCCATTTCTATTGAATAGAGTAGATTCCTCATGCTGAAAATACTTTGCAATATGTGCATTAAGTTGACCTGCATCAACTTTTATGAATTTTATATATAAGTGAATTTGGAAAAGGGCCTTATTCATAGTTAGCTATAAATGTCATTTGTAGCTACAATATATTACATTTTTATTTTGTGTACATGTGTGACTTTCACAAAGCATTATTGTTTTTCAGTTGTCTGGCAGATGTACCACTGTGTGTGACTAAGAAGCTGGAGTGGATAAGGAATGTACAGTAAGCATAGTTGTGGAAAGTGAGCGTGTAGATGTGACCAAAGTATATAATAGCGGGGTGTGGATGTGTAGTTACATTTGGTTAGTGGCTATAATAGCCAGTTACAAGTTACACACCTAGACGCCTAGTGAGGTCTGCCTTGAGGGAACTGTAATCCTGGCATAAGCTGCACAATGATGATGCTGACTGTGTCTGATTGGTCACACTTACTGAAAGCAAATAAAAAAATGTTTTTAAAGTCACTTTACGCTGCACTGGATTTGAAAATAAGTTGAATGGGAAGACTTGAAATATAATTCAGTTATTTCCTATTTGTGTCTGTGTCAATTAGAATTTGCATTTCAGGTGCTTCAAACCAATTCGTTACTTCTTATCTGCTCTATCTGATCATAAACTGTACTGTACATCATTGTGTATTGCGATTTCTATCACTTTCAGTTCTCAAAAGGTTGTCACCTGCCCGGGATAACTCCAGTGCCGGATTTCCCTCTAGGACCGTGAGGCACGGGCCCATGGGCGGCACCTGCTGGGGGCGGCAAGCAGTGGCGTGATTTTCTTTAGATGGGCCCTCTGACGAAGTCATCCTGACGAAACGCGTTAGGGCGTGGCCTGCTGACGCTCACCTTGTTCACCTGCTGATGCCGGTGATTTCTGCGCTTCTCCTACACCTTCGCTTCTACTGCACTGCAAGCCAGCATGTGGTAACAACCGAGCTTGTGAGAGAGATTGGAATCCCCCGGGTGTCCAGCTGTATTGCCGTGGTATTGTTATTTATGCCGTGTGGTAACCAGCCCACAGTGTCTTTCACTTTGATACGGGTTTACTCTGTTTGTACCTGGAATTGATGTTTTATCTCTATTATTAAATCGTTTAATGCACTATCAAGCGCTCCTTCTCTTCCTTGTTGTCCCAGATTTGCATACTCCTTGGATCCTGGAGTCTTTTGATATCTGAGAAGGAAGCTGCGGCTGCATGTCAGTCTAAGTGCTATTAACCCCTGTTGGACTGAACAGGAGGTGTTCTGGACTATTGGTCTTAGGAGCAATTGGACATTCAGCGCCTATACAGTACTGTGTTTTTTGTGATATATATATATATATATATATAGTACGAACAAGCAGAAGTCACTCTAAGAATTATTTCAGAACTGCACGGCGGCAGTCAATGCAAAAAACGTGAAGACACTGGTATAGTGCAAAGCCAACGTTTCGGGCAGGTAGCCCTTTATCAAGACATAATAAGTGTACAAACATTACTCACATTTATAGTAGAAAAACTGTCAAATCACTCTGTGCACACCACCACCGTGCTGGCACCCGGCGAGGAACTGATGACATCATCGGCGCTGCTGCACCGACAGATTCTGACTCACCGGGGGCGTGTGTCCATCACCGTGTACCTGGTAACCATAGTGACAAAGTAAATAAACATAGAGGAGATCAGCCACCATGGTAAGTGCATAGTGACCCTGGTGTCTATGAAAGTACAGGCATGTGAACAATCTACCACCATGTACACCTTAAGTGAGGGGAATGAGGGAGCGGGATGACCACAGACCGGCTCTGAGCGGGGAACTGTAGTATGCGTGTGCTGCGGCCATTTCCCGTATGTGGACTGTGTCCATGTAGTACTACGGCGGGCGGCTGCTGTCAGTCGAGTCAGTGAACGGCAAGAAGCGCCAGATCACTGTGTGCAATTACCTGTCAGTCGGCTCCCGGGGGGAGCTCTGCATGCTGCTGGCTAATATGGGAAGCATGAACGGTCCCTGGGCTGTCTGCGCGGTATGCGAGGATGTGAGATGCCGTTAACGGGAAGGCTGTAAAGTGTCTGGATGCACACACGCAATGCGTGTGTACATGGTGCTGACAAGAGTGTCTGGAAAGGGACACGCAAAGCGTGTGCATGGTGCTAAAGGGGGAATCTGGATGGGAACACGCAATGCGTGTAACCAAGGTGCTGAACGGAATGTATCTGTCCAGTGTGCGCAGACCTTGTCCAGTAATATGGCAAGGCTGGGTGAGCAACTATGTGCAAACAGCTGAGCGCTGTATAATGGAAATGTACTGTGTCTGTCTGTGTGTAAAAGGCTGGGGAAAATAAGTGAAGGGGGGAAGATACAACTAGCGGGTCAGGAGAAAGACCCAATGTGTGAAAACTGTACCTATGGCTACAGTCCATACTAAAGGGGAAGCCGTGTGTGTGTGAAGGAAGGGGGGAAAAACAGAGAGTGAATGGGGACGTTGTAGGGTGTGTAGAATGGGTGAGACACCGTGTATAAGGTGATCTCACCTAGGGTAAGCCGTGCAGATCCGTAACAGCGGACCATGGTAAGTGTCAGAGACAGGCAGCAATAACAATACATATAAATAATATCAGAGAAAGTCCAAAGCTATCAATGCTGTACAAATAAGGTCGACTGAAGAAAGCTAGGCTTAAATAAGCCCAAACCCGCAAGTGAGTCAAAAAAGTAGTCCATGGATCAACCTGGGTCTTCCAGATCTCAGACTATGTAAAGGGAACATGATAAAACAATGGGGGCTACCAGCAAGGGTGTGCACTTTGTCCGGGTGCCGGATGGGCTCTTCAAAGTGGAGGGACCGTCTATCAACAATGTGTATAGATGGGTAGGTCCCCGGGCATCGGAAAAGAGGGTTCACAAGAAGCAAGACATGGGTAGTAATTCGTTCAAACCATGTGGTTGTACAGTATCAAGAGCGTGTATCCATTTAGATTCCAGTTTGAGTAGTGCTTTGCCTCTATCACCGCCTCTGGAGTTGGGGGGGATGCAGTCGATGATCTTATATCTGATACTCGGCAGGGTATGGTTCGAGGCTTTCCAGTGTCTGGCCACCGGTTGGTCAGAGCCTTTGTTGCCCAGTGCAGCTCGTATGCTGGATTTGTGGAGGGCAATCCTCTCCTTAAATTGTCTAATAGTCTTACCCACGTATAGAAGTCCACACGGGCATTTGATGTAATACACCACATATGTGCTGCTGCAAGTGAGGGGATGCCTTATGGGTATACGTGTTCCAGTTCTGGGGTGCAGGAAGAAATCTCCTGTTTCCAACCCTCCGCAGGTGACACATTTAAGGCATCTGTAATTGCCGTTTTTCCTCTTCAGGAATGTGGTGGGCGGAGCTTCCTTCAAGTCAGAGATGTCGTTTCGGACCACGAATTCTTTTATATTTCTACTGCGCTTGTACGCTGGCATCAATGTCGTGGTTTTGAGACTGCTCAGGTGCGGGTCGTTTGAAACAAGTGGCCAGAAGCGTTTGGCAATTCTGACTATTTCAGTGCTGGCTGTAGAGTAGCTTTGTGTCCAAATCATCCTGTCAGTTTTAGCTGTCTGGTTATCATGTTGCAGAAGATCTTCTCTCTTGAGTGCTAAGACACGGTTTTTAGTGTTGGACAGTAGCTTCCTTGGATATCCTCTTATGGCGAATTTTTTATACATGCTCTCAATTTCAGTTTTTGCCGCCTCCGGGTCTGAGCAAATCCGCATCGCTCTCAGGAATTGAGAGTATGGAAGACTCCATTTGGAAGCAGATGGATGGAAACTTCTACCCAATAGGGCAGTGTTTCTGTCGGTGGGTTTGTGGAAGACAGAGGTTTCAATCCGCAGATCAGGGGTGAGCGTAATGGTAACATCCAGGAAGTTAATGGTCTGGTAGCTTGAATTCATGGTGAATTTGATGTTCACATCTTTGCTGTTGATGTCTGCCATGCATAGATTGAAGCTTTCCTGAGTGCCGCTCCATAAGACGATGATATCATCAATATATCGATGGTATAGTTTGATGTTTTGAGCGATGGCAGGGTTTGAGAAGAATAGGTCATTCTCTAACTCGTACATGAATATATTGGCCAGACTGGGTGCCACACAAGATCCCATCGCAACTCCCGCTAGCTGGATGTAATACTTATTATCAAAGAGGAAATAGTTGTTAGATAGTGCTTGTTCCAGCAGGTTAATGAAGAATTCTGTATCTGGGCCTGTATAGATGCCACTGTTCTGCACGGCTCTTCTGACTGCGGCTATCCCTCTGGTTAGGGGGATGCTGGTATATAACGAAACGACATCTATGGTGCATAATAACCATTTCTCAGGAAGAGGTGAGATGTCCCGGAGTAATAACAGTAATGCTGTAGTATCTTTTAGATATGTTCTTTGTTTCTGCACGATCGGTTGTAGAAAAAGGTCCAAGAATTGAGCTGCAATGTAATACAGAGAGTCCCTTGCAGCTATAATAGGTCTCCCTGGGGGGTTAATGGGGTCTTTGTGTATTTTTGGGAGAGTATATAGGATCGGTATCTTGGGGAAGTCGGTGGTAAGAGCTGCACGAATGTTGTCCGGAATAAGGTTGGCTGAAACCGATTCCGTTAGGAATTGGTCGAATTTATTCTTGAAGACAGTGGTGGGGTCTTTGGGCAATAGACGGTATGTGGAATCATCGTTCAATTGCCTGTAAATTTCTTGTTTGTAGGCAGATAGGTCCTGTACGACAATACCGCCACCCTTGTCTGCTGTTCTAATGACGATGTCATTGTAGCCACTAAGGGCTTTAAGTGCAAGGCGTTCGGCTTCCGAAATGTTGCTTTGGGAGTCATGTCCTTTAGTATGTATTTCTGTGATGGAGCGGTCCATGTGACCAAGAAAACATTTGATGGACATGTTGGAAGAGGTCGGGTCGAACGTGCTGGTTTTGTGCAAGGGGTTTGGTGCTGGTAAAGTGGAGTTGGAATTATTGAAGTGTTCTCGAAGTCTTAATTTTTGACCTAATTTATACAGGTCTACTTTATCTTCAAAAAGGGTCGGTGTGTGGGTCGGCACAAAAGAGAGCCCTTTATTCAGTACAGCCATTTCTGTTGCAGTAAGGGTTCTATGGGAGAGGTTGTAAACTATATTATCTTTCCCGTTTTCTTTTTTGATTTGTCTGAACCACTGGCCGCCACGGCGGGTGGGTCTTCCCCTGGTGGGGGCCCTCTGGCCCTGGTAGTAACCCCTAAAGGGGGTCTCCTGGAGTTGTTCCCTTTAGTGTTGGTCCGGCGGTCCGTCTCACTGGAGGACACGTCACTGGACTGGTCAGTGTCGAACCGGGGTTGTCGTCGGCGCCTGTTAGGAAATCTGCGTTCCTGTTGTCCCCTACCGTATACCCAACTGTATACTTTAAACTCCACGTAGTCGCGGTTTACAGTCTCTAATTTTGTCTGTTTGAAGGCAATCAGATCTGCACGGTATTTTTCAATTTGCGTATTCAATTGTTTCAGCCAATCCTGGTCCTTGTCTGCACGAATATTCGGGAGGTATGTCATCTCAAATGTGTCGATTTTAAGTTTGATAGCCTCCAACTCCCTCTTGGATTCCTCTATGACCAAGAGTATTAGGTCAAGGGAACACTTGTTGAGTACTGACGTCCACCTTTTACAAAACTCGGGGTTATGACGCCCAATAGTCGGGGCGGCTTCAAGGATGTTACACTCACGCCTGGAGCAACCTTGGTCCTAACTGACTCAGACGCAGAGGGTATCCTGTTTCAGGAAAGATGGACGGATAAAACCAGCACACCTCCCACTGAACATCTGATTTCTCAACTGACCAAACTGAAGAAACGTGAAATAGACTTTTTTCTACACGGCGTGACTCTGTCTGAGTATTACCGGGAAAAGAAACTGCCCCGAGGTTTCCGTGTGAAAAACGTCCCGACTATTGGGCGTCATAACCCCGAGTTTTGTAAAAGGTGGACGTCAGTACTCAACAAGTGTTCCCTTGACCTAATACTCTTGGTCATAGAGGAATCCAGGAGGGAGTTGGAGGCTATCAAACTTAAAATCGACACATTTGAGACGACATACCTCCCGAATATTCGTGCAGACAAGGACCAGGATTGGCTGAAACAATTGAATACGCAAATTGAAAAATACCGTGCAGATCTGATTGCCTTCAAACAGACAAAATTAGAGACTGTAAACCGCGACTACGCGGAGTTTAAAGTATACAGTTGGGTATACGGTAGGGGACAACAGGAACGCAGATTTCCTAACAGGCGCCGACGACAACCCCGGTTCGACACTGACCAGTCCAGTGACGTGTCCTCCAGTGAGACGGACCGCCGGACCAACACTAAAGGGAACAACTCCAGGAGACCCCCTTTAGGGGTTACTACCAGGGCCAGAGGGTTTTGTGCAAGGGGTTTGGTGCTGGTAAAGTGGAGTTGGAATTATTGAAGTGTTCTCGAAGTCTTAATTTTCGACCTAATTTATACAGGTCTACTTTATCTTCAAAAAGGGTCGGTGTGTGGGTCGGCACAAAAGAGAGCCCTTTATTCAGTACAGCCATTTCTGTTGCAGTAAGGGTTCTATGGGAGAGGTTGTAAACTATATTCTCTTTCCCGTTTTCTTTTTTGATTTGTCTGAACCACTGGCCGCCACGGCGGGTGGGTCTTCCCCTGGTGGGGGCCCTCTGGCCCTGGTAGTAACCCCTAAAGGGGGTCTCCTGGAGTTGTTCCCTTTAGTGTTGGTCCGGCGGTCCGTCTCACTGGAGGACACGTCACTGGACTGGTCAGTGTCGAACCGGGGTTGTCGTCGGCGCCTGTTAGGAAATCTGCGTTCCTGTTGTCCCCTACCGTATACCCAACTGTATACTTTAAACTCCGCGTAGTCGCGGTTTACAGTCTCTAATTTTGTCTGTTTGAAGGCAATCAGATCTGCACGGTATTTTTCAATTTGCGTATTCAATTGTTTCAGCCAATCCTGGTCCTTGTCTGCACGAATATTCGGGAGGTATGTCATCTCAAATGTGTCGATTTTAAGTTTGATAGCCTCCAACTCCCTCTTGGATTCCTCTATGACCAAGAGTATTAGGTCAAGGGAACACTTGTTGAGTACTGACGTCCACCTTTTACAATACTCGGGGTTATGACGCCCAATAGTCGGGGCGGCTTCAAGGATGTTACACTCACGCCTGGAGCAACCTTGGTCCTAACTGACTCAGACGCAGAGGGTATCCTGTTTCAGGAAAGATGGACGGATAAAACCAGCACACCTCCCACTGAACATCTGATTTCTCAACTGACCAAACTGAAGAAACGTGAAATAGACTTTTTTCTACACGGCGTGACTCTGTCTGAGTATTACCGGGAAAAGAAACTGCCCCGAGGTTTCCGTGTGAAAAATGTCCCGACTATTGGGCGTCATAACCCCGAGTTTTGTAAAAGGTGGACGTCAGTACTCAACAAGTGTTCCCTTGACCTAATACTCTTGGTCATAGAGGAATCCAAGAGGGAGTTGGAGGCTATCAAACTTAAAATCGACACATTTGAGACGACATACCTCCCGAATATTCGTGCAGACAAGGACCAGGATTGGCTGAAACAATTGAATACGCAAATTGAAAAATACCGTGCAGATCTGATTGCCTTCAAACAGACAAAATTAGAGACTGTAAACCGCGACTACGCGGAGTTTAAAGTATACAGTTGGGTATACGGTAGGGGACAACAGGAACGCAGATTTCCTAACAGGCGCCGACGACAACCCCGGTTCGACACTGACCAGTCCAGTGACGTGTCCTCCAGTGAGACGGACCGCCGGACCAACACTAAAGGGAACAACTCCAGGAGACCCCCTTTAGGGGTTACTACCAGGGCCAGAGGGCCCCCACCAGGGGAAGACCCACCCGCCGTGGCGGCCAGTGGTTCAGACAAATCAAAAAAGAAAACGGGAAAGATAATATAGTTTACAACCTCTCCCATAGAACCCTTACTGCAACAGAAATGGCTGTACTGAATAAAGGGCTCTCTTTTGTGCCGACCCACAAACCGACCCTTTTTGAAGATAAAGTAGACCTGTATAAATTAGGTCGAAAATTAAGACTTCGAGAACACTTCAATAATTCCAACTCCACTTTACCAGCACCAAACCCCTTGCACAAAACCAGCACGTTCGACCTGACCTCTTCCAACATGTCCATCAAATGTTTTCTTGGTCACATGGACCGCTCCATCACAGAAATACATACTAAAGGACATGACTCCCAAAGCAACATTTCGGAAGCCGAACGCCTTGCACTTAAAGCCCTTAGTGGCTACAATGACATCGTCATTAGAACAGCAGACAAGGGTGGCGGTATTGTCGTACAGGACCTATCTGCCTACAAACAAGAAATTTACAGGCAATTGAACGATGATTCCACATACCGTCTATTGCCCAAAGACCCCACCACTGTCTTCAAGAATAAATTCGACCAATTCCTAACGGAATCGGTTTCAGCCAACCTTATTCCGGACAACATTCGTGCAGCTCTTACCACCGACTTCCCCAAGATACCGATCCTATATACTCTCCCAAAAATACACAAAGACCCCATTAACCCCCCAGGGAGACCTATTATAGCTGCAAGGGACTCTCTGTATTACATTGCAGCTCAATTCTTGGACCTTTTTCTGCAACCGATCGTGCAGAAACAAAGAACATATCTAAAAGATACTACAGCATTACTGTTATTACTCCGGGACATCTCACCTCTTCCTGAGAAATGGTTATTATGCACCATAGATGTCGTTTCGTTATATACCAGCATCCCCCTAACCAGAGGGATAGCCACAGTCAGAAGAGCCGTGCAGAACAGTGGCATCTATACAGGCCCAGATACAGAATTCTTCATTAACCTGCTGGAACAAGCACTATCTAACAACTATTTCCTCTTTGATAATAAGTATTACATCCAGCTAGCGGGAGTTGCGATGGGATC
The DNA here is from genome assembly GCF_055691185.1 of Crinia signifera. NCBI lineage: Eukaryota > Metazoa > Chordata > Amphibia > Anura > Myobatrachidae > Crinia > Crinia signifera. The sequence goes on from NC_139220.1 coordinate 179,284,880, forward strand.
TTGTGTGGCACCCAGTCTGGCCAATATATTCATGTACGAGTTAGAGAATGACCTATTCTTCTCAAACCCTGCCATCGCTCAAAACATCAAACTATACCATCGATATATTGATGATATCATCGTCTTATGGAGCGGCACTCAGGAAAGCTTCAATCTATGCATGGCAGACATCAACAGCAAAGATGTGAACATCAAATTCACCATGAATTCAAGCTACCAGACCATTAACTTCCTGGATGTTACCATTACGCTCACCCCTGATCTGCGGATTGAAACCTCTGTCTTCCACAAACCCACCGACAGAAACACTGCCCTATTGGGTAGCAGTTTCCATCCATCTGCTTCCAAATGGAGTCTTCCATACTCTCAATTCCTGAGAGCGATGCGGATTTGCTCAGACCCGGAGGCGGCAAAAACTGAAATTGAGAGCATGTATAAAAAATTCGCCATAAGAGTATATCCAAGGAAGCTACTGTCCAACACTAAAAACCGTGTCTTAGCACTCAAGAGAGAAGATCTTCTGCAACATGATAACCAGACAGCTAAAACTGACAGGATGATTTGGACACAAAGCTACTCTACAGCCAGCACTGAAATAGTCAGAATTGCCAAACGCTTCTGGCCACTTGTTTCAAACGACCCGCACCTGAGCAGTCTCAAAACCACGACATTGATGCCAGCGTACAAGCGCAGTAGAAATATAAAAGAATTCGTGGTCCGAAACGACATCTCTGACTTGAAGGAAGCTCCGCCCACCACATTCCTGAAGAGGAAAAACGGCAATTACAGATGCCTTAAATGTGTCACCTGCGGAGGGTTGGAAACAGGAGATTTCTTCCTGCACCCCAGAACTGGAACACGTATACCCATAAGGCATCCCCTCACTTGCAGCAGCACATATGTGGTGTATTACATCAAATGCCCGTGTGGACTTCTATACGTGGGTAAGACTATTAGACAATTTAAGAAGAGGATTGCCCTCCACAAATCCAGCATACGAGCTGCACTGGGCAACAAAGGCTCTGACCAACCGGTGGCCAGACACTGGAAAGCCTCGAACCATACCCTGCCGAGTATCAGATATAAGATCATCGACTGCATCCCCCCCAACTCCAGAGGCGGTGATAGAGGCAAAGCACTACTCAAACTGGAATCTAAATGGATACACGCTCTTGATACTGTACAACCACATGGTTTGAACGAATTACTACCCATGTCTTGCTTCTTGTGAACCCTCTTTTCCGATGCCCGGGGACCTACCCATCTATACACATTGTTGATAGACGGTCCCTTGAAGAGCCCATCCGGCACCCGGACAAAGTGCACACCCTTGCTGGTAGCCCCCATTGTTTTATCATGTTCCCTTTACATAGTCTGAGATCTGGAAGACCCAGGTTGATCCATGGACTACTTTTTTGACTCACTTGCGGGTTTGGGCTTATTTAAGCCCAGCTTTCTTCAGTCGACCTTATTTGTACAGCATTGATAGCTTTGGACTTTCTCTGATAGCTTTGGACTTTCTCTGATATTATTTATATGTATTGTTATTGCTGCCTGTCTCTGACACTTACCATGGTCCGCTGTTACGGATCTGCACGGCTTACCCTAGGTGAGATCACCTTATACACGGTGTCTCACCCATTCTACACACCCTACAGCGTCCCCATTCACTCCCTGTTTTTCCCCCCTTCCTTCACACACACACGGCTTCCCACACACACATTGGGTCTTTCTCCTGACCCGCTAGTTGTATCTTCCCCCCTTCACTTATTTTCCCCAGCCTTTTACACACAGACAGACACAGTACATTTCCATTATACAGCGCTCAGCTGTTTGCACATAGTTGCTCACCCAGCCTTGCCATATTACTGGACAAGGTCTGCGCACACTGGACGGATACATTCCGTTCAGCACCTTGGTTACACGCATTGCGTGTTCCCATCCAGATTCTCCCTTTAGCACCATGCACACGCTTTGCGTGTCCCTTTCCAGACACTCTTGTCAGCACCATGTACACACGCATTGCGTGTGTGCATCCAGACACTTTACAGCCTTCCCGTTAACGGCATCTCACAGCCGCGCATACCGCGCAGACAGCCCAGGGACCGTTCATGCTTCCCATATTAGCCAGCAGCACGCAGAGCTCCCCCCGGGAGCCGACTGACAGGTAATTGCACACAGTGATCTGGCGCTTCTTGCCGTTCACTGACTCGACTGACAGCAGCCGCCCGCCGTAGTACTACATGGACACAGTCCACATACGGGAAACGGCCGCAGCACACGCATACTACAGTTCCCCGCTCAAAGCCGGTCTGTGGTCATCCCGCTCCCTCATTCCCCTCACTTAAGGTGTACATGGTGGTAGATTGTTCACATGCCTGTACTTTCATAGACACCAGGGTCACTATGCACTTACCATGGTGGCTGATCTCCTCTATGTTTATTTACTTTGTCACTATGGTTACCAGGTACACGGTGATGGACACACGCCCCCGGTGAGTCAGAATCTGTCGGTGCAGCAGCGCCGATGATGTCATCAGTTCCTCGCCGGGTGCCAGCACGGTGGTGGTGTACAGAGTGATTTGACAGTTTTTCTACTATAAATGTGAGTAATGTTTGTACACTTATTATGTCTTGATAAAGGGCTACCCGCCCGAAACGTTGGCTTTGCACTATACCAGTGTCTTCACGTTTTTTGCATTGACTGCCGCCGTGCAGTTCTGAAATAATTCTTAGAGTGACTTCTGCTTGTTCGTACTATACTTCTCCTTGGGAGATAGAAGCGCACCTAAGCAGCTGAATTTTGACAGCCTGAGTGCCGGACCCCTTGCTTGCATATATATATATATATATATATATATATATACACATATAAAATGTACAACCTCCCAGGATTGTCCAGCTCCAATGCTCCAATTCCTTCTGCAGCTTCTTATTCCAGTGGACCCTTTTCTACTTCATAGTCTTTCTCAGTAGGTGGAATACCTTCATAGTGCCATTTTGCAGCTACCTGTAATCAACAGCCGCACTAGTACTACTTTCCAGTTTCCTAATATAAGCAACAACACTCAGCAAGAGGACCATCTCCAATGGCTTATTAATAGCAGCTGGAGTGAGGTCACACATATATACTTACAGTTAGTGGCAACCAGATGGATTAACAGAGCACCTGGTCACATTATTTAAGCAGTGTATAACCCAGCACGGCTCTCACAGTTAATTGAGTCAATAACACAGATTGAGAACATCATCTACCACCTTCATACCTTTATCAAGTATGTCGTCCATTAGAATCATTGGAGGACTCTCCAACACATCTACACTGGGTACTTTTTTGTGATTTTTAGCAGTCAGAGGGCAAATAAGCTGGGTCAGCTTGCCAGCCACTTGTTGCACACTTATACTGTACTAATGTGATGCCAAGTAATTAGCAGTACACTAATATTATTGCAGCCTGATGTACCTAAGTTATCATGGACATTCGCATTGTGCATGCAGGGCTGCAATAAGCGAATAAATATCCGTATGCATAGAAGTCACAGAGTACTCACAGTTTGATTGACAGACAGCAAGCACTTTCTGGGTGTGTTTGTAAATGTAAAATGTAGGTGTGCCAAGGTGTTTTTTGGCTAGTCACTTACATCAGTGATGACCACTTCCAGCCTAGTTTTTGAGCAGATTAATGGAAGCCTTGGACTGGCAACTTTGATTGTTTGAAAAAGGATCTGCTAATGGATTGCTAGTTGTGATGCATTTGCAATTCTGCAAGGGGTGCTTTTACTCGCAGCCCACTGCAAATTCTTTAGTTAGCGATCCATGCAGAATTAGGCCCAATATCCAGGATAAGCTATTACATAAATTGTTTATCTCAATTAATCTACAAACTTTATACTTTTCAGATCATTAGATGATAAGCCAGTATACTTTAACAGAGCAGCCACCCTGCTTTCTCTATTATTAAGTTCAAAGACAAATAGATATAATGTTCTACACAATAGATATAATAAATGTGTTGTATTATTGATAACAAATTGTAATAAATTGATAACATATATTATGTCTACATAAAGTCAATGTAATAAATAAATAGCACAATTATAAACTAATTTTGAATTTTAACAACATTCATATTAAAACTATACGTAAATTGTTATTTGAGCAATTGGACGGCTCAGCAGGTTGGCACTTGAAAACCCTTTCATTTCTAGGATGAGCGATCAAATATGACCTGTGTTGTGTTTGTCCTAATGACATTAACATTTAAAAAGCTTCCCAGTGACCTCTGTGACACTATCTGTGGGTTTTACTTTTATTCCCAGCCAACAGGTATTCTCATCATAGACGCTGAGTTCATAGTTATTAGTTTCAGTAGCCAAACAGGGCATTGTAAAGCTGCAGAATGGAGATCTTCATTGTTTTCTCTGTTGAGTCTATCACAATTCTTTGAACTATTTTACTTTAATACTTACTCTATGCTCCCTTTATGTGCACTGGCTTTAGACCAAAGGTTCTTAGCCCTTTTCAGCAAAGAGTCTGAGCACAAGCTTTATGACCCATACTTTACATCAGCAATGGATTTCTTTTTTTTTTTTTATGTTTTCTTTAAAATAAATAAATATATATATATATGTATATATATAACAAAAAGATATGACCTCTGTAGTGCGCTATTTTAAATGTTATTAAGCTGCACCTCCGATAAGACTCTCCTGTTAGTGAGAGACTAAAGATTGACAAAGCGAACAAAGGAAATATCGGAGTGCGCTCTATTAAGTATCACCTAGCTCCAAACAATTAATATGAATAAGGAAAAACAAATGTTATTAATAAATCATGAAAGTTCTGTTGATCTTCAAAATAAGGATGCAGACTTTGTTCAAAGGACATAGCTCTTAATTAAAAACCAACCATATATATATATATATATATATATATATATATATATATATATATATATATATATATATATATATATATATATATATATATATATATATATATATTTATATATATATATACATATATATATTTTCTTTGGTCTGGCACTCCCAATGACGCTGGATACTTGCTCCGGTGCCCTCACAAGTAATAGGGATACAAAGAACAATGGTGCGGCACTCGGAAATAATACGCTGTGAAGACAAACTGCTGTGCAACGTTTCAGTCTTTATAACTGTTTTCAAGCTAAACAAGTGTGGGACAGAACAAACATTTAAATACCTGTAATCTCACCGCTCTCACCGGGGGGGATGCCAGCGTCAGAACAGGAACGCCTCTCAGGCACGCAGCACGCTGCAGATGCCGTGAATTCCCAGTGGTGCCCCTGTATTACACCATACCCAAGATTCATAAAAATGCGGAGAGGCCCCCAGGGCGCCCCATCATAGCGGCTAGAGGCTCTCTCTTTCAGCCTGTCGCTACTCTGTTGGACACGTTACTACAGCCATGGATTGTGAAAGAACCCAGCTTCCTAAGAGATACTGGACAATTCCTTTCAAAACTTAAGGACATTGCTCTCATCCCAGACAACTGCTGGCTAATTGGGATCGACGTAGTCAGTTTATATACCTCGATCCCGCACCAGTTCGGCCTAGAAGCCGTCAAAAAATATGTTGTGTCAAGAAAAGCGTTTCCCGAAGAGCAGATTGCAGTCATCATCAAATTGTTAAAGTTGATTCTTTATAACAATTTTTTCATCTATGATGGAAATTTTTATTTGCAGGCACGGGGCTGTGCTATGGGATCTAGCGCAGCTCCGTGCTATGCAAATATAGTGATGTATGTTGTTGAAGAGCAGTTATTTTACAGTAATTTCACCATGGTAGATAACACAATTTCGTTTAGTCTATATATCGATGATTTATTCATCGTATGGAGGAACTCCAAAACCATGTTTGAAAAAATCATACAGGATTACCATGCCATGGGAGGGCCTATTGAGTTTACATATGTCATGGACCAAAACTCCCTGAACTTTCTGGATGTCAAAGTGGGCATCCAGGAAAGTAAAATAACCACTACTGTATTCACCAAGCCCACTGATCGAAATCTTTTATTATAGGCATCAAGTTGCCATCCGAAGTCCCTCATTAGGGGCTTACCCTTCTCCCAAATGGTCCGCATTATGCGGATCAATAGTGATAGAGAAGTAGCCACCACACAGATTGATGCATTAAGTGATAAATTATTGACAAGGGGCTATCCACTGGCAGTGTTGAATGCAGCCAAAACCAAAGCTCTCAAGCTTGAGCGTAATTCTTTATTAACTACCTCCCCCAGTAAACAAAAAGATGAAACCATACTCCCCTGGGTGAACCGCTATAATACCGCATCTCCAGATGTTCAAAAAAATAGCAAAAAAACATTGGACCCTGATTGCTTCAGATACCTCCACAGGCCTAGCCAACACTCGACTCATGCCATGTTATTCGCGGGGGAAAAATTTACGTTCTTGCTTGGTTAAAACCGATATAGCCAACCTTAAAACAGAACATATATCTAGAACTTTTTTGCCTACAGCAAAATTAGGGTGCAGCAGATGTGGATGTGTAACCTGCCAATTTCTATTGGCAGGAGACTCATTCCAACACCCAGATACAGGATATACATATAAAATACGACATCGACTCAATTGCGAGTCCACCTTCACTGTATACCAGGTCATTTGTCCCTGTGGCCTGGTATACATAGGAAAAACTGAAAATAAATTCAAAATTCGTATGACTGCACACAGATCAGCCATACGAAATGCTATTGCATCTGGCCAAAGCGAGCAACCAGTTGCTCGCCATTTTGTGGAGGCACATCATCCACTAAATAGTCTGCGTTACCGCATGATTGATACCATACCACCCTCTATTAGAGGGGGCAACAGAGGGCTAAAATTAATCCAGTGTGAAAATCGCTGGATAGCCCGCCTTGATGTCATTCAACCCAGGGGGCTCAATAAATATATTTCATACAACTGTTTTCAGTAATGTATCTACGTTTTATATCATTGCATAATGATCCCCCAGAATGTTTATCAGTGTGTTCATCAATGTGTAATTTCCTTCTTGAGGCTTGTGATCTGTATTAGTATATACATGCATGGTGTCATTGTTTTTAAATTTGCTTTCTAGATCTCCCAGCAGATGGCGTCACTGTTGCTAAGCAACAGAGACGCGTCTACCGAGGAAGCGGACTCGCTGACGGCATGTCGTCATCGGCAGCGTGCTGCGTGCCTGAGAGGCGTTCCTGTTCTGACGCTGCCCCCTTCCCCCCGGTGAGAGCGGCGAGATTACAGGTATTTAAATGTTTGTTCTGTCCCGCACTTGTTTAGCTTGAAAACAGTTATAAAGACTGAAACGTTGCACAGCAGTTTGACTTCACAGCGTATTATTTCCGAGTGCCGCACCATTGTTCTTTATATATATATATATATATATATATATATATATATATATATATTTATTGCAATTTTAAACTAACTAACACTAACACAGTATTAAAATACTAACTTTCCCCAGTGGCTAAATTAGATTTTTCCACAGTAAAATGGCAAAATCTTTCCAAAGGAGATACAGGATTCATGTAAACAGGCAGCTTCCCTTGGCCTTTGCTCCTCATGTGCTAAAATTAAAAGCACAATTAGCAAATTTCTATGCTGCATTTTGATTGGATGTGGCTGTATTCAGGGGCGGATCCAGAAGAAAATAACAGGAGGGGCATCATGAAAAGGGATGAGAAGGTTTGAGGGGTTAGTGGTGCCAGGGTGCATGCTGTTTAAGAGAGTGAAGTGAGAGAAGCAGAGCAGAGAGAGAGAGAGAAGGACAGCAGATAGAGTGGTGAGCTGAGAGAGGAGAGCGGACAGAAAGACTGCAGAGAGAGAGAGGAGAGCAGAGAAAACAACAGTGGAGAGAAAAGGACAGCAGTGAGTGAGAGAGGATAGCAGAGAGAGAGAAGGACAGCGGAGAGAGAGGACAGTGGAGAGAGAGACAAGGACAGCAGAGAGAGAAGGCCAACAGAGAGAGAGAAGGACAGCAGAGAGAATGAGAGAGAGAGAGAGGACAGCAAGAGATTGGGCCAGATGCACTAAGCTTCAAAAGTGATAAAATGGAGAGTGATAAACAGTCAGCCAATCAAGTCCTACCTGCCATGTCACAGACTGTGTTTGAAAAATGTCAGGCAGGAGCTGATTGGTTGGTGGTTTTTCACTCTCCATTTTTTCACTTTTGAAGCTCAGTGCATCTGGCCCAGAGAGAGGAGGACAGCAGAGAGTGAGCGAGAGGGAGAGGACAGCAGAGAGAGAGAGAGGACAGCAGAGAGTAGAGAGAGAGAGAAGGCCAGCAGAAAAGAGACAGTGGAGAGAGGACAGCAGAGTGAGGGACAGTGGAGAGAGGGACAGTGGAGAGATGGACAGTGGAGAGAGCAGAGAGAGAGAGAGAGAGGACAGTGGTGAGAGAAAGAAATGGGAGAAAGGAATGCAAATATAGAGAGAGGGAGAGTGAAGAGCGAAAAGAGAGGAGATAGAGAGGGAGCGAAAGAGAAAAGTGGGGGAGAGGAAGAGAAGGATTCTTCTCCTTCCTCCTAGGTGATATATCTTCTCCTTCCTCCTAGGTGATCGTGTCCGGGTGCCAGAGTTTTCCAGGACCGTGGTTCATCATGGCCTGAAGGTGAGAGGGTGTGGTGCCAGGTAAGTGGTCAGTATACACCTGCACGGCAGCTTGCACCACACCGCCCCACCTCCACTTCTCTTACAGACACACACCTGTCTCAACCCTCTCCTCTTTCTACAGGAACCCAAATGGATTCTATATGGAGAAGAGGACAGGCCATCGGTGAACCCATAGGTAATGTATAAGTTAATGATTGTAGTGTGTAATAACGTTTTACTGTTTGGTATGTGCCTGTGTTTTATTTAACTATTTGTAGTGTTGTGGAACTACAAGTCCCAGTGGGCCCTTTAATACCTTGCTGGCTGGTTGGGCCCGGTGCTGGTTTACAGAATATGGGGGACCCCTAGTCATTTTGTCCCCCATATTTTGGAAACCAGGACCGGCCTTTGAGCCTGGTGCTGGTTTAAGAAATCGGGGGAACCCCATCATTTTTGTCCCCTCAGTTTCTAAAACCAGGACCGAGTCTTTGAGCCCGGGGCTGGTTCTAGCCATGGGGGGGACCGCACGCCGTTTTATTTTTTTAATAATTTATTTTCACACTGGATAGCATTGCATGGATCAGTGTGATCCGTGCAATGCTGCCATTCCATACGACAAGGTTGACAGGTCATTAGGTCGACACAAGCATTAGGTCGAGATGGTCTAGGTCGACAGTCAAAAGGTCACATGGGGTTTTTCACTGTTTTTTTGAGCAAACATGTGCCGACAGGCAGTATTTTATGCCCTGCCATCCACTAGGGCATGGTGGGAGAATAAAATAGTGTGCCCGAAGCATGGCGAGCACAGCGAGCCATGCAAGGGGACGTGGTGCACCTAATACTGTGTCAATTTGGGTAAAAAACTGTGAAAATCCCCATTTCGACCTTTTGACTGTCCACCTAGACCATATCGACCTAATGCTTATGTCCACCTAATGACCTGTCGACCTTGTCCCATGTCGACCTAGACCACTGTCAACCTTGGAGTATGTCAACCCAGTGGTGTCGACTTAATGACTGTCAACCATCTTGCAAGCTCCAGTACAATAAGATGCTAGGTAGTGCCCTTTACTAATGTCAGCTCCTGGAGCACCTGCTGCAGGTGCATCACCCTCATGATGCCCCTGTGTCTAAATGCATATGTTCTGTGCAGAATTTTTCTTAAGTGCAGATGCTTTTTCTGGATTAAACAAGTTGATCTAATTGTAAGCAAATTTAAATATTTAATAAAAATTGATCTATTTTTGCCACTTATAACTAGTTCAGCATGCATTGCTAATCAGGGAATTCACATTCCGTTCAATTTTCAAATGACTGCACGTGCGTAGCATTTGCATTGAGCATGTGTGGTGGAAATGAGCAAATAAATATCTGGGTGCATAAAAGTTGATGAATATCTGAAGTTTGATTGACGGTAAGACAGCGTTTAGGGGGACAAACATGGGTTTTCTGAGTGTGTTTGTGAAACGCAGGCGTGCCTAAGCCAAGCATTTTTCGGGTAGTCTCTTACATCAATGCTGTCCGCTTCCAGCCTGATTCTTGAGCAGATTAGTGGAAGTCTTAGGCAGGTATTCAATGCCCTAATTCGTCCTGTGCAGCGAATCCTGTTTTGGATTCGCTGCACAATCGCCAGGTTCCGGAGGGCTGGTGCATTCGCTGCCAGCTATCCCTCACCCCCTATTCAACGCCTCAGGGGCTCGCTGCCCCTGGTGGTGAATTTAACCCCCCTGGCGAATGCCGCAGGGAGCTGGGGGACGGTGGCAGGCAGGGAGATGGAAGCCTCCCTGCCTGCGCCGGACACTGTGGGGGTGAAGGAGGGCTGTCAGGGACAAAGGGAGAGCCCCCCGAGAGCTGGCAGGGGACTGGGATAGTAGCCGCTGCACTCACCCGATCCTGCATATGTAATGATCGGGACAAGAGTGCAGTGAATATATGAATATTAATGAGCGGCTCCCGCCTCCCGGCCCCCTGCTGGCGAATGTGTAAAAAAAAAAAATTAAAAAAGAAAAGAAAATTAAATATATATTCATGTGTTTCAAGCACATGAATAAAAATAGCATGCCCCTTCACAAAAAAAAATCTGATTTTTTTGACACCCTAAAAAAAAAAAAAAAACCTTTATTTTAAAAGATCACATTCCAGTTCACCTAAAAAAGATGACAAATGCAAAACAGTGAAACATGGCGAAATTCACCGGAGAAAGCAGTTCTCCATTTGAGCATTGAATACACTCTCGGCGAATTTGACAAAAAACCCCATTGAAAACCACCGGCGAATTGCGGCGAATCGACAGATATTCGCTGTTCATTTTCAGTGAATTGAATAGGGCAAATTGTTTTTTATGAGAGAAAATTTACCCCGGTGAATTGCCAGATTCGCTGTAAAATACAGTGAATCTGAGGCATTGAATACTGGCCTTAGACTGGAGCAGGTGGAAAAAACTGTCCGATGGTTCGGATTTTGCAAATGGGTCTACGAATACATTGCCATTTGTGATGCATTTGCCATTTTGCAAGAAACTTTTTTTTTCTCTCTCTGAGTAGGGGCTTTTTGATCGCAGTCCACTTCGTTTTCTCTCATTAGCAATTTATGCTGAATTACTGTAGGCCCTACTTACCATATTCATATGCATGAAGGGGCAACTATGTATAGTTGTGGGAAAGGGCTTCGGTGCTTTGAGAACCTATCATCTTTCCTGCTAGCCACAATAACAAATTACTTTTACATTTTATGTCATTTATTTTATTGGATGTCTGCAAATAGACAGTGGCCAAGGACAGCATGTTCTCTTGTCTTCTGCTGATGTAGACAAGATTGCCAAACATACTAAACAAAAATAGTAAACAAAAGAGATAATACCTGTGTGAGCAGCGTAACATCGACGTTGTTTTCATCACCGGTGGCATTGAAACCAAAATGTTTTGAAAGATCCTTCAAATACTAAAATAGATCTGACACCTGGCCTATTCAAAACACCTACAAAGAAATTGTGCTAGGTTCAATTAATGTGACGTGATTGGATGACAAATTATGTGATTATGTAACCTGCTCAAACAGCCACTGCTCTGCTCTGGAAGTCACAGATAACATCAGACTAATTAATGAAGTGTGGGGGATGTGTATGCAAAGACACACTATTTTCTGTCTCAACATCATCCTGAATATTTAGCTCAATAGTGTTTAAAAATAAGCGCTGTGCCCTAGAATTTGGTTTTACAAATGTAGTTTTTACCATGTAGTATTGTAGCTAGGCTAATGTGGCTGCACTTCTATGTGATTGTGTATGTTTGGTAGGACTCAATGCAACACTTGCTAACATCAAACTGTAAAACAGGGCTTATCTGTTGCTCCGGTCCCTCCCACACTCATCCATCAAACTTCTAGCTCCTTTGCTTTATCCTGAATTTCAAAGGTTTCCCCCTTTGTTTTCACATTAAGGTTTAAGCAAGCAGTTGCTTTCAGGGAGTTCCACTAATTCCATGCAGGGATTTAGAAAACTAATCCTACTATTTTTTACTTACTCTAAGAACACTCTACATTCCCATGTTTTACAAAATGACATTGTGTCTCCAACTCATACAAAGACGATGTGGCTTCTATAGATTGCACTGTGTAGTTTTAGAGAGAAAGAAAATAGGCACTTGGTGAGTTCAATTTAAGACTGTAATAATGGTCTGTACGTACTTGTGTTATTAACCTAACAGTCATTTGTGCCCTAAGCAATGATACATCTATTCCTTCAAATGAGTAAAAAAACTACAACATGAGTGCCTCCTGAAGGGTTATTCTAGGTCAGGCCCAGGCAGATGCATCTGTGGGGGAAACCCTACAGATGTCTATTAAACAGGAATGTTGCACCTTACCTGTGACTGTCTCAATCCCAATATTGTTTTAGACATGCATGCACGCCTTGCAAAAAAGGTTGGATTTATCAACACTGTATAGCTGCTAACGATAGGAAGAAAGCTTCTGAAGCCTAATGTTAGTGTTTCTTAAGGGTTTATGGTGACTGCAAAAACAACTGCTTAGGAAGCTAGATTCCGCACAGAAATTCTGCCATGCTGTTCTTTGAATGCAGTTACATGAGTTAAAATGCTCTGACAATGTTTTCTTTGTCTTGACTCCAGTTTAAGCTGTTGAATTAAGGTAGAAAAATGAGAGGTCGCTTTGGATGAAAAGCCTTGTGCAAACTGTTGTCCGTAGTTTAAATATGATCAGTGACTGCAGTTTGCTCTTCATGAAAAACACCAAGGACATGAAAGCCAATAACACCTAACTGCTAAATGGCTGCTTTCCACTTTGTGGTACATCCTCAATCACGTCACACTTACTTGAGTATTAATGTCACCTTTTGTCTCACTGCAGAATAACAAATCCAATCCTGAGAATTTTGATTTGTCCTGTGTGGCAATTACAAACATTACTAGTTTACAGATTTGCAATCTTCATTTGTAATACTCCTTTAACTCTTTGGTGAGGGACTAGAGTCATTTTAGCTGCATGTAGCCTATTTTCTAACAAATCATTGAATTGTATAGTTTTTATTTTATTACACAGGATACTGTATGTACAGTTAGAAGTCTATGTACTGTATGACAATTATTGGCAAGTTACACTGTACTGCAGGTTTCAGTGGCAAAGGCTGGATTTATAGAGGGGGTTTCCAAATGCAGACCACAATCTCTCACTCTGCAGAACATTGGAGCAAGTGCAGAAGTCTGGAGTAGCATTAGTAGAACCTAGTAGGGATCCTGGGCACTAATGTAAACATTGGTCCACACACGGCAAAGTTTGCAGAAGAAGCTGCTACCACTTGGCATCTGCAGCAGCTCCACTCTGTCCATTAAACTTAATTAGATAACCCAGAAGCCCTTTTAATCATTTTATATACCATTGCCATTGGTGTCATAATTTGAACCAGAACCCTCCTCTGCCTATGGGTTTTGTGCTTTTGATGTTTGCAATTTTTTCCAATGTTTTTTATTGGGCCATCAAATTTGCCCGATAAAAACTTCAAAATCTGTCTGTTTTCCTCTGTCACAGCTGGAAAACTGGGCTGTTTTCGGGGGAATTTGCTGCACCTGCCTAAGGCATGGTCGGCTTTTCGTGGCTAATTAGATAGCCCTGGGTGAGCCTACTAACTGCAATTAGCTATCACTGGTAAGAGTACAGGGTTGCCTACCTGACCCTCTCCTTCAGGGAGAAAATCCTCTGTTCCTGGACTTCCCTGGCAATGTATGATTGCCATCACCTGTGGGGGGCTAGTTAATTGATAAGAAAGGTGATGGCAATCATACATTACCAGGGAAGTCCGGGAACAGAGCATTTTCTCCCTGAAGGAGAGGGTCAGGTAGGCAACCCTGTAATAGTGTATATTGAAACACTGAAGAAGACTGGTTATCATCACTCTGTAAAGTTCTATCTTGGTGCCAGATGTACTAAACTTCAAAAAGTGATATAGTAGGGAGTGATAAACCACCAGCCAATCTGTAGAGCAATTATGTAACGGCTGTCATGCCTAACAGCCCTTGGAGCCAAAAATGTGCAGCAGCCACTGTATCTCACGATTTGCACCAGCATTCTCAGCATGCTCTACTCAAACATACATGTTCTTGGTAACACAGCAATATTGTATTGAGTTTGTCATAGTTTTATGTACAGCACATCAATGCTTTACAGCACCCTTAGGCAACATGGAACCATAAACCTTGTCTGGACAGACATTCTAGACTTGTAATTTCATGGACATTGAAAATGCTGGACTTTTTGTTTCTAGAAATGTGGTATAAGTACAGTCTAACAACTTTTCCTTTGCAACATAATAATCAATTTTTTTGTAGTTTCCATTAAATTCCTATGCTTATTACATGTTTAAAATGCACCATTTAAAATACAAATTAAACTGAACTTAGGGTTTCTGAGTTGAATCGAGTCCCAGTTGTAATCACTTTGGGGTTCTGAGAGGAAACGAGTCTTGGTTCGGATTTTTTGTTTGTAGGGAACTTGGATTTAAAAATCCAAACGCAGGTTTTGGATTGCATACAGGTCCGAATGACATGAGGTTTTTTTTAAATGTTTTTACTGATTTTAAAAGAACAAAATAATTGAACAAAAAACAGAAATCAAAACACTTAAATTCTGGTTTTGTCAAAACAAGAAAATGAATGCTAATAACGCATTGTTTGCACAGGTTTGAATTTGTCCCTATCCCCGATGGTGGGGTTGTGCTTATGCGCAAAACCCCAGAACAAATGCTTTTGGCGATTTTTTTCATTCGCCAGGGTGTTCGCAAAATGATTGGCAGCCATGGGGCAGTCGCTGGGGTCTTTCCAGCATTTCACAGACGTGCCCAAAAAAATGATGGGCGTGCCTATAGAAACAAAACACGAGGTCCACGCACATCTCTAATTTGCCCCCCAAAAAAGCTAATTAATAATTAGACCCTTATGACACAAACATGTAATTACTGTATATGTTTGTGTTATAGGTGTTGAATTATTAATTAGCGGTTTTTCTGGCAGTTTTAAAATGCAGAATGAATGAACGGCAAAACCTGACATGTTGGGATGCAAAATTTACATCTTCTAGCTCAATGCATCAAGTTTTGTCTTTAGAGAAATGCTTAGAGTCATCAATTTTGCTAAATCCCTACTTGATAAATATGTCTTTGTCTGAAGAACAAACACATGAGAACATGCTTCATAACGTCTAAGCAAAATAAATTATCCTACCGTACATCTTATCTGTTTTTGATATTTCTTTCCAAACCACCATAAAAATCTTCAGGTTTAGACTTGTGCCCCGGAAGAAACAGAACGCTCATCAGTACTAAGAATATTTGGGCAGATGTGCTATCTTGTGAATTGCTAAGTATGTCAACAGCCAAGAGAAATAGTTATTTTAGAAATGAATATGTTATGTAAATTGGTAGTAAAAAAAAATAACTCTTCATCACTTCTAATTTATGTCACAAAATCTGATTTTTGCTGATTATTTAATTTTGTGACAAGCATATTGAAATAGTTACATGTTACTTGAGATGCAACAGATCTTACCTTGTATTGCGTATCTAGGGAGGAGTGCTCTCCTATCAGGTCAAAGTTCATGCTCATAGATTCCTTAAGGAATTGAAACACCATGTGGTACAACAACATCATGTCATTTGCTAGCAGTGTTTTAGTAACTGGTACGAAAATGCTTACAGTCAAAATCAACTACTTAAATATATCAACAGCTGCGCATTCACCCAGTATATTCTATAAAAAATGTAGCATACACTATGGTTTTGTCAGTACCTGTAAGAAAAGATCTCATTCTGTTTTAGCTATGCACATAATGGGAAAGGGGGGGGGGTGTTCATTGTAAGTCAGACCCAATGTGGAATTAAGGAAGTATTGTGAGAGGATGTAGCCTGTATGCAGTCTCCATCCAGGAACCCTCCACACTAGCTAGTCAAGGAGCAAATTCTGGTTGTGTCTGCGTTTTATGCACTCTGGTAAAATGGTGTGTCAGCCATTTTCCTGGTGATTTGTGCATCCCTATCACCTTGGGACTCCAGAAAGGTAAATGTTAAAGAACATAGGTGCAGGAAGTGTGGTGTGGCCAGTGTAGATGTATATCCTGCACCCATTATAGTTTTCACTGTGTGGAATACAGATTAACTATTTTATGCTACTGTCAGATTCCATTAAACTCATGCAATGGTCCATGCATCTTAAAAAAGAAAGCTAATTTTCTCACAGATTTTACACCAGCCGCCGCAACCATGATTATTAGTATGGGAAAACCAGCCGCCGCAACCATGATTATTAGTATGGGAACTTTCACTAATCCCATGCCAGGTGCAAATGATTTGTCAGAAACAGGTTTTCCTTCCCTATATGCAGGAATCAGAAACACACAAGCTTTAGATACAGAAGTAGCCACACTCATCCTGGCTGTAAAGCGGCTGCTAGTTGCAATTTGGCGCAGAAAGTAACACCTACGACTTGGCGCACCATCCTGCACAGGGCTGCCAGCTAATGTATTTTCATTGAGTTGCATGTGTGACTTTGATGCACTCGTGCAGCAGTGAGTGCACATGTTTTGCCACACGTCACACCTGTGACATGGCGGACGTTGGATGTGGCTAGCTATAGCTGTATGTGCCCATGACACAAGTCCAGGTAGTTCTGTGCATTCACATTGTCATCACCATGATACACCCAATTTCATGGAAAGACAGATCTGGCCTATTTTTTGTCTAACTATAAAATGGACATATACAAAAATACATAAATTCTTATTTGCACATGTGCTTTATGCAACATTTTTTTATAGTTACACCACTGTCCCAATGCATTCAATTATCATCAGTCCTACATAATAATGTACAGTTACATATAGAATTAAGAAAACACAAAACATAAAATATAGATTGTAAGCTCCTTTGGGGTAGGGACTGATGTGAATGTTGAAATATTATCTGTAAAGCGCTGTGGAATATGTATGCGCTATATAAGAAACTGTTAATAAATAAATAAGGTCCTTTAACTATGTAAATAATGCCGGCCATTTCCTGTAAGATAAAACACCACAGACAGACATTGCCTTACATTGTCACATAATTGGTTAACCTGTCCTATAGTGAGTATAACCACTGTCTCTTCTAAACACCATATATCATCTCTGGCATGCTGAAAGATTTCTTATGCTTGACATAGCCATCACTGCTGCTTGGTCGTGGCCATACACTGCAATTATCAGCACAGTCAGCAGATAGTTGCAAAGTGTATGGCCACATAAACTGACAATGCTAAATTCTGTCTGTTTAACAGGTGTAACTAGGGGTTTTGGTGCCCAGGCAAGATGAAAACTATTGCTCCCCAAAAAAACATTTTAGAGAGAGAGAGGGAGAGAGAAGGGGGATTTATTACATAGCATCTTCACATGAGGCCTTACACGGCATCTTCTTCATTCTTCACCTGGTAACCGCAACATTTAAGCTCTTTTGCATGGCCACCACCCATCCAGGACTTCTACAGCATCTTCTGTCTTCAGGAGCTCTTTATCTTTCTTCCTTAACTGTTAGACTGCCTCCCTGGCCTCACGCTGGCTAATATTTGCCGGTACAAGGTGGTGGGGTGAGGACATGATTCTGATGATTCCAAGATAGTCACATAGAGCCAATTGTGGCTCACCCTGACATTACCCCGCCCTCATGTCCTGGCCGATATTAACCAGAATGAGACCGGGGAGGCAGTTTGATGGTGAATGAGGAGCATGAGTAACCCCTGAAGATAGAAGACTCCATAGAAGTCCTGGATAGGCAGCAGTCATGCAAAAGAGCTTAAATACTGATAACAGGTGAAGAATGAAGAAGATCGTTGGCTGACTCCTGATTAAAGACTGAAAGATCAGCTGATCTGTATAGTTATGGCTGGAGTTCCCACTAATATTGGCTATGGGTGCAGAGTTGTACATTCTGGGGAGCATTGGGTGCAGTGATGATAATGGCAGCCTCACAGGACTGCAAACAGGAGAGCCTGCATAACAACTGCAACAAGCAAGCAGTTCATTACCAGCTTACTATGATCTCTACTGCAGTATGGACTCTGCACAGGTGTACAATCATCCTGGGGAAATTTCGGCAGCAGTAACACAGACTTTAGGGATGTACACATAGCAGGCAGGCAAAGCAATTTGGACTAAGCCCATGGGCAATTTGACTAGGCCTATTTGGCCATAGGACAAATACACTGTGTGTGCTGCTTAGTAACAATTGCATTGACTGCACAATCTATTTTGACAGGCAATAGCGATGTAACAGGGGTCGGCATCGCTACCACCCACAGATTACACACTGTGAAATTCTGGCTAATCTTCCTAGGCAATTTTGACTATCTAGTCAAAATTGCCTAGCACGTCATGCCTTGTGTACATGGCTTAACTATGAAGTCAGCATGGACGGCATAATGAAACCAGTCACAGAACCTTGCATTCTGGTGGAATTGATACAATAAAGAATACAGTATCTATCCTTATGTATCAATGCCTATTTCCCTATAGATTGTAAGCTTGTGAGCAGGGCCCTTCTACATTTTAACTGTTTGTAAATACCCTGTTTGTTGTATCACTGTCTTCTTTGTGAAGCGCACAGGAATATGCTGCGCTATATAAGAAACTGTTAATAAATAAATAAATAAATAAATAATGGTTAGCATTACTGCCTCACCGAACTGAGGTTATGGGTTTCATTCCAACCATGACTCTTAAGGCCCCCATACACTACGCCGACTTGTCCTAAGGACAAGTCGGCCTAATGTCGGCCCCGACTTCCCCTGAGCTCCCCCGGCAGCTCCTGATATGATTTGGCACTTGATGTGCCATTTTTTACATGTGATAAATCGGATCGATTTATCACATGTAAATCTGGGGGAGCTGTGGGAGAGCAGGGTCTGGGGGAGCTTGCAGGCGGGGGGGGGGGGGGGGGCGTCAGGGTCCTTCTGGGGGAGCGGGGACCAGAGACCGGAGAGCAGGGTCCGGTCCATGTGTGTTGAGAGAGGGTAGTCACCTAGCGGCAGGAGAGGTGGCGGGGACCAGTCCAGCTGCAGGAGGGGAGCACGTCCAGCTGAGACTAGTTAGCGGCAGCTGCAGGTGGGGAGCACGGAGCGCACGGCGCATAACAGAGTCCGGGTAGCGGCGAGCGGGAGAATAGGAAACATCCTATTCAAAAGACTGGGCGGGCAGGGCGGACGCTGATTGGCTGAGCTCTCGGCCAATCAGCGTCCGCCCAGTCTTTTGAATAGGATGTTTCCTATTCTCCCGCTCGCCGCTACCCGGACTCTGTTATTATGTGCCGTGCGCTCCGTGCTCCCCGCCTGCAGCTGCCGCTACCTAGTCTCCAGTCCACACACTAGCTCACTACCCCTCCTGCAGCTGGACCGGACCCCGCTCCCCTGGTTGGTTAATTGGCTCCCAACAAATTAACCCTAGAATGTCTGTGTGTGCGTGTACATGTGGAAGGGAATATAGATTGTAAGCTACTCTGGGGCAGGGACGGATGTGATTGTTCAAATATTCTCTGTACAGCACTGTGGAATATGTGTGAGCTATATTAATAACTGGTAAATTATAAATAATACATAAGTCTCTGTATGGAACTTAAACAAGGCTGAAAGAAAATGTGAAAACATGCATGCATGAAACAGGCCAGGTTCATGACACACAATATTTAATACCCCCCTCCCCCCACCCCCAGACACACACTTTCTTCCAAGAGAGATGGGGAAAACATACCATAAAAAAATATGTGTATTAAATGAACAGAATTGTTAGGACTGTTACAATAGTTTGCCCTACAGTTGGATTCCTTGCCAGAGGATTTGCAATGGCCTCCTGACTTTGAACTGCAGGTTTGCAGCCAGGTATTAGGTATAGTAATTGACATAATCAATTACCAGCATGAAATACACCAGATACCTGATTATATAGCTTGTCTGATTGCAGCCACCATTTGCTGGGTGGTTAATGTTGCATGCTCATGATTTCGGGATCCTTCAGTAAAGTTATCTGTCTTTCTGCTAAAGCTATGGAGTATGAATCATCTATAATCATCTATATTTGTATCGACAAAGTTTGAAACCTATCTCTAATGTATTATCAATAAATAAATACAATAAGGGAAATTTACTAAAGGAAAGTTGTAAAAAAAATAGGTGTATTTGTATCCAGAAATACACTTATTTTTGACATTTACTATCCCGAAAATACGTCAATTCGTATTCGTATTGATGTGCTATCAATACGAATATGAATTGCCGTATTTTCGGGATAGTAAATGTCAAAGATAAGTGTATTTCTGGATACAAATACACCTATTTTTTACAAATTTCCTTTAGTAAATTTCCCCCATTGAATATCTTAGTGTTTCAAGACAGTACCTCCAGGTCCCAGGATACCTCACCAGACTCTCCACCAATGCATTTAATGAGCTCTATTGAACATTAAGATGTATTCACCTGCTCAGGAAGAAGTGTCTTTGTTGCCTCTTATCATCCTCACATTTGGAGGATTTTCAGTATTGTTTATGAAAAAATTGTGTTACTCTGGGGGTTATTCTAGTCCATTCTTTCTGACAAAATCCTTCTTAGATGGACAAAACCATGTGCATTGCGGGTGGGGCAGATGTAACTTGTGCAGAGAGAATTAGATTTGGGTGGGGTTTTTCTTCAAAGTGAGATCTATATTGAAGTGTAAAATCATGCAGTCAGTATTTTCCCTGCACAGAAACAAAATAACTCACCCAAATCTAATTCTCTCTGCACATGTTACATCTGCCCTCCTGCAGTGCACATGGTTTTGTCCATCTAAGAAGGATTTTGTCAGAAAGAATGAACTAGAATAAACCCCTCTATGAGGAATACTTTTATCTGTGGTTCAATTTGATAAATATATACTCAGCTATCATAAGGCCCATACACACTGGGCAACTTTGAGCTGAAAGCCGCTCAAAACAACAAGTTTGAGCGGCTTTCAGCTGAAAGCTGCCCAGTGTGTATGCCTCTGCGATGAGCGGTGAGCACTGCTGCGCGCTCCTGCATTATCGCCGGGAAAGCCGTTCATCTTGTGCAGAGAGAATTAGATTTGGGTGGGGTTTTTCTTCAAAGTGAGATCTAGCGGTTATACCAGCAGATGAGCGGCTTTTAGGATGGCTTTTCATAGCTCTGCGCTATGCAAAGCTGTCCTCCCCCCGCTGTCGGCGCCGGGCAGGGGGAAAGCCGCTCAGTGTGTATGCACTGAGCAGCTTCCCCACCAGCAATGATAGCGATCATCGCTGTCCATAGCTATGCAATAAATCCCTTTACTAGTAGTTCCAGTAATACTCTGGATAAAGGGTTTTATATATTCTACACATTGTAAATATGTTGAATTTCTTTCAGATATTTCTGAAAGAATCCAAGTAACTTCCATTGAAGATTAACCAGACAGTCCTATATCTCAATTAGTAAAGTGCTTTACCACACACGTTTGATTATTATTTGCAAAATTTCAGGATCCCTGAGGAAGATGTCTGAAGCAGTGGATAGAGTAGAGACATGTGCAATGGCATCCAATCAGCTTTGAAGCAACATTTATCATTCTACATTCATATTTACATTCTATAAAATTATATATAGCAACTGATTGGTTGCCATGGCATACTTCTCCACTGGCTCACTTCACTCTTTTTACTGCTTCAAACATCTAACTCTTGATTCCTGTGTTCTTCTGTGTTCTAGACTTTACTTGCTTAATACTCAGATCAGCTTCTGCCTGCAAAGGGCAAGTGAACTCTACTACTCATCAGGTTACCCTATTTTGATTATCCATTAATCGTGGTAACATACATAGTAACGTAGTAGCAGAGTAGGTAAGGTTGAATAACGTTTGTCCATCAAGTTCAACCTGTTTTTAACTAAACTCATTGGAGTAAGTTCTAGATGCATTACTTTGCCCACTGTTCCCTTCACATCATTTTTCATGTACAAACATTCCTAGTTTGGCTAATCTGTCTATGTAAAACATGGTCTTCATTCCTTTATTTAGCTTAGTTGCCCTTCCCTGAACCTTTTCTAAGTTTACAATGGCTTTTATGTAGTGAAGGGCCCAGAATTGTACTCCAAATTCTTGAAGAAGCCGTCATGTAATGTCATCTGCCATCCCCAAGCAGGCATGGATACACCTGCATTTGCAGGGATATGCCCAGTGTTTCTATGGGTGCATCCATAAAATGCTGGGTGGTCCCCTTCATCCGCCCCCTGCCCACCCCCTGCCCGCCCATCTCACTGAAGGCTTTCACTCCAGGGGTTTGCACATGTGCATATTTGCGCATGCCCAAACCCCAAACATCAGGGTAGCAAATTTGAACCTGAGCGATAAGGTCTGAATCACCCCCATTCTGCTTTTGAAATCAATAAAAACTCTTTTTGCCCTGAGTCAAAATCAGTTGATTGTATTTTACAATGAAAGCCTCCATCCTATTGCCTTTATAAGATCTCACTAGATTCCCCAATCTATTTTATGTTGTGCATTGTAGGAAGCAAAAGCTGTTCAGGCAGGATGATCCATTACTATCTCATTTGCGTGCTCCAACCAGACAGCAAATTAAAGGATTAAGTTATTTACACTATGTGGATACATTTGGGTTAATTGATATAGATGGTGTTAAGATGTCATTTGGTTCCAGCACAATTGATGTGTAAATTTTCAGCCCTTAATGACAGGCACCACTTAAGTCAAATGTTAGAAGGTACATACAAAGAGAAACTTATTATCCCTCTTGTTTCCTTTCTTCTTTTTTTATTCACCAACTGTTACAGCCTCTGAATGAACATTCATTTATTCCCAGCTGAAATCACGGCGATCATAATATAGTTTAGTGTTGCAAGAAATGTCTGCCATTTATTTTATATTTATTAATCTTCACAAATGATAGCACATACTCTATACATGGGATCAGTAATGTAAATCCTTAATAAATGGAGCTAAAAAAAATATAGGATTTTACATAAAACAAAGTTCTTGAGTCATAACACTATGAAAACATTTTTTTTTAAAGTTCTGTCAATATAAAGACTCAATAAAAGTCATTTACAAATACCAAATAATAGAAAGTAAGTCCATTGCACAAATATTACTTTTCATTCATATTTACTTTTCATTAGTGATGTCTATTTTTACATCATTATGCCTATTCTGAAGGGATGAGCATGTCTTTTTGCATCAGTGGCGTAACTACTGTAAGGCAGCCCCAGCTGCCGCTTAAGGGAGCAAGTGGCAGCAGGGTCTGTGTGGGCGCCGGCACCCGCTCGACGCACTGACATGCTGCTGCCTGCCGCTGCCCACTTGCCGAGCACCGGAGGCGAGTCAGTCGCAGCGTGGGTGCGGCCATGGCAGAGATGACAAATTCCCCCACTTATTCAATTGACTGTACACAGAGCCGGCTATTGGCTACTTTGTACAGGATGGGCGTTCTAGGGTAGCCTGGGATGCATTGGAGCCAAGGGAAGCAGCAGTGTCTGCTGGTCTCTCTTCCTCTAATCTGCTTCAGCTTCTCCGTTATGCCTGGGGGGGCACAAACATTTTGGCAGGGGGGAGCAAAATTTATAGTTACGCCACTGAACGGATTAGTCCGTATTTTGGAATTGTTTTATATTTGAATGAAGTATCTTTAGAGATCTTTCATTTATGTTGTATAAGCACATCAAACACATGAAATGCACATACATATATTTTATTTGTGCATGAAACAAGGTTTTAAAACATGAAAAAAGTTTGTGAACAATCTCAGTCAATGAATCTGAATGCCAAGCAATCATGTCCTTGCACATATTTAGTGCCAGTTACATGTTTTTTTCCCCAGTAGTGCCAGTTATATTTTGGAGAGTATGGTTTTTGTAATAATTTGAATAACGGATATTTGGATAAGGGATACTCAACCTGTAGTACATGATCTACCTTTCCTTTTTCCTGTATTCCTAATCCTCTTCCCAAAAGAAGCAATGAAACTGTTTAAAACATAAATACATGCTTCTGTTCTCAAAATAAAATGTTCTGTGGCCTATTCTGAAAGAAGGCCTATCCAGACAGCACTCCAAATAAAATATTGTTGGTGCCAGAATAACAGCCGTTTTGCATTTGTGCTTAATTTGTTTGTTAAATAAGTTGACATGTGCACTAAATCTACTATAACCAATTTGCTTTGTTCTAAATGTTACCTGAATATCCCACTGTTCAAAACTGGTCAGCCTTTCACATCACATAGTAACTCGGAAATTTGACTGGTTGCCTTGTACGTTGGGAAATTACCAGCATTATTGGTTTTGACAAGTCCAAAAAAAACAAAACTTCAGAAGACTTGGCTGAGGTAGTCAGCTCTTTAAATATGTTTTATTCTGAACCCTTTTACAAAAAAAAAATGTGAATAGTTTAAATGTGTGTCAAATTTGTACAGTATTTAGCTCAATTAATATAACAGATGAATTAAGTATATTAAGAAGTTCTGATATAATAAGCCTCTCAGGCCTAGACTGGTATTTTGGCAATTCGGAAATTGGCAAGAGTCTTAGCGCAGCGAGTCTTAGAAGTTGGAGGTCTCCATTGTACTGACGTGCTATGCACTTGTGTGGTCCAGCTGCTAGCTTTGCATAACATTGAGTTTCTTAAGTGACAGATCCCTACTGAAATGCTTTGGGGGCAAGAATCAAGAGGAGTAGATAACTGTTTTACATCACCATTCAAATGATAGTGATTCAAACACAATAGCTGTGGTCTATATTTGTGCTTTTCATGCTACCCTTCATGTTCTCTTTCATGTAACTCATCTTGTTTGGTCCTCCTTCATCCGCAATGACACACATCGACAAAAATCAGCACCTTTTTTGGTACTTGTTTCCTAGCACAGCGCCCGTCGGGTCCCATCGCATACCTTAACTTAAGGTATGCGATGGGACCCGATCAGACCTGACCGACACGATTTTAGGGATTTAAAGACTTTTCCTGTATAATTAAAAAACCGGTCGCATTGCATGCCATTATAATGGCATGCGATGCGACGCGACCGACCCGATTTTTACATTGGACCCAATGTAAAAATGGTCCCTGAGACCCGATTTTACATTGGACCCAATGTTAAATGCCCCCCAGACCCGATTTTTAATTGTATACCCACCTTGATGGTAAATTATTATGCCAAATGCCCCCCCATTGTTAACACAACGCCACGGTCAACGTCAACCCGAAGCGTGGCGAGCGCAGCGAGATCTTTTTGATCAGACTGTGGAGCAATAAGCGATGAGTACATTGTGCAGTTCCACCAAGATATTTCATCCAAGGACAAATAGAAAATCCCTTTAATGAATACAAGAGAGAAGCCACAACGTGCAAAGTGCACACTAATTAAGGACTAAAATGTATGGTAGAGTGCGCAGTGGAAGTGCTAATACTCACCTCCATAGGTGCACCAGTTCCCTCACCTGGACGGCATTTGGCTGTTGGTGTCCGTGGTTATGGACTTGTTTCATGGGGAGGTATTCTCTGCCGGCTTGTGGAGGTGGGCACCGCCATCTTGGACTGTGTCACCTGTCTACGGCCAATAGGCACATTAATTTAATCAGCTGATTACTTGACCAATGACACTTGATCCTGGGGTTTATAAGCTGCTCACAGGATTTCCTCTGTGCTGGAACATTTTCTTCTACAACGTATGCATATTTGAGTTTTGCAGAACTTCTCGTTTTGTACTTCTTCAGGATAAGTTCCACGGAATCTCATGCAGCCTCAGTTATTGCCAAAGTCCTGGGGCAAAGTCTTTTCATTACTTCCAATGTCCCCAGAGTAAGCCTGAGTTATTGCCAGAGTCCTGGTGCAAGTCTATAGTTATTACCAGAGTTCCCGGATCAAGTCCTTCAGTTTCCTGGTTTCAGTCTTCCGTACCTAGTTTCTTATCCGTATTCTCAGTCCACCCTTATCCACTCTTGCAACACCATCTTCAGAAGACCGCTAGCAAGTTCGACCCTGTGCCCAGGGCCTGTGCTAGGGTTTTCGACACCCTCTGCAAACTATAATTTTGCACCCTCCCATACTTTACAAAGGGACAGCACACAACAAAAGAAATATGTGTTTTCTCACAAGGAAAGGGGCATTGCCACACAATAGCACTCCCATTCCTATTTTACACCAAATTAACAATAAGGGGCAGCTCTTATCACTTAGTTCCCTGCTAGTGGGAACATAAAAACATAAAAAAATCATAACAAAAGCAAAATCAGCATCCCAAAGACCATAAAACCACATTCATACAGCACTATAAATCTTATATATATCTTATATAAAGAGAATAATCCATATGAACTGTTGTCATATCCCATTGGTTTTTATTATCTTTAAAGAAAGCATACTATTTCACATGGAATGTTGCTATTGGCAACAATAAGGTACTATCTATTATCTTCTGGAAGGTGCTAAATAAAAAAGAAGTTACTTCCATAGCAACATCACATGTGTAAATTTCCACCATAGTGTCATATTAGGTGAAGATGTTCATAAAAAGTACAACAGTATGGTATACCGTCACTTCAAGCACCAAATCATATTTTTTTTTCATTCCTTTACTCCTGATTACTGTTGCCAGCAGCGATATGGTGGGCCTTCGGAACCCTTTCCATCCATCCACTGTGGCCTGTACTCTCTCCTACCCTCTCTTCCACCAGATTCGGTGTCTGTGTCCCCCTTTCCTAAATGACGCCAACCACAGATGCCTCATCCTCACTAACTCTACCTCCACACCACTGCCTCTGATCACAGCTGCCTCCTCCTTTGCACCACTGCTGCTCATAAGGTAATCTTGCCCTACTATCTTTCTTTGTCCCTACTGTATGTCCTTGCTGTCACTCTCTCTGTCTCTATGGGGGTTATTCTAGTTCATTATTTCTGACAAAATCCTTCTTAGATGGACAAAACCATGTGCACTGCGGGTGGGGCAGATGTAACTTGTGCAGAGAGAATTAGATTTGGGTGGGGTTTTTCTTCAAAGTGAGATCTATATTGCAGTGTAAAATCATGCAGTCAGTATTTTCCCTGCACAGAAACAAAAAAACTCACCCAAATCTAATTCTCTCTGCACATGTTACATCTGCCCCCCTGCAGTGCACATGGTTTTGTCCATCTAAGAAGGATTTTGTCAGAAAGAATGAACTAGAATAAACCCCTATGTCCCTGCTATCATTCTCACTGTTATTATATCCCTGCTGTCACTTTTTCTGTCCCTCTCCCTGTCCCTGCTGTCACTCCCTGTTCCTCTTCTCACTCTCATTGTCCCTATGTCCTTTCTGTCACTCTCCCTGTCCCTATGTCTCTCCTGTCACTCTCTGTCCCTATGTTCTTGCTGTCACTCTCTCTGTCCCTGTTGTCACTCTATTCTTGCTGTCACTGTTCCTGTGTCCCTGCTGTCACTCTCTTTGTGCCTGATGTCACTCTCTCTGTCTCTTATTTTTTGCTCCATGTGAATTTGGATCATAATGTGTGGCATTATATGGATTTTGGCTCGCAATGTATGGCATTGTGTGAATTTTGGCTCGTACTGTATGGCATTTTGTGTATTTCAGATCTTTCTTATTGAATTTTGGCTCAAAAATTATGGCATAAGGGGCACTAATACTAGATAGTATAAGGGGTCTTACTATTGTTATGCATAATGTGTATAAATGGCATAGCGTGTACCACTACACTTAAGGACATGCCCCCTTTTAAGTGGTCAAACTAATTTTCAGGAACATTATTGCAGCCTTCACTTTTTTTTCCATACCCTCACTTCAAAATTTGCACTTCAAGCACTGGGCCTGATTTTGATTCACTCGCAAAAGCAAATTCTCTATCTAATGGACACATTCATGTGCACTGCAGGTGGGGCAGATGTAACATGTAGACCCATTTTACGCAGCCAGTATATACTCTGCACAGAAACAAAACAACACACAAATGTAACTCTCTCTTCACATAGTACATCAGTCCCACCCGCAGTGCACATGATTTTGTCCATAAGAGAGAATTTGTTTCTGCGAGTGAACCAGAATCAGGCCCATTTTGTGTATATATACACACATATTGTATGTGATAAAATAATGAAAACATATCTCATATCTTTAAACAATAGCTAATTAGTCATTTGTATTGTTATATTTGAATTGACCACATGACAATACACAAGAAATGCATTTCATCTAAAAAATAAGCCGCTTTTGCAAAATTGTTCACCACTAAAAACACCCTTTATATGTTCACTTCAGTTAACATTATATTCAATACTGGATTAAGTGCATTGTTATAATATAATGTTTATGTTTATAGTGTATAGCATTTAATTAACTGCAATATTTCAAGGACCAACTAATAATAAACAACATTTTTAATGAAATATCATCAAGGACTTTGAGCTGTTTAGTTAACAAAATTCAATTCTGTTTATTCTCAGAAACTTAATATTTGCGTAACAGAATTTCATAGAACATAATATAGCACCTGCGGAACCTTAATATTAGTCAACCATTCTTCTACAGTGATATACTCAGTAACATATGTAGTTATGAGTGAATATTTTAGATGTGGCAGCTGTTCAATACTGTAGTGCCACCAAAGATTTCAACTAAAATAATGTGAGTGTGCTTAAAGACCTGCTGTACTGTATCTAACTGTGATGGAAAGATATTTAAGATGTATTGATACAATACAATCAGTTTAAGCATGTTAAGATGAATAGGTTAAGCATAACACATTGCTTTTAATTGATTCATGCATGAAAAAGGCAAACTCCAGAGGGAGGATTATCAATTTTATGCATTATTTTATATGCTTGGGATGTATGATAATAAAACTCAACAAACCCAGAAACTAAAATACCTAACTAAAACTGAATTTTATTTGCGAGATATGTGTTTGCTAAATAATTGGCAGCAAATGTGACCTTTACCAGGTCAGGGATGGCTGGTGCTCAATGACCCCTAACAGTTCATATATTCCAGACCACCAGGCTGGTGCACAGGTGTAATCATTACCAGCTGTCACAGATCCACAGGTGACCAAGAAAACATGAACTAATGAACTGTTAGTACCATTGAGTACCAGTTTAGCTATGTATGACCTATTCTCAGGGCCGGATTAAGGGTGGGGGCCCCTCAGGGGGTCCGTACACCTGGGCCCCCTCTATCTCGAGCCCCCTGTGGTCAGAATGTAGGTTTTGTGCATGGGAGTAGTGTGATGCTGCAGCTTCACCTATTTGCCAATGTGACAATGATTAATGGTGCTGAGCATTGGAGCCACGGCCCACTGACTGCACAAGTGTGTAGTGCATTACTGGGAGTTGACCCATGAGACTTTGCACAAGAGGTCAGAGGCTCTCCGCTCTCTGACTGATGATACTCCATACACAGGCACTATTGATCACAGAAGGTCTGTCCTGTTTTTATATAAAACATCAGTTGGAAAGCGATATATATATATGTCCTGAGAATACGATGTTCTGATTATACATTGGATCACTTGTCAGATTCATCCGTTGGCTTTACCCACCTTGGGTCCTCACTATACGAAATTCCAGTAACATACTGATACCCCTATACCCCTGAAGAAGTCCCGTTAGGGACGAAACGCGTAGTGTGATTTCAGGAAAATTGTCTCTAAGCGGTATCAAACAGAGGACCACTCTAAGTGAAAATTTTGCACGAAATATTATTGTTTTTTATTGTTTTTATTGTTGTAAGAAATACATTTTATATATTTTTTGTGAAATTTTTGGTGAAACTTCCATCAGCGCACTTCTATACCCTTTCTTCTCTATCCCTATTCTGTACCTCTATTAACAGCGAGGTACTTAGAAGTGCCTTCATAGGCGTTAAAAAATCTTGGTGACAAAGACATGTTTGATGGTTAAGGGTGGAACCCCATTAAAAAAAACTAGTCAAGGGGAGGCAGAAAAATACATAAAACTAATACTGCTGGCATAGCACACATTTCCTTTAAAGTGATCTAACAGTACATTAGTGGCAGGAGTTATTTTTGTTCTTTTACTGCATGTTATTGGTTCTGTCATCACATATGTGTTCTTATTTGTGTCATTTGTGTTTTATGTTTCTCATATCTTTCACTTTGTCCATCCCCCAATCACATCATACATTTTCAAGTCATGGGTGAATAGGAACGATTCGTGCTTTTAGGAAGGATTATGAAAACAAAAGAAGTTGAAGGATCAACATCTGTTGCTCAAAGTTCAAGGAACCTGCTATAGTACATCGAAGAGCAGAAAACACAGCGTGGACACATTTTCAATCTACCTGACAATGAATCATAGGAGTTATGTGCATTTGTCATGTTCTATTTAACTTTTTAAGATTGATAGTGAGCGGAATTCAGGTGTGTGTCTGCAGAACGTATGGCTTGGATAAATAAAAAAAATCCACATGCATACAGTACATGGAGATTCTGGACATGTTTTATTAATACCGTACTTTCTTGATATAATTATATTTATTATTACTGTTTTACTATAAGGCCATAATTAATAACTGTTACATTATTAACATTACAGAATATGCACTTTCATGAATTCTTCCTAAAGAAAATGATATAGAATAAGCCCAAATTACCTAACAATGTTATTGCCATTGATAGAATATGATCATACTCTAGGGAAATTTAGTAACGATAATACTGATAAAATAGGCATATTCGTATAAGAAAATATGCCTATTTTATTCGTATTCATATTTTCGGTATTTACTGTGCCAAAAATACGTGAATTTGTATTTGTATTCATGGCACATTCGTATTCATATATACAAATAGGAATGTATACACCATTGATAGAATACGAGTAGGAATCCCCGTTCATTAGAATGGTGATTCCTAATTTACTAAGCGGCCATATTTAAAATATGGCCACTAACTAGCGGGATACACCCCCTAATTGTTGGCTGAATACGCTTGGAAAATGCACTTCATTTTCCAGGCGTATTTGGCAGAAGCCTGCATGGAACAATCAGACCTGTCCAGGCTTCAGTGTACAAAAAGGAAATAAATAAATAAATAATAAAAAAACGGCGTGAGGTCCCCCCATCGCCATAACCAGCCCCAGGTTCAAAGAGCCAGTCCTGGTTTTAAAAAATCTGGGAACCAAACAAGTAGGGGTTCCCTGTATTTTTTAAAACCAGCACCAGGCACAAGGATTAGTCCTGGTTCCCAAAATATGGGGGAAATAATAAGTAGGGGTCCCCCGTATTTTGTGAACCAGCACGAGGCCCAACCAGCCAGCAGGGTAATGCCACAGCAGGGGGGGGACACTTTTTATACAAGTCCCCCAGCCAAAGCATTAACCCCCTGACCGGTCAGTCTGGGCAGGGATCCTGGGGATGTGGGGACTCCCCCAATGAAGGGCCCCCCTCCAAAGTTTACCTGCCCAGACTGAAGCCTGGGGCTGTCTCTGGTGCCCCTGGGCATTGGGCACCAGGCTGACTGTGTTAGTCAAAAATAGAAATAACTATTATGTATTGCTGTGGAACTATGAGTCCCAGTAAGCCCCAGTAAGCCTGCACAGCATGCAGGGACATAGAGAACCACAAGTCCTAGCATGCGGGGCATTAAAGGGCACGCTGGGACTTGTAGTCCCATAGCAGTACAAATAGTAACATTAAAACAAACACTTACCATTTAAGTACAACTTTATTACACACTGAGCCGATCCATTCTGATACTTACCTATATTGACACATAGGTAGGTATCTTCTGCCCACTGGTCCTGAAGAAATCCAATGTTTGTACCTGTGGAAAGAAACCATACTCCCAGGGTCCTCTGACGTAGATCAGGTCTACTGTTGCACTGTTGGGGGTACTTGAGGAACAGGGTTGGGAACCACTGTCCTATGATATGGGCAGTATCTCTACCAACATGAATTACAATTAAAAAAAGGACCACAAATGACAGAGAATGTGCCCTGGATTCCATCCCTCCCCTTCTCCTCAAATCTTCCACTATTAATGTTGGTATTGGTGATGTAACTAAACTAGGTTCCTGTTTAGTGTTTTACACTCAGAACACACTTGAAATGCTATTCTACAGTATATAATACATTTAATTAATAATAGCTTAGTCTATACCTTTCCCATATGTACTATAGTGGTGTTTCCCAACCCCAGTTCCCACAGTGCATGCTTTCCATATCACCAGGTGTATTCATTACTGACTGACATATTAAAAAACTCCACATGTGGTTCTAATTATTTCATTTGTGATTTTGCGCAATTGCAAAAAGGAAACAGCTTACATAGGCCTAGCAGCTGGTAAAATCACAAAGATGTTCCACTAAACAATACCATAAAATATTAAAAGAAGATTAGAAAGTGATATTACATTACTGCTTTCTTTTCAGGAAGGGTCTCCTAAATCTTCTGACATTTTCAACTGTGGTAATTGGATTTCAATAAACGCAGGTCTATATTTTTACCATCATCAACCAACTATATTTCAAGTATTACTCTACTCTCAGAGAAATTCCAATTCATCCAAAGAAACAGCCAAGGAAAATGGTAGAATATTTGGCATCCCGTTGGTGAATTCAGCAATTTACTTACAAATTAAGAAATAACAATTCAACATGTATATAAACTTGATTAAAGAGGTAGTCCACAAAAAAAATACTGTGGGCGGGATTCTCTAATAACCCCGGCCGCACATTGCCAGCATTAACATTGTTAATAATCGCATATGCAGTAACATATGCGATTATTAACGCAAAGGCAATGGTCGGCAATGTGCAGCGGGTCCCCCTCCCTCCCTGAACCTTTACCCGGCTGTGAGGTCTCTGCTTCCTCCTCACTGATCAGATCGGTGGGGGGCGCATGGGGCGCCATTGGACAGGAAGGTAAGCCCATAGGCTTCCATGGGGTTACGCCATCTAGGACTGGTGTAACCCCCCGCAGCGAAGACATGCGGCATATGAAAATATGGTAAAAAAACACTAAAACTGGGGTTTTACGGCATTTTTGTTTGGAGCATCTCGCCCTATGTGAGAAAAGCATACATCATCAAACCCCTCATGCAAAGATACAGTCCCCCATAGCTCATCACAGATGACATGTTTTGATCTTCAACAGATCTTTCTCATTTACAATATGTGTCCCATTCATCTGTGTTAACCTGGGTGTTAGTGCTGACATAGATAAATTAGGTATAGATAATAATAATAATAATAATAATAATAATAATAATAATAATAATAATAGCTTGTAGTTGTTTTAGGAACTGCAGGGACATTAGTGAAATGCTCACATAAAAAGGTAAGTCTTGAGTCTGTTTTTAATGGTTTATAGTTTTGCAGGCCTCTTGAACTGTGCGAGAATACAATTTCCATAGGTTACAACCTTCAAGCTCTTTTGCATGGCCACAAGGGTAAGGCTATATGATCCAACCAAACATAACTACATTTAATAAACAAAACATTTTCCACAGAACACCAAGGGGCATTGAGAAAGATATCTGGAGAGATCGAATCCAGTTACAGAGGTGACTACAGAGGTACATTCCAGGGATACTCTCCATCTAAGCACTGCAGTGACGCCTGGTGTTTTTTTTTTCATCAAGCTTATTTTGTCTACAATTTTTGTGGCCAACATTTTAGAGTGAGATTCCTCTCTTTTATACCTGTTGTCTTATTTTTTATATGATTGTATATTAAAAAAAAATTTTTAGAGGGGGGCGTGGTCTGGACACCGGAGAGACAGGACGCCATCACTGCGAGCTCCCCGACAAAACCCACAAACCAGAGCCCTCTACCGCTCGCTATCCCCCCCCGAGAGATATAAACACCCCCCTCTCACCCACAAGTGGTCCGGTGCCGGGAAGACCGAGCCACGGAGCCAGGGAGCACTTCTAAGTGCTCTCTCGGGTTGCGGCCTACTTCAAAACGGGAGCCGGGACCTAAATTTCTGCCCCACTCAGACGGAGACGCTGTGCGCACTCTCCCCTGTAGGCCTGGAGACGGACACTGCCCGGGGAGACCTCCCGCTGCTACCGGAGC
Source organism: Crinia signifera (assembly GCF_055691185.1). NCBI lineage: Eukaryota > Metazoa > Chordata > Amphibia > Anura > Myobatrachidae > Crinia > Crinia signifera. Next base: position 179,319,098 of record NC_139220.1, read on the forward strand.
CGGCTGCATCCACACTGTGAAGCCGGGCTCAACACGCTGAACACACAGCTGTCGGCGGCTCGCGACGCGGCGGGCCCTGGAACCCGGAGCACGTCCCCTGACAGAAGGGAAGCCCGGTGACAGGGACAGGGGACGCAATATACCAGGTACCCAGCCTACACCACCATCAGGCCACCAGCCAGGCATGTCCCCCTACCCCCTGATTCACCTCTATAAACCTCCCAAGCACTGCACACTGTCTCACTATACACCCCTGTAACGCTGCAGAGACAGCAGCCATTTTTTGGGTGTGATTCCCCTAACTATATGCTTCCCCCCTCCACAACAGCACCTGGAAATCTCCTACTACAGACAAAACCACTTTATGTCTTATATATATGTGTCTCTCTGCGCCCCTGCCATATCTGAAAATTGCATACAGACACCCCAGAGCTGAAAATAATACGGAGAAGAATAACTCCACCTCACATACTGTGGAGTTTGGTAGTCTCTATCTGTGCATGTCTGTGTCTCCTACCCACCCCACCCATATCTAAAACTTTCCATCCTCCCCGGAGGGGCCAACCTCCCCGATCCAATAAGTGCAAGCTACCAGAGGAATAAGACTATACCTCACCTCCAGCTACCAACCGAGACACTGAATCATTTTCGATTACTCTCCACCCTCCACCCCTCTGCCTCAGCGGAGAAAATAATTCCCCTGAAGTACCGGTCCACAAAAGAACTCCTCCCATCATAACATCTCCCATTTTTGTACACAAGAATATCAGGAACATAAAGCTCATCGCTTAATAGCTTGCATCCTATAGCTTTGACCGATATCTCCCGGCCCTATATAAGGATGTAATCTTCACCACTCTCCCGAGTCCAGGGGAGCACTTCGCATCTATATGATCCTAAGCTCAATGTAACTGCCCTTTCCTGCTACAGAGTTACAAATCCCACCTTTCAACCGAACTTCGACCTTCCCATATAATTACATATCTCAGGATGCCGAAGAGTAAATAAAAACCCGCTGACCCAGAACTCTCTCAAAGCCTCAAAAAATTAGCATTCTCTACAAAAAAATCGTCACAAGATCCCATTCCTTCACACCAAGAAAACTCTGACTCCGAAGATTCCGACAATGCTCCGCTCACCAGAAAGGACATACGCTCTCTTTTTCGTGAGATACAGGAGACAAGAAGATCAGTCCAGGCGATTCAAACCGAAGTACATAAAGCTGTCAACTCTCTGAGCTCCGATCTCAATGATCTCGGAGACAGAACTGATCAACTAGAGACAAAAATGGATGAAGTGATCTCTCACAACGATCAAGAGGAGGAGATCCGTACTCTAAAACAAGAGGTCCAGTCCCTTCTAGACTACCAAGAAGATCAGGACAACAGAGCGAGACGCAATAACCTCCGCATCAGAGGCATTCCCGAAGAAGTGGAGGTAACACTGCTAGACGACTACCTCAAAAAGCTATTTTCGCACCTATCCCCATCCACCCCAGAGGACCACCTCCTACTCGACAGGGCTCATCGAGCCCTTCGCCCTCGTTCACAAGAGACCTCGCAGCCCAGAGATGTCATCCTCAGATGCCATTACTTTACAGCAAAGGAAGATATCCTCCGTGAGGCCAGAAAACTTCCATCAGTCTCTTTCCAAGGTCACACCCTCCAAATATTCCAGGATGTCGCCCCCACCACTCTACTCAAAAGGAAAGACTTCAGGCCGATCACATCCATACTAAGAGAGAACAAAATCCGCTACAGATGGGGCTTTCCTTTCCGCATCTTAGTCTGGCACCAGAACCGCTTCCACGCGGCGAAGAACCTAGAAGAAGCTCACCACCTCCTGGATAACTTGGGCCTGAAAGCGCCTCCCCCACCTGACGATGCGAGCGCCAGGTCCCAGGACTCCCCTAACCCAGACCAACTATCAACTCCAAGGCGCACCCTGAATCGTGACTGGTCTAAGGTACCCTCCGCTAGAAAGGTGACTCCAGCCAACCATCCACCCTGAGGCTCCATTGAAGAACTATCTTGGCACTACCCCCTCAGTACCCAGGTGATATGTGGACTCGCTTATATACCCAATGTTTTTTGAATGTAGTTAACTCCACTTGATATCACTATTACATACCACTGTTCGGTTGAAGTTGTTCTATGTATTTCGTACAAACTCTAGACCCTTATCTCTATGCAGACTATATATACTTATCCACCCCTTCAAAAGTTTATTAGCACACAATCTAAAACTCTCGGGGGCCTATCCCCCCTCCTTCCCCTACCCGGGAGGAGCGGAGATACCCCCCCTTGCTCAAACCTTTTTCTTTTTCTAAAAAGAGAGAGGGAGGACCTTATTGTACTTATTAATTCTATGTAAGTTTGATTATTGTTATGCCGTTCTGTTTCCTTTTTGTTTGTCTCCCTACAAAACTAGCAGGAAATATCACTTTCACCCCCTTCTATATGTCTATCTCCTACATGTAGATTTAGCTCCCCCCGTGGACTGGGACCGTCTTATTTACACCATATGCCCACCCTAAATCCAGACCACGCTCCTTACCTTGGGTTTTATACCCAGGCCCGGTCTCTGTCACTTCGTGACGTTTCCTTATCCCCCCCTGACCGGCAAATTCGACCAGACTCCCCTTTCTCTGGTCTCCAACTCCCCTGTCCCTTCCTTCTATTTGCCCCTTTCTTGCTCTCGCCTCTCCCCTACCCTCAAGGTCGATACCCAACTATTAAAAGCCAAACAACTGTACCCTACCTCCTATTGCCTGTATTATGCTGTGGCCATCCCGGGAGGACTTTCAGGGGGGCCCACGTAGCGCTTCTTCACACTCCTCTCCATGGCCCTTAAAGTGTACTCCCAGAATGTGAAGGGACTGAACTCCCCTACAAAACACACTAAACTCTACCTTACACTTAAACAATACAAAAGCGACATAGTCTTTCTCCAAGAGACCCATTTCAAAAAACCCTCCCACCCTGAACTAAAATCCAAAGCCTATCCTCTCTCTTTCCATGCGTGTGACTCTAAACAAAAAAAATGCGGTGTGGCCATATTGTTGGCCTCACATCTAACATTCGATCTTTTAAATTCGCACATGGACAAGAGAGGGAGATGGCTAATATTAGTAGGTAAACTTAACGGGGCAGAATGTACCTTAGTAAATATATATGCCCCTAACCAACAACAAGCCTCCTTTTTCAAGAAAATTGACTCCCTTCTTTCCTCGTTTGCCAAGGGATCATTAATAGAAGCAGGAGACTTTAACGAAGTGCTTGATAGAGAGCTAGACCGCACCACCTCCTCCTCACCGCCCGACCCAAGAGCCCCCTCCTCGGCAACCTTAGCTCTACACTCCCTCCTTAAACGCCACCTTCTATTTGACTCCTTTCGCATTCTGAACCCCACAACTAAGGACTACACATTCTATTCATCTGTTCACAAAACCTACTCATGTATTGACATGATTTTACTTAGCAGAGATCTGACACCCAAAATACAAGAAGCACAAATTCACCCTACAGATGGGGCACTTCCCATCCTGGCTGGCGGATCGCCAGAACGTCCCCGCTGGCGACCCGCCAGCAGCCTCGCCAGCGAATATACTAAGACGCGCGTGCGTCTCACGCGCACGCGTGTCTCAGTCTCCGTCGCCAGCGCGACGGAAACCCTGTCCGTCTCCGCCTCAGGAAGACGGACAGGGTTAGGGGGGGTTAGGGGGGGTGCGGGCAGGCGGCGGGGACCCCAGGTTACCGCCAGCAAGCCGGCGTGGACCCGGGGGAACGGATGGAAGCGCCAACGGAAGGGGACGCGCGCGCCTCTCGTGCGCGCGCGTCCCCTTCTCGCCATCGCCATGGCGCTGGCGGGGGATGGCGGCTGGCGACGCCAGCGCCATCCCCTGCCAAGATGAGACCTGCTCAATCTGTATGATCTGGTCGGACCATTGTCCCATTTTCACAACAATAACCACACTAATCTCCCGCCCTACCACATCGACCTGGAGGATGAACGACTCCCTCCTACACAACGCCGAGCTCTCTACCCAGATCAGAGACCAGCTACTTGAATACTTTAAACTTAATGACCTCCCAGATATGTCTCCCTTAACATTGTGGGAGGCCCATAAAGCAGTTTTAAGAGGCCACCTTATAAGTATGGCCTCCAGATATAAAAAATCAATAAGATCCCGCCTCAAAAACCTAACTACTAAACTCCAAACTTTAGAACACCAACACAAACTCTCTCCTACTCAATCTAATCTTGATCTTCTTTCCAAAGCTAGAGCCGATGTTTCACTTCTTCTCTCAGAGCGCACAGCCAAATCGCTCCAGAAGCTGAAACAAACGTTCTATGAGAAGGGAGATAAGGCGGACAAACTACTAGCCTCAAGACTCAGATCCCAACGCTCGCGAAATAACATCCTAGCCATCAAAACTAAAAACGGCACCTTGTCCCACTCCCCCAACACCATCAATCAGGAGTTCCAAAACTTTTACCATAACCTCTATAACCTGCAAAAGGACTCAACAAACCCAACCCCCACTACCGAGACAATATCAGAATTTCTCCAAAAAGCTAAACTCCCTAAGCTATCTGAGCAATCCTCAGCACAACTGAACCAGGACTTTACAGACAAGGAGATACTGAAAGCCCTGGGAGAGCAAAAGCCATCAAAGGCACCCGGCCCAGATGGCTTCTCGGCCGCCTATTACAAGAAATTCGCACACATCCTGACCCCCCATATAAAAAGGGTGTTTAATGCAGTCCTACACGGATCTCACTTTCCTAAAACGATGCTGGAGGCCAGGATAATAGTAATCCATAAAGAGGGAAAAGACCCTTCTGAATGTGCCAGCTACAGGCCTATCTCTCTGCTAAATATAGATATTAAGATCTACGCTAGGATCCTTGCCTCTCGCCTTAGTACTGTTCTCCCTGGCCTGATCCACTACGACCAAGTAGGCTTCATCCCAGGCCGCCAGGCCAGGGACAACACGAGGAGGGCAATCGATCTCGTCCAGATCCTTAATAACAGACACACTCCCTCTCTTGTCCTCTCCCTAGACGCCGAGAAGGCGTTTGATCGCATCTCATGGCCTTTCCTATTCCAGACCCTCCGAGCATATGGACTATCTGCGGAATTCCTTAGCTCGGTCTCTGCACTATATACAGCCCCGTCCGCCCGTATCCTACTAACGGAACCCTTTCTGACCCCTTTTCACTTTCCAACGGTACCAGACAAGGATGCCCTCTCTCGCCCCATGTCTTCGCCATGGTCATTGAACCTTTGGCGGCTATGATAAGGCTCTCTGAGAGGGTCAGGGGGGTGGAAGTGGGCACCCATCAATATAAAATATCACTATTAGCCGACGATGTACTACTATCCCTAACCCAGCCCCAGACCTCACTCCCAGAAAAGAAAATGACCATTCCAAGTGCCAAGGGACCTTCTGATATATTCAGGGGCGGATCCATGAGAAAATGACAGAGGGGGCACCGTGATAGGGAGAGGGTTTGGGAGGGGGCTGGTAGTGGTGCCAGTGTTGATGCTAAGAGAGCGGTGAGAGAGAGGAGAGCAGAGACAGGGTGGAAAATAGGCCCAGGTGTTAAAAATACACAGGCCCACCTTGGCGACAAAAGGGAAGGATGTAGTTGTGCGTGCGTCAAAGGCACGCTCTGGAAAAGGTGGTGTGGCCACTCAAAAGGAGGCGTGTCCTTGAGTGTAGTGTACCACACCATATACAACTTCTACATATTATGCAACAAAATACTAGACCCCATTATTCTTGCCTTTTATGCATGATGCCAAATGGATCGAGCCAAAATTCACATAATGCCACACGGATTGAGCCAAAATACATATAATGCCACATGGATTGAGCCAAAATTAACATATTGCTACACGGATTGAGCCAAAATTCACAACATGCTTCATAAACAGTAGCATTGCGCGCCAAAGGAGATCATTAAAAATTGACACCATAATGCACATTACATGTTAAGCCACACACTATAATGTCCATTACATATTATACCAAACACCATAATGCCTATTAAAAATGATGCTACATAAGTGCTGCTTACCTACATGCTCATTGCCAAGGGTTCCATGCTCATTGCCAAGGGTTTCATGCTTGTTGCCATGTGGGATTACATGCTCATTGCCAAGGGGAAATACATGCTCGCGGCAACTGAGGACAGCCGCCGCCAGGCAGAAGTAACAGCCATTGACAGCCGGGCAGAGAGCGGGGGGCTGCCTGGCTGTTTTCAGAGCACTGCAGGTCCCTGCTATTTGAAATAATACCCCTTTCACACCAGGAAATGCAGGGACTTACTGGGAATTTGGTCCCAGAATCATGCAGGGACATTCCCAGGTTGGCTCCTATTACACCAGCCTAGTCCCCGCATTGTCTGATGTGAGGGGGAGAGAAAACCACCTCCTCTCCCCCACTCCTTTAGGATCATATTTAAGAACTTTTGAGTGGGCTTCAAATGATTTTAGTCCCATGAAACTGGGCCATACGTGCCCGGGTAACCCCCCCCCCCCCTTTAAATCAGCCCATGGATATATTTATTCGATTCTGTGGTACTTATGTAATATCTGGGCTCCCGTTTTTCTTATGAGACCGCGTCCCCTCGTGGGGCTCGCTGCGCTCGCCACGCTTCGGGCACGGTGGCTCGCTGCGCTCGCCACACTATATAAAATCAACTCCATGCGTAGTTGGATAGTAGGGGTATGAAAAAATGGGGTGCATTTAACATGGGAGCCCAGATAATACATAAGTACCGATTCTGTCTCTATACGTTAAGAACACATGGCCAAATGTATTAAGCCTTAACAAGGGATAAAGTAGAGGGTTATAAAGAGTGATAATGCACCAGCCGATCAGCTCCTGTCATCTTTTAAACCCAGCCTGTAACATAGCAGTTAGGAGCTGATTGGCTAGTTGTTTATCACTCTGTATCACTCTCCACTTTATCACTTGTTAAGGCTTAATACATTTGGCCCATAGTGTACTGTGGGAGCAATGTTCTGATTCCAAATAAATATAAATCACTGTTACTGAAAAAAAACACATTAAAAACTGATGGAGAGTTGATCACAATTTGAGCATAAATTACCCTCAATAATAGCACATTTCTAACCATATGGAGATCTTAGATACATTCTGGTCAGCAATAGTAGCATGTGTGTCTGGTTAATGCCAGCCACACATCACAGACTCTTACATTATACTTGTGAAAATGCTGTTAGTCATTTCGTTGACTTAAACACATTAAAAAAAAACTTAAACATTTCTAATACATCAAAAACAACTACATATATTTAGTACTAAATAAAAATAATAAATGAGGAATTAAATGAAGGCCTAATTTATTCCATGCTTGTTAGCTAACACCCGTCCAGATGTACTGTGGGGGGCAAAGTATTTAAGGTGACTGCCTGGTGGCTGTGCCAATGTAAATTACTGATCCATTACTTCATGTACATTGTGCTACAGCTCCAGCAGTGACGTAACCACAAATTTTGCTCCCCCTTCCAAAATTATTTCTGCCCCCCCCCATGTAATGCCCCTTACTCATTAAGCCACACACTGTAATGCTCCTTACACTATACGCCACTCACCATAATGCCACTTATACTATACATCACACACCGTAGTGCCATGTAATGCCACGATTTACAACTGAGCCATCACTCAGCTGTCTTGTTTTTATATAAAGCGCAGACGGTTGTCAATCACAGTAGCAGGGAACTGGGGCGGAGCGGTGCTGCACTGCCTGTGACCTGTGCCTGCAGCATCCAGCGACTCGTTTATTCTCGGCACTCCCTGCAGACCCCAGCGGTGCCGGATTCCCCAAGCCACCATGAGGTCTGCGGCTGTATTGTTACACCACTGAGCGCCAGCTGGGCAGCCTAAAGCTGAAGTCTCCTTCACACACCACAATCATTAGATTATACATGCCAGTGGTATACCCTTCATTACATGCACATAGGCAGTATGACTGTCGAGTCCCTGTGTGCTTATACACGTGTATTTAGCAGCATTACAAGGGGAGCGACATGTGTATTAGCCTAGGGCACCTGGAACCTTTAAAAAGGCCTGTTGCTGGGGCTGCTGCATGTCAGACAGTGTGACAGGTGCAGCAGCTGGCAGCAACAGTGGCCTTCAGTTGAGATGTAGAGCAGGAAGATCACCTCTCCTGCCTGACATCTGCATGCACTGCATATTCTGCTGAGCAGGTTGTCCGGCCCTGCTGTTATACATGCACCCCATTCCTCAATATTCCACCGGACTAGGTGCAAACTGGGGTAAGTGGCAGAATCATGCCAATCAGCAGGGGCATAACTACCATAGGTGCAAGGGTTGCAGCTTCTATGGGGCCAAGAGCTGAAGGGGCCCATTGTTTCTGTCTAAGTAATATGTTATTTTAAATACATTTGTTACCATCAGTTTATAAATAAGGGGCCCTTACAAACTTTTGCTATGGGGCCTAAGAATATCTAGTGAAAGACCTGCCAATCATCAGGGGTACATATGCATGGACACACTGTACTGGGCATACTGTATGCAAATTCTACCAAAACATTCCACACCAACTGGTTTAGCCCTACTATGAAGAACTTTTTAGCAGATGTGAGCCGAAGGGATACAGATACACAACTAATTTATAATTGCTACTTACTGTTTACACTGTATATGGACTATTGCATAATTTTCCTGTGAAACAAAAGAAATTGCACATGATGTTGGAGTCCCCTTATTTTAGAGGTCATAGGGGCAGATGTATTAAGCCTTAGCAAGACATAAATGCAAGGGTGATAAAGAGAGATAAACATCCAGCCAATCACATGCTAACTGCCATATTACAGGCTGATTGGCTTCACGTTTATCTCTCTTTTTTTTTTTTTTTTTTTGAAAATAAATTTATCTCTTGTTAAGGCTTAATACATCTGCCCCATAGAACTCTTCTGTCATCAATATTTTTTTATAGTTAAATTATTAATATTTATAAGAAATGAATAGTTGTTTTTAAAGGGATTAAATCATGTTAATATTTTAATTACCATTTTATTCTGCAAAGAAAGGAAAAGCTGGCAGCTTGGTAAACAGCTCTGTCATCTGTGAAGATTCGGTGACAGGTTGCTGTATGGGAGGCAAGTAAAGGGGTCAAATAAAGTGTGTTTGCTGAGTGTATTGTATGCAGTGTAAAGCATTTCTAAATTTAAAGTAAGAATAACACGAAGGGTAAAAGCTGGAAGTATTATTCCATGACATTTATAAACAAATGTAAAGTATATTATCTTTGTCGCTCTCTTGTATGGATTAGGTATGTCCTAACATCTTAAAGAATATTATTGTCTTTAATGACTAGTGATAGAGATTAAAAACATGGGTTAACTTTCACACATGCAGTATTCCTTAGGTTACAAAAAAGTTATTTTCTACAGAATTGTATCAGTCTGTTATAGTCTTAATCATGAAAAGTGGAAGAACGCATAAAATGTAAAACAAATAGCTGTCATTATTTTGTTTTTCTGGATATACCTGTAGATTGCTGATTTCTTGCTTCAGAAAATGTGAAACTCGGAATCAGAATTCTCAGCTGTCAGTGAAGAACATAGAGCCTTATTCTGGTTCACTCTCAGAGGCAAATTCCTTCTCAAATGGACAAAACCATGTGCATTGCAGGTGGGGCAGATATAACATGTGCAGATAGAATTAGATTTGGTTGGGGTTTTCTTCAAAACGAGATCTATATTGCAGTGTAAAAATGAAGCAGTCAGTATTTTCCCTGCACAGAAACAAAATAACCCAAATCTAATTCTCTTTGCACATGTTACATCTGCCCCCCCCCCCCCCCCCTGCAATGCACATGGTTTTGTCCATTTGAGAAGGAATTTGCCTCTGAGAGTAAACCAGAATAAGGCCCCTAGTCTGGCACAATGAATATCTCAGAAACTGTGTAGTAAAGGAATTATCAAGCAACTTAATAATCAGTAAATTCTGATTTCAAAGCTGCCACGGCCCCCGCACATGCGCAGTTCGCACTTCCAGTGCCATCCAGCCACCACGACACATCAGGCCACCCAGGACTCCAACTCCCGGCAGCAAGATCCGGATGATGGATCCAGATTCCTTTATGGCAGGCTGGCAGCGTCCTGCACGTGCGTCTGGTCCACTCCAGGCAGCAGGCAGGGAACGTGGAAGGTACCCATTCCGGATTCGCGAGATGATGAAGTAACCTTCTTGGGAGTCTCTCCCCCCAAAGCATCGCGCGGCCGGGCCCGGGGCTAATACACGCAGGCAACAGCAGCACAGCTGGCAGCTGCAGTGTGCACAGAGTGCACGGTCTCTGTTTCCGGGTGCCGGACGTCTCACCGACAGTCGGGATTCCGACAGTCATTACTCCGACGTCGGAACCCCGACTGCTCCCTCATGGGGGTCCATGACCCCCACCGTGCCTGCAGTGTGGCGAGCAAAGCGAGCCCTCAAGGGGCTTCATTGCGCTCCCCTCGCTGTGCAGTCGGGATTCCAACATCACGCTAATGACAGTCGGAATCCCGACTGTTGGTGTGTTATACCACACCCCTTTCTCCCTCACAAGCAGGATATCGCGATTCACGCGGCCAGGCCCAGGGCTGATACAAGCAGCATAGCAGCCGCAGACTCGCGAGATAATGATGCTACATCTCGCGGGTCAAAGTGCACATCGGCGGCGTCCTCCTCTGCCTGGCTTCTCCCCCGGCCAGCCCAGCACAGGCAAGCCCTGCTTAAAGGCAGATGCAGCGGCTCCCTGAAGGCATTATATTGGTGATCACGGTGCAGGAGAGTGCTTGCTTTCTGTCCATGGGGCCCCCCCAGCCACCGGGCCCCATAGCAGCTGCACCCCCTGCACCCACGGTAGTTCCGCCACGGATAGCACTTGAAGTCGAATAGCAAGGCAATTTCACCATGTGTACACACCATAACTCCACCATGTTTACAGTTTTTTAAATGTAGAGATTCTCAGAATGTCAACAGGTTGTTGACATTACAGTTAGGCTGCAGCTCTGAGGGTAAGAGGCTTCTGGCAGAAGTGTTAGGATTAAACTGTAAAGTGAGGGGGGTTTAGGGTTAGGCACTAGAAGGAGGATTAAGGTTAAGGATTAGGGCTAGGAATAGCAATCAAACGCTTACCTGAATGCGGGAGCATCAGAGGTTTGACCTATAAGTTATGGGCACATAACCACTAGAACCAGGAAGACAAATCTGGATGATGAATTTCAGCATTATGACTGTCAACATTTAATACCAAATCTAACTACCGAGGTTGCATTGGGTGCTGCTGCTATGGGATCTGAGCTGTTTCCAGGGCCCACAGCTCCCCCTGCACCCAGTCACTGACAGACTTCAAGGGTCACTGCCCTGATTTGCCCTCCTGCCACTGATTTTATAAACCCTACTTCCATTGCTTCAAAGCTGCCACTGCAACTGTATGGAGGATATAGCATGGTGCCAGGGTTCCACATTTTGTGGATTCTTAAGGGTGGAGCTTAATGCCGGGAAGTGCCCGCCCACATCAGAGGCCTCTTTTTGTAATACAGTTTTATTTAATAGATGCTTTCATAAGAAGCTTTAGTATTGATAATTCTAAAGGCAAAAATTCTGTAAAACATATATTAAGAGTAAAGAATAATAATACATTATTCCACAGGAAATAGGATACGAGAGCTACCTAATAATATATTCATTGATAAAACAAATGTCTCCAAATGTATTTTAAATAAGTATAATGGCGGAAATAAGAGTATGTATTCACCAAATCATATTACTGTTATATGAATTAAAAGAAGCATAGATGGTTTCAGAATTAGTAACTCTGAGTAGGACTTGCCAGCTTCCTGACTAAATACTTTCATTAATTCCTTCTTTTTATTTTAGGTCACATTTTCCTTTGTTATTTAATATCTGAGTACAGTCCCTGCGATATCCTGTCCATCTGCTGACATTTTTCTAACAGCAGGGATATATTAGAAATGCGAATAAGACAGGGTAGAAAAGTGACCGTACAGTTTATGGTTTGATCCGTATCATTTCTGCAGGATGCCTGAGGAGCACATATAGTACATCATCCTATAATTAATGTTTTTCAAACTGATTTTACATGCATAAGTTCGGTATGCCCAATAGGTCTATATGTTTACTATGTCAACATAGCCAATAGGTTGGTATGAAAATAGATGAAATATCATATAAGTGACATGAGTTTTACACTTAAAAAATATATATTCATAAAGTATGCCAAGTGCAAATTGACACCCCAAAAATCTTATATTGACCCTTTTTCTTATGTCAAGCATTTTCATGTCGACCTTTTGCTTGTGTCAACCTTTTTCCTATGTCGATCTTGTGCGTGTTGATCTTTTGGGGGTTGACCTAGACATTGTTGCCCTTATTATTTTCGATCCTATGATCCACATGCAGAAAATATCACTGATATCTCCTGGTTATAGTCCTGACATGATCATTTCTACACTATATTAGATATTAGGCTACTCTTCAACTTCCAAAAATAATATTTTGGGGGGATATTGACTGTGTCACTGTACGCCATCCTCAGATGGTGTACAGCCCCTAAATTCACATACCTCTATTTGGGTGCCGGACGGGGTCCCGACAGTCGGGATCCCGACAGGCATTCACCTGACGTTGGGATCCCGACTGTCAAAACACCGACAGCTGGGTTCCCGACGGCCACCCCCTATTTTCCCTCGTGGGGGTCCACGACCCCCATAGAGGGAGAATAGGTGGTGAGCCACTGTGCCCGCAGCGTGGTGAGCGCAGCGTGCCCGCAAGGGGCTTAGTTGCGCTCACCATGCTGTCTGAGTCCGGCCAGTCGGGATCCCGATGTCGGGATAATGACTGTCGGGATCCCGACTGTCGGACCCCTATACCACACCCCTCTATTTACTGCATATGGACATCTACAGCTGTTTGCAGTGGTGCTGAGCTCTTCCGCTGTCCCTCTCATAGCTCACTCCTTCCTTTGCAGCTTGTTTACAATACTGATGCTGTTGTCCATTTTTCTTCCCACTTTAGAAAATATATCTACCACTACCGCAGCCCACCACTCCCTCCTCCCTGAACAGTTCATTTTGTCACTTCTGCTGACGGGAGGTGTCTCTCCATGGCTCCCAGTGCAAATACCAAAAATTGCCCCATCCCAATAAAAATAAAATATTTAAAGAAAACAAAAATACACACATAACTTCGCTGTAGGGGGTGTGACCTCACAGCAATGGATGTGGCCTTGCAGGGAAAAGACTACCTTTCACAGACAAATTAGTGACCCCATTACACACTATTATGCCCCTCACAGTAATGCCCCTTAGAATTATAATGTCCCTTACAGTAATGCCATACTACCCGCTCAATGTCAGGTGTTTCATACTACCACTCCACTCCATGCTCCCCTTGCTTGTACTTCAGGGTACTGCTGTTAGTGCCTGCCTCCATGAATCCATTACTGTAGTAAATGTTGCTCCCAAAATGGCTAGATCCTGCTCTAGCTTATCTGAGGCAGCAGCCATTTTGGGAGGGACATTTTCATCAATATTCTATACTGACAGAGATTCTGCATGTAATATGTATTTCATAGTAAGTTCACATCATCATTTTTAGTTTTGATGTATAGACCCCTGAGTGGTAATAGTGGGTTGGCTAAAAAGACACAGTGATATGTTGGGGTAAACTTACTAAGATGGGAGTTGTATTGAAGATGGGATGTTGCCCATAGCAACCGATCAGATTCTACTTCTTATTTATTTAGCACCTTCTAAAAGATAATACTGTATATATAATCTGATTAGTTGCTATGGGCAACATCCTACCTTCAATAGAAATCCTATCTTAGTAAATGTGTTTCATTGGGTCTTAAGGGAGTGTTACGTACATTTTGCAGTTGTCACTGAAAGCAGTTATGTATAGAGGCACACAGCACATGGGAGGCCATACACTAGTGGAAAAACTGCCCTTGATATGGCAGATGAAAGTTGTAATGGTGCAACCAATGATGGCATCTAAAATGCACCACATGATTTGCAGCATCTATAGACATGTGGACCTTGCACATTTGGACACAAGGATGTACACAAGGGAAGGATATCACGGCCGGAAGATCTTGAGGACCCACCTCAGGTTCAGATTCAGGCGAGACTGGGGCAGGACGCCCTTGGAACTTGGCAGGTTGGATGTACGACCTCTGCATATATTTTGGGCAGTGGGTTTTGACGAATACTCCAAAGCGAGGGCGCGGAGTCTAACTGCCCAGCGGTCTTCTCCAGGGCCCCCCGCAAGGAAGTTTGGTTTTCGCTGCGTCTGGACAGCAGGTCGCGGCCCCTCACTTGGAGCACCCATGTGTGCCCTAGATGGAGCGGACAGGATGAGCCGCTCAGGTTAGGGATCGGGACAGGAGTAGGAAGGTCGTAGGGAGTACCGGGATGTTTGAGGCAAAAGCTGAGATGTGGATGACGTAAACCAGAGAATGCTGACGGAGAAACTGACGACTTGACCCGATGACTTCTGTAACTGAAAACGGCACACTTGGCTTTAGAAGAATAAACGAGAACTGAAAAGGACCAGACTTGGTTTAAACGTAAACTGACAACTTTGTCCAAAAGGCGGGGCTTGAAACTGAAGACTGCCGACACGGCTACAGGAGATGATGACGGAACTGGAATATCAGGAAAGCAGGGAGGAACGGGTTAACACACAGGAGCAGGAACAGGATCAGTGCTGGGACAGGAGAGCTGGATCTGGCAGGAGAGCAGGATCAGCAGAACCACACACAACCAGTGGAGCTGCAGAGAGATGCTGACAGCTGACGAGTTGTTCCAGCAATGAGGCTAAGAGCCTCCTGGAACTTATACCTCAGCCCAGCAAGGTCCGGCCCCCTAGTGGGGAAGGAAGGTATCAAATAGAAGCACTGAGTGCCGATCACGTGACCTGCCCAACATGGCGGCGCCCAGTCCCGGGAGCCGGCGTCTGTGCTGCTGCCGGACCCGCCAATAGACTGGGGAGCCTCCGGACTACCCGCCGCCTGCATCCAGCCAGCCCCACACCATCACGGCGCCAGGACCGGTGAACGCGGAGGGGTGAGTAGCCGGTGCCGGGCCTGGCGCCGCGCCGGGCTGTGACAGTACCCCCCCTTTTAGGAGTGGCCACTGGACACTTAGCTGGGTTCCTGAGGAAGAAACTCTTTACCAGGTTTGGCGCATGAACATCTTCTGCTGGTACCCACGATCTCTCCTCCGGACCATACCCTTTCCAGTCTACCAAGAACTGCAGTCTACCCCGGAGTTGACGGGCATCTAGAATCTTTTTGATCTCAAACTCCACCCCTTTCTGAGTCTTCAAAGCGAGGGATCTGGGAGGAGTCTTCCGAAAACGATTCAGAATCAGGGGTTTGAGCAGGGACACATGAAAGGTGGAGGAGATCTTCAACGAAGATGGAAGCCTGAGTCGGACGGCCACTGGGTTAATTATTTGCGTGATGGTATATGGGCCTATAAATCTCGGGGCCAGTTTCATGGTGGGCACCTTGAGTCACAAATTCCTGGTAGATAACCAAACTCGATCGCCCACACGAGCAGCAGATCGTCGCATGTCTGCGAATCTTTTGTATTTAATGGAAGCCTTCCGTAGGGCAGAATGGACATTTTACCAGATGTCCGAGAAGAAACGTAAAGAGGTGTTAGCAGCGGGTACTTCGGTGGCAGGCAATTGAGGGAACTCAGGTACTCGGGGGTGTCTACCGTAAACCACGAAAAAAGGAGTAGTCTGAGAAGAACTGTGGTACATGTTGTTATGCGAGAATTCGGCCCAAGGCAGCAATTCCACCCAATTATCCTGAGACGACGAGAGGTATAACCGAAGAAAGGTCTCGAGGTCCCGGTTTACCCTCTTGGTTTGCCCATTTGTTTGGGGGTGGTATGCGGTTGAGAATTTTAACTGAATATTAAGAGCTGAGCAGAGGGCACGCCAGAACCTCGCCACAAACTGCACTCCGCGGTCCGAAATGATCTCTTCTGGGAGGCCATGAAGACGAAAGACGTGAGAAATGAACAACTGGGCTAGTGATGGGGCGCTTGGTAAGCCCTTGAGGGGCACGAAATGGGCCATCTTCGAGAAACGGTCGATGATAACCCAAATGGTGTTGAAACCCTCAGCGGAGGGTAAGTTCGTAATGAAGTCCATCGCGAGGTGAGACCAGGGACGGGATGGAATGGACAGTGGGCGAAGTTTCCCAGCAGGAGCCTGGCGAGGTGACTTATGTTGAGCGCACATTGGACATGAGGAGACATAGGATTGAACGTCCTTGCGAAGAGAGGGCCACCAATAAGAACGTCGCAGAAAGTCCAATGTTTTATGAACACCGGGATGACCTGTGAATTTGGACTGATGAGCCCATTTCAGCAGCTTCGGTCTTAATTCAGTGGGCACGAAAGTTTTGCCGGTCGGAGGGGTAGGCAACTGAGTAACCGCAAAGACCATGGAGTCCAGCACTGGTGGCGTTAATCTCTCCTCCTCAGAGGGTGAGAAGGACCGGGATAAGGCGTCTGCCTTGGTATTTTTTGAGCCAGGACGGAAGGACAATTTGAACTGGAACCGGGTGAAGAAGAGTGCCCACCGGGCCAGGCGAGGATTGAGGCACTGGGCTGACTGAAGGTACAGCAAATTCTTGTGGTCGGTGTAGACTGTAAACGGGTGTTGCGCCCCCTCTAGAAGGTATCGCCATTCCTCCAAGGCTAGTTTGATCGCGAGTAGCTCTTGTTCTCCTATGGGGTAGTTACGCTCAGCTGGAGCGAATCTGCGGGAAAAGAAACTGCAGGGATGAAGTTTCCCATCCTCCCCATACTGGGAGAGAACGGCTCCTACCGCCTCGGATGAAGCATCGACATCAAGAATGAAGGGGAGTTTCATGTCAGGTTGTCTGAGGACAGGTGCTGTAATAAAAGCTTGTTTTAATTTTTCAAAAGCATCTACGGCTGTTTGGGACCAGTTGGCAGGGTTAGCCCCTTTCCTTGTGAGGGCCGTGATAGGGGCGACTATGGAAGAGAACCCTTGGATAAATTTGCGGTAGTAGTTTGCGAACCCCAAGAAGCGTTGAACCGCACGTAGGGTTGTGGGCTTCGTCCAATCTAGAATAGCTGCTACTTTCTCGGGGTCCATCTGTAAACCCTGCCGGACACAATGTACCCTAGGAAAGGTACGGCAGACTGTTCAAAGATACATTTCTCCAGTTTACAGTACAATTTGTTCTGACGGAGACGACTTAGGACCTCCTTGACTTGATCCCGATGGGTGTCCAGATCTCGGGAGAAGACCAAAATGTCGTTGAGGTAAACCACAACTGACGTGTATAGAAGGTCCCGAAAGATCTCGTTCACGAAGTCCTGGAAGACGGCCGGGGCATTACAAAGTCCGAAGGGCATTACGAGATATTCGTAATGCCCATCCCTGGTGTTGGAGGCCGTCTTCCATTCATCCCCCTCTCGGATGCGAATTAAATTATAAGCCCCACGGAGATCCAACTTGGAGAAAACTTTAGCACCTTTAATTCGGTCGAAGAGCTCGGGAATGAGAGGCAGAGGATATTGATTCTTAATAGTGATCTCGTTAAGTCCCCGATAATCGATACAGGGACGAAGAGAGCCGTCTTTTTTTTTTACAAAAAAAAATCCGGTTCCCGCGGGGGAAGAGGAGGGGCGAATGAACCCCTTCTGTAAATTCTCGGTGATATAATCTGACATGGCCTGCATCTCAGTCAAGGATAGGGGGTAAATGCGTCCGCGGGGAGGACTGGATCCAGGAATCAGATCAATAGGGCAATCCCACCTCCGATGAGGTGGTAAGATGTCGGCCGCCCTCTTGTTGAATACGTCCAGGAAGGATCTATAGGGAACGGGAACCTCAAATTGTGGTTTGGTCTCGGTATTACACAGAGGAACTACTCTATTCAAACAAGATTTAGCGCATGAAGAGCTCCAGGAAAGGATCTGCATGGAAGACCAGTCGATCTGCGGGTTGTGTCTTCTTAGCCAGGGAAGGCCTAGGACCATGGAAAAGGAGGCTCGGGGAATGACCAGGAATTCGATTTGTTCCTGGTGGAGTACGCCTACCCGAAGGGTCAAAGGGGTAGTACAGCAGGATATCAGGCCTTGTGGAATGGGGCTACCATCGACTGCGGTTAAGCGGATCGGGGTCTCTAATTCTAATAACGGGATTTTATGTTGCTGAACAAACTCTTGAGACAGGAAATTAGCAGCTGCTCCAGAATCTAATAATGCTGAGACGTTGATGTTCTTCTTGAGGAAGAGCTGAACCGCAAGTAAGGAATCTAGACAAGTCGGAGAGGTTTGGACTTGTCCTAATCGGACCTCTCCGGACCCTATTAGGACCGAGAGTTTCCCAGACGCTTCACACATTGGGCGATTAGATGGCCGGCCTCGCCACAATATAGGCAAAGATTCTCTCGTCGACGTCGCTGCCTCTCCTCGACTGACAGATGAGCCCGGTTCACCTGCATCGGTTCTTCAGGAGTTGGAGTAGGCACGGGGGGAGGACGAGGTACAGGATAGGTACGGGGACGCTCTCCTTTGTTTTTCTCCGTCAGTCTCTCACGGTATCGTAGATCCACCTTGTTACAGAGGGAGATCAACTCGTCTAGAGTCTCGGGAAGATCTCGTGTCGCCAGATCGTCTTTAATTCGCTCTGATAAACCGCTCCAGAAGGCTGAGAATAGAGCCTCTTCGTTCCAACTAACTTCCGATGCTAAAGTTTGGAACTGTACCACGTATTGAGCTACTGAGCGGTTCCCCTGCCGTATGCGCAGGATCTCCATAGCCGAGGAAGTATTGCGTCCAGGCTCGTCAAAGATACAACGAAATTGAGCAATGAAGTCACGATAGTTTGATAGAAGAGGATCGTCCCTCTCCCACAGTGGAGAAACCCAGTCCAGAGCGGTTCCGGATAACAAAGAAACTATGTATGCCACACGTGTCTTGTCTGACGGGAAGAGACCAGGCTGCAAAGTAAAATGGACGTCGCATTGGTTTAAAAAACCGCGGCACTGCTTGGGTGTTCCATCAAACTTGCTTGGAGAAGGTAAATGGAGCTGATTGGAGGCAGAGGATGCGCCAGACTGAGAACGGGCAGAATCAGCTGGAGGCTGAGATAATGCCTTAGGTAAGGATGTCTGTAGAAGATCTTGTCGGTGCGCGATGTCTTGAAGGCCCTGAGCCAACTGCCTCTGTGTATTCTCCAGCCCCTCCAAACTGGCCGCAATCTGCTGAAGTAAATCGGCCCCAATACCGGGTCCTGAGGCGGAATCCATGTGGCTGGAACAAACTATCACGGCCGGAAGATCTTGAGGACCCACCTCAGGTTCAGATTCAGGCGAGACTGGGGCGGGACGCCCTTGGAACTTGGCAGATTGGATGTACGACCTCTGCATATATTTTGGGCAGTGGGTTTTGACGAATACTCCAAAGCGAGGGCGCGGAGTCTAACTGCCCAGCGGTCTTCTCCAGGGCCCCCCGCAAGGAAGTTTGGTTTTCGCTGCGTCTGGACAGCAGGTCGCGGCCCCTCACTTGGAGCACCCATGTGTGCCCTAGATGGAGCGGACAGGATGAGCCGCTCAGGTTAGGGATCGGGACAGGAGTAGGAAGGTCGTAGGGAGTACCGGGATGTTTGAGGCAAAAGCTGAGATGTGGATGACGTAAACCAGAGAATGCTGACGGAGAAACTGACGACTTGACCCGATGACTTCTGTAACTGAAAACGGCACACTTGGCTTTAGAAGAATAAACGAGAACTGAAAAGGACCAGACTTGGTTTAAACGTAAACTGACAACTTTGTCCAAAAGGCGGGGCTTGAAACTGAAGACTGCCGACACGGCTACAGGAGATGATGACGGAACTGGAATATCAGGAAAGCAGGGAGGAACGGGTTAACACACAGGAGCAGGAACAGGATCAGTGCTGGGACAGGAGAGCTGGATCTGGCAGGAGAGCAGGATCAGCAGAACCACACACAACCAGTGGAGCTGCAGAGAGATGCTGACAGCTGACGAGTTGTTCCAGCAATGAGGCTAAGAGCCTCCTGGAACTTATACCTCAGCCCAGCAAGGTCCGGCCCCCTAGTGGGGAAGGAAGGTATCAAATAGAAGCACTGAGTGCCGATCACGTGACCTGCCCAACATGGCGGCGCCCAGTCCCGGGAGCCGGCGTCTGTGCTGCTGCCGGACCCGCCAATAGACTGGGGAGCCTCCGGACTACCCGCCGCCTGCATCCAGCCAGCCCCACACCATCACGGCGCCAGGACCGGTGAACGCGGAGGGGTGAGTAGCCGGTGCCGGGCCTGGCGCCGCGCCGGGCTGTGACAGTACCCCCCCTTTTAGGAGTGGCCACTGGACACTTAGCTGGGTTCCTGAGGAAGAAACTCTTTACCAGGTTTGGCGCATGAACATCTTCTGCTGGTACCCACGATCTCTCCTCCGGACCATACCCTTTCCAGTCTACCAAGAACTGCAGTCTACCCCGGAGTTGACGGGCATCTAGAATCTTTTTGATCTCAAACTCCACCCCTTTCTGAGTCTTCAAAGCGAGGGATCTGGGAGGAGTCTTCCGAAAACGATTCAGAATCAGGGGTTTGAGCAGGGACACATGAAAGGTGGAGGAGATCTTCAACGAAGATGGAAGCCTGAGTCGGACGGCCACTGGGTTAATTATTTGCGTGATGGTATATGGGCCTATAAATCTCGGGGCCAGTTTCATGGTGGGCACCTTGAGTCACAAATTCCTGGTAGATAACCAAACTCGATCGCCCACACGAGCAGCAGATCGTCGCATGTCTGCGAATCTTTTGTATTTAATGGAAGCCTTCCGTAGGGCAGAATGGACATTTTACCAGATGTCCGAGAAGAAACGTAAAGAGGTGTTAGCAGCGGGTACTTCGGTGGCAGGCAATTGAGGGAACTCAGGTACTCGGGGGTGTCTACCGTAAACCACGAAAAAAGGAGTAGTCTGAGAAGAACTGTGGTACATGTTGTTATGCGAGAATTCGGCCCAAGGCAGCAATTCCACCCAATTATCCTGAGACGACGAGAGGTATAACCGAAGAAAGGTCTCGAGGTCCCGGTTTACCCTCTTGGTTTGCCCATTTGTTTGGGGGTGGTATGCGGTTGAGAATTTTAACTGAATATTAAGAGCTGAGCAGAGGGCACGCCAGAACCTCGCCACAAACTGCACTCCGCGGTCCGAAATGATCTCTTCTGGGAGGCCATGAAGACGAAAGACGTGAGAAATGAACAACTGGGCTAGTGATGGGGCGCTTGGTAAGCCCTTGAGGGGCACGAAATGGGCCATCTTCGAGAAACGGTCGATGATAACCCAAATGGTGTTGAAACCCTCAGCGGAGGGTAAGTTCGTAATGAAGTCCATCGCGAGGTGAGACCAGGGACGGGATGGAATGGACAGTGGGCGAAGTTTCCCAGCAGGAGCCTGGCGAGGTGACTTATGTTGAGCGCACATTGGACATGAGGAGACATAGGATTGAACGTCCTTGCGAAGAGAGGGCCACCAATAAGAACGTCGCAGAAAGTCCAATGTTTTATGAACACCGGGATGACCTGTGAATTTGGACTGATGAGCCCATTTCAGCAGCTTCGGTCTTAATTCAGTGGGCACGAAAGTTTTGCCGGTCGGAGGGGTAGGCAACTGAGTAACCGCAAAGACCATGGAGTCCAGCACTGGTGGCGTTAATCTCTCCTCCTCAGAGGGTGAGAAGGACCGGGATAAGGCGTCTGCCTTGGTATTTTTTGAGCCAGGACGGAAGGACAATTTGAACTGGAACCGGGTGAAGAAGAGTGCCCACCGGGCCAGGCGAGGATTGAGGCACTGGGCTGACTGAAGGTACAGCAAATTCTTGTGGTCGGTGTAGACTGTAAACGGGTGTTGCGCCCCCTCTAGAAGGTATCGCCATTCCTCCAAGGCTAGTTTGATCGCGAGTAGCTCTTGTTCTCCTATGGGGTAGTTACGCTCAGCTGGAGCGAATCTGCGGGAAAAGAAACTGCAGGGATGAAGTTTCCCATCCTCCCCATACTGGGAGAGAACGGCTCCTACCGCCTCGGATGAAGCATCGACATCAAGAATGAAGGGGAGTTTCATGTCAGGTTGTCTGAGGACAGGTGCTGTAATAAAAGCTTGTTTTAATTTTTCAAAAGCATCTACGGCTGTTTGGGACCAGTTGGCAGGGTTAGCCCCTTTCCTTGTGAGGGCCGTGATAGGGGCGACTATGGAAGAGAACCCTTGGATAAATTTGCGGTAGTAGTTTGCGAACCCCAAGAAGCGTTGAACCGCACGTAGGGTTGTGGGCTTCGTCCAATCTAGAATAGCTGCTACTTTCTCGGGGTCCATCTGTAAACCCTGCCGGACACAATGTACCCTAGGAAAGGTACGGCAGACTGTTCAAAGATACATTTCTCCAGTTTACAGTACAATTTGTTCTGACGGAGACGACTTAGGACCTCCTTGACTTGATCCCGATGGGTGTCCAGATCTCGGGAGAAGACCAAAATGTCGTTGAGGTAAACCACAACTGACGTGTATAGAAGGTCCCGAAAGATCTCGTTCACGAAGTCCTGGAAGACGGCCGGGGCATTACAAAGTCCGAAGGGCATTACGAGATATTCGTAATGCCCATCCCTGGTGTTGGAGGCCGTCTTCCATTCATCCCCCTCTCGGATGCGAATTAAATTATAAGCCCCACGGAGATCCAACTTGGAGAAAACTTTAGCACCTTTAATTCGGTCGAAGAGCTCGGGAATGAGAGGCAGAGGATATTGATTCTTAATAGTGATCTCGTTAAGTCCCCGATAATCGATACAGGGACGAAGAGAGCCGTCTTTTTTTTTTACAAAAAAAAATCCGGTTCCCGCGGGGGAAGAGGAGGGGCGAATGAACCCCTTCTGTAAATTCTCGGTGATATAATCTGACATGGCCTGCATCTCAGTCAAGGATAGGGGGTAAATGCGTCCGCGGGGAGGACTGGATCCAGGAATCAGATCAATAGGGCAATCCCACCTCCGATGAGGTGGTAAGATGTCGGCCGCCCTCTTGTTGAATACGTCCAGGAAGGATCTATAGGGAACGGGAACCTCAAATTGTGGTTTGGTCTCGGTATTACACAGAGGAACTACTCTATTCAAACAAGATTTAGCGCATGAAGAGCTCCAGGAAAGGATCTGCATGGAAGACCAGTCGATCTGCGGGTTGTGTCTTCTTAGCCAGGGAAGGCCTAGGACCATGGAAAAGGAGGCTCGGGGAATGACCAGGAATTCGATTTGTTCCTGGTGGAGTACGCCTACCCGAAGGGTCAAAGGGGTAGTACAGCAGGATATCAGGCCTTGTGGAATGGGGCTACCATCGACTGCGGTTAAGCGGATCGGGGTCTCTAATTCTAATAACGGGATTTTATGTTGCTGAACAAACTCTTGAGACAGGAAATTAGCAGCTGCTCCAGAATCTAATAATGCTGAGACGTTGATGTTCTTCTTGAGGAAGAGCTGAACCGCAAGTAAGGAATCTAGACAAGTCGGAGAGGTTTGGACTTGTCCTAATCGGACCTCTCCGGACCCTATTAGGACCGAGAGTTTCCCAGACGCTTCACACATTGGGCGATTAGATGGCCGGCCTCGCCACAATATAGGCAAAGATTCTCTCGTCGACGTCGCTGCCTCTCCTCGACTGACAGATGAGCCCGGTTCACCTGCATCGGTTCTTCAGGAGTTGGAGTAGGCACGGGGGGAGGACGAGGTACAGGATAGGTACGGGGACGCTCTCCTTTGTTTTTCTCCGTCAGTCTCTCACGGTATCGTAGATCCACCTTGTTACAGAGGGAGATCAACTCGTCTAGAGTCTCGGGAAGATCTCGTGTCGCCAGATCGTCTTTAATTCGCTCTGATAAACCGCTCCAGAAGGCTGAGAATAGAGCCTCTTCGTTCCAACTAACTTCCGATGCTAAAGTTTGGAACTGTACCACGTATTGAGCTACTGAGCGGTTCCCCTGCCGTATGCGCAGGATCTCCATAGCCGAGGAAGTATTGCGTCCAGGCTCGTCAAAGATACAACGAAATTGAGCAATGAAGTCACGATAGTTTGATAGAAGAGGATCGTCCCTCTCCCACAGTGGAGAAACCCAGTCCAGAGCGGTTCCGGATAACAAAGAAACTATGTATGCCACACGTGTCTTGTCTGACGGGAAGAGACCAGGCTGCAAAGTAAAATGGACGTCGCATTGGTTTAAAAAACCGCGGCACTGCTTGGGTGTTCCATCAAACTTGCTTGGAGAAGGTAAATGGAGCTGATTGGAGGCAGAGGATGCGCCAGACTGAGAACGGGCAGAATCAGCTGGAGGCTGAGATAATGCCTTAGGTAAGGATGTCTGTAGAAGATCTTGTCGGTGCGCGATGTCTTGAAGGCCCTGAGCCAACTGCCTCTGTGTATTCTCCAGCCCCTCCAAACTGGCCGCAATCTGCTGAAGTAAATCGGCCCCAATACCGGGTCCTGAGGCGGAATCCATGTGGCTGGAACAAACTATCACGGCCGGAAGATCTTGAGGACCCACCTCAGGTTCAGATTCAGGCGAGACTGGGGCGGGACGCCCTTGGAACTTGGCAGATTGGATGTACGACCTCTGCATATATTTTGGGCAGTGGGTTTTGACGAATACTCCAAAGCGAGGGCGCGGAGTCTAACTGCCCAGCGGTCTTCTCCAGGGACCCCCGCAAGGAAGTTTGGTTTTCGCTGCGTCTGGACAGCAGGTCGCGGCCCCTCACTTGGAGCACCCACGTGTGCCCTAGATGGAGCGGACAGGATGAGCCGCTCAGGTTAGGGATCGGGACAGGAGTAGGAAGGTCGTAGGGAGTACCGGGATGTTTGAGGCAAAAGCTGAGATGTGGATGACGTAAACCAGAGAATGCTGACGGAGAAACTGACGACTTGACCCGATGACTTCTGTAACTGAAAACGGCACACTTGGCTTTAGAAGAATAAACGAGAACTGAAAAGGACCAGACTTGGTTTAAACGTAAACTGACAACTTTGTCCAAAAGACGGGGCTTGAAACTGAAGACTGCCGACACGGCTACAGGAGATGATGACGGAACTGGAATATCAGGAAAGCAGGGAGGAACGGGTTAACACACAGGAGCAGGAACAGGATCAGTGCTGGGACAGGAGAGCTGGATCTGGCAGGAGAGCAGGATCAGCAGAACCACACACAACCAGTGGAGCTGCAGAGAGATGCTGACAGCTGACGAGTTGTTCCAGCAATGAGGCTAAGAGCCTCCTGGAACTTATACCTTAGCCCAGCAAGGTCCGGCCCCCTAGTGGGGAAGGAAGGTATCAAATAGAAGCACTGAGTGCCGATCACGTGACCTGCACAACATGGCGGCGCCCAGTCCCGGGAGCCGGCGTCTGTGCTGCTGCCGGACCCGCCAATAGACTGGGGAGCCTCCGGACTACCCGCCGCCTGCATCCAGCCAGCCCCACACCATCACGGCGCCAGGACCGGTGAACGCAGAGGGGTGAGTAGCCGGTGCCGGGCCTGGCGCCGCGCCGGGCTGTGACAAAGGACTTTGTAGTTGCATTAGATTAAAGTCACTCATGCCATTGCTGATAAAATGTTCAACTCACAATAGTGTGCACTTAATGTCATATTGAACTTAATAGAATATACATGGAAGTGTGAATCAGAGTCAAAATCTCAGTATATACTATGTATAAATAAAATAAAGATTGATTTTGGACTGTAGACTTACAGTACACAAAATAAATACAGAGGCACCATAGGCACAAATAAGTGCATTTTCTGTGTTATGGTTTTAATAATGTTTATGCCCTTTACCACTCTTGCTTTAGTATCACATAGCACATTTGCATATTTTAAATGAGCAATGTCATATCATATTATATTATAATACACATACATTGTACATGCTGCTGAATAAGTAATCAGATGAATAAGTAACTGCAACTGAATAATGGAATTGCAATAACTCAAAAAGAAGACAAAAACAGTATGTGCTTTTGTATATTAAATATTGATTATGTTTTTAACCTTTTTAAATTTGTCTATCTATCTATCTATCTATCTATCTATCTATCTAAAGCTGGGCATACACTATACAATTGGCAGATGGGAATCTGGCAATGGATGAGAACAAATAACAATAGACTATTTGATCAAAAACACTGGTAAATGGACAAAAACAGTGATTTACTCTATGTACAGTACTTTATATGAGGGTTAGTCCCCTCAGGGTGTCTGGAACTTTTCGCCTGATCTATGCTTACCTAGTGATCTCTTGACTTTTTGTAATCTCTAGCATCTTTATAGCTTTCTTTCACAAGCTCATATTCACTCTTACGTTGACTCACAGAATGTTAAAATAAGCCAGTGCCAGAGGCTATGTCTATGATGTGGCCATCTTGGATCTGCACTGAGATGAGCTGTGATTTGCTTGCTCCCAGTATCATGTACAAAAGGCTCTGCTGTGATTCTTGGGCCCTGAATCTATTCAGATTCAGGTCCAATACTGTGCTTACAGAGCATCAATGGGGGGCTGATTCTATTGATTCAGGCATGCCACCCTGCCAGTGATCTCTGACAGGCCTTGTTGCATCAGTGGACTGTAAAGCCTGTCACCATGCCTGGAGCCACTTCTGGACCCCATCACATATCTGTTATCCTAATCATTATTAAGACAAGAGCCACACAAAGAGCATGTTATACTATTAATCACCCGGAACCCATAACCTGATAGCACTGTAGATAGACACAGAGACAAAATATCCTACAAGAACAGAAACAGGAAAACCTATCACTTACTGCACCAATCTAATTGTGTGTAACTGGTGACCTTAATGGATAACCAATCATATGGGCCAGACTCATTATTCTAGCAATGGGTTCAACTTCAGAGCTGGTTTAAATAGTTTGTAGTTCGTGTACAGTAGATAGGGATTGTTGGCGGGATGCTATAAACCAGAAATGCGGTAAAAACCCTGTTATCGGGGGTTTCACAGCATTTCTGGATTCTCTAACCCCCTCCGCAGTGTCAGCACTGCGGAGGGAATCATCTGCAAAAGCTGGCGATTCCCTGCAGAAGCCTATGGGCTTCTTACCACAGCGCTGTGTGAGGGATACATCTTGAATCCTTCCCAGCATGTCCCGCGGCTGGCATTGTGTTCTGCACATGCACAGACGGACTCCCGGGTCTCAGACATGGAAATCCAGTGCCGTGGCCGCATCGCAAGGAACAGCTCTTATCGCAAAAGCTGTCCCTTGTGTTACTAAATGCATATGTTAGAGCTGGGGTAGCCAACCCTAGTCCTCGAGAGCTACCAACAGTGCATGTTTTGCAGGTCTCCTCACAGAATCACAAGTGAGCTAATTAGCTCCATCTGTGTATCTTTTAAAATGTGTCAGTGATTAATGAGTGCAGCTGTGCAGCAGCTAGGTTGTCTGGAAAATATGAACTGTTGGTAGCTCTCGAGGGCTAGGGTTGGCTACCACTGTGTTAGAGCATATGCAGCTATTAAGAATGTGGTGCCCGGGGATACAGGGCCGTGGATGTTAGAACATCCCGCTCTATGGCTGCTGCACACTGTGAGAATCAGTGAGTCATGTGAAAGAATTCATTAATGCTATGCCCACGTTTGCTCACAGATTGTTAAGCTTGCTGTTGTAGTAACCAGATTAAGCACAGAGGGGCAGATTTATTAAGCCTTAACAAGAGATAAATTCAAGTGTGATAAGGAGAGATAAACGTCCAGCCAATCAGCTCCTTAATGACTTTTTTCAAACACAGGATGTAACATGGCCATTGGCAGGTGATTGGCTGGATGTTTATCTCTCCTTATCACACTTGCATTTGTCTCTTGTTAAGGCTTAATACATCTGCCCCAATGCATGGTGAACTTGCACCTGTTGGATGCAGAAAGCGGTGCTAAGGCCAACACTTCTGCTGCAACTTAGGAACCATATGTATCCAAGACTTGCCATATGATTTTCTTACACCTGTGGATCTCTCTCTTACCATCTGCCCATCCTACCAACTTATTTGGTCTCCCTCTGTCCCCTATTTCTAGGCTATAAACTCTCACAAGCACAGCTCTCTGGATGTTGTCTCATGCCTGTATACGATGCACATCGTGAGCGGGTCGTCAGTGGCTCGTCCGACCCGCTCACGGTGACGCGGGGGGGAACGACCCGCTCACGATGTGCACCGTGAGCGGGTCCGATCCGATGGTGACCCGCACCCGGCTGTATGGTCGTCATTGAGATCCTACCTGCAGTAGGTAGGATCTCAATAACGACCGACCGACCCGCGGGACCGCGCATCGGATCGGTATCGGTCCACACCAGGACAGAAAAGGGCCCAATCAGCACACAATTTACATCCAATTGGTCAGAATTGGATCTAGATTGAGGGGATCGGGCCTTAGTCGCCCTGGTGTGTACCCAGCATTTGTTTTCTCTAACTGTATGGATGCTATATGATTTGTATGATTTGCACATACACTGAACTGAATGATTATACCTGCTATGAGAATTTGCATACATCCTATTTAATGCACAACTGTCCTCTATTTTTAAATAATGTATCTCTTTTTTTATTGTGCTTCATTTAAGCTTGATTTTAGTACTGTGAGTTTTAGTATTTGAATGCCTAGATACCTACCCTGCTTAAAAAGCATTATGTAGCGGGGACTAACTTTATGTAAGGTTTCACAAAACAACACCCTAAGAATAATCTATTTTGTGATTTTTATTTCCTCCATGAAATCCAGATAAACCCAATATAATAGAGCTGGCACAGTAAAGTGGAAATTTACAAAAAAATTATATTTTTGGCGATGTCATTCATATTCGTATTTTTCACACATCGATTGACTTCATACATATTTGTGGTGGAACATGTTCGGTCGAGTATGTATAATTTACTAAGGTGTCATATTTATGTCATTCATATTTTCAGATGGTGTTGTTGTTCATAGGCAGTCATATTTTTCCCATTCGTATTGGATAGGGACATACATATATTCTACGTTTAATATGCACTTTGCCACGGTTCGTGGTTCGTACAATCACATTTGGGTACTTATGTAATATCTGGGTCCCGTTTTTCTTATGAGACCGCGTCCCCTCGCGGGGCTCGCTGCGCTCGCCACGCTTCGGGCACGGTGGTTCGCTGCGCTTGCCACACTATATAAAATCAACTCCATGCGTAGTTGGATAGTAGGGGTATGAAAAAAATGGGGTGCATTTAACATGGGAGCCCAGATAATACATAAGTACCCGCATTTGTATTAAACACATTTCGTATCAACATTTCTTGAAAGTTCTTGGCATGGGAGTGGCTTCACACAGGTATCTATAGCCCCCCCAGCCCGCCCCCTCCTTGTGGGTTTAGTTAGGAGAGGAGACAGTGAGGAGTGCTTTTATTGAATAGTGGTTGGTTGTTATTGTGTGTAATGGCCTTTTATAGGCAGCACACTTGAGCACAGATGATTGTTGAACTTGAGTCAGATGTAAAAATCACATAAAAAACGTGTTCTACTTGAAATTAGTAATATATACGGATTTCTAAAAAATACAAATGTGAAAACACCAAAATCCGTATGAGAAGGCAAATACGAATCATTAGTAGATTTCCCGAGACCATTAAAATGAATGGGGATTTACAGATGTATTCTATCGATGGTGTATTTATTTGTATTTTTTGGAACCACCGGAAAATACGAAAGGCAAAACTATGAACCGTACACATTTCAGCCGTAGTAAATTATAGGATGCGTGAACTATGAACGTATTTCACATCAAAAGGGTACGAATACGACCAATCGTACCCATTCGATCTTAGTAAATTTTCCCATAAGACTCAAGAGGGATGCAGAGAAATAGAAATGGGTATCCTATTAGGAACATTAACCCCTTCCCGACATTTGACGTACATTTACGTCATGGCCGGGAGGTACTTCCCGACACATGGCATAAATGTACGTCATGAGTTTAAACTGTCACTGCGTCTCGAGACGCAGTGACAGAGGGACGATGTCTGCTGTCCCTGACAGCAGACATGTCCCTGCATGCCCAGGGGGGGCTGCGATGTCGCCCCCCCGTCGGCGATCGCTGTGATTGGCTGTTCAGTGTGAACAGCCATTCACAGCGTTTTCCTGTGTTACCAGCGAATCGGACGCTCGGTAACACAGGTGTCAATCACCGCCGGGCGTCAGGGGGCATGAGGGGGTCATCGGTGACGATGACACCTCACCCCACCCTCACCCCACCTGCCCCCAAGGCTGTGATTGGTCCGTGGGACCCACGGACCAATCACAGCCAAGGCGCGACATTTAAACTGACGGTGACTGCGCTGCAGACGCCATTCCGGTCTGGAATAGCGTGCAGAACGGTCACCGTGCCTGCCTGCCGTGAATACCAACCTGATCCTTGCTAATACTTACCTGATCCTTGCAAATACCTTACCTGATCACCTTATCACTGCTTGTAGCGTGCTGGACGCTTCCTGGATCTGACTTCCTGAGACTTCCTGCTGCTGCTGCAGTGTGATAGAGAGATAGAGAGATAGAGAGAGAGATAGAGAGAGATAGAGAGAGATAGAGAGATAGTGACAGAGAGAGCTATATTTTGTGTCTGCTACCCCCCCTTTTTGGGGGTGCAGGGGTTTTCTATATATAAATAACTGTCAGTGCTGCTGCTGCAGTGTCATACAGTGATAGATAGTGATAGATAGTGATAGATAGTGAGAGGTAGAGAGATAGAGAGATTTGTGTCTGCTACCCCCCCTTTTTGGGGGTGCAGGGGTTTTATTTTATATATATAACTGTCAGTGCTGCTGCTGCAGTGTCATAGAGTGATAGATAGTGATAGATAGTGAGAGATAGAGAGATAGAGAGAGATAGTGACAGAGAGTGATAGAGAGTGTATATTTTGTGTCTGCTACCCCCCCTTTTTGGGGGTGCAGTTTTTTTTTATACATATTACTGTCAGTGCTGCTGCTGCAGTGTCCTAGAGTGATAGATAGTGAGAGATAGTGAGAGATAGAGAGATAGAGAGAGATAGTGACAGAGAGTGATAGAGAGTGTATATTTTGTGTCTGCTACCCCCCCTTTTGTGCTGATCAGTATATCTGTGCTGATCAGCAACTTTTTGGGGGCGCAGAGGTTTTTTTTTTATATATATACCTGTCAGTTGCTGCCAGTTGCACTGTCAGTTGCACCAAAGGTTGTGCACCTGCTGTCCCTCACTGGTAATCAGTGTCGCATCACTGATCACCTTTTTTTTTTTTTGTGAGTGCTGTGGGGTCTTTTTTTAATTTTTTTTTTACACACACTGATTTTGTGGGTGTCCTGTGGCCACTGTGCGCCGATCAGTGACGTACATCACTGATCAGCTTTTTCGGCACAGGGTTGATCAATTTTTTTTTTTTTTTTTGATCAGATTCCTGTTGCCTTTGAGCGCTGTTCAGTGACGGACGTTACTGACCAACATCTGTGCTCAATTTTTGGCGCAGGACCTTTTTTTTTTTTTTTAACCCCTTCAATTTTTTATTTTTAACCCCTTCATTTTTTTTTTTTTTTATTGGTATAAAGTATTTTTTTTTTTCTGCACCACATACACACTACACACTACATACCCCCCGGATTGAAATAAAGTTTGTACCCCCCCCTACACTATACACGTGTTGAAACATTTCACTACCAGTAACACAAAAATAAAAATGGCATCCCAAATGTCCTCCCAAATGTCCTCCCAAATGTCCTCCCAGTCATCCAGGAGAATGTATTCAGTGGAGGAGGCATATGCCATGCTTGCCTCTGACTCTGACACAGGCAGTGATGCAAGTGGGGAATTTGAAGGATTCGTCTTAAGCTCCTCTTCCTCCTCTGGTGATGAGGGACCCCCTCAAAGACGCCCCCGTAGATCAGCTGAGATTCCCCCCCCAATAATTGATCTAGTATGGACCCCACCACCAGACAATTTTGAGCCCCAGGTTCCTGAGTTTTTGGCCATGCCAGGAATCCAATTTGATTCCACAGGTCTCAGAGAAATTGACTTTTTCAAATTATTTTTCTCTGATGATTTTATAAATTTAATGGTGGACCAAACTAATTTATATGCCCAGCAGTTTATTGCTCAAAACCCCACGTCATCATTTGCTAGGTGGACCCCTGTAGATGCAGTAGAGATGATGACGTTTTGGGGTCTGGTGTTTCATATGGGCATAGTAAAAAAGCCAGAAATTAGGCAATATTGGAGTACAGATGTTCTGTACAGTACTCCATTTTACCGTATGGCCATGCCCCGGACTCGATTTGAGACAATTCTTAAATTTATACATTACACCGATAATGCACAGTGCCCACCCAGAGATGATCCCACCTTTGACCGGCTATTCAAAGTCAGGCCGGTCATTGATCATTTCAGTGCCAAATTTGAAGAGGTGTACATCCCTGAAAAATTTATTTGTATCGACGAGTCCCTTATACATTTTAAAGGAAGGGTTAAATTCCGCCAGTACCTTCCCAGTAAGAGGGCAAGGTATGGCATAAAAATGTATAAACTGTGTGAAAGCACCTCAGGGTACACCCACAGGTTTAGGGTTTATGAAGGGAAGGATTCAAGAATTCAACCGCCAGAATGCCCCCCCTCCCTCGTAGGTGTTAGTGGGAAAATTGTCTGGGATTTAGTGCACCCCTTCCTGGATAAAGGTTATCACCTCTATGTGGATAACTTTTACACCAGCATCCCCCTGTTTAAGGCCCTTGGTTCAAGAGGTACAGCAGCTTGCGGTACTGTGCGCAAGAACCAAAGAGGCCTCCCAAAAACGCACATTGCCCAAGTAATGAGAAGGGGTGAAAGCAGGGGAATATGCAACGAAAATATGTTGTTGGTCAAATATAAGGACAAGAGGGATGTCCTTATACTGACAACAATTCACGGAGACAGTACCACCTCCGTCCCTGTACGAGGTACCAGTACCCACACCTCAAAACCTAATTGTATCCTGGATTACAATAGGTACATGGGCGGAGTGGATCTTTCAGATCAGGTACTGAAGCCGTACAGTGCCCTGCGGAAAACAAAAATCTGGTACAAGAAGGTGGCCGTGTATATCATCCAGATGGCACTGTATAACGCTTACGTGCTATTCCGTTCTACCGGCCAGAGGGGGACATTTATGCACTTTCAAGAGGAAGTCATAAAGGGCCTAATATTTGGGAACCAGCAGGCAGAGGGCCCCAGTACTTCTAGTACTGGCCCCCGTATTGTACCAGGGCAGCATTTTCCTGATGAAATCCCCTCCACTGGAAAAAAGGGCAGGACACAAAAAAGGTGCAAAGTTTGCTATAAAAAGGGAATAAGAAAGCAAACTATTTTCCAGTGTGACACTTGCCCCGACAAACCCGGCCTATGTATAAAGGAGTGTTTTAAAATATACCACACATCTATGGAATATTAGGTTCATAATTTCACCGTGCTTCGGGGGTCTTGCTAATGCCACATAGCACCCACCATTCATTCCACCAGAATCTGAGCCGCAAAATCCAAAAATCACTCCTTCCCTTCTGAGTCCTGCCATGCACCCAACTGGTATTTTTTGGTCACATGTGAGGCATTGCCGTACTCGGGAGAAATTGGGGCACAGATTTTGGGGTGCTTTGTCTCCTTCATTCCTTGTGAAAATGAAAAATTTTGAGCCAGAACTGCATTTTTGTGCAAAAAAATGTAATTTTTCATGTTCACTGCCCACTTGTATCAAAATTGGTGAAACCCCTGGGGGTTTGAAATGTACACTATACCCCTAGATGAATTCCCTGAGGGGTGTAGTTTGCAAAATGGGGTCACTTGTGGGGGGGTTCCACTGTATTGGTGCTTTGGGGGTCTTGCTAATGCGACATAGCACCCACCATCATTCCACCAGAATTTGTGCTGCAAAATCCAAATATCACTCCTTCCCTTCTGAGTCCTGCCACTTTTTGGTCACACATGAGGCATTGCCGTACTCGGGAGAAATTGGGGCACAGATTTTGGGGTGCTTTGTCTCCTTCATTCCTTCTGAAAATGAAAAATTTTGAGCCAGAACTGCATTTTTGTTTAAAAAAATGTAATTTTTCATTTTCACTGCCCACTTGTATCAAAATTGGTGAAACCCCTGGGGGTTTGAAATGTACACTATACCCCTAGATGAATTCCCTGAGGGGTGTAGTTTGCAAAATGGGGTGACTTGTGGGGGGGTTCCACTGTATTGGTGCAACATAGCACCCACCATTCATTCCACCAGAATCTGTGCTGCAAAATCCAAAAATCACTCCTTCCCTTCTGAGTCCTGCCATGCACCCAACTGGTATTTTTTGGTCACATGTGAGGCATTGCCGTACTCGGGAGAAATTGGGGCACAGATTTTGGGGTGCTTTTTCTCCTTCATACCTTCTGAAAATGAAAAATTTTGAGCCAGAACTGCATTTTTGTGTAAAAAATGTAATTTTTCATGTTCACTGCCCACTTGTATCAAAATTGGTGAAACCCCTGGGGGTTTGAAATGTACACTATACCCCTAGATGAATTCCCTGAGGGGTGTAGTTTGCAAAATGGGGTCACTTGTGGGGGGGTTCCACTGTATTGGTGCTTGGGGGGTCTTGCTAATGCAACATAGCACCCACCAAAATTCCACCAGAATCTGAGCTGCAAAATCCAAAAATCACTCCTTCCGTTCTGAGTCCTGCCATGCACCCAACTGGTATTTTTTGGTCACATGTGAGGCATTGCCGTACTCGGGAGAAATTGGGGCACAGATTTTGGGGTGCTTTTTCTCCTTCATACCTTCTGAAAATGAAAAATTTTGAGCCAGAACTGCATTTTTGTGTAAAAAAATGTAATTTGTCATTTTCACTGCCCACTTGTATCAAAATTGGTGAAACCCCTGGGGGTTTGAAATGTACACTATACCCCTAGATGAATTCCCTGAGGGGTGTAGTTTTCAAAATGGGGTGACTTGTGGGGGGGTTCCACTGTATTGGTGCTTGGGGGGTCTTGCTAATGCGACATAGCACCCACCAAAATTCCACCAGAATCTGAGCTGCAAAATCCAAAAATCACTCCTTCCCTTCTGAGTCCTGCCATGCACCCAACTGGTATTTTTTGGTCACATGTGAGGCATTGCCGTACTCGGGAGAAATTGGGGCACAGATTTTGGGGTGCTTTTTCTCCTTCATACCTTCTGAAAATGAAAAATTTTGAGCCAGAACTGCATTTTTGTGTAAAAAATGTAATTTTTCATGTTCACTGCCCACTTGTATCAAAATTGGTGAAACCCCTGGGGGTTTGAAATGTACACTATACCCCTAGATGAATTCCCTGAGGGGTGTAGTTTGCAAAATGGGGTCACTTGTGGGGGGGTTCCACTGTATTGGTGCTTGGGGGGTCTTGCTAATGCAACATAGCACCCACCAAAATTCCACCAGAATCTGAGCTGCAAAATCCAAAAATCACTCCTTCCGTTCTGAGTCCTGCCATGCACCCAACTGGTATTTTTTGGTCACATGTGAGGCATTGCCGTACTCGGGAGAAATTGGGGCACAGATTTTGGGGTGCTTTTTCTCCTTCATACCTTCTGAAAATGAAAAATTTTGAGCCAGAACTGCATTTTTGTGTAAAAAAATGTAATTTTTCATTTTCACTGCCCACTTGTATCAAAATTGGTGAAACCCCTGGGGGTTTGAAATGTACACTATACCCCTAGATGAATTCCCTGAGGGGTGTAGTTTTCAAAATGGGGTGACTTGTGGGGGGGTTCCACTGTATTGGTGCTTGGGGGGTCTTGCTAATGCGACATAGCACCCACCAAAATTCCACCAGAATCTGAGCTGCAAAATCCAAAAATCACTCCTTCCGTTCTGAGTCCTGCCATGCACCCAACTGGTATTTTTTGGTCACATGTGAGGCATTGCCGTACTCGGGAGAAATTGGGGCACAGATTTTGGGGTGCTTTTTCTCCTTCATACCTTCTGAAAATGAAAAATTTCGAGCCAGAACTGCATTTTTGTGTAAAAAATGTAATTTTTCATTTTCACTGCCCACTTGTATCAAAATTGGTGAAACCCCTGGGGGTTTGAAATGTACACTATACCCCTAGATGAATTCCCTGAGGGGTGTAGTTTTCAAAATGGGGTGACTTGTGGGGGGGTTCCACTGTATTGGTGCTTGGGGGGTCTTGCTAATGCGACATAGCACCCACCAAAATTCCACCAGAATCTGAGCCGCAAAATCCAAAAATCACTCCTTCCGTTCTGAGTCCTGCCATGCACCCAACTGGTATTTTTTGGTCACATGTGAGGCATTTCCGTACTCGGGAGAAATTGGGGCACATATTTTGGGGTGCTTTTTCTCCTTCATACCTTCTGAAAATGAAAAATTTTGAGCCAGAACTGCATTTTTGTGTAAAAAAATGTAATTTTTCATTTTCACTGCCCACTTGTATCAAAATTGGTGAAACCCCTGGGGGTTTGAAATGTACACTATACCCCTAGATGAATTCCCTGAGGGGTGTACTTTGCAAAATGGGGTGACTTGTGGGGGGGTTCCACTGTATTGGTGCAACATAGCACCCACCATTCATTCCACCAGAATCTGTGCTGCAAAATCCAAAAATCACTCCTTCCCTTCTGAGTCCTGCCATGCACCCAACTGGTATTTTTTGGTCACATGTGAGGCATTGCCGTACTCGGGAGAAATTGGGGCACAGATTTTGGGGTGCTTTTTCTCCTTCATACCTTCTGAAAATGAAAAATTTTGAGCCAGAACTGCATTTTTGTGTAAAAAAATGTAATTTTTCATTTTCACTGCCCACTTGTATCAAAATTGGTGAAACCCCTGGGGGTTTGAAATGTACACTATACCCCTAGATGAATTCCCTGAGGGGTGTAGTTTGCAAAATGGGGTGACTTGTGGGGGGGTTCCACTGTATTGGTGCTTGGGGGGTCTTGCTAATGCGACATAGCACCCACCAAAATTCCACCAGAATCTGAGCTGCAAAATCCAAAAATCACTCCTTCCCTTCTGAGTCCTGCCATGCACCCAACTGGTATTTTTTGGTCACATGTGAGGCATTGCCGTACTCGGGAGAAATTGGGGCACAGATTTTGGGGTGCTTTGTCTCCTTCATACCTTCTGAAAATGACAAATTTGGAGCCAGAACTGCATTTTTGTGTAAAAAAAATAATTTTTTATTTTCACTGCCCAGTTGTACCACAATTGGTGAAACCCCTGGGGGTTTGAAATGTACACTATACCCCTAGATGAATTCCCTGAGGGGTGTAGTTTGCAAAATGGGGTCACTTGTGGGGGGGTTCCTAACTTTTAGCATCTTATGGTGCCTTGAAACCTACATGGTGCCTAAAAAATAATCTCATAAAAAGGAGGCTCCAAAATCAAGTAGGTGCTCCTTCTATTATGAAGCCTGTGGTTTGGTCACCGTGCACACTAGGGCCACATATAGGATATTTATGAAAACAAAAGAATTGGGGGAATCAATTTTTAGTCACATTTCTCTAGTAAAATGTACTGTGTTCCTTATAAAAATGTATTAAAATTGCAAATCTGCAAAAAAAAAGAAATTTTGAAATTTCACCTACACTTTGTTTTAATTCCTGTGAAACACCTAAAGGGTTAACAAACTTCCAAAATGCTGTTTTGAATATTGTGAGGGGTGCAGTTTTTGAAATGGCATCATTTATGGGGGTGTCTCACATACAAGTCCCTCAAAGTCACATCAGAACTGAACTGGTCCCTAAAAAAATCAGTGTTTGAAATTTTCTTGAAAATTTGAGAATTTGCTATTCATATTGTAAGCCTCCTAGTGTCCCAAAAAATTAAAAGGAAGTTGAAATAATGATGTCAACATAAAGTAGACATATGGTCTATGTTAGTTATTCACTATTTTGAGTGGTAAGATTATTTGTCTCACAAGCAGAAAATTTAACATTTTGCAAATCGCTAAATTTTCCATTTTTTCACGATATTTTGGTATTTTTCACAAAAAAACACAGACTGTATCGACCCAAATTTACCACTAATTTGAAGTACAATGTGTCACGAAAAAACAATCTCAAAACCACTGGGATAAGTAAAAGCAAAAAAAAGTTATCCCCACTTAAGTGAGACATGTCAGATTTGAAAAAAAGGGCTCTGTCAGGAACGCAAAAACTGGCTCTGTCAGGAAGGGGTTAAGGCCACCATCCAGTTGTAGCCTTTAAATATGTATATTTGCAAATTATTATTTTAGGATTTAGTTTAACACTGCAATTAATATAGTATATTATCCAATGGATTAAATTGATACAAACGTAATAACATTTATCTACAGTAGTTAATCTGTTAGTAAAAAGAGGACGACTTACAAAGGGTATATAAAAAATAAATGAGTGGAGTTTAGTGTTATGTATTTTACATAGTTTACTAGGCATCTTGAATAACTATAAATCCTAATATGTTTCTCTAATCGCTGTCAATGGGAACACAATCATTAACTGTATAAAAATATAATACATGTGTGGGACAGCATAACTGTCACATTGCAATATTAATGTTTTAAACATCTAAATTAATAGTTTTTTCCCCATTTTATAATCTCTTACATAAACTGAAGTAATCCAAATATTTATATTGCCAGACAGAAGATATTTTTCTCCAAATGTTTTCTGTGAAGTTATCATGGGCAATTTGTATAGTCTGTATTATCAGTCGCTAAGACTTAATGTTTGAAATCTATTGTATGACAAGATATACAAGATATTCACAAATACTTGAATGTAACGAATGAGAGGTTTTTATTATAATGATAATTGATTATGTCAGCATTATTTCATAAAAATGAATAATGAATATACAGTATGTGAAAATCAGTTCTCAGTTTGTAGATGTACTCAAACTTGTATTTTTAAGAATTAAGGGCCTGATTCAGCCCACTCTCTAGGCTGCGTATATTAGCTGCCTAGCGAGTGGGTAAGCACAGCCCCCAAATTTTCATAGGGTCGCCCAAAAAACATTGGACGTTCCCCTTCTCCGGCCCTGTGTCCACCCCTGCCCACCCCCTCTGGAGCGAACAGCTCAGCGAGTGCAAAACTCGCAGAAGCCTTTTACTCCAGGGGTTTGCACCTGCACATAAATGTACATGCGCATACCCCCACCATCGGAATGGGGCTGAATTCGGCCCCTTGCGATTGCTTCTGAATTAGGCCCTTAGAGTCTGTCTCACCCTCAGTTGCTACCTGGTTATGCTATTCATGCTAAATATAATTTAAGAAATGAAATTATTTAGCTACTGTATATATGGTTTGTTGTGCCTAACTCCTAAAGCTTAGCTAATGTTAGAATAGCATTTATACCTTAACATGTTTTATTGAGAGATGTTTATTCAAAATGTATTGAATTTCAAGGGGTGAAATATCAAAAGAAGTTTACACTCTCCATTTATGTAATAAAATGTATATATATTATTTATGCAAACAGTACTATAGAAAAAGTGAGCAAAGCAAGTCAGACATCGTTCAGAGATTTGAATATAAATTCTCAACTCACTTATTCTAGAATTGGGGATCTTGTCCCTGTTTATAAAGCAGTCTATCACTCGAACAACACTACCACTTACACAACATCCTTAAAGCATGCCTTCCATATCAACACATTTGTACCCAACTTCAACTCTAGATAGTCTGCAACCACAACAATGGTTAACCACTATTGAAATGATAAATAACTTGTAGGTGTCTCTATTGCAGTGTGTGCAACGATTGTCATTTCCCAGTGGTTACCAGCTAACTGGCATGTAGTTGTGGTAAAATTAATAAGATATTATCCCTTGGAATGGCAACTCGGTCATTTCATTGAATCATCATGATGGATAGGGGTAATATATGGATATTATTTCAGCAGCTCCAATCTTCTTAAGTACTCTAGTTCATTCAGCCCAGAAGGTTGGCAATTTGGCAGTACTTTTAATTATGTGACTGTATTTCTCCTCTATGGTGCACTTTATTGAAAGCATCATCATACCTTTTTTCTATAGAATAGGTTCACCTTATCAGCCCAAATTTTCAAGCACGGGGGCAATTGGAGAATTGGTACTATGGCTTGATGACTATTTTATGACTTGTTGTATGTGTACCTGCTGTAAGCAGCAGTGGTTATGAGAAATTAGTACTGACATTTAGATCAGTGAGCCATTTCATTTTTTATCTTTAAATTCAATAAGATCTCTGATTTTTCTGTAACCAAAACAGAAAATAATTTCTGTCATTTCATTAAACCCAATTATGCAGCTGATAACACTGATAACCAGGAGTGTTGCACTGTGACCTCATGTGTTAATTACACTGAAACATTGCATGATATTTTTCAAAATAAAATTACAACACCATGTGCACTTTCATTTGAAATGTCAATGTGAAGTCATGGTCATCCAATGGGTATCTCCTTTAATTCTGCAGTGTGTGACCTAAGTAAGGAGCAAGAAAGAATCTGTAAATAATCTTAAAACTCAAAAAAAAAGTGTTACATACGGCCATATGGTTAGTGTAAGGGTCTGTACCCCTTTCACACCGCAGCTATGACACAGTATATTGCAGTTTATTAAACGTTTGAAAACGGTGGTACTTGTTTCCTAGCACGGCGCCCATCGCATACCATGGCATAACGTATGCGATGGTATGCGATGCAATATTTGGATAAATGACCCGGAATGTACAATTAAATATCGCATAGCATTGCATGCCAGCAAATGGCATGCAATGCGATGTGATTTTTAATTGTACAACCAACCGTACGGGTTTTCGCCACCCGGCAGGAGCCGGAGTGTGTGAACGGGACCTGATACTTTCACACTACAGCTAGAATCATTTTGGTACTTGTTTCCTAGCACGGCGCCCCCGATTTCCATCGCAGTGCATTGCATCGCATCGGATGCAATATAGCGGCATGCAATGCATGCAATGCGATTTTTAATTGTACAAGACAATATAGCCACGGTCGCATATATCAACAAACAAGGGGGGACAAGAAGTCGCCCACTGTTGGAAGAGATTCGTTTGATCATGGTCTGGGCAGAAAAACATCTCTTGTCCATTTCGGCACTGCATGTGCCGGGAGAAGAAAATCAACTGGCAGACTTCCTAAGCAGAAATCAAGTATTGCCAGGGGAATGGGAGTTGAAGGACTCTGTCTTCAGGCAGATAGTTCGCAGATTTGGCCAACCACAAATAGACCTCATGGTGACTCCAGAGAATGCAAAGACTCCTCGGTTCTTTTCCAGATTCCCGACGCAGGGGTCAGAAGGGGTGGACGCCCTGTCTCAAAGGTGGGAGTTCACTCTAGTGTACATATTTCCACCTTTCCCACTCATTCACAAAGTGTTATGGAAGATCAGGTCGGAGAGAGTTCGGGCAATAGCCATTCTTCCATACTGGCCCAGGAGGTCCTGGTTTCCGATGGTAGAAAGCATGGCGGTGGCAGAACCATGGTTTCTTCCAGTGTCGCACGATCTCCTGATGCAGGGACCAGTAGTGTGTTAAGATCCACAAAAGTTACATTTAGTGGCGTGGAGCTTGAAAGGAAGCAGTTAGCGGACAAAGGTTTGCCACCAGTCGTGATAGACATACTTCTGCAAGCAAGGAAGAAGGTGTCGTCTGACATATATTACAGAATCTGGAGAATCTTTGCTGGATGGTCAAAGGATAGGTTCCCATTTCCCAAGGCAAAAATATCACATGTTTTACAATTCCTCTGTGAAGGTTTCAATAAAGGACTATCAATAGCGACTCTGAAGGTGCAAATTTCGGCACTCAGCGCCCTGTTGGATAGGAAGTTGGCAGACAACGTGCTGATAAAGAGGTTTTGTCAAGCAGCGAAGAGAATCCGACCAAGAATTAGACTGATAGTCCCTCAGTGGGATCTCAATCTAGTGTTAAATGGTCTCATGGCAACTCCATTCAAGCCATGTGAGAGGTCTAAACTAAAATTTCTCACATGGAAAGTGGTGTTCATGGTGGCTATCACGTCAGCAAGACGAGTGGGGGAGCTGCATGCGTTATTATGCTTCGAACCCTATCTTAAGTTATTCCCGGACAAAGTAGTCCTGAGAACCAAACCTTCATTTTTGCCGAAGGTGGTTTCCTCGTTTCATATGAGTCAAGATATTGTTTTGCCTTGTTTTTTTTTCCAAACCCAACCAGTAGAAGAGAGGAAGATCTTCATACGTTGGATATGGTTAGAATAATAAACATTTATTTGGACCGAACAGCAAGCTTCAGGAAAACAAGGTCATTGTTTGTGATTCCACAAGGGGCGAAGAAAGGATTCGCTCCTTCAAAACAAACTATCTCCAGGTGGCTCAAAGAAGTAATTTGTTTCACCTACAAGAAAGTTGTCCGGCAAGTTCCAGAAGGCATAAAGGCACACTCGGCTAGAGCAATGGCAACTTCTTGGGCGAGAGAGGCTAACGTCTCGGTCAAAGACATATGCCAGGCTGCGACATGGTCGTCCATACATACCTTTGCAAAACATTATGCATTGGATGTATCTGAAGAATCTTTTGGGAGCAGAGTTCTACATCAGGCCTTGATCTAAGGTATTGTAGCCCACCCTACTGCTTTGGTATATCCCATTGTCCGGCTGCCATGAAGTAAGAAGAAGAAAGTTATGGATTATACTTACGATAATTCCTTTTCTTCGGAGTACTTCATGGCAGCCTATATTATTACCACCCCATGTTTGTGTTTTTCCCTAGGATCGGTGGCGGAGACATGTCAAAAGACTGAAGGCATGGGGGAAGGTGCTGGCTAATGTACAGTTGGAGGAGGGGCATGTCCTAGGGAAAAACTACCTGTCAAATTAAGAGGGGAGAGAGGGATGAACCCATTGTCCGGCTGCCATGAAGTACTCGAAGAAAAGAAATTATCGTAAGTATAATCCGTAACTTTCATTGCACATTGGGTTAAGCATAATTTGATTTCTCCAAAATGCATTTGGTATGAAACTCTGCAGAATGCATCTTGTTTGAGATTTCAGTCTCCAAGGCCAATGGCTTAGCTAACAATCTGCATTTACAGCCACTGTTGAATAAATATATTTACACCTACAGTATATGTTTAATTTTTCTATGAAGACAAGGGGTGTATTCAATGCCGGGGGCCAGCTGTGATAGCGAGCAGTGCTGCTCGCAACTGACCCCCCTGCATACGCCGATTCCCCCTCACTCCATTTTTGGAGCGAGGGGGAATCGGTGTATGCGGCCACTGAAACAGCAAGACTCCATGCATTAGCCACTAGCCTTGCTGTTTGGGGGAATCCTCGCCTTCCTGTGACAGCTAGGAATCCCCTGGAATGTTGAATATGGTGAGCGGCTGGCGTGGGGGTTAAACAGCGAGGATTGCTTGTATTCTGCGATCCCCGCCGTTTCACCCCCTCACCAGCCGCATTGAATACGTGCCTAAGCAGAGAGTTGACAGTTCTAACAATAAATAAACTTATGTAAAGGCTAAAACATTTCAGAAATATTTTAAATGCTCATAAGATTGGTATTAAATGAGTAATAGGTTACACGCTTATATGATTGGTAGAAGTGTGTAATGGGGGGGGGGGGGGGGGGATTACCAGAATCAAGGATCTAGAGTAAAATATCTCTCTACATGTGAAAGAGATACAATGTAAAATACAAATTTTTAAACTAAAAATAAAATCACAATAAACACAGCAGCTTAAAACAGTCTCTGAAATAAACACTGCATAACATGTGGTCACTATATAGGTAACTACAATATAAATAAATGAAATTATAACAGGAAAACTGCTTAACATTTAATATTAATGCATTAACTGGAGATATATACCATGGGTATCAAATGTTTATTTTTATATACTGTAACTTTTTTTAATAACACTCTATTTTCCAATGTAAGATTTAATATTCTCAAACCATGCAATTCAACCAGTGTGTTGCATTTACACATTAATCTATGGTGTTGCCAAGAGACAACAATACATTTAGGGGGTTGTTCTAGTTGACTCGAATTCACAGCCTTGCGAGTCCACCAAACCCTGCCCAACGATCGCTGGGCCACCCGTCCCCCTCGCAGTGTGGGTTTAACATAAACATCCATTCTCAGGCTCTGTGCACCCACCCCCATCCTTCGATGGTCACCTATCATCGAATGATGGCGAAGGCCCATGCATATGTAAGGTTGCTCTGAGCAACCTTACATATGCGTGTCCGCTCCGGGGGAAGTAGGCAGGCAGCTGACATCCGGTGATGTCAGCTGCCAGCGCCTTGCCTGTCCATCATGCCCTCATTACCATGAGAACACCCAGCATCCTCATAGGAATGCCCATGGAATGCAGAAATGTGCATGTGCACAGCCCAACCATCGGTTGGGCTGCGAATGTATTCTGGTTGCGAAGCAACCAGAATAGGTTCCTTAATTCATTGAGTCCATTGAACAACTAATGGATGTGAGCAGTCTCCTTATATTTACACACGTTTTCTGAAGAGTTTACTTAACTTCAGATGAACTTGCCTGCATTTTATCTGTAGGCCTGTTCTGCTTA
Organism: Crinia signifera; assembly: GCF_055691185.1. Lineage (NCBI taxonomy): Eukaryota > Metazoa > Chordata > Amphibia > Anura > Myobatrachidae > Crinia > Crinia signifera. The sequence continues at coordinate 179,363,831 of NC_139220.1, forward strand.
TATTTATGTTATCTCAAAAAAAAATCACTATACCATCAGAGTGATCTAACCTGAAATTGTTTACATATGGTTTGCACATGCTAGCTTCATTGCACAGCAGCTTAACCAGAGACTTGTCACTTGAATATATTTTGATATATAGAGTTAATGCAGGAATAAAGGTATGTCTTTCCATTTATTTCCTCACTTTACAGTGATTGTTTATTTAATGTCTATGGAAAGCTTTTTAAACACACTATGTGGACATTATTACAGCCCTGTTTATTTTTACAGAAACCTGTTTAAGATAGAGAGCTTGTTAAATGCACAAATGTAAAATCGTTAAAAAAGCCCTCATATATAATGTTTCATGTTGCTACATGTTGTTACTGTTACATATTGCATTGGCCACAAAAAGCACTGTAATTGAGGCCACAAAAAGAATGGTCTGACTCCAGCTAGTGTGCCTCTAGTTGTAGAGGCTATAACTACACACTTTAATAAAGCTCCGACCATGAGCAAAACACATAAGTGAAAACATTTCAGAGTTTTCTAATATTCTAATATCCCTGGATGTTACTAGCATGGACATGACAGTAGAAGCACTGGCACACCAGGAATCATAGCCACGTACTGCACCAACCGCCTAGCGCAAAAGGATCCCAGTGGCAGTCCATTACTGGCAACTCCATCCTCCAATGGGATAGTTAATGCTTCGAGGCCAGTCCGAATAAAATCCCACAATGGAGTGCGGGCAATAAATATTTGTTGTTGAGCGCTATCTATAATTGGCCACAGAACTTTAATACGTCCAATATGGGGACTCTTTTTTTACATACTTCTCATGAGAATAATAGAACATTGAATTACTTTAACTTAAGTGATCCACCTCTCATTTTTATATAGAGAAACTTTTATATTTATATGCATGCATAGAAATGTTTATATTTGCAGTTATTTTAAATAAATCATTATTATTATTAGATATTATTGTTGTTTTTATCTATCCATGTCAGTCATGCTTATCAGTTTAGCACAAGAGTCTAACTCTAAACACTACACATGAAATCAGTAATAAACTACACATAAAGGTTTTTTTTTTTTAAGTTCTTAAAAATGTTTATTTAACCTTTGTTGCTATAGTGGAATAGAGGCATTTATCCTCTCCATTGCATGTTGTGCCTAATAAACTGTGAGTGTTGACTTCAACTACCTAGTATATGGATATTTTCTTTTGTAAAACTAATGAAATACAAAGTTTAGGAGATCTGACAATTCTAGTGGGGGCTTATATCTTTCCTCAATAGTAAGCCTCGGTTGAAGTAATCCCCTTTTAAAATAAACCCTAGAGGTAAGGTACATTGTTTGGTATTAGGTTAACTGATCTTACATTTTAAGTAACTGGTTTATTCTATAGCCAAGTATAGCTGTTGAACAGAATAACCCTTAATGATAAAGGGGGCAGTGTAACAAAAAGCAGGGGTTGTGATCTGATCCAGGTTGAATCAGCTTTTATTATTTAGAGACATGACTAACTTGTGCTTTCACTTCAAAGACTTACTCCTTTGGTCCGTGTACATTCTCTTCACTGGCTCGGATAGAATAACAAATTCTCACTATATTTTATCATGCTTTGGAAACATTTCAAAGTTTGATTGATGAAACTATTTTTTTGAAGGCCCAATTTTTTTATATATTTTTTCCCTAATAATACATTTTTATTTAATATTTGTAAATCAGGAGGCTAAAGGAAAATGGGTAAAAGGAATGGGGAGATGGGGCAAATTTCTGTAATATATTTCTGTAATAATTTCTGTAATCTAATGAGAAATTTAAACAGTGTGATTTCAGTAATTGAAAAGTTTTTTTAAACACAAAATTTTTCATAATTTAATTTCTCATTATTAATAGAACTGTGATTTTACAGTTCTTTACATTTCTAAATTGTAGATTTATAGCAATGTGTTTTTTTCATTTTAAAGCATATTGCACTTCTTTTTACAAAATAGCTTCAAGGAAAAATATCAATAAATACAGTATTAAAAATCAATAATAAATGAAGTTTGTATTAAATATGCCCGAATATAGTAGTATACAGGTGTATTTAATAAATCCATAATTATTCATTTATATTCATACTGCAGGTTATGTTAAAGTAGAACTGAAATGCATGACTAACATTTTCGGCTTATTATAATCATTGTTATTGCTATTGTGTAGCATGTTTTTGTGACTTTCTTTCAAATGTAAAAGTAGCAAGAATTTAAATTTTATAATATATACAACTCAGTGAGGAAGTGAAAGAGAGCTTAGTGGCTTCCATGCATTGATATTCCTGTGATAAACAAAGACTCAGTAATTAATGAGAAGCAATGACCACTTAGGCTAATAGCAATGTACTACATTTTATCAGTCTTCATTGTTCACTTTGTAAATATGGGGGATTTTAGGATCACATAATGCATCACTGGTACAAACATAAGTGATTGAGAATACCTACGTTAGCAAACATATCCCACAAATATTGGTCACATTCATCCCACCTCTCTGTCATAGGCGTCCATCTGTGCTTTTCACTTGATAAATAGCCTAGCACTAATGGCAGAAATCTGTTTGCAGATGAAGATTACATTCTTACTTAAATTACTGGTTGCTAAAGCATTGTATTTGTTTGCTGTAAACAAGTGACTTTTGGCGAATTGTTTTTGTACATATTATTCAAAATCCATTGTGTTTGATAGTGAATTAATATTTTTTTTAAACGAAGTACAATTATTGTTTCACCACTCAATTTCTAACATACTACTTATTAATTAATATTTGTGGGATAGCCCCAGAAAACATGAATTTTTGGGTAGATGGAGTGTCCCTGCAAATATTAGGAATACCTTCTATGCATGTAGGGTTGAACACAGCAAATATTAAAGATATCCATGGCAGTCTATAGCAAAAGCAGACCTAATAGATTTCTATGGGGGCAAGTTAAGTTTGGATTTTACCAAGCTTGGTACAAGTAGTTATTGCCATCTTAAGATAGCTTTACCCATTTTAGCATTTTGTTGGCCAAATTGCCATTTGTTACTGACTGAATAATAGCTGTATAATAGTTGTTACTCCATAAAAGGATGTCCATGGTTCTGTATATATAGGGGCAATTTATAGAGCATTGAAAGAGTGTATATATATATATATATATATATATATATATAGTCCATAGAGCAAACGCACACGCTGACTGTTGATAGGGACCGTGCCAGGTCATAAAGGGATATAGTTAAAGTCCTGTGTGTGATCCCCAGAGGGTAACAGAACTGACAGCACCAGTCATGAAAAAGATCCAATTCACCAGATAAATGAATGCAGGTTTTAATAGATCCAAGCTCCACCAGATTGGTTCCACACTGCCGCCTGTACTTCCGGTACACGGAGGTGATGTGCGCTGTCTGCTGTGACACGGGGAGTGATTGGAGTGTGCGACCGCTGCACCTGAGGTTGACGATCTGAGCGTCGACAGGTGAGTATGCCATTGGATGCCCTTTTAAATTCTAGGTCTTGAGTTCAGTGTCTTGATGACCCCTCTTGATGAAGATGCACCGAAACGGCCATCGAGGAGACGTGTAATGTATCAATTTAAACATTGTATCAGCCTGTTGGGTGTCCATTTATGCTCCGGATTATTGTGAGCTTGGATCTATTAAAACCTGCATTCCTTTATCTGGTGAATTGGATCTTTTTCATGACTGGTGCTGTCAGTTCTGTTCACACACAGGACTTTAACTATATATATATATATATATATATATATATATATATATATATTAAACAATGCAATACAGGCAGTCTCTCGGGCTTGATAATCCAGAAGAAAACGGACACTGGGGTCTCAGGGAAATAAGCTTATTTCCCTGAGACCCCTGTGTCCGTTTTCTTCTGGAGTATCAAGTCCGATGAGTGCCTGTATTGCATTGTTTATGTATTACCTGGGAGACCAGGTTTTCAGCGCACCAAGGCCAGCAGCATACCCTCCTCGACTGAGTGCCAGTCCTCCCATCCATATATATATATATATATATATATATATATATATATATATGTTTATAATAATATGCTGATTATGACCAAAAGGCACATGACACTAGAAAGGCTGTGACATACAAACTGAATGCATATGTATCATATTATTAGGAAATGTGGATTCAAATTTCAATGAGAATCTGTGATTTTTTTTCTTTACAAATATTTTTTTCTTGTCTGTGATAGGCACAGAAATAGAAAACGGTTATGCCTAGAGCTATTTTTAAATATATTTTTCATAAGATAGCCACAAATTCATGTCCCGATTGCTTTCCTATGAGTCTTTCTTTATAATGTGTACTTCCAAATGATCTGAATTGGATCTTTTTGACTGTTTAGACTGAAAATTGCTAAATGGAACATAGGACTTGCAAACAAATTGTATGCTTATTGCTTAACATACAAAGAAATACTGTCAAGTTTGGCTTATGTAACATAACTTACACAGTATACTTTGCTAGCAGGTTACAGAATAATAAAAAAAAGAGTCAGCATCATATGGTTACCAAGACACTTTGTTCCATGCTTAGTGACAGATCTCTAGAGTATTACATGACAGGTCTGTAGAATATTGCATCATTAAGAAGAATTCTTGCAGAAATGTACCATAAACTACATTCATTTAAAAATGTATGTACACTGACAATACAAGTACAGTATGTATTATAAAAAGGCATCTAGAGACACACTTTATAAACTCTCTAAAAGGACTCTCTACTCTTTTTGTTTTATTTTTTTTTGCTTTTTGTTTCTTATCATGCCTTGCATCACAACCATAGATATAAAAGCTACTGCTTATATCACTTGCAGTTCCTTGCCCTAGGCAAAGCTAGAAAGCTGGTACTGGGTGGTCCCAGTCCTGAATTTCAGGTTCTTGGAAGAAATAAATTGTGTGCGGCGCAGGTGCACGCAGAAATGGGGCCTGGCACCACAGCATTAGGGTATGGCCTTGCTGCCAGAGACATAGTTTTACAAGTATAGATTACATTATACTCCATACATTGTATGGTGGTGAACGCATACAGTGTAATGCAGTGGCTGAAGTGGAAATTTTGAAGTGGGGGTATAGAAAATAGAACGCTTTAATTATGTATGTGCTCAAGAAAAGGGGGTACGGGAACTCAAAAAGATCATGTCCTTAAGTGTCCTGCAGTGTACCGCACTGTATTCCCCTTATACACATTATGCACCCCAATAGTAGGATCCATTATACTATTTAGTAATAGTGCCCCTTACACTATGTGGTATTGCAGTGCATTCCTCATATACCTGCACTTATTAAAAAAAAAAAAAACAGCCCAGGCTTGCTATCAAGCTTTCTGTCATGCACCAATACCTCCCCCCTTTATATCCTTTTTATGAATAGCCCTTATAACCCAGGTTTTTGCATGGTAGCGTGCAATAACCTGGGACTGCAGGTGGTGTAAAAGGATTTCAACCTGGCAAATGTTCAAGGTTAAACCCAGATCTTGGTGCAGTGTAAACAAGTAAACCCAGGTCAATGGGACACATTAACTGCAATGGAAAAGCCAGCAATGGGAGATGCCCTCATCTCCCATGGTTGACTCAGGCCTCGTATATGGTGACATCACCTCCCTGGCATTATGCCTGGTGGGGACGCGGGTGTAAAAGAGGTCAAAAGCCTGGTGATTTTTAGGTGTACAAAGTGTATTACCAGCCTAACCATTTCCATGTATAAATCACCCATTATATCAGTGCCCCCCCACCCCTATAAGGCCCTACTATACAGCACCTATCAAGGTCATGCACCAGGAACCACCCCCCTTACATACCAGATTGAGCCTTGTATGAATCACCTCTGACACCCCTGTAGGTCCCTATTATACAGCACCTCATTTACTAGATTGCCCTCCAGCAGGGTCAGTGCTAGGGTGCTCTGCGCCTCCTGCAAACTTTAAATGTGTGCCCTCTCATACTTTTCAAAGGGACACTGTGTAACACCAACACCAGATGCCGACAGTAGTAGCTATGCATAGCGCCTGCTCTAGTTGCCAACAGTAGCAGCGCTGGGTAAAGCCCAACCCAGTTGCTGACAGTATTAGCGCTGCATAAAGCCAACACCAATTGCCAACAGTAGTGCTACGTAAATCCTGCACCAGTTGCCTACAGTAGTAACGCTGCGTTATACCTGAATAAGTTGCTGAAAGTAGTAATGTCCAGACCAGTTGCGAACAGTAGTAGAGCTGTGTAAAACCAACAGCAGTTGCCGACGGCAGTAGTGCTGATTAGTTTTCCAAGAGATGAGGTATACATTGAGAAAAGCAAAGGACCTAAAACTGAACCCTGAGGTACTCCAACTGAAAGAGGTAGCGAAGAGTAGGTAGAATCAAAGAAATGAACACTAAAGAAGTGGTTAGATAGGTAGGATGAGAACCAAGAGAGGGCTATGTCTTTAAGACCTAGGGATTGTAGTGTTTGTATGAGAAGTGTGTGGTCAACAGTGTCAAAAGCAGCAGAGAGATCTAGAAGAATTAGTAGTGAATAGTGGCCTTTAGACTTAGCAGTGAACAGATCATTCACAACTTTAGTCAGTGCTGTCTCTGTGGAGTGTTGGGCACGAAAGCCTGACTGAAGTGGGTCCAGTAAGTTGTGCGAGTTAAGAAAGTGTGTGAAGTGAGTTTAGGCAAGTCTTTCAAGTAGTTTGGAGGTGCATGGAAGTTGGGAGATGAGATAGTAGTTTGAGAGAGCTTGGGTCAGAATTCTGTTTTTTTCACAATCGGAGTAGAGAAATAGAGGTTACAGATTTTAGTTAAGATTGGGATGAGCACAGGAGATAGAGATTTACTTATTTGTTAGGGTATAGGGTCAAGAGGAGAGGTAATAGAGTGGGAGGAAGAGAAATGTGCAGATTCTTCATCTTCAAGTAAATGCATCAGAGGGCTCAGGTATGGAACTGAGCAGATCACCAACTGAGTTGGAGCACACCAATTCATCTCTTATCTTGTCAATCTTATCCCTGAAGTAGGAAGCAAAATCTTGTGCATGGATAGTGGCTGGTGGCTTGGTGAGGGAATGTTGAGAAGGGATTTAAATGTATTAAAAATATGTTTTGGGTTAGAAGCTTGAGCAGAAATGAGAGTTTGGAAATGTTTGTTTGGTAGTTTCCAGGGCATAATTATAGGACTGGTAGATAGTCTTAAATGTAAAGAACTATTTTCTCTGCTATATGAAAATTGTGCATGAAATGGAGAAAAAAAATTGGCATCCGTATATAGAGAAACCGTTATTGGCATCTACATACCTATCTCTTTGTGAGTACAGTATGCATTTCTCTTTTTGACACAGAAGGTGTTCCCCTAAAAGATAACTTTATACATGGGATCTCATTAATTATTTTGTGAGTTAGGTATGATACCACCCACATTAATTCAGTTTTCTGAAACCTTACACATTGTTTTGTTGTCTTTTTATGAACATCACGTCAAACATTTATTATCGTCTGACAGTCAAAAGGCCGTCACATGAAAAAGGTTGACATGGTCTGAAGGTCAACATGGGAAAAGGTCGACGTGAGTTTTTCACAATTATTGTTTGAAAGTGACTTGTTCATACTTTACTGTCCCAGTGGACATACTGTAGACAGAGAATGTAATAGTGTGCCTGAAGCATGGTACACTTATATGGTGCCCATATTGACCTATGTCAACAGAGACATAAAAAAGGTTAAAACTCAAGTCAACTTTTTGTCATGTCAAACTTTTACATGTTGACCTTTTGCTTGTATCTGCCTTTTGACCAAGTAGACCTAATGCATGTTGACCTTTCCATGTGTCGACTTTTTGACTGTGATCCTACAAACTAATGACCCATACCCCAAACACTGGTGGTACATCCCACTGCCCGCAATGATGCTCATCGGATATGTACTAACGTATGTCATGAGCAATGAAAATGACAGTTCTTCTGTTAAGAGATGCCCTTTGCGATCACCACAGGTGCCTGAATTTCTGGGTCTGTGACCTGGGAGTTCCTCTGCACCTGTGCAGAGTGACGCTGGCAGCCCCGGGGCATGCTGGTGGAGGATCTATGTTAGATTCCTTACGGAGAGTTATGGGGTAACATCAGCCGAAAGGGGCATTAGTGCATTCAGAAATGCGGTTCAAACGCCCCCAAACAGTGTTTTTACCACATTTCCTCTCCAGCACATTAGCACCTGTGAGGAGGCCTGCAAAACATGAATTGTTTGTTCATATATGGTACCCACCTTTGGGTACCATACATGTTGCATAAATGTTTGAATCATGTGTACTGTAATAATATGATGTTTTCATGAATCAATCTAAACAGACTCTTTGCCATAGCAAATTATTTGAATTATATTGGTTATGGTAAATTTTCTAAATGTTCTAAAATGAAGAGAGGTCATATTGCCCATAGCAACCAATCAGATTCTGTTTATCATCTCTCTATTGCATCCTAGAAAATGGTTTATGAGGACAGTGACTATTTTGACACTTAATAGGTCAACCACTATTGGTTGACAGGTAAAAGGTCGACTTGCACTAGGTCAGTATTGACAAAGGGTGACACAAGTAATAGTTTGACATGACAATGGTCGACACATTAAAAAGTTGACATGAGTTTTTCACATTTATTTTCATTCAGACCAGTTGTTTATACTTTTCTATCCACGCAAGCTACAATTGGGAACGGTAAAGTGCAAGTGAACGCAAGCCATGCAAGGGTACGAGTTACATTAGTTGGGGATCTATGTAAACAGATGTCAACATAGACACAAAAAGCTGAAAACCCCATGTTGACCTTTTCATGTGTCGACAATTTCCATGCCGACTTTTTTCTTGTGTTGCCCCTTTGTCCATGTCAGCCTAGTACATGTTGACCTTTTCATGTGTCAACCTTTTTACTGCCAACCATTCTTTGTACACCTAGACTCTGTCGACCTAATGATCCATACCCCCTAGAAAATTGTAGACATAATCTTATTGGTTGCTATAGGCAACATCACCTCTTTTCATTTTTAGAAGCTTTTGTAAATTTACTCTATAATGATTTGCCAGGAATGACTAGAATGCAACATATAATTTCAGATAAACAAAGCAATATTTATATTCTGTGTCCAATAATATCTGTCACATACTGTAACGTCATTCCGATTGTGCTAGATCAAACCACAAACAATACGCAAATGCTTATTACAAGGCTGACTAGTGAAAATAAACAAACATTTTAGATAAAAGTGAAGTTTTAAAGATGTAAAATGGTAGTGACATTCACACGCTAAAAATACTTCTGTGAATAGTTACATGAGTTGATTGCCCTAGGATGTCATTCTCAAGGGGGATTACAGAACATCCACTGAAGCATTTGTAGCACAACAAAAGCCTGATTGCAAGCAACAGAACTTTGTCCTTCATAATCATGTTATAACACATAAAGAAGCACATTTTCTGGCCCGGTGCACCTAAGAAGTACTGTACCTATCAATGGGCATACAGGTATATGACATAATACAATGTATTAGTGCTAAAGGTAATCTGTGAAATGCTGTGAAACCCATGTTATATAGCATAACAATACAGAATAATAAGAACTTCAACAACAATAATAATCGTCGGTGTGAATCATCGCAGCAGTGGCAGCACTTTAAGGCAACCAGAATTTGCACAAAGTGCTCGCTCCTCTATAGGGGACAAGCATTGGGTCGACATGCAGAAAGGTTGACATGGGTCTATGTTGACATGGGTTGACCTAATGGTGTCGACCCAATGCATGTCAACCTAACCGGTGGGACCTAATGATCCATACCCCTCCATAGGCTAGTGTGTAATCGTGTGGGAATTTGGAATGAAACAGCTAGCTGCAGGTTTGCAGTTTACAGTTGTAGTTAGAACTGTTTATGTGAAATCTCCTCTATTCGGCTGTTGTTACATAGCATTCATACATACAATAACATTTATGCAAGAATTGCTACAGATGAATAAAAATGAATTTCCAAGTGTGGATGATAAGATGATTGAAAGCTCATATATTGGGACTGATTCAGACCTCATCGCTGGGCTGTGAAACTTCAGAGCCCAGCAGTCAAGTAAACACCACCCCGCCAGAGTCCCTCCCAAACTTGTGCACTGCTGAGAATGTGCTCACAGCCGTGCACACAAGGGGAAATCCATTCGTTATCATCTAGAGCTGTGGTAGCCAACTCCAGTCCTCTTCATGTTTTCTATATCATCTAGCTGGGGCACAAGTGTAATCATTACTCACTGGCGGCCAGATCAAGCTTCAAAAAGTGATAAATGGAAAGTGATAAACAGCCAACCAATCAGCTCCTACCTGCCATGTTACAGGCTGGGTTTGAAAAATGACAGGTAGAAGCTGATTGTCTGGTTGTTTATCACTCTCCATTTTATCACTTTTTGAAGCTTATTATACCTGGCCCTGACACATTATAAAATATCCACTGATGGAGCTAATTACTTCTCCTTGATTCTGTAAGGAGACATGGAAAATGATAACTGTTGGTAGCCCTCGAGGACTGGAGTTGGCTACCCCTGATCTAGACTTATTGGTTGAAATTTACTAAGATGGGATTTCTATTTCACATGGGATGTTGCTATGGGCAACCAATCAGAATCTACTTCTTATTTATTTAGCACCTTCTAGAAGATAATAGATAGAATCTAATTGGTTGCCCAGTAGCAACATCTCATCTGAAAAATAACTTAGTACATTTTCCCCAATCTATTCTGCACTGTGATGGCCATGGGGAGATGGAGTCTGCTGCCCTCCCTCTCAACGGCTGGCCACTGCCTGCCTTTTCCTAGGCACTCCCAGAAAATGCTGGCATGATGCCCACTTATAAACACCGGCTGTCAATCACCTTGCCAACGGCCAGCCATTGCTGGCTTTGTTCACAGAGGACTGTATGCACTGTGTGCTTGTGCGGTCTTTCCATAATAGTTTGGGCCTGCAAATTCACAGCATAGCAATCAATTCTTTATCAGGCCCTTAATTTAAGTCCTTGGCATACTGCTACATTGAGAAAACAAGGTTTGCAGGTACTATAGCTCTTGATTGATCTAACTGAAGGTCATGAGACTATGGGTGAGATTTAATAGGATGAGAGATTCAGAAAGTGAGAGATTTGGGAAGAAATCTCCAGTTTTTTTAAAGCGGCAATCATTTACACTGCAAAACCAGTTTGATTTTGCAGTGTAAATGATTGCCGCTTTAAAAAAAACTGGAGATTTCTTCCCAAATCTCTCACTTTCTGAATCTCTCATCCTATTAAATCTCACCCTATATGTCTGAATTGCACATGGCAAATGGATAAAAGGAATATGCTCTTGGCCCTTATTCAGATCTGTGCGGCCGGAGCCGCATACGGTGCTCCGGCCGCACAAACCAATCCCCGCCCACAATACGGATCGCCACGGCCGTCCGTACACGGACGGCTGGCGATCCGCATGAAAATGGTGGGGCGTACGCCTCCACCATGGTGGGAGCTGCCCCCTGCATTCGATGGTCTGCGACCATCGAAGGCAGGGCCGCACGCCCCACCAGCTCCCGCAAGCTGAGACCACACGGACAATCGTCCGTGTGAAAGCTTGTATGGGGGCGGAGAACTGACATCCGGCGATGTCAGCTTTCCGCCCCCATCACTGGCTTCATAGCCTCATTACCATGCATACGCCCCGCGTTTGCATGGGAACGCCCATGAAACGCGGGGCGTATGCATAGGGAAATGAGGGTATGAAGCCCCTCACGCCCCTATACGCCCCCTTTGCGGCGTAGAAACTTTATGTGCGGCGATTTCGCCTGCACATGCGCAGATTGACCTCTGCGCATGTGCAGAGTGAAAACATCGGCGGTACGGCCGCACGCGGGCCGTACCGCTCAGTTCAGAATAAGGGCCCTTGTGATTTTATGGTTTGTGTTTGTCCTAAATGCTCCTGAAATTAATTACTCTGTGTTCTCACTCTGTCTTAAACAGACTTAATAGTCTTTGGCTTTTAAAATAGGACAGATAACTTTTAATTAGCCATATATATCGGTAATTTCATTGAATGGCCATTAGATTACTACTATGTCAGCCAGAGGTGGATTGGGAACGGATAGTGGCCCTGGAAAATATTTGTAGTAGTGGCCAGATATGGATAGCACCAGAGGTATAACATGCCGTGTAGCCATAGCAGCCTTACTGGGCAGTGTTGCTGTACTGCAGAGATGGAATAACAGAATAAAATGTCAGCCCATAGGCATCTTCCCTGTTGTCCCTATGGCCAATCCAGCCCTGCCATCAACCTGTATGTACCAGCTATATGTCTGTGAGCAATGACAGTCAAAGGCTTATTGTACTGTTGGTGTAGTGTGCACAAGTGATCAGTCAACCACCCATACACTGGCTGCACAAGCTGGCCATGATTCGCATTAACTGCCCGGGCACAAACAACTGTGTGTCCAGTTGTCAACTGAATTGACAGCATGTATGCAGAACACTCTGCCGGATCTGTCTACAGATATATCTGCACATAGATTGATCTACAGATATATCATTAGGCATGTAAACAGCTTTAGTTTGTTAATTTGAAGTACAACGTTTATTTATTATTTATGTGCTGTATGCGCCTAAGTACATAGTTATGTAATGCCACTTGCAGTGAAAATTTAATTGTAGAGTGATTTATATCAAGGGACTGTTTAGGATGGTAATGGGGAATGGCATATAAAAATGTCCATCTTTAGGGGCCGTATCTCCCTTCAGCTGCAATCATGTATATAGAGAAACATGGCGCCAGCATCACTCTGTCCAGTCTGCATGATCACAGACTCATTTATCGAGTTGATTTTACTCATTACTGTGTTGATACTGAGTATGTGTTCTCAGTTGCTGAGGACTTGGGGAGAGGCATCTTCTAGTCTTTTCTGGGCAAATGCTTTAGTTACAATGATTTGCAACACCGTAATCTGAGATTAGGCCCTAGAGTCACAAATATTCCAATAAAATTAACAGGGTTAACTAAAGAGTTTTAAATTGTGTATGCTTTTCTTATGTGAGCTGGGTGAGAAACACAAATGCTCAAGTTCAATGCATCTTTAACCTATTTTACAAAACAAAGCAATTGCAACACCTTTAGATAACATTGTTCTATATGCAAAGTGAACAAAGGATTTGGTACAACTCCAAATACATTAAGATAAAGCATTGACACTGTATTGATCTCACACGGACACACTGTCATTTGCTAGGAACAAACTTTACACAACTCAACCAAATCAATGTTAATGTCAAACCTAGAGTGTTCATTCACTCAAGTCCTTGAGAAATATCCAATTAGCTTTTAGAAACTAATCTAAATGTGAAATTGGTTACTTATATATTTGCTTTTTAAAATTATAAGGACTAATAAAATAATTACCTCTATTATACATGGACGCTGTTTTTTCACTCTCTATACCAGTGGTTCCCAATTTTTTTTCGAATTACAGGACCCTAGAGTATTAGTATCACAGCACCCCTAGGCCATACATTTTTTATTGAGAAAGTTAGAGAAAAAAATATAAAATTAAGTAAATAGTTTTTATACAGGTATGTCTAAGTTCATTTACGTGGTGATGGTCCAGATTTGCTTCTGTTTGTCTACATATGTTATGACTTAAAGACACGTGCACCGGTTTTGCCTATTACATTGACCATAAATAATTTGAATTGATCCTGCACCATCAACCCAGGGCACCAATGCAAGGGTCCACTGCCACCCCAGGGGGTGCCACGGCACACAGATTGGAACCACTTCTCTACACTATTTATTTTACATAATAATATCATGTATTGTGTGGTTTTTATATACTATTTATTTTACACACTTTCTAAATATTTGTATTTGTTTATATACTTTTTATTTTACAAACTTGTACAATAATTCCATAATACCGTTCCTTTAGTATTTATTTTACACACATTCAAATAAGGCCAATTTTTTATCTAAATTGTCCAATTGTAGTGTTGTGACTGGTCTTCAGAACTGATTACCAAAAGCTGATTAAATGTGATCAGATGAACAGCTTAAATGATCATGCCCATAAATGTGTATGCGGTCATGATTCAAATTGGACAATTGGACAGTTTAGTCCTTTTAAGGGGTCCGTACAACAGTGGGGGTGATCCTCTGATCCCCGACCTGCCTGCACCATCATTCCACTGACTGGATGCACCGATCAGTGGGCATCTATGATCGTGATATGTCGGGCAATCGGGGATATTAAGCATGTTAAATATTCCAGATTCCACAATCCCTACCAGTATCGGGGATCAGGTTTTTTACGCATGTTTAATATCCCCGATCCCCCAAGGGATAGGGGGATTGCCCCTATACACTACTGGTGTATGGGCAACTTAACGCTGGCAAATGCTGTCTGTTATGTAAAGCAGAGGCAAATGTGTTTTTGTTTTTTTAACGTATATGATGTACAATTCGAAGTTATTAAAACATATTTAGCAGAATACTTATGAGTTAATTTAAGGATAGAAGGACTCGGCTATTTATTATGCTTGGATGTAGCCTCTGAAGAATTCTCAAACCCTTATTCTAATACCTTCCACATATCTTCTATCAGTGCATGTTATTAAAAGTCTTAAAAAGCAAGGGATGGCCATAATGTTTTCAGTATTGCAGATTACTGGGTACTCTTTACCTAGCACGGCGCCCACGATGTCCATCGCGGTCATCGGGGGTAAAAAATCGCGGGCATCGCGGCCATCGCATGCACTAAAAAAACGGGTGCGACGCGATGCCCGCGATGCCCGCGATTTCCCATAGGGATCAATGTTAAAAGTGTGATTGGACGCGATTTTACTGTTCAATGCCTCAATGCCCACGATTTTTCCATAGGAAACAATGTTAAATGGGCCACAGAGCCCTAATAGTCCCCCTGAAGTCTGAAATGGCCCCCACAATTGTTAACGCCACCCCACGATCAACGTGAACCCGAAGCGTGGCGAGCGCAGCGAGCCCGCGAGGGGCAGCGGTACGCGAGGGGCGGCGGTACGCGTCATCCGACCTTTTCATACCCCCACTATCCACGTCGGCGTGGAGTTGAGAATAGCATAGTGTGGCGAGCGCAGCGAGCCACCGAGCCCGAAGCGTGGCGAGCGCAGCGCGCCCCGCGAGGGGACGCGGATACCTGTGAAGCCCGCGAAGGGACGCGTTTACCTGTGAAGGTATCCGCTGCGCTCGCCACGCTTCGGGGTTGGTTGCTTGCTGCACTCGCCACACTATTCTATTCTCAACTCCACGCCGACGTGGATAGTGGGGGTATGAAAAGGTCGGAGGACGCGTACCGCCGCCCCTCGCGGGCTCGCTGTGCTCGCCACGCTTCGGGTTCACGTTGATCGTGGGGTGGCGTTAACAATTGTGGGGGCCATTTCAGACTTCAGGGACACTATTTGGGCTCTGTGGCCCATTTAACATTGTTTTCTATGGAAAAATCGCGGGCATTGAGGCATTGAACAGTAAAATCGCGTCCAATCACACTTTTAACATTGTTCCCTATGGGAAATCACGGGCATCGCGTCGCACCCGTTTTTTAGTGCATTTGATGGCCGCGATGCCCGCGATGGGCGCCGTGCTAGGTAAAGAGTACTGATTACTGACTACTCTACTGTTTTACACTACTTAGGAACTTTTTTTCCTAAGTAGTGCTGCTGCACCATGTGGCAACAGATATCTGACGCTCAAAAAATGTGGTACACAGTGGAGTGAGCTTTTGCTATTGTGCGTGTTTCTAACGGAGTGTGCACACTGGGCGATTTGTGGCACTGACTATATAGTTAATGATATTGACAGTGCCACTGGACTAACAATATAGCACTAAAAACTGAACAATATCGTTAATGATATCATTCAGGGATGTCACTGGGTCCCCCTGCTGAGTATGCAGTCATTGATGATATGGGGGCAGTGGTGGGGGCTGTCGTTGGGAGTGCAAATCGTTCATTATTTGTAGCAAAAAGAAAAAAGTTTGGTACCGTGTTAGCCAGTTGATAAGAAAAGTTTTATTGTTCCTCAGTGAGAAAAACAAAATAGCAATCTAGCAAATATGATACCTTTTAAAGGAAATTTCAAATCACAAAGAGACAGGAGGGTCTGGGAATACAAATTAATGACAACGTTTGACACCCTTAACACAGGACTGAATCTATCCGAGGGATTTATGGCCCACTACAACATCTGAGGAGACTGGCCCAGAGAGAGTGAGGGCATCGGAGCTCTAACTCTGGTCTGTCATCAACTTAGAGACAATAAAACTTTCACACTACTTATCTACAAACCAATTAAGGACTCAATTTACAAGCTCATTCTGTTATTTTGTTTTGTTTTGATCTTAAGAATGTCCATCTATCACATCTTGTTCCTACTCTGCTGTGTATATATATGTGGTTCTTCACACACCTTGTTATACCATGCCTGAGGAAGAGACCTAAGAAGTCTCGAAAGCTTGCATTTTAACAACATTTATTTTTGTTAGCCATTAAAAGGTATCATATTTGCTAGATTGCTATTTTGTTTTTCTCACTGAGGAACAATAAAACTTTTCTTATTTGTAGCAAACACACTGGGCTATAGATTAAACGATATTGCTCAGCAGGGACAAAATTAGTGATATTGTTTAAGAAATCACCTAGTACTTTACTGTACTTTAAGCCACACTTTTTGATTTGGTCAGAAAGAATACATCTCCCTTTCCTTTTGATTATTAACAAAGAAATCTTATCTTATTGAAAACGCTAATGTGGAAAAATATATTCTAAAATTGCTCGGTGCAAAATATTATTATATTAAAAAGATTGCAACATCACTTTGTTTTCAAATACATATATTTTACAGTTACTGCATATACTTATATACTGTATGATAGTAGAATATGATTTTTCTTAAACTACTTTCTATCCGTTTTTTTTTTTTGAGGCATAAAATGTTGATGTCAAGTTTCGGTCAGAGATGCCACACACTGACAGAAACATTCCCTGTATACTTATCTCTTCAGTAAGCAGCCTGTAATTGTCCACTCTCCTCTTTAATCAACAGTTATTTTATTCTTTGACTTCATATACATAACAGTACATGTGGTTTCCTGTCAATTTTAAATTCATGTGCTGTGGTTTAGCCAATAAGATGCCAGACCAAAGATATACATTAACCTTTCGAGTGCCAAAGTTGCTGAGAGCGATCCTCAAAATATCCGCTAAAAACGCCAGCATTACTCACAGTGACTGTTCTTTTAGAAAAAATAAACACAAATACAGCCAAGTCAGTTAATTGAAGTTTAGTTAAATATTGCACCCAAAAAAGAACAGTTGCTATAAGTGGCACTGGCATTTTTAATGGATAATTTGAGGATTTCTCACCACAACGTCGGCACTCAAAGGGTTAAAAGGTGCTATCATTCTTGGACTTGTAGTTCTACATGTCTACAAGTTCTAAATAATATAATAAGCTCTGCTGTCTGGTTTTGAGCAATATCGAGGTTATTGAATACTAGCCCACCAGCCAGCATCTAGTTGACCTCGTCTGGTGAGTTCTTAATACTAAATTTAAATTGGGGGGTGCGGACCCCCCAACAAAGCCAGCGAACATTAGTTTACTCAGGGCAGCACACCACTGAGAAAATAAAGTATTAGTGAGTTATTAAGAAAAATGTTACATAGATGAAGAGTGATAAAAATGTAAGAAAGTGTAATATTAGTAAGTGATTAGTAAAGATTATTTAATAGTGTTGAAAAGTGCTAAATGAATACTATAATGTCACCCCAATGCAACCCAGTTACACCAACCCTAGGGGAGATCTGCATATTATGTTGTTACTAAATTAATAATTGATAATAAATTAAAGTTAGCAGTTGTGAGGTGCTCATGCAAACTTTTAACATATCATAAGGTTACTAGAGGTGAGCTTTTTAAATCACACTTTCATCATAATCATTCTGACATAATAATTATCAGAGACATCTTGGTTAGCCTAACGTATATTTTACCCCCATTATATTGAGAGAGGCACCATTGGCTGTCTACATCTCACTCTCTGATCTTTAACCTTTTGAGTGTTACTGTTTGTCTGTATGTTTTTGGAATGGGATCATTCGTCAGACTGCATTTAGGTCTACAAGCATTAGGTCTACACCATTAGGTCGACTTGCATTTAGGTCGACCTGACTGAAGGTCGACATGGGTTAGGTCGACAGGGTCATTAGGTTGACATGTGTTAGGTCGACAGGTGTTAGGTTGACAGGGTTATTAGGTCGACAGGTATAAGGTCAATAAGGTCATTAGGTCAACAGTGAAAAGTCGACATGTTTTTTTTTTTTTCAAAAAAATTTTTTTTTTCAAGCGTTGACACAGTGAACATAGCACCGCGTCCCCTCGCTATGCTCGGCACACTATTTTATTCTCCCACCACGCCCTAGTGGATGGTAGGACATCAAATACCACCTGTCGGCACATGTCGACTTATAAAACAGTCAAATTACCCCATGTCGACCTTTTGCCAGTCGACCTTCCCCATGTCGACCTAATGGCCTGTCGACCTTCAGTCCTGTCGACCTAATGACCCTGTCGACCTAAGTCATGTCAACCTTCAGTCATGTCGACCTAAATGAATGTCTACCTAAATGCAGGTCGACCTAGTGGTGTAGACATAATGCTTGTAGACCTAAATGCTGTAGACAATGCGTTATACCGAAGAGAAACTGAAGGACACTTTCTTGCCTCTGACCTCCCCTCTATCATCCTCGGTGACTTTAACATTTCTATTGACATCAATAATGCTGCCTCCTCTAATCTTCTTGACCTTACCACCTCCTTTGGACTTTCTCAATGGACCTCCACCCCCACTCATAATCTCGGACACTCCCTTGACCTAGTCTTCACCCACCATTGTAATCTCTCTGATTTCACTAATTCTTCCTTCCCACTCTCTGACCACAATCTGCTCTCTTTCACCCTCTCATCCTCCCCTCTCCCCTCATTGCCTAGACCCACAGTCACCAGACGTAACCTCGGGTCTCTTGACCCTACTGTCCTGTCTTCCCTGGAGACTTTCCTCTCTCCTCTCTCAACAATGACTTGCCCCAACCAGGCTGCCTCTTTCTATTACTCTTCTCTCACCTCTGCTCTCGACTCTGTAGCCTCCCTCCACACTGTCCCCCTTCGACGCTCTAAACCACAACCCTGGCACAACAAAATAACACGATTCTTGCAAAAATGTGCACGCTCTGCTGAACGCCTCTGGAGGAAATCTCACTCTCTGGAAGACTTCCTCCATTTCAAGTTTATTCTCTCCTCCTACAGCGCTGCTCTCTCCTATACCAAACAATCTTTCTTCAAATCTCTCATATCTTCCCATTCCTCCAATCCCCGACGTCTCTTTGAAACTTTCAACACTCTACTTCGCCCTGCACCACCCCTCCTCCCTTCATCCCTCACTGCCACTGACTTTGCCTCCTTCTTCCTCTCTAAAATTGAGGTAATCCGACATGATATCTCCTCCCATACCCCCTCTGCTGCCCACCCACCCCAATCATCCTCCCCTCCCAACTACCCCACTCTGTCATCCTCCTGCCCTACTACAGCTGAGGAAGTCCACTCCCTCATCTCATCCTCTCCCCCCTCTACCTGTCCCGTGGACCCTCTCCCCTCCCGTCTCCTCGGTTCCCTCTCCCCCACTGGCTGCTCCCACCTTGCTCACCTCTTTAACCTATCTCTTTCTACTGGCATCTTTCCCTCACCCTTCAAGCACGATCTGGTCTCACCTATTCTTAAAAAACCAAACCTGGACCCTTTATCTCCCACAAGCTACCGCCCTATCTCTCTTCTCCCATTTGCCTCTAAAATACTAGAACGGCTGGTTTACAGGCGTCTCACCAGCTACCTGTCTGACCACTCCATCCTAGATCCCCTTCAATCTGGCTTTCGCCCACTTCATTCCACTGAGACTGCCCTAGTGAAAGTCACCAATGACCTGCTGTCAGCCAAATCCAAGGGTCACTCCCTGCTTATCCTTTTGGACCTATCTGCTGCCTTTGACACTGTGGATCACCCTCTCCTCCTCCACACACTCCAAAACATTGGCCTCTCTGGCACAGTCTTCACCTGGCTTTCCTCTTACCTCTTCAACCGTTCCTTCTCAGTCTCTGCCTCTGGCTCTACCTCACCACCTTCTATCCTTCCTGTCGGGGTCCCTCAGGGTTCCGTCCTTGGCCCCATTCTGTTCTCTCTGTACACCTCCTCTCTGGGTGCACTCATTAACTCCTTTGGCTTCCAATATCACCTCTATGCAGATGACACCCAAATCTACCTCTCCTCTCCTGATCTGTCCCCCACTGTTTTCTCTCAAGTTTCCAACTGCCTCTCTGCCATCTCTACCAGGATGTCTGAGCGATTTCTGAAGCTGAATATGGACAAAACCGAACTTATTATCTTTCCCCACCCAGAGCTATGCCTCCTACTAATATCTCTATCACTGTTAACACCATCATCTCCCCTGTTCCCCAACTCCGCTGCCTGGGTGTCACTCTTGACTCCTCCCTCTCCTTTGCACCCCACATCCAAGCCCTGGCCCATTCTTGCCGGTTCCAGTTACGCAACATTGCTCGCATCAGGCCCTTTCTCTCACAGAGTGCAACTAAGCTGATCATCCACTCATTGGTCATCTCACGGCTTGACTACTGTAATGCTCTTCTCACCGGCCTCGCTCAATCCCAACTAGCTCCTCTCCAATCTGTCCTCAATGCTGTAGCCAGGCTTATCTTCCTCTCCCGCCGCTCTAATTCTGCTACTCCCCTTCAACAATATCTGCACTGGCTTCCATTCCCCTACAGAATCCTCTTCAAACACCTCACACTTACATACAGGGCCATCTCTAATTCCATTGCTCCATATATCTCTAACCTCATCTCCATTCATACACCCTCCCGCCCTCTAAGGTCAGCTGACGACTGTCGTCTCTCCTCCACCCTGATCACTGCTTCCCATGCTAGAATACAGGACTTTGCCCGTGCTGCACCCCTTCAGTGGAACACACTCCCTCGCTCCATTAGACTCTCCCCGACCTTGCAAAGCTTCAAACGGGCACTGAAAACTCACCTATTCATCAAAGCGTACCCTTCCACTGCATAAACCAGCTGGTTCTCCGACCCCTTGCCTGTTTACATCCTGCTATCTAACCACCACCCCCTCCCTTGCACCTCTTGTAATCTGTCTGTCTCCCCTTCCTACTAGATTGTAAGCTCCTCCGAGTAGGGCCCTCTTCCCTCCTGTTGTCAAAGCCCACTTCTCTTCACATTTCACTCACAGCTCTCCTTTACTCCAACACTCAGTGACCATCTTCGTCTGCATACTCATCTCATCATTGGCCTCAAACCTCTAGTTGTATGTTGATTGAGTCCTCACTACTTACATTTAAGCTGTAATGTGTATTGAACTGTGGTGCTCTTTATTTGTACTGTATTTTTGTTATTTATTCAATGTTATGCCAAGTTTTGTCTCCCTGTATTGTTCCTTTGTACGGCGCTGCGAAACACTTGTGGCGCCTTATAAATAAAATTATAATAATAATAAAGGACAAAACAACACCTGAGAAAACCAAAGTCTATTTTGAACATCACCTACCATCACTGTGGAGGTCCCAATCTGAGAGCACAATTGGGGAACCAGACCACCCATGGCCACTTTGCATCTATTGAAGCGTGGTACCACCTATCTGAAGGAAAGCCACCTCTCTAAGGTACCCACCTCGACTACTAAGTGGACCACCTACGGCTTCGGATATTCCAATTGGGAGAAAGATCATCCCTGTTACTAATTTGGAGGAAGCATTGTAAGGGACGGTACACCGTTTGTCTGGAGGACTTTTCACTCCACATCCCCCCTCTCCCCACTATGAACTGTGGGTCCACAATAAGGTGATATCAAAACAATTGGACGCAGCATTTTCAAATACCTGCTCTTTTTAATGTTATCTTTTATGTACACCCCTGCAATTTTTTTAGTGTTATAATTGCATTAATTAAAAAGTGTTTTAACATTTATTACCAGCCTCTTTCTGCCATCAATTCAACGCAATCGTTCCTCCCTTTTTCCATTGTTTTACACAGGGACTGCCAATCCCTATTTTGATTGCTGCTGGCTTAACAACTCACACAGGCGCCCCATCAGTTACGAAAGTATCTGTTTTGTAGCTGTAAACAATATGACCATATCCCATGTTTTTATATATGTGTGTGTTTTTCGTAAAATGTAATGTACATTATTAAAAGTTATGTTTTAACTTTAATTTAAGTATCTGTCGCAGCACGGATGGTGTAATGGTTAGCATTACTGCCTCACAGCACTGAGGTCATGGGTTCAATACCCACCATGGCCCTAACTGTGCGGCGTTTGTATATTCTCCCCGTACTTGCGTGGGTTTCCTCCGGGTACTCCGGTTTCCTCCCACAATCCAAAAATATACTGGTAGGCTAATTGGCTCCCAAAAAATTATCCCTAGAATGTATGTGTGTGCGTGTGCATGTGGTAGGGAATATAGATTGTAAGCTCCACTGGGGCAGGGACTGATGTGAATGTTCAACTATTCTCTGTAAAGCGCTGTGGAATCTGTGTGCGCTATATAAGAAACTGCTAATAAATAAATAAATAAGTATCTTGATTGATATGAGGGCACTAATCTAGTGCTGTATATGACTAATTATAGATGCAACTAACCGCCTAGTCCCTATACTCCACCAAGGAGTCTCATTGGATATAACTGTAGAAACTTACACTTTTTTTTACGTTACTGTTCTATCTTTTGCTTTATTTCAATTAAAGATATATTATATTGAAATAAAAGCATGCCCCAACAAAGAAGAGAGTTATTTGTCTTCATTAACTTTGAACTGTATTTCACTCTCATAGGAGCACCTTCAAATAAGTAAGAAACAGGGATAACCATCCTAATTAATTTTTGAAAGATTGTGGAATTAGAAATCGGATTAACATTATTGCATTTTGTTTCATTTAAAAACCTGTGCACTGGTCTTTTCCCCCTTTTCCCTTTCCCAAGCAGGCTTGTCTACCCTCCCGGAATTGCCGAGAGGATCGGGAAAATCGGGTCCCCCTCCCAGCCCCCCCAGGAAGGTGGGAAATTCTCGGATAGGAGAAAACAAAAGTCAGCAAGTATGTTCCCAAGCCTTATGGGTTAAATACTGTCTGCTTTTGCATGTAGTTTGCAAATGTTAGACAACTTTATTTTTTGCACTGCAATTTAGATTTAAGTTTGAAAATACCTCACCCAAATCTAGCTCTGTGAACATATCACAACTGCTCCACATGGTTTTGTCCTGGTGCTTGATCATTTATTTTACTGTACCTACACATACTGTATGAATTAGGCCCATCGCAAGTAGCATATGCTGAGACATGGCTGTGCTACAGACAGTTTTCCCCTGGAAAAGACTAAACTGATAATATATATATATATATATATATATATATATATATATATATATATATATCTGTATACCACATACTGGATGAAAATATAATTATTTTAAAATGACCAAAGTCTATTTAAAAAAAAAACGAATTTGCTTCCTTGTGATAATTATGCTTTTAAACATAGCATAGCATGCATTGTACTGGTTGTGTCTAAACAAGATTACTGGTCCATACTTGACTGATGAAAGCATTTTGTAATGATTCCAAACATCCTAGCTGCATTTGTGTAAATACATTTTTACCATTGACATGTATTGTGATATCACTTCTGATCTCAAATTACAAAGGTAGTTTTAGCTGCTACCCTATTCCTAGATCTCAGAGTTCATGATACAGCCAAGCATGAGTGTGCTTTATAATGTTTCAATAGAACGCTGCAGCTCAGACACATGCTTTGTTTGCATTACTAAGGTGCCCATGGTGATCTTACTTTAATCATCAAGTTCTCAAATTCCTTCCTCAAGCTATTCTGGGCATGGAGCCAAATTTTAATAACGTAGACTAGCATATCATAGGTGAGTCATCTAATCTTCAATTGATTTCAATTCATTTTCCATCTTGGTACATCTTTTCATTAATTATTTCACCTTTGGTTGTACGGATTTCATTATACAGCTTAACCCCAATATGCACACTTGCTGATCTTTATTTTTATTTTTAACCTTAATTTGCCTCCTTACTGCTAGCAGTATATCCTTGTATGCACTTCTTATTAAATAAAATTAATTGGTGGAATTCCACCACATGTTCACACTAACAAATGTGGGTACAGAATGGAATGACCTCTTGAATTTAATGGGAGTCAAATAAAATGGTGGGGAGGGGGCATGTGCCTCCTGATCATACAGTATGTAGACTAGGCATGTCCAAATTGTGTCCCTCCAGCTGATCTGAAACCATACATCCCAGCATACCTTGCCATAGTTTTAGCATTGCCTAATAGCAAACTGTGGCAAGGCATTGATGGAAACACTCTTAAAACAAAGAGTTGTAGAATATCTCAAAACCAGCAATTTACAGGATCCAAAACAGCATGGGTTTACTGGGGGAAGATCATGTCAAACAAATCTTATTGACTTTTTTGACTGGGTGTCTAAAGTAATAGATCAAGGTGGGGCTGTAGATGTAGCTTATCTAGACATTAGTAAGGCTTTTGACACTGTCCCACATCGCAGAATGTTAAATAATGTTGAAAGCTTGGGATTGGATTCTAAGATAGTTGAATGGTTAAGAGCATGGTTGCAGGACAGAAAACAGAGAGTTGTAGTAAACGGAGTATAGTCAACAGAGGCAAGTTACAAGTGGAGTGGACAAGGTTACAAGTGGAGTACCCCAGGGATCTGTACTTGGACCAGTGCTTTTTAATATCTTTATTGGTGATATTGCAAATGGAATTGAGGGTAAAATATGCCTTTTTGCAGATGACACAAAGGTATACAACAGGGTAGACACACCAGGAGGGGTAAAACAAATGATTGATGATCTAGGTAGATTAGAGGAATGGTCAAGAGCATGGCAACGACAGTCTAATGCCAAAAAATGCTAAATCATGCACTTGGGTTGCAAAAATCCAATGTCACTATAATGGAAACTACTGAGGAAGAGGGATCTAGGGGTCACTATTTCAGGGGGACTTAAAGGCAGGTAGACAATGTAACAAAGCAATGAAGAAGGCAAGTCAGATGTTTGGTTGCATAGGGAGGTATCAGAAGTAGAAAAAAAGAAGTAATAATGCCACTGTATAGACCATTGGTATGACCTCATCTAGAGTATTGTGTTCAGTTCTGGAGGCCATATCTCCAGAAGGATATAAACACATTAGAGACTGTACAAAGAAGGGCAACTAAAATGGTGCATGGCCTACATCACAAAACTTACCAGGAAAGACTAAAAGATCTTAATATGTATACTTTAGAGCAGAGAAGGGACAGGGGGGACATGATAGAAACTTTCAAATATATCAAGGGTTTTAACAAGGTACAGGTGGGAGACATTCTTCACAGGAAGAGGAGCAGCAGAACACGAGGACATGCAGTGAAACTAGAGAAAGGGAGATTCAGGGGAAATTTGAGGAAGAATTAGTAGTAGATAAGTGGAATAGCCTCCCATCAGAGGTGGTAGAGGCAAATACAGTAATACAATTTAAACATGCTTGGGATAGGCATATTGATATCCTTACAAAAAAAATAAGGATCAAATATGGTTTGAGGTAATATGTTTAAAAAAGGTGCAGACCAGATGGGCCAAGTGGTTCTTATCTGCCGTCAAATTCTATGTTTCTATATTTCTAAGGCATGATGGGAATTGTACTTCCACAACAGCTGGAGGGTCATAGTTTGGACAGGCCCGATGCAGACAAAGGACATCTTAAAAAATAATAATTCAAATATTGAGTCAGATGATCCTCAAGTTGCATCTCAAATTTGTATGCATTCAGCAAATAAAGTTGTTCTATATATGCAAAACATACCACCTACTGTTTTCCAGGAACTTGTGGACAGGGTATCAGAAGTTATCACTGCAAGTCATAATGATTACATAAATAAATTATCTTTGATCTATTTGCTGTCAGTGTCCAATCACTTATGTCTACACAGTGCAAGTAAATAAAAAAATACAGATATTGTTTATCCATTCATAATCAAACAGAGACACATATCCTGCAATAGTCCAATTGCAAACTGTCAATTATGTAAAGCAAATACGGATGTGTGCTCTTTCATTGTTGCACATTGCAGCATTCATGGCGTGGGAAGAGGGGAGCGTGTGTACACATGCACCCACTATTTATTAGCTACTGTATAATGGGGCAGCCATTATGTGTAACTAATTGCAGTATACCGCCAGGGCCGGTGTAGGGCTTCTCAGCAATCCTTGACAAAACATCAGTGTACTGCCCCCCCCCCCCCACTTCACACTGCCACCAACACCAACCTTCCAGCCCCTCTAGTGAAAATTTGGAGGTGGCATCTTAGTAGACAAACAATCATATTAAGTATAGAAAGGATGTCTTTTCTTATAGACAGCCTTCATTTTGTTATATCCAAAGCTGATGCCGCCACCCACCCCAGATCCCGGTTCCCTAGGCAGCTGCCTACTAAAGCTTATACAAAACAGTGAATAAATAAGTCAAAAGCACCAATGAATAAATGCTGTTCTGTTTTATTTTTTGGAGATTCATATGAGCAGGCATTCACTCCATGGCAGTAGTATCTCACAGAAGTGTACATAAAATAGAATAAATGATTAGTATGTCGAAATACAACTGTTAAAAGTAGATATAGAAGTCCCAAAGTTGTGATCCTTTCAAGTAGAGGTGTTGATTAAGACCCTGCCACCATATGATTAGTAGGTTCACAAAGGCAAATGCACCCAGAAGAGATTATTTTTGGTTGATGCAGCCAACTCACAAGTCAAAATACACTACATGGAAGAAAGTCATTGGACATCACATGTCAACAGAAACCATGCGTTTATTTACAATCAACAGGGGGTAGGTCCACCTTTTGCAGAAATAACAGCAGCTACTCGTCGTGATAAACTTTCCACAAGTTCATGTAGGACACATAGTGGGATATTGTGCCATTCCTCCTGCAGCACAGTCACCAACTGTGGTAGTGTAGAAGGGTGAGGTGATCGCGACCGCAACCTGTGCTCAAGTTCGTCCCACAGATGTTCTTTGAGGTTCAAATCAGGGCTTTGCGCAGGCCACGCTAGTCGGTTGACGTGATTTTCATCATACCACTCCATTGTAGCCCTCAAAACATGACACATCGCATTGTCGGCCTGGAACACACAATCGTCGTTCCCATAGAAACGCCACAACATAGGTAACATGGAGTTATCCAGAATATCTCGATATAATAATATATCTATTATTATTATTATTATTATTATTATTATGGGAATCCAGGTCAGCCCATTGCTTGTACAATGCACACCATTCTAAAGCTGGTTAATGGAAAAGCTAGCCTTGTATACCGCAATATGTATACTGTACATCGCAGAACTGCTGTGAAACACTGCTATACAAAACAACAATAAAAGAGGGCACATTGTATATGATTGCAACTTAAATCAATATAGCCGAAATTCTAATGATTTACAATACTATTGCAACAACTGGAAAGATAGAATACCAATAGTTTTCCAAACAGGTGCTGATAAGTTTGTTTATACAAGCAGCTGTTAAAATGAATAGAATCTATATTGATCCAAAATACAGTATCACTCTTACTGGGAGACTACAAAGTTTTCTATAATCTATGTCTATACTGTATATGGGTTGTGTACAAAACCTTGGCAATTATTATCCTGACAGTCAGGATGCCGACAGTGGCCTTCCAACACACAAAATCCAGATGGATCCCAGTAAGTATTTAAACCCTACCTTTAAAGCACCCCTCTTACAGTCTATCAATAGCTTCCCATCCTACAGCCTAATCCTAACCACCCCCTCTCAAAGCCTAACCCTATCCCCCAAAGCCATACCCCAAATCCCCTACCCCCCAGGATTGAATAAGTTTTCTCTGTGGCTGTATGGATGTGGCCAAAAAATTTAAAGATTTCTTTTTTGCTGAA
Source organism: Crinia signifera (assembly GCF_055691185.1). NCBI lineage: Eukaryota > Metazoa > Chordata > Amphibia > Anura > Myobatrachidae > Crinia > Crinia signifera. Next base: position 179,391,976 of record NC_139220.1, read on the forward strand.
TAATAGGATATGGGACTGTTTAAATATGGTCCTCATATGTGTATGTTTACTGTTTATTTAACATACGCAGTGCAACGGAATATGCTGCGCTATATAAGAAACTGTAAATAAATAAATAAATATTGTCATTGCCTTGTCTACAAAGAAGTATGCCAAAGTATCTCTGTCTAGGGTGCCACAGGGGGAGCTGACATGCTGGGTGACATGGCAACTTACATTCAGAAAACAAAACCTATGTCAGATAAGATTGCTACTCTGTTTCCATGGCTGGGCTCATGCCTCTGACAAACACACATGACAAGTCTTGGATCAGTTATGCCCATTTCTATGCCCCCTTGCTTACAATTGCACAGAGCATTGTCTATATTAGCATTGGTTCTTCCACACAGAACAACACCAAAATATATGCTAATAAAGTTCACCTGGACGCGGTGGATGGGCCCACATATTTGCGCAAATGTGTGCTAAGAACTTCATTTATGCTCCATGTTAATTGTAAGAGTTATCAAAATTATTTTTACTATCAGTGTTCTTAGCACCTAGAGTGTGCATCAGTATTGTTCTTTTTTCCTGTATGGTACTAGAAGCCTTAACTTGGTAGCACCTCTCATTATGTTTAAAAATATGGTGTGCAGTCCAGTCCCCCCCCCCTCTTTCACAATCATTGGTACAGCCAGCGCAGGCACTTTTTTCCTTTTTACCATTGTTACCTTTGGGTTTGACCACCCTGTGCCAGCTGCTGTTGATTTGCGCACCACACATCTATATTATCTTTTTCTAAATTTTAGACAATAATAATTGTCAAAAAGTCTGTGCATACAGGGAGACATTGCGAAAAAGGGTCATCATATACTTCAGCAACTCAGTTATCCAGAGAATTCAGAATGACTATAATTATTTAATTATTACCTCAAGTGAGAACCCCATATTCCCCAGCCTATCTCAATATGAGACATCTTGAAAGGTTTTATTGATGGAGGACAAAGCAATGTGAAGAAACACCTGGTGCACTTCCTCTTTGCACCTGTACTTTTTTCCACTTGTAGCCGATATCCTGATGAAATGGCGTTGGTAGCCATGAAACACTGATACAACCACTACGGCTTGCTATTTAATGTATACTTATTTACAATAACACTTGCTTCTGTATAGTTCAGCAACTCAGTTATCCAGAGAATCCAGAAGGACTATCATTTTTAAATTATTGCCTCAAGTGAGAGCCTCATATTCCCCAGCCTATCTCAATTTGAGACATCATCTTGAAAGGTTTTCTTGACGGAGGACAAAAACACCTGGTGCACTTCCTCTTTACACCAGTACTTTTTTCCACTTGTAGCCGATATCCTGACAAAATGGCGTTGGTAGCCATGAAAAGCTGATACAACCACAACAGCTTGCTATGTAATGTATATTTATTTACAATAACACTTGCTTCTGTATGAAACCTGCGGAGTGCCGCCTGATTAGTTGTCAGCATGAACAATGAATGCAACTAACGGTCCTGAAATGTTGACCGCTACCTGGACTGCGTGTATCATTTTTTTTCGACTCTGGGTGCCATCCATCTCTACACCATACATCTATTATTTTTTTTACCTTGTTATTTTAGGGATAGTATTCAATTTTTTTCTTAAACATGTGTTTTTCTTCATATAACATTGTACTGATTATATCTGCAATCACATCTTACAAAGAAACTTTAGTATATGACCTTCAGCTAAAGAGTGGTGACAAAATAAAGAAAGATGGTGAAAAGTATAATTGCTTCGAAAATGTAATGGATCTAAAAGTTACATTAGAAGGCAGCTGTCTCATTTATCATGTAACAACATCAGAAATATTATGTCTGTCGTGGTAATTGTAGCTGTGGTAAAAATGTAAATACTAAAAGTATGAGGGCATAGATAAAAAAAAAATACAAACCAATGTCTGTTAATTCCTTACTTATTTGGATATGAGGGCTTTGATCTCTTAATTACCAAATGTATACATTATTGGAAAAGGTTTTATTGTGAAAACAATACATTAGTATATTTTTTATGCTATTAAAAACTTGGACGAGATGTAATAAGGTGCAATCTCTTGTGATTTCTAGTACTTTTTTATAATGGAATGACAGTTTTTAGTAAAGGTGTGATTGTTTAGTAACGGGAGCGTGCAATTTTTTGGTAATATTTTTTTTTTTAAACGTGTGTCCCCCCCCCCAACATAACGAGCCCTGGGCTCTTTGAGTCTGTCTTGGCTTCCTAAATATGGGGGGGGGGGGAATAACTTGAGAGTAGTTGCAGTTTATTGAATTTTTTTAGAGTAGTATTGTGTGTGTATTAGTTGTCCTTGCCTTTAATTATAGTATTTTGTTCTTTACCAATTTGTCTCATTTTCAGTCCTTGTCATTTTTATTTCTGTATTTTATCACTGTATCTGTGTGTATGAGGGCTGTGTGCTGTGTGTGGGAAGGTGAGGAGTGTGTTATTTGTGTGTGTCTAATTTTTTCCCATGTTTTCTGTGTGTCTGCTTTGGCTATATCTACCAAGGAGTCTAGTCAGGTTAGGGGGATGGGGGTTGAGCTGGTGCTGGAGGAGGCAGTCTATAATGGGAAGGAGAATGTGTGAGCTCCTCATCAGCTCTCATGGACTAGGACCAGAATGGGCCGCAATGTTAAGTTCTCATATGCGGAGAATATGGCCATGGTGATGGAGCTGATGAGACATCAGCACCAGCTCTTTGCCTGTGATGTTGGCAAGGTGCCATTCAGGAGGAAAAGTGCCCTGGGGCAGAGAGCTGTCACAGCCATTAAGAGGTACCGCAAGCGATTTTATGAATTAAGATGGCGCATCAAGGCCAAGATGTCCAAGGAGTCCGAGTTCTTCCTTAGCACAGGAGATGGGCCCCTTTTGTGGCCAAATACCTTGCATATGAGGAGCCAGTCAAGGTGGTGAGGCCGGCACGTGTCATAAAATCTGATGGCCCAAGGGCAGGTAATGAAATTTGTTCAAATATATATGATATATTGGGGCAGATGTATCATAGCTTATCGCGCCGCTATGATACTTCCTGCTTCGCCTCAATAGCGAGGCGAAGCAGGAAGGGACATCGACAAGATGTATTAACATCTTGTCTGCCGAAGCGGGGGAGCGTTAACTCCCCCCTTCGGCGATGTCCCTTTCTGGAGTTAGCGCATCAGTTAATACTGATGCGCTATCTCCTGTCCCCCGGCCGGCCGCACTGGGCATGCGCGGGATCTCGCTGTTCACGCGAGATCCCCAGCGCAGCCCAGACCTAACAGCAGGGACAGCGCTGTCCCTGCTGTTTAGATAGGGCTTCACCAGCCTGATGCTGGCGAAGCCAAAGCAGGCTTCGTGCGGAACGGTCAGCGATGCTGACCGTTCATACATTCGGCCTGCTATCATTTTGATAGCAGCGCCGATATGGACAGGGGTGCATAGCGCCCCTGTCCATTACCGCATCCCTGGCCGCTTCATACATGGGGGAGAAGCGGTATCAGTGCACATAACGTGCGCTGATACCCCTTCTCCCCCATAACGACCCTTCATACATCTGCCCCAATGTTTGGTACATATTCGCTATTACTATGTGGCAGTTTGTATTTATGCATGTTAATCATTATAAGTAGAATAACTGTACAGGTTATTCTCCTTATTATTAATAAGTAGCATTGTCTGTTATTGTTTCAATGTTTTCAATTAGGTGCATCCAAATAGTATTTAAAGTCCACTGCAGGGTCAATTTAAAATTAAACATTTGTCACTCTGGTGTTCAAGTAGTGTTTAAAAAGTGTATTTAGTAATGTTGCCTACAGATTCCAACATATTCTGAATAACCTTTCTTTCTTATTTGAACCTTAAAATTGTATTTTTTATTTTGGTTATGGAAATATTATTTTCATAAAGGAAAGCCTAAAAAAACACTGTAGGTGTTACCACCACTCTTTGTATATTGTATTATTTAGCTGAGATCTAGGTCTTTTCAGCAGTAACCTTGCAGCCGTAACATTGAGTAGACACCATTACAGTGAGCGCAGCCCTACTTCCTCTCTAAAAAAACACTGTGCCTTTTCATAGTGATGACAATAAATTTTCATCTTGACTAAATGCTTTTGTGTGTTTAAAATGTTATTGCAATTTTGATGCAAAAACAACATGCCTTCTGGAGGCACAATCCTTACAAACTAACCTGTTTATAGTCGTTTTGTAAGTAAGAGTTACAACAATTAGTTGTAAAAAGCAATGTATTTTATTTTTTCAGTGACACCAAGTGCCTTTATCCTTGCATGCCCCCCTGTAGATACTGCTTTGGATGAGCAACTAGCAGATATTTAGTGTTATACAGTTGTGGTTTGTGAAAGGAAAGAAAATAATCCATAAATAATTATGCATTCCATAAGTAGGGCTCACATCCCTGGTGACACTTCCAAAGAGGATGTTGCCTTTGACTCCACAACCCCTCAATGGGATGCTACACCATCGCCACCAGTGGAAGGTGAGATATGAAACACATAAAACATTACAACTTGCAAGGTTTTTGACATTAAAATGTATGCTTTAATTATTTTTCATATTTGACTTTGTCAATGTCTTTGATTATGTCTGCAATACTAATTTTTGGTCTGCAATTACAGAGAAGGATATAATGCAACTTGCTGATTCTATTGAGTAGATGGAGGAAGAGGACACCTTCACCCTCAATATAACTGCAGACCCTCCCCCTCCCCCGATGTTACCTACAATGGCTTCCCCAGCACCACAATAAAGGGAACCACCTAAACAGGAAGGGCAGTATGGGCAATTCTGGCCTAATTTGTGAGGATCCCATGCACCAGCATATGATGACAAACCCCCATCCTGGAAACCTGCCGAATGTACGCAACCAGACTATAAGGATTAACGCCACCACATAGTGCCAGAGAGGACACTGAACATCACACATATTGCATACTGCAGGACATTTGAAATTACCCTCCCCATTCTCAAGACAGATTCCTCTCCATCATGGAGACACAAGTGACAACACAAAACAGTATGAGAAAGATAATGGAGTCGCAGGTTGAAGCTACATGCAAATGTATTGAGGCTCCTCCTTGCAGCACATGGGTCTGCTGGCTCCCAGACGTCAGGCGGGACAACCCCAAGCAAAACACCTGCCCATTCTCCCTACCACAGGTCCACAGGAGCCACATGGGAGGACCCGCCACCCAGTGCCCAGTCTTTCTGGGGTATTTGAAATCAGTATTTTTTTTCCAAGTCTGCCCATTTTTAACCATAGTGATACCTCAAGCCCTATTTGATCCTTTTTTCACTGTAAGGATATCCTTATATCTATCCCATGCATGTTTAAATTGCTCTACTGTTTAGCATCTACCACTACTGATGGAAGGCTATTACACTAGTCCACTATCCATTCTGTGAAGTCATTTTTCCTTAGATTTCCTCAGATCCTACCTCCTGACAGTATCAGTGCTTATCCTCATGTTCTAATACTTCTCTTCATTTGAAGATTTTTTCTTCTTGGACCTTGTTAAACTATTCATAATTTGAACGTTTCTATCGTGCCACCCCTTTCCCTTCTCTGCTTCAACCTCCTCTTCACTACTTCTTTTAATCAGAATCACTTTGTTGCCAAGTATATCAATAAAAAGCATACATAATACACAGGGAATTTGTTTCCGATAACCACTGCTCCCACATAGTGTACATACATAACAGACCAATACAAAACAGGATAATTACATGGGGAGGGCATCAGGGTTGTATTTAGATACAAGTGCCGAGATTAGTGCAATGGGGAGGAATCGCTGACCTTTGACCTTTGAGTTTATTATGAAAGTTGCTTGGGGAAAAAAACAGTTTCTGTGTCTGGCTGTCCTCACCAGTTGAGAGCTGTACCGCCTCCCAGATGGCAGCCTTCTGAACAAGTTATAAGCAGGGTGGGAGTGGTCACTGATAATTCTTTCTTAAATCTTTAATTTGTGTACTGCAGGCCTCAGTCTTAGGTCCTCTGATTTTCTCAATGTATACCACATCTGTTGGCAATCTAAACAGCTCTTTTGAACTTCAATATTTATTTATTTATAGTTTCTTATATAGCACAGCAGATTCCATTGCACTTTACAATAGTAGACAGTGATAAAACAAACTGGGTAACAGACAGACTTGGAGGTAGGAGGGCCCTGCTGCAAGCTTACAATCTATAGGGATATAGGCGGGAAACACAAGGACAGGCACCAGTAATAGCATAGCAGTCCCACCAAGTTACACGTCCAGAAGGGAAGCTATATAATACATAAGTGCCTCAGAGGGTTATGCGTGTGATACTTAAATATGATAGGCTTGCCTGAAGAGGTGAGTTTTCAGGGAACACTTGAAAGTTTGGAGGCTAATGGAGAGTCTTATTTTGTGTGGAAGAGCATTCCATAGGATGGGAGTAGACGGATGAAAGTCCTGTTATAGTGAATGGGAGCTAGTGATCCATGCAGAAGAGAGACGCAGATCTCACCTGCACACAGATTATATTCAAATCTACCTGTCCTCCTCAGATTTGCTGCAATCTATATTGGTTCATGTCACTGAATGGCTTTCTCTTGTGTCATCTAAACACATAATTTACAAAAAAATTATAATAGTAATTATCAACCTCATATCTCAATCACTGTTGAGAACTCAACAATCAATCCTACCCTACAAGCTCTAAACTGTCCTTTATTCCCCACATTAAAGCTGACTCAAAATCATGCTACATGCATCTAAAAATATATCCAAAATATGGTCATTCCTTACGATAGCCTTCTTACCGATCCAACCAAAAAGATACTGTCACCACTACAATCTATCCTGAATGCCGCTGCAAGGCTAATCTTCCTTGCTAGATGTTTCAATGTCCTCTCTGTCAACCATTCATTTGTTGCCTGTATTCTACCATATTCAATATAAAACACTTTTACTTATGCACAAGGCCATAAACCAATTTACTCTACACCAAAGTACATCCCTTCACTTATGTCAACATATCTCCCAACCCAACATTATTTATTTATTTATTAACAGTTTCTTATATAGCGCATACATATTCCGCAGCGCTTTACAGAGCATAGTTATTAGCAAAAACACATAACGAATTACAGCACAAGACAGTTTAGGACAAGTACATGGTAAATATGGATAGTTGCACCAGGGGACAGGACACTGAAGCAAGCATCAGGGTTGCAGTGGTTTATATATTCTAAGAAAGGCACATGAGGAGAGAGGGCCCTACTCGTGAGAGCTTACATTCTAAAAAGGGAGGGTTAGACAAACAGGGGTGACACAGAAGGGAAAGAGGTGAGCATAAACAGTAGGTTAGGATGAGAGATGGTCGGGTTTTACATCTTTGCTTTTCAAATGTAATAGGTGTCAGAATAAGAAAGTGGGAGATTTTGGGAGAGTTTTCCAATTTTTTAAAACCAGCAATCATTTCCACTGGAAAAATCAAGTTGATGTTGCCATGTAAATGCTTGCCACTTTAAGAAAAATGGGAAACCCTCCTAAAATCTCTCACTTTCTTGTTCTCAAACTCTATTACATTTGGCCCCTAAAGTGGAGATAAAATGTAAGGTGATAACACACATAGATTCAAACATAGATTATTGACTGGTGCATTATCACTGTCTACTTTATCTCCACTTTATCTCTTTACCAGGCTTAATACATCTGCCCCTATGTTCCCTAATACACGCACATACATCTACACAGAAAAAAAATCTTTACTTTGGAAATTATTTTGATTTAGTAAGTTATTAAGAATAATGGGGCAGATGTATTAAGCCTTAGCGGGGATAAATGCAAGGGTGATAAAGAGAGATAAACATCCAGCCAATCACCTGATAACTGCTGTGTTACAGGTTGTGTTTGAATAAAGTCAGTAAGGAGCTGATTGGCTGGATGTTTATCTCTCTTTATCAACCTTGCAGTTATCTCTTGTTAAGGCTTAATACATCTGCCCCAATGTCTGTGAGTTAAAAATAGCTGTACTTAACATTTCATAGTTGAATACATTACATTTATTAGTGTATAACTGCAATCAAGACAGTCAGTGTTCATCAGCTGGTATTGGACTGTCATTCGGGGGTCACTCTTTGAATAAGCCCTGTGAAGGGTGAAACACGTTAGAGGTCATACCCAGCCATATGAACCCCTGAATGACAGGAGCGGGAGTGAATGGCAACACAGTTGAGAGACGCGCCTGGCGTACTCATCCAAATCCATCCTCCGTAAGCCTTCAAAACAGGACTCCCCACTGTGGGTGCCGTGTCCTGGCACCACTGTGGGTACAAGCAACCTGGCTTCCCACTAACACATGAGATTACAACCTTTACCAATATGGCAAGTCTTTTCAATATTTTTAACAACAATATGGAACTATGACACTGTGTTTCAACATATAGTTGAAGTACAGACTGAGCATATAGGATCTCACTAAAAATATATACTGTATACAGTATAGCGATATAAGCGAGTGACCTATTCCTAGCCTCAATCATGGTTTTTTAGAGTGAAAAATGCATAATAGTATAAAAACATTCAAATTCATTTACTATTATGCATTTTTCTCACATGATTTAGTTCATATTTAATGGACTTCCAGGAATAACTTTATGATTTGTACTGCATTATTTTGTTAACACATACAGGCAAATTACATATTTAATTATTTCATATACAGATATAAAAGGCTATTTTTTTCCCCAGTGCAATAAATATCTTCTTGAACTCTAACTCCAACATTATACTACTGTAAGAATTCAAATACATAATTTTGAATATAACTTATGGACTCTTATATAAAGTATGGTGTTCCACATCTATTAAAGTTTTGTTTGTTTTTCTTTCAAATTGTCCTTTATGGTCTCCTCTACACAACCAGTTGCTGATTATTTGACCTCTATATTTATGCTTAACATTACAACACAAGTTTTTGCTTCTTTATGGTGATTTTGTTGTATAGCAATACTGTATGTGTTATATGAGTTGTTAAAGAAAGGGTTATGCAGTTAAATGATACATTCAGTGACAGATAATACAACTATGTATGTTAAATAATTTGGTACTTGTTTCCTAGCAGGGAGCCCACTAAGCTATTTGCTTAGTGGGCTATTCTGCGTAGTGAAATCACATCACACATCGCATCGCATGGCTTTTTGTGCCTTCTGATGTGTGTGATGCGATCTCAGTAGTTAATTTAGTTAATTTATTCACTGCACCCTGAGTGAAATCACATCGCAGATGAGATGAGATCAGATGAGATGAGATCAGATGAGATGAGATCAGATGAGATAAGGCCTCAATCAGCCCATACACGCTGCGATGCTGGGCTGTGTGTTCCTTGCTTTGAGGTGCGCGTTCCCACGGCACCTCATCGCACAGTACAAAAAGTATGTGCTTGCACATCATTTTTGTACTTAGTTCTCTTCACATTGCATCGCATTGCATGCACAACGCATGCACATGCAATGTGATGTGATCCGTGCTATTTAAGCCCACAATGCACGCCTGTATTGGGTCGTGTATGGGCAGCTTTAGTAGTTCATATGGTAAAACACCTAAAACAGCACCACTCTCCACGTCACCCCGAAGCGTGGCGAGCGCAGCGGAATGCATCCTCCGACCTTTTCATACCCCCACTATCCATGTCGGCATGGAGTTGATTTTATATAGTGTGGCGAGCGCAGTGAGCCACCGAGCCCGAAGCGTGCGGAGCGTAGCCGGATTACTTTACATGTATTCCGCTTCCCCTTGCGGGGCCCGCTGCGCTCACCACGCTTCAGGCTAGGTGGCTCGATGCGCTCGCCACACTATATAAAATCAACTCTACGCCAATGTGGATAGTGGGAGTATGAAAAGGTCGGAGGATGCGTTCCGCCGCCCCCTCGCGTGGCTCGCCACGCTTCGGTGTGACGTGGAGAGTGGTGGTGTTTTAGGTGTTTTACCATATGAACTACTGAGATCTCATCTCCCGCCACATAAAGGGCCATGCGATGCGATTTCACTCAGGGTGCAGTGAATAAATTAACTAAATTAACTACTGAGCGTATGTAGGAAATCTAGGCGCCCTGCTAGGAAACAAGTACCAATAATTTATAGAAAGGAATGAATATGTAAAAAACCCAGACTATTGGATGATTATATTAGCTACTATACATCATCTTTCAACAACCATAGAAAATTGATTTGATGTACACTTTCAAGAAGATATTTATTGCAATGGAAAAAAAACAGCCTTTCATCTTTTATCCTTGCAAATTGTTTAATTTTATTGTCAAATGGAAATATAATTTAAGATAATTGATACATGTTTTCATTTTTTTTAGTAAATAATGTTTGAGTTATAACCTGTTCTCTCATTCTTTATTGTTTCTTCATCTGATTTTTATTAATATGATTATACTTTAGATGACCACAATGCTCTATGACAAATGTAATGTCTATATTTAGAGCATTTCATTTAAATCATCCTTTTATATAAATGGGTTCCAGCTGCTTCACTTTACATTTAATAGGCTTAATCAAAAAGAAATTATAAACACTTGAAAGGAAAGTTTGGAAAATATGGTATAATAGGAGAGAGAAGACAATAGAGACAAGTATAAAACCCACATTAGATAAATTGAACACAAATCATTATAATCTTTTTAAAGTACAATTCAGTTAGCAGCATGGATTTAGATAATTTTATTTATTAAAGGGCACATAACTAAATCATATAGTGTCAACCTATAGCATTTTCCATTGTCTAATATGAGAAGTGGGCAAAACTATATTGTAATACTTATTACTCTTAAAGGGTGATCATTTTAAAAACATGTAGCTGAATTGAGTATGTGCACATTGCAATCATATGTATGTAGGATATGTAGAACCCATCTTCATTTACCTATTCCTGGTGGGAATTTAAAGATCTATCTTCTTGTAAAACGGTTATCCTTCTGAGGAAACCATTTGCTATTAATAATGAAGAAATGCTTCAAGAGGCCACCTTCCAGATCTGGAACTTTATTCCATACCTACTGAGAGTGACACCATTTCATCTTAGCACTCTCGCTCCTTGCCAGCACTATACACCAGCTAGTGGCGGATTTAAGGGGGGCGAACCGGCGGTCGCCCCCCCCCCTAGGTCAGAGGAATCACTATGCTGATAGCTGAGGATACCCTTTTTCAAAGGATACCAGAATTTTGGAAATCGGCCCTGGGGAACTGGAGATATCCAACTTTAAAGCAGCAGTCCACATCCGACCTGTTAATTGCACTTCCCAGTCAGATTTCTCAGGTTCTGTCTGACTTAGAGTTTTTCTGAAAGAATATACCAAAAGTGGGGACTCTCCCCTTTCTGGGGATACTAGCGGCTTGTCTCTATCTTGCCGATAACCAGAGATATCAGCCTTCCAGCAGCCAGTCCCTGCTCCAGCTCCAAACGTGTGGTGTACAGTTTTATATTTTTGTCAATGGATTACTCTGGCTCCTGATCTCTGATCTTCAAGATCCCAGCACCTCCTGAAAGTTGGGACTCTAGGTTTTTATACTATTGAAGGCTAAGAAATCTATTTCCAGATAATGGTGATATCTGCCGTCAAACAAGCTGCCCTTCCACCGGAAAATTACGAATATTAAACCCACTCCATTATCCAACCCTCCTCTGCATATAAAACACCCTCTGCCTCCCTGGAAGTAATTTACAAGGGACCCTTCATTCAGCTAAGTGCCCCCTTCCACACGTTAGTATTCTCCCTCCCACCACCTGTGCAGTAAAGGAGTAATTAGCAGAAGTTATTGCTCCAGGTCCTACATGTTGAGTGGAAGATAGAGCACCCTTGCCACCCGTGGGACATCAAAGTTGCTGCTGATAGCACCCCGCACCCCTAGCAGGGCCCACACTGCTGTTAAGATGGCCCTGGGTGAGGGGTATACTCCTCACTGCCGCCGTTCGCATCTGCACCCGCACCTACTAAGTAATGATTGTAGTGATGACGCCGCCTCACCCAGTAGCTGATATAGCGGGGCTTTCTCTCCCCATCCTGCTGTCCTATTGGCTGGTGGGCTGTAAATTAGGGGGTTTGCCACCCTGATTGCTCACAGACAGTGTGGGGTGGGCTGTGTCTGCAGTACTGCCTGGCGGGCATACGGTGGGTGTGTGCCCGTTGTGTGTCCGGTTTCAGGATGAAGTCACCTGATGAGCGGGAGCAGCCACAGCCTGGAGCTCCCTTGTGTGTGCACTGTCCGGCTGCTGGTGTGTGATATACTATGTATGTATTTTGAGTGAGCTGTGTGTGATGTGAAATTTACATGTGTGTTTGTGGTGTGCTATCTATATGTGTGCAATGCAGACCCTCCAGGTTTTTTTCTTTAACATTTATTATTGTTTTTTTTTTAATTATTATTATTATTTGGGGGGTTATTTGCAGTCTTATGATGGGAGGAGTCAGGAATGGGAAGGGGAGGAGTCAGGACTGGAGGGGGAGGATCAAGTTTAAACAGTAAACCACCCCCCCCTAGAAGAGAAGTCTGGATTCGCCTCTGACACCAGCATGGATAGTGATGGTAGTCCTCAGAACACTCAGGGCACCCTCTGTTCCTTATAACAGCAGGTTACATCACCTTTACTGACAGATACCAGAGATTCCACTGACAGTGTCAAGCCTTCTGCAGCAGCTGGAACCTTCACAGACCCTGCGCTATACCTCCTATAGCACGGATACCACCTCTGCTGCAGCGTTAGGAATACATCCTAAAAGGTGCTGGCTGATTGCTCTTTAAATTTGAACGATGCATACACTCTATAACTGCTGGTCATTTACCTATGACTGGGATTGTATCACTCGTTAATAACATCAGTGAAATAATTACTGACAATATGTATTGTGTCAATTTGAACTTCACCTGACTGGCATATGTATCAAATATGGCTATAACAATGTTCATAGCCTAATGATGTGTTTTCGGTTGGAAAGTTGGAAAGTTGACACAAGCAATACCTAAGAGTAGGTAAGGGTAGGTGTATCTATACATACCCTTATATATATATATATATATATATATATATATATATATATATATATATATAAATAAATAGATAGAAGGATGTTTTTTATATGTCAATGTATACCAAGAATATTTTTTTTTTGTAGCTGGGTCTTCTCCATGAAACACATGAAGATGTCATAACAGCCGACTACTGTACTTTGAGCAGAACTGCAAACCACTACCCAAGGCAATGTTCAAAGATGAAGCACAACAACAGAAGATCCAAGACAGGTAATAAATGATTATGTATTGCTGATAACATCTTCTTGGTATACATTCATAGTAAAAAATAAGTCTAACCAATCAACAACCATATTCTCTCCAGCCAGCCACTGCCAGAAGTTTCTCTAGCCAGCTGCAGGCTATCGTGTCTCCGTCCCTCTCTCCCTTTCTTCTAGCACAGCGTTGTGCTCTTTTCTAATCTGCCATGTCTACAGTGCTACCTTTGCATTCCTTCATCACTCTCCCCCTGTTGCAACAGCAGAGGAAAATGCGGACAATGGTTTATAAGATACCACCTTTCTCGTTACTCAGCTGGGTACATGCTGTTCCCAGTACTGCCTGCCTCAGCTTCTATCTAGCCTTTCCCCTTCTCTACCACCGGCAACTGCCCAAATTACTGCCTGTCCTTAACCCCCTTCTTGCCCCAGCTGCTATCTACACTTACCCAATCCTTGTTCTCAGTGTTGTTTGCATTTACCACTCTTTAGATAATTAGATATCTGATATCAAGCAAATTCTGCAACCCACCCAGAAAAATGGTCTAGGCGTAACTGTGTTGTCCGGACCATACCCCTGCTACTCCATGTGATTGGACAGCATAGGACCCCTCTACACACACACACACGGTTAGGTATGACAAAGGCGATTTCATGTACAGCGCTGTCTGCAGCTTCCTCTGCTTCTGCTGTAGACATGACATTTAAAAGGGTGGGGGAGCATTGAGGAAGGGATGCACATGCAGAAATAGAGCACCATGCTGTGCAGGTAGAAATGGAGAAAGATAGCTGCAATTGACTAGAGAGACTATGGGTAGTGGCTGGCAGGGGAAACTTTGGTAGGTGAGTGGCTAGACATATTGGGTGACATTTATTAGAGATCGATGTTGGGTTTTTGGCGATTTTTATCGCAAAAACGGCCGTTTTTTCATTTTTTTCCCAAATCGACTACTTAATGGGTGGCGATTTGCTGCATAAATCGCACTTTTTACCGCGAAATCGAGCTTTTTGCCGCGAAATCGCACTTTCTGAAAGTGCGTTTTTTTTTTAACTCCGGAATTCGCATCCAGATGTTTTCCCCATTGAAAAATATACAATTCGCATTTTTAATGAGATGCGAATTTGGAAATCACCAAAAAAAATGGTCTAAAGTTCCAAAAAAAAATAGACCTGATCCTGACTGGCGATTTTGTCAGAAACATGGCGATTTTGTCAGAACCATGCACAGTTTATTGTGATCTGTGTATGGTTCTTTGGTTAAATATGTGTAAAAGTAATAAAAAAAAATTGCGTGAGGTCCCCCCTCCTGTACATAACCAGCCCCGGGCTCATTGAGCCGGACCTGGTTCCAAAAATACGGGGGACAAAAAGCGTAGGGATCCCCCGTATTTCTGAAACCAGCCCCGGACTCTTGGACCGGTCCTGGTTCCAAAAATACGGGGGACAAAAAATCTGGGGGTCCCCCGTATTTTGAAACCAGCACCGGGCTCCAACAGCCCGCAGTGTCATGCCACAGCCGGGGGACACTTTTTACACAAGGTCCCCCCGGCCGTACCATGAGCACCGTGGCTGGTCAGCCTTGGACGGGGTACCTGAAAGAGTGGGGACCCCCCCAATAAAGGGGTCCCCCCCAGGCTTCACCGGTCCAGGGCTGAAGCCTCGGGCTGTCACCGGCGTCCCTGGCCATTGGACGCCGGCCTGATATGGTTAAATTCTCATTCCTAACATTGCTTAATACAGGAGAACTACAAGTGCCAGCAGACCTCCCCCGCAGGCTGGGACTTGGAGAACCACAAGTCCCAGCATGCGCGGCATTAATGGGCCCGCTGGGACTTGTAGTCCACCTGTAAAAAGAATGTTAAAATAAAACACACACACACAGAAAAGTAAAACTTTATTACACACACATCCACACACACCTCACTTTTACACCGCTATACATACCGATCCAGGATCCAGCGCTGGTCTCTCTGCAGCAGAGCCGGACAGCCCGCACTGACAACGGGCTGATGGGCTTTCTCCGATGCAGCTAACAGCTTCTGTCGTGCTGTCCCAGCGCGACACAGGCTGAGAGCGTGATTGGGCGAAGCGTCTCCATGGAGACGCATAGCTCAGCCCTGATTGGCTGAGCTATGCGTCTCCATGGAGACACATAAGCCGGAGACGCTCTCAGCCTCTGTTGCGCTGGGACAGCGCGACAGAAGCTGTTAGCTGCATCGGAGGAAGCCGGTTCAGCCCGCTGTCAGTGCGGGCTGTCCGGCTCTGCTGCAGAGAGACCAGCGCTGGATCCTGGATCGGTATGTATAGCGGTGTAAAAGTGAGGTGTGTGTGGATGTGTGTGTAATAAAGTTTTACTTTTCTGTGTGTGTGTGTTTTATTTTAACATTCTTTTTACAGGTGGACTACAAGTCCCAGCGGGCCCATTAATGCCCCGCATGCTGGGACTTGTGGTTCTCCAAGTCCCAGCCTGCGGGGGAGGTCTGCTGGCACTTGTAGTTCTCCTGTATTAAGCAATGTTAGGAATGAGAATTTAACCATATCAGGCCGGCGTCCAATGGCCAGGGACGCCGGTGACAGCCCCGGGCTTCAGCCCTGGACGGGTGAAGCCTGGGGGGGGACCCCTTTATTGGGGGGGTCCCCACTCCTCCAGGTACCCCGTCCAAGGCTGACCAGCCACTGTGCTCATGGTACGGCCAGGGGACCTTGTGTAAAAAGTGTCCCCCGGCTGTGGCATGACACTGCGGGCTGTTGGAGCCCGGTGCTGGTTTCAAAATATGGGGGACTCCCAGATTTTTTGTCCCCTGTATTTTTGGAACCAGGACCGGCTCAATGAGCCCGGCGCTGGTTATGTACAGGAGGGGGGACCTCACGCCATTTTTTTTTTTTTTTTTTAATCACAAAATTGCACATTTTAACAAAATCGCAACTTTTCATGACTAAAAAAAATCGCACTTTTCATTCCGAAAATCGCCCTACATCGCACTTTCTCGCACTTTTCATGCTGGAATACACACCTCATTAAATATGCAATTTCGTGGCAAAAATGCGATTTTAAAAAACGGCGATACAGGGCGATTTGAGCAAAAATCAAATTTTCGGAAAAACGGTCAACACAATAAATCTCGCCCATTGTTTAATATAAAGAGAATATATATACCAGGAAGATATTATCAGTAATTATTAATCATTAATTAAAGTATAATTAGATATAATTAACCCTCCAAATGTCAATGTTGCTTTGGGAGTTGTGCAAAATATCCACCAAAGCTGCCAGCCTTGCTCACAGGTTATTTTGGGCCAAAATGTAACTAATATTATTATTAACATATTCCTCAACTACAGCCCTGGTATTTTTAGTGGACATTTTGCACATCTCTCAGCTACGTTGGCAGTAAAAGGGTTAACATTTTAACATTATGGATCTTCCATTTCATGTTGCTTTCTAATTAACATTGCTATTTTTCTCCTTTTTTCCGGATGCGCCTATTTCTTGTCCTCTACATTGAAACTATAACCTAAATTACATGACAGCTCATTAATATCTAATGCCTTGTACACACCACTTATCAGTTAATATTTTTGCGATGTTTAAGAATAAAGTGATCTCTAATGAGGTTATGGAACAATGGGGCAGATGTATTAAGCCTTAACAAGAGATAAATGCAAGGGTGAGAAAGAAAGATAAACTTCCAGCCAATCACCTCCTTACTTACTTTTTTCAAACACAGCCTGTAACATAGCAGTTAGGATGTGATTGGCTGGACGATTATCTCTCCTTATCACCCTTGCAAATATCTCTTGTTAAGGCTTAATACATCTGCCCCACTGTGTGAGTACAGTGGTAAAGGAACAAAACATATTGAGGTTCATTAGAATCACTTCCTCTCAGATCACCTTTATTAAAAGAGAAGGGATCACCTCCTGAATGATGAAGACCAATGTTTACTGACTCAATTTATCTACTTTTTCTACACTACTGACTGCCATCAGGAATTTTGGGGGGTGCCGGATGGGATCCCGACAGTCGGGATCCTGACAGTCATTTACCCGACGTCGGGATCCCGACTATTAAAACACCGACAGCCAGGTTCCCGACGGCCATCGGCCATGACCCCCATAGAGGGAGAATAGAATAGGTGGCGAGTATAGTGAGCCACTGTGCCCGCAAGGGGCTTTGTTGCACTCGCCATGCTGTCTGAGTCCGGCCAGTCGGGATCCCGACGTCGCCCATTTTTAGGCCCGGGACTCATTTCCAGTCCGGGTCCTTGGGTCCCCCTCCCACTCCTCACTTGACTTAACATGACCCGGCTCCTGCTCCCCCTTCTCCTCTTCCGCTGAGCTGCAGCCCGGAGGTCCCGGAGCGCCGGCTTCTTCAACAGGATGCCGGTCGCACTGAGCACAGCATAGTGGAGGCAGTGCAGGGGATTGTGGTGGGAAAAATGAGCTGCCGGGGCCTGGGACAGCTGTACCCACAGCACATCCCTATTGACGGCCCTGGTGCTGTGACTTAAGAGTTTTCTAAATGCATATTTATACACTATATAAATAGTAAATACAGTATTGCATTGTGCCCTTTTTTTATTGTGTTCTTCCACCTATAAACACAAACAAATGTTAACATTCACTTGGCATAATTGTAATGTTTTAAAATGTGGAAAAGGTCTGGCTTATAGTGTGGGACAAATTTACAGTGAGGGAATTATATACAGCAAGCTTCTCAGTATCAACTGCAATGCTTTGCATTTTAAAATCATTCCATGTAACAAATGCTTTATGCGATACTTATCTACTACCCAAGGCTTGGGATTTCAGGCTGTATTGTAAGAAACATTGACAATAAATCCACATCTTTGTAAAAAGGTTTGTGAATTGAACTGGTTGCTATATATGCACAGTGCTATTAATCAGCTGTGCCTTTTTACTTTCATTTATTACTAGACCTGACACAGAATGAATTATTCTATCATATCTATAAAATCATTAATTTTATTTTCAAACTCCGGATATCAGTTATGTGTAATGTCTGCCAAGTCTCCAAACAGTGGCTAGAAATGTGAGTTATACCTGGATTGATTGTATTTACAACCCTCTAGATTCACATATATTTATAGGTATATTTTCTGAATTAAATGATATGTCATCTTGTATGGAAGACTTATTAAAAAAAATGAACTGAATTGATCACATATGTCTTACACCTTCCAAGCTAAAATTTATGACACCAATTAGATTCCTTCACATAACTACATGAGCAAGCACTTTCATCTCATTTGTGTTTCACACCTATGCAAGTTAAGCTAACAAAAACATATTGCTTCTTGGCTGTATGTACTGAATTAATGAATTCACACTAAGACTTGAGAATCTTGAATTTATTTTATATTGAAATTCCAAATCGCTGTATAGATGGTGTTTTATGTCTACTCGTAATACTTTTATACTACTTGGAAAACTGTCACTTAATTATGGTAAAGCAAGTTTTGTAGTATCAGAATGCATATATCTATATCTATATCTATCTATTTATCTATCTATCTTTCTACCCACCTATCTACCCACCTATCTATCTATCTATCTATATATGCATCCAATTCCAAAGGGAATAAATGGCACGCAGAAGCAAACAAACTCGTATCGGGTGTCCAATATATATATTTATATATATATATATATTTTGGGAGTTGTAGTTGTAAGATCCTGCGCTGTAATAAAGTCAAAAAGTCACCAGTAGTAGAGATACCCTTTTAGCAGGGAACAGGGCACCAAAGACCAAAATGGGACTGCAGCACTCTCTCGGTGGTCAGCCTCTGGAACCCACAGAGGAAAAAGATCTAGAAGAAAATGTGAAGAGAGAGGCGCTTCATGGTGCATTAAACGGATAACAATTTAATAAAAGAGATAAAATCTCCATGGTAAAAAAAATCAGGGACTCGAACCATAAAGCATAGCACTGTGGACTGGGTACCACACGATTTTACAATAATAAAACCAGGCAAGACTGCTCACGAATCATCCAGGCACGGTAATCCGGAAACGACCTGCAGAAAGCTGTACCGCTGGCTTGCTGCACAGCTATCGGGGACGCGACGGAGCGCTGGAGACGGGAGCAGGAACAGCTGGAGAGGCACGTCGTAGGCCACGGCTGACGCGTTTCGTCGTAAGACGCTAGCACTAGCACTGTTAAGTCCAGTGATACGTTATTTATTACACAATACAATACCCATGAAAAAGAACTTAACAAAATTTTCAGAAAACACTGGAACGTTCTTAAACTTGACCCGATTTTGGGTCAACATATACCTGATGCACCCAAAATGATATATAGGTGTGCAAAAACAATCAAATCGATGGTTTCAAAGAGCCAGCTGGAACCTGTTGTTGAGAGGTCTCCTTTTAATAGCTTTTTAAGTATTCATGGCTCATTCCCATGCAATAGATGTAAGGGTTGTCCATTTATGAAAAAAGGGAACAACATAGATGGCACAGACCTTAAAGTTAACAGTTTTATATCGGTTTTATTATTGTAAAATTGTGTGGTACCCAGTCCACAGTGCTATGCTTTATGGTACGAGTCCCTGACTCTTTTTACCGTGGAGATTTTATCTCTTTTATTAAATTGTTATCCGTTTAATGCACCATGAAGCGCCTCTCTCTTCACATTTTCTTCTATATATATATATATATATATATATATATATATATATATATATATATATATATATATATGAACAAAGAGAGGGTACAGAGTGCGCTTATGATATACTAATATGCATATCATATAAAAGATATTTATTTATAACAGGTTTTACCTTTATAATATTTTTTTTATTTTGTATACATAAGATAAAAACAAACAAATACAATTCAGTCCGTATCCTGTATGTCAGGGGTCTTCAACCTTTAAGACAGCGTGGGCCACCTAAAAAAATCCAGTGAAGCCTGAGGGCCACTAAAATCGCCTACGGAATTTCGGACAGCTCCCCTATAACGTCAGCACAGTCCTTCATAGATAGTTGGCACAGCCGCCCATACTCAGCACATAAACCCCCCCACACACACACACACACACACACCCCCTAATAGTTATCAGCAGCCAATTTGGGTTCCAGTGCAAACAGTAAAATATGTGCCCCCCCCCCATATATAATTTGATATTGAATAAATTGTACGCGCCGTAGGCGCGCTCCCAAAAACGGGTGTGACCTAATTATGCCTCACAGATCAAACCCAAACAATGAAAGGCTACTTAAATCAATATACACTGTTACACTGTTTATCCGTAATGCCCATTACACATTGTGCATCACACCATAGTGTCCATTAGACATTATGCCACACACCGTAATACCTGTTGTACATTATGTCACACACCATAATGCCCATTACACATTATGCCGCACTGTGATGCCCATTACACATTAATCCACACAAAATTATGCCCATTGCACATTATGCCCCACACTGATGCCCATTATGCCACAGACCATAATGCCAGCAGTACTCCTGCTTATACATATGATGCCCCAGCAGTGCCCCTCACCTAATGCCCCAGCAGTGCCCCTCACACAATGCCCCAGCAGTGCCCCTCACACAATGCCCCAGCAGTGCCCCTCACACAATGCCCCAGCAGTGCCCCTCACACAATGCCCCAGCAGTGCCCCTCACACAATGCCCCAGCAGTGCCCCTCACACAATGCCCCAGCAGTGCCCCTCACACAATTCCCCAGCAGTGCCCCTCACACACAATGCCCCAGCAGTGCCCTACACACACAATGCCCCAGCAGTGCCCCTCACACACACAATTCCCCAGCAGTGCCCCTCACACACAATTCCCGGTACTTGTGAGTTATCCGGACGCCCGATTTCAAAATCGGGTCGGATCGGGCACATCGCATCGCATCGCATGCGACCATCGGATGCGATGCGATGCGATGACCCGATTTTTCCATAGGAATCAATGTTAAAATGGACTGAGTCCATTTTAACATGGAATTCAATGGGAAAAAGGGGTCCTTTTCATACCCCTACTATCCAAGTGGGCATGGAGTTGGATATAAACCTGTGGCGAGCGTAGCGAGCCACCGAGCCCGAAGCGTGGCGAGCGTAGCGAGCCCCGCGAGGGGACACGGAATACCGTCCCCTCGCGGGGCTCGCTTCGCTCGCCACGCTTCGGGCTCGGTGGCTCGCTACGCTCGCCACAGGTTTATATCCAACTCCATGCCCACTTGGATAGTAGGGGTATGAAAAGGACCCCTTTTTCCATAGGAATCATTTTAACATTGATTCCTATGGAAAAATCGGGTCATCGCATCCGATGGTCGCATGCGATGCGATGCGATGCGATATCGCATCGCATCGCATCTGATTGTATGCCTTAACTTAAGGCATACAATCAAAAAATCGGGCGTCCAGATAACTCACAAGTACCCAATTCCCCAGCAGTGCCCCTCACACACAATGCCCCAGCAGTGCCCCTCACACAATGCCCCAGCAGTGCCCCTCACACAATGCCCCAGCAGTGCCCCTCACACACAATGCCCCAGCAGTGCCCCTCACACACAATGCCCCCAGTAATGCCCCACACACACAATGCCCCCAGTAATGCCCCACACACAATGCCCCCAGTAATGCCTGCAGCTTTGCCAGGTCCCCTGCTCCCGCCAGGTGTACCTCCTCATCCTGCAGCTTTGACGGGTCACCTGCTTCCACCATCCATGCCTCCTCCTGCAGTTTCGCCAGGTCCCCTCTGCCAGCTGTGCCTCCTCCTCCTGCAGTTCCAGTGCCGGGTCCCCTGCTCCCGCCAGCTGCGTCTCCTCCTCCCGCAGCTTCGCCGGGTCCCAACTCCCCAGCTCGTGACCAGATGTGCCTCCTCCTCCCTCAGCCGCGCTGGATCCACTCCTCTGCCCTGCCTGCAGCCAATGGAAATCGGGTAGGCGGCACCCAAGGGGACTCCATTACACTGCCTCCCTCGGCAGCATTTTCTTTTACTTAAAAAAAAAATCCTGTGCATGGCAGGCAGGGGGCCACTGAGATCAGCTCCGCGGGCCACTCGTGGCCCGCGGGCCATGGGTTGAAGACCCCTGCTGTATGTGGTTCATTCACAGCATGTGATCAAAACATATGAATCTGGCCCTGGCCCTTGTTGATTGAACAATATGGGTATAAAACCCCATTCAGAGCACCAAGGCTATACTCCTTGAAAAAGACCACAGAAGTGGTTGAAAATGCGTTTGGAGCCTTAGTGTGTTAATGGAACCTTGATTGAAGTTTGGACTACTTACCTCCGGGCCTTGTCTGGTCGGTGTATCCCAGGTGCACCCCCATTGTTTAAAGAACTGATTCATGTTTTCCATCCATCTGGTAATTAGCCATTTTTTCTACTAGTGTTCCCTATGTATGTATCGTATATACTTGATTATAAGTCGACCCGAATATAAGCCGAGGCACCTAATTTTACAACCAAAAACTGGGAAAAAACGTATTGACTCAAGTGGGACCCTCACTCGAGTATAAGCCGTGGGGGGCCTTTTCAGCATAAAAAATGTTCTGAAAAAGTAGGCTTATACTCGAGTATATATGGTACTTTGTTTTATGTGAATAAAAGTGGTATTGCACCATATGCCATTATCTTATTCCTTTTGGGTACCCATCTGAACTGAGTGGGATTCTGGCGGAGTCGGAAGGGAGCCTTTCTCACTATTGCCATTAGCAATCGGTTTTGGAGAAGAGGAGACTTTGTATCAGTAAGAGGAACGTATAGACATATATTTGATATGAATGTTGTCGTATGAAGAAAAAAAGAAGAGGATCATTCCCATTTATCTAGGGACATATTATTCCATTAACAGGGTAACAGTGGAGGGAAAACCCCAATTTCCTTTACTGGTAATTATGTGCTGGTGATATATATAAAAAAAACTAAAATAAGAGAGGTGTTTTCTTTTAAACCGTGTACATAATTACCTTAATATGAGTTTAATAAATACAAATATAAAAAGCACGTACCCTGTGAGTTTGAAACTCCTCTAACGTGCCTTCCCTGTATGTGCTATTATATTTATCTACACCTAAAATTAATAAAAGTGTTAATTTGTTAAGGAAAGTGTGAAAAATGAAATTAAAAATAGATAGATTATGGGCACATACCAATGGTAAAGATGGATATCAGCGCATCCATAAATAATAGCAGCAATAAAAATGGGTCTATATACAACAAGAATAAAACAACAATCAAATGTAAATACTAGAATTAAATATAAAACATAAAAATAATAAGAGTTTTTCTCTGAGATGATACATCTATTAGCAGTAGTTCAAAAAGTAACCAGCCAAGTAAAGCTCCTCAAGTTTTCCAAAGACCTCTATCTCCTACAGGGAAGGTTAGCATACTGATGGGATAGGGCCCTGATCTCTATTTATAGGAGGTATGGGATTACATCACTTCCTGTATAATTTCATTGGTCTGTTTTGGAAAAAATAAAAAACAGTGTTATATAAGTCCTTTTAATGGACCATTCTAAAAATGGGAATAGTATATCACATAAATAATAGTAAAATAATGATAGGGATTATAATTAGCAAAGAATAGCAAAGACTAAGGGGTGAATGCGGGGCTAGCCACAATCCAACGTGTTTACCCACAATGCCCTATTCCTGAAGGACATGTAATTATTACATATATAATGCAGCGCCGGGTCTAAAAAGACCTTGAATTCTGCTTACTATATAACATTGGTGGTAGTGGAATATATATCAGAGCACCAATTGCCGCTCCTCATCTTGTGATCGCGACCAGAGTTCAACGCTCACCTGGAAGTGCGGTTCAACCCGCCGCCATTTTGGATGGATCTATCGCATAGCACTCCACAGTTCTGAAGGTTTGCGTTACACCTGGCAGCCATGCTATGCCCGATGTTCCCCATCCTCAAAGTGAGCTCTATAAATTTGATAAATTTGACAATAATAAACCCCTTATTAATATCTTTTCATAATAACTATCATTATTATCTATTACTTTAATATACTTTAATAGGGTTGGATGCATACTGGCTGGTACTTTATGAACTTTACAAAGTTATTAAAGAAAATAAAGAAATACTTCAATATCATACTGAGTATCAACACTAGTTATCATTAATAAATTAAGGTACTTCTGTACTTTCACGGCGCCAGCATGGCGCCGCGCGTCAGAGTCCCCTTGCGAAGAAAATTTTTTAAGGGATAAATTTGACTATGATAATGGCCAAGTTCATACTTGGCATTTAAATAAAAGAGTAATAGAACCACACCATAAAACAAACTATTAGAACAATTATCAAAATAATTTTGAACATAGAAATAAAAACAATTGGAGAAATAGAAATGAGAATGTGCCTGCCCCGCAATATGATGATAGGACTCAGCATTGGCAGAGGGTCCCGTATAAAAGACGCAAGCCATATAATAACCCCAACCTCAGGTCTCTGTAGTGGAGTCATGCAGTAAGCACCTTCCCTCTGAACTCTAAATTTGGAGGGTTTCACACTGTGTTTCCCACAGCCTATACAAGATTTCTCTTTGAAGAAAATTACTGTTGTTTTTTTTGGATGCCACACTTTTGGACCCTATTGGAAATACATGTCTGTTTATCATAATTGGATATACACATAGCTGTATCGGTTATATTATTGCCTCTGATGAAGTCATTGTTATGATGAAACGCGTTGGGATTTCTCTTCAGACCGAACTTTCCAACTAACCAGAGATACTATTGTAATTGTTCATGTACTTGGATAAACATTTTATGTACATTGTCACACCTTGCTAGGTGTTTTTTATATGTTCATACATTATTTTATTAATTTTATGTATTAAATGATATATGTGAACTGTAGCTGTTTCACTATCTTAGCACCCTCTGAAACCCCACTCTCTTGCATTTCTATCTTTCCGATCCTGCCTAACAGAGGATCTCTCAGGTGCTGCTGCAATCCATCTGAGCACAGATAAGGGATCTCTCTGTACATATACACAGGGCTATTTTTGTGCAGGCTCCAGCAGGAACTAAGGCCCTTATTCTAGTTCACTCTTTCTGACAAAATATTTCTTAGATGGACAAAACCATGTGCACTGCAGGTGAGGCAGGTGTAAAACCCCACCCAAATCTAATTATCTCTGCACAAGTAACACCTGCCTCACCTGCAGTGCACATGGTTTTGTCCATCTAAGAAATATTTTGTCTGAAAGAGTGAACTAGAATAAGGGCCTCAGTTCCTGCTGGAGCCTGCACAAAAATAGCCCTGCATATACATATACATACATACATACTGTACATACATACATACATACATACATACATACATATGTATACAAGGTAGTGGTTGTGCTAAATTGATGACAGCATAAATGATTAATTTCAAAAGGGGTGTGCATTTATTAATACACGAAACACAATAAAATCATTATAAAAGTAGTATTTGATGAGGGAAGAAAAAGCTGCGTCCACAATAATTATAAGTGTTGGTAACGTCACCTTCATGAGTGCAAAGTCCTTCTTTTTGGGCCCAAAAGAATTGATCCGGGTAAATTGCTGTTATTTTCCCTTTAGAATGCTTCCTCCAACTGTAGGATGGGGGTGGCGTATGGAGTGCACTACATCTGTACTAGCCCACACCTTCTACATACACTGATTAGAGGACAGGTGAACCTGTGACATCACAGGGGGCGAAGCATCATTATCAGTGAGTGGACTGAGGAGAAGGACTCAGGCATGGCACAGCATCTTGGAGGAAAGCCACCTCTTTAATCCTGCCTTTTGAGATGAAGTGGACCCCACATTGCTTCCGATATTCCAGCAGTTTTTCCAGCACCCCCATCCTACAATTGGAAGAAGCATTCTAAAGTGACACCACAATAACAGCAATTACCCGGATCAATTATTTTGGGCCCGAAGGAGAATTTCTTTGCACTCATTAAGGTGACGTTACCAACACTTATAATTACTCTTCCCTCATCAAATATTACTGTTATAATGATTTTATTGTGTTTCATGTATTAATAAATGCACGCCCCTTTTTTAAATGAATCATTTATGCTGTCATCAATTTAGCGCAACCATTACCTTGTATACATATGTTCTGGCACCCCTTTTTTTCAGTTGCCGCTTGATAAAGCAACACATTTACAGGCGCCCCAACAGATACGCAAGTACCTGTTTCCAAGTTTATTGTATACATACATACATACATACATACATGCATACATACACAGGGCTAGATGTACTAAGCTTGAAAAGTGATAAAATGTAGGGTGATAAACCACCGCCAATCAGCTCCTACCTGCCATGTTACAGACTGGGTTTGAAAAATGGCAGGTAGGAGCTGATTGGTTGTTCATCACTCTCCATGTTATCACTTTTCAAGGTCAAGTACATCTCGCCCACAGAGAGAAAGAGAGAGGAAGGGAGATAGACTGTTAGTGGAAGTCCGGCACTCTGCTATAACAACAAACAAGTTTTACCTGCCTTGTGCCAGCTGGAGGGGTATGCAATCTTTACTTGCATTACTCAAGAAAAAGCATCACTCTGGGGCTTTTATAGAGGTGAAATCAATAGGAGAAGATGAGCTAGTCCTGAAAGTTGTAGACGAATAAAGCACAGATTGATTTCACCTCTATAAAAGCCCCAGAGTGATACTTCTTCTTGAGTTGTATATGTATGTTTATATCTATACTTACAGTATATGTGGCCTACATATTCCTAAGGTTGACATTATGGGCTAATGTATAAAGGAACATGGCTCAGTGGCCTTTGGATATGGATGCCCATTTTACAGCGCTAAAGTGCTCTTTTTTTCCCAGAGAGATCTTGTGCTAATCTGTACTTTTAGAGATTACTTGCAAAAACTGAAGGCTCAGAGACTTCATATGGACTCTTCAGAGTTATCTTAACAGTCACGTCAATGCAGGTTCTGACATTGAACTTAACAAGGGAGGTGATGCTGTGGTCACTGAGTATAGTCTCTTTCCCTTGCCCATTGTTTATAGTCTCTATCCCTACCCCAAGGCCTCTAAGCTCAGTCTCTTTCCACTCTCCCTTGCGCCCAGTCTTATCTTGTTTTAACTATCAGCCCAGCTCTGTCCTGTCTTTCAGAGCTACACCTAAAGTATTTCCTACTGTATGTCCCATTAAGCAGAGTATCTTTGCCCTGTCCCATCAAACCGAGTCTCATTCCTACAGTATTTCCCTCGCATCCCAGTCTATTTCTGCTGTCGCACTATGCCAAGTTACTTTTCCTTTCAAGTATTTTGCATTAGTGGTTGAGCACACACAAGGAAGACGCTTACTGACAGATGCAGATGTGCCTCTGTCCAAGTCTACTTTGCATGAACACAGCATAACTATAATCTTTTCCTTACTAAACGCTTTAAATGTCATTAAATGTCTCTGATTTTAATGTTTTTTTTTTTAACACAAGTGATCAAATCTGTATATGGGGCCTAATTCTCTCTCTTGTGCAGCTGCAAAAACACATGCATATATTTATTACTATTTGCAGGCATTGTATGGATTTAAATGTGTTAAAATCAGTGTGCCAGATAGGGTGGCCTATCACAGCCCTTACAGTTTTATTTTCATATGACATTACATGTTATCTTGTGTTGATCAGTGATAACAAAACATCAATAAACCATGATTGATTCTATGGTGTATGTATATGTAAAATGTAAAAAATGCCCCAGGGGCAAAAAGTTTCATAGCCACTCTTTACTATACCACCTATAATCCCTGGGAACATAATAAATGCAACAAAGATCATACAGTAACTCTGTGTCTATTTTAAAATGAACCATTTTTATTCACAAAACCACAACCTGATTGAGTAAGCGTGTTAGGCAGTTTGCCACCATTGATAAAAATATAACATAATAGCAGGATGATGCTGTCGTCGATTACAATAACATAACACTTCCACTTTCCACCTAAAATGATAATAAACTGTTATTAAATGTAACACAAATAAATGGAATGCCATGTTTCAAATCATCAACCAACGATCATCGTTCTGCATTTTTTACTATATTGTTTTCTTTCTTAAATAAGGTGAATATGGAATATTTTAAATACAATGTTTGAATGTTGATTAGAAATATATGAGGCACCTCTATTTTGATTTGTTGGTGCCCACAAAAGTCTCATGTCAGCATAGACCTGTTTCCATGACCTTTTAAATTCCTGTCATGGACTATAATGAAGATCCAAAGGACAGCCTTGATTTATTATAGTTGTCTCAAGTATTTTTATCCGGTGTCACACTATTTCAAGTGATGCATTGCTTACCTGCTTATCCTTGTGACATAAAAATTCCCATTTGTCCATCCATGATCAAATATTCTTAGACACTTCCCTTAGACTTGCTGAAATGTGGGTGATATATGGGTATATAGGAGCTACATAATGAATTGGAATGCAGCATAATGTTTTTTCCTTGCACACTGTTTATGCTTTTCCCACGCTTCTACTATAAGAGAAATTTTAGGTAAAGCACTAGGTAATGTGAGTCAAGGTTAAATCATACTGTAAAAAAGAGCCCAAGGCTCTATAGACCTTCCTTAGAATTCAATGAAAGTCATTGTTGATTAGCTTCTATTTGAGTTAATATGTCAGTAGAGGATAGAAAATCCCCAATGTATTAAGTAACAATCAATTCAGGAAACAGACTGAGAGTGTCTTCTAGATCACAAAACTATGTTTGCACAATGTTAACTATGCTGTACTCTATAAAACACAAAAGTATATACCAAAAGATATATGTAGATTTGTAATAGTCATTTGTATAAAACTTATCCTGAGATATATATATATATATATATATATATATATATATATTTAATATTTAATATTTAACATACTGTATTTGTAGCAATGGTTACATACACTTAAATACAAACAGAATTTTTGACTAGCTACAACAGTGGCCCCCATAAGGTCTATATGTAAAAGCATATTATCATCATAAAGAGAGAAATCTTTCATAGTACAGTAGTTGGTAGATATTAACAAATTGCATTGTGTTGGTGACCAGTCTATATCCATAGCTACAATTGTATTACTGTGCTTGTATACTCTATGTCTACTGCTGAATACTATAGTTTGACAGTTGGTAACAAAACATTTTTTTACAATAAGAAAAAATATATACAATATAATAAATAGTATTTGTAGACAGGAACAGCCACTGCACTGTTGATTGTCAATATTTTTTTGAAAACTTCCCAAACTTTCCTTATTTCATAAAAATTTGTTGGAGGTACTGTACTTGTGGACACACATACAGTAATAATTAACTTGTCATCTAGATGTTAAAAAATATTCAGCAAAGGACTATCCTTCATTCCTAGAACTTCTGTTGATCCATTTCAACATACAAAAGAAACATACAAACTAA
This sequence comes from Crinia signifera, assembly GCF_055691185.1. Lineage (NCBI taxonomy): Eukaryota > Metazoa > Chordata > Amphibia > Anura > Myobatrachidae > Crinia > Crinia signifera. Next base: position 179,421,685 of record NC_139220.1, read on the forward strand.
ACATATGTTCGAAATGATACAGGGTAATGTTCTTGCACAACTTAGACATTTACATAATCAGGATCAATTGAACCCTACCCCCAAAAATGTATTAATTAAAACCCTCTCTCTGTTACTGGATCAGTAGATTCCTATATCTATACAGATATATCTATATATCTATACAGAAAAATAATCCTTCTATACCAGGGATGGGGAACCTTCGGCCCTCCAGCTGTTGTGGAACTACACATCCCAGCATGCCTTTTTAGAGATTTGCTATGTGGCCAAGCTACAACTGCTGCAGGGCATGCTGGGATGTGTAGTTGGAGCGCCATAAGTTTGACACCACTGCACTACAACATATTTTCTATTGGATGAGGTTCCATTATTATGTTTCAAAATCCATTAGATACACACCCCAGACAATCAGATTAACATTATCAAACCCCAATAATGCTAAGCTTTGGTTAAAGATTTTTCAATTAAACCTTTACTGTACACAGGGTCTAAAATTCATAAAAGTCCACAGGATTTGCCAGGTCAGTCTATCATCTCAGCTAGAGAGCTCATCTTTCAAACAACAGTATTTCAGTATATCTTTATTCTGTACAACCATGAAGAATACACCTATTTGAAAGACACTACAATGTTATTACTGTGGCAGATACCTGGGCATAGATTCTTTAGTCTCCTCACCCTGCTGATGGCTCAGGTTATATTTAAGTTACATGCCCCTACATGTTTTGTCATAGGACTACATAGATAGCGAGTTTCCAAATAAATATGGACCTGACACAATTTTCATAATTTGGGCTCCACCACCACAATTAATTTTGAATTTAACAATGTAAATGCAATTGAAGTGCAGCCTTTCAGCTTTATTTCAAGGTCATGCTCATTTGCATGCAACTCAGAATAGGCCCAACAGTCCCAAATTAGTGGTATATTTTATTTTCAAGGTGCTTCATAGTGTCTGCAGTGCTGCACAGGGGCTATCATCTATATATATGTCTAGTGTAGTAGTAGTTTGTTTTTTGATAAGGCGTCACAAAGTGTCCACAGCGCCGTACATAGCAAACATAAAAACAAATTACAAGGTAACGTACAGGGTGTGATGATAAAATACAGCATAAATAGGGGTATAGCTGGTAGAACTAAAATCAGCATCAGTTCTGAAGTAGGTGTAGAAATTGTTGAGGAGATTGAAGATGAAGTAGAGGAAGGGACGAACAGGGCAGGAGCACTGGTGAGGTAAAGAGGTATGGTGAGTAGGAAAGGAAGGATGACCCTTCTCATAAGAGTAAATAGACTAAAAGGAGGTGGGTGGACGAACAAAAAACCAAAGGAATAGTAGGAACGGATGAAGGGGTAGGGTAGGCAGGATTGGAGGAGAGAAAGAGGTTAGGAGGTGGAGGGATAGGCTAATCGGAAGAAGTGGGTTTTGAGGGAGTGCTTGAAGGAGGTAAGGGAATCAGAAAGCCTGATGGGTGGCAGGAGGTTGTTCCAGTGCAGGGGGACACACAGTGTCCATTTATGTGTCTCCAAAACACTGCCATCTGTTGGCAGCAAGTAAAACTACATCTCTTTCTATCTCACACATGCACAAAAACAGAGGCAATCACAAGGTAGCAGACTAACTTTGGAAGCATTTGCTTCGAGCAGGCTTACTTGTACATAATACAGTACAACATCACATATTATAATGACTGTAAATGTACAGTAGGATGGCATACTGTAGGGGTGGCCAAACTTGTCCTCAAGATCTACCAACAGTTCATGTTTTTACAGGCAACCTGTGGATCTATAGTAGGAATGAATGCAGCCTTTTTGAAAATGAAAGAGGTACTAATGACTGCAGCTGTGCACATCTAAGTGATTTGGAAAACGTGGACCATTTGTAGATCTCGAGGACCAGTTTGGCCAGCCCTGACATACTGTATCTTAACAATAGCTCACTGCATTTTTAAATACAGTTGTTGGCTGTAATTTGGAGAGAGTGAAATGCAATTCTGCACTCATGAGCCTGTGCATAACAAAGAGAGAGCATACAGTTTCAGTTCTTAAGAAGGGGACTTGAATAGGCAAAAAGTGGAGGTCAGCAGAAGGCTGGAAAGAGGAGATTCAGTGGGCGATGATTAAAAAGATTTCTAGGATATATTTAAAGCTAGATAGATTGCTAAGATGTCTGAATTGTTTAGGATGTGAAGTTCCCGAGGAGGAGGGTGGACCAATATCTTGGTCACAGTTACATGAGGGGTAAATAAAGAAAGATCATGAGTGTGAACGCAATAACTAAACACATTTCAAATATGAGACAACAAAAATGAAGGCAAAATTATATAACATAACCTGTAGATTTATATTTAAAGGCTCTTTCCTAAAATGCTCTACAGTAACTGTAATTTGTCTTTACAACATTTTACTGTGGCTGTAACTGTATTTCACATACAACCCACTCAGATGTACTGGGTCATGCACAGAGAAGTAGGGATTCTGTTGATTCAAATGTATAAACAATTTTATTTGCAGAAGAACAACTTAGGACCTATGAATGTGAAATGCTATGTTACTTCTACATATATTAATTGTTAACCCTTACAAAGGGTACATATGGTGCATATTATCCTTTAAACCACATCACATTTTCTGTCTGTCTTTAAGTGACTTTTTAAAAGGACTGCCATCAAAGCATTCATATGCTCATTATCTGGTGTGGTGGCCATTACGTAGAGACTACAGCATTACTATATCTACTTAATGCCAGAAACATTTAACGTTAGGAAAGTCACATTGCCGTCAGACTAAATTATACTTATGTAGTAATGCTTCAAACTGGCAACACAAATGTAATTGGTTAAAAATAAAGAAAATAATATGTCTACTTATCTAGCATGAATTTTGTTTCGCAAAAATGTGAATCATTTCAAGCAATGGCTGGCAACTTACAGTTTGCAACTGGCAGCTTATCAGAAACACGAAGGACCAGGTGTATCAAGCTTCAAAAAGTGATAAAGTATAGAGTGATAAACACCAAATCAGCTCCGAACTCTCATGTTATAGGTAGGGTTTGAAAAATGACAGGTAGGTGCTGATTGGCTTGTTGTTTATCACTTTTTGAAACTTGATACATCTGGCCCTAACTATGAAAAAAATTAGAATAATACTTTTTGTATAAAGTTTAAATCTTTTTCTGGAGCTTTAAACAGAAAACAATTTCATTGACATGGTTGCACTAAAAAGCCAGTTCAGTGAGATGCAGATGGAAGTGAGGTTTGATGACAGGGAGAGGAGTGAGGCAGGGCTGAGTGGTGGGTTAGTAGAGCCATTGTGAGGCAGAACTGAATGAAAGTGGGATAACAGGAGAGGAGGGGAAGGAAAGCAGAGGGGTGGATGAGAGACAGAAGAGGGGGAAAAGGAGGAGGTGTAGGAAGTTAAGGGAGAAATATAGAGTTGGGAACAGGTGCAAAATGTAGGATTAGGTAGACATTGAGTAAAGGGGGGAGTTGAAGTAAACCTGGGCATAGTGTATAGTAGGTAAATAGAGGGAGAAATACTGGAAATATGAGTAGGGGCTCTAAGAGAATTACAGCAGTATATTTGCAGAAATTCATGTAAAAGTACAGTGTTGTAACGGTGTAAGCTCAATGGCAGTAAATTCAGTTTGAACTTGAGTATACTTATGTAGAATAAGTTTAGCAATTTATGACATTTTATTGTAGAACACATATTCATCATTTGAGGATGCTCTGAAGCTATAGGATGTGCACTCAGAGATGCTGATGAGTTGTACAGATCTCTTTGTACAGTATGGAATAGAAAAAATTAGCATGTAGTGCATGTGAGAAATCCAATTTATGCATTTTTGCACCTCACCTAATTCTTAACTATTGGTATCACCAAGGGTCTTTCCCTGGCAACCTCCTCTGTTTACACATCTTCCCTTGGAAGCCTTGTGATCCTCTTTTGGTCTCTAATACCAATTACAGTATATAATGATGACACTGTAGTACATTATACCTTTCCTCTCCTGCTGTTTCTGACTCCTTCATCTCCTTTACCTGTTCCTGCCTCTCTGTCACCTTTGGCACCTGGGTGCCAAAGCAAGGGAAACATGGGCAAAATGTATTGAATATTTTTCAAGAATTCCCATCTTTCCCATTCTCTTTGTCAGTTAATAACTCCCTGTGTCCCTTAAGTCTGATGTCAGGTTTTCATCCTATTACTCCTGCTGTTTCTTCTTCTGTAGGATCTATAGTATTAACCCCTTTCTCATCACATATGCTGGCAGGACTCTCATCCATTCACTCATCGGGCCCAATGTAATGCCACCCAAGTTCGGTGGGTCTTGTGGGATGCCAACTGTGTGGAATGCCGTCCGAACTCTGACTTTTTTTAAATGGGGCAATATCTTACAAGGAAAAATACGTAGTGTAAGTGATTACCACTTTAAGAAAACATCCAAGTTCGGCCGGCATCCCACATGGCCGCCGAACTTGGGTGGCATTCATAGGTGTGAGCAGATTGAGTGTTAGGGGTGCACAGGCACCCCCTAATGCTGTGCCCACCCTTACGAACACCTCTGCCGCTAGCAATACCAGCAATACCTTTAACCAAAGACTTTTGCTTTTTAGAACTGTATTCAATTTAAAGAAGCGCCCATTAATCAATTATGTGTGTTTGCATTGTTAATTGTACTAGACCATTGTCATATTACTACATACCTGTGTCATCCATATATGTTTATGACTGTATTTGCATGTACTGTTACACAGAGTAATTAGAAGATTAAAACTGAAATAGGTAGGAGATTATGGTGTGGCTGAGGGACTTCTTATATTGTAGAGAGTGCCAATAGATAACGGAAGACATGACTGATTGGCGGTGTTAGACACGCCCAATAGGTGTAGCTACGCACACCTCTTTGACGGTGCACCCCCTAATAAAATGTGCTGCGCACGCCTATGGTGGCATTACATTTGCCCATTTATCTTTGATCTTTACAAATGTAACCTTCCTCTCTCTGGCTTCTCCCATTCTTTCCTTTTTCCTCTTCTATATATCTTGAATGCTGTAGATCATATAATTTCTCGACTCACTACTCCATCGCCATTTTTAACTTTCTATTTTTCTAGCCGGCTTCAATTTTAGATACAAAACATATGTTTATATTAAAGCCGAAATGTGCTACTCAATTAGAGACCAGCAATCAGACCTCAAGTTTCCCTGAGGCAGCAATTACTGCTGATTTATGCTTCCAGAGGGTACAAAAGAAACCTGTGTTATCTGCTTCCTCAGGGCTCCGTGCAGGTTAATCGTAAGAGAAGAGATCTTGCAACACAACCTTTGTTTACTTTTATTTCATTTAATCTGATCCTAAATCGTTCTGCTCTTGACCTGCACTTTTGCATGAGTCACCCTCCAACTGTTAATATCTTACCCTTAATTTGTAAACTAATATGGGCAGTGCCCTCTTCTCTCTGTTTCTCTTATTATCCTGTGTTCTTTGTTTCTCCTACTTTCCAGGACTTTATTACTGTTTTAGGGACGCCAATCCTGGGATCAAGCTTTGCACTATCCTGGGATTTTGGCCCATAATTCCTGGGATTTCATTCCCAAAATTGGAACCTCAAAGACTAGGATTTTAGGATTAGTTTGAGTATGAGCTGTTTAGTTATTTACACTGGGCAGCGCTGAGCACCTGCAGCACATGGTTTAGATGCTGCCCTGTTGTGCGGTGTTATACAGAGGTCATGCTATGCAGCCCCATGCCTGTCCACCTCTTCAGCTGTGCCACCTGCCTAAGAGTCCACAATACATGGAGTCTGGAGTATCAGTCTTGGGTATCCCAGAATTGAGAGTTTTTAAATACGGGGATTGAAAAAATGGCCAGCATTATCCTCCCTATACTTTTTTTTTTTGTTGTTGTTGTATAGGCTCATTGAGTGTCAAACTACAGAACCTACACTCTCCCTATAATTTACTTCTATACATCTTGTCCTGCAAGATAGTGAGTTACGCTACCCATTCCCCAAATCCTCTTCCTATTTAGTCTGTCAATTAATTGTTGTATGTTCTTCCGAAATATGTAATTTACCCTCTATTACCATTATGATATAGGAACTTATTTCTGTTATTATTTGTATTCCCTTTACAGTACAATAGAATTGTTGCGAAATATACTGTAAATTGGCACATAAAAAATATAATGGCATCTGCATGTTCATGGTACTTAACAGTCTTAACAGCAATGAGTAAGAGTACCCATAATAAGTACAACATAGATGTTTTTAAATTGTACACTACCTTCCAAACTATAAGACTGTATAATGGTATATATTGAATGGGTACACAACACACACACACACACAAACACATTTATATACTGTATTATATAAAGTGCAACTTTTAAAACCATTTAAAAAGATTGTGAATTAGCCAGTGATATACCTTAAAGTAAATGCTTCTGTGACAGCTTCGTTTGACATGACCATTTTCTTCCAGGAATAAATCTATAATTTCCTTAGGAACCAGCATGGGATCAGTGGTCTTCAGTCTTTTCACAATACTGACCCTCCTGCTGAGAAAATGATGAATGTGATTTATTGCATCATCATTTTACTGGGTTTTTTTTCTCCTCATAGAATCTATTGCTTCATTTAGATTGTTTAAGAAAATGTTTTTAATTTAAATTCCAAGCCAATATTTGCAATGTTTTCTGTTTTACTGGCTATTAATATTATTATTTGAACTATTGCACTGTATGTCTATACTGTTTTCACAGTGGATGTAGACTTGGACATCAATTTTACTCTTGGCCTCTCACTCCAGCCTCCTACCCCCTGCCCTTCCAGCCTCTTGTCTTTCGAGCGAACTACCCCCTTTCAATCTAACCTCTTGTTCCTTGTTTTTCCCAGCTTCCTGCCCCAACAGCTGAGCTACTCAATACTGTTAAAGTATTTTGTTTAGTGTGACTGTGTCTATATAAGTACATTTGTCTTTGTGTCATAACTATTAAAATATAGATCATTGTGGCAGATGTATTAAGCCTGGCTAAGAGATAAACTGGAGATACTGTAAAGTGGAGATAAAGTTCAAGGAGATAACACACCAGCCAGTCAACTCCCAACTTTCAAACGCAGCTGATTGGCTGGTGCATTATCTCCTTACACTTTATCTCCACTTTATCTCTTTGGCAGGCTTAATACATCTAGCCTATTTTTAGTAATTGAAAATGTCTTATTAACATAAATTTGGTCTTTATTAAAATTGTAATGGAACACTTTTTAATATCATTACTTTTGTTGTTAAAACAGGATCCCCAAGTAGTTTACTCTAAACCACCCTATTGGTCACATGAAAGCTTGAAACCTAACACATACCCCAGTCACCCCATTGAAGCCTGCTCCCTCCTTCCCCCTTCTATCAGAAAATCATTTTTCACTATCAAAACTACCCTCTTCCCCCAAACACACTTCCATAATACGATGATGTAGCTAACCTTAAGGCATGTGTGTTATGTGGCAGCTTCTTTCTACATTTCCAGTCCAATCTCACACTCTTTCCAATCTGCACTGTGTCCTCTCGGATCCACTGCACAAAACTGTGCCCTTCCATATCTTACATGAGGCTTCTCTTTCTGCACCTCTTCATCTTGGATCAAGATTCTGCAGTAAAATGCACATGTGCAGAATGTGCATGTCAAAGGTCATGCCTCTGCGCAATTTAGATTTGGGTGCGTTATTTTGTTTCTGTGCAGGGAAAATACTAACTGTAATATTTTTACACTGCAATATAGACCTCACTTTCAAGTGAAACTCCACCCAAATCGAATTCTCTCTGCACAAGTTACATCTGCCCCTCCTGCAGTGCACATGGTTTTGTCCATTTGAAAATTAATTTACCTTTGTGAGTGAACCAGAATAAGGGCCATGGTGGGATTCAGTGTCAGTTTCCATTTGATTTGGACTATATAGTATAACCCGGATCCTGGACTGAGCTCAGCCTAGGTGGTAGCAAAGGTGGAGAACTGCAGGAAGCTATCTGGCAGCAGAGAATAACCAGGAGCTATTGCAGCAGAGTCCTAACAGGAGTATAGAAGACAGCCTGGAGATTTGGGAGAACTCTCTGGAGCAAACACAGTAAGTACAAGTTGTTCAAGACGCTGGATGGTTATGGGAAGCCTGCTTATATCCCCCTTGATGCTTGCAAATTGGAAAGAAGTAGGAATCGCCTGCACCTGGATCTACATCCAGTCACATGTCACATGATCGTACCTGGGCCCACTGGGGCAATGGATGGGTAAGTGTAGGTCACTTGATCGGAGGTGTCATGGTGGTGTCTATGTTCTGGATAGTTTGGGAAGATGCCGGGCACCATGCCACCATGTGGGATTCTGGGACAGGGATATCACGCCAGCCTGATCTATCGGCCGCTCTGTGGTGCAACATGCACCAGCAGGCCGGTAAGTGACATGCACGGACCCTGCGCTTACCATGTAGGCCGTGATTCCTGACAGTATATGTACCTTTTTATCACATTTATTATTATATTTATATGGTTTTAGAAATAATATGGACTATTGAAATTTGAGCCACCTATGTACGCTGTTTCCGGACTACTAACTATGAGCAACAAAGAAGACTTCCACCCTCTATGAGAACTCACTCCCTCCCTTCTGATGGCATCTACTTACGGTCATGGACTCCGGTAGACACGTGACTCCTGGGGGAAGTGGGGTAACTAGGTCATTGATGCTGGCCGGACATGTGACTTCCAGCGGAAGTCTGGCCACCCGGAACTTCTGGTACATGAGCGGCGCACACGGAGCCATGTGGCATCACTGATGGATTCGGCTTTGTTATGACTGGGCAATGATTGTTATGTTGACCAATTACTTGGGGGATAAAAGGAGGATGTTTCCCATTTCACACCATACTTCTGATGAAGGACCATTGGTCCGAAATGCATGTGTTGGCGTGCATTACCTGTATTCCTTGGCTGGATGAATACCCTGACCCCATTCCTGGACCCAGAGGATTTCATACCGGTACCTGGAGCCCCTCATTTCAATCCTGGTCTGCAAGTGATTTGGATGCTGTGGTAGCAGTCTTTGCTTTGGAACTGTGATTATACGCTTTTATTCCTTTACAATTGTGAGTTGTATGCACAACACTACACAATGATCTTCTTTTGTTGAATAGCCCAATGCATTAATAATTTAGGAAAAGGGGTTTTTACTTATTCTCTGATTTATTTCAGGCAGTAAACCCTCCTGTGGAATCGTTTCCTCAACCACATTCCGTTATAAGCTATGTATTATTTATTGTTGTCACTATTTGGTGTGTCACAAGGTATTTAAGCATTCAAAGGTAGCTCCATATGGTATCACAATTCTTCCATTAAGCAGTAACTTTTGTAAGAATTTCAATCATTAGTTTATTTTGATTAATATATTCTTAATAAGTTGATAGTTATATGAATAAACTAAAACAGTAATGGGACAAAAACGTCACATTAAACATTTATTTAATGTTCATGTTACACTCTGCTTGTCAGCAAAGGAAGCTGATGTCACTGAAATCAGTGATTTGTTAATTAAATTACAGGAAATTGCACCTCACTCCTAATTGGCCATGTCATAATCACGTATTTTCAATATGATGTGTGGTTTTGTTTATTAACCAGATGCTGACAGTCTTTTGCAAGCTAGAAGTGACCTCCCAGTCCAATCATAACAAACAATCATTAAAAGATTAGATTCTCACTGAATAAAGTTTCATCCTTGTTGGAAAAACAGGTGCTGTAGACCAGTTGCCAATATGAACATTATTCACCAAACCACAGAATTGAGCATTGATTGTTTAATTGAATTTTATAGAAGTTCTGTAATGTTCTCAACTAATCCCCAGAATCCCTATTAATCTATTTTTTTCTTTAATTTCACTACATTAAAATCTGATGGTTTGTCCCAATTTGGAAGAAGCAAACAGAATTAGTAAGACCTGAGCCAAAATAATACTTATTGACATTCTTCATATATATATATATATATATATATATATATATATATATATATATATATATATATATATATATATATATTATTTATGTTGCTACTCTGTTCTTTTTCAAATAACACAATATCACTTGTATATGTTTATTACAGTGCAGATGTTTCCTATCCCATTCTTTTGGAATGACATATATATAAGCTTGAGTTACATGAATGTGCAATAATGTCAAAATTAGAATGGTAGAATTTATTGATGTTCTTTATATATGCAGATATAAAGTAATATAGAGTAATATAGTGGGTTTTAAACTAGACAAAAATGTAAAACATTGCTTTATAATTACACCATATAAAGTCATCAAGTTTGTGTTCGTTGGAGCACACTTTTCCAAAATACATTGGGGGAAATTTACTTAGATGTGTATTCTACTTCACATGGGATGTTGCTCTGGGAAACCAATCAGTCTAATTCTTATTTATTTAGCACCCTCTAGAAGATATTAAACAGGATCTGATTGGTTGCCCATAGCAACATCCCATGTGAAGTACAATAGTAAATTTCCCCCATTGTGCCATGTATTATGTCATTATCTTTCTGCATTTATAGTATGTATTGCATATAACAAATTAAGTGTATTTAAATTGTACATATATACCAATAATGTACACTAGATTACACAAAAATATAATTTTCTACTGTACAAATATGATTTATATTAAATATAATAATATTATTTATAATCTTAACCCCCCCTCCCACACACACACACACACACACACACACACACACGCGCGCACACACACACACACACACACACACACATAGACACACTCACTCACTCACATATAAACCATCACAACACTGGATCAAATATCTAAAAAATGTGTAACAGTGCTCTGCTCCATAGTTAGATGAAGCTGTATACATTTCTCAAACTCAAAGTCAAGGATGAGAGTTCTATTGAAGATGGAATGATGTCCATAGCAACCAATGAGAATCTACTTCTTATTTACCTTCTAGAAGATAACCTATACAATCTGATTGGTTGCCCATAGCAACATCCCATCTTCAGTAGAACTCCCAACTTATAAATAAACCGTCTAGGTATTAGGGATATTTGTGCTTGAGCACAGGTAACCTAGTTGGTATGTTAGTCCTATGTAAGCGTACCATGCTATCCCCATGACACTCATGAATTACACAGGTTCTGTGGCTGGCTGATTCACATGTTTTTGATCAGCCACAGGATCTGTGTAATTCTTTTGTTTTAGAGGATAGTATGGTAAGTCTAGCCACATTGATATAGCAAAACACTCAAACATAGCTATCCCTAAAACTAGGATTGTAAGGGTGAATTGAAGACTGAGTCTTGGAACCACTGCAGTAGTGAAAACAGTATTGTCATTTTATATTAGCACTGACTTAGCCCCTGCTTTTTGCCTAATCCTGTATGTGCCATATATAATTTATGAATACATTGTTTTTCCTCTGTAAGTTTGTATCATATGAGTATGAGCAAATTTATAGTGATTTAATCTGCCATTAAATACGCTTTTGTTGAATAACTTTTCTTTCTGATCATATTTTTGTATGTGAATTTGAGAAAATTATTACATAAATGTAAATATTGTCAGGTTTTAAAATATCCAAAGCAATGTGTCCAAATTAATGTGCCAGGAAACATTTATTTGTAATAGATTTAGAGTCAGTGACAACTTTAGTAATAACATTAACAATTTAAAAAATTCATTATAAGCTCTTGGGACCCAGGTATTACAGTTTCCTGAACGTTTGCAATTACTACATATATATGTAATTTTCTCTTTAGCCACTAAAGAAGTCTCTTTATGTTACAATTAGTGATTTATCATACGAAGTTACCCAGTTAGACAATATCTGTTTGAAGAATTGAAATACACATGAAAAGTCTTAAAATAAAAAAGTGAATAAATAAAAATGGATTGAAATCCAATCAAAAGCCAAGTTAAATAAATTTAATTTAACATGAAAACAAACATCTAACATTTGCTCAATCAAATTTCTTCCTGATTTCAGTTTCATTACTCGCAATATGTCAACATTGGAGTGTCACAAAAAAGAAATGATGAGGTAAGTGTATCAATGGGTGCGTTACAACATGAACATAATGCAATTAGAAGCCACTGATAGAACATATTACTGCCCATCATCATTACTGTCCCCGAAGCAGCAATGTTCTGCCTAGTCTACTATTTGTGATTGCTAACAGCAAGTGGCTTATTAACTATGGGAAAAATGATCTTTCGTAAGCTCATTTACTGTATTCCCAATGACATTCTTTTTAAGTATACATGTCAAAGCAATTTACTACCTTTCACTATCTCTCTCTATGTAAATCAAAGTACCATCATTTAACTACTTTCAGGGAAGGCTAAAAACTGTTTGGTAAAATTACTTTAAGAGCACTTCATGTTTTAAGTAGATGCATTTAATGGAAAGTTTTTTACAATTATTAAAAAAAAAAAAGAGTACACAAATTGCTACCAAAGCCTAAGTAATGTATGATCTGTCTCTCTACTCTGTCTTTTTATTATAAGTTAACATTGGAACTTCTTTTAAATAAATAGGATAGAAATTGTCTTCTAAAGACACATATTAACTAATTGAAAATGATTTGCCTTCTTTGACTACTTTTAATTATTTAGCAAATAGTGTTATTCAATATCTTAATAAAGGCCATCCTTATAGGTGCCCATACATGGTGCGTTTGCCCGTGCGTTGCGATGCGCACTCCCGCGGGCATCTCATCGCACAGTACAAAAAGTATGTGCTGTACATACTTTTTGTACTGCCTTCTGATCGCATTGCACGCAAATCACATGCAAAACACATGCATTCCATATAGGAAGAAAGTGTCACTCCGGAGTCTGGTTTGTAAGGGTGAAAAAAGGTTTATTCCAAAAGGTTCAATCCAACATGTTTCAGGTCACGTACTTGTCAGGGATACAAAAATGTTGGATTAAAGCATTTGGAATAAACCTTTTTTTAACTTTACAAACAAGACTCCTGAGTGATCCTTTCTTCCTGTATCTATATATCTATATATGGACTGTGCAAAGCTAAAATTGTATGTATATTAGGGGATTAAATGAGACCTTGGTCTGCAATGTTTTTTATAAGGTCTTTATTTTCTGGGCCGTTTAGTTTTAACTTTGGTTAATATGTGCGTTGGACCATGTAGTTGGATAAGAGTTCCACCTACATCATTAATAATTGATACATGGTTCATCAGTGTTTATATATACCTTTTGACCCATGTCATGGGATCTATGTCATGACATGAGATTATTGAGACATGAGATTATTCTGTATGGTGTTTGTTTCCTTGGTTTTTCATCAATTTCAGTAATCATTTTCAGTAATATTCATGTTTTTGTTATTATTGTACTAGGTCACATATTAGAGCAGCATGTGCCTATAAGATAATGTTGAATATGCATAATAACTGCTGATACTCAGGAAATTGTTTGTTTGCAGGCATATACACACTGATCAGCTCAGAGGGAGCCATGTGACCCGCTGCTCCTATCCCCCCCTGGTTGGCAGCCCTCCATGGATGATGCATGGTTGGGGGAAGTCAGTGTCATTTTTCTGACTCTGACTCTATGCGTCTATTTCAGGCGACAGCCGGCTTGTGGCGGTGGGGACAGCGTGACCTGGACTTCTGAGCACCCTCTCTCTGTGGTGAACAGGCAGCTGTCGACCAGTATGGGGATGGAGCTGGCAAGGCACCTGGATCCACTTAGAGTTAGGTGAGCACCGTGTTTTGTGACCACCCAGGGGGCGGAGGGTGCAGGGTGTTTGTGGGTATATATGTGATTCATTGCATTCATGTCACTGTGTGAGCTGTTTGTCCCAAGCCAACCCCCAGGATTCGCCAATGGGCTGATGTCAGAATAAGTTATTCTCTGTTTCAGGTTGTTGCTCCATTCATAGCTGAAGAGGGAAAAATTTGTACAATCCTCTCCCAAAATCGGATCAGTGCTGATTATATGCCAATATTTGTAGACCGCGTCTTTGATGATTTTTGAACTCGTAGAGTAAGAAATACTACTCTATTAGTACGTAAGTCTTTCTCAGAAGGTCTTAACAAGTCATCGCACTCCAAAGTCAGGCATTTCTGCACTGTCGACTGTATTTCGTGTTCATCATATCCACGATCCAAAAATGTTTGGGCAAGCTATTTAGATCATCTGCCAAATCTTTACGGTTAGATGTTATTCTCAAAACTCTTATAAGTTGAGAGAAAGGTACTGTATTCCTCTTCTTAACGGCCGTGGGTGAAAACTGTCAAAGGCAAGTAGTATATTTTTATCTGTTTGTTTATTAGACACCTTTGTGGTGTAGTGTCCATCCTCAACGTTGACCACTACATCCAGAAATTTTGCGGTTACAGGGCCACTGGTACAAATTAATCTAATTAGTCCAGGAAGTTCATTGAGATATTGGACAAACTTGTCTAGCTGTTCTAGAAACATGTCGTCTATATATCTCATGTACAAGGCCACATACTTGGAGTAAAGCACATTAGATATGATGTAAGTCTTTTCATAATTGTACATGTGCAGGTTGGCATAGAATGGGGCCATATTGGACCCCATCGCTGTGCCAACCAGTTGCAGGAAGAAAGCAGTGTTAAACAGAAATTAGTTTTTATGCAAGATGATATCAATTAAAAGGAGTAGGTAGTCTACTGGTGGACCTTTATAGTCAGAGCTTGTGGTCCAAATCTCCCGCACTGCAGCTAACCCATCCTCATTAGATATATTTGTATATAAGCTGCTGACATCGAGCAGACTGTCTTTGGGGGCCATCCCAAAATTCTGTAGTTTTACAAGGAAGTCCATCGTGTCCCTAATGTAATAGGGAGTTTTTCTCACCACAGGCTGTAAGTGGTAATACACATACTGTGAAAGAGGTTGACTAAGGGACCCCCTGATATTATCGGTCTGCCATGGGGTGCCTCTAGGTTCTTGTGGATTTTGGGTAATGCGTATATCAGGGGTACTTTCAGGAAGTCTTGTTTCAAAAAGGAGTTTGTGTATTTATCCACCCATTGTATACACCTATATTGATTACAGAGTCTATTTCCCTTTTATATCCTGTGGTCGGGTCAAAAGTAAGTCTCTTATAGTAGGTGGAATCATTCAGCTGTCTCATAAGTTCAATAACATAGTCAGTGCGATTCAAGATAATTTTCGGCGGGGTGAATCACAATCCTGGTGTTGTCATGTAAAGAGTGCACAGCCATAGTCTCTGCTCTGGTGAGATTGGATCTTACCTGTTTATTTTTTTCCCAAAAGGAAGAAAAAGACTAGCACAGACTACCTATTGACATATTCCATATTTTTTAACCAACATACTCTATATAAATGGACCTGCCACGTCCAAATTATATTCCTGGTTGGTGGTGCTCCCACGAGTCATAAGACAATGTACTTACACAAAAAAGAAAAAAGGATGACTCTCTTTGTCGGGGCACAGCTTTTTATAATAATAGGTTTATAATGATGTATATCACAATATGAAGGAACCCACACTGGTCACCACACTATGGTCACTTGTTAAAGGAAGACGCTATACAGACAATACATTTTTATATTTTCTAATGCAATATTGTGATAGGGTGATGAAAAGGTACAAGAAAAATGGTACTTAGATTTTAAGGCACCAAATTATGTGAATGTGTCAGCCTTGATCAGAATGGTCTCAATATTGGGATATTCTCCCTTAAGGCATTGGGATATCTTGGCTGAAAAAATTATTGGAGTGACATAAAATATATCAGTCTCTATTATAAGAGAGATTCATAAAAGGTGCTAAAAGAAGTGTTTTGTCAACACATACATATGTTTGACAAGTGAGAAAAAGGATAAAATGGTTTGGCGAAATATGTGGCTCTTATCAGGCTACTGTCACGGCGGGTTTACCACAGCATATAGTCCTGTGGTACTTTGGGCAAAATTGCCTACATTGATATAGTGCTGGGTATATATAATATTAATTATGTTATCTGAGGAGAATCCCTAGATTTCACAAAATAGATACAAAGATTGAAATTTAGCTGATTTCCCTTAGTCTCCAATCATTCCTACTTTCTGGCCGTGTGTCATATAGACAGTGAACGGACCAGATGAGGGGATGATTATAGTGTAGACCTGTGGTCGGATCAGTGGAAGGAAGAGGAACAGGGATCTGCTGTTGAGACCCAGGCACAGTGTCACCCCTGTTGGATTTACCAGCGCAGGAGATCAATCTGGTCCTGTGACCAATGAGAGTCCCTTATATAGCAAGATATAGGTAGATGACAGTTCCTCAATAGGGAATTATACTTGTAACTAAATCCTCTTACAAAAGCCTGATTTGTATCTGCTCTAGTTCCACACAATTCATTCACTTATGATAGTAGCTCAAACTCTATTGGTAGGGATACATCCCCTATGCACATACCGGGTTACCACATACAATGTTACAACCAATGTGTAGAGCAAATCAATTGAAAGTCAACTTAGCGTTATATGGATTCCAGGGATCCTCTATCAGCACCCAATAGCCCCCTCCGTGACAGTCTCGCCTGTTCCTGGACGCGCGTTTCGCCTGCGGGCTTGTTCACCAGTGTCAGTTCAATAACATAGTCAGTGCAATTCAAGATAATTTTCGGCGGGGTGAATCACAATCCTGGTGTTGTCATGTAAAGAGTACACAGCCATAGTCTCTGCTCTGGTGAGATTGGATCTTACCTGTTTATTTTTTTGCGTGACGGCAGTCACGTCAGCCCTCACTAGTCTATAGAAGGTCTCAATCGAGGCATTACTGGTCGAGGGGTCAAAAGTACTTTGTGTCCTGAATGGGTTGATTAGTTTATTTTCAACCATACCCTGTTTCTTGAAAAAATCCATTATATTTAATTTCCTACGGAATTTATAGAGTTCTACCTCAAAATCAATCGGTTTCTGCTTATATGTCTGGATGAATGTCAGTCCTTTGGAAAGGACTGCCATCTCTTCTGGACTTGGATTGTAGTCAGAGAGGTTGAACACTATTTGTTCTGCCGGCCTGGGCCTGAGGCCACGCCCCTTTCCCCCTGTGTCTCCGCCCCCTCCCCTTCTTGTCCGTCTGCTGGATTTTTTTTTTAAATTCTATTCTTTATTAAGTTTTCAATGAACATTCCATTCTTACATTAGTAGAAAATAGGTAAAAAGATTATTAGAAATACTTACATACATATCATACCTAAATCGAGTCTAGAGGTCTGGGAGTTACCCTGGGGGTCAATTGTCTGTTTATGGTTTTTAATATTACCGAATAGGTACTTTATCGCTTCTTCTATTTACCATATACTTTTCAATAGATAATTAAGGGAGAACAGGGAAGACAGTGACGCAGATACCATTGAATACAGGTTATGCAGATATTAATACGTTAGGTGTCATACCCTTTGGAAATAGGGTTATTACAAGGTAAGGAACATACCGGATCCGACCTATGATAAGTACTTATCTTAACATGCCAACACCAAAATCTGATTGGCAAGAGGAGAGGGAAGAAAAAAAAATGTGTATATATATATATATATATATATATATAAAGACAAAGACAAAAATCTCCAAAATTGCGCTGTTAAAATATTTGGTGGTCGCTGTTGACACTTTATCCCCTACTAGTAAGGATAGACAAAAACAACTATACCAACAATAGTGTCCTTAGCGCCCCAACTTGGTAATGTCCAACAAATAACTCAATAAAAATATTTCAATAAAAGGTATTACCATAAAAATATTGACAAAAACAATTGTAGTGGTTCTTTTTTATAAGAAGTTTTTATTTTTATTTTCAGTACATCTGACCAACACCCAACGCGTTTCGCCTCGTTAGAGACTTCATCAGGGGTACATGATCTAAAACATAACAAACGTTTTATAAGATACATAACTTTCTTTGGACATTACATTTACATAAAATATTTTTTACATAATACATAAAAGTGTATAAAGTGGTAGAAATGGAGAGACTAGGATATAGGAGGACAAAGAGGACCAGTAGGAATTATGGGAATTATGGAAGGTTGTTATATTTTAAAGGTACATACCTTAGAATACATAAGATTTATTAAACCCTTCTGGGTCAAAAGATAGCACGAAAAAGAGAACCGTGGTTAGGGTCCAAATATGACACCTCAGGAGACAGTAGGTGTTTTAGAAACCTAGTAATTTGGTAAAAAATAAGGTGTTTATTTTAAACCTTATAATGATAGATTTTGTTAATCATCCTTTCAATTGACTTTATGGTACATACCTTCTTATAGTTTTAAGAGAAGAGGTTTAAATAATCAGATGTCTTTGACAATATATTTAAAAGGCTTGAGTGATGAACCTAATAAGCAGAATATATAGATATATATATGTGTATCATCATTCAATGTTCTTATTAAGGTAAAGAGGGGATTTTTTCATAATAGTACTGGTTACATAAGTGTAAAATAGCATACCTAAATAAGGCAAATTCAAATCTTGTCCCAATGTGTCCAAGAAAGTAAGTTCTTTTCTTTCTATTAAACAAACATTTACACAGATTTTTAGTAACCAAAGCCATCAATTTTCAAATTAGAGGAAAAAAATCCATCTAAAAAATGGAGGTTCAATTATCAGCACTACTACCAATAAATATGGTCTTACCCTGTGTTTGAGGAAGGTGTGTACTCATTGGGATCCAGATTCCAAGTGATTTTGGAGTGGACCTGGCCTCTCTATATATAGGGCCTGTCTGTGATGTCACTTCCTTTTAAAGAAAATATTTTATTTTTTTATATTTTTTATTATTTATATATATAATAGTATAATCCACAATACACCCACATGAAATAATGATTTACTTTTATCCTTATTATAATTTGTGCCATTTTTTATACTTTTTTCATTTTTTTTAAAAACAAAGTAGTGAAATCTTATTTAATTCTCCCTAGTTTTAAGTGATAATTGTATACTGAGTTAGTGTGTCGGATATAGGTTATCCTATTAGAGTATCGTGATGTTTGAAAAAGGAAAAGTCCGTTTTTGGCTTTAATTAGCTAGTTTGCGTTCCACCTAAGACGAGGTGGAACGCACAGCCATATTGTTTTTTATCTCCGTGCCCAATGCGGAAGTGAATCATACAGAGAACTGCGTTCCAACTGTTATGCAGCTGGAGCGCACCGTTACGTTACACGGAAGTGCATAAATCCTAACAAGTGCTAAGTTTACCCGAGGGACGCTCTTAACTTTTGTGTATTTAAGTGTTTTACTATATTAACTATATAGTGCTTACTACAATAATTAGTGCTCCAATTCATAGGGAATGGGACGCACTACCATATTGGTTTTAAATTTGTATATGTGCGGTTCAAATGCTGTGACACGCACATCCATATTGATTTTCTCCCATTGTGAATTTATAAGTATCTATATTTATTATGAGTGTTTCCATTTGAAAACGAAGGCTTTGATTTTACATATAATCACAAAAAGTGATTTAATGTTACATTCATTTTATATTATACAGTAGTAAGACAAATATACAAAGAATGCACAAGGTACATATATGACAAACAAATAATAATATGACAAAAAAATATATATATATCAAAAAATACAATTTTTTTTTTTTAAGAGTACATTTCATTTCTATATCATGTGGGATATACCATATATACAAGACTAGTGAATGACCAATTTTTTTAAAGGTGAAACTTCAAAGATTTATCTATAGGAAAGCTGTGATCTCTATGCTCTCGTTTAATCCCCTTGGGGCCATGGTATTTAATGTATATATCCAATATGATTCACGCATAATCAGATTGCGATCCCTATCACCCCCCCGGGGGTCTTCTTTCACATGTTCAAGTACTGAAAATTTCAAGGAGCATATCTCGGAATTGTGACAAGATTCAAAATGTCTGGGCAGGCTATGGATTTGTACCTTTCTTTTTATATTTCTTAGATGTTCTTGGATGCGGATTTTTAAGCTTCTTTTTGTCTTACCGACATACCACTTTTCACAGCCACATTTAATTAAATACACTACATATGTAGTATTGCAAATAGGGTTATTACAAGGTAAGGAACATACCGGATCCGACCTATGATAAGTACTTTTCTTAACATGCCAACACCAAAATCTGATTACCAAGAGGAGAGGGAAGAAAAAAAAATGTATATATATATATATATATATATATATATATATATATATATACATCAATAAAAAAAAGGAAGAAGGGGGCCTCAAGGGAAATAGGGAAGTGTGAAGGTGATAAGCCTTCATGGAGTGTCGGCCCTATCCATAACTGTGTACCAGTTTTCATCTTTGTGCTATTCTCTTACATTACCTTCCATTACAATATATTGTGAATTACATACAATCGTTATACTTAAATATTATTTACTTAAAGTGTATTTACAAAATTCTGCAAAATTTTCCCTCTTTCTTTTCTTACTCTTTTCACCTCTCACATTCTAAATGCATTTATACCATACAACACCTATGTGCTTCATATCTAACTTCAGTAATATTTCACAATCCATCTCCCGGGTTACTAAATGTGTTGGCCTTTCCTGTTTTTCCAGTATCTTGTAGCTAACCATCTGTTCCATATCTTATAATATTTAGCTGAAGTATTTCTTTTCAAGTATACGTACTTTTCTTGATCAACCAGAAAGTTTACCCTCTCGATCCATTCATACAAATCAGGACCTCTTGAGGCCATCCAAGTTCTGGCTATATGAACCTTCGCTGTTGTAATCAAACCTAAAATATATGCCCTGTCAGGTGATCCAATGCCCCTATCTGTTATTACATTTAGCAAGCTGCATTTTGGAGTAATTATTTCCCTGGCTATCCCGGTTTCAACAATGATGTTCGTTACCTTTGCCCAAAACTCTGCTGCTAATTGACACTCCCACAACAGATGAAGAAATGTGCCTTCGGTTGTTTTGCACTTTGGACAAGCTAGGGAAGATTCATGATTAAATTTTGCCATACGTGAGGTGGTCAAATATGCGCGGTGTAGGACATAAAAGGACACCTGTTGGATCCGAATGGCATTTGTGACTTTAAACACTGTTGATACTGCCATTTGCCATTCTTCATCCTCTAGGTGTCCTATATCAGACTCCCATTTCCTTCTCAAATCTACCATGTGACTATTCAAGGTATTCTTGCCTAGGTAGTTATATATCTTGGAGGTTGAGCTATCTCTTCCACCCTTTTTTATAATTTTTTTAATAGAAGATTCGGAGACAAGTGGTGGAATATTGCGAAATCGCTCCTCCAGCATACTTCTCAACTGCAAGTACCGGAAAAAGTAAGATTGGGGCACCCCGAATTCCTCCTTCAATTGTGAGAAGGACTTCAACGTGCCGCCCGAATACAATTGACTGAGGTATCTAATTGAGTGTAGTCCCCATGTGACAAACAACTGCAATCTGTCTGGATCGTTCCAGTTATCGACTAAGGGGTATTCGGGATCCAGCAACTGGGGCCCGCCGACTCCAAACCCCTCCCTCCATATCTTAATTGCTTGAACTACCAATGGGGGATCTTTAACTCGAATGTGGCCTTGTAGAAGCCTTGATAGAGGATCTACCCCAGGGGCAGACATGTTCACCAATGCCTCTACCATTTTACTCCCATAATCCTGAACTACCCAGGATTTCATTTGGGATAATTGTGCTGCTATGTAATATCTCCTAATATCCGGTGCCCCCATTCCCCCTTCCTCCTTATCCAACATTAACACTTTTGACTGGACTTTAGATCCCATGTTATTCCAGATGAAAGAAACCATAATACTATTAATTTTACGGAAAGTTGACTTCGGGAGAAAAATAGGTGAATGTTGGATAATGTATAGAATTTTTGGTAATGCAACCATCTTTAAGAGATTTACACATCCCACCACAGTTAATGGCAAGCGGCTCCAAGTTTTACATTTTTTAGCCAACTGTTCTATAAGTGGATTGATATTTAAAGAAATGAACTCTTTTGGGTCTTTAGAAATCCAAATCCCTAAGTATTTAAAACCCGCTACCCATTGAAGAGGAGATGGTAGATCAGGAAGGGGGGGCCCCGTTGCTGCAACCGAAAGAATGTGCGACTTACTCCAGTTGATTCGGATCCCAGAATAATCGCCAAACTCGTTAATCACTTCCAGGATCCGAGGAAGATCCGAAGTAAAACCAGCCAGGTAGATCAGTAAATCATCGGCATATAGTGAGAGTATTTCTCTCTCCTTCCCTACCCGCAGGCCCTTATTGGCGAACTGAGCTCTTATTTTGCAAGCCAAGGGCTCGATTGCCAGGGCGAAGAGTACCGGAGACAGGGGACACCCCTGCCTTGTCCCTCTAGACAGGGGAAAAGGTGTTGATGTCCACCCATTGATTGAAACCCGGGCCCTCGGCTCAGCATATATAAGTTGCAACCATTTTAAAAACCTTGGCCCAATTCCAAAGGCCCTTAACACTGCCCACAGGTAAGGCCACTCAACAACATCGAAAGCCTTCGATGCGTCTAAGGATGCCACGACAGGATGCTCATCCCTGACCTGCGGGAGCTGGAGATGACTCAGGAGCCTGCGCAGGTTGATACTTGTTGATTTAGTCGGCATGAAGCCCGATTGATTGGGATGAATAATCTTCAGAATGTATTTGTTTAACCTGGCCGCCAAAATCTTAGCCAAAATTTTTGCTTCCACTGCCAATAAAGATATGGGCCTGTAGGAATCAATAGTGGTGGGATCTTTCCCTTGCTTGAGAATGATCGTTATCCTTGCTTCTAACAATGAGGGTGGCAGGCTTTTTGCTTCATAGCAAGACATTAAAGTATCTAATAATAAAGGGGAGAGTTCATCTGTATATTTTTTGTAGAACTCGGCTGGAAGCCCATCTAGGCCTGGAGCTTTCCCGCCCGGCAGATTTTTAATTGCATTTTTCACTTCCTCCAGGCTCAGAGGGGCCTCCAGCTCATCCCTCTCCAAGTCTCCTATGCGCAGGATGTCAATCTTTGAAATATATGACCCAAGTTCTAACTGAGTGTATGTAACCCGAGATGCGTACAATTGGCTAAAAGAGTCCATTACAACCTGCCCAATCTGTCCTGTGGATCTAAGCATAGTGCCGTCATCTTTTTTTATACAGACAATGCTATTAGAAGAATACCGTCTGCTGGATTTTTTATTCGGCTGTGTGTTAGAATCTATGTCTGTAAATTTCCTGTCAAAACGTCTCCTATTTCCCTTGTTCGACCTCCAGAAACGACAGGTATTCTGCTTATTAAGCCAAGGGTATACTTTTAACTCTTTATAGTCTTCCTTGACTTTTCTGTACTTCGTTTTCTTAAACGTCAGAAGTTCAGATCTTAATGCTTCTACACCCTTTAGAAAGTTTGTCATATATGTTACCACATGTCCATGCAAGAAACTATATGTTGGGAAGACTGTCAGAATGTTAAAAGAGAGAATCGGGATGCATAGGTCATCCATCAAAAAGGCACTTAGTGGTATGGATGTAAACACACCCCCTGTGGCACAACACTTTGTTGATGTGGGACACACAATGAGGACTTTCGTTGTATGCCAATCAACCACATACACCCCCTGAGGAGGGGAGGGGAGGAGATAGGCACAAACTGTTGCTTCAGAGGGAGTGCCAATGGATATACAATCTGGGCAAATTGTCCGTCCCCCCCCCCCCCTGGACTAAATGAAGAGTTTCCACTTTCTGCTTATTTATAACATCGTATCTTATGCCTATAGGGATATTATATTACTTGAGTTTGACTGTAAATTATTGATTAATGATCATAAGAATCGCTCTAATACAGTATATGATACCTACTATTCTGTTCTGTATATATGCACATATGTATAGTTGTGGTGTTTCACTTTATTTGTTATGTCTGCTGAGTTGTCGGGCTGACCTAATTACTGGCCATCCTTATGACATAACTGACTGGAGATAGAATTGTGTGCTGTTCAGAGTGACATGTGACCAAAGGTTGTTCTGGGCAACTGGTTACAGAAAGTTCAGTACTTAATGCCTCCTCCAATCAGGGGCACCGGCTTACGTTTTTATCGGTGGGTGATTGTGGGTGCCCCCCCAGTCCTGGATGGAGGTAGGCAGGGGATCCTGGCAGCACCGCAGCAGGGTCCTGGCAGTGCCACAGCGGGGTCCCAGCAGCGGATGTGCCATCAGCAGTGGGGGTCCCTGCTGAAGATGGGAACTAGCAGCGGTATTAATACTGCTACCAGTTCCCATCCACGCCAGGATCCCCGCTGCCAGGATCCCCGACGGAGAGCTCCAGCTGTCGCCCGTGGGTGCTCCTCACCTTCCGTGGGTGCTCCTCACCTTCCGTGGGTGCTCAGGCCCCGGAGCACCCACGGTTTCGGTGCCTATGCCTCCAATATGGCTGCTGTACAGGATGATTGCATTTAATAGACACTAGGCACACCAAGAAGGTGGTGCATGTCAGGATGCGGTCTACGTGGGAATGCTGGTGACGCGGCAGTGATGCTGCAGCACGCTGCCTCCCTGAGTGGATCAGTGATCCCAGGCGATGTGTGATGACGCGGGTGGCGCAGTGCGAAGTGCTGCAGTCCGCCTCCGTGCTCCTGCCCGATACACCTGTGCCAACTTGGTAAGTGCCATAGTGTTCTTAACGGTGTGCAGTAGCATCTATTCATTAGACTAATTACACTGAGCTAACTTGTTAACTGTTTAGTAACCGGCCCACTACCTTATTTGGACTTCCAGAGAGGTGACGTAATTAGGGCTCTGGCCATGGATTGGTTGCTTTGATGTACACAGCAGGCATGACTTCATTGATTGTGTGTTCTGGTGGCTATATAATGTGTTTAGGTATCAGAGACTCTGGGTCAGTCTGTGAAAAAGGCATGTGTTGCCGAAACGGATCCTTCGACTGCCTACCATTTGGCTATTAATCTGTAAAGGATGGGTGAATATGTTTCTGGTCCCCAACCTTCAGTTTTGTTGTGCTAGTGCCTAAGTAATTGATTATGCTGGTACCTGAAATATCATAGGAGCATTTTTGTGATGGATTCACAGTGAAAGAGATCGGAGTGCTGTCTTGCTTATATCTCTGGATATACTGCTTGTTTTTATATTATATATATATATATATATATATATATATCTGCATTGCTACACAATTGTTTATATTGATCGTATTTATGACCTTATTGAAGCATTAATCCTTAAATAATACTGCAATTGTTTGTGTTTTTTTAGTAGACTGTGGTCTTATCCTAAAATAAAACATCTTTGTTTGTCATCATAATCTAAAAGTAGAGGAGCAATGCAATGTATACTATGGGTGAAGAATGCCAGACAGCAATGCTTTTCTGCATCTATTAGGAATCGTTATCTGGAAAAGGTGTCAAATGTGACAGAGAGGCTAAGTCAAGAGGTCAGACTGCATTAGGCCAATGATGGTGTAGTGATGACAAGAAGAGAGATACAACTCACAACTAACAGTTTCTCATGGAGATGAAAATAATGAAATATAATTGATCCCTTATTTATTATAGATTTTAGTTAAATAGATACATTATCAATAAATTTAATAAAAGTTTTATTGTTCCTCAGTGAGAAAAACAAAATAGCAATCTAGTAAATATGATACCTTTTAATGGCTAACAAAAATAAATGTTGTTAAAATGCAAGCTTTCGAGACTTCTTAGGTCTCTTCCTCAGGCATGGTATAACAAGGTGTGTGAAGATGTGGTTCTTCACACACCTTGTTATACCATGCCTGAGGAAGAGACCTAAGAAGTCTCGAAAGCTTGCATTTTAACAACATTTATTTTTGTTAGCCATTAAAAGGTATCATATTTACTAGATTGCTATTTTGTTTTTCTCACTGAGGAACAATAAAACTTTTCTTATCAACTGGCTAACACGGTACCAAACTTTTTTCAATAAATTTAATGTAACATGTTCAGCTAGACCACAATTCACAAAAAGATGTGGCTGGAAAATAAATCTGCCAAAATTGTGCTAAATTGTTATCTGTTCCACTGTGACTGTTGGGGGTTTAATTCAAACACTTGGATCTAAAATACATATAGCTAGCCAACATAGAAAGTTACTTTAAACTCGCTCCTGCTTCTACCATCATAAAATACTTTAGCTTCTTGATTGAGAATGAAACACTTCCCGATATACAATTTGAAAAATAATAAAAAAGTAGATATTAAGCTATATAAAAATTATATATATATATATATATATATATATATATATATATATATATAGAAAAAAAGGGGGGTTGTGACCTTGTCCTGCGCTCTTTAGGAAGCAGCACTACTCTGGGGCCTCGCTGTTAATAGAGGTCCAATGGAAAGAGATAGAGTGAAAGGTGTAGAGGTGCGCTTCGATGTGTTTCACCAATAACACATTAAAATTGAAAATTTTTATTACAAACAGTAAAACGTATAAAATACAACAATCAGAAGTTTTCCGATGATTGTCTTCACAAAGGTGTATTAGTTCCTGATTTGACCATAGATGTAGTTGGTCTGAGATACCCTACGCGTTTCGTCCCTAAGGGACTTCTTCAGGGGTAATACACGTGATCAATCGTTAAGACAGTTTTCACTCGATTAAGAGGGAAGCTTCTCTGGTGTTCACGTTTAAAAATGGCCGCCGCTGGTACTCATAAGTCACAAAACAGCTGATATTCAGATATCATAACATCATGAATATTGGCCTTATCAGGGGTGATACAATAATAGAACAACTCTCCGGTTGTGTCCTTTTCAGTTCTGCGATACACACGATATCAATGTGCAGCAAGGTGTTCGCAGACCTATTTTTTATTTATTTACAGTTTCTTATATAGCGCAGCAGATTCAGTTGCGCTTTACAATTGTAGACAGTGATAAAACAAACTGGGTAGCAACAGACAGACTTGGAGGTAGGAGCGCCCTGCTGCAAGCTTACAATCTATAGATTACCCAATAGATTGTAAGCTTGCGAGCAGGGCCCTCCTACATTTTGACTGTAAATATCCTGTTTTGTTGTATCACTGTCTCCTTTGTAAAGCGCAACGGAATATGCTGCGCTATATAAGAAACTGTTAATAAATCAAATAAAATAATGTTTTCAGCAGTAAGTTGTTTAATCTTTTCACTCAAACAGGTCTTTATTGTTTTGTTGTTACTGAAATGTAATCACTGCATGAGTAAAATATTGAAGTATTGGGAAGACACATGCAGGGTGCAGCTGTGTTTACTATAAAACAAATTGGCCCCATGTACCAAAGATTCACAGCAAAAGCATCACATGCTGCCAACTTGTACTCTTAAAATGGAATGCAGAATGAACACATCAGACTTCTCAATTTCTAAACAATTTGTTTTATTTATTACCACACAGAACTGATAGTTAAATTCTTGTTCTGCTAAACATTTAATTATGCTCTTATTTACTGCATTTGTGGTAGTGTTATGCTTAAAAATAGTTATGCCTATTTTATCATGTACAGTATTTGCAGAATTTAGTATAATGAAAATTGTGGGCCTATTGTGGGCCTACACAATACTAGTGTATATAAATATTAGACGATACACTGTCCAATATTGTGCAGCCGGCCATATACTCTATGTGTATGGACATTGGTTTGCTCCTGCTTGCCAACATCAGGGCTGTTCCATCTGATGTGCCGCACAGAATATTGAATGAGCTGGCTGATGATGGCATAAAGCTGAATGCAGGCATCAACAATATATTGTGAAGTCATGACCTATATTCTTCAGTGTGTGCAATGAATGTCTCTTTACATCAGTCATCCTGACCCTAGTCCTACTAATGTATACCTGGCCTTACTGCCAGAAGAGTTACCACTGGTAGTAAGATCCGCTGACTTCGTAGAGATGGAATCATTAACTTACCATTTCCATATCTTCTGATTGGCAGCTGCCAGGACTTGTAGAAGACTGTATGGCAGTAAGAGTAAAAAAGGAGTAGCACTTCTGCTGAATAGAGGTGGATTTAGACCTAATAGGACACTAGACAAGATACAGGTTTGGTGCACTCCTCAAATAATAGCTACAATTATATTTTTCTGATTGCAGGTGGCATTGATAGAGTACTTTGGTACATGCACAGTCTACTGATAATTGCTCAGCTGTGTGAACATCAGCATTGTGTAGGCAGGCACCTAGGTTGCCTTCTGAAGAATCTTCCTCTGCTGCTGGGCAGCTGAGAAGCAAGTCATATAATGATGCAAGCTTCCTAAATGGGTGAACACTGTCCCACTGTACTGCTCCAGAGAAGCTATAGAGCAGTGGTCCTCAACTGTGGTCATCAAAGCACACCAACAGACCAGGGCTATCCAGTTTTAGGCACAGGTGACTTAATTTGTACCTCGGTCAGTTTGATTATACCATCAGTGAATAAGCAGGGATATCCAAATAAACTGGTTGGTGAGGATTGAGGACCATTGCTATAAGAACATCCAGAATACAAACTATAAGGTCAGGTTTTTTTTTACTTTTGAACTTGCCTCTAGATGGCAACCATATCTCTCCCCTGGCACAATTAAGTATTGGAGTGCTGCCAGATCAAGCACTTGCTTTACACTACATGTCTGGTCATTACATGAAACAGGATAGGGTGTGATGGTCGCTCACCATCAAATAATTTTTCCAGCCACCGGTCTGAAATGTAAGTCAATACTTACTTTTCAGATGGCAGTTGTCGCACGAATTCTGGGTGCATGCTGACGTCATGTGACATTAGCCGCCCACACAAAGCAGGCTATAAAACACTGGGCATTCCCCTACTGAAGCCCCCTGCCCTCCCCCATTCCGCCCCTCTTGGAGCAAACGGCTTGGCGAGGGTTATGCGCAAACCCTAAACAATGGGGAGGGGCTGGATTTGTACCTAAATGGACAGGTCTGAATCAGCCGCTTAGCAGGATGCAAATGAGCAGCTGGACAAATCAAAACTAAAGTATTAACTGTATTTTTCTTTATCGGTCTTCTATCTACTTTCATTGGTATTTGTGTATTATCACAGCTCCCATTACATAGTTTGCTTAGTGGTATATTGAGAATACCAATACACCACTATGCTGGCTAATTAAACTACGTAAATTACGTACGCTACGTAACTTACTTAACTTGTTCAGGAGCTGTGATAGTACACAATGGTTAATACCCCCACTATCCACGTCATACCCCGGTGTCCATGTGGGCGTGGAGTTTATTTTATAAAGTGTGGTGAGTGCAGCGAGACACCGAGCCCGAAGCGTGGCGAGCGGCCACGTATCCGTGGCCCCTCGCCACGCTTTGGGCTCGGTGGCTCGCTCCGCTCGCCACACTTTATAACATTAGCTCCACACCCAAGTGGACACTGGGGTATGATGTGGATAGTGGGGTATGATTGTGTTAGTGGGTGTTGTGTGTGTGTGTAGTGTGTGTGTAGTGCATTCTACTTACCCTCAACGATGTCCCCGGTGCCAGCATTCCCCTCCTCCGGCACTCGGCTCCCCGCACTCGCATCCTCCATGACAGTCCCCGGCGGCATCAATGTACGCAATTAGCGTAGTGCCGCAGGGGGAGCAGGGAAACCATGTGATGCTCCCCCAGCGGCAATACGCTGAATTACATACATTGCTGCCGTCCCAGGATGCGTCTCCGCCCCGTCGGGTGTTGGTGTCCGCCGGGTGCTGGCGGTATCTCCCCCTTCTGCAAGCCCTTCAGCCCGCCGAGCCCGCCGCTCAAGCCCTGCCACCTGCCCTTCAGCCCAGCAAGTAAGTCTAAAGGGACATAATAGCAGTGTGCCCGGCTACGCTACGCTGACAACGTAGCCTAAGGTTCGTTTTCAGTGTAGCGTAGCCGGGCGCCCTGCTAATACACAAGTACCCTTTCATCTTTCTTAGAAAATTGTTACCATAAAATAAATAAATTGGATCAAATGTTTCTGAGAAGACAAGAAATAATATGTATTAGTCAGTGTCAAGTAGAGCTTATATCATCCCTGGGGCAGTACGGATGGTGTAATGGTTAGCATTACTGCCTCATAGCGCTGAGATCATGGGTTCGATCCCCACCATGGCCCTAACTGTGTAGAGTTTGTATATTCTCCCCATGCTTGCGTGGGTTTACTCCGGGTACTCCGGTTTCCTCCCACAATCCAAAAATATACAGGTAAGTTAATTGGCTTCCAACACAAAATTAACCCTAGAATGTCTGTGTGCGTGTTCATGTGGTAGGGAATATAAATTACAAGCTCCACTGGGACAGGGACTGATGTGAATGTTCAAATATTCTCTGTACAGCGCTGCGGAATATGTGTGCGCTATATAAAAAACTGTTAATAAATAAATTAAATAAATAAATCCCTGACTTGCAGTGATTGTAGGATAAATCAGATGAATGCTGCAATGCCTGGGATTGGAGAAGTAAAGGTGGCCATACACACGCAGATTTATCTTCAGATCTGGCTGGTTGGAACAAAAACATGGTTATGGAAAACTGACAAACTGTCACTCATCCATAACCATGTTTTTGTTCCAACCAGCCAGATCAGAAGATAAATCTTATTAGTGTATGGGCACCTTAAGGCTCAGCAACAGATTGATGAGCTGAATCATGTGACTTCTGCTGAGACTGCAATTGGTAGATTAGTAATCAGATTAGTAATCAGATTAGTAATCAGATGAACAAAGTATCATGGTGGTGCCCAGCATCTGGAATGGAGGGAACTCTACAGCATACATGCTGGATAGCAGATGGTGCAGTAATGACAGTGACAGCATCCACAGGACTAAGCACAAGGTAGCCTCCGTGGCGAGATACACCCAGACACCAGTAAGCAGTACAACATCACGCATCAATTCCTGACACCAGTGTGCAAGATCACGCATCAATTCCTGACAGCCATTGTGCCACAATCATATTTATTTATGAGAGGTAACATATTTTCAATATAATATATCTTTTGAAAAATAAAACCTTGCAAACCCAGAATAGAATAACAATGCTTCTGATCATTTTACTTTATCATGGGAATATAATAACTTTGGGTAAATCTATGGTTATCTTAACTACATGGGGAAGCCAATGCGCAAATGAAGTCTGAGGTTTCAGAGCAGACAGGAAAGGAAGCAGACAAGTAGGACAAGTGGTTCCTATTTATCATACAAATTGTGTTTATATATTCTTTAAAGACTTCAAAGACTCATCATAAAAACTTCTAGTGTGCAGTGACTATATACACATTGGCAAGTTCTTTACATATGTTTCTGACCTGAAATACTGTACACAACATATAGCCTACGCTGAATTCAGCAGTCATACATAATACATTTATTGAGTCCTTATAGCATTCGTACTGTACTTACATATGAAACAGCAAATAATTTATAGTGATGCTCATACATATTGAACAACATACAACTGACAATGCTCACTTTAGTAACTAAATATATAAAATGTATAAGTTGCATTTAGAATACACCCTGCTGAAGATGTTACAATTTTAAGTAGAACACTCTATTTAGAATTTAAAAAAGCATATAATGACATCACATTACATCTGCTGCAGATGGCGAGCTTGTTAAATGTTCCCAAAACATGCATGAAATGACATCAACACAGTTTTAATTGACTTGTGTTTTGTCAATAGAGTTGACTAACTACTTAGATCTTAAATTGAAAACAAAACAAACATTGGGCCTGATTCAGACCTGATTGCTGCTGGGCGAGTTTGCAGAGACCTGCGATCAGATAGTAGCTGCCAGAAGTGAAACCTTAAGATTGCTAAATATATTTTGATTTGTCAAAATCTTTAAGTACTGTACAGAAGTTTGCACCCTATTACACGTGCAATTTTGCTGCAAAGTCCCACATATGGCATGTTACCTCCCCCATCCACCTCCCCCACCAAAAATGGCCCATAAAGGCAAGTGTGAGTTTTTCCTATTGTAAAGAGAAATGGAATTTGCTGTGCTATAAAATAAACTGTAAATAAATAAAACAGTATATGGTGGCCTTTACACTCAAGGATATATGGTTGAATCAACCCTATTATGTTGTGTTGTTTATTTATGTTGCTGTTTCCACAAACAATATTGTGATTACTCATATTTGTGTGTTTTTGTGTTTTTATTAATGGATTCTTTATTTTCATTTTCAAAAACACAAATATCTTGTGTATCTTATTAACAAAACATCAGGTAATATAACCATTTGTTATAACAGATACAAAACAAACAAATATCTACATATAATACGATAACAAAAAAGAAAGACAAAGAAACAAGAAGTGGGGGGAAAGACAAGGGTCAGGGTACAGATAATTCAGTGTGAATATTGGAGCATGTGGTCTATTGTATGTATTGCCCAAGAGAACTTACTTCAAATACGATTTAGCATAATTAATTCAATATATTCTTTTGAAGTCTAAAATTCAAGCCATGGAAACCAAGTCGTTGTATAAGTGGAGTGTTTTTCTAGTGCGGTGCAGTAGATGTCCTCCATATACATGTAGAAATCCAATATTTAGCACCACTCCCATATCGTAGGTGGTACCACTGAACGCCAGGTATCAGCGCTCTAGCTGCATTACTCAAATGTTTTAATAGATAATATTTGTATTTAGAAGCCGGGATAGTGGAGTGTGAAAGCAAACATAAGTCTGGACGATTCGGTACCCTACATCCCACTATCTTGGATGTCAATTTTATAATTTCTTGCCAGAATGGTTTTATATGTCGGCAATCCCACCCGATATGTATGAGGGTGCCTTTCTCCTTTCCACATCTCCAGCACAGAGGGGATACAGACGATAGCATTTGTGAAGCAAAGTTGGGCATCTATACCATCTTGTAAATAGTTTATACTGGGTTTCACAAACCTCTGAGCAAGTAGAACAGTGTGTTATCATTGCACAGTGCTTCTTCCAGTCAGTTTGTATCCCCCTATGAACAAGGTCATTGTCCCATGCCTCACAGAATGAGGGGGTATCAGAGAATATACCATATATGATAATTTTATAAGCTTTTGAGAGTATGTGCAAGGGAGCCAATTTTTGCGTGCATAGTTTCTGAAAGGGAGTAAGTTCTCTGTTTAAACATAGTACTCTCCCTTGTGACTGTATATAGTGACGGATTTGTAAATAGAACCAAAAATCTTTATAGGGTATGCCTTCTGTTTCACATAATTCTGAAAAGGGTCTGATTGAACGTTGAGAGAATATCCGGTATGCTTTATCTATCTGGCGGCTATCTCACCTGTCATCCCTGGAGAAATGGTGGATTAGGTGAGATTGGCATAAGAGGTGAATTACTGTTAGAGATATCAAATTTGAACCTGATCTTTTTCCATGTGTCTAGAGTCCAGAGTAAGTCCCACTGTGGGGTGTGAAATATTCCCAATTTTGGGGAGCCAGGGAACATATATGAGGTTCACTCATGTAGAGTAGGATTTAAGAGTTACCCATTGTTTTCTAGTTGATTCTGGTATCTAGTATCCTATAGAGGATTAAGGCATGATAGTAAACTGTGATTTGGGGTAGTTGTAGTCCCCCTTGAGATTACTTCTGGATAAATGGCTGTGTTTGAATCTGAATCTGACTGATTGCTTTTTGAGTGTGTACCAAAAAACAGTAGGGAAGTTTAAGAGGAATCGTCTGAAAGACATATACTGTAGTAATCTAGGTAGAATATTCATTTTAATAAAATTCACGTGAAAATCTCTGTGTGCCATATCCTGTCTCATCTTTCGTGTGTTTTTGTGTTTTTATTTGCAGAAAGTGTTTATCATGACAAAATGATTGTTACACTTTGAAGAAAACAAAACAGATGAGAAGTTTGTTTGATCACTAGGACATTAAACAGCTGGTTGTTTATTCATTGTTTACCACTAGCTGTCATTCACTATCCACGTCGCAGACCAACTTGCTGCGCTTGGATACAAGACTTCTGATATATTTGAGGTTTCTGCTGGTTTACATCTGCCTCCTGTCATTAATAATATCCATATTATTCATATAACAGAGTTGGTGACATGGTTAATAAATAAAAGGCAACAGCATTCATTTGAAACAAGTATCTACTATATAGTCAGTGTCCCCTTCTGGGTGTTCTTTTACTGGGACTGTAATGCATCACATTCTTTACACATGAACTGTGATGAAAAATTGATATCACTGCTTCCCACGGTAGTGCTACTAATAATACCCACCATTCTCCGGTATTAGACTAAACTATGGATCAAGGATGTCTGCATAATTATATGTACCATTTACATAACAGTGCCCAGTTGTGATATCCATCATTACACTTAATATGATATAATTCATATGTTATTAAACATTAAAAAAAATACTGTATTCTCTGGGAGGTGTTCCATTACATGAAGAAGGATTAAATGGTTTTGAATACAAACTTTAAATGGACTTTTGCAGAATAAATATAAAGTCAAACTATTCTTTAGACCAGAGATTTTCAACTTTTTTTCTTTTAACTCGAGGTGCACAAAACAAGATTTTAAAATTGCCATGGCTCAGCATTAAACACCCCCCCCCCCCCCAGGAAAAAAAAAACATCCACTGGACCTCACAGGAAAAAAAATTAAACCCTTTGGCCCCCACATGAAAAGTATATATGGTACCCAAAATAAATTACACCGGTCCTCACATAAAAAGGAGAGACCAGTGAATAACAGTTGAACTGTTGGTGGTACATATAGAAAAACAAAAAGAAGAAAGCAGCGCTGTACCTTTAAAAACTTTTCAGAAAATGGGATGATCTGTACAGTGATTTTATTGGTACTAAAATTGCTAAAGTATAAAATATAAATGATATATACAATTGGTAAAAACAATGATAGCAAATAATCCCACTTCCACAATAGCAGCAATTTAAAGGAGAGTCCATTCCTATTGATGCCAAACAGTATTGATAAATGATGCGATAATTACCACTCCTGCTGTAATAGTCTCAGAGAGTCCAAGTGTCCAATTGGTCGGCCCAAGGTCGGCACAAGTTACCGGTACACTGGAGTGATTTTGGGGTCCCAATTTGACCAAAGAAGAAGGAGTTTTTTTTTGAAGATGGTAAAGGTGACCCTTTAGATGTTAGGCAGGGCATCTGCTGGTGGCTATATCCTGAAGGATGGTCCGGACTGCGATCCTGGTGCGGATGGTAGAGAGTGGGACTGGCATGTCCTAACGCGTTTCGCTGCGCCTGGCAGCTTTACCAAAGGAACTGTTGGTGGTGGCTGAAAACTGGTATGGACATTTTTAGTTCTGGTGGCATACATGAGAACATTTTGAAGGCACACTAATGTGTCCTGGCGCTGAGATTAAAAAAAATCTGATTCAGACTAGGAGGGGTTTATTTATTAATTGGGAGTTCTATCGAAGATGAGATATTGTATGAGGTGAATAGTAATGGGTCTACACCTGAATAGTAAATATAAACTTCTTAGACTTTAAAACTATCCCAGAAACCATGTCAAAATGTAAACTTTTGATATTCCTCATCACAACCAAGGGTTACAGTAATGGTTATAATATACGATATTCCAAACTGATTTCTTAGGAAATGAAGATATAATATATTTTTGGTAAAGCTTCAAATATTTTTATAAACACCTTTTATACAGACTGTAAGTGAAATCCATGTAAAAAATATTCAAATAGAAGATCTTCCGGTAATCGTCAGGAATAGTCATTTGTTCACAGAACTCCCTTCCCTGGGCTCCAAAACTCACAACCTTCTGTATTCCTAAGCTACTTTCCCCAGTACAGGTACCTCACTTCACCCTTGACTAAACCCCTGGCATGGGTATACCTGACGACCCTCAACATCTTGAGCTTTCCTCCCTCTAGTTGCTCGCTGCACCGACTGCAGCATCATGGGCTCACTGCCCTGGTCCCAGCTCTGAATGATGCATTCTGGGTGGGATTTTGATGTGAGAGCCAGGACAATCGCAGGACTGATGCTGTCATCCTGCCACAACATGACTGCAGCTGGCTCCCAATTGCACCTGCCATTGGACCCTACTGTATGTGGCTGTTTCAGGAGTGGAAGGTGCAGAAAGTGCGGGTGTGGTATAACACATTAACAGTTGGGATTCCGACAGTCATTAACCAGATGTCGGAATCATGACTGCCGGGACTCAGACAGCGGGGCGAGCACAACAAAATCGGTGTAATGACTGTCGGAATCCCGACTGCTGGTCAGTCATCAACACAGCGGGGCGAGCACAACAAAATCGGTGTAATGACTGTCGGAATCCCGACTGCTGGTCAGTCATCAACAAATCGACAAAGGGACTCACAATCATGCCACCAAATCCTCCTGCCGAAATGTTTGCCTATGCCAGGGCCACACTGCCTTCATACA
Source organism: Crinia signifera (assembly GCF_055691185.1). Taxonomy (NCBI): domain Eukaryota; kingdom Metazoa; phylum Chordata; class Amphibia; order Anura; family Myobatrachidae; genus Crinia; species Crinia signifera. The sequence continues at coordinate 179,458,128 of NC_139220.1, forward strand.
GTACTTTAACATTGGTTGTCCCTCTCTCCAGCTAACACCAGATACCCTTCACCCCGTTACTTAGAGACATTTGTAATGGCTGTATGTATGGGCCACAGAGGCTACTGCACTTCCTATCAACACACCAGCAGTCTCATTGTTGGAGCTGCAGCAACATCTCAGGGACCTACAGTGACTATTTTACCATAAATCCCCTTTTTGTTAAAACACAAAAAAATCACGTTATTTAAGGGAATTTAACTCACATGTGTCATTTTAGCCTGCCCATCTTTGCGGACCTGTTAAGCACTGCATTTTGTTAGATGTGGATGGGGCTTAGTGATGTCAGCCTCCCCACGCACCCTCCTCTCCTTCATTTGGGTCTCCCCTTAGGGCTTCTCTCAGAGAGGAAAATAGCAGAGTAGGCAAGTATGGTTTGGAGTTCAAGTGACGCTGGATAAGGTTTTGCTGGATTAAAAAGAGAAAATTACACACCACCAATCTGTCACTCAATATGCACTCCCAGTCACAGACTGCCCCATAGGTGCGTCCGGCCACCGGGGACTTCCTTATTGCTTCTATTGCTATTATGTCCCTGTGGCACTCTAGTTCTCCATGTCTCCTCACAATTGAATTACAGATGTAGCCACACTCATTATTCCTGCGATGCATACGCATCGTGGAATGGATGATTCTACTAGTGTGCCTGCAACTATGACATGAGTGTACATACACCAATACATTTCATAGACTTCAATAGTCATAGCTTTCCACAATGCACTGCAGCAAAGCTGAACCCAGCTACATTAGTAGTTAGCTCCACCTGTTGAGTGGAAAATGTGTCAGTGAGTAATGTTTACACCTGTGCTCCTGACAGGTGACGTGAATAATATGAACTGTTTGTGGTCCTGTGGATGGAGTTTGAAAATAATAATAATAGTATATAATTATTAAGTGATTCCCTGAATACTGATAGCCAGTGTTACAAAATGTAATTGTAGAATGAATCTTTTAATATACATTGTAGTGCACTTCAATTCTTGAATTGGGATATTTCAGCTAGCTATCTCTCTAACTTTGTTACAGTCTATGAATAGTATTTGTCCACTAAGCACCATTCAAAATGCTAAGTTATTCAAATTGGTCTTAAGTTTTTAATGTATCCAAGAGCAATGTGAAGGCCCTTAATGGGCAAGTACAGCAGAAATCTGGTACTTATTACTAAATTCAGCTATTTCTGTTCATCATCCTGACAGGTTTTCTTCTGAGTTCCGGCCATTCCCACAAGTGTGGGCTAGTGCTGTTGTTTGATCCCATTGACTCATTGTCCTTGTGTCTTGTATTGCAATACTAAATGCATAACATCTACAAAGGCTATTGTGAGCCACTGGAGCAAAATGAAAAAAGAAGGAAAAATAAATCACCAGATTATAAAACCTACACCAATTAAGAAAATAAGCTTAGCCCTCTTTTATTCTTTTGATTGTCATTATTTCTGTTCATTAACAATTTTCTTCCTTAACATAGTCTCAAGTCCATCTCCCAATGAATAAATATGCTAATTTCATGAATGTGGTACTTTTACAAAGCAAAAAAATGCTGATTTCTTACACATTGGAGAAAGTATCCTATGTACTATTTAGTGATATTTCCCATTTCCAGTTAGGAATAAGTATGCTTTTGGTTATATACTGGGCCACTTTCAAGCACTGTTTGGTTGTTCCTCTTGCCAGAACAGTAGGGTTCTAGATATCTTGACATCCAATTGTGTGATGTAGTTTGACCATGTAGATTTCTTCCACCTTGCTCCTAACATTAACCTAAAGCATCAATGCATTCATGTCTATTGTTCTTGAAACATGGTGCACCGAATAAACATCATTAGAACACATTTTGTGACAGACATCCTGCTGTTTTGACAGATAGCAGGACTGGCAGCACCAAAGAAAGGAGGTAAATATCATGGTGATTGTTGACGATGTCCTTAGGACTATGATGAATATGCAAAGGCTTAAACTCATTTACACATTAACAGATTCAAGAAAAGGAAAGGCTTAGAACAACAAAGGTTAGAGTTGCCTGAAAGACCATTTGTTTTGACAGGTTAAAAGCACTAAAGGAACATTTTATTTTTATATTTACTTTATATGTTTGAAAGCTTGTTAACTAATGTTGCTAGTGTACCATATAAAGTATAGGGCTAAGTGTAAAAAAACACTTCCATACACTGAACTATAATAATTTTTTATTTTTTTATTTTAATGGCTAGATGACAGAGGAATTTGTACTACACAGGGGTATGTGTTAGGGCTTCTCCATATCCCCTACAGTATTTGTGCTTGCTACAAAATCTTTGGCATGTCTTGCTAGGGCACATTCTGATATTTACATGGCTCAGTTGATATTATTATGCTATTTGCAGATGATATGCTGCTGTTTATTGGGCGGATGATGTCATCACTTTCTATAATATTCTCCTTGAGGTGAATGCTTTTGGACACCATTACATTTAGTTGGTTAGTTGCTATCACTCACTCTCTGCAGTGGACTCATACTCCTAAAGACTATATATGGCTGAATATTGAGCGATATGATGTTACAAAACGCCAGAATTAAGTTTCTCACTTTGAAACCTGATGAGGATGGTGGCTTCCCCCTTCCCAATCTCTGGCTTTATGACTTGGTTATACAGTTACTCAAATATAGCTGCTTGAATTACTTGTCTATGGTGCACATTGGGGCTTTCTGTGTTAGCAAATTGTTTCCTCTATGTCTGTAATTCATTTTACCTTTCCGGTAGCTGAATTTCACTTTGACTCCAATTGTTAAACAGGCACTGGAAGTTTTGTAGGTGATAAATGGTATTTTGGGTACTATAGCTTTCAGTACAGAGAACATGCTTCCAGTTGAACACCAGTCCCAGCCTTTTGCACAGTCCTACTTGGCTTCAAATGCTATATGGGCTATGGGCAGCATAATAGTCTATATAGTCAATACAAGTTGGGAATTTTCTGCCTGCACGTTCCTACCACTAACTGTGTGCATGAGCCAATCAGAACACCCTCCTGAACCAATATGCAGGTGCCAGGACCATCTTTCTAATTATCTCCTCCTCTCTAGTGCAGTACAAGCAGCAGCAGTTCCCTCACCTAAGCAGAATGGTAACAACTTTATGCAAGATGATCACCTACTGCTGAGTACTATACTATACTTTTGAGCAAAAACCTGTTCTTTATATCCATTGGTTGTGCCCCTCATGTCTGTCATTTCTTCATATTGGTGTATCTGCTTCATGCTATATACATTCTCCATTTTCCAGGATGCTTATAGGGGTATGGATCATGGGTTAGACAACAACTAGGTCGACAAGCTTTAGGTCAACATGCATGAAGGTTGTCCTTTTTAAAAAGCCATGTGTGATGTAACGCATCCAATGGCTCCCAGCTAAACGGAGCCTACAAACCTGGAGGATCCAACACTGTACCGGTGCAGCTGCTGCAGTTCAGGCCCTAGACCGGTGAGCAGAGAGGTACATTCAGATGTCTGTTACATGGGACCCAGGTAGCGGTTTCCACAGCAACTCCCCAGCTGTGTGAGTGTAACCCCCACAAAGGAGGTACAAGGTGGAGCACAAGTGTAGTCAAGAACGGGGTATATCACTGACTGAGACCTTTTACCATCATTGCCAACACTGAAAAGTATCCATTTGTTGAACCCAGCAACATTGGTCACTTATTAATTGTTACTGGATACGTGGACTCAGTCCTGAAGAGTCTATCTTAATCATCTCCATCCCACTAATGCAAGTTGTTGAAAAGGTCTGTGTGGCAGATATTATATTTACTTCTATATATTTCAAATTAATGATTGTTTTTATGCCTAAACTCATTTTTTTATATAACCTACAGTACAACGTTATTTTGATGCCCCTGGGCGTAATTTAAGCACCCCTTCATCTTTGTGTTTTCTTTTTATATATTGGAGGCTGGCATTCCTGCGTCTAAGTGGCTGCTGACTTACAAACATCTGTGACCTGTCCACACTTAAGCTTTGTTGACACAGATCATGAAGGTCTTAATGACTGAAGGTTGACATGAGGTTAGGTCAACAGGGTCATTAGGTTGACACAAGCATTAGGCTGACATGGGGAAGGTCGACAGTCAAAAGGTCGTCATGGTGTTTTTCACTATTTTTGTCCTGAATGTCGACACAGTCGGGCACTATTTTATTCTACCACCACACCCTAGTGGATGGTAGGGCATGAAATACTGCCTGTCGCACATTTTGGCTAAAAAAAAGTGAAAAATCACGTCATCCTTTTGACTGTCAACCTTGCCCATGTCGACCGAATGCTTGTGTCGACCTAATGACCCTGTTGACTTTACCCAAGGGTGGGCAATAAGAGTCCCTCCAGCTATTGATGAACTACACATCCCAGCATTCTTTCAGCATGACCAAAGAACAAAACTAAGGCAAGGCATGCTGGGATGTGTAGTTCATCAAGAGCTGGAGGGCCGCTTATTTCCCACCCCTAAACTCCATGTCAACATTAAGTCATGTGGACCTAGTGTTGAAAACCTAATCTTGTCAACTTAATGCTTGTAGACCTAATGCCCGCATCTTGTTCATAATCAACAGGCTTATAAAAGTAGATGCAATCCCAGTTGTGCTTTCAATCTGCTACATAATGTGGCTGCCCCACCTGGTACCTTTTTTGGATAATCCATGGAAGTTATTACCCAAAATGTCTATACCAATCCTGCATTATTCTTAATGCATACTCTAGGTTTTCTTTTTGCTTCTGTATTAATGTATTCATCTTTGTAATATATAATTTGTTCTTGATATCTGTAAAGCGCATTAAGTCCTGTTGGAGAAAGAGTACTAAAGTACATACATAAAATTATGATGATGTTGATTGTTGATGATTAAATAAGATTATTATTATTATTATTATTATTATTATTATTATTAATAATAATATCTTTAGGATGACAATCACAGAAATTAGCTGAACAATATATTGGGTCTTTTTCAATCCTAGCACAGACTCATAATCTGGTTCCAAGTATTGGTGTTTCCAAGCTTTTTTGTTTTAATCTGCCTAGGTCACCTAAAGTGTTGAAAGGATCCTTAACTCCATTATACAGAGTCAGTTTGCAATACCTGTTTAATGGAAGGACTATGACTGTGAGAAGTGTCTATGCAAATTGGCTTATAAAATTCATCAAAGTATTATTTCACAATTTCCTTTCAATATTGGCAAATATAAAGTTACAACATGAAGTTAATAGTGTCAGTCCTCTTACCTATTCTGGCTATGAGATTTCCTTGGTCTTCCTTAGGAACATCCACAATTATGTCCTAGACAGCCTTGTGTTTTCCTCAATCTCGCCCTGGCATCGTGCATCTGGTCTACAGATGGCTTCACCTGCAAGCAGCAATCACCATAAAATATTTCAACTCAGGAAACATAGAAACATAGAATTTGATGGCAGATAAGAACCATTTGGCCCATCTAGTCTGCCCCTTTTTTTATTCTTCAGGTAATCTCAACGCTTTTTAATCCTTATTTCTTTGTAAGGATATTCATATGCCTATCCCAAGCATATTTAAATTGTTCTACTGTCTTAGCCTCTACCACCTCTGATAGGAGGCTATTCCACTTATCCACTACCCTTTCCGTGAAGTAATTTTTCTAACATTTCCCCTGAACCTACCTCCCTCCAGTTTCAGTGCATGTCCTCGTGTTCTATTACTTCTTTTCCTTTGAAGAAAATTTCCCTCCTATACTATGTTAAACCCCTTGATATATTTGAAGATTTACATCATGTCCCCCCTTTCCCTTCTCTGCTCCAAACTATACATGTTAAGATCTTTTAGTCTTTCCTGGTACGTTTTGTGATGTAGGCCATGCACCATTTTAGTTGCCCTTCTTTGTACACTCTCTAATGTATTTATATCCTTCTGAAGATATGGTCTCCAGAACTGGACACAGTATTCCAGATGAGGCCGTACTAATGACCTATAAAGTGGCATTATTACTTCTTTTTTTCTGCTACTGATTCCTCTCCCTATGCAACCAAGCATCTGTCTAGCCTTCTTCATTGCTTGTCAGATGCTTGGTTGCATAGGAAGTCGACATATAGTCACTCTACAGCACTTGCATAGACACTGTCACTTTGTATGAATCATTTACGTTTCCCTCCTAATTCCCTGTTCTTGTTCCCTGACCTGTTTCTCTGCTATTTGATCATATCCTGTTTAGTTTCCCGAAATTGCTTCTGGTCTGCACTTTAATTCCCGATTCCACTCCTGGATATTCTGACCATTACTCCTTCCTTGTCTGAAATCTAAGTCTGAAATCAGTTGTGTTATCCTTGATCTTTAAGCATTGGAATATCTTTGTCCTTTATTCTCCAAATGTCAGTAATCCTTGACAGGGGGCCAATTTACCTTCAGTCAAGAAGTAGCCATAAATTGACAGAAAAAATAAATGCTTATAGTTAGAAGAATGTTGGAATATTTATTATAGGAAATGGATTTTTGAGCAATGGAGCGCATTGCCTTCTAGCATATTTTGCTTGGATAAATAAGCTGAAACGAACATGTTTCATATACTCTACAGTACTGTATAAGTTTTTTTTTTGTCTTTCTGCAAAGATTTACCAGGTTCTACTAATAGTAACTTGCCAATACTATCCTGTGCTGTTAACATTTTTATAAGCTAGAAATTCTTTTAGGAGTAAAAAGGTAACAAATTGAACACATTGACATTAGAATCATTCATGTCTATAAAACATACTTTTTTAACCACTTCGATGGTATGCCTGGAAATTTCTCGGGCTGAGCTGCACTGCCGGCGCGGACTCGCCTGAGAAATGTCTGGGCATGCCACTGATTAATACTGTAGGTATGCACCAGTGGTGCCTCCAGCTGTGCACCAGTGGTGCACTCCCCTTGTCGCTCCCCCCGGGTTCTCACCTCCGGCCAGTTTCAACTTCCCACCCCAGCAATTGTACACAGCAATGAGCAGGCAGCAGGCCCCACTCAAAGTTCAGGTCTGCAACGGAGCGCTTGGGAGTTTGTGTAGCTAGGGTAATGGACAGTTGAGGAGAATTTGGGACCCCAAACAATGCCAAACAATGCAACTACATTAAACGTGATCTTTAATAGTTATCAATTATCAATTATTCATCCAATATTAAATTCAATATTTAATTTGAATTGTTTTTTAAATGGGGAAATCCTTTTTTATTCTCTGGTTCTATACTAACTACAAAAAGATGAATTTACATTGTTTGAGTATGAATGATATTATTTTGAACGAGTAAGCTGAAAAGTAGCTAAGGTTCCCTTACCACCCACACTATAGTACTACTTTATCAAACATTTCTTTGCTCATTTAGAGACAAACAATACGCTTTTTAGAATGGATGCCTCACTGCAATTCCGTGCTTAATGGCTTCTGCAACAGCCCCACAGTGTGAAACTCATTCACACCCTGCAGGGGGAGGACACACTTTAGCCATCTGAGTTGACATTGCACAGCATTTACAGTCTGTTCACATTACCCTATTCTACCTTAGAACAAAAAAGTACTCCAGAGACATTAAGGTTCTGCTTATTTCCTGACAGGCACGATGAGCTCATGCAGCAAGTAAAAGAGCGGAAAGTTTATGTATGAATTAAACTCTATGAGAGTATTGCAACATTTTCCAGCCTTAAAAAAAGGTTAACATAAAATCAATATTAAGCATTTTTATTTGTACACACACATTTTGAGAAAGAATGCATACAGATGCAAATTAAAATAGTTTATATTGAATCTTTTCACTATAGTGTTTGTCACAAAGCTTAAATTATTTACAGCTTCATAAAAATATTCCAATAACATCTTTTTTGATTTTCTCCTAGACAGCACTGCAATCTAGACCTAGAACAATTACTATGTACTCTACTATGAAGTCAATATTGTTGGTGTTTATACAGATGGAAGGCCTCTCTGCCAGCTCAGAGAATCGCCAGATTCCCTGAGCTGGCGCAGGCTGGTGGAGATGTGCTCCATCAGATGGGGAGGCGCGAGCGTCTCACATGCTCGCGCGTCCCAGTCACTAGGCGGTGGGGAGAGGATTCCAAGCCCATCTCCGCTTCAGAGAGACAGGCAGGGTTAGGGAGGGTGGAGGCAGTACGGCCCTACGGGGGAGCAGCGTGGAGGCGGTGGAGGGCAGCAGCGGGCTCCATCAGAACGGGGTGCGCTGACAAACGGTGGAGGATGGTTATTCTATAGCCAGGAGCAGCTCTAATGAGAGCTGCTCCATCTGTATGTAGATGGTGGATTTGAGTGTGGTATGAATTTGAAGGCATAGAATATGTTCATGGTTTCAGCAATGTTAGTTTAGTAATGAAAATTGTGTTTTCACATATCCAAGCCTACCGGGGTGCTCTGTAACGATTACACAAATAATAGAATCCAGAGCACTATTCATACTTTATTGTGCTGCCATGGTTTAAGCTGGCAGCCACAAATGTACCAGGGATGCTCTGTTGCCTGATTATAACACAAGCTACTCATTCGGTCATGCAGCTCTCTGGCATGCCTGCAAGAAGATAATAACAACCAGGATTAAGTGCTGTGTGTCCTGTCACATTTAATCATGCACTTGGAAGATAGCAATATGGAAAGATGTCTATGAGATAATAAGGCCTGGTATGGATTCATTGTTTTTATTGAACTCTTGACAGGGTATGAAAATATGTTTTATAATCATAAGCAATGGAAAATATACCATAGTAATACTGAATTCCTTACATATATGTACTTAAGAGAACTCATGTATGTATAGTTTTTTGTACAATAAAAACGGTGCATAAAGTTGGGGCAGGACCAGTGGCGTAACTACAGCACCGCAGCCCCCGCAGTCGCGGGGAGGCGCTGGGTAAGTGCGGGTGCCGGGGGGCTGCGGTGCTATTGTAATGCCCCATCCCCCGCAGCGTTACCTATATTCGCTGCGGTGGTCCCGGCTCCCCTGGCTTCAATCTGATGCTATTGCGACGGGCTATCATAAAATGCCCGCCCCCATATAGCAGCCAGTTCTCTAAAACTGTCTGCTGTATGGGGGCGGCCATTTTGTGATGGTCCGTGTTTCATAGCATCAGAATGAAGCCATGATGGGACCCGGGACCAGCGCAGCGAATACAGGTAAATATGCGGGGGATGGGGTGGGCATGGGCGTCCGGAGTGGTGGTGGTGGGGTGGGGTGGAGGGGGGGGGGCTGTTTTATTTTCGGCGGGGGGCGCCGAAATGATAGTTACGCCACTGGGCAGGACAAATTAGTAGTGTGAAACTGTGGGACCGATTCAGGATCGCTCGTTGCGATCTGAAATCGGCCACAGCCCCGATGGTCGGGTTTTGCGCATGTGCATTTCTGCACATGTGCGAAACCTGGCAGTGAACGGCTTTGGCAAGCTACAAACTTGCCGGGCTATTCGCTGTGGGAATGGAGGGACGAGGGTGTGTATAGCATTTTAGATGCACCCCCATAAAAATGCTGGACGTTCCTCTGTAGAAACAGGTGTCGCCCTGTCTTTGGTGTACAGCGACGGAAATAAAAGTCATTGTAGACTTACTTTTATTACCGAAGGGGAAATAAATAATTTGATGGTCAGCATACAAATCCACTTGCATGGTATCAAGGTGATTCGGAAGGAGGGGCGGGGGATGTTCGGCTGGGTGGCAGGTGAGGTTTATACTTGCTATGAAGAAAAAGTATGCTGCCTAGTGAGTCAACATGAATCAGGCCCTTAGTGAGGTGAGAAGAGAATACATACACCCAGGAGGAAGTTAGATGTGCATGTATATATATATATATATATATATATATATATATATATATATATATATATATATATATATATATATATATATGTATATATATATTAATTAACTCTATAGATAGACAGCTTTGTATATTAAATTGGTATACTTACTGTAGGTTGGATTTAGCCAACACAGTGGTAAATCTATAATGGGTGCAGGGTGTGCATTGCAGGGGGCACACATTGTGCATACTGTACCCATTTTTGAAATTCTTTACCTTTTCAGAGTCCCACATCAGTAGTAGCAGAGCTACACAAATCACATCACATTTTGTCATAATTTCATGCATGCGTAGTAGGGAAACCACTGAGAAAACGTCTGTTGCACTATTTTCCCATGTGCAATAGACTCTGGAACATTTGTGTCAGTTACACTAGTAACTAGCAAGTCTGCTGCCCTGCCAGTAGGAGAGAAGTCGACCCCCACAGAACCTGCACATGGGCAGTCTCCTCTATTCATACAGTATAAGAAAAAGAATATGGTTTGTACTGGCGCTGGTTGTACGAAACAAGAAAAAAACAATAAGGGACGGTATAAAATTAATAGTAAGTTTACTAAAAAGTTTTTATATATTAAAAGTATATAATATAACATATAATCAATACATACATATACAAATTAATTCACATTAATGTATTTATTCTAAAAAGGACTAATGACGAGTGGGCTCAGTCTCATCCACCAATAGGTGGTTTAGATGAAAAATGTATATATTTAAAAAGTCAGATAGCAGCTGATAGGGTATATTAGATTGTATTATATTACCATCCTTGATTCTCCTTGTATTTTGGACAGAAATTTGTAATCCAAGGATTTGTGCTGGACCAAGATTTTTCAGTGCTCTGTGTTGCCACTAGCACAATTCCCCTTGTATATGGCTCACCATGATATCCAAATTCAGGGACCAAGCTAAATCCCACAGCCTCAGCGTTGAAAGGATTAGGTGAAGAATGGTGCCAATTTGTAGGGATGGATAGATGGGTCCGCTGGATGGATGGTAACCCGTCTGCTCAGTATAAAGCTCAAAGCGTTTCTCCGGTATATTTGAGTGTCCGGCTCCTGAGGAAGCCGGACACTCAAATATACCGGAGAAACGAGTTGAGCTTTATACTGAGCAGACGGGTTACCATCCATCCAGCGGACCCATCTATCCATCCCTACAAATTGGCACCATTCTTCACCTAATCCTTTCAACGCTGAGGCTGTGGGATTTAGCTTGGTCCCTGAATTTGGATATCATGGTGAGCCATATACAAGGGGAATTGTGCTAGTGGCAACACATAGCACTGAAAAATCTTGGTCCAGCACAAATCCTTGGATTACAAATTTCTGTCCAAAATACAAGGAGAATCAAGGATGGTAATATAATACAATCTAATATACCCTATCAGCTGCTATCTGACTTTTTAAATATATAAATTTTTCATCTAAACCACCTATTGGTGGATGAGACTGAGCCCACTCGTCATTAGTCCTTTTTAGAATAAATACATTAATGTGAATTAATTTGTATATGTATGTATTGATTATATGTTATATTATATACTTTTAATATATAAAAACTTTTTAGTAAACTTACTATTAATTTTATACCGTCCCTTATTGTTTTTTTCTTGTTTCGTACAACCAGCGCCAGTACAAACCATATTCTTTTTCTTACATTAAATTTGGGGCTGACTACCCCTAGTACCGGCTGCTGTTAACTGCGCACCACACACAACCCTTCTTTCCTCTATTCATATGCCCATAGCGTTGTGTTGGTTCAATGTACAAAAACAATGTTTAATGAACAAATTTATTTTGAAAATCACAAGGCAATTTTCAAGGCACTTGGAATATCGGAAACTCAACCTCATATATATATATATATATATATATATATATATATATATATATATATATATATATATATATATAAATAAAATAGCCTTTCAGTTGCAGACAGCTTCAATAGCATGTCAAGAAAGCCACTTTATTTAGAGGGGGAATACTTTGAAAGGCAAAACCAGATTTTACCTTTCATAAAGCATGTGATCCTTGATACGGCATGTTGGATCTTTGTCTGCCACCAAAGGTAGTATTTTTGTTATCATAAAGACAACCTCATATTGGGGTAGATGTATGAAGCAGTGATAAGGGAAGAGAAGTGATAAAGTCATGGTATCACCGACCAATCAGCTCCTGACTGTTAAGTTATAGGCTGGGTTAAAAAAGGGACAGTTAGTAGCTGATTTGCCGGTGATAAAGTACCAGACACTTTATCTGTTTTTATATTTTTAGAGATAAGAGTTAAGGTTTCCTTTAAGGTAACATGTTATTTGATGATGAAAGCCTAATGCCATCATCAGACATTACTGGCTAATGTTATTCCATATCATCTATATCAGGGGTGGCCAACCAATCAGAGGCAAAGAGCCCAAAAAATATGTTCTGGTAAGAGAAAGAGCCGACACCATGCAAAAATGGGCCACGTCTCATTTTAAAATGGGCTGTGGCCTATATAAAAATTGAGCCAGTTTCATCTATCTGGCCTTAAATTTCTTAGAAAGGGCCTTGCTTACTAGGGGCTTTGGGGGGCAGCCAGGGGGGATCAGGATGGCAGGTGGAGCAGGAGCTGAACACGCTGTGAGTCAGGGGCGTAACTAGGACTTTGTTGACACCATAGTAAAATCTTGCAAGGGCCCCAAAATACAGTAAAAAAAAAACTCACACAGGGCAAATAGCACACATCCAGGGTACTACAGAAAAAAGAATACACTTTTGCTCCCACATGTAAAAAGTGCCCACATGTAAAAAGTGACAGTGGCCACTACAGGAAAATAAACATACACACATTGGCCACAACAGTTAAAAAAACAAAAACAACACAATGATCAATGATTGCAAGTTGCAAGCACAGAAAAAAAAAATATATTTGTTGATCGCTCCATTTCCTCTGTGTCTATCTGGCCCCATATGTCTTCTGCCCTACCCATGTCACCAGACCTCAGCTTACTATATGTACTTGTCACCATAAAACTGAACCTCCATGTTATTCTGCAGACAAAAGACACATAATGGTGGATCTCACCTTCCCATGCCGGTCAGCTTGGTTTATGTGGAAGGCCATGCTGGTAACAGGGTGCAGTGTCCACTCTGCAACCACCATTGCTCCTGGACACTCGCAGACCAAAGGTCAGCATTCAGCATCTTGTTATCTCCATGTTCCCGAGGTGCACACTGCACAGAGCCAATGGTCCTGGAAGAAATTGCTGTATGTGCAACTTAAGCTGGCGCTCCTCAGTTACTTCCTGGCCAGCCTCTCCCAGCAGTTCCCTGCCTCCTGCGCTCTTCCCAGTAGTGCTTTGCTGCACAGAAAAAGGGAGGAGGAGGGAGGAATAATCCAACTGTCACTGGCTCTTCCCTCCCTCTGCAGAATTGCTGCTGTCTGGGGGAGGATCTGAATAGTATTGAACTGGTGCTGGAGACGCTGCCGCCGCCAGCAACCTCCGAGCGCGACAGCACATGCCCCGGGTCACTCCCCATGCGGCCGCGGCTTCGGCATTCACAGCACTGATGGTCCGCACAAGGAGTGACCCTGCGCATGCGCTGTCGCACTAGGAGGACACCGGCGGCAGCAGCAGCGTCTCCAGCGTCAGTTCAACACAATACTCTCACATTGTGTTTGGGTCTCTGCTTATGTGGCGGCGTGCACGCCCAACCCGCCGAGCCGCAGATAAAGGGGAGAAGAGCCTCATGCGGCTCGCGAGCCGCGGGTTGGCCACCCCTGATCTATATATATATATATATGTCTAGTGTCCGTTTGTGTGTCTCTGAATCACTGCTATCTGATGGCAGCGAGTGAAGCTACATCTATTTCTCTCACACACATGCACAAACACAGAGGCAATCACAAGGTAGCAGACTAGCTTTTGAAGCATTTGCTTCAAGCGGGCTTACTAGTTACTATGGGCCTTATTCTAGTTCACTCTTTCCTTCTTAGATGGACAAAACCATGTGCACTGCAGGGGGGGGGGCAGATGTAAAATGTGCATAGAGAATTAGATGTGGGTGGGGTTTTACTTCAAAGTGAGCTCTATATTGCAGTGTAAATATAAAACAGCCAGTGTTTTCCCTGCACAGAAACAAAATAACTCACCCAAATCTAATTCTTTCTGCACAAAATACATCTGCCCCCTGCAGTGCACATGGTTTTGTCCATCTAAGAAGGATTTTGTCAGAAAGAGTGAACTACTAGAATAAGGCCCTATATTTATATGTTTGTAAGAACATAATAAATATGCAGGCAATTGCTTTGATAACTACAGTTGTAGTAATAGCAGGAGTTAAATAAATGCTTCTTTAAGGTGTAGTAATGATGCATGAGTACTTTAAATGAGAGCAAAATTATGTTTCTTGTGTTATTAGTCTATTTTTTCTTCTTTATATATGTGTGAAAATGAACAATGTTTTGCAAATATAAGCTTATTCTGGGAGCAGATCTGGTTACCATGACCACTTAGATCCATTATGAGATGAGTTTGTTCAGACAGTATGACAAGAAATGTTCATAGACTTTATTAAAAAAACATAAAGCTTATTTTCAGCTGCATAAATAATAATAATAATAATAAAAAAAATAAAAAAAATATATATATATATATATATATATATAGAAACTCCGTATACCCGGCACTCGGACCCTCTGAGGGTTGTCTTGCTCAGGTGCCTTCTGTGCTGGCAAATAGCCCAAATGTACAGTACTCCTGGAAGCAGCGGCACTCAGAGACTTGTAAACAGTGAATCAAGCGTGAATTTTAATGTCTACATGTTTCGGGGTACTTCCCCGTCTTCAGGACAAAATCAAAGTGAACAAATAAATACCCCACACAGAACTTACCCCTCCCGCTGTCTTCCCGCGCTTCCAGAGCCGCCTCCCATCGTTTCCGTCCGTTCGCCAGATGCACGGCAACCGGAAGTTGTCGCGTCGCTCTCAGTGGTTGCCAAGGCGCCCAGAGGACTCTCACTCCCCCGGAACGCCCAGCTCCGTCCTGCGGCTTCACGTCTCCTTCCTGCCATGATCGGATACTTCCGGGGACGCCAGGGCAGGTTGTCATGGAGACGCTGGAGACCCTGTAAAATACATGATAACAAAATTACAAATCTACAAAACGTAAAAACATCTATACAAGCAAAACATTAAAAAACATTCAGTGCGGGTATCCATGACCATGTTACAGTATGTTAAAACCTAAGCGTGTTTTACAGGGTGTACTTGGTGACATACACACATCTAACATGAGAACTCCCAGAAAAATCAGTTTTTGCTAATGTTGCACTCATAACAATGTAAGGGGAGCCCATGGCTTATAAGTGCACTACTGACCTTTTTATTTGACAATTTAAAGTGCAAGTGCAAAAAAAAAAAATATATGAATTTGATTTAAAGTGCACATTAAAAATGGGCAGTGATGCCAGTGGGCATCAACTGACACACAAATGAACTCTGCTCATATGACACGTTGCGGAACTGATCCTACCTCTGTCATAAACCTCAGGAAGACGTCGAGGGCAGACCAAAGGACAACTAAGCATGTGGGGCGAGACAGGTAGTCTAATAAGATAAATCTAAATATTCCCTCACTCTCAATAATTAAATAAAATTGATGAGGCCAAGGGATTCATTAAGACCTCTGGGTTTTAATGTTTGCAATCTAAAGATCCACCGGGCCTCTAGCTGTAATAACGCTTTCCCACGGTTGCCACCCCTCAGGCTTTCTGGATTTTGTATTTTAATGTAGCCATGCCATGTTTAAAGATAGCAAAATGCCTGGCTACAGGCTGGTCGCTAGACCCAGTGCTCAGGGCCTGTCGAATGGCTTGCCGATGCTGTGCCATGCGGACCTTAAACTGGCATTCAGTTTTCCCGACGTAATAAAGTCCGCATGGACACAGTACAGCATAAACCACGTAGCTCGAGGTACATGTCAATGGCCAATTGATCTTGTACCCTTTGCCCGAATGTGGGTGTAAAATAGTATCGCCTGTGGCCATGTAGCCACAAGTGCGACAGCCCAGGCATTTAAAACATCCGTTGCGTCTACTAAGAAAATTTGTGGCCACTGCGAGTTTTTGCTTTTTAAACTGGGTTATGTCAGTTTTAACAACCAGATCTCTGATATTACGCCCTCTGGTGTAACATGGCATAAACCGAGTTTGACTGAAACATTGCAATTCAGGGACTGTGGCAACTATGGGCCAGAGTTCCTTGGCCCTTTTGGCAGTGATGTTGCCATCTTAAATAAGTGTGCAATGGACCTTATAGTGCTGGTGGTAGAGGAGGCAACCAGAGAACAAACGGTCACAACCGAAAAAATTGCTATATTCCAACAGGAGCATCAGATCTCCAGCAATCCAGAACACAGACCGCCCTGGATGCCTAAACTAGAGGCACAGCTCGAACAATATCGTATTTAGCTGTTGAAATACAAGAGGGAGAAATTCTCTAAGGTGCAACAAGACTATGCCACGCACCGTGTCTACAATTGGCTCAATAATACGCAATTTAACCCGAAAAAAAACCCCGGTCCAAGATTCCGCAGATCTCATGTAAATCTACAGGCCTCTAGCACCTCAGCAAGTGAGTCCGAGGAACAGATACCAGGTTCAAACATCACTGGTTCACTCCCTTTAGGGGGAACCCCCGGTCTCCAACCACCGGCAGAGGCAGAGGCAGAGGCCGACCCGCCGGGGGGGACAAACAAAGCGGCAAAAAAAGTGGGAGACCTCCGAGGAGAGCCCGAGTTTAATATTCAACCTCTCCCCTACCCCGCTAACGCCCGCAGAAGAACAAGTCCTGAGCAAGGGACTATCTTTTGTCCCCACCAACAGGGGCAATGCGTTCCAATGGAAACTCGACAACTTTAAATTGCATCGGGCCTTAAAACTAAAGGAACATTTTCAAAGAAATCCCCTCCCACCCCAAAACCCTTCTCTACCTGACAAAATCCAGAAATTGGGACCCAAGTCACGGTTTGACCCTCAGACACATAATGCGTCCATAAAAACGTTCAGCCGTCTCTTGGAACAGACAAACCCCTCATCTGCTGGTGGATCAATGCATTCCAATCTGACCCAGGATCAAGCTGTCGCCCTCAAAGCATTAAGCAAGAGAGAAGATATTATTATACGAGGGGCCGACAAAGGCGGGTCCATTGTGATCCAAAGCCTGGACAATTACACCAGTGAATGCCAGAGACTCTTAGGTGATTCAGGAACATATGAATTATTACCAAGAGACCCTACTCGTCTTTATCAAAAAGAATTGAGTGGCATCCTAGATGAGGCCATTATAGAAGGGACCATCTCCAAAACACTTCGGGACAAGCTATTTGTAGAATTTCCCAAAGTCCCTATTTTTTATAGCATCCCCAAAATACACAAGGACGCTCAGAGCCCCCCTGGTCGGCCGATCATTTCGGCCAGGGGGTCTCTGTGCGAAGCGTTGGCCATCTACCTTGATGTATTTTTACAGCCCTGTGTGCAGGGCACATTCACATATCTACGTGACTCAGGGATGCTATTACAGAAATTGATGGAGGTTGATCTGGTTCCGGATGGTCTGGTTCTGGCTACGTTGGACGTGACAAGCCTCTACACTTGTATACCGCATGAGGCGGGACTCCAGGCGGTGAGGAGGCTTGTCACGGGCAACCCCAGATACATTGGTCCTGATGTTGACGTGTTCATTGAACTGCTGAGATTTACACTCTCACATAACTACTTTTTATTTGACGGTCAGTTTTACCGCCAAACCACTGGGTGTGCGATGGGGTCCCCTGTGGCCCCATCGTTCGCCAACACCTACATGTGGGAAACTGAGTGTAATATCTTTTTCTCATCCCCGGCGTTTCGCCGCTTTAAGCAGCTTTTTCAAGAGCTTCAAAAAGCTGCTTAAAGCGGCGAAACGCGTTGGCCCAGGCACCCACATTGCCCATCCACCTTGCTGCAATCCAGCTACCATCACCTACCACCTCAAAGCCGACAGGAGAATCAGCCTTATAGTGACCACCAGCCAATTGACCGGAGTGAGGTAACTTCCATCGGAAGGCAAGCCAGCCTATCTAAATACCCACTCAGGGGTCTTACAGCGGACTTTTCCACTTCTGATATTCCATCTGGGAGGACTGCTACCCCCATTATACAATTGGAGGAAGTACCATCGAATTACCGCTTTGGCCAGGTCCAGAGGACTTATCACTTCTACCATCTCCTAGTCTCACATTGAACTGTGGACTCTCAAAGGTGAAAAAATCTAATAAGTGGATGCAGCTTTCACATCCCCCCTCCCCTCCCCTTACCATTGTGTGCCTATTTTATCTTTTATTTATTTATTATAGTATGTTATTGTACAATTAAATTGCTTTTTTAAATTGACCTATTCTGTCGTCAATGTAAGCGTAGTCTCCCCTCTTTCCAATACATTTGCTGCTACAGTACAGTATAGAGAGTTTCTCCTTAGCAGACAATGGTTTCAACAGAAGGAGTAGAGACCTATGATGTTGTGGCTGCTGTGTCTGCTTAGTGCTGCCTGGACAAATAGCAAGCTAAGAATTTGCATATATAGACTATAGTTGACTATGATATAACTAAACTGGTGATGTGTGGATCCCACATGCATAGTGACATTTCATATGGCTTTATACAAATAAAATTGAGGATAAAACTGCCAAGGACAGGTCTTCTGATTAGAGCTGACCATTGTGGTGTGAGGACTTCCAGATTTATGAATTCAGTGTCCTTCTGCACATACTTGGCACTTGGCAGCCGCTAGTACATGCACATGCTGAAAAGGGCAACAGGAGTGAAATCCCTCTTGTGGATTCTGTTGGAAGGAGCCCATATACATCTACAGTATTAAACAAAATAAGCTCTGGTAAGTTTTGAATTCTAGGGATTAATTCAAATGGGGAATGTTGTCAAACCTCAGGAAACTGCATTTCTGAGGATAGTGCATCCATCCCTGATACTGGTAAAACCAGGATCAGTCAGTGAAAGTCTAAGTCTTACATAATCCTGATCACATCCTATTTTCTGGTAAACAGTGTGGCAAATTAATATATATTTTTGCTTTCATTTTAACATTATAACATTATTGTCTGATTCTACTATATTTTTTTCTAATTATAATCTACAATGAAGACATTGGGGAGTTTGGGATATATATGCTACACCCTCTCTCTGGAAGAACAATTAACAATAGCAACAAAGAGAATCATAGAAATATACTAAATATATAGACTTGATTAATTTATAAATTGGAATGCATATACTTGGCAAGTTCCAAATAATTATTACAAGATACCACACACATGGCTTTTCTCACTTTCACAAATCATTTTCAACTGATGCACGGTCTGGTTAATTAATGGAGAGTAGCCACCTAAAAGAAACTTTGTGTGGTTTTTTGCAGCTTATTTTATCGTTTAGATATGTGGAAATGTCCTAATTGCTAGAGGAGCAGGACTTCGGGTGAGAATCCCCATATTTTTAAAGGGGCAATTACTTAGAAGGAAACATCAGGTTGGTTTTGCTTCCTAAATGAATGCTTCTTTAAAAACACAGACATTCCTGCCCAAAGTCCTGCACGTCCGGCCAATCAGAACTTATTACTGTACATTTTTCCTCAAGTGTTCCTGTTCAATTATAATTATTATTATCTATGTACTTTATATTTTATGTCTTGCACATTTTTATTAAACTAGAAATTAATGGATAAGTGTCAAATACAGTAGGCTACTGCACAGCAGTATGCTATAGTGATGTTGATAGTACTGGAGGTCATGTGCAAAACAAAATAGCTGATTAGTCCCTCTGTGTCTAATTTATTTGGGCATCATTCATTTCAGCATGACACACCCATACAATCAGGTTTCCAGGACTGGCGTGGTTTTCATTGCGGATGATAACATTGCCTCCTGTATAGTCTAGGCCAGGGCTGGGCAACACCGGCCCTCCAGATGTTAGTGAACTGCACATCCCAGCATGCCTTGTATCTGTTTCAGCATGGCCACATAGCAAAACTAATGCAAAGCATCCTGGGATGTGTAGTTCATCAACATCTGGAGGGCCGCAATTGCCCAGCCCTGGTCTAGGCTGTGTTGCAGTGGGAACTGTAGGCCTAACTGTCAAGCTGTGGCTGAAAGCAAGGGATAACACATCAGGCTTATCGAGTGTGGTATAACACACCGACAGTCAGGATTCTGACTTCATTAGTCTGACATTGGAATACCGACTGCCCGGACTCAGACAGCAGGGGGAATGCAACGAAGCCCCTTGCGGGCTCACTGCACTCACCATGCTGCGGGCACAGTGGCTCGCTGCGCTCGCCACCTATTTTATTCTTCCTATATGGGGCTTGTGGACCCCCACAAGTTAGAATAGCCACTGCCCGTGTGTCAGGATTTTAGCAGTTGGAATCCCGACTGGCGGTGAGTCCTCCGGCACCCAGGCTTACAATGGGTCAGGCAGGGCCGGCGCCACCACTAGGCAGCCTTAGGCATTTGCCTAGGGCGCCGGCCGCTGGAGGGCAGCAGTTTGGAGCTTGTCCGCGCCGCATCACCCGCCAAGCTCCCCCCTGGAAAGTCACGGCGCCGCCGGACACCCCCCCTCCTGCCCTCCCTGGGCAGAGCTGCGGCAGGCAGCACCGCATCGCACGGCAAGCCCCCCTGGAACATCACAGCGCTGGACCCCTCCTCTCCCTGGGGAGAGTCACGGCGGCGCACAGCAAGCCCCCACGAAGGTAACGGCGCCATATCACTGGACCCGGCAGCGTGGCCCCCCTGGAGCGGGTAAGTGTTTGAGCACCGGGGCGCCCACCCCCCTCCCCGCCTGGGGCGCTCCGGTGCCTAGCACTGGCCCTGGGGTCAGGACTATTCGTGGCATACTTCTTAATGAGATTCCTATTATAAGAAAAGCTAGCTAGATGTACTTAATTGCTATATGCAGATTGTTACAGACAGGAAGATTACATTGCTTCTCATTTTGCATTCATAATTACCATTGGTAATATAACCAATTAATCTTTTCTGGGAGACAGTCAAGTCATCCTGAGTGTCTAACAATTATTACAAAATAATTCTGTGTTGGAACCAATACTGTATATTCATTGTATATATATTTTTTCTTATTAATAAGTGCTTCGCTTTTGTAAATAGCAGCAAAATATTTATGTTGGCAAGTTAAATATCACATCAGGTATTCCAATAGTTTTTGTATTTCAAAAGACTCATTATCACAAACTGAAAACTGTAGTTTCTTATTCACTTTTTAAAAACAATGCATTCATTGAAAATATTTAGGTTATATTTTCCCACGGGAACTATTATTCAGATCTCCGCCTGGCAGTTGAAAAGTAAAAATATTTTTGGATTTTTTTTTTAGTTCGGCCCATTTTACAGAAACTACATGTGGGGGAGATGTGTTCACGCGAACATAAAAAACAGTGAGGCATATGCCCATTCCAAAGGCATTCTGTCATAGCACTGACTTTACTGTACTGCACAGTATCTGTCTTCATCTAGGCAGAAGGAGGAGGCATCACTAAAGGAATGGTGAAGTCCATAAGGCTGACATTTCATGCAAATATAAGAATAGAAAGTCACAAATGCACCACAGCAGATTTTAAGGTACAGTAAAGAGGGAGTGGTGGTACAGGCAATGGACAGACATTAAAAAGGAATTGGGTTCAAAGGTAAATGTAGGAAGATTTGATAACAGTATACTGTACAGTGGCGTAAGTTTGTTCCAGTTGCCCGGAGGCAAGATATATATTGGTGCCCCCCCCCCCCCCACACACACACACCACACACACCACACACACCACACACACAAACACACACACAATATTTCTGTTCAGAAATATAGATAGAGATAACATATTAACATATATATTTCAGAACTCAGCCACAGAAGCAATATCGTTGGCTTTTAAATTACTAATCTAAGCTTCCAGGGGGAGGAGAGGTGCCCCCTTGGGAGCAGGAGCCCGGCGGCAGATGACTCCATTGCCTCCCAGAGTTCTGCCTCTGATACTGTAGCTACAATACACAGGAAAGAGTGGCTTAGCAAACAATCTCCAGACTGAGGAATTATCCTTTTGTAAACTTGGCGGTGTACAAAAATTCCTTATGATGAACCAAAGTTTTCAAATTTTAAGAAGAACAAGAGCTGAACTGGCATAGCTCCTAATTGTCCTGATTTTTTTAATGGGACAGCCCCTTGATTTGGAACTGTACCACTCTCCCAAGGGACTTGCAGTGAGCAATGTCCCGTGGTGGGGATGTCAGTTGGGTAGACCCTGTGTGTATGCGCACATCATCTATTTACAGAACCATGGGGACCTGCCAGCAGCTCACAGAGGGTGAAATGTATCAAGCTTCAAAAAGTGATAAAATAGAGAGTGATAAAAAGTAGAGATGTGCAGACTCGGATTCCAGAGATCCGAGCCCCCACGGACGTCATCATTTCGAGCCCGGTTCCGAGCAGCGCTCAGAGATTCCCGCCTGACTCGGGTCCGTCCGCGTGGTCAGAACGTCATCTCCCTGCGCCGAATTTTGCGAGGCTTTAAATAGCGGCTGCTGCGCCCGCCATCTTCACTCCAGTCTAGTAGTGGGTTAGGAGAGGGTGGGTTGGTGCTGCTGCTGGGGCTTAAACTTGAGCTTGACCTTGACTTGAACGCAATATTTTTTATTCGCTGGGGCTGTCTCTCAATGCTGCTGTGTAGTCTAACTGTGTACTTGTAGTACTATTGTCTCCTCTGTGCGGTCTACTTCTGGTGTGCTGTGCTGTAATTAATTATTTTATTCACTGGGGCTGTCTCCCTCAGTGCTGCTGTGTACTCTGTTCTCCTCTCTGCTTAGGGTGGGCTCTCCCTCGCAAGGAGGACAGTCTAACAGTGTACCTGTAGTACTACTGTCTCCTCTGTGCTGGGGTCTACCTCTGGTGCTGTGCTGTAATATATATTATATGAATAATTAATTATATTATATATTGTCCACTGGTGCTGCCTGCACTGAATCTGCCAGTATTATTAAGTTACTCAGTCCACTGTTGCCACTGGCAGTGCTACTGCCTACTAGTGTACCTACCTAGTACATACTAGGCTGCTACAGGTATATCTAATTTAATTAAATAATAATACTTGTGCTGTGTGGGACTGTAAAAAATAATTCCATGCTGCTGGTGCACTGACGTGTGCCACTGAGTGCCACTGCCAAGCAGTACCTAATAATAAAATTAATTATTATAAATTCTGCTGGTGAACAATACTAGTATCGCTGACGTATCTACCTGTCTTGTGCCTAGTACTGTCTTATCTACCTGTCTGGTGCCTAGTACTGCTGTATCTACCTGTCTGGTGCCTAGTACTGCCATATCTACTGCTGCAGTGCCACTCTTACATGAGCCACGTGTTTGTGCCGCACACTGTTGTGGCTTAGCATAGTTATCCAGCTACCTCGGTGCAACCTTTTGCCCTAAAAACAATATTGTGAGATGTGAGGTGTTCAGAATAGACTGGAAATGAGTGAAAACCCAAGAAATCCAAACACAAAAATGTCACACTCTGTTATATTGTGTGAATACCTGGTACTCTGACATCACCTTGTCAGCTGATCTCAGCAGCCTATCACACCCCTACAGCTGAGTGATACTCCCTGTGAGAATTCCCACTGGTGCAAGAAGCAAGGTGTTATTTCCCTGAGCTACATGCTGTTCCTTGTCTCCCATGTCAAGTGAAAGATTCTGTTATCTGGCCCAGAATTGCAGTTGCTGTAATTCCCTGCACTCCAGCTAAGTACTTGTCTGCAAGTAATCAATCCTGCAAATACCTGTTCACCAAGCTCATCCTGCAAACTCCAGTGTTACCTGCCTATACAGCTGACTGCAATCACCATCTGCACAGTACCTGGGGAGATCCACTCTCAGTTTGCTCATTCAGTCTCTGTTCACTGCTTGTTGGTTTCAAGCTCATACCTGAAGTCATCCAGTGCTGCATAGTATTATCAGTGTCCAGTGTCTCAGGTACTCACACCATTCCAGCATTATACCTGTTTGTATCCAGCCTTCTGATTTACTGTTACCGACCTGGCTATCCCTGTGACCTGCAACTGCTAAATCCTTATCTGCACTACACTCCCTGATATCTGGTACTGACCTGGCTATCCTTGTGACCTGCAACTGCTAAATCCTTGTCTGCACTACGCTCCCTGATATCTGGTACTGACCTGGCTATTCCTGTGACAAAGAACCTGCTCAATCCCTGTGTACCTCCAGCCATCTGTTATTTGCTACCGACCCGGCTATACCTGTGACCTGCACCTGCTAAACCTTTGTCTGACTACTGCTACTTCCAGTGTAACCAGCACCTGTACGAGAAGCCTGGGCAGAGGGCCGCGACGGACGTGCCAGGTGCCGCAAAAGCCCAAATCCCGCTTGGAGGGGTCACTGGCAGAAAACCCCTGGCACGGTTAGACTCCGCGCCTCTGCTCAGGTACAGTCAAATTCTCACACAGGTAGTGTCCTCCTCTGTGATCCGTGACAAAATCACTTAGGAGGTGTTTTGGAAAAACCCATTAGAACCCAAAACCTCAAGGTAATCAGAACCCAAAACCTGAAAAGTGGCCGGTGCACATCCCTATTAAAAAGCCAACCAATCAGCTTCTACCTGTCAAGTTACATTTTTTTTTAATCAGAATCTACTGTACATCTTATTTTTTAGCACCTTATAGAAGATAATAGATAGAAACCCATAGCAACATTCAATCTTCAATAGAACTCCCATTTTAGTAAATAAACCCCTTAGATTAGGGTGGGGTGTGTTGGAATTGAAATCAAAATTGCAGTGTAAAAATAAAGCAGGCAGTATTTACCCTGCACAGAAAAAAAAAAATAACTCCCACAAATCTAAATCTATCTGCGTGTTAAATTTGCCCCACCTGCAGTGAAACATGTTTTTTTTTCTAGTTGAGAAAGATTTTGCATTTGTAATCTACTCTAAATCATGACGTGTGTCACTGAAGGCTGTGGGGTGCAAGCACTGTGTTGAGGCATTACTGCTGTGGCTGTGTCAGACTCTGAAGGACTGTGAGGAACTGTGTTGCTCAGTACAAGCATCATGTTAAAAAGTAAGGCTACTTAGGTGCCAGTGTGCCACCATTACTATAAGCTCTGTGAATAGCAGCCATATGTATAAAAAAGTAAGATAAAAAAATAGAGATGTGAAAAAGACTATTTATGTTTGCTTTGGTTCTAATTCATTGTTCAGTTTAGTTTTTTTAATTTAGTTTTGGATTTTGGCCCTGGCTAGTTTTGTTTTATTTTATTTTATTACCAACCTATGGTGACATAGATAGACACCAAAAAAGAAAAGAAAAACTCATGTCAACCTTTTTCATGTCAACATTTTTCATGTCGACCTTTTGACCATGTCGCCCTTATGACTGTCCACCTTTTGACCCTGTCAATCATTTGACTGTTGATCTTTTGACCCTGTCAACCTTTTGACCTATAACCTTTTTTTTCAAACTTGCAGCTCAGTTCAAACTAAATTGAGTCACAGGGATTATATATGTATGTGAACAAAGTGAAATAGGATAAAGTGCACCAAACTGTACAAACAATGGAAGAAAATCTAACAGTGAGTCACCCTATACACAATAGAGTGCTGCTTGAGATGAACACAGCACAACCAATTACAGCAGAGTACAGTGCAGCATACAGCAGCAATGGCACACAGTCCTGGCCACAGTACCTTATATACTGTAGAATCTAAAAACCTGGAAGAATCTGCCAGCAATAAGGGTGATGTTCAATCACAAAGTGGGATCCAAGTCTGTTGGGAACATACCCGGGAAAACTCGGTTCCTGGAAGTTCAAAGTGGCTCGGTATCCAAGCAATCCATCCCTAAAACAAATATGTAAAAATGCAGATCTAGGCATTGTGTTGTAAAAAATAAAATAATAACATCCATTAGGTGCCAGTGTGCCGCCATAACTATAAGGAAAGTGAGCCACAGCAGTGTATAAATAAAATAATTATGTTCATTAGTTGCCACCATTACTAAGTGCTGTGAGTCGACAAGAGACATTTGATAGAAGAGCACAAACAACAACCCAGAATTAATTCTGCAGATGCTGACAGAAAAAAATAACCTTTCACAGAGACTGCTGGGAGGAAAATAATGGCGTACAGAGCCCCTTGTACAAAGTAGCTTTGCTACCCATCCTCCAGTGTGCATTTGGAAAGTCCAGAAGGCAAGCTATGTAATACATAAGTGTCTTTGAGGGTTATGTGGGTGAAATTTTGGAGGCTTAAAAGTTTGGAAACTTGATGAGAATCCAATTGTGCATGGAAGGGCATTCCATAGGGTGGGTGCAGCCCTATGAAAGTCCAGTAACAGTGAATGGGAGCTAGTAATCCGTGCAGAGTAGAGATGCAGATCTTGTCCGGAGCGGAGAGAGCGAGTTGAGAGATATTTTGAGATAAGTGAGGAGACATAGGTTGGTGTGGTTTGGTTAATAGCTTTATATGTAAGTAGAAGTATTTTGTATTGAATACGGTAGAATATGGGCAACCAATGGAGGGACTGGCAAAGCGGATCAGCAGACGATGAACATCTGGCTAGGAAGATCAGCCTCGCCGCAGCATTCAAAATAGATTGCAGTGGCGAGAGTCTGTTCTTGGGAAGACCAATGAGGAGACTATTGCAAAAATCAATGCGAGAGATAATGAGTGCATGGATTAGTGTTTTAGCAGTGTTGTGTGTAAGATAGGGTCGTATCTTTGTTATGTTTTTTAGATGCATGTAACATGATTTTGAGACAGACTGAATGTGGGGAACAAAGGACAGTTCAGAGGCAAGGGTGACCCCTAGGCAGTGAGCTTGAGTGGTAAGGTAGATTGTCGCGTTGTCGACAGTTATGGAGATATCAGAATAGTAACTGCTCCTGGCTGGTGGGAATATAATTAATTCAGTTTTGGAAATGTTAGGTTTGAGGTAGCAAGAAGACATCTAAGATGAGATGGCAGAGGCATTCAGAGACATGGGCCAAAACCACTGGTGATAACTCTGAGGTTTATAGATAGATTTGAGTGTCATCCGCATACAAGTGATACTGGAATCCAAAAGAGCTAATTAGTTTGGCAAGAGATGAGGTATAGATGGAGAAGAGCAGAGGACCTAAAACTGAGCCTTGCGGTACTCCAAATGACAGAGGTACGGAAGAGGAGGTGTTATCAGAGAAGCAAATGCTGAAAGAGTGATCAGATATGTAGGATGAGAACCAGGAAAGGGATGTATCATTAAGACCTAGGGATTGCAGTGTTTGTATGAGAAGTGTCAACAGTATCAAAACCAGCAGAGAGATCTAGAAGAATGAGTAGTGAGTAATGACCTTTAAACTTAGCAGTTACCAGATCATTCACCACTTTAGTCAGTGCTGTCTCAGTGGAGTGTTGGGAACAAAAGGCTGACTGAAGTGGGTTCAATAAGTTGTGAGAGTTAAGAAAGTGTGTGAGCCGAGAGTAGACAAGTCTCTCGAGTAGCTTGGAGAGGCATGGGAGCTGCGAGATAGGATGGTAGTTAGAGAGAGAGTTAGGGACTAAAAACACTGTTAGCTGCCTTAATCTTATTGAAATTATGTGGGGGCCTAAACCAACCAAGCACTTCTGCCGCAATAGTGTATTTGTTGAAGCGTTTGGTTTGTTAAATTGTGTATGTCCTAGTTAAGCAGGAATAACTACCATAGGTTTGTGCCAGTCTTTGGCTAATATTGGTGAACAATATTGCGGCTATGTGGTGGTAATGATTAACTGGAAATTACTGTAAATTAATGTTATTTGGGTAGGTTATACCGTAGAAACCAAAAAGACCGTAATTATATATTTTTGCCAATAAAACCTGAAAACAAACACAAAACACTGAGGGCAGTGGTCAGTGCACATCTTTACATCTGAAGGCTAATACACACTATATTTATTTATTAACAGTTTCTTTTATAGCACACACATATTCTGCAGTGCTTTACAGAGAATATTTGAACATTTACATCAGTCCCTGCCCCAGTGGAGCTTACAATCTCTATTCCCTACCACATGTACACGCACACACAGACATTCAAGGGTTAATTTTTGTTATGAGCCAAATTACCTACCAGTATATTTTTGGAATGTGGGAAGAAACCAGAGTACCCGGAGTAAACCCACGCAAGTTAGGGCCATGGTGGGAATCGAAACCATGACCTCAGTGCTGTGAGGCAGTAATGCTAACCATTACACCATCTGTATTGCCCCATATAATTATGTTTCAAATCTGTATGGTTGGAATGAAAATCTGTAAATTTCTGGGAACAAATTACAATCAACCATTTGGTCCCAAAAGCTGGAAAATGGACAAAAGCAGTCATCTGCATAGATTGATTTAACCAATTTGTCTGAATGACCATTTTGTATGTTTTCCATGTTTAGAATCAGATGGTCAATTATCATTTGTTCCCAAAAATTTCCAGAGTTTTATTCCAACCAGTCAGATTTGAAAGATAATCTTATAGTTTTTATGGGCCATTAGATTATGTGATTGATGGTATTTATACTATAATATAATAAGTGATCCTCCAAGAATAATATGTCCCTAACAGATATGCCCAGTGGGAAGAATAGAAATGACACACAATTAAGTTAACAGTGTAACACATGTAATTTATTTTTGTATATCCGTCAGCATTGCAACATTGTGAATGAAAAGCTTCCTATATTTCGCTGTGCTTGCACAGTAAGGTCTTTAACGTCATTTCCTTCTCAAAAACACTAATAAATGTGACACAGATAGATGATAGTCACTTCCTCTGTTCCCAAGTTTACTAAACAAACTACTATGTTTTGTCTGTTACAAACCACATTAATCAGTATTTAAATTTTGTCTATTTAAACCACTTATTTACAGTACTGATGATGCTGTCTAGATTTGCCTATTTGTGGGAAAAATCTAGAGACATTGCTTCCAAATAAGTTACACAACAGTGCTAAGAAACAATAATAACAACTGCCATCCCCATATTCTGTCTCCTTTTTTAACACTACACCATGCCTGCATTTCCCCACAGTAAAACAGTGGAGAAACAAAATATCTACATACAGTATAACAGTTATTTTGCAGATTTGATACATCCATGCTGTTAAGTGATGTGGTATTTATTTGGGTTATTTGTTGAGGTTTTAACGGAAAAAAAATCATTTATTTGTATATTTAAGTTTTAATTTATTAAATAATTTTCTTGTTCTTGAACAGATTCAGTATTTACTATCCAATTATATAGTGCTCTAAACCCCAAAGACAGATGTGCTGTTTAGTCATGCCTCAAGGTTCATTAAATGCACTTAAGCCATGGTGGAGTCTAATTCTTAATTTGTATGGTTTTAGACCAGAGAAAATGTTATAATCCATGGATTGATTGTATTTTATGTATGTGCACAAACAAACTGAGCTTCTTTAACAACATAGAGGTAACAGCACATATGTATTGTTAAATATATAGCTGCAAATAATATACTACTTGTATAACTGTATATTACCAAATAACCAACTGTATATTACCAAATAAATAGTGATCATCTATATATAATATTTAATAGACGGATCCATATAAATGCTGGAACTCTTTTGCGCAAATATTGGAAACCATTGTATGTATATATATATATATATATATATATATATATATATATATATATATATATATATATATATATTTCTAGTATCCATTTGTGTGTCTCCAAATCACTGCTATCTGTTGGCAGCTAGTGAAACTAATCTCTTTCTCTCTCCCACATGTGCAAACACAGAGGCAATCACAAGGTAGCAGACTAGCTTTCGACGCCTTAGCTTCGAGCAGGCTAACTATTCAATTATATGTTAATATAGGGGCAAATGTACAGTATTAAGCCTGGTAAAGTGATAAAGTGGTTACAACAGTCAATCAGCTCCGTGTTTGAAAAATGACAGTAAGGAGTTGATTGGCCACTGTGTTATCACCGACCACTTTATCACTGCTTTATCACTCTACCAGGCTTAACACATCTATCCAATACAGTAGTTTTGGGATATACTTAATCTGTAACACAAGATTTTCAGTTAGTGCAAATTAACCTTGTGAATTGCATTTGTGTTATCACGTTAACAGTTAGCAATAGTGTATCACTGCAACTGTCATTCTTCAGAAACCATTAAACATACATGCATAGCAATAGGATTGTAAGAAATCCAACCAGCACCCAGGAATATGCCTTATTATCTGCTATTTGTATGGTTGTGAAGGACTCCTCCACTTTTTGAATTTCAAGTTGAGTCTATTTTATATAGTAAACAAATCTTTTTTATTTGTCTTTTCTTTTAAGGAAATCAAACATTAGCACCTTGATCTAAACATATGTAAAAAGAAAAATAATAAAATCAGCATTCTTATTTTTATATTTTATTTCCTTGTGCATTAGATTATGTCCCTGTTCAAAGAATAATTGAGACTGTGAAAGTCCCGAGAACATACAATCTGCCGTGGAATTAGATGTAGGCTGATGGAGATTAATCAACAGACACTGACGTTTGGTATGTGGAATTCAGAAGAAAAGGACTAGTTTGGTGCTTTGACTGGTATGAAAGCATGTTATAAGGGGTCTCTCAATATTCCTTCTAACACAAGGTTCAGTTATGGCATTAGACATGGTTGGGATGCACTAATGTGTAATTTTAGTAAAGAAGCCTGCCAGACATATTTATTCCACAATAACATATGGTATAACATATGTGATTGCAGCGCCGGAAACTTTGTTAATACTCAAGTGTTTCCTATAGTGCAACCTATAAACCTGGTAAACAAGCCACACGTTTGCATTTAGGGACACATTCAATTAGCCGTGTTAATCTCCTTGCAAGCAAAAGTACTTGTAGCTTCGGACTTGAGTGCTTTGAGCTTTACTTTTACAAGCCCTTTTCCTCATGCTATGGGTCCACACTTTGCAATGTCCATGATAAGGGCAGAAAGCCCTACTTACCAAGATTTTATGTTCCAGCCTCCCAGTCCTATGGCGAGCCTGTTAGCGTAGTCAGAGTATGGGGTATACTGCTAACCATGTACTATGGGCCTGATTCTGATCTGCTTGGTAAGCTGCAAAGCTTGCAGCTTACCGAGCAGTTGTGGCCGCCCCCCGGTCAACATATCCGTTCACAACCATGTGATGTGTCTTGAAAACACATCCTCTCACATGTGCGGAGATATCATTCGATGGTCAGCGACCATCAAATTATCTCACCTGCCCTCACAAATATAAGTCAGTGGAGACTGACTTATATTTGCGGACAGCAGGATGAATGCAAGGCGGACAGCTGACGTCATGTGACGTCAGCCCCCCACCCCCGGCACACTTTGTCCTGCTCACATTTGCATGGGAATGCCCAGAATTTTCATGGGGATGCCCATAAAATGCTGGGTGTTCCCATGCCCCATCACCACCACCACCCCCCATCCAGCCCCTGTGCCCCACTGTGCGACCACCATAACAACTGTGCTGATCGGCAAAGGTGCCCAAACAGAAGCCCGGTACATGAGCAAATGAGAATATACGAATGCGCAAAGGCTTACCTCTTCCCCGTTCATGGGATGGTTCCACCGGGGATCAATGAAACCAGAATCAGGCCCTAAATGTCTACATGATCATGGGACCTTTCATTACCAGGAACATTCAAGGTTCAATAGTTGAAGCAAGCAGGGGATCATTTTGCTACTTGGAATAAATATGATCATATGATCATTTCTATAAGTGTTTAAATGATGGCAAAATAAGGAAGCACCAAGTGCACTATATACTCCTCCCTAGGCTAGTTTTGCCTTTCATATCTTATCTGTATTTAACCCCTTCCCGACATTTGACGTATATATATACGTCATGGCCGGGATGTACTTCCCGACACATGACGTATATATACGTCATGACTTTAAACTGTCCCCGCGTCTATAGACGCGGTGACAGTTTAAACATGTCTGCTATCCCTGACAGCAGACATGTCCCTGCATGCCCAGGGGGGGCGGCGATGCCTCCCCCCCGTCGGCGATCGCTGTGATTGGCTGTTCAATGTGAACAGCCAGTCGCAGCGTTTTCCTGTGTTACCGGCGAATCAGACGCTCGGTAACACAGGTGTCAATCACCGTCGGGTGTGAGGGGGCATGAGGGGGTCACCGGTGATGACCACACCTCACCCCACCTCACCCCACCTGCCCCCAAGGCTGTGATTGGTCCGTCGGACCGACGGACCAATCACAGCCAAGGCGCGTCATTTAAACTAACGGTGACTGCGCTGCAGACGCCATTCCGGTCTGGAATTGCGTGCAGAGCGGTCACCGACCAATCTGTCGTGATATACATACCTGATCCTTGCCTGATACTTACCTGATCACCGCTGGTAGCGTGCTGCCAGCAGCTGGATGCTTCCTGGATCTTGTGACTTCCTGTGTGCTGCTGCTGCAGTGTCATAGAGTCACAGATCGTGAGAGATAGTGACAGATAGTTACAGAGAGTGACAGAGAGTGACAGAGAGTGATAGAGAGTGATAGAGAGTGCTATATTTTGTGTCTGCTGAACCCCTTTTGTGCTGATCAGTATATCTGTGCTGATCAGCAACTTTTTTTTTTTTTTTTTTTATATATATACCTGTCAGTTGCACCAAAGGTTGTGCTGCCTGTGCAACTGACTGCTGCCCCCCCTGCTGCCCCCCCTTTTGTGCTGATCAGTTTAAATTAATTAACTGATCGGTAACTTTTTGGGGGTCCAGGGTTTTTTTTTTTATATATATATATACCCTGTCAGGTTGCACCCACAGTTGTGTGCCTGCTAACCCTCACTGCTAATCAGTGTTGCATCACTGCATCACTGATCTGCATTTTTTTTTTTTTTTTTGGAGAGTGCAGTGGGGTTTTGTTTTTACACCCACGTTGCTTTTGTGGGTGTCCTGTGGCCGCTGATCAGTGACGTACATCACTGAACAGCATTTTTGGCACAGGGTTGATATCATTTTTTTTCTGCAGTTTTTAAAAAAATTTTTTTTTTTTTGGAGAGTGCTGTGGTTTATTACACCCACGTTGCTTTTGTGGGTGTCCTGTGGCCGCTGATCAGTGACGTACATCACTGAACAGCATTTTTGGCACAGGGTTGATATAATTTTTTTTCTGCAGTTTTTTTAAATTGTTTTTTTTTGGAGAGTGCTGTGGTTTATTTTTTTTTTTTTTTATTGTTTTTACACCCACGTTGCTTTTGTGGGTGTCCTGTTGCCTTTGAGCGCTGTTCAGTGACGGACGTTACTGACCAACATCTGTGCTCAATTTTTGGCGCAGGACCTTTTTTTTTTTTTTTTAACCCCTTCAATTTTTTTTTTTTTTTTTATTGGGATCAAATTCCTGTATAAAGTATTTTTTTTTCTGCACTACATACACACTACACACTACATACCCCCCGTGTTGAAATAAAGTTTGTACCCCCCCTACACTATACACGTGTTGAAACATTACACTTACAGAAACACAAAAATAAAAATGGCATCCCAAATGTCATCCCAAATGTCATCCCAGTCATCCAGAAGAATGTATTCAGCGGAGGAGGCATATGCCATGCTTGCCTCTGACTCTGACACAGCCAGTGATGCAAGCGGGGAATTTGAAGGATTCGTCTTAAGCTCCTCTTCCTCCTCTAGTGATGAGGGACCCCCTCAAAGACGCCCCCGTAGAGCAGCTGAGACCCCCCCCCCAAATGATTGATCCCGTATGGACCCCACCACCAGACAATTTTGAGCCCCAGGTTCCTGAGTTTTTGGCCATCCCAGGAATCCAATTTGATTCAACAGGTCTCAGAGAAATTGACTTTTTCAAATTATTTTTCTCTGATGATTTTATAAATTTAATGGTGGACCAAAGTAATTTATATGCCCAGCAGTTTATTGCTCAAAACCCCACGTCATCATTTGCTAGGTGGACCCCTGTAGATGCAGTAGAGATGATGACGTTTTGGGGTCTGGTGTTACATATGGGCATAGTAAAAAAGCCAGAAATTAGGCAATATTGGAGTACAGATGTTCTGTACAGCACCCCATTTTACCGTATGGCCATGACTCAGACTCGTTTTGAGACAATCCTTAAATTTTTACATTACACCGATAATGCACAGTGCCCACCCAGAGATGATCCCACCTTTGACAGGCTATTCAAAGTCAGGCCGGTCATTGATCATTTCAGTGCCAAATTTGCAGAGATGTACATCCCTGAAAAATTTATTTGTATCGACGAGTCCCTTATACATTTTAAAGGAAGGGTTAAATTCCGCCAGTACCTTCCCAGTAAGAGGGCAAGGTATGGCATAAAAATGTATAAACTGTGTGAAAGCACCTCAGGGTACACCCACAGGTTTAGGGTATATGAAGGGAAGGATTCAAGAATTGAACCGCCAGAATGCCCCCCCTCCCTCGTAGGTGTTAGTGGAAAAATTGTCTGGGATTTAGTGCACCCCTTCCTGGATAAAGGTTATCACCTCTATGTGGATAACTTTTACCCTAGCATCCCCCTGTTTAAGGCCCTTGGTTCAAGAGGTACAGCAGCTTGCGGTACTGTGCGCAAGAACCAAAGAGGCCTCCCAAAAACGCACATTGCCCAAGTACTGAGAAGGGGTGAAAGCAGGGCACAATCCACCGAAAATATGTTGTTGGTCAAATATAAGGACAAGAGGGATGTCCTTATACTGACAACAATTCATGGAGACAGTACCACCTCCATCCCTGTACGAGGTACCAGTACCCACACCTCAAAACCTAATTGTATCCTAGATTACAATAAGTACATGGGCGGAGTGGATCTTTCAGATCAGGTACTGAAGCCGTACAGTCCCCTGCGGAAAACAAAAATCTGGTACAAGAAGCTGGCCGTGTATATCATCCAGATGGCACTGTATAACGCTTACGTGCTATTCCGTTCTACCAGCCAGAGGGGGACATTTATGCACTTTCAAGAGGAAGTCATAAAGGGCCTAATATTTGGGAACCAGCAGGCAGAGGGCCCCAGTACTTCTAGTACTGGCCCCCGTATTGTACCAGGGCAGCATTTTCCTAACGAAATCCCCTCCACTGCAAGAAAGGGCAGGACACAAAAAAGGTGCAAAGTTTGCTATAAAAAGGGAATAAGAAAGGATACTATTTTCCACTGTGAAACTTGCCCCGGCCTATGTATAAAGGAGTGTTTTAAAATATACCACACATCTATGGATTATTAGGTTCATCATTTCACCGTGCTTCGGGGGTCTTGCTAATGCCACATAGCACCCACCATTCATTCCACCAGAATCTGAGCTGCAAAATCCAAAAATCACTCCTTCCCTTCTGAGTCCTGCCATACACCCAACTGGTATTTTTTGGTCACATATGAGGCATTGCCATACTCAGGAGAAATTGGGGCACAGATTTTGGGGTGCTTTGTCTCCTTCATTCCTTGTGAAAATTAAAAATTTTGAGCCAGAACTGCATTTTTGTGTAAAAAATTTAATTTTTCATTTGCACAGCCCAGTTGTACCAAAATTGGTGAAACCCCTGGGGGTTTGAAATGTACACTATACCCCTAGATGAATTCCCTGAGGGGTGTAGTTTGCAAAATGGGGTCACTTGTGGGGGGGTTCCACTGTATTGGTGCTTCGGGGGTCTTGCTAATGCGACATAGCACCCACCAACATTCCACCAGAATCTGTGCTGCAAAATCCAAAAATCACTCCTTCCCTTCTGAGTCCTGCCATTTTTTGGTCACACATGAGGCATTGACGTACTCGGGAGAAATTGGGGCACAGATTTTGGGGTGCTTTGTCTCCTTCATTCCTTGTGAAAATGAAAAATTTTGAGCCAGAACTGCATTTTTGTGTAAAAAATGTAATTTTTCATTTGCACAGCCCAGTTGTATCAAAATTGGTGAAACCCCTGGGGGTTTGAAATGTACACTATACACCTAGATGAATTCCCTGAGGGGTGTAGTTTGCAAAATGGGGTCACTTGTTGGGGGGTTCCACTGTATTGGTGCTTTGGGGGTCTTGCTAATGCGACATAGCACCCACCAACATTCCACCAGAATCTGTGCTGCAAAATCCAAAAATCACTTCTTCCCTTCTGAGTCCTGCCATGCACCCAAATTGTATTTTTTGGTCACATGTGAGGCATTGCCGTACTCGGGAGAAATTGGGGCACAGATTTTGGGGTGCTTTGTCTCCTTCATTCCTTGTGAAAATGAAAAATTTGGAGCCAGAACTGCATTTTTGTGTAAAAAAATTAATTTTTCATTTTCACTGCCCAGTTGTACCACAATTGGTGAAACCCCTGGGGGTTTGAAATGTACACTATACCCCTAGATGAATTCCCTGAGGGGTGTAGTTTGCAAAATGGGGTCACTTGTGGGGGGGTTCCACTGTATTGGTGCTTCGGGGGTCTTGCTAATGCGACATAGCACCCACCAACATTCCACCAGAATCTGAGCTGCAAAATCCAAAAATCACTCCTTCCCTTCTGAGTCCTGCCATGCACCCAAATGGTATTTTTTGGTCACATGTGAGGCATTGCCGTACTCGGGAGAAATTGGGGCACAGATTTTGGGGTGCTTTGTCTCCTTCATTCCTTGTGAAAATGAAAAATTTTGAGCCAGAACTGCATTTTTGTGTAAAAAATTTAATTTTTCATTTGCACAGCCCAGTTGTACCAAAATTGGTGAAACCCCTGGGGGTTTGAAATGTACACTATACCCCTAGATGAATTCCCTGAGGGGTGTAGTTTGCAAAATGGGGTCACTTGTGGGGGGTTCCACTGTATTGGTGCTTCGGGGGTCTTGCTAATGCGACATAGCACCCACCAACATTCCACCAGAATCTGAGCTGCAAAATCCAAAAATCACTCCTTCCCTTCTGAGTCCTGCCATGCACCCAAATTGTATTTTTTGGTCACATGTGAGGCATTGCCGTACTCGGGAGAAATTGGGGCACAGATTTTGGGGTGCTTTGTCTCCTTCATTCCTTGTGAAAATGAAAAATTTGGAGCCAGAACTGCATTTTTGTGTAAAAAATTTAATTTTTCATTTGCACAGCCCAGTTGTACCAAAATTGGTGAAACCCCTGGGGGTTTGAAATGTACACTATACCCCTAGATGAATTCCCTGAGGGGTGTAGTTTGCAAAATGGGGTCACTTGTGGGGGGGGGTTCCACTGTATTGGTGCTTCGGGGGTCTTGCTAATGCGACATAGCACCCACCAACATTCCACCAGAATCTGAGCTGCAAAATCCAAAAATCACTCCTTCCCTTCTGAGTCCTGCCATGCACCCAAATTGTATTTTTTGGTCACATGTGAGGCATTGCCGTACTCGGGAGAAATTGGGGCACAGATTTTGGGGTGCTTTGTCTCCTTCATTCCTTGTGAAAATGAAAAATTTTGAGCCAGAACTGCATTTTTGTGTAAAAAATTTAATTTTTCATTTGCACAGCCCAGTTGTATCAAAATTGGTGAAACCCCTGGGGGTTTGAAATGTACACTATACCCCTAGATGAATTCCCTGAGGGGTGTAGTTTGCAAAATGGGGTCACTTGTGGGGGGGTTCCACTGTATTGGTGCTTGGGGGGTCTTGCTAATGCGACATAGCACCCACCAACATTCCACCAGAATCTGAGCTGCAAAATCCAAAAATCACTCCTTCCCTTCTGAGTCCTGCCATGCACCCAAATGGTATTTTTTGGTCACATGTGAGGCATTGCCGTACTCGGGAGAAATTGGGGCACAGATTTTGGGGTGCTTTGTCTCCTTCATTCCTTGTGAAAATGAAAAATTTTGAGCCAGAACTGCATTTTTGTGTAAAAAATTTAATTTTTCATTTGCACAGCCTAGTTGTACCAAAATTGGTGAAACCCCTGGGGGTTTGAAATTACACTATACCCCTAGATGAATTCCCTGAGGGGTGTAGTTTGCAAAATGGGGTCACTTGTGGGGGGGTTCCACTGTATTGGTGCTTCGGGGGTCTTGCTAATGCGACATAGCACCCACCAACATTCCACCAGAATCTGAGCTGCAAAATCCAAAAATCACTCCTTCCCTTCTGAGTCCTGCCATGCACCCAAATGGTATTTTTTGGTCACATGTGAGGCATTGCCGTACTTGGGAGAAATTGGGGCACAGATTTTGGGGTGCTTTGTCTCCTTCATTCCTTGTGAAAATGAAAAATTTTGAGCCAGAACTGCATTTTTGTGTAAAAAATTTAATTTTTCATTTGCACAGCCTAGTTGTACCAAAATTGGTGAAACCCCTGGGGGTTTGAAATTACACTATACCCCTAGATGAATTCCCTGAGGGGTGTAGTTTGCAAAATGGGGTCACTTGTGGGGGGGTTCCACTGTATTGGTGCTTCGGGGGTCTTGCTAATGCGACATAGCACCCACCAACATTCCACCAGAATCTGAGCTGCAAAATCCAAAAATCACTCCTTCCCTTCTGAGTCCTGCCATGCACCCAAATGGTATTTTTTGGTCACATGTGAGGCATTGCCGTACTTGGGAGAAATTGGGGCACAGATTTTGGGGTGCTTTGTCTCCTTCATTCCTTGTGAAAATGAAAAATTTTGAGCCAGAACTGCATTTTTGTGTAAAAAATTTAATTTTTCATTTGCACAGCCCAGTTGTACCAAAATTGGTGAAACCCCTGGGGGTTTGAAATGTACACTATACCCCTAGATGAATTCCCTGAGGGGTGTAGTTTGCAAAATGGGGTCACTTGTGGGGGGGTTCCACTGTATTGGTGCTTCGGGGGTCTTGCTAATGCGACATAGCACCCACCAACATTCCACCAGAATCTGAGCTGCAAAATCCAAAAATCACTCCTTCCCTTCTGAGTCCTGCCATGCACCCAAATTGTATTTTTTGGTCACATGTGAGGCATTGCCGTACTCGGGAGAAATTGGGGCACAGATTTTGGGGGTGCTTTGTCTCCTTCATTCCTTGTGAAAATGAAAAATTTTGAGCCAGAACTGCATTTTTGTGTAAAAAATTTAATTTTTCATTTGCACAGCCCAGTTGTATCAAAATTGGTGAAACCCCTGGGGGTTTGAAATGTACACTATACCCCTAGATGAATTCCCTGAGGGGTGTAGTTTGCAAAATGGGGTCACTTGTGGGGGGGTTCCACTGTATTGGTGCTTCGGGGGTCTTGCTAATGCGACATAGCACCCACCAACATTCCACCAGAATCTGAGCTGCAAAATCCAAAAATCACTCCTTCCCTTCTGAGTCCTGCCATGCACCCAAATGGTATTTTTTGGTCACATGTGAGGCATTGCCGTACTCGGGAGAAATTGGGGCACAGATTTTGGGGGTGCTTTGTCTCCTTCATTCCTTGTGAAAATGAAAAATTTGGAGCCAGAACTGCATTTTTGTGTAAAAAAATTTATTTTTCATTTTCACTGCCCAGTTGTACCAAAATTGGTGAAACCCCTGGGGGTTTGAAATGTACACTATACCCCTAGCTGAATTCCCTGAGGGGTGTAGTTTGCAAAATGGGGTCACTTGTGGGGGGGTTCCACTGTATTGGTGCTTCGGGGGTCTTGCTAATGCGACATAGCACCCACCAACATTCCACCAGAATCTGAGCTGCAAAATCCAAAAATCACTCCTTCCCTTCTGAGTCCTGCCATGCACCCAAATGGTATTTTTTGGTCACATGTGAGGCATTGCCGTACTCGGGAGAAATTGGGGCACAGATTTTGGGGTGCTTTGTCTCCTTCATTCCTTGTGAAAATGAAAAATTTTGAGCCAGAACTGCATTTTTGTGTAAAAAATTTAATTTTTCATTTGCACAGCCTAGTTGTACCAAAATTGGTGAAACCCCTGGGGGTTTGAAATTACACTATACCCCTAGATGAATTCCCTGAGGGGTGTAGTTTGCAAAATGGGGTCACTTGTGGGGGGGTTCCACTGTATTGGTGCTTCGGGGGTCTTGCTAATGCGACATAGCACCCACCAACATTCCACCAGAATCTGAGCTGCAAAATCCAAAAATCACTCCTTCCCTTCTGAGTCCTGCCATGCACCCAAATGGTATTTTTTGGTCACATGTGAGGCATTGCCGTACTTGGGAGAAATTGGGGCACAGATTTTGGGGTGCTTTGTCTCCTTCATTCCTTGTGAAAATGAAAAATTTTGAGCCAGAACTGCATTTTTGTGTAAAAAATTTAATTTTTCATTTGCACAGCCCAGTTGTACCAAAATTGGTGAAACCCCTGGGGGTTTGAAATGTACACTATACCCCTAGATGAATTCCCTGAGGGGTGTAGTTTGCAAAATGGGGTCACTTGTGGGGGGGTTCCACTGTATTGGTGCTTCGGGGGTCTTGCTAATGCGACATAGCACCCACCAACATTCCACCAGAATCTGAGCTGCAAAATCCAAAAATCACTCCTTCCCTTCTGAGTCCTGCCATGCACCCAAATTGTATTTTTTGGTCACATGTGAGGCATTGCCGTACTCGGGAGAAATTGGGGCACAGATTTTGGGGTGCTTTGTCTCCTTCATTCCTTGTGAAAATGAAAAATTTTGAGCCAGAACTGCATTTTTGTGTAAAAAATTTAATTTTTCATTTGCACAGCCCAGTTGTATCAAAATTGGTGAAACCCCTGGGGGTTTGAAATGTACACTATACCCCTAGATGAATTCCCTGAGGGGTGTAGTTTGCAAAATGGGGTCACTTGTGGGGGGGTTCCACTGTATTGGTGCTTCGGGGGTCTTGCTAATGCGACATAGCACCCACCAACATTCCACCAGAATCTGAGCTGCAAAATCCAAAAATCACTCCTTCCCTTCTGAGTCCTGCCATGCACCCAAATGGTATTTTTTGGTCACATGTGAGGCATTGCCGTACTCGGGAGAAATTGGGGCACAGATTTTGGGGGTGCTTTGTCTCCTTCATTCCTTGTGAAAATGAAAAATTTGGAGCCAGAACTGCATTTTTGTGTAAAAAAATTTATTTTTCATTTTCACTGCCCAGTTGTACCAAAATTGGTGAAACCCCTGGGGGTTTGAAATGTACACTATACCCCTAGCTGAATTCCCTGAGGGGTGTAGTTTGCAAAATGGGGTCACTTGTGGGGGGGTTCCACTGTATTGGTGCTTCGGGGGTCTTGCTAATGCGACATAGCACCCACCAACATTCCACCAGAATCTGAGCTGCAAAATCCAAAAATCACTCCTTCCCTTCTGAGTCCTGCCATGCACCCAAATGGTATTTTTTGGTCACATGTGAGGCATTGCCGTACTCGGGAGAAATTGGGGCACAGATTTTGGAGTGCTTTGTCTCCTTCATTCCTTGTGAAAATGAAAAATTTTGAGCCAGAACTGCATTTTTGTGTAAAAAATGAAATTTTTCATTTGCACAGCCCAGTTGTATCAAAATTGGTGAAACCCCTGGGGGTTTGAAATGTACACTATACCCCTAGATGAATTCCCTGAGGGGTTTAGTTTGCAAAATGGGGTCACTTGGGGGGGGGGTCCTAACTTTTAGCATCTTATGGTGCCTAGAAACCTACATGGTGCCTAGAAAATAATATCATAAAAAGGAGGCTCCAAAATCAAGTAGGTGCTCCTTCTATTATGAAGCCTGTGGTTTGGTCAACGTGCACACTAGGGCCACATATAGGATATTTATGAAAACAAAAGAATTGGGGGAATGAATTTTTAGTCACATTTCTCTAGTAAAATCTACTGTGTTCCTTAGAAAAATGTATTAAAATTGCAAATCTGCAAAAAAAAATAAATTTTGAAATTTCACCTACACTTTGTTTTAATTCCTGTGAAACACCTAAAGGGTTATCAAACTTCCAAAATGCTGTTTTGAA
Source organism: Crinia signifera (assembly GCF_055691185.1). Lineage (NCBI taxonomy): Eukaryota > Metazoa > Chordata > Amphibia > Anura > Myobatrachidae > Crinia > Crinia signifera. Next base: position 179,499,951 of record NC_139220.1, read on the forward strand.
TACTGTGAGGGGTGCAGTTTTTGAAATGGCATCATTTATGGGGGTGTCTCACATACAAGTCCCTCAAAGTCACATCATAACTGAACTGGTCCCTAAAAAAATCAGTGTTTGAAATTTTCTTGAAAATTTGAGAATTTGCTATTCATATTTTAAGCCTCCTAGTGTCCAAAAAAATTAAAAGGAGGCTGAAATAATGATGGAAACATAAAGTAGACATATGGTCTATGTTAGTTATTAACTATTTTGAGTGGTATGATTATTTGTCTCACAAGCAGAAAATTTAACATTTTGAAAATTGCTAAATTTTCCATTTTTTTACGACATTTTGGTATTTTTCACAAAAAAACACAGACTGTATCGACCCAAATTTACCACTAACTTGAAGTACAATGTGTCACGAGAAAACAATCTCAAAATCACTGGGATAAGTAAAAGCAAAAAAAAGTTATCCCCACTTAAGTGATACATGTCAGATTTGAAAAAAAGGGCTCTGTCAGGAAGGCAAAAACATGCTGCGTCAGGAAGGGGTTAAAGAATTTACTCTGCCAGTAATGAATGAAATTCACTTTTTTATAGTGACATACAGAAGCCATAAAACTTAGGTAAACGATGGATGAGGAACAGCATGCAGTTCTATGCATTGTCCTATGTTTAATTCCACATACTGTATCTGTCATTACTTGGCACAATAAATAATCACTTTCTAAAGTGCATGGAAGGTATACCTTACACAACACAGGCAAATTTATGAGACCAGAGATGGGGAGGAAAGTATGCACACTACTATGGGCCTTATTTTAGTTCACTCTTTCTGACAAAATCCTTCTTAGATGGACAAAACCATGTGCACTGCAGGGGGACAGATGTAAAATGTGCAGAGAGAATTAGATTTGGGTGAGTTATTTTGTTTTTGTGCAGGGTAAATACTGGCTGCTTTATTTTTATACTGCAATATAGATCTCACTTTGAAGTAAAACCCCACCCAAATCTAATTCTCTCTGCACAAGTTACATCTGCCTCACCTGCAGTGCACATGGTTTTGTCCATCTAAGAAGAAATTTGTCAGAAAGAGTGAACCAAAATAAGGCCCATCGTTAGGCCTATCAATTCAGGCTCAATATTTATTTATATAGCACAGCATATTCCACTGCGCTTTACAATTGGACTTCAATGTTATAATGTTTTATTGGCACGGGTGCAATCCAAAACAACTGGCATATGCATTGCATAAACATATGCATTGGGAAGAGGAAAAGAGAAGTTGTAAGGCTGGATGCAAACCTCAAATCTTTTTTTGTTAATATTTAACTATTTCTAAAAGAATCCCTTTTTGTTTTTCTTTTGTTTTAATAAAACAAAGGGAGAAAGAATCAGAAGCGGTGAAATAAAGGGATAAAATCACATACAAGTACAACACATAACATAGATATTGTACTTTTTATTTATGAGACCATCTGATTGAATGAAGGTGAGTTAGAAACAGCTAAATAGTATTTAAGTCATTATCCTCCTGATAAAATGTTCAAATTGTCCACTTCACATATACGGGAGTATTGAGAGCGCCAAGTACAATGTACCATAGAATCTTTTACCACAGCAGGGCATTACTGCCTCAGGACTTAGGCTTTCCAATGCACACCTAACAAGGCACATGTCTATACTGCTTACCAAAAATATTTTTTATGGTTTTAAAATATTTCCTATCACAGTAAAAACAGGGTCTGATATCCAGCACATCTTGGTATTTTTTAAAAAGTTCAAGTTCTTTTGCAGGCAGACAATGACAATGAAATATTTCTTTATTACTATTCTGTCCTTTCTATCTAATTTAATAAACAACAGCATACTGACAATTTTAATCTCAGTTTTCATTGTGGGTGCATTTCCACTGTAGGCATCTGCTTTCAGGTGGAATTTCCCAACTACCCAGCTTATTCCATCAGAATATGCTAAATATCAAACATTGCAGATAATGCCATGTTGCCTCCAAATATAAGAATCTGTGTTATACTGTAGGAGTACGTTCTTATTTATTGCGTTAAATCTTATCTAACCTCACTTATTTATTATTTGCTTTTATTCCTTACTGTTCAGTACACTTCTTTACAATTGTTAGCTACCATTCACATCTGTTTGAAGCTTCTACTTTAATGAACCTCCTTGTTGGAATATAATTGATGTGGTCTGTGTTTATTTTTTTTATTTGGCCCGGTTCCTTAGGCTGGACTGATGAGGAGATGTGAAACGTAGGGCTTGATAGGACTTTTGCGCATAGACCAGTATCAAGTCTGGATGACTCTGGGTAAGAAGACAATTAATGAAACAGCAAACTTGAACACACCAAACAGCGAAACTCCACTCCAGGTCTGAACCCCAGAGCCGTTAAGCTGGTACCCCTAGTCAGGAACTCATGGAACTGGACTAAAACAATACTCAGGAAACTCAGCTGCCCAGCCTAGGATCTGAAAAGTGTGTCATTTGTTTTTCTATTCTAGGCTGGTTACAGTTTGCTGAGATATGTTCTGTAATGTAGGGACACAATTCAGGGCCCGAGCCACTATACTCAAGGCTGGGCCAACCACAAAAGAACTCACACAGGCCTAAGCAACTAAACAATGGTACCAATGATGGTCTGCTGGTTAGTGCCAGTCTCAAAAGCTGGTAATGATTCTGAGGTAATCTTGCTAAAAGATAGCAAAAGCTGAGTACTGATAGAGCAGATAGGTAGGAACTTGCAATGAGCAGGGGAGTTAACTAATCTAGCAGTGCTGTGAAACACACAGTAATTTGATAATCAGACTGGAGCACTGAATACTGGCAATATTAGAGATACTGGATCCAGACTCATAACAGTAGTACTGGCACCAGCAAGTGACAAAGGTTTCCCTATAGATTGTAAGCTTGCGAGCAGGGCCCTCCTACATTTTGACTGTCTGTAAATACCCTGTTTTTATGTATCACTGTCCCCTTTGTAAAGCGCAACGGAATATGCTGCGCTATATAAGAAACGGTGAATAAATAAATAAATCCAGACTCATAACAGTAGTACTGGCACCAGCAAGTGACAAAGGTACTGGAATCATGCTTTTAACAGGAGCACCTGCTCAGGCTGAAAATGATACACTGGATACAGGCAAGTAACATAGGCAGAAGCGCTGACAACAGATTTGCTGAAGTACAGACAGGCTAGGTTGTAGCAGTCAACCGATTCACTAGCACACCCCAAAAAATATGGGGACACATTGCGTTGCGGGTATAAAGAATATCAAAGAGTGATAAATGCTGTGCACAAAGATACCGGACACACTGATCAATTTGATATTTATATATATATATATATATATATATATATATATATATATATATATATATATAAAAATCAATAAAATAATAATTATAAACAACACATTTGTAACAATAGTACGTTTAAAAGATCACATCACATGCACATAATTTCAACTTATGCAGGTAACTCCCACTTAATGCCTCTAATGAATTAGGCCACCTGGATGCAATGGTTTAACAAGCTCGAGTCCCTTTCCTGCTGGATTAGCATGTAGGAAAACACGCAAAGCACAGTTCAAGCAGCAGTAAATGAGGGGTTAATATGCAAGAATAGCAGTTAATTAGCTTGATATTGTATTATCTCACCCAATGGTTGCAGTGGCGTAACTATAAATTTTGCTCCCCCCTGCCAAAAAGTTTGTGCCCCCCCGGCTCCTCTCCAGCGTGTTTCCCCAGCATTAGGTGATGACATCACATGCATAACGGAGAAGATGAAGCAGGAGAGAGGAAGAGAGACCAGCATACACTGCTGCTTCCCTTGGCTCTGACGCATCCCAGGCCACCCCAGCCCGCCCGCCCATCCTGTACACAGTAGCCAATAGCCGGCTCTGTGTACAGTCAATTGAATCAGTGGGGGGGATTTGTCATCGCTGCCATGGCCATACCCATGCTGTGGTTGACTCGCCTCCAGTGCTCAGTCAGTGGGCAGCGGCAGGCAGCAGCATGTCGGTGCGTCGAGCGGGTGACGGTGCCCACATATACCCCACTGCTGCTTGCTCCCCCAAGCGGCTGCTGGGGCTGCCTTACAGTAGTTACGCAACTGAATGGTTGTTATCCACGCACTGGCACAGTCTAATGACAGAAGCGCTGAGTGCAGAGTGACCTCTAGACGAAGAGCACATACCCTTAGGTAGATTGCAGTATTTAAACCTGCACCATAGCTGAGATACATGTGTAGGTTTAAAAAATGTGTTCTTGGCTACAGGAATTATGAGTGCAGCAATAGGATCTGTTTGGAAGGATTGTTCATATGACTTGACAACTACATGTCTGTGCCCAAACAGCCGGGGAGCCACAATCAGGAATGTAGCCAAAGTACAGGAACCACCGAGCTCACCTGAATATATATAGTACAGTAGGTGCCAAGCTTGGCATTGAATATTTAATTACCATCCACCATATGTATAAATCCGATGCTCCAAAGTTACCTCCTATTCCAGGTGTGCAGGCTGTTTTGCAGACTTTATTTTTAGTATTTACTCCCTTCATGGTAAATAGGACTAAGGGACAGATATATTAAGATCGGTGAAGTGATAAAGGTGGAAATTTACTAAGATGTGTGTTCTACTTCACATGTGCTGTTGCTATGGGCAACCAATCAGAAGCTACTTCTTATTTATTTAGGACCCTCTAGAAGATAGTTAACAGGATCTGATTGGTTGCCCATTGCAACATCACATGTGAAGTAGAATACACATCTTAGTAAATTTCCCCCAAAGTGTCTGTTTTTACCATCAGCCAATCAGCTCCTAACTGTGAAGTTATGGGCTTGGTTTGAAAAATGACAAATAGGAGCTGATTGGCCGGTGATAAAAACCAAACACAGGGCATGCAGTCTGTCTGTCCAGAACATTATATATTAATTAAATAAATAAAAAATTAATAGTCAAGGAACCAAATCAATTCATAAATATATAACTTCAATTTGATGCAATCATTTTGTTACATTCTTCTGGGAGCAGTTTAATAAAAAAAAATAACAACACTATTTTAACCAACAATCTACAGTATTTCTTTAATTTGAGCCATGAACCAATGTAATGTTGGAATAATTAATTATATTATTCTACACATACCAGTATAAATTTACAAGTAAAACAATTTTTTCCACATAATTCATTTTGACTATCATATTAAAACTGAAATAAAATACCAAAATAAAGAAAAGCTTAAATCTGAAAGAGAACTCATCTCATGCACATTTCAATATAAAATATTATTCCACTTACTGTACTGCATTTTGCTCTAATACCCCACTGATCATTCTGGAGCTGACCCAGGATTTGAAAAAGAGTTCCAATAGGGGCAACACCAAAGGCAGACCCTTTTTAATGCGCGGCTCCAAACTGAGTTTTACGGAAGCATTGCAGATGATACCCAACTGTACCTGTCCTTTGCACCAGGCACCGATAACACAATATCAACCTTAAATGGCTGCCTAGCTGAGCTCCAGGAGTGGATGAGTGCCAGTTGGATGAGACTGAACCCAGATAAAACAGAAGTCCTGAAGATAAATCACAGGACAAGATGGCAGCATAGCCAACTGACAGGTCTTACGCGGGGGGCACAGCACTAGAAAACTCTAATCATGTGCGGAATCCTGGTGTTGTCCTGGATAGTGGCCTTACACTTAAACATCAGGTGTCAGCCACAAGCAAATCCTCATTCTTTCATCTGAGAAACATAGCCAGAATCAAACACTTAATTCCCTCAGAAGACCTGCCTAAAGTCGTACATGCATTTATATCATCATGACTAGACTACTGCAATGCTCTCTCCCTGTGTCTACCAGCAAAAGAATTGCACCACTTGCAGCTGGTACAAAATGCAGCCACCAGACTATTAACTAACCAGCCCCGCTCCTGCCACATAACTCCCATTCTCTACTCCCTTCCCTCGCTACCTGTAAAATGGGGAATCGTTTTCAAGATTGGCTTACTCACTTTCAAGGCCATACATGACCAGGGCCCAAGGTACCTACAGCAGCCTCTGATTCCTTACTGTCCTACTCGATTACTATGATCCATTGAAGAAGGACTACTAACAGTACCCAGAATTTCCCTGAATTCATCTGGGGGTCGAGCTTTCAACTTTGTTGCTCCAACTCTATGGAACTCTCTTCTTCGCACAGTGTGAAAAGCCCCCACTGTAGTATCCTTTAAAAAGAGACTAAAGACGTAATTATTTACTCAAGCATTTCACTGACATCTACTGTTAAGCTTGTTTTGTATTTTGAGCTGTAAAGACAATGGTAAAGCACTTTGAGTCCTATTGGGAGAAAAGTGCTATATAAATATCATTATTATTATTATTATTATTATTATTATTACTAGCGCGACCCCGTTGCCATGACATCAATGATGCCACCTGCTTCAAGTTCTTGTGTGCGGCGGCGTCATATTTAATTATAACCTTTGATCCCAGCATGGTGTGAAGACGCATTACACGTACCACCAGCGCAGTGAATCTATACATGCGGCGTCTGCCACCATCAGAGCTATTTTGATACAATCGAGCTCCCCTAAACTGTGAGACAATATATGGGGAATGTTTCCTTAACATGGATATATATATATCTCCACCATTGTAGTAAGTTTTCTTCAATATAAAGTTACTTTTGGGTCACGTGATCGTCCTTTCATTCTTATGCACCTTTTTAATTGCATCTATACTAAGTGTATTTTGCTCCACTATGTATTTTTTTGTTCATAAAATACTAAATACATTCTGCTGACTGCCTCCCTAATGCATTATGTATTAATAAGTTGTTTTACAAGACGTTTTTTTATTATTGATTTCATATGTGTGCACTATCTATAATGAGTAAAATGGTTATATATTATCCTCCCTTGAGACTGGTATTATTCACTTGCTCCTGAGGAAGCCGGATTATTCCGGGGAAACGCGTTGAGACAATATTTACCACCAACTGGCATTGATTTACCCAACTCTCTACCATTTGGTACTTTCAGACTTGTTACTGCTGCTGCGAAGAAATATACCTTTTTGCTCTGGCTGGCTACTACATTTGGGACTTCTGCACTGGTTCCTAATTATCCAGCCTCTGAGTACAGCACATGAAATATTCCAGTGGATTCTGGAGAACCACAAATTCTTCTATGTGGATACAAGCATACTGTGAGGAGAACGCAAGATTTTACATCTCTCATTTCTTCCAATTATTACATCCAGCAACATTAATTACTACAGCAACCTTCACCCCATCAGTGGATTGGTAACTCTATTATTCATATATACTTTCATCCAGTTGGATCCTCTAATTGTGACCAGTGGTGACCTATTATGCTAGCTAAGTGTATTTGCACTCTGTGATTTTTTATTTCATGTTTTATATTTATTTGTGTAGTCATTAAAATGTATTAATTTTTAATCACCGTCTTGTAAACGTATTATTCAGCCAGCTCTGGCACTTATATTATTTTCTCAAGGACCGGGGGTCGTCATGCAGGTGACAGCCGAGGAATAAAAATAAGGCCTAATTTATTTCATGCCAGTTAGCTAGCACCTGTCCTGATGTACTGTAGGGGGTAAAGTTCTTAAGGTGACTGCCATGTGGCTGTGCCAATGTAACTTACTGATGGAATCATTACTTTATGTACATTGTGCTACAGTGCCAGCTGGACAGCATAAAGCCAAAGTGTCCTTCACACACCACAAGCATTAGATCATACATGCCAATTGTATAATCTTCATTACATGCACATGAGCGTTCATACATGTGTGGTTAGCAGCATTACAAGAGGAGCTACATGTGTATTAGCCTAGGGCACCTGGAATCTTTAATCAGCTACTGATTGTAAATGACATTATTTCCCTGCTCTGGGATTGCTGCTTCCCAATGCTGTGAATGGGAGCCATTGACAATACCACCTAACCCAGGTCCTTCCCTGAACCAACTGAATCCAGTTAGCCTTATTAAAACAAGCTGCACCCAGGGTTAACTCAGTAATAACTAACTGGTGTTAATCATTGTTATTTAATAGCTCCCAGTGAAAATCTATTTGTATGACAATCATAATTTTGTCACATTGAAATTTAATTCAGTAGATTTTACTAAGAGTGTATTTAAGTTCAGACCTATGCACTAGGGTTACCACCTAGTCCCTTTAATTCCGGACACATGTTAATTACACAGGTTCTGTGGCAGTTTAAAATCAGGAGAAGTGGAGTCTTGAAGTCAGCCAGCCACAGAACCTGTGTAATTAATATGTGTCCGGAATTAAAGGGACTAGGTGGTAACCCTACTATGCACTAAATTGTGCACTGACAACAGTGGTTATCAGCCCCAACCCTCTTTTTTTCTCAGCAATTCATAGTTTGGGGATTTTTGTTTATGGAACTAGGTGGAATACAGTAATTACTGACCACGCAAAGTACACTAGCTCACCTGTACATGATCAAAGAAATACACAATACATGACATGCTAGAGAGGTGCAGCTGAAAACCACTGGTCTAGCGCAAAGGTAAACATTAAGCAAGTATATGATTTCTTGTTATGATTTAGATCAAGGGTAGCAAACTCCAGTCCTTGAGAGCTACCAACAGTTAATGTTTTCCAGGTCTCCTCACAGAATCAAAGCAAGAAAAAACATACAACAACATTTTTTTTATATGTGGGAAGATCTTTCACATACTTCCATGTGGCTTCCATGAGCCTTTGTTCAAGCATTCTTAAATTTAGAAGGAAATTCGACCACTTGTTGGCACTGTATTCTTATTGCTTCCAGAGCTCAATCACTAATATTAGATCGAAAACCAGGGGTATCCAACTCCAGTCCTCGAGAGCTACACAATAGTTTATTTTCCAGACCACCTAGCAGATGCACAGGTGAATTCATTACTTACTGACACATTTTAAAATATCCACAGGTGGAGCTAATTACTGCACTTTGATTTTGTCAGGAGACCTGGAAAACATTAACTGTTGGAATCTCTTGAGAACTGGAGTTTAGTACCATTGATCTAAATCATAACAAGAAATCATACAACAAAAATGTTTTGTTGTGTTTTTTCTTGCTGAAATAGAAAGAGCACAGCAAAGTAGGCTAGGCATCTTATACAGTACATTGGTGTGTGCCCCTGTTATTAGGCTGTTGACATAATCCCTCCTGCCATTGAAGTCCATCAACAAATAACTTTAATATTTCGTAGACTACCGTCCTATTACATTACTTAAGTTAAAATTGGATCTTTCTATTACTAAACAAGTATTTTGCATACAGTAGTTGCAGATGTTGAAACAGCTGATTATGTAAATGAGACAAAGCACACTGCACTGTACTCAATCTCTAATTAAAAAGCCAGTTGAATATAAGCTCACTTAAAAATAAATAGTTTTTCTTTCTCATAGCCCTTCAACCTTTATTTTAACAAGCACTGCTGATAGAACTAAATTAAGCCTAGCGGGAATCAGGCATTTAAAAGCACAGTACACTTTAAACAAACCTATTATTACCATTTTGAAACTATGAAGCCTAATTGTGAATCACTTGAGTTGCAGTGCTTCAGTGGTTCTTTAATCATCTCATTAGAGCCCACATGCTAGGATCTCAATGTGAAGGGACTAATGATCTTCAGAATTGAAGGGAAAAGAGTGGATGTGTTGTTTCCTAAACTATTTCTGCCACCTATCAAAAGTCAAATCACTATCATGGTATGTTTCCATTAGAAGGAAAGAACGTTGATAAATTGCTACAGTATAATATGCTTTAAATACTCATAATAAAGTGAAACTAATGATAATTACCATTTGTACAGTATATTTACTGTGGATGTTCATATACAACACTGCACATCCATCAATTGTAATTACACTGCAGTGTAGTCTTAAGGTGGCCATACATCTACAGATCGATTGTCAGATTGGGCTGGTTGGAACAAAAACCTGGTAATATCTGAATGACAGTTTTTGGCAGTTTTCCAGCAATTCAAAGCAAATGGTCAACTGACATTTGCTCTCATCCATTACCAGGATTTTGTTCCAACCAGCCCAATCTGACAATGGATCTGTAGATGGATGGCTTTTAGGCTATTATTCCTTCCCTTCATCCCTTAAATGAATCACATATCTTTTTATTTAAGTAATAATTAACAATGAATATGTGAAATGATGGAGCTCCTGTAGATTCAAAGCCAAAAACCAGTTATTATAATAATTGAATAAAGCTCTTACGTGACATGGGCAAATTTATATCTAAAATGAGATAAAATGACCAGGGGTGCCCACTCTGCACATCATGAGCCTATTAAAAATACTGACCTCTCCGTCTGTGCCACGTGTATTACCTGGAACATAGGGGATGATTCAGACCCATTAGGTCGGGTCAGAATTCACCCCTGGTTTTTTCGATAGTGGGGATCTGCAAATGTGCGCATGTGCAAACACCCTGTGCAAACACTTTCTGCGAGTATCACACTCGCCAAGGTATTTGCATGGGGGAGGGGGGGGGCAGGGGGCGGACAGGTGGTGGTAGCAGAGGAAAGATCAGCGTTTTATGGGCATCCCCATAAAAATGCTGGGCATTCCCCTGGGAATGCAAGCATGTCAATGTATGAATGGGGCAGACGGCTGATGTCACATGACATCAGTGCCCACCCCAATTTCGGCCATCTTCTGTCAAGATAAAAGTCAGTTCAGACTGACTTTCATCTGTGAACGGAGAAAAAAAATCATTCAGTGGTCAGCCACCATCGAAATATTTTTTGTCCGGGCAGCTGCATAGAAGGGGATGTGTATGTGTACACATCCCCTTGCATGCTAGTGAGGGAATTCAGGCAGGAGGGGGGAGGGGAGGCTGGCGTTACGGGTATATGCAGACTAGCAAACAAGTCTGAATCAGGCCCAAAGTGAAAGTTTAATTTCTCTTGAAATCTGGGAAGGCCCGATAAATGTGATGCAGGTGCCATGTCTACAGAGATGTTCTTATGTGCCATATAGAAAACACTGGGATATAAGCACATGCACAGTATACTGCAATGAACGCCCAAGGGGGGAGGGCTCAAATGGTGGCTGCACAGTGGCCTTCTCTCTTTTGATAGTAACTATTGTAAAATAGTCAAATATGTGTTATATAAAGAAAGAAGTAAAAATGCCACTGTATAGGTCATTGGTACGACCTCACCTAGAGTATTGTGTTCAGTTTTGGAGGCCATATCTCCAGAAGGATATAAATACATTAGAGACTGTACAAAGAAGAGCAACTAAAATGGTCCATGGCCTACAGATGGAGTAGGTCTCATCCTTGCTGGCGGGTCGTCAGGACGTCCCCTCTGGCGACCCGCCAGCAGCCTCGCCAGCGAATATACTGAGACGCGCGTGTGTCTCACGCGCACGCGCGTCTCAGTCTCCGTTGCCAGCGCGACGGAAACCCTGTCCGTCTCCGCCTCAGGGAGACGGACAGGGTTAGGGGGGTTAGGGGGGGTGCGGGCAGGCGGGGGGACCCCGGGTTAACGCCGGCAAGCCGGCAGGGACCCGGGGGAACGGATGGAAGCGCCGTCGGAAAGGGACGCGCGCGCCTCTCGTGCGCGCGCGTCCCCTTCTCTCCACCACCATGGTGCTGGCAGGGGATGGCGGCTGGCGACGCCAGCGCCATCCCCTGCCAGGATGAGAGCTGCTCCATCTGTACATCACAAAACCTACCAGGAAACAAGACTAGAAGATCTTAATATGTATACTTTGGAGCAGAGAAGGGAAAGGAAGGACATGATAGAAACTTTCAAATATATCAAGGGCTTTAACAAGGTACAGGTGGGAGACATTCTTCACAGGAAGAGGAGCAGCAGAACACGAGGACATGCACTGAAACTAGAGGGAGGAAGATTCAGGGGAAATGTGAGGAAGAATTACTTCACAGAAAGAGTAGTAGATAAGTGGAATAGCCTCCCATCAGAGGTGGTAGACACAAATACAGTAGTACAATTTAAACATGCTTGGGATAGGCATATTGATATCCTTACAAAAAAAGATACTCTTTACCTAGAATGGCGCCCATCGCGGGCATCGCATGTACATTGCATGCCATTATAATGGCATGCGATGCGACCGATGCGATGCCCGCGATTACACATAGAAATGCATGTTGAAATGTAAATCGCGTCGGTCGCATCGATTACCGCGATTTTACATAGGGAACAATGTTAAATGGCCCAATTGACCCGGTTTTACATAGGGAACAATGTTAAGTGGCCCACAGACCCCAAATAGCCACCCTCAAGTGTGAAATGGCCCCCCCAATTGTTACCGCCACCCCACGATCACCGTCAACCCGAAGCGTGGCGAGCATAGCGAGCCCGCGAGGGGCGGCGGTACGCGTCCTCCGACCTTTTCATACCCCTACTATCCACGTCGGCGTGGAGTTGAGAATAGAAAGTGTGGCGAGCGCAGCGAGCCACCGAGCCCGAAGCGCGGTGAGCGTAGCGAGCCCCGCGAGGGTACGCGGATACCTGTGGAGCCCACGAGGGGACGCAGATACCTGTGAAGCAGTCCACTCCGTAAAAAAAAAACCTTGAAACTACGGAGTGGACTGCTTCTCTTTGGGATTTCCAGTAAATGTATTCATATTGTCCAGCGCTGCAGAACGGTTACCATTCCACTTGTTAACATTTGTACCTTTTTTGCGTGTTATTGAGATTGAAACACCATTTGAGAACCACTGCAGCAGAGGGATTAAGGAGCGCTAGAGAATTCCCGGAACTCTGCTTTTTTCACAATATCTCTGTCAATTATATAGACGCAGAGGAGAGTTTGTGCACTGCTGGATTTCAAAAACTGGATTAAAAGCATTAAGAAAGACGAGGATTTATCTTACTAATAAAGAGGAAGTGATGATTATAATGAAATTAGTGTGTTAAAAAGATATGTGCGCATACCGCTATGTTTTGTTTTTGGTACTTAAATCATAACCATGTTTTGGTTTGGCAAAAACAACTTCAAGTGTTTTCAGTTTTGTATCTACATCCATTTAAAAATAGATAAACAGTTTCCATGGGGTTGCAGCAGTGAGGAGCTAAATACAGCCCAACCTACAACCCAGTTGTCAAGTGTTAACCAACTTTTCTGTAAGAGAAAATCAAATGAAATGTTGACCTGTTTTTGTACCTACATTAATATTATCAAGAATATCTTTCATTTCCAGTGAAATTTGAAAACCTTACAGCTTACAATATTGTGTACAGCAATATCGGCCAAAGACTTATTTGACCTGGCTTCCTATTCTACAGCAAATGACAGAGTACAAAATATATTGCAAACAAACTTCTCCAAACAGCAAATCGCATGCTGTGGGCCAATACATGCAATTCAAAAGCCTAGTAGCAAAGATAAATGAATAACTTACAAGTACAAAAATGTTTATTAAAAAAAAAGGCATGGGTTCATCCCATCTATATCTATATTCAGTCCTGGACATATTTATTTAATTTATTTATTTATTTATTAACAGTTTCTTATATAGCGCAGCATATTCCGTTGCGCTTTACAAAGGGGACAGTGATACAACAAAACAGGGTATTTACAGACAGTCAAAATTTAGGAGGATATATGCGCCTGGACTAGACATTGGAAATCAGCACTGGTTTATTGAGAAAGAATAGGAAGTCCATGCGTTTACCCCCTCAGTGAATTAGCCATGGGGGTAATGCTAAAGCAGAGTTACTCTTTAAAGCAGCGGCGTAACTATAGCACCGCAGCCCCCGCCACCGCGGGGGGGGGGGGGCGCTGTGCATGTGGGGGCGCCGGGGGCTGCGGTGCTATAGTTAAACCCCCCCTCAATCCTCCGCAGACTTACCTATCGCGCTGGTCCCGGCGGCTCCGTTCTTCTGAGGACCACCACAAAATGGCCGCCCCCATATAGCACACAGTTCTCTGAAATGGGGGCGGCCATTTTCTGGTGGTCCTCAGCAGAAGAACGGAGCCGCCGGGACCAGCGCGATAGGTAAGGCTGTGGGGGATTGAGGGGGGGTTTGCATGGGCGGCGGGGCGGCGGGGTAGGGGTGCTTGGCGGGGTGACGATGGGGGGGAGGGCGCCAAAAACGTAGCTACGCCACTGCTTTAAAGGATTACTTTGAAGAGTCTGTCCAGTGACTAGGGACAGAAATTAATAGGGAAGTACTGATTGGCTGAGAAAGGACAGTGCCATAACAACCATTCCCACATGCTCCATCATTCAGTGATATTATTGCTATGGAGTAACTGAGAGTAAGAGCATATTTATTGAAAGTGTACGTGATAAAACATATACTTGTCCGCTTAGGTTCGGTTTCCATTTTATTCAAACTATGGATGCCTACATGGAATGAAGTGGCATAATCTATACTAGAATACATGAGTAATGTACTTTTTTTTATAGGTACTACTGGACTAGAGGACCGAAAGACAATGGGGGATTGTAGGTAAGTATGTGTGAGTGCGACTGTATGTATCAAAGGCTTTATTAATGTTGTACTTTATGTGGTGTGTGTAATGTGTCTATTTTAATATTTCTTTTACAGGGGGACTGCATGTACAAGTGTGCCCATTACTACACCGCATGCTGACACCAGCATGGAAGGCTTGCAGGGACTTGAAGTTCCACCAGTAAAAGACAATGTTAGTTCTGTTTTTAATGTCATGAATTCGGTACCAGCCTTGCCCTAGGCTTCAACTCCAGCCTTGGGTGCCCTGGAGGGGGACTTTATTATGGAGGCCCCCACCCTGGAAACCCTGCCAGGGTGGACTAGTTGGGGGGTTAATGCTATGACTAGAGGAATCTATATAAACATGTCCCAGTGATGGTTTCAAAAATATGGAGGACCCCTACAGCTTTCCCTTATATTTTTGTAACCAGGCCCAGTCCAAGAGCCTAGCATTGGTTATTTATTTACAGGGAACTTCACACATTTGTATTTTTAAAACCATGACCAGCACAGGGCCAGATGCACTAAGCTTCAAAAGTGATAAAATTGAGAGTGATACCAATCAGGCCAACCAATCAGCAGCTATCTGCCATGTCACAGGCTGTGTTTGAAAAATGTCAGGCAGGAGCTGATTGGCTGGCTATTTATCCCTCTCCATTTTATCACTTTTAAAGCTTAGTGCATCTGGCCATTAAAGAGCTCAGGACTGGTTATTATTATAATTTATTATTATTATTATAATTTTATTTATAAGGCGCCACAAGTGTTTCGCAGCGCCGTACAAAGGAACAATACAGGGAGACAAAACTTGGCATAACATTGAATAAATAACAAAAATACAGTACAAATAAAGAGCACCACAGTTCAATACACATTACAGCTTAAATGTAAGTAGTGAGGACCCAATCAACATACAACTAGAGGCTTGAGGCCAATGATGGAGATGAGTATGAAGATGGTCACTGAGTGTTGGAGTAAAGGAGAGCTGTGAGTGAAATGTGAAGAGAAGTGGGCTTTGACAACAGGAGGGAAGAGGGCCCTACTCGGAGGAGCTTACAGTTATCTAGTAGGAAGGGGAGACAGACAGATTACAAGAGGTGCAAGCTAGGGGGTGGTGGTTAGATAGCAGGATGTAAACAGGCTGGTTTATGCAGTGGAAGGGTACGCTTTGATGAATAGGTGAGTTTTCAGTGCCTGTTTGAAGCTTTGCAAGGTCGGGGAGAGTCTAATGGAGCGAGGGAGTGCATTCCACTGAAGGGGTGCAGCACGGGCAAAGTCCTGTACTCTAGCATGGGAAGCAGTGATCAGGGTGGAGGAGAGACGACAGTCGTCAGCTGACCGTAGAGGGCGGGAGGGTGTATGAATGGAGATGAGGTTAGAGATATATGGAGCAATGGAATTAGAGATGGCCCTGTATGTGAGTGTGAGGTGTTTGAAGAGGATTCTGTAGGGGAATGGAAGCCAGTGCAGATTTTGTTCAAGGGGAGTAGCAGAGTTAGAGCGGCGGGAGAGGAAGATAAGCCTGGCTGCAGCATTGAGGACAGATTGGAGAGGAGCTAGTTGGGATTGAGCGAGGCCAGTGAGAAGAGCATTACAGTAGTCAAGCCGTGAGATGACTAATGAGTGGATGATCAGCTTAGTTGCACTCTGTGAGAGAAAGGGCCTGATGCGAGCAATGTTGCGTAACTGGAACCGGCAAGAATGGGCCAGGGCTTGGATGTGGGGTGCAAAGGAGAGGGAGGAGTCAAGAGTGACACCCAGGCAGCGGAGTTGGGGAACAGGGGAGATGATGGTGTTGTTAACAGTGATAGAGATATTAGTAGGGGGCATAGCTCTGGGTGGGGGAAAGATAATAAGTTTGGTTTTGTCCATATTCAGCTTCAGAAATCGCTCAGACATCCAGGTAGAGATGGCAGCGAGGCAGTTGGAAACTTGAGAGAAAACAGTGGGGGACAGATCAGGAGAGGAGAGGTAGATTTGGGTGTCATCTGCATAGAGGTGATATTGGAAGCCAAAGGAGTTAATGAGTGCACCCAGAGAGGAGGTGTACAGAGAGAACAGAATGGGGCCAAGGACGGAACCCTGAGGGACCCCGACAGGAAGGATAGAAGGTGGTGAGGTAGAGCCAGAGGCAGAGACTGAGAAGGAACGGTTGAAGAGGTAAGAGGAAAACCAGTTGAAGACTGTGCCAGAGAGGCCAATGTTTTGGAGTGTGTGGAGGAGGAGATGGTGATCCACAGTGTCAAAGGCAGCAGATAGGTCCAAAAGGATAAGCAGGGAGAAGTGACCCTTGGATTTGGCTGACAGCAGGTCATTGGTGACTTTCACTAGGGCAGTCTCAGTGGAGTGAAGTGGGCGAAAGCCAGATTAAAGGGGACCTAGGATGGAGTGGTCAGACAGGTAGCTGGTGAGACGCCTGTAAACCAGCCGTTCTAGTATTTTAGAGGCAAATGGGAGAAGAGAGATAGGGCGGTAGCTTGTGGGAGATAAAGGGTCCAGGTTAGGTTTTTTAAGAATAGGCGAGACCAGAGCGTGTTTGAAGGGTGAGGGAAAGATGCCAGTAGAAAGAGATAGGTTAAAGAGGTGAGCAAGGTGGGAGCAGCCAGTGGGGGAGAGGGAACTGAGGAGACGGGAGGGGAGAGGGTCCAAGGGACAGGTAGAGGGGGGAGAGGATGAGAGGAGGGAGCGGACTTCCTCAGCTGTAGTAGGGCAGAAGGATGACAGAGTGGGGTAGTTGGTAGGGGAGGATGATTGGGGTGGGTGGGCAGCAGAGGGGTGTGGAAGGAGATATCATGTCTGATTACCTCAATTTTAGAGAGGAAGAAGGAGGTAAAGTCAGTGGCAGTGAAGGATGAAGGGAGGAGGGGTGGTGCAGGGCGAAGTAGAGTGTTGAAAGTATCAAAGAGACGTCGGGGATTGGAGGAATGGGAAGAGATGAGAGATTTGAAGAAAGATTGTTTGGTATAGGAGAGAGCAGCGCTGTAGGAGGAGAGAATAAACTTGAAATGGAGGAAGTCTTCCAGAGAGTGAGATTTCCTCCAGAGGCGTTCAGCAGAGCGTGCACATTTTTGCAAGAATCTAGTTATTTTGTTGTGCAAGGGTTGTGGTTTAGAGCATCGAAGGGGAACAGTGTGGAGGGGGGCTACAGAGTCGAGAGCAGAGGTGAGAGAAGAGTAATAGAAAGAGGCAGCCTGGTTGGGGCAAGTAATGGTTGAGAGAGGAGAGAGGAAAGTCTCCAGGGAAGACAGGACAGTGGGGTCAAGAGACCCGAGGTTACGTCTGGTGACTGTGGGTCTGGGCAATGAGGGGAGAGGGGAGGATGAGAGGGTGAAAGAGAGCAGATTGTGGTCAGAGAGTGGGAAGGAAGAATTAGAGAAATCAGAGAGATTACATTGGTGGGTGAAGACTAGGTCAAGGGAGTGTCCGAGATTATGAGTGGGGGTGGAGGTCCATTGAGAAAGTTCAAAGGAGGTGGTAAGGTCAAGAAGTTTAGAGGAGGCAGCATTATTGATGTCAATAGGAATGTTAAAGTCACCGAGGATGATAGAGGGGAGGTCAGAGGCAAGAAAGTGTGGAAGCCACGCAGCAAAGTTATCAAGGAAAGGGGAGCAGGGGCCAGGGGGGTGGTAGATTACAGCCACAAGGAGGTGAATGGGGTAGAAGAGGCGGATAGTGTGTACCTCAAAGGTGGAGAATGTGAGGGAGGGCTCAGGTGGGATGGCGCGGAAGGTGCAGTTGGGGGAGAGGAGGATGCCCACTCCTCCACCCTGGCGGCCATCCGGTCTGACCGAGTGTGTGAAGGAGAGGCCTCCATAAGAGAGGGCAGCAGGGGAGGTAGTGTCAGATGCGGACAGCCAGGTTTCAGTGATGGCAAGAAGGTTAAAAAAGTGGGAGATAAAGAGGTCGTGGATAGTTGGGAGCTTGTTGCAGACTGATCTAGCATTCCAGAGAGCACAGGTGAAAGGAAGGGAGGGGACAGGTGAGATAGTAATTAGGTTGTGTGGGTTGTGGGTGCGTGTGAAAGGTGTGGAAGTTGAGAGGGGGTGAGACCTGGCAGCAAGGACTGGTATGGGACTGGATCTAGGAGCCATATTTCTGTGTAAAGTTGGTCAGAGTAGTGATATAGAGTGAGTTTGGAGTGGCCTAGAATGAGCAGTGAGAAGGTGGTGTACTGGAAGTGTGGAGAGCCAACAGGAAGTATAGTTAATGTATAAGTGAGACAGAGGCAGTGTGTGACAGCATTTAATTCAGCATGGAGATCAGTGTCCAGGTTGTGCAGACTGAAGGTGATGATGAGGCAGGTAACTCACTGCAGTATGTTGATTATGCTTTTTTTTGTTGGGAGGGGTGATACACACACTTTGAAACTTTTCTATTGTCTTAAACATTTGAACATAAGGAGCCCATACATGTTCCATTTTGCGGCTCCGTTATGTACTTTTAAAGTACACATCGTATCGGATCCCATGCCTTGTGCATGCATTGTGCATGCACTGCGATCCGATACGATGTGTAGCTAGTACAAAAAGTATGTGCAGCACATCATTTTTGTACCATACTATGTGATGTGCGGGAGCGTGCATCGCATAGTACAGAACGGAGCCGGACCACAACGGAGCGTGTATGGGCTCCTATAATTACACAGAGAACCATTTTACAGAGCTCATTAATTTGTGCAATGCTTCAGCAAACACGCTGCTCACATAGCAGTGTGTTTCAAAAGTCAATGTTCTCCCGGATGTTGTGAATTTACACCTGGTGATTAAATGTTTTGTTAAAGGTACTTGTGAGTTTGGCCGATGCTGTATTTGGTTGTAATGGAATTCTCACGTGTGTTTTTCATTTGGGTTTATGATTTTATACAAGTGTTTGCCTTTTATTAAGTCTCTATGTTCAGAAAATGGTTAAACTCACCCGAGAATTCTCTCTCAACCAAATACAGAGCTGAAGAAATTTATCCCACAGTGTCTAACATTAAAGTGTGGAGCTAATATACTGAGCAAAAGCTTAAACAAGCAAACATGCAGGATACATAGTGTGGCCGAAAGCTTATCCTTAATTCTACAGACTTCTGAGAGGCAGGCTTATGAATAAGTCTTTAGAATTGATTAACCGATTACTACTAATATAAGTACTTTGAAGCACAGGAGAGTTTAAATCAGTGAACTACAACTGACAGCAGCTCTGAGCATGAATTATAGGAAAAGCTGTAACTCAGAAGAGAATGGAATCCAAGCAATGTTAAGATCCAGGAATAGACAGTGAACAACTTCTCTAGTTTTAGGAACTGAAGCTTATCAGTGTAAATGCACAGGAATCACAGATTCATCTGCCAAATGTAGAGATGAATCCCAGTAATTATGAGACATGGGAAACGCAGGTGGACACTGATGAATTCCTGGTCCCTGCTCTGCTGCAAATTTGCAATGTTGTTGATCTGGCAATGTGCAGGTGAAAAAGTAATGGTTTAACTAGGAGTTGCAGATCTCAGATTGGCTGTCAAAGCTATCACTCATGCATTCAGCTGACAAAATCCAAAATGGCGGCATACAGCACCAGCTCAATAATTAAAGGTACAACTGGAAAACCCGATCTGCAGGACAGAGTGATAAATTTCTTTATCTTATTAACACTTATGGGAGGAAGGCCTTTTCTTTGTGCACCTGTGCTCTCCTCAGTCAGATTCAGATTGTGATGTTGTTGCCAGAGATTATGGAGAGGTCTTTTCTGCTGTTCTTGGCACTTTTTAAGAAAGAAGTTCCATCAGTTCATACACCTGGACATGTGCAGTAGGGAGTCTATGGGGTTCCTTGAAAGTATCACCCCCAACTTTCTGGTGCCCAGGGTTATAGCCCCATTTTCCCCACCTTTGTTACACTACTAGTCCTTCTGAAACAGAAAATTACTGGTTCTTAGAAAATAAATATTAGCTTTCAGTGTCAAAAAAATAAAATAAAAGCACAATATGTACAATGTCGGGAGGTTTGCTGAGGTGAAAAGATTCCCAACGGTATTCCTATGGAATTACTATTGACCAAGAAAATCAAACAGTGGGCCTGATTCATTCCTGTTTGCATTTGTTCTCAACCTGGCGAAGAGGTAAACGCTGCCTGCCACTCAGCCAAACAACCCCCCCACACCCAAATGCCCCTGTTAGCATGCAAAGGGATGTATTCCTGAACACATCCCCTCGCAGTCGGTTGCTGACATCAAATGATTTCTGCAGCCTTCGCTCTGAAAAGTAAGTCTATACTTACTTTCAGATGCCCGCTATCCACATAGTTGGGGGCGGGCACTGACATCATGTGACATCAACCACCCATCTTGAGCTGTCAGTGGAACTCCCAGTATTTTTATGGGGACACCCATTTACTGCTATGTCTGTCTGTTAATATCCATTATTCTTTTATTACTTTTGTCCCCAGCTGTGAGAACTACAGAACAATCTATTCCTATATAAGTCATATAATAATAATAATAATAATAATAATAATAATAATAATAATAAAAAAACAAGAATGTAGCAGCCTGTGAGGAAAACATAAAGCTACTGTATATAGGATCATTTAAGCAGTTTTTTCTTGTTTATGTTTGTTAAGGGGAGATTTATCAAATAAAGATAAAATGGAGAAAGATAAACTACCTACCAATCAGCTCAGAACTGTCATTTTTCACAACCTGTAAAATGGCATTTAGAAGATGATAGTTGCCACTTTCTCTCTATTTTATCTCTCCAAGCTTTGATAGAAACTGGTGAAATGATAGACAGAATCTGATTGGTTGTTATGGGTAAAGTCACCTCATAATTTTTAGAAGCTTTACTAAATTTACCCCTTAGTGGTTTATTAAATATGGAATCAATGATAATAATAGAGCCTTTATGATTGGTCATAGAAGAGATAACATGTCAATTATATGGGCTCAAAATGCTCTGCCGGATCGACGATGAGGTGCAGAGCCGGCCCTAACTACTTTGATGTCCTAGGCAAAATTTTGATTGGTGTCCCCTAGTA
The DNA here is from genome assembly GCF_055691185.1 of Crinia signifera. NCBI lineage: Eukaryota > Metazoa > Chordata > Amphibia > Anura > Myobatrachidae > Crinia > Crinia signifera. Next base: position 179,521,443 of record NC_139220.1, read on the forward strand.
TCATCGCTAAAGATGAATCTTATCAATACCGCGATGCATACACATGTACAAATGCATAACGGCAAGCTGCAGCGAACACCGTGCTGCAACTAGTCATAGTCAGCTTTCATTCCACAGAAGTCTATGGCATACGCATGTGTATGCACGTGTGCATCATAGACATGGGCACATTAGTTGCGCCATAGGAAGGCGATAGTGAGACTCAGGGAGCTAGGAAAGGGAAAGTGAGACGCAAGGTGGTAGGGAGGGGATAGTGAGACGCAGGGCGGTAGGGAGGTGATAGTGAGACGCAGGGCGGTAGGGAGGGATAAGTGATATGTAGGGAGGTAGGGTGGGGATAGTGAGACTCAGGGCGCTAGGAAATGGAAAGTGAGACACAGGGCGGTAGGGAGGGGATAGTGAGATGCAGGGCAGTAGGGAGGGGATAGTGAGATGCAGGGAGGTTTGGTGGGGATAGTGAGATGCAGGGCGGTAGGGAGGGGATAGTGAGATGCAGGGCAGTAGGGAGGGGATAGTCAGAGGCAGGGCGGTAGGGAGGGGATATTGAGATGCAGGGCATTAGGAAAGGGATAGTGAGACGCAGTGTGATAGGGAGGGGATAGTGAGACGCAGGGCACTAGGGAGGGGTTAGTGATATATAGGGTGCAAGGAAGGGGATAGAGAGATGCAGGGAGGTAGGGAGGGGATAGTGATATGTAGGGTGCTAGGGAGGGGATAAAGAGATGCAGGGAACTAGGGAGGGGATAGTGAGATGCAGGGAGGGGATAGCAAGATGCAGAAGCAGGGGCTGAGATCCCTGTACAACGTATACCTAACAGAAGTTCCCTCACAACCAGACATCACTGCATCCCTCCTGTTTCTGTGCTCAGCCAGTCCAGGAGGTCTGTGCTGTCTCATTACCATGTGCAAAGTAATGATGATAGGGGGAGGGACCATTGTCCGTGGTTTGAGGGAAGTGCTGTATTAGGGCTGTGCTCCAATCATCTGCTCATTTTTACCTGTGGTGCAGGCGCTGCCATGGTGCAGTGATCCCGACATAAAAGCATTTCACAGGTGGGATCACTGGCATGCTGTGGTCTGTAATACCCTCATGACACATACACACACACACACACACAAACTAACAGATACACTGACACTCACACACACACACTGGCAAATACACTGACACACAAATACACACACACTGACAGATACACTGACACACACATACACTGAAACAACTTACCTTCCACTTCCTGGCCGGGTTATTTGCTCCTTCATCTTGGGGACTCCCTCCATCCTGACAGGGCACCATGTGATGGCTGTAGGACAGGTCCACCTCCACCAGGCAGACATAGTGGAGCAGCAGAGGCAGAGCTGCACCGGGTCCAGGCAAAGAGGGGCGTGGCCTAATCACGGATCCCGTGACCACGCCCCTTTTTAGAAAAAAACCTCCAGTGCACCACACAGAAAAAGCCAGCTGCAGAGGACAGGGGGAGGCACGGTGATGGGACCAGACAGCACGCAACTGCCCAGTCTCTATCAAGCTGAGCTGGCTCTAGGTTAGGAATGTATGCCCCTAGGCATTTGCCTAGTCTGCCTATGCCTAGGGCCGGCTCTGATGAGGTGAATAGAATGAAATGGGCGCAGAGTGTACAGCATGTTGGGATCTAAGGGACCGTGTGAACTGCAAACCTTGCACTCATTATGGATACACCAGTGGATGATGGATGTTGCTGGCTTCTGCTGTGATCTGTGCTGCTGAGTTATGGATTCTTTGCTGTGAGAGGGGTTCTGGATCAGAGATGGAACTAGCAGCAGTACTGGGTGGCACTAGCCAAAATTTTGCCTAGGGCATTAAATTGGCTAGGGCCGGCTCTGTTTAATATAACATTTTTTTAAATATAAGAAATGCTGGAAGTTCCCCCAACTTCTTTGCCGCTGTATGTTTTGACATGATCATATCTCTAATTAAAGGTTATTGAAACAAAGCATCTATTTTTATTAAGTGATTTTATCACATAAATATGTTGTAACGAATGGCAGAGAATGCAGTTAAAAGCAAATGTGCAACATCTAGTACAAATGAGCCTTTTAATTAGTTTTCAGAGATATATGCCATGTTCAGTTTGATACACAAAAAGAAGCTGTAAAATCATTTTTTTCCTTCTGATCAAAGTGTTAAACTGAAAAAATGCCAATTTGTAAACACAATTGAAATCACTGTCTTCCCATTCCAATTTCGACTCCGTCTCTTGTGGTTTTCTCCAATTAAAAAAAAATATCAATTAAATGAGGCAAAATGAAGGGAGTTTAAAGCACCATTTTCATTCCAGATAAAAGGCATAAATTAGATTAGTGTGGCATTTGACTTTTTGTAACTGAATAAAGCCAAACACATTGCATCAGGGTAATAGGTTTACAGTGCTACCCAGCCAAGCATTACGCATTTGTAAAGAGTATTTACAGTGTAGCCTGTAACAGCATGTATTATATATACAGATAAGACACATTATGCTGAACCTAGCCCTGAACACACTCACATTTTTATGCAATTATCCAAGACCTGCAATTAATGCTTCTCTTAAAAAAAAACTTGTAGCATAGCCTCACCAAAATCTGGGAAATTATAGAGCTCTGGCTTATTGTCACTGTTTGTAAATGTTATAGTTAAATATCCTTTACTGTGAATGACACAAAAGTACTATTGTTCTGTGTTCTGCTTTCTACATTAATCACATGTGTAAATAATATACAGTATTCTGTATAGTGCTGCATTTTTTTTATTTATTGACAGTTTCTTATATAGCGCACTCATATTGGATTGTGCCCCTGTCCCGTTTTCGCTTTGCTCGACTTGAGCTCGGCGGTCGGGATTCAATGTCCCGACCGCCGAGCGGCGAGAAATGGGCCGCGAGTTGAGGATGGGGCCGCGAATTGAGGATGGAAATAGACGAGCTCTAACCGGGAGCTCACCTATTTCCGGCTTTTCTCGGCAGAACGAGCCCGACAGCTTCTGATGTCGGGCTCGTTCTGCGGAGAACCCCTGTTCAATGCTGTCGGGGAAGACAGCATTGAATAGGGCCCCGTAGCCATCTCCCCCGTCGAGAGATGCCTGCGGGACCACGACAAAGATTGTATACAAAGGTGCGTACACACGGGGGAGATATATTGCTCAGCAGGGGAATTTTCCCATCATTCCATGCAGGATCTTGAAAATCTGCCCCAGCCTCCTGTTTGTATGTACAGACATGTGATAGGGGACTTAGAATGTAAGCTTTAATGGGGTAGGAGCTAAATATCTTCTGTAAAGTGCTGCAATATCTTATTTTGCATATACAGTACTGTGAAAAAACTCAAAACAAACCACCACTCCAAGCAAGCCTAGCTGGCTGGTAACAAGAGCTGCTGGAAGCAGTAGTTTATTTAGCATCTATTCTTACTACTGTAGGACAATGTGGTCTTGGACACGGTAAGGTGGTCCCAACACCATTGCCTGCTCTGCAGGTGCTGTCCATAGGGGTTAATCAGGATGGGCCAGTTTTATGCATGTCACTGGTGCAGTTGAGCCAGGGTGCCCTCCTTTATACCCTACTCAGCTGTGTACTTAGGGGGTCATTCTAATTTGTTCAGGCGGGTCTGAATTTGGACCATTACGATGGTTTGGGGTTCCGCATGTGCATAATCTTTTATGCACATGTACAGGTCCCCTTTGCGAATGGCTTCAATGACTTGCATAGTCGCCAAGCCATTCATAAGGATTGGGGTGAGCTGGGGGTGGATGGCAGCAGAGACAGGTGCTGCCCATGGGAATGCCCAGCATTTTATGGTCATCCCCATGAAAATGATTTCTCTGGCAGTAGCGGCATGCAAGGGGATGTGTCTGCGTTACACATTCCCCTCACATGTTAATGATGGGACTCAGCGTCAGGTGGGAAGAGCAGCAGGGCAGGCTCTCTGGTGCTCAGTAAGTTGTGATTTTCATAGTTTACTGAATCAACCAGAATCAGGTCCCTAGTGTATGCATAAAACCATCCCTGCTGGGGCGTGTGGCGATGACTGGACTTTTTGTGTAATATGGCGATCACTATTTGATTTAAGAAGATATATCAATCAACTCTGTTTAGAAAGGATTATGCTTTGAGGTTAAATACTGTTGTACACCTACCAGCTTTTTAAGACTTACTGGTTTATTTACTAAGATGGGAGTTTTATTGAAGATGGGATTTTTCAACCAATCAGATAATAGATATAATTTGATTGGTTGCCCATAGTAACATCAGATCTCCAATAGAATTCCCATCTTAGTAAATAAACCCTTAGTAACCATCCTCCTCATGAAACTTGACACTCTTTATTTATAAATATGGATTCATTGAGCTGGGGGAAACAGTGTATTTTTATACTTACTCATTATTTATAGTTGTGGTATAGGATCCCAGTGCTGAGGTCCACTACCTCTTTAAAATAATTCAGATCACTATGATGCTCTACATGCAATGTGGTTCTCAATGGAATTTTCTGGGTGCTTTGTAGCATTGCAAATGACAGTATGTCAAGCATTTTGTTTGTAAGAGGGGTAAAGTGAGCACCAAATTTGTTCTTTCCATTATGCTTAATATCCTGGGTGGGAGTCATTATGCAAATCGTTATTGTTTTATTGTGTCTGTTTTATTTTCACAAAGGTCCAAACCACCCCAACCCCCTTCCCTGCCAGTGGTGCACCATTGCAAAAAGACCAACACACTTGGCCCCTCCACACACACAAACACTAAGGGCCAGATGCTCTAAGCTTCAAAACAAGTGATAACATGGAGAGTGATAAACAACCAACCAATCAGCTCCTGCTTGACATTTTTCAAACACAATCTGTGACATGGCAGATAGGAGCTGATTGGCTGGCTGTTAATCACTCTCCATTTTATCACTTTTGAAGCTTAATGCATCTGGCCCTGAAAATGTTGCCCCCTGTCATTATTTTCTGGATCCGCCACTGTGCATTGGCACTAAAGTGGTAAACAGACAGACAGTTTGGAATAACTCTTTATCCATCATTTTTTATTGCATCAATCTCTGTGCTTCACACAGAGCCATGATACTTGTTTTCCACAACCACAGCTGCTTCCAGCAAATAGACCACAGGGATCACCAAAGGAGAATAAGGATAACAATAGCAATGAAAGCTGAACTATCTGAGGTTAGCAGCTGAACTCAGACGGTGTTCTAGTAGATCTTTGAAAGAACCCTCTACTTGGTACATATGTGATACTGCAGATTATGTTTGTATTACTATTACCAAATATTTTGAAGTATAATGCATGGAACACTTTCAGTTCTAACATTGATGGATAATATTAAGTACAAAAAAGAAAATTCTGCTGTCATGCTCAAAAGATACTAATAAGTGCATAGGTGTACTACACTATATTTTACGGCCCTTTCCTACATATATACTATAACTGAGATGAAAATGATTTTGTTACTTGGAGTATCATCATTAAATGTTTATGATAGAAACAGTAAAAATAGCTCTTATTTATTATTTATTTGTTTTTTTTTATATAGCGCAGCATATTCCATTGCGCTTTACAGTTGAAAACAACAGTGATTAAACAAACTGGGAAGAAACAAACCGACATAGAGGTAGGAGGACCCTGCTCGCAAGCTTACAATCTATAGGGATAATATAAGGGATACATAAGGATAGAGTTCCATGGCATGGCAGTCCCACCAGATTACAAGACAGTCCTGATGGGATGCAATTAGTTATGAATGCTACTGGAGGTTGTGTTGGGGTTCTGGAATATGATAAGCTTGCTTGAAGAGGTGAGTTTTTAGGGAACGTTTGAAACTTTGGTTACTAGAGGAGAGTCTTAATGTGCGTGGAAGCATAGGCGCCGATTCTGTGGGTGCTCAAGGGCTTGAGCACCCACGGAAATTCCATGAGCACCAACTGTTCGTCCCCCGCCCGAGTCCCGTTGGCCACAGCAGTGCTGATTCATTCAAATTATACCTGCGCCACTGCGGCCGCTGACTGTACTTTACTTCAGCCCTGCCTCCTGCAGTCCACGCCCAAGCCGCTGCCACGCACTCTGTCTTACGGGCGTCTTGCTTCACTGCTGTATCATACGCTCATCCGGGGCCACCTGCTGCCATCGACAACCTCCCCCGCCTCCCTTCTATGCGCGATCACACAGAGTGTGCCCGGACCCAGCCACCTGACCTGAGTGCTGTGCGAGGAGGACTTGGGAGGCAGGCAGCAGCTTACCCGGCCACAGATCAGTCCCTGAGGCCAGCCGCCGGCATCTAAGTAAAGTACAGTAAGTTAATGATTTCACACAGTCACTCCGTCAGTGTGTGTCAGGCTGGCCAGGGCATTAATTAAATATCATAATCTGCTCAGTCACTAGCCTCGCCCTCAGCTCAGTCAGACTCAGGTTCAAAAATATTTATCAACAGTTATCTGTGTATCATTTCTCATCCTGAGGCTCAGGATGAGAAATGATGCCCAGATAACTGTTGCTAAAGATATTTTTGTTCTATGCAATCTGGCTGTATATATATATATAGGGGTTTCCCAACCTGCGCACAAAGATGAAAGGAGCAGCACCTCTGATAGCACCTTAGGAAGAATCCGGAAATAGGTATGAAAAGAAAAGAAGGTTTCAGAGGGCGCTATATAATGATATATTTATTTTGATAATACTCAATGTCAAATTTAGAAAACATAAAAATACTTTAAAACATGACATAAAAGACACATATATGTGTATTACAAGAGTAAACAGTTTTGGTTATACGTAGACATTTAAATTTTTTCACATGAACACTCCTTTGACTTTGTTAGTCACTGTTAGTACTGTTCTGTGACTGTTTGTTAGTAGGAGTTTAGTCGGTTAGGATGTAGAGACCAACGCGTTTCGTCAGTACAACTTCCTCAGGGGCGAAAGCAAACCAATACTCGAATATTGAATAGGATGTATACCAAACCAGTATTCCAGAATCTCACAAATCAGGAGTAAACAGCCATGACATAGAGTACTTCTATGAAGATAGTTAGCTCAAAATGAGCTCAAAATATATGGCCTTTAGTCCAGCCAACAACCATATATAAATGATGTGTCTCAGTTGGATCCCAAAGCTGAAGTCTTCAGCTTTGGGATCCAACTAAGACCCTAGATGATTAGTGACAGGTGTGTTGGTAACTGCTCACCTATAAAAGCAAAGTGTGCTGTGAGCTTTAGACCAGATAGCATGCCTGGAATCAAACATTGATGTGATAGCTATGTGTATTGTAGCCATTTTCAGCGGTAGTGTTAGGACCTGCAGAAAAGTGGGGTCCCATAAAGGGGGCTGCAGGCTTAAATGCATTGATCAATTCATGAACCAAATCTCCACTATTTACTATCGGCTAATTTAGTGTGTGCAGAGCCCTTACAATGTATATATATATATATATATATATATATATATATATATATATATATATATATATATATATATAAATTATTTTTGTGCCTCCACAATGCTGCCATCCATACATGTGTGTAGTCAGCAGACAGCACATGCATGGATGGCAGCATTGCAGAGGCACAAAAGTGATGTAAAATAATTTATATATTATACAACCAGATTCCATAGAACAAAAATATATTTATCAACAGTTGTGATGTACAGTATAGTCATGTGAGCATTAATACTGAATCATTTTGGTGGCATTGATTACTTTCAATACATTTCATGGTGTGTATTGTTACATTGTGTTGTAATGTGTAAAAAGGGGGACTCTGCTGCCATAATTTGAATATTGGAGACAACTGTGCTGCGTAATATAAATTGGTATTATTTTGTGGCCACGCCCCTTCCCCATGAAGCCACTCCCCTATAGTTTTGGCTTGAGCACTGTATGCGTTGAAGGGCATTCCCTATGGTGGATGCTGCCTGACAAAAATCCTGAAAGTGTAAGTGTAAGCTCTTCAATGTCCTGCTCGCTAAAGTTGGGACATGAAGGAAAATCACCAAATTGCCTGAACAAAAATTAGCTCTCATGACTTCAAATAACACTGATTTACCATACAAAAAAAGAAAAATCATATTATAAAATATTAAAATATTTCCTTGCTTAAGATTCTTTGTGTAATAATACAAAATGTAACCCAAATGCTTCCATTACTAATGCTAGATTTTGTCACTAACATCTTCCATCTGGAGAACCAGTAAAACTTTCTTGTAACTGTTTTTTTTTTTGCTGACAGTCCACATATGTAGCTCATGAAATGGAATTATTTTCAAAGGGATTACACAGGTGTGGGACCTTCAATAGAATAACTAGCGAACACTCACAGGTCATAGTCACAATTATCTAACAGAGGTTATTATTGCAACTCATTACAGTACTGTGTGTCAGAAACCTCTCTGTGAGATATGAAGTTATATTTCTTTTTCACTGCGGGCTATCATTCTTTCTTCTTTCACAATTATGTGTCGTCTTGTTAAACAGTTTAGAGGAGTGATTTTCATTTGGATGTATTTTTGAGCAATGTATAGTTCAGTAACCTTCTGGAAAATATCAAAGCATAATGCAAGTGATTTTTTATTGCACTTATTTAAAGGTACAGTACAAATGTAATTAAGGAACCTATCATTTCAATAAGTTTTGTTGAAGAGTGTGCTGTGTTAGCAATTCTTCACCATAGAGATCAAAAATAAATGTTAAATAAATGCAATTTATTAATCCCCTTAAATTCTTTCTGCACCTTGAAAATACAGATATATGGCATAGCCAACTTTTGACATGAGGGGGAGAGAACATGGAAAAAAATGCTAGACCTTCCTGTTTCCAGCGTGTTTCTTATAAGGCCTATCAGACCTCCCTCATGCCCCTTATATGCCATTGTACTACTCCACATGCCACTTTTGTGCCATCAGATTTTGCAACTTGCCAATTTTCTGCCCCCACTCCCCAACGTGCCTCTTTTGTGCCATACCTCTTTGGCGCCATCACACTAGAACACATGTTAAGTTTGTGCTATAAGTTACCTCCATAAATCCACATTGTGCCACCAGTCCCCTACACATATCCCCTTTGTGCCACCAGAACCTACCACAATTCCCATTTGTTCCAACAACACCCCCCCACACACACACATTCATGCCACCACTATCCCACCTCTTAGTCTTTTTGTGTCTGTTAAAGGGTTATCAGCAAAGCTCCTTTAGAGCTGTAGTGTATCACCCAGTGCTCTGCAAGGTTCTGATAAGGTATAGTGTATAAGGAGTCAGTTATTTCCCACCTATTTTTGGTTAAAAGCGCCAGCACATTGCCAGGGCCGGTGCAAGGCGGTTTGGCACCCTAGGCAAAACTTCTAATAATGCCGCCCCCCCCCCCCGTTAGGAATATATATATATAGGCAGGTTCATCACTCAAGGTGACTGTAAATATTGTCCTGGCTGATACAATATTAAGAGCCACGTTTCAATGCCTTTGTTATGGCATTTTCATCAGGCCATAATAAAGGCATTGAAACGTTGCTCTTAATTTTGTATCAGCGTGGACATTATTTACAGTCGCCTGGAGTGCTGCATCAGCCCCCACCTGTCTAGTATTGCTTCTGTGCGGGCACCAGGTGCACAGCAATGTACTTCAAAGGGGGAGCCGGATCACTGAGGACTATATTATATATATTTCCTTCCCACACCTGTACTTCAGCTCTGCACCCAGCAGTATCCCTTACACACATGTAAGCAGGCCCGACCTGCACCCTACCTCTTCCCTAACACGTTTCCCAGCCCTGAAACACACATGTCCCCCAGCTCTAACCTTTACCCAACACACATGTTCCCCAGCCCTGCAACACACATGTTCCCCAGCCCTGCAACACACATGTTCCCCAGCCCTGCAACACACATGTTCCCCAGCCCTGCACTTTAACCAACACACACATGTCCCCCAGCCCTGCACTTCAACCAACACACACATGTTCCCCAGCCCTGCAACACACATGTCCCCCAGCCCTGCACTTCCCCTAACACATGTTACCCAGCCCTGCACTTCCCCCAACACACATGTAAAACCATCCCTGCACTTCCCCCAACACACATGTAAAACCATCCCTGCACTTCCCCAAACACACATGTTTTACTAAAACCATCCCTGCACTTCCCCCAACACACATGTTTTACTAAAACCATCCCTGCACTTCCCCCAACACACATGTTTTACTAAAACCATCCCTGCACTTCCCCCAACACACATGTTTTACTAAAACCATCCCTGCACTTCCCCCAACACACATGTAAAACCATCCCTGCACTTCCCCCAACACACATGTAAAACCATCCCTGTACTTCCCCCAACACACATGTAAAACCATCCCTGCACCTCCCCTCCCTCAAATACAAGTATGTCCCAGGCCAGTCACCTTTTCTTTATGTTTGGATGATCTGGGCTGGCAACCATGCTGGCAGCAGTGGCAGGGTCTCTTTAGGATCATCATCTTGTGCTGGAGGGGGCGGAGCTTAGACGATCTCTGTGTGAACGAAGAGCAGCAGCAGGAAGCAGCAGAACTAGAGCAGGGACACAAGCCTCGTGTCTGCCGGCTGCTGCTGGAAGCTGAGCCCAGCAATCACCCGCAGTACCTGCTCCCTGGACCGGGTAACAGGTTTCCGATGTACAAAATGTGCTGGGTCAGACTCTCCTACAACTCACAAAGTTTATTAAAACACTTAATTAACATGATCACAGTACTGGGGCGCCCTCTAGTGGCCAGCGCCCTAGGCAGCTGCCTAACGCTGCCTAGTGGTAGCTCCGGCCCTGCACATTGCTCTTCTAATGTGGGGTACACACCAGGATGACATGGCCCAAAACGAGCCAATTTAGATACAATCTCGATCGATTGCATGTAAATCGTCCGTGTTTTGGGCCATTTCGCTGCCCTTTTGATGCTGATCCGATGCGCGGCCCCGCAGGTCGTTAGGTCTTTTCTGAGATTCTACCAGCTGCAGGTAGGATCTCAGAAAATACCATTGTAGTGGGTGCCGGTCGCGATCGGATTGTGATCACATTAGGGGATTTTTCTGTGCCAGCCGGCGGTGGGTCAGTGGCTCCGTCAGCTCGTGAGCGGGTCATACGTTCCTGTCATGACCCACTCACGAGCAGGATCGTCCTGGTGTGTACCCAACATTAGAGATGCAGCTGGTACTAACTGGTTTTTAAATACTCAGAGGTAGATATATGAAGCAGTTATAAGGGAGGAGAAGTAATAAAGTGCCTGGTACTTTATCACTCGCCAATCAGCTCCTGACTGTTAAACTTATAGTTTAAAAAGGTACAGATTGGAGCTGATTGGAAGGTGATAAAGTACGTTTCAAGATGTATGAAAGTAGTTAGATCACCAGTATTCCAGATGCTCTTAATAAAACACTATGCGCTCACTTATGTAGCTATATATATATATATATATATATATATATATATATATATAATATGTTGATACTTGCTCCTGACATACTAGGAGACAGTACTATCCTTGGAGGTATTCCCGTTGAGATCTATTTTTACCCATTAAACAAAATAATTCTTACATCAGGTACCTTTTATTCTGGTCCTCTTCATATAACCACAGTTGGTACTTTATTCACTGTGCAATCTTAATTTGAGAAATTGTGACCCCTGATAAAGTCTTTAAAATACGAAACGCGTTGGTTCGTTTTGTTTTAACATTTTTTATTTTTCAATAAATGAATTTTGAAATCAATTGTATCAATGAGAAATACATATATTCAAGGTGGTGCCTCATCACAGTGAGGCGAGAAAATGACATAACAGTGAACTAGGTCTGTGTTGTAAGCAGACTAACATCTTTATATCAATAATGTCCTCCGAGTAAGTCCTTAGTTAAGGAGATTATTCGTCGCTACTTTCAATGCTGTACGTAGACCATTTCAGCGGCTGATACAATTTGTTAATACAAACCATAGTAATCAAATGTTCTAACATCAAAACATAGTTAAGCAGTAGATTTGCAACTATAGGATTTAGTGTCTGTTACTAAATCAAATAGGGTGGGGGGGGGTAGACAGTATGACACAAAAGGGTAAGAGGGGAGGGTAGCAGGGGGGGGGGGGGGGGGTGACCAATCTAGCAAATGCTGTCTTAGTAGTAAAGGTAGAAATACATATAATGCGTTATTTACTGTGTGTAGTTGTTAGACATATGAAGAATGAATACTCTGCGGATCTTGGGTTTATTTCCAGTGTTTACGGGAATTATAGTAGGTGGGGGGGATGGAGATCTCCTTCTGTTGAAATCAGGTTTAGCGCCATCTTCTTCTGAGGATCTGAGATCACCTTTAGATAGGGGGACCATTTTTCGAGGAAGCGCTTGGGGGTGGGTGAGTTGGACATTAGCGATGAGCGTCTGTCAAATAGAATAATTTGGTAAAGTCTGGAATGAAGTTCAGTCAACGTCGGAGAGGCTGAGGTTATCCAGTGTGTCAGGATAAGTTTTTTTGCTAATGTGAAAATTAGCGTAAGTAAAGGGATATATTTGGAGTAGTTGAATACAGTGCTCCAGTGGTCAAAGCATAGGCATAGGGCTACTTGGGGGGTGAGAGGGAGATGAGAGCCAAGCATAGAGTTAATGAAATTCATTACTTTCCTCCAAAATTTCAATATTTTGGTGCAGTTCCATAGGCAGTGAAAAAGCTTAGCATCCACCATGCCACATTTTGGGCACCGACCTGTGGCCTCTGGGGACATGTGCTTGGATTGATTTGGGGCGATGTATAATCTATGAATCGTTTTGAAGTGCACTTCTTGAAGGTAAGTGGATTGTATTAATTTCAACTTAGCGGGGATTGCTGCTATTAGGCTTTGCGGTTCTGATATGTTTGGGATGTCTACTGTCCAAGCCTGGGCCGAGTATGTTAGGTTTGAGGGAGTTGCATGGGACAGTAAAATTTCATATAAATGTTTCATTTTAATAGGGTGGTTATGGAAGAGGATAAAAACCGGTAAGAGAGGGTCTGTGTCTTGGGTGTCTAAGATTTTGGTTTTAATTGAGTCTACAAAGTGTCTGGCCTGTAAAAACATAAAGAACTGGTTATTGGGGAGTTCGTATGAGATTTTAATTGCGTCAAAGGGTAGTGTAATTCCTCCAGGGTCAAACATCTTGGAGGCCAAGTCTAGGCCTTTACGCTTCCAGGCCAGGTAATGGGCATTGTGTATTGAGGGGCTAAAGGAGGGATTACCCCATAATGGGATGAAGGGGGAAATTGAATGATCTCTGTGTAGAGCAGTGTTAATCTTGATCCATGCATCATATATGCCGCTAAATAGGACGTGTTCTTTGATGTGGTGAGGGATAGATTTGCTAGGGGCATGGAGTAGTGCAGCGGGAGAGAAAGGAGCAAATAAATTTGTATCAAGTTCTGTGTTGGTGTATGTTGAGGTGGATGCTAACCAATCTGATATAATCCGAAAATGGGCTGACCACGAGTATAGCTGGATGTTAGGTATTCGCAAGCCTCCCTCTGACTTATTTAACATAAGTTTATGTAAGGCCATACGTGCCCTTTTACCGTTCCACAAGAAATTTGACATGATTCTATTTATTGTTAGGATATCCTTTTTAGGTATGAGGCAAGGTAGGAGTTGAATAAGGTATAATATTTTTGGGAAAATGACGGATTTTAGAACTGAAGCCCTTCCAAATAGGGATATAGGTAATTTATTCCATCCTTCTAATTGCGTTTTAATGGAGGATATTAGTGGTGCGAAGTTGATTTTGTATAGGGTGTGTAAATTATGTGGGATAAGTACTCCAAGGTATTTTATGTTAGATTTTTGCAGTTTGAATTGGGATAGGGATGGGTGGGATATTATGTCTGGGGTAAGTGGAAAAAGTGGTAAGATTTCGGACTTTGTAATATTAATTTTATAACCTGATCTGGGGCCAAATGATGAGATAATTTCCATGATCACCGGGATAGAGACAAGGGGGTTGGAGACTAGTAAGATCATGTCATCTGCGAATAGTGCGAGTTTTAGTTCATTTTCATTGACTATGATCCCAGTATATTCTTTAGATTCTCTAAGTGCCATTGTGAGAGGTTCTAGGGCAATTGCAAAAAGGAGAGGGGAGAGGGGGCAGCCTTGTCTAGTTCCTCTTGTGATTGGGAAGGGGGGGGATAGGAATCCATTGCAGGCTATTTGGGATGATGATGAGTTATATAGTGTCTGGATGAAGGAAATAAATCGGGAGGGTAAACCAAATTTTTGCATGGTGGAAAAGAGATGTGACCAAGAGACGAGATCAAATGCCTTTTCGGCGTCGAGGGATAAAATTAAATTTAGAGGTAGGGGGGTAGAGGGTTGGGTTTGATTTTGGATGGCAGCTAGAATCTTTCTTATATTTTTAACGGGGTATCTGGCTGTTATGAAGCCTGCTTGATCTGGGTGAATAATATGGGGAAGAATGAGGGCTAATCTGTCTGCGAGAATTTTTGTTAGGAGTTTATAGTCGCAGTTTAGCAGGGATATTGGGCGGTAAGATCCCGGCAACGATAGGTCCCTGCCTGCCTTGGGTAATACTTTTATTGTTGCTGAATTAAAATAGTCTGGTGTTTTATTGTTTTGAAGTATAGAATTGAATACAGAAAGAAGTATTGGGGCCATTTTATCTATATGGGAGCGGTAAAAGTCTCCTGTGAACCCGTCCGGGCCTGGGGCTTTTGCTGGTTTTAGATGTTTAATTGCTTTGGTTACTTCTGTTAGGGTGATAGGTGACTCTAGGTTTTCTATGAGTTGTTGGGGGGGGTGAGGGTAGCTTAGGGCTGACCAATGGTCTAGGTCGGGTGGTGGAGAGGAGTCAGAGATGTTTGGATTGGAGGAAGAGGGGGATTCATTATATATGGAGGAGTAGAATTTAGACATAATATTAGAGATTTGGGCATTTGAGGTCGATAATGAGCCGTCAGGTAGTTTAAGTGGGTGAACTAACATGGGGGTTCTAGAGGAATTAAGGATACTTGTTAGGAGCTTGCTAGTCTTGTTACCGAACTTATGGTATTTATAATTAGCTGAAAATTGAATTTTATCTACCATGTTTTGTAGCGTTTCATCTAGAAGTGTTTTATCCTGTAGGTACTTAGCTTTATGGGCTGGGGAAGGGTGAGTTGTATAATTAGAGTAGGAATTGGTGAGAGCTTCTTGTTGGGAGAGGTAAGACTTTGAATATTGTTTTTTAAGAGAGGATTCAAATTGGATTATAGCACCACGGAGGACTGCCTTAGCAGTCATCCAATAAATGGCTGGGTTGTCGGCCAGCATGTGTAGGTTATGTGTGTCATATTCCCGCCAGGTGTCAGAGAGGAGTGTCTGGAACTTGGGGGAGTGAAGGAGGTGAACTGGGAAGCGCCATGATTTGTAGGAGGAAGATTCTTTTGTGGTTTTTAGTGAGATCGATATAAGGGCGTGATCTGATAATAGGATGGGGTGAATTTGAGAGTCATTAAGATGTGAAAATAGGGAGATGGATACACAGATGAAGTCAATACGAGAAAAGGTCTTGTGGGCAGCAGAGATACAAGTATATTCTTTAAGTGTCGGATGAAGGGTCCTCCAAGAGTCAATTAGTTGTAAAGAGTTAAGTATAAAGGGTATGCCTAAGTTGGGTAATTTTCTGTTATGACTAGAGGAGTTGGATCTATCAAGAATAGGGTGAGAGGTGAGATTAAAGTCTCCACAGAGAATTAATGACTTTGATGCATGTGGCATGAGGAGGCCAATTATCTTTTTGTAGAAAGGTTTGGAATACACATTTGGAGCGTATATTGAGCAAATCGTGTATTCTGCACCATGGATAGTGCAATGTAATAATAGATATCTGCCCTCTGGGTCTGGGGTAGTAGAGTTAACTGTTATAGGAAGTGATTTAGAAGCTAGTATGACTATGCCCCTAGCTTTGCTGTTGTAAGGTGCCGAGGCAATTACTGACCACTGGAACATCTGAAGCTTAGTGATTTCAGGGGGGAGAAGATGGGTCTCTTGGAGACAGACTATATCAAGAGCTTGTTTGCGTAAATAAAGAAGTACTTTCCTGCGTTTTGCTGGAGAATGAAACCCTCCGACGTTGAAAGAGCCGAGTCTAAGGTCAGTCATATAGGTACGGGAGGAAGATCCATCTGTTTCTCTTGATTAGGTTTACGTCATAGATTTCTTGGTCAGGACTAGGAAAAAGAAGGGGGGAGGAGAGCAGGGGGATGGAAGACAAAACAACACAAGACACAGAACCTGTGAAACAGAAAAAAGTTAGTATGATCAACACACTATACTTCTTTGTGCCAAAGTGGGCATTCCGGGGGCAGTAACAATGATGCATTTTAAATTTAGACAAGAATTAAACTAGGTAATAATTCCTTAAAAATCTCAAGTAAATCAAGCTAACGGTACACTGCAAGCCTGTGACCCAAAACTGATCTGAATACTTCCATTGGCTTGAACTGAATAGAGTAGAATAGTGCTAACACCGTATGAGAGACTTCCCAACATGGGAGGGAGAGGGGGGGGGGGGGGGGGGGGGAATAAAGAAGGGGGGGGGAGGGGGAGGGGGGGGGGTGGGGGGTGAGAAGGTTATGTCTCTGGCTCCCATAAGGCAGAGTGTCTTTGCTCTCACATTCTGGAAAATAGTCTGAAAAGACTGGTGGAAGATTTGAGATAAAAGAAAAAAAAATAAAATAAAAAGAGAAATTGGTGTATATGGGTGCTTGGTAGTTCTTTCAGAGATGACACCCTGACAAGGGTCTTTGAGTTTAGTCAGGAGTTCTGGGCTGACCGTGTGAGGCTGTCTTGGGTGGGGGTATCTTGGACCATCACTCTGGAGGGAAAGTTATTCTGGGCGATCCGAGATGTCGGTTGATTCTGGGTGAAAGTGCTCTTTGAGGAATTCTCGTGCATCTTCAGGTGTGGAGAAGTCGTAGTGGGTGTCGTTCAGAAAAATTCTTAATCTCGCTGGATACATCAGGGCGAATCTGTGTTTTTCTGCTACTAGTGCTGAGCAGATGGGGGAGAAGGCCCTGCGTGCTTTTGATAGCTCAACTGAGAAGTCTTGAAATATTCGCAGTACGTTGCCTTCCCATTTCAGATTTTGTACTTTGCGTGACGCTCTCCAAAAAGAGACTTTATGTACATAACTTAGGCATTTGAATAGGACTGCTCGTGCACGTTTGTCATGTGGCTTTGGTGGGGGACCCACTCTGTGTACCCGTTCCACTACGAGGGTTTTACATTCCTCTTGAATGCCTAGCAGTTGGGGCAGGGTAGTGGCAACAAATTTCTCAAGCTCTGGGCCTTTAACAGTCTCGGGCAGACCAACTATTCTTATGTTGTTGCGCCGGGATCTGTTTTCAGCGTCGTCTATTCTATTCCAGAGCTGATAGTTCTCTTTCTGGAGCCTCAGGATGTCTTTCTGAACATTGTGTAAGTCATGGGATATGCTTCCAATATGCTGCTCGTTCTCTGTCACCCTCCCAGTCAAATGCTGAAGCTGCTGCGTTATTTCTGTAACAGCCTTATTAAGAAGTGGGGCCATCGCTGCAGATATGACATCTACGATGTCTCTGTATGTCACCACTGCATCAGGGTCTCGAGGTACCTGAGTGTTGCCAGGAGTTTCCAGGGTGCCTGCCGTTTTCTTGGACGCTGGCGGCTGAGACGCTGAGCTTGTAGCCGGCGCCATTTTGGATTCGGCGCGGCGTTTCTCCTGTCTCGGCGTTTGCGGCTGAGAGGGGCCTCCGCTGGCTAGTAACTTGTCCATCGGGGTCTGGGGAGTGTTAGGAAGCCTCCGGTGTCAGCGGTGAGGCGGGTGGAAGCCTCGAAAGATGACGGTGAGCGGGTCAGTACGCGGAGCTGTGCTCTCACGCTGCTGCTTGCATGACACCGGAACCGGAAGCCACGCGTTGGTTCGTTTTATGAAAATATTGAAGAAATAAAGTGCAGTACTGCATTAAGTACTCTTTAATAAGGAGGATGCTTATGTTCTCATTCTTTGGATCATGCTGAGGGCACCAGAGCAGCCACAAGGCTGAGCGGAGTGCCGGACCACCCACATCCATATATCTATCTATATATCTATATCTATATATATATCTATATATATATATATCTATATATATATCTATATATATATATAGATATATATATAGATATATATATATATATAGATATATAGATAGATAGATATATGGACAACAGTTGTAAGTTGGCGCCCTTGTTGAACCTTCAGTGATTGGTGTTGTAATAGCCTTTAGTTAATTCCAAAGTAAATCAAAGTAAATCAAAGTAAAGTCCAAAATTTATAAACATTTATTAAAAAGTCTCTTATTCCACTTGGTATTGGTGGTTTTCCAGACCATAAAAAGACTTCAATAGTATATTTCAAATGAGCAAACAAACGACACCAACACGTTTCGTCCTATCAAGGACTTCATCAGGGGTTTGCTACAAACATAAGAATATAAACTTTAAAAATAGATAATCACAGTTCATACATTTTTCATTTTGACAATAATAAAACAATCCAAGGACTTTACTATTATGATTGTAACTTGATTGGCTTAATCATCTGGGTAAAACAACTTTTCAAGATAGTTAACAAATACACGGAAGAACAGGTGAAGGAAAGAACAAAATCCTACGAGGGTTGATAAAAGACTGTTATAACATTTCAGTTAAAATACCAAATGATTTTGAAACTATTTCCACGACACTTTCGAACGGGGTGAGTCTCCAACTAGACGTTTTATTACAATGGGTCCTTTATAAGCACTGCTGCGCCTGGTGGAAATAATGTACTGCTTTTAGGACATGGCAACACATTGCATTCAACCTATTGGTCTATTTTTCTAGAGTGGGGAGTTGCTCGTTGAGAGTCTAATAACCCTTTCATTGAGGTACACAAATCTATTGATTCAGATTTTCCAAACTGGGAACACTTACAATCTTATTCTGGAAGTTTCTATTAAACTCTGTGCTGGTGCTAGGGTCTTCACTTCTCTGCCACAGACTTTATCTGCGTGTAATCAAGTGGACAGCTGTGGACATATAGATACATTCATATTACTGTAGACCTATGCATATGGTGGACACCTCTTAAGGTGGCTTTGTTGAATCTTACTAATGTGTAATTACCTTTGTGTGATTGCGAGTTCTAATACAAATCTCCAGGAGGATATATAGCTTTTCAATATTGGGAAGGTGGAGGTATTCCAGTAGTTGGACACCTGTCCACACAAATAAGTGTCTGATTTTAGCCAGAAGAACAACTATCTTAATTACATTGCATCAATAAAAATTGGTACACCTACATGTGATACAATGGCATACATGCCTATATGCGATACAATGGCATACAATACCATACAATGCGATGGAATACAATTTAAAATTGCACAACATCTTCTGCCATCGCGTAACATCGCATCGCATACCATCGTATGCCTTATGGTCTGCGATGCAATGGGTGCCGTGCTAGTCCACAAGTACAGATATATCTATAGATATATAGATATATAGATATATATATACACTAGATAGTATTTAGACAGCCACCAACATCATTGAGAGTAAAAAACTCCATTTTAATAGCATTTTAAATGGCATAATTAGTGCAGTCAAAAAGAGTACAAAAAAAGCAAACAGATAGGATGGCAAATGCTTAGAATGAAATAGGTCTGAATGAACCAGAGTAGTCCCTCCTTGATATAAGCATGATGTCATGATTATTGTTTTCATGTATACTTAATTTTTAAAATACACACATGATGAACAGATTTTTATTTAAAACAAGGAGAAATAGGTATGGAAATAAAGAGTGAGTTTGAGTATCATCAGCAACCATTGGTGGAACCATTATTGTGGGGACATGATTGTTGCAGTACAGTATCTGCAGTAACATTTGCAAATGAAATTGCCTATTTTACTGAAATGATTTTGCAGGACAAAGGAAGCTCCATTTTATGTTGTGCAGTAAATGCTTGTATCAGATCTTGCCTTTTCATTTAAGAGCAAATGGAAAATATTACGGCTCATGAGAACAATGTACATCAAAGTTTTAATCCATACTTATAAGCATTACACTTGTGAATGTTTCTAGAATCCGGAGAACAACCAAGGATATAGAATCCTCATACACTCCTGGGCAATAAAAAGCAGATAGAAATACAGAGTTAAGTATGTGTTAATCAAAGTAAATAAGGGAGACATTGGATCAAATCTGGAAGTCTGGTTTTTTATTGCTGTCCTGGCTCCTGTGGAAAGCAGTTTCTGGTATAATGCAGACAATTCCTTAAACTTATTTAGAGTCTGACAACTGTTTTGATCATTACAGAGAAATTAAATGTATATCAGCAGAAAGAGAGCGCACATCTGCTTTAACCGGCATGTTTACAATCATTTTAATGATGCCATTAAATGCGGTTTCCAGCTCTTACTTTTTTTTCTCAGCATTAAAACACAAGTAAAATAAGCTCCCCACCTGTACATTATTTAGTGAGAGAGAACGTATTCGCGCTATATGTCTGTGAGCTTTTAAATGAGGAATGGTCTTCAGAAAATTCATTATGCCTCATCCATTAGGCAGATTTTCCTTTCATAGGACTCCAATGTGTTTCCCAATGTGACATAAACCAGAAAGGAAAGATGTCCCTGTCCAAATAAGCTTTCAGCCTAATATGTGTAGTGAACGCCTAACACATTTAATGGGAATACTGTAAGCATGAATTTTTTCATCATATTTCATTTTTATTAAGGCGAAATTAATAAGAATGATACAGAAAAAAAATGGGGGGGACAATTAATTGGAGAATGGGGGTACATGAAGGCACAATACAAAAATACATTTAGATTGGCACAAAGATAAATAAGGTAAACGTATATTTTAAGACCTAGTAAAGTCCGGGGGACCCCATGTATAAAACAACTGCAAAATAAATGAATGGATGACCATGCAACTTTAATTGGAGATGTCTTAGAAGATTCCTCTATGTTATTAGCAGGAGACCTAAGGTAAAAATCCAGGGTAAGTGCCCAACATATTTCTGTATCAAAGTGCCCTGTGGAGGAGTGTTTTATAATAAAATACTACAACATTTGGTGTCAGTGCCTTCCCTTGATTTCAAAATATGCAGCCAGACTACAGGAACCATTAGATCTTTAATGTTTGTACATGTTGGCTCTTGTGCTACTATAAGCACCATAATGTGAGGACACACTTTCTGGGATTTGTAGGCTGCCTGTACAAACACAATATTCGCTTTTTCTTGGCCATTAACCCCCACAACCACCTCCACCAAAGGTGTGGGGAATAGCTTTCAACCCAGAGCTGGTCATCTCTTGGTAGGGAGTAACCCATTTATTGTTGAGTCCTGACTTTCCAAAGGATTCTAGCCTGAGCAGTTTATAGCTGGCTGCCATTATAGCAGTGAGGAACCTATTCCATGTATCTCCCTGCTGCAGCATGGGCGCCCACAGCATTTTCAGCCCAGTGCTTCACCTGGATACATCTAAACTGGTGTCTCTCAAAGGCATCCAAGATGCCAGCTTTAGCAGAGTCTGAGCCGCCGGGATTTAGCAGCGGCATTGTTTTTTACTATGACTTTTGATGTTAAGACTTCAATATTTTAAATGTGTCTACATTTTTGGTTGTCGACCTTATTCTTTTTCTATGTTAGAAATGTCAACATTTTGAATGTGTCTACATTTGAATTGTCAACATTTTGACACCGTTGTCATTTCAACCTGTCTATATATTAAATGTCTATATTATTCCTTATGTCTGCCTTGTGTCCCTATTGACATTTTGGCATTCTGCATATGATTGTAGATGTAGTCTATGTCAACATTTTGGTTGTCTAAATATTATTATTGAATAATTTACCATTCGACATGATTGTATTTTGATAGCCTATAGTTTGACTTAGCACTGTACTGCAAGCTTTCTAAACAAACAACTATCTGATATATATTTAATTTATATAAGATATATGTACATGGAGCTTTCATTAAGAAAGTATGTTTCATTTTAAGGATATATATATATATATATATATATATATATATATATATATATATATATATATATATATATATATATATATATATATAGCACTTACCCAACCTCAATAGGAAAGGACCAGACCAGCACTCAGTTCGTAGTGAAAAAAAACGTGTGTATTCAGGTAAAGTACAACATGGTCATAAACAGACAGCAGGGCTGACCCGACAGCCGTTTCAACCGGAACCCTGTCCGGTTTTCTTCACCCCTGAAGAAAACCGGACAGGGTTCCGGTTGAAACGGCTGTCGGGTCAGCCCTGCTGTCTGTTTATGACCATGTTGTACTTTACCTGAATACACACGTTTTTTTTCACTACGAACTGAGTGCTGGTCTGGTCCTTTCCTATTGAGGTTGGGTAAGTGCTGTATCTTAAACTTTATGGACCTTGCACCGCTGCTACATTCTGCCTAATTATTTGAGTGCCGTTCTGAGACCCACTTTATATATATATATATATATATATAGTGAAAATGGTCCATGTTGAAAGAGATCATTGAGGATTTCCTTTATAAAGTCTTGATGGTTAATATCCTTTTGCAAAACATATTAGAAAAGATTACAAAAGTGATGAAAGGACTTTTAGGGCATATCTGCCAACTATGCGCATAGATCAAGGAGGAGGGTACTGCAGGTCAATTTTATTATGAGAAAAGTATCAATAGGAGTCAGTATGGTTACAACTGATTAACCATGACATTCCTTTTGTGTTCACTCTTTAATGATTTGTCAAAGGATATAATTCACAGTTCTAAATATGGGAACTTATTGAACCATGGAAAAAGTAAAAAAAAAACAATACATGACCACAGCTTGGAAACAAAGACGTGATCCACCCGAAAGATCACATTCTTACACTCATAAGCAATTCATTAGTTATGGCTCTTGTCAATTGTGTCAGTCCCCTATAGAGCAAGAACATATTTTAACATACAAGTCACTATGAATCCACAGAGATTACAAAGCAACATAACTAACATGCTTATATAAAGGAAAGGAATCTTTGAGCAGCAAATTGAATAGTGTGTACATGTCAACTCTCTAAAGAAAAACAGGAAGCAAATTACAAAATAGTTTTATGTAATAATATTGCTTTTTCATACATCCTCTTTTATTTGTATATCATATCTGTTGAGCTATCAAGAGCGTTATTCAACATTTCATATACATTTGCCCACAACTGTTACAGAGATGTTTGAGCTAACAATGAAATAATAAAATGAATAATAGCAGCGCACCTGACCACAGCATTGAAATCCATAGGTGACACCTAACACCTGGTGAATCATTATATAGTTGTCTAGACGAAATTCTCTCTAAGTGCTGTGAGTTGTATTCTAACATTAACCTGTATCAATCATTCATAGTGAATATGTATTGATAAAATTAATAACAAAACAATGTAATGTACTGTACAATAAAAAATATCATATGACCCCAAGAGTTTGTTACCAGAATGCTTTAAGAATGGAGGCTGTAACAAGATCCACTTCCTGTACACGCTTACAGAAACACATTCAGGACCTGATTGGAGGGCTGTTCCAGGGCACAGAGGAAAAGCAACCATAACAAGAATCCAGCTTGGATATTTACTGGACGTGAGACACACTTGTTATAAGCTCCATTCCTTTTCCATTCTGATACTTACCATTTGAGGACATCTCGTGCTTTTATTATATGTTGTTTTTACCTGTTTATTTTTATGTAAGTAGATATAATAAAATGTTCATTTTCATAAATCACTGCACTAGATTGTCTTTATTTTTTATTCCTTTCTTATTATTGATTTGGAGGACCTTGTGTGATATGCTTCATTTCCAATTGATTCATTTAAGGTTAGAATTTCTTACTGTTATTTGCATATTGTCACGCCTGAGGGTTTGGGTTGACCTTGGGAAGCTTCAGGCGTAAGAGTAGACGTATACACAAACTGTGGAGCCTTCAGGGGATTCTTACACATGCAACGATAATAAAGAAAGGCCCGAAGGCGTGACCAGGACAACAGAGCAAACGTTAAACACAGTCTTTATTAAGCACGTTAGGTGATAACAATAGCAGATGGTTGCAATGAATAGTATTTACATACAGGCAATCAATAAGGAATAGTCAATGATATGAAACTCAACACTCTGAGGTGGAGATAATGTCATACTTGACTGACAAAAAAATCCCAAATAATATACTGTGAATGGGTGAAAGACGTGATGCACTGGTGATAATATCCCCTCCAGTGGTTTTAGGGGTACACCGCATCACCAGTGAGGCAATTTGGGCTGAGTTGGGGTCCTAAAAACATTGTGACCCCTACACGGACTCCTCCAGCGGCACTAATCCAGGACTATGGATCTCAAATAGAGAGGACCTGTGTTACCTCAATCCTTTATCATCTCAGGAACAGTGATCCAGCATTCTTATACCTGCAGGTGAAAGATGATTGGCCAGGCAATGATGCCGGAAGTAGACTGACTAGAATTGGCTGGACTGGCTCAGGTGACACCAGGCAAGATGGGCGTGGCCAGATGCGACTGGAGGGAAAGTATGTTTGTTATAAGCATTATATACTGTATGCTGTGCTCTGGTCTTATAATGCGATTGATACGTGTATTATTTTGTACCATTTATATATTCTATGTACTACTCTACGCAATGCCAGATAAAATCTGGGCAATAGTACATTTTGTATGGTTTAAGACCATTGATGTCTCTCTCAACCATCTGTTTTTAATAATGTATATAATGCCATGTCCAGATGCCCGAGCTGCCATGCATGATATGATAACTGGTGGGGTTAGCTTTTGGAACTGATATCCAGGTTACAACGCTTGCTGTGGTGCCGCATCGCCTTGGTGACAGACCCGGATGTGATGCACCTGTTTGTTGTGTGCCGTCCCATTCCGGGGTTGACGGCCTGGCGTTCACATGTGTTGGAGGGGAAATAAGGTGAGATAATGTTTGTATTTGTTTATGCCTGATGACGATTAAATTCGAAATGTTGCATATGATCTAAGCCTTCATTGAAGCTTTCTTTCAAGACTAAAACCAAGTGATGCTGCTGCTGCTGCTGCTGCTGCTGCTGCTGCCATTTGTTGGTAGTGTGAGTATATATAGATAGAGCATTCTCATCTAGCCCTTTAATAGGATTAAGAGAGTAATAGGTTTACTCTGCTAACCATCTACTGTATTGTATTGCAGCTGAGAACAATAGGCCTTGGCTCACCATGGCTATCCGGAGAAAGCTGGCTGGGGAAGCCTCCATCTGTATATAAAACCAATATGGACCATATAAATTGTATGACGCACAAATAGAAACAGTTATGAACATGTTACCAACAAGTTACAGTACATATATTGTAGGTCCACTACAAAACACCTGTATCTGTGGAATATATGCTTATTATTATAGGTCAAATACAAAGTAATAGGAAAATCTAGGTGGTTGCCTAAGAGTCCCTCAAACACAATGAGCTAAATATTTTCCTTCATCCAGTATTTTTTAATCCCCTACTCTGCCCCCACATGGGGCTCTTACCACTGATATGAGGCAGAAGTTGATACAGTATGTCTTATGGTGTAGAACAATAGGCAATAGCGGAATGTGAAAAGGAGGTTTGACAAGATAATGTATCCTTAAACAGGTTGGAGGTTTATTTAAGATTGCAGCAGATATCAGTGATAACCATGGTTACAGTATACAGAACACATAAAGCAATATTGTTGCAAGAGACAGCAGTAGCAATAACAATGAGTATCTAAGTAGGTTTTTTGGAGAAGCATGTTCTGCATGCTTTTGCAGTCATAGAGTCTCACACATAGAGCAAACAGTTGCAGGGTAATTGTGTTGTGCATGTGCAGTGAGGATTTGGTAGCTTGTTAAGAGTGGCTGGACAGTTTCAATGTATAGAGACCGGACTGGAGCACACTGCTCCCTAACAGCTGGCCTGGTATTCCTTCATGCCAAAATAATTCTGGGAGTTTGAAATTGGATGTGACACTGTATCACAACCAAGTACCACACTTGCAGCCTCAGGAGGAGATAGAGTCACACCCTACCTTCCATCCATGCAGTGGGGTGGGGGCAAAACACAAGGATGGCTTGCAACTTTTTAAAAGATTAGTCACATGACATCAACATAATTGTGTACTGAGCAGGGAACAAATTTGCATATTTGTAATGACCCTTACTACAGTATCGTGTACAGAGGGTTACTTTTAATCTTACGGCCAAAAAGGAACAGGCGCTTAATGAGGTGTTGTGTGAATCTACTCCTGCTGGGGGGTGTCAAACCCGTTAAGAGTAGTGGTAATAGAAGCGGAAAAACTAAATAAAATAATGATCAATTGGGTTATTACAATACTTCACAACAATTTATTAACAAAATGATATTAATTAATATGTAGGTATAAAAATTCAGCAAATAAATTTGAAGAAAAAAGTGTATAAAACTCAATGAATCCATGTAGCGGGGATAGCACTCTCCAAATATCTCATCATCTGCCGAGGTACCATAATCCAGAAAGTCCCAAATATCCAGGTACTTCCAAATTTACCAGAAGAAATGGAGACACTGGGCCTTATTTTGGTTCATTCTTTCTGACAAAATCCTTCTTAGATGGACAAAACCATGTGCACTGCAGGGGGGGCAGATGTAACATGTGCAGAGAGAATTAGGTTTGGGTGAGTAATTTTGTTTCTGTGCAGGGAAAATACTGACTGCTTTATTTTTACACTGCAATATAGATCTCACTTTGTAGTAAAACCCCACCCAAATCTAATTCTCTCTGCACATGTTACATCTGCCCCACCTGCAGTGCACATGGTTTTGCCCATCTAAGAAGGATTTTGTCAGAAAGAATGAACCAAAATAAGGCCCACTCACCGGACTTGCTTGAAGCTTATTTAATATCACCTCAGTACATTAGTGCATAACAGTGGGTACAGGTCAACATTACGGTCCACTACAGGACCTTTCTCAAGACCCCCTTCCTGCTCCACACACTGGAGAGAACAGGAAGGGGGTCTTGAGAAAGGTCCTGCACTGGACCGAAATGTCGAACTGTACCCACTGTTATGCACTAATGTACTGAGGTGATATTAAATAAGCTTAAAGCAAGTCCGGTGAGTGTCTCCATTTCTTCTGTGTAAAACTCAATGAAGAGAGAGGACAATTATAGGGTGTATACTTGTTTTGAGTCCCATGTTTTCTTGAAAAGCCCTTGGAGATTTGAAAGTACTCAGTTCCCCAAAATAGATCCGTTTTGGTGTTGAAATTAAATGAGGGAGTCCATTAACCTTGTAGGGTTTTGAAATAACGCTGGAGGAAGATTGCAGTCCTCAAAGTGCAAAGGTTATAATCCACAATAGGCAGTTGGTCATAGTTTTCTCAGTATACAGTATTTCCCCAGTTCTAGAAAAAAATAGTTTTATAGTCAGTGAATTTAATTGTTGTATGATCTCTGCCAGAACTTCTTTGTCTACAGTTGAATGCATTATTTTTGCTACAGTGTATGATAATTCTATTTCTGGTGTTGGCGTCAGTGCCATTGGTTAGAATGACAATGAAACAGAACTTTGTTATGAAATCTTGAAAAATGTGGTGATACATTTATTTTGTTCCCTTGACTCTTTTTCTGCCATGTTCAAATTGGCATTATCAGGTCCACACAGATCAGTCTTTGTAATAGATTTAATCGCACCCCCTTTGGGCTGTCCTCTTTGGTGATATGGTCCACCCACTTTCTACATTTGAAATCCATGCCATACAGAAAGCACTTAGGCCTGATAACAATGTTTAAGAATAGATAAATAAAATTTTCAGCACCTGTAGCTTTGTTTGTTATAAAATATGGTCAGTTGGCAAATGGGCTAAAGGAGATGGGTGTGATATGACTGGCTGATAGTCGGGGTTATGATGGTCAGTATACTGACATCAGTATCCTGGACGTCAGTGCTCCGACAGAGGGGTGAGCACAAAAAAGCCCCTTGCGGGCTTGGTGGCTCCATGCTCTCACTACAGGTTCCATTCTTCTCCTATGGGGGTCATTGACTCCCATGAGGGGACTAGCCCCTGTTGGTCAGGATCCCAAATGTTGAGCAGTCAAAGAGTTGGGTTTTCGATGTCAGTATACAACCATTGGCCAGTCATCCATCAATGCAGATTTATTATTAAAAACATGAGCTCATTTATTCTGCAGTGTAGTCTGAAAATGTCAACTTCTATCATTTCTATTTATAAAGTTATTTTTCTTACCTAGATCGCACTGTAAACTGCTACAGCATCATGACACTTAGTGGTTAAAGAAGTCATAAAATATCAAATGTATGAATAATTTTTTAAAGATTGCAAAGGAAAAAAGTTAGGATTATCTAGTACAAAAATTCAGGTGTTCTACAAATATCTGAATCTGGCCATTGATTGTAATATACTTTTAAAAAAAAATAGATACCTTAACTTGTAGATAGTAAAAATATTGAAGTATATTAAAGTATTAAAAGGTTAGTGCTAGGATTATTCAAGACAGCCACTTCTAAAAGGACTAACAGTAACATGATATGGTTTTACGTTGGAGTCCAAAGGCTGCAACTCATGTTAATTGAATGCACATTCATGCAAAGTATTTTTAAAACAATTTCCTTTACCTGAAGGAACCATTAGATATGGTCCTATCAATAAAGGATAAAGCGGCAGGAAGTAACTAAATGGGACCTTTCTTCAACATTTAAAAATGCTGGAAGATTTTGAAAGAAATCATTAAAAGTATTAATGGATTCATAATGGCCTTACCATGTGTTGTTATTAGTAAGCAATCATATAAAAACATTTTAGACACTCATGAAATAATGTGTACATTATCTGTATGAGAGTCTGTAACATAATGGGAAGTTTTCCAAAAATTTGTTCTAAAATGACCTAAACAAGCATACTGTATATTGTAGAATAAAGTAGCCAAACAAGCATATTGTAGAATAAACTGTATCTATAATATCTGCTCATTTTACAAAAATCTGTCTCCAAAACCTTACAACATGAACACTTTAAATAATACTTTTATATTTATTTATTAATTTTCAGTTTCTTATATAGCGCAGCAGATTCCGTTGCGCTTTACAATAGTATATGCAGACAATAATACAAACAGTAAAATTGTCTCTACCAAGTTTCTTTCTTTTTATTGTAAAGAAAATAACCATTTAAAAATATAGGGCGGTATTCAATGTGAATACCGGCGACGTGCAGCGAATCCTGTTTAGGATTTGCTGCACATTCGCCACTGGTCGCCGCGTTCCGGAGCCTCGCCGGCTCCGGTATTCAACGAGTCAGGGGCTCGCTGCCCCTGACCGGCGAATATGAGCTCCTGCGGCGAACGACGCAGGGAGCCTGAGGACGGTGGCAGGCAGGGAGATGGAAGTCTGGAAGGATGCCTGCCCCAGAGCGTATGTGGGGGGGAGGTGGGCTCCCCGGGTATCAGGCAGCACAGGCTGCCCCCCCGGGGGTGCCAGCAGGGGACCGGGTATATTCACTACACCCGATCATGCATATGTAACGATCGGGTGCAGTGAATATATGAATATCTAATGAGCGGCTCGGCTCCGGCGCCCCCTGCTGGCTGGTCAGTGTAAAAAAAAATAATAATAATAATATATATATTTTTTATTAAATATATATTCATGTGCTTACAGCACATGAATAAAAATAGCATGCCCCTCCTCAGAATAAAATTCCAGATTTTTTGACACCAAATGTAAAAAACAAAACACTTTATTTTAAAAGTTCACATTCCACTTCACCATAAAAAATATAGCGATTGCTACTCGGTGAATCATGGCGAAAAAAAACTTCAAATGTATTCGCCATCTGGTCATTGAATAGGGTGATTCACCGTTTTAGTCAAAAATTCTCCAAACAGCACAAATTCGCCATAAAAACATGGCGAATCAGGCTCATTGAATACCGCCCTTAAAATATAAAATATTTTTCTTTAATAAATTGTGAATGTTTACATCAGATTTTTATTTGCTTACTGATATTAAATAAATAAATGCAGTATATTTTAGTGTATTCTTTAAATTTGATGCTTTTTTTGTACTTCAACTAATTGGTGAGAGCAATGCTAATCCCAGAAACTGCACTTAGCTTGTTATCAGCAATAAGCAAAGTTTCAATATCATTCTGCATTATATGCGCCTCATTATCTGTGTAGCGCAATGAGGCACAAATAACATGGTTATCTAATTAAATTCGATCTTACTTGTTCAGCATGGAATTTCTCTCAACAGTCTTGTTCTGTCTGAAATTCTCTTTTATAAGACCCTCAACCATGTCACAGAGCAAATTGAATTGTTATCACAAACTTTGCAAACACCATAATGCTTACAATTCCACAGAATGAGTCTCATTGTTTGTTTTATATACAGTATGTCTATATTACAGAGAACATGATGGGTATTTATATTTTCACATTTGTCACGTCTACAAATTCCCCTTCAAAATAAAGGTTTTTTTTTCAATTTCTGAATTTATCAATTTTGGACATTTTATCATATTGGCTGCAGCCCCCCCCCCCACACTACAAAGGTTTTTTTTTTGTCTATCGACATGACGATGTGAGCCCGGACCTACTATATATTAATAGAAGCATTACTGCCCTAAATATTGTTCTTGAACGCCTAGTAGAGAGCAATAAGATCCTTTATCCAGGACAGATAAATAGTCCAGGGCTATTAGGTACTCCATTCACGACACCAATCTGTGCTGAATAAATCAGACATTTTTCAGAGGGACATAAGTATTTTAATATACATTTTTCTTTCTTTATTTCACTAGGATACACATTCTGTGTAGTTATGTATGTCTATGTGTGTGATTTTTAATTCTTGTGAATTTCACTGTTACCTCCCTGAAGAAATGATGTAAGGGAGTCTTAAAGTACTGAACATTAAAAGTAAAATTTTAATATTTCTTTGTGCGTTCCCGAGAACAGTCCCTTTCTCTTCTTGTGTATTTCATGATAATCCTTGACTGTTGGAAACTGCACCCCCATAACTGATAATAGATATACTTTGGGGATACAAACCTTCTCATTTAGTTTAAAAAATATCAGTGTGCAGGTATATATTTAGCTCCCAAAAGGAGCTAATATCCCTCGTTAGCTGGATTCAGGCCATATTGCACATATTGAATTTTACGATGATGGGCCAGCAGACATGCACTAGCCAGTAAATTGGCAGTGCAGGTTATGATAAAGGGGTCTAGGTACCCAAATTGTGAAATTATATTTTTCCAAAGCTTCACACGTAAGATGTGTCTCAGTTATTCCTCAGAGTGATAATCTCCAAGAAAGGGTTTGGGAGCATGGGGTCAACATCCTATCACTGCAGCAGCACTTTCTTATTCAGACATTTTTTTGGTGGTGTTCCTTGATATTTGTATTTTTACCTTTGTCCCCATGTGTTTTAAATAGCCTGATATAGGGGTTCTCAAACTAAAATCACGGTGCCATGGAGTATAAGAATTTTTTTCACGGCACCCCTAGGATAAAAGTTTCTTATTGAGAAATTTAGGGACAGAAATATGAATTTAAGTTTGTTTTGTTAATTTGTCATTTTTAGGTTTAATTATGTGAAGAGGGACAGGATTCACTTCTGTTCGTCCACACAGTTCATGATTAACAGCTACCAGCACTAGTTTTGCCTGCTACAATGAACTTTAATAATTAGCATTTTGTTCTGATGTTCAGTGGCATATTTGCAGTCTTACTTCGGAAAAATCAGATACAGGTATTAATATTGTGCAAAATTTGTAATTAGAACACAGTTCTTACTGGGATGGGTATAGGATGCCAGCACTTGGAATGCCAGCAGTCAGAAGACTGACAGTGTCTTCCTCAGGCATAGATTTCTGACACCTGCTAATTAATTATTCTAACCCTCTTCTTATTCTTCCCTAATGCTAACCATCTAAGCCTGCAGCCTAAACCTAACCCTCCACCACCTGCAGCCTAACCCTAACCTCCTCCCTTAGTACCTAACCCTCCTCCACACAGCTTAACTTTAACCTCCCCAATACTGCATAAGCCTACACCCAACCCCTTCCCTGCGGCCTAAAAATAACCAGACCTGGCATACTTACGTTTGGGATGCCAACAGTTGAGTTTTCTGCATCGGCATTGTGATCAGTGTCAAAGTTCTGGCACCAGTCTCCCGAATCAGGATTCTGACTTACAGCATCCTGAAACCAGTATGTCAAACAAATCTTTTTCAATCATGTAAGCATAACACTTCCATATTTAATATATGGTTACCCCGCCATTGCTATCATAACCTGGTGGTATGATAACCTGGTGGTTAATAAAAAAAATCCAGTGGTTTCAAAAGAGGAGAAATTTAATGATAATTCCCCAACATGCTCACTATTCATAGCAAAAGTCACACCCAGCTCAAATAACACATAGAGGAATTGAAGTAAAAAATATAGCAAACTGTAATAATAGCAAGCCAATAAGTAACCAAAGAATATTTTAATTAAGAAGTTTCTTGATAATGCTTGTGCAACCATCCTCTTCCCCCTCTCATCTGCCCTCTATCAAAAATAAAAAGTGTAAAGACTTTGGTAGATGTTCAGAGAAAACAATTCCACTTCAATTATTAGCCAATTTAAATTTTCCACAGTAAAACTGCATGTCTGAAACAAACATGTTTTGCATCGAGAAGCGATGGTAAGCTTTAAACCACATTCGGTTTGTGGTAAGCCACACAAAGTTTGGGACCTTGCATTTTTAAGCATTCAAACCACTGGATATTAAATCTGGCTATGGAAACTATATGTCCCACCTGCCCTTATGTTGTAGGTTAAATAGAACATGTGTATTATGGCAAACCAGGCTTTTTTTCCACAGGAATGTAACACTGGAGGAACTTGTAATTACATAAGAGTTTACCAAATAAAAAGAAAATGTTTCCTGTACACTACTGGCAGCAGCATTATTTACCTCAATTATGACTATATAACATATGTGACAATGTGATTTCAGACACAGTATAAAAGCAGTTTGAGAAGC
The DNA here is from genome assembly GCF_055691185.1 of Crinia signifera. Lineage (NCBI taxonomy): Eukaryota > Metazoa > Chordata > Amphibia > Anura > Myobatrachidae > Crinia > Crinia signifera. Next base: position 179,554,589 of record NC_139220.1, read on the forward strand.
TGAAGTACTGTATTTTATTAAAAAAATTCTGAGCTGGCAGATCATGTTCTTTATTTACTTTTCCAGAATGTAAAGGTTTAAAGCTTATTGAAATCTAATCACTACCTTTTGGAAATCATGATTGATCCTAGGTTTGAAGCATATGCCATTTTTTTATTTCAAACAGACACAGATGTACATAAATGTTAACAGCTCTGAGGACAAGTAGTCGGTTCACGTGGTAAATGGAACTTGGCTTTTGTTCACCCAAAAAATGTGAGATTCAATTAGAAATGCCAATTTGCAGTACTCTACAAAATGCGATCAAGGAGAAGTGCATGAAAGAGTGGGGAAGCCATCCTAGAACCCAAAAAGTGGACCATACTGAAGGCTGTTACTGTCCGTAAGGAAAGCATTGGATGTTTTAAAAGGTGGCAAATGGCAGATTGTTGCACTTTCTTGCACTTCTTATTAATTTTTGAAAAATGCTAGCCTTTGGTAACAGAGGTTTGCTTTCAACAACAGTACTGTCATGCACTCAATAATTCATTATTTTAATATACATTTGCCAGAGAATTATGTTACCAGTTTCACCGAACCCGAAGCGTGGTGAGCTTAGCGAGCCCCGCGGAAAAATAAGCAAAAAGCTTAGTGGGCGCCCAACTAACATAGAAGTACCCATATTGCATTCTACAGCGCTTTACAAAGAGAATATTTGAACAATCACATCAGTCCCTGCCCCAGTGGATCTAACAATATATATTCCCTACCACATGTACATGCACATATTAATGCTAGGATTAACATTGATAACATTGTTGCTTATCTTACATCTTTACACTGATATATTTACACACAATTCTAGCAATTTATGTATTGAGAAAATTCTGCAACTGCTTCATTTGTAAACAATTTTTTTAGGCCCTTGACTTTTATTGATTTATTAGGTTTCATTTGTACTGTACAGTATGTACAGGTTGAGTATCCCTTATCCAAATATACGTTATCCAAATTATTCAAAAAACCATAGTCTCCAAAATGTACCTTATTTTTTTTTTTCTGCTAAAAAACCTACTCTGTAATTGGCACTACTGGGTGTATGATATGTAACTGGCACCATTGGGGACATGATATGTAACTGCCACTAAATATGTGCAAGGGCATGATTGCTTCAAAGTATTCAAAGTCAGTGCCTGAGATAGGACATAAACTGTTTCATATTTTGAAACTTTATTTCATGCACAAATAAAATATATTTGTGTGTATTTCATGTGTTTGTTCAACATAAATGCAAAATACCTCAAGATACCTCATTCAAATATAAAAATATTCTGAAATACGGAATAATCCATTATCCAAAATTCTTCTTGTCCTGAGCATTTTGGATAAGGAATACTCAACCTGTATAACTATTAAAAGTATATTTACAATAAGTACAGTACACCCAGCAACTCAAATCTGCTCAACACACTGCAACGTACCCAGTTTACATTATTGACCTAATTCAGCCCCTGACACAGATCAATATTATGCGCTCTCCTTTGTTGTATAAAGTGTGCGAAAATGAGTGACCAGATGCTAATGGTATGAAATCAGAATGTTTTTATTGTCTCATAAAAGGTGCATACAAATGTACATATGAAAATAACGTAAATGGTGAAAGCAGGTAGGAAACCTAGGATGAGCCCCGTAGGGGGAATTAGGGTGCCAGCAGGCCCCTTTTTACCATACGCCTGACAGGCTTATGTCTCATGCAGGTTTGGGTGGTGTGGATGCTGCCAGTTATAAGCCCTTTCGGGTGTAAGGGGTCAGCAGAACCCTTTAACCATAAACCAGAGGGCTTATGTCTTATACCGGCAGATGAGCGTGTTGGAGGGGGAAGGGGTATGCCTGGGGGGCGGGTGGGTATTTTGCGGCAGTCCCAGTAGGAGGTGCTAGATACACCCCTTTGACAGTGCACCACCTAATAAAATTTGCTGCGCACACCTATGAGTCCACTTACTCTAATAGATACAAACCTTGTGCTAATAGCACTAAAACTCTTCCCACACTACACATTACAAGCATGTCCCTTATTGAAAAAAACAATCCTTGTCATATTAAGTCTGTTCACTATTTGTTTCTCAGTCAAATTCAGTGGAGGTTCCCTCTTCTTTATATGTAGCATCCATGCCACAGCTTGACAAAATAAAATAAAAAACATGCATTGTAGAATGATGCTGAATTGATCCCGCCATGAATGACAGGTCTAGCACCTGTCTTTATCAATTACTGCATTCTCTTTAGTCAGAGCGTGAGAACAGCTATTCTGTTTAGTTATTAACCCACCCATACTAATCAATCAGAATGTCTTTCCTCACTCTCCTTGTAAATTTTACCCATGCTTGCCTGGGCTTCCTCCGGGTACTCTGGTTTCATCCCACAATCCAAGACTATATTGGTAAATTGGCTCCTGACACAATGAATCCTAGCATTAACGTGTGTGTATGTACAAGTGGCAGGGAACATGGGGGTAGATGTATGACTTCTTATGTAGGGAAAGTGGAATCCGAGCACGTTACATGGAGACCGTTCCAACACCTGCAGCTATTGATGTAGATAGCTGCAGGTGTCGCTGCCCTATATCCACAGCAGGGACAGTGCTTTCCCTGGCTGTGGTGGGTTCCAACTCTTGTCTGCACAGGATAACTCATATTAGTAGCAAGATCTCACACATATGCGCTGGAGCCGGCGGGGCAGGGAGACAAAGTGCAACGGCACTGAGCTGATGAGCTCTGTCCTCACATAGGGAACACTGCACATTGCTCTGTGTGTACATAATGAGCGATAGCGATTGAGATTTACGTCATCCTGAACAATTTACCTTGCATGTGCATGGGCTTTCTGTGGGTGATCTAGACAATGGGAAATTATTTTCCCTAAATAGCTTAGCAAAAACACTTAGCACACATCTCAACATGTGAATGGGCCTTAACCGTCTCTGCACGTGTTACATTTGCCCCACCTGCAGTGCACATTGTAAGAAAACTAATTTGCCCTGCAATCAAGTCTGAATTACAGTAAGCCTTACTGTATGTTCTGAACAGATTGTGAATTAGCATAAACATTGACATATGGATATCACTGTACAGTAGCTTCATTTCTCGGCTCCTGATTGGCCGCTAGGCGGCCAATAGAATCATTCGGAGGAAAGGCGCGGAAGATGAACATCTCTGCGCCTCTCCAGTCCGTGAGCGGGTACCAGCCGGGAGCAGCGCGTCTGCCGGAGAGGATGTCGAGGTCGTCACCAGGGACCAGGTGAGTAGGATTTCCTTCCTTAGGAACCCCTTTTGGACTACTTCAGATCCTGGACCCCGGAGACATCAGACCTGGAGCCCAGGACCCCGGACCAGCCCCGGAACCAGGACCAAGGCCCCGGAACCGGACTCTTCTGTCCAGGAGCCCCGGACCCAGGGACCGACCTACGGGCTCAAGGTAGGTAAGTATCAGTGTGTGTGTTATGTGTGTATTAAACTTTTATTTTTCAGGGTGTCATTGTGTTTTATTTAACTATTTTTTGTACTGTAGAACTACAAGTGCCAGCGGGCCCTTTAATGCCCCGCATGCTGGGACTTGTGGTTCTCCAAGTCCCAGCATGCGGGGTAGGCTTGCTGGGACTCATAGTTCTACAGTAGAAAACAATAGTTTTTATTCTATTTTTTACACTTTCCATCAGCCCGATGCCCACCGCCCAGGGGCATCGGGGACATCCCCGGACTTTCAGCATGGGCTGGTAAGTCCTGGAGGGGGGTCCCCACTTCCCCAGGACCCCTGCCCATGCTGACCAGCCACGGGGATAATGCTTTGGCCGCGGGACCTTATATAATAAGTGTCCCCCGGCTGTGGCATTACCCTGCTGGCTGGTTGGGTCTGGTGCTGGTTCTTAAAATACGGGGGACCCCTAGTCATTTTGTCCCCCATATTTTGGGAACCAGCGCCGGACCTTGAGCCTGGTGCTGGTTTCATTAAATCAAGGGGACCCCTACTATTTGTCGGGGACCCTGATGTTATGTCACCAGCACTGGCTCAATGAGCCCGGGGCTGGTTATGCTCTGGCGGGGGACCCCGCGCTGTTTTTTTTTTATTTTAATTTGCGATTTCCTGCAAACGTGCGATTTTCAGACATGAAAATCGCACATTTTCAGGACTAAAGAAATCGCACCAACTCGCACCTATTCGCACTATTTGGCCCGTTTTTCGCATCTCATTAAATATGCGAAAAACGGGCCAATCTTGCGATTTTCAAAAGTGCGAAGTGGTGCGATATGAAAACATGCGGATTTATCTCAATCCATAGAATGTCACCCAATGTGTTTATCCTGCCAGTGCACATCCTAATATTCCTGGAGCCTCTATTGATGCCAGTAGTTTAAGCATGACTCTGGTGTCTGCTATACTTAATGATCCTATTTACCTTCCACAGCCTTCTTTAATTGTACATTTCCTCTGTCTATGGCAGGCATGTCCAACGTTGGCCCTCCAGATGTTTTGAAACTACACATCCCAGCATGCTTTGCAAAAGTTTTAGCATTCTCTAATAGCAAAACTGTGGCAAAGCATGCTGGGATGTGTAGTTTCAAAACATCTGGAGGGCCAACGTTGGACATGCCTGGTCTATGGTAAGCTCTGACTGATTTTAAATTTGGCCAATATAATACAGTATCTATTTCAACTGACATACTATCTACTAGTACCGGGATACAGGGCTTGCTGGTACTTATGTAATATCTGGACTCCCGTTTTTCTTATGAGACCGCGTCCCCTCACGGGGCTCGCTGCTCTCGCCACGCTTCGGGCACGGTGGCTCGCTGCGCTCGCCACACTATATAAAATCAACTCCATGCGTAGTTGGATAGTAGGGTATGAAAAAATGGGGTGCATTTAACATGGGAGTCCAGATAATACATAAGTACCGGCTTGCTTTTGGTTTGTAGGCAAGGCTATGTTCACGCAATTGAGAAATTATTCTCTAACTGCGCATATGCTGCAATCTCACTCTGCAAGCAAAAAGGTTCTTTTTACAATGCCACTCACAATGAGAATTTTTTAACACTTAGCACACATCTCAACATGTGAATGGGCCTTAACCGTCTCTGCACGTGTTACATTTGCCCCACCTGCAGTGCACATTGTAAGAAAACTAATTTGCCCTGCAATCAAGTCTGAATTACAGTAAGCCTTATGTTCTGAACAGATTGTGAATTAGCATAAACATTGACATATGGATATCACTGTACAGTAGTTTCATTTCTCGGCTCCTGATTGGCCGCTAGGTGGCCAATAGAATCATTCGGAGGAAAGGCGCGGAAGATGAACATCTCTGCGCCTCTCCAGTCCGTGAGCGGGTACCAGCCGGGAGCAGCGCGTCTGCCGGAGAGGATGTCGAGGTCGTCGCCGGGGACCAGGTGAGTAGGATTTCCTTCCTTAGGAACCCCTTTTGGACTACTTCGGATCCTGGACCCCGGAGACATCAGACCTGGAGCCCAGGACCCCGGACCAGCCCCGGTACCAGGACCAAGGCCCCGGAACCGGACTCTTCTGTCCAGGAGCCCCGGACCCAGGATCCAGGGACCGACCTACGGGCTCAAGGTAGGTAAGTATCAGTGTGTGTGTTATGTGTGTATTAAACTTTTATTTTTCAGGGTGTCAGTGTGTTTTATTTAACTATTTTTTGTACTGTAGAACTACAAGTGCCAGCGGGCCCTTTAATGCCCCGCATGCTGGGACTTGTGGTTCTCCAAGTCCCAGCATGCGGGATAGGCTTGCTGGGACTCATAGTTCTACAGTAGAAAACAATAGTTTTTATTCTATTTTTTACACTTTCCATCAGCCCGATGCCCACCGCCCAGGGGCATCGGGGACAGCCCCGGACTTTCAGCATGGGCTGGTAAGTCCTGGAGGGGGGGGACCCCTTCATTGGGGGGTCCCCACTTCCCCAGGACATCTGCCCATGCTGACCAGCCACGGGGATAATGCTTTAGCCGAGGGACCTTATATAATAAGTGTCCCCCGGCTGTGGCTTTACCCTGCTGGCTGGTTGGGTCTGGTGCTGGTTCTTAAAATACGGGGGACCCCTAGTCATTTTGTCCCCCATATTTTGGGAACCAGTGCCGGACCTTGAGCCTGGTGCTGGTTTCATTAAATCAAGGGGACCCCTATTTGTCGGGGACCCTGATTTTATGTCACCAGCACCGGCTCAATGAGCCCGGGGCTGGTTATGCTCTGGCGGGGGACCCCGCGCTGGTTTTTTTTTTATTTTAATTTGCGATTTCCTGCAAACGTGCGATTTTCAGACATGAAAATCGCACATTTTCAGGACTAAAGAAATCGCACCAACTCGCACCTATTCGCACTATTTGGCCCGTTTTTCGCATCTCATTAAATATGCGAAAAACGGGCCAATCTTGCGATTTTCAAAAGTGCGAAGTGGTGCGATATGAAAACATGCGGATTTATCTCAATCCATAGAATGTCACCCAATGTGTTTATCCTGCCAGTGCACATCCTAATATTCCTGGAGCCTCTATTGATGCCAGTAGTTTAAGCATGACTCTGGTGTCTGCTATACTTAATGATCCTATTTACCTTCCACAGCCTTCTTTAATTGTACATTTCCTCTGTCTATGGCAGGCATGTCCAACGTTGGCCCTCCAGATGTTTTGAAACTACACATCCCAGCATGCTTTGCAAAAGTTTTAGCATTCTCTAATAGCAAAACTGTGGCAAAGCATGCTGGGATGTGTAGTTTCAAAACATCTGGAGGGCCAACGTTGGACATGCCTGGTCTATGGTAAGCTCTGACTGATTTTAAATTTGGCCAATATAATACAGTATCTATTTCAACTGACATACTATCTACTAGTACCGGGATACAGGGCTTGCTGGTACTTATGTAATATCTTGACTCCCGTTTTTCTTATGAGACCGCGTCCCCTCACGGGGCTCGCTGCTCTCGCCACGCTTCGGGCACGGTGGCTCGCTGCGCTCGCCACACTATATAAAATCAACTCCATGCGTAGTTGGATAGTAGGGTATGAAAAAATGGGGTGCATTTAACATGGGAGTCCAGATAATACATAAGTACCGGCTTGCTTTTGGTTTGTAGGCAAGGCTATGTTCACGCAATTGAGAAATTATTCTCTAACTGCGCATATGCTGCAATCTCACTCTGCAAGCAAAAAGGTTCTTTTTACAATGAAACTCACAATGAGAATTTTTTAACACTTAGCACACATCTCAACATGTGAATGGGCCTTAACCGTCTCTGCACGTGTTACATTTGCCCCACCTGCAGTGCACATTGTAAGAAAACTAATTTGCCCTGCAATCAAGTCTGAATTACAGTAAGCCTTATGTTCTGAACAGATTGTGAATTAGCATAAACATTGACATATGGATATCACTGTACAGTAGTTTCATTTCTCGGCTCCTGATTGGCCGCTAGGTGGCCAATAGAATCATTCGGAGGAAAGGCGCGGAAGATGAACATCTCTGCGCCTCTCCAGTCCGTGAGCGGGTACCAGCCGGGAGCAGCGCGTCTGCCGGAGAGGATGTCGAGGTCGTCGCCGGGGACCAGGTGAGTAGGATTTCCTTCCTTAGGAACCCCTTTTGGACTACTTCGGATCCTGGACCCCGGAGACATCAGACCTGGAGCCCAGGACCCCGGACCAGCCCCGGTACCAGGACCAAGGCCCCGGAACCGGACTCTTCTGTCCAGGAGCCCCGGACCCAGGATCCAGGGACCGACCTACGGGCTCAAGGTAGGTAAGTATCAGTGTGTGTGTTATGTGTGTATTAAACTTTTATTTTTCAGGGTGTCAGTGTGTTTTATTTAACTATTTTTTGTACTGTAGAACTACAAGTGCCAGCGGGCCCTTTAATGCCCCGCATGCTGGGACTTGTGGTTCTCCAAGTCCCAGCATGCGGGATAGGCTTGCTGGGACTCATAGTTCTACAGTAGAAAACAATAGTTTTTATTCTATTTTTTACACTTTCCATCAGCCCGATGCCCACCGCCCAGGGGCATCGGGGACAGCCCCGGACTTTCAGCATGGGCTGGTAAGTCCTGGAGGGGGGGGACCCTTTCATTGGGGGGTCCCCACTTCCCCAGGACATCTGCCCATGCTGACCAGCCACGGGGATAATGCTTTAGCCGAGGGACCTTATATAATAAGTGTCCCCCGGCTGTGGCTTTACCCTGCTGGCTGGTTGGGTCTGGTGCTGGTTCTTAAAATACGGGGGACCCCTAGTCATTTTGTCCCCCATATTTTGGGAACCAGTGCCGGACCTTGAGCCTGGTGCTGGTTTCATTAAATCAAGGGGACCCCTATTTGTCGGGGACCCTGATTTTATGTCACCAGCACCGGCTCAATGAGCCCGGGGCTGGTTATGCTCTGGCGGGGGACCCCGCGCTGGTTTTTTTTTTATTTTAATTTGCGATTTCCTGCAAACGTGCGATTTTCAGACATGAAAATCGCACATTTTCAGGACTAAAGAAATCGCACCAACTCGCACCTATTCGCACTATTTGGCCCGTTTTTCGCATCTCATTAAATATGTGAAAAACGGGCCAATCTTGCGATTTTCAAAAGTGCGAAGTGGTGCGATATGAAAACATGCGGATTTATCTCAATCCATAGAATGTCACCCAATGTGTTTATCCTGCCAGTGCACATCCTAATATTCCTGGAGCCTCTATTGATGCCAGTAGTTTAAGCATGACTCTGGTGTCTGCTATACTTAATGATCCTATTTACCTTCCACAGCCTTCTTTAATTGTACATTTTTCTGTCTATGGTAAGCTCTGACTGATTTTAAATTTGGCCAATATAATACAGTATCTATTTCAACTGACATACTATCTGCTAGTACCGGGATACAGGGCTTGCTGGTACTTATGTAATATCTGGACTCCCGTTTTTCTTATGAGACCGCGTCCCCTCGTGGGGCTCGCTGCGCTCGCCACGCTTCGGGCACGGTGGCTCGCTGCGCTCGCCACACTATATAAAATCAACTCCATGCGTAGTTGGATAGTAGGGGTATGAAAAAATGGGGTGCATTTAACATGGGAGTCCAGATAATACATAAGTACCGGCTTGCTTTTGGTTTGTAGGCAAGGCTATGTTCACGCAATTGAGAAATTATTCGCTAACTGCGCATATGCTGCAATCTCACTCTGCAAGCAACAAGGTTCTTTTTACAATGCCACTCACAATGAGAATTTTTTAACAAGAAGTTACCATTCTGGGGACGTTATGAGGTGTGGCAGAAAAATTCAGGTGTTTCAAAGGCTGTTTTCAGGGCATATTTCTGCTGTGATCAAGAAAACATGATGCCAGAAATACTGCTCCCACTGCCAATCTTCAAGACCATAGACACTCGGGGCATTGATGTTCCTCGGTTCTGAGTTGCAGCTGTGTATATATGCACAGATGCTGAGAATCGTGTGATGGCTCCAGCGTCTTTACTTATTCCTGGGCAACAAATTCACTTGCATTGTTTCACATGTCTGTATACTGAAACCTTGTATCTGCGTAAACTAATGCATGCACATCAGAAAAAGTCCCACAGTTAGTTAGAATACATTCCACAAAACAACATAAAAAATTAGCAAGAATACTTTTTTGACAAATCTACCTTGACTTGATCAGATTATAGTTTATCTAATGTTGGATAAGTATTCCAATTCAAAGATTTTATAGATTTTAAAATTCAGAAGATATTTCCCCAATGATGAACTGTAAGGTCCTAATGGCTGTCATAGAGGAAGTGAAGACATTGAGATATGTAATTTGAGTAAAAACTTGAATATGCTTGAAAAATATAAATAGTTCACCAAAAATATTATATAGAAAATTACAAAAATTTCGGATAAATTTACATTTTACCATGTACAGGTATACTGTGATAAAATTTCTATTATAGATTTATGCTGTTGGATCGACACAAAAATAATATTTCTATTGCTGCATCTTAGGGCAGTGATGCTATTAAGAAATTTACCTATTTCATCATTGGTAAGTTAATTGCTAATACCTTGAGGAATACAAAATCCCTGGATGTTTGTATTTAGAGTGCATTTGGTCAATGAATACTTTAAATGTTTTGCTTAAAAATTAGACACATCCCAATGGACACAGCAATGTTTTCTCACGTAGATGTGGCTAATTCGTCTCTCATCATAGATGGGTAACTGACTGACTTGTTAAAACGAAACAATGGCTAAAAAACCAAGAGTTAGTCATGCAGCAAGAGGATTTGAGTTAATGTGAAGTCCTGTTATGTTATGGAATGGTCAGATGGTCAGATGTATCAAAGCATGACTACTTCAACATTACCTGTGTGAGTACAAATTTGTATTGCTTTGTCAAGGAGAGACTTGTTGCATGAAATGGATTATATATTTCCAATTCATGGCCCACGTATATAATAAAAAGCTTTGTTTCAGATATAAAACATTGGGCCTACTACAGAGATGTACGCAGATCACACAGCTTCTGGGTGTTTGTATGCAGTGACTTTGCAATCCTGCAGTGGGGGGGGCAGCACTTGGGTGTCACACACTGAGGGATGGTTACGGGAGTGGGGGTAGGCTATTTGCTTTATTACACCAGCCTGCATTGGAAAGATGCAGTGATTGGGCAATATTTGCATATGGTGCAGGGCTGAAATGACACAAATAGAATATAATTTTGTAATTAGCCTTCCCCTCTACATAAATCAGAGAGCCTTGTATTTGCCAACTGCACTGTGCCCACTTCACTAGTAAGTGGAAAGAAGGTCGTAGGGTTGCCACTATTCTACTCTGTGGGGGAATACCCCAATAAATCATGCCAACACGCCACCCTTTTCAAGAATGCTTCATGTTGCCACCCCTTTGAAGCTTCCAAATGGCTGTAGCTTCCCAATAGTGCTGAGGCTTAGTAGTTATCTTGCAGAATGCGATTCGCACAGTGCAGCATCTGTGCATGCGCATATTTCACACCATGGGCGAGATGTACTAAGCCTTGAAAATTGATAAAGTGGAGAGTTAATAACACTAGCCAAACATCCCCTAACTGACATTTTTCAAACTCAGCCTGTAACATCGCAGTTAGGTGCTGATTGGCTGGTATATCGGGCTCCATCTGAGGTTTAAGTAAGCCATCAGGTTTATGTACATCTCTGAATTTGTATCAGTCTTACATTTTGTTTGTCATTTGATTTTTTTCCTTTGATTCTGTTTTAATGTTTTATGTTTTTGTGTGTGCGATTTATCCTTTGGGTCCAACCAACAGCTGTGCTTGTGGTGAAATGTGAAGATATTTCTGTTTTTCTATTTACGAGACATGCAAGCATTCGACTCCCTAGCATTACATATTGCACATATTGACCCCTTCCATTCTTAGGTCCTAAGATGCAGAAGTGGGTTTGACAGGACATTCTCAAGCTGACAATGTTTAATTAAGGCATATATTTTTCACATAAATGTAGACAGTGCAGACATAAGTGAAACTATACATGTTTGTCCATATTTATCAATCTATTATTTATTTATTAACAGTTTCTTATATAGCGCATTCATATTCCGTGGAGTATAGTTGAATATTCACATCAGTCCCTGCCCCAGTGGAGCCTACAATCTATATTCCCTACCATATGTACACGCACACTCAGACATTCTAGGGTTAATTTTGTTGGAAGCCAATTGACCTACCAGTATATTTTTGGATTGTGGGAGGAAACCAGAGTACCCGGAGTAAACCCACGCAAGCACGGGGAGAATATACAAACTCTGCACAGTTAGGGCCATGGTGGGTATTGAACCCATGACCTCAGCGCTGTGAGGCAGTAATGCTAACCATTACACCATCCGTGATGCCCCTAGTATATGATAATCACCAAAAGGTGACCAGGCACATATACAGCTGCAGCCAACGCTGCATTAGACACAATGAGCCCAATTTAAATGGCATATCATGCCCAATTTCCCATCAAAGCGATGAGGGATCATAGGCGATATGCAATAGATGATTTCTAGCTCACTCATTGTGCCCATTAAGGTCGGCTTTGGACGCGCAGTTCGGCTAAAGCTGACCAAACATATGGGTGCAATGATAAAAGTTCTGTTTGTGCACTCAAAGGGGTGACTTTTATTGACTCTTAGCTCTCCATCCCCGGAGGTAGTGAGCTAATATGATGTTTGTGCACCCGTCATAAGAAAAAATTGAATACTGCTGGCAGGCGTGGGTCCCGGGATGAATGGAAGACATTTGAAACAGTGCCATTATGTCAAGTTTCCCAAATAAGCAGATAGCCAGAAAAAAGTCTAAAATCCGGAACAAAACCAGGTTGCCAGCTGGACATTCTTGATATGTGACTAAACCCCTTTCCAATCTAGAAAAGTCTAGACATGTTAGTATGTAGCAGGAAAACTGAACACATGCTGCCTGTGGTTTACCACAATTACAATGCACAGAAAGTGAACAGAATTAACACTAAAATTACATAATTGAGGGATTACATCACAGTAATGTTACCTACACACAGACATGTCTCGGGTATAGTTCTGTAAATGACTGATACATTTCTAAACTCAATGCAACATAATGACAACACAATCCTTAAAGTAATTTTACAATCAACTGCAACCGATACAGTGAACTAATACTCTATGTACTGCTCAGACATTAATCAAAATGTCGCTAAATTGCCTAATGATGTTAGTGTTACCGTTTGAGTTACATGTTTCATTTTCAGGCTGCCGTCACTAATAATGCAAAACACAGCTTTCAAGTGAAAGAGTAAGTTGAACAGGTATGACCCCTAGGTCATAGAGCAGATACACATATTTACCAAATGACCTTATAAACTGCAGATCCAATTTCAGGAGCAGTCCTATACTGTATATATTACATTATGCTGTACGACTTGCTTGCGTTTTTTCTGTAAGAGATTGGCAATTTCTGCCACCATGTTGTACTACCTTTGAAAATTCATTATGTGAGCAAGTAATGGGTTCAAAGTTCAACAACCAATAGCCAGAGGTGCTATTTTTCTTCTGCTTTGTAGTCGTCTCTAAAGTATCTGTTTGCTCCATGGCCAGTTGGGAAAAGCTAATAAGAATAGGGGAGTAAATCTCCTCTGACTGACACATTTCCTATTACCCTGTTAGCATTTGCTTTAGAAGATGTTTACACACTATATCATGTGTTATGAACATGCCCAAGCAGTAGGTGCTTCGTGACAGCTTATTTTACAGTGTGATATATTTGTTTAGCCCTCTATTCATTATGTTCTCGTTGCACATATTTGCTTCATTCAACTTTTTTTTTCTTTGCTACCCAGGAAATCCACGGGGATCAAACATGCCTTGTTAGTTGTAAGGCTGGAAGCTGTACTATTTTCAATTCATATAAAGATTTTCCTAACCAGCTAAACATAGCAAGACACAATTATCAAATTGCCGCAATTATATGTATAAAAAAATTATTTTTGTATATGTTTTCTGCTAAAATAGTTAAAAAAGGAGCGTAGATAAAAATGTTTCTGTTGACCTTGTGCGTATCAACCTTTACATGTTGACCTATTGACTGTCTATCTAGACAATGTTGACTTACAGATGCAGCAGCTCTCAATGGAGCTGCTCCTGGTGATAGAATCGCCAATCGCTGCTGCGTGCCTTTCAAAAGAAGGGGGTGCGTAAGCGAGATGCTTCTGTGCCTGTTCTGTCAGAGCCCGCTGCTGCCCTCCGCCAGCTCCCCAAAGCTTTCTGCTTCTCCCCCGTCACCCCCACTTGCCCTGCCCATTTCCCTGAAGCAGAGACTGGCAGAGAATCTGCTCCCCACCGCTGTGCTGATGGGGACACGTGAGTGTGTGAGATGCTCGCTCATCCCTGTCAGATGGAGCTCTTGTCTACCAACCTATGCCAGCTGAGGACATCTGGCGATCTTGCAGGCTGGCTGACAGGTGCTCCAGCTGTATCATCCAGGAAAGTATCATCATGTAGCAATCTAGCGAGCGTTTATCAGCTCGCTAGGTTGCGAATATACACAGCCTAGCGAACAGGTCTAAATCAGGCCCATTGTGCACGTCAGGCCTCACAAGACATAACATAGATTTGATTCTGTTTATTAGTTACCCACCTGGCTGCTGCACAGCAAACCAAAAACAAATGGTGGGGGTGAAGAATACTTGAAATGTAGAAATATGGGCGCTATGAAGGTGTGGAAAAATGAATGAAGACTGATACTTCCCCTATTCACATTCGTCTGGTGTCTTCTTTTCTTATTCTTTGTCCCGTTTTGGAATATGGAAAGACAAGAAAAAAAGAGGGACAAATCCCCTCGTGTAATCCTGTTTGAAACAATGGTGGTAGTACGACAGCTTCTAATGTTAACTTTTAAGTATAGACCAATGAGATATGGGGGTTCTTATCTCCCCCTTCCAAATGCACTCACACAGTGGTAAATTATCAAGAAGCTTGTAACAAAATTCTTGTATTAGAACCGGAACTTTATCCAAAAACAATGTGTTGGGGGTAGATCCCCCCTCCCAGTTTACTCACTCAGAGCTGGAGTTCAGATCGCATGTAGTCTAGGTCTTTCTCCCGATGTCCAACGTCCAAAAGCTTAAAGATGATAAATTAAGTGGGCAGGCTAAATGGGGCCCCGTGTGTGCCTGACCACCTTAGTTATGGTGTTCCCGTCCTGTAGGTAAGAAGCATCCAGTGGGCATCCAAAACAATTAAAATTTCCAGAGAGGATAGTCCACCAACGCGTTTCGTTCCGGGCTGGATCTTTATCAAGGTGCACCTTGATAAAGATCCAGCCCGGATCGAAACGCGTTGGTGGACTATCCTCTCTGGAAATTTTAATTGTTTTGGATGCTCACTGGATGCTTCTTACCTACAGGACGGGAACACCATAACTAAGGTGGTCAGGCACACACGGGGCCCCATTTAGCCTGCCCACTTAATTTAACATCTTTAAGCTTTTGGACGTTGGACATCGGGAGAAAGACCTAGACTACATGCGATCTGAACTCCAGCTCTGAGTGAGTAAACTGGGAGGGGGATCTACCCCCAACACATTGTTTTTGGATAAAGTTCCGGTTCTAATACAAGAATTTTGTTACAAGCTTCTTGATAATTTACCACTGTGTGAGTGCATTTTGAAGGGGGAGATAAGAACCCCCATATCTCATTGGTCTATACTTAAAAGTTAACATTAGAAGCTGTCGTACTACCACCATTGTTTCAAACAGGATTACACGAGGGGATTTGTCCCTCTTTTTTTCTTGTCTTTCCATATTCCAAAACGGGACAAAGAATAAGAAAAGAAGACACCAGACGAATGTGAATAGGGGAAGTATCAGTCTTCATTCATTTTTCCACACCTTCATAGCGCCCATATTTCTACATTTCAAGTATTCTTCACCCCCACAAATTGCACAAAAAGTCCAGGTGGGCTTTTTTCACTTGAATAAGAAATACAGGCAGCTCTGCGCAGATTGGTTCAGATCCCATCACCCCTCTTGTTTTAAGGTTTTTTCCAAAACCAAAAACAAATGCCTAGTATACGCAAGTATACCTGGCCAATAATGCTGATTCCGATTCTTACATATGCTGGCCATGTTCTTTGACGGAAAAAATTAACTATTTCCAAAAGACATAGAGCTGCTCCTGGCAATTCTAATGCCAATTGCTGCTGCTCGCCATCTGCCACAAAAGGGGCACGCATGCACGAGCCTCTAGCACGCCTCATTCTGATGGAGCCCACCACCGCCCTCCGCCGCCTCCCTGCTGCTCCTCCCTAGCTGCCCGTACCCCACTCTAACCCTGGCCATCTCTCTGAAGCGGAGACGGGCATGGTATCCGCTCTACACTGCCATGTGAAGGGGAAGTGCACGCATGTGACACTTGTGCGTCCCTGATTGAGATGGGGGGTGGGTTGGCACAGGCTTTGGAGACAATTAATCGGTGCAAATTAAGCGGTAATAATTGTTGTGAACCAATATAAGACAAAGGCCATACGGGAAAAACCCTGACTGGCAATTGATGGTTGGTGGTGCTCCCAAATAAAGTTCAGTGTATCTACTGAAAAGGGGTGTAGTCTATAAGAAAAGACTAAAGAAGAACCAAGAAGGTTTTTGGGGCACGCTTGATATAATATAATAAAGTATAATGGATGTACAGATGATGTAAGGATAAAACGTAACTTTTAATAGGAAGCTTTTAATACTAAAATAAGTTCATACATATATTTTTTTTTTATCGACACACCGTTTATGCATTAGTTGAAGTTCACCATATATGATGGACTTCTGCCGATAATTAGGACAATTACTAGAAGAAAATCTTTTCAACAAGAGCGAAAATGTTTTGGTAACGTTTGCCTAATAACAATTCTTATATATAATACAGTTCAGGCAAACGAAATAGGGCACTGGTCACTGCACACCACCACTACGATATCCACTAGTGTCGGCATTGGTGGATATAGACTGTTCAACGCATGGAGGAAGAGAGAAAGGAGGGGTCAAAAGGGTTGTGGCTACACCTCAGCAGTATCGACAGGCGTACTGTTCCAGTGGATAAATACAGCACTGGATGTTCCCTATAGGTCTCCCATACAGGTACTGATCCAGCCTCTCACTGCTTAGCTTCTGTATTCGGATGGATTACAGGCGGTCCAGTGAAGTATGGCTGTATAGCCCTGACTGGTTAATTCCGATGCCAATAGGGTGGATGAGCCAAGGTAAGCTTCTGCTGTTCAAACAGTTTAGAGCAGAGCAACCCTGTTACCTTTATATTATTGCAGGAGTGCTTGCACTGGCTGGATGAATGAGAGAGCCACGAGATTGAATAGTTTAGTTAAAGGAGGTGCTAACAAACATTGCCCTCATCTCTGCTGTCAAACATCATGCTAGCATCGAATGATTTGATGAGAGTCAGAGGATCATGCGATAGCTTCCTCTAAAAATGAAAAGGACATAGGGATGTGGGAATATATGCCCAGAGGGCTTGGGGAAAGGTTTATCCGAAAATTGATAAATGTACCCACGGTCCCTAGATGGAAGGGAGAGTTGCCCCTGGTGTCAGTGTATGTATTACTCAAAACACCAGAAACACACAGTGCCCTATTTCGTTTGCCTGAACTGTATTATATATAAGAATTGTTATTAGGCAAACGTTACCAAAACATTTTCGCTCTTGTTGAAAAGATTTTCTTCTAGTAATTGTCCTAATTATCGGCAGAAGTCCATCATATATGGTGAACTTCAACTAATGCATAAACGGTGTGTCGATAAAAAAATATATGTATGAACTTATTTTAGTATTAAAAGCTTCCTATTAAAAGTTACGTTTTATCCTTACATCATCTGTACATCCATTATACTTCATTATATTATATCAAGCGTGCCCCAAAAACCTTCTTGGTTCTTCTTTAGTCTTTTCTTATAGACTACACCCCTTTTCACTTGTGCGTCCCTGTCAGATGCAGTGCCTTTCCACCAGTCTGCACCAGCTCAGTCAGCTGACTGAGAGGTGTTACATCTGTAAACTGCTGTTCCTATTGCTTCAACCCCCAAAAATGTCTTGACAAGATTTGATTCAGCACAGCTCACGTTTTCTCAAATATCATTCTATTTTCTCATTTACTGACACCATTTTCTCCTGGTGTATAATAAATTGTTAGCTAAGGCTCTATGAGATTATCTTTCATGGCTCAGGGGGTTATGGTATATTAAATCTATAATGTCTAGGTCTACAGTCAAAAGGTCCACAGGGTGAAAAGGTCGACAGCGTGAAAAGGTCAACATTCAAAAGGTTGTCATTCAAAAGGGCGACATGGAAAAGGTCGTCATGCGTTTTTCATGCTTTTTGGTGCCTGTGTCGACATAGGTCAGCAAGGACACCGCCTAAGTGTACCGCGTCTCCTCACATGGCTCGCAATACTCGCCACATTTTGGGCTCGGTGCCTTGCTGCACTCAGCACACTATTAAATAGTGGTCGACCTTATGACTGCCGACCTAGAGTCTATCTATCATGAGTCCGGATACCGGCACAGGTCGGGCCTGTATGGCTTAGCTTTGTCAGATCCTAGTGATTGCCAAGTTAACTTACCTTACAGGTTGGAGCAATATAAATAAAGGTTAACAAGAACGCAAAAAAATAAAAAAAATTGTCCTTTACTATCAGCAATATTCTTCAACATGTTGCTAAAAGAGACTGTGATTTCCGGGAAAGAAATTACTAGCAGGATTATTGTGCAGCAAAGTATTTCCATTTTCAACAGGCTCCTAAAATGTTTTCAAATTTATTTAACTTGTGTCCACATACAACGATCCTAAAAACGCTGTAGTCCCATTTGGCAAACCATAGACTTCATAGTCCACCATGCAACTTTTCTTTAAATAAGTGTCTCAATCTGCTACATTATTCCATGCTGTTTGTGAGGAGGTATACTAATCCTAAACACAAGGCATCCAGGGCCCCAGGCGAGTCGGGGTGGGGGCGCCCCGATGCCAGGGGGAGGGAGGGGGGGGTGGTACCTGTGTAAAAAAATTGCTGCCCCGGCGTCCCTGCAGTGCTGGGGCGGTCAGGGGTGTCCGTGCTGTAGGGGTACCTGCGGCGCAGTCATGTGTATAAAGCTGGCTGCGGCCGGCGGGGTCCCTGTAGTGAATAGCAAATAACTAGCACTTCCCGCGCCACCGCGCGCATAGCGCATAGCGCTAGTTATTTGCTATTCACTACAGGGACCCTGCCGCCCGCAGCCAGCTTTATACACATGACGGTGCCGCAGGTACCCCTACGGCACGGACACCCCTGACCGCCCCAGCACTGCAGGGACGCCGGGGCAGCAATTTTTTTACACAGATCGCTGGGGGTGAGGGGCAAACTGCCGCCCTCCAGGTGCCGGCGCCCTAGGCAAATGCCTAGAGCTGCCTAGTGGTGGCGCCGGCCCTGAAGGCATCTCATGCCTTTTGGCACAAAAGGATACAGTAGGTGCATGCAGACACATCTGTATGGGCTCTTCCTCTCTGTACAAAGTTTAACCTTTCAAGACTCGAGTTGTTGCTTTACTCCTCTATAATAAAGGTCTAATCCTCTTTGATCTTTTTTTCATTGTTTTACTGAAACCTCATTTTAAATTATAAATCAATCAAAGCAAATGACATACTTTTATTCTTTTTATGCTTAAGGGTTATAGAACTCTCTGATTTTGTTATTATTACTGCTATACAGGCATAATGCAGGAAAAACAATCATAAATATGCAACTTTTTCAATCATAAATATGCAACTTGTTCACACTTATTCCAAGAGGGTCTGATTCTGATTTGGAAGCAAAGCAAAAAAAAGCAAGAAACATGGAATGAAATGTAATAGGGTGAGAGAATCAGAAAGTGAGAGTTTTGGAAAGAAATCTCCAGGTTTTTTTAAAGCAGCAATCATTTACACTGCTAAATCTAACTGGTTTTGCAGTGTAAATAATTGCTGGAAAAAAGCTGGATATTTTGGTACTATTCGCTATTTGCGTAGAGGGCTATTCAAGGTAGTGAAAGCACATTGCATTGCATGCCATATTGTATGGCATGCGATGCGATTTTCCTATCTAATGTATTCACTGGTCTGTATCAGTGAATCCATTAAAAAGATAGGATGCGATAAAAAATCGCATTGCATCGTATCGTATCGCATGCCTTTATTGTATGGCATGCGATGCGATGGTGTGCAATAAAAAATAGCATCCCGTCGCATCGCATGCGATCTGATGGATCCTAGAATAATGCTATTTAATGGTAAAATGACATATAATGTCATTTATATTTTCTCACCCTATTACATTTCACACTTTATATCTGGTACAAACCATGAAGCAAATACACTTTTATCTTTCTGTCTCTTATTCTGTACACACAGAGATGTGCAGTCACTTGCTAAGCAATTTGAATAGATTTTGACTGCACACACTGACTTAGTTAGCAAGAGATATTTAATCTCTCAGAGCATACACACGAAGAGATTTGTGCTTACTTTCTAAGCAATCTAGTCAGATTGCTTAGAAAATAGCAAAAATTTACTCCATGTGTATGCCCCTTTACTCTCACTGCACTTTGCATTTGGCCCACCTGCTGTGCAATATGGTTTTGCGCAGGTACACTGTTACTTACATTTTTTTTTTTACTTCCAAATCAGAATAAATCCTATAGTTATTTTTATCAGCAACAAAATAAATCAAAATTCTAGATGTTTCCTGATTACAGTATGTATGAATAATATGCTTTTTTTTTTCTTTTTCTTCAAGATCTATGGGATGGAAATGGTAAACCATGGGTATTAGTTGTTGCCTTTATTCCTTCGTTAGTAACCTGGAAGGCGTTTAGGAGTAGTTAATGCCTCAATTATGTTTCACTTAATTTTATGGTTAATATCAAAAATCCAACTGTATTTAATAGTGACAGATCTAACAGTTTATTTTCTATATATAACTTTATTTGCAATATGGAGGTCATTCTGGTTGGCTCGCTAAGCAGTGGTAGTTGGTTGCTTAGCCTTGTAACGCTGCCTGCCGAGAACGCAGGGCGTATGCCCCCTGCCCACCTCTATACCCCCCCCCCCTGCTTGAGTGCCATGGAGCCTATGCAAGTCTCTGAAGGTGTCTGTGCAGAATCCTAGCACATGCACATTCCCAAATATGTGCATGCACAGAACAGAAACATCAGTCCCCGGTGCAAACACAACGGGGACCAAATCAACTGGAATGAGGGCCTATATCTGCTGAATAATCCATGGCATTATGAGAGGGAGGGGTACATTTACTAAGATGGAAGTTGAAGATATGATGTTGCCCTTAGAAACCAATCAGATTCTATCTATTATCAGCATCTAGAAGGTGCTAAATAAATAAGAAATCTAATCTGATTGGTTGCTAGGGGCAACATCCCATTTTCAATAGAACTCCCATTTTAGTAAATATACCCCAAGTGCATCCAAAGATCCTAAATATTCACATATACCAATATTTCAATGACTCTATAATTTCCTGTTATAAAATGTACCACAGTATTGTAGTTCCTGAAGGTGAAGCCGGCCTAAACTTTGCAGGGGCTGGCGATACTTTTGCTAGCCACGCCAGCCGCCGGCTCCCAACACAGGGGCGCGCACACACGAGACGCTCGTGCACCCTGTGGCAACAAAGCTTCTCCAAGGTCCCTACCACCTCCCACGCTGCCGCCGGTCCCCCTCGCTGCCCCGCCCTCCCACCTAACCCTGCCCGTCTCCCTGAAGCGGAGATGGACAGGATGCCACTGCCCCGCTGACGAAGGATTGGGACATGTGTGCAAGTGAGATGCACGCGCGACCCAGTTCAGTGTAGCCCCTGTCCACCGGCGCCTACCAGAGGGGAGACTCTGGTGAGCCCCGGCCAAAGATGACAGGTGCTACATCTGTATGTTTTATACCAAAAAGCTACAGATACACTTCTCTTCATAAAAGTCGAAATATTCAGTATATTGTTATATTTTCCAAGTACCCATAAAATGTCAGATCTTGGTCACTTTACAAATCTTATTTGTTATATATAAAATGGCAGGGTACTGTACTATATGGTTTCACTTAAACATAATTTTCTTAGTATGACTACTTTTTCCCAGATATCTGCAGAACCTGGAATAGCAGAAGCGCATTGCCTTTCATTCCATGCTACATGTCAGCAGCTGGATGAGTGAGATTTTGCTATACACATGTGCTTTACCTCAGTGGTTGCTCCAGCGGTGGAGC
The DNA here is from genome assembly GCF_055691185.1 of Crinia signifera. NCBI lineage: Eukaryota > Metazoa > Chordata > Amphibia > Anura > Myobatrachidae > Crinia > Crinia signifera. Next base: position 179,576,373 of record NC_139220.1, read on the forward strand.
TGGTTCAAATTTCAAATAGATGAGCCAGACTAACTGCCACTCCAAACACTGGGGCTGCTATGAAAATGTATATGTCAAAATATAAATAGTAAATTACCTGGGTACGTATATGTTAGTTGGGCGCCCACTAAGCTATTTGCTTAGTTTTACGCGTCGCCTCGTGGGGCTCGCTATGCTCGCCAAGCTTTTGGCTCGGTGGCTCGCTATGCTCGCCACGCTTTTGGCTCGGTGGCTCACTGTACTCGCCACACTGTATAGAGTCAACTCCATGCGGACATGGATAGTGGGGGTATGAGAGTACTAACTATAGTGGGTGCCCAACTAACATAAAAGCACCATTACCTGATACTATTCTGACAGTTTCAGTGGCATAACTATAATTCCGCCTCACCAGCCAGAAATTTTTGCAACCTCGGCATGTCCTGCTCATTGTCAGGGGCCATCACTTCTGCATGTCCTGCTCGTTGTCAGGGGCCACCACTGCTGCATTTCCTGCTGAGGGGATTCTCCTCACCCGGCCAATGTCGCTGGTTCTATTACTCCTGCTCCCAATAAAAATGTCTCCCATTATGACTGCACCCTCCTTGAGCATCCTAAGTAACGATCTCCGGTGCCATTTTTGGAGATACATTTTTAATAGGAGCAGGAGCTATGGGACCACAGGCAGTATCTGCAGGGCCCATCCAGCAGGGGTATAACAATAGCCCCCCCTCCCGACCTTCCATTGCCTCCATGCTATTGCTCTGCCACTGGACAGTTGTCTTCTTTATTTATATAGTATGATTTGCTATTGTTTTATTACTGAGAATAGGTTTCCCACAGGTATTTTAGATATATTTCAATCTCACACAAATATACTGTTGTATTATTTATTAAACATTCCTAATTCAAAATCTTTATTTTATAATCAGGACAACAAGAAACACAAGTAAAATATTACATGAATGTTATTGTTCATGGTATAAAATAAATAAGTAGACTGAACCTTGCAATACACATTACTGTGTCTTCAAATATTCCTATGCAGCCTGCAGCAACACAGACATAGTACAATTATTACAATGTCATCTTTCTAACAAACGATTCTACCTTCAAAAAGAAGAGAGTTGCTTTAAATTAAAATGTATTTTGATGGTTTAATGTTGTAATTGAGAGTAATCATCACATTTTTCTCTGTCATCTAATCAGTACCCTTCACTCAACGTCTTTCTACCTTATATACTAAAACACATAACCTCTACACCGCATAAACATATCATCCCATCAGCAAGCCTTTCAGTGATTCGTTTTGATATCATCGACCAAGCTTAAGTCAAAGCTACCTTGTGTCTCCAGTACATCAATGCGTGTTGAAATCTACGTGTTTAGACCTGAATAGTTCTTTTGTACTTGCCCGCTGAATGAAACCAATGAGTGTCATAGCACGACAAAACTATGTCCGTGGAGGTACAATAGCACTTTTCAACAGTCCTTTCTAGCTGCAGTATGTTTCTCTTTCTCAGCAACATTAGCTTCCTGCTATCCGTTTCTCTGACAAAGACTTAGAACTCTCTGCAGACTTTCTTTTTTGTTCCTTTTCCTCGTTCTGATATTTGGATAATCAATGTATAGCAGATATTTGTCCAGCTTTACTCAGAATAAGTAAAAGAGTAAAACACAGAACAATAAATACTAATATATTATTAACATATGATAGTTATACATAGTGTTGAGAGAAAAGGGGAAAGTGGTTGTGATAACATAGAACTATAAATTAAATACATCAATACTGTATATTGAAACAGGCAAAGAAAAAGGATGGGTTGTTAATATTTTCTTAACAATAAAACTATATGACTTAAGATAGATTTATGAAAGTTTGAAGTGGAAAGAGATAAAGTACTGACCAATCAGGAACTGACTGTGATTTTACAGGCTGGTTAGTTTTGAACCCTTTGATTGCCAAGTGAATTTGCCAAAATTGGTGCGAAAATTGACAAGCAAACAGTTATATTCATCATAATGACCTGTAATGTTGACCATATAAATATAGGAAATATAAAACTTTAATTTTTAAACAACATTTTATAAAGGTACTTGTTTCCTAGCACGGCACCCATCGCATACCGTATTTAGTGGTGTGCGATGTGTGCGATGCAATGCAATGCGATCTACCCGTTAAATTCACAGGAGTGCTTGTACAATGAAATATCGCATAACATCGCATGCCAGCAAATGGCATGCGATGCGAGTTTTAATTGTACAAGCACCCTGATGGGTGCTTACAATTTTAAATGCATCCCCATTGTCAACGCCACCCCCACTATCAACGCCAACCCGAAGCGTGGCGAGCGCAGCAAGCCCGCGAGGGGCGGCGGTACGCCTCCTCCAACCTTTTCATACCCCCACTATACATGTTGGCGTTGAGTCGATTTTCGATAGTGTGGCGAGCGCAGTGAGACACCGAGCCTGAAGGGTACCAAGCACAGTGAGCCCCACGAGGGGACTCGGAATACAACCCTGAAGCGTGGCGAGGGGACACGAAATACATGTAAAGTAATACGTGTCCGCTCGCCACGCTTCGGGCTCCATGGCTCGCTGCGCTCGCCACACTATTTAAAATCAAATCCACGCTGACATGGATAGTGAGGGTATGAAAAGGTCAGAGGATGCGTACCGCCACCCCTCGTGGGCTCGCTGTATTGGCGTTGATAGTGGGGGTGGCGTTGACAATGGGGGTGCATTTAACATTGTAAGCACCCATTAGGTGCGATGCATGCGATGTGATGCGATTCCATTTTTAATTGTACAGCATCGCATGCATCGCATGCCGCTATATTGCATGCGATGCGATGCATAAGATGCACTTCGATCAAAATCGGGGGCGCCGTGCAAGGAAACCAGTACCTTTATTAATTTAATTTCTTCAACAAATATGAGCAACACTGGCATTTTGAGTGGATATTTTGCCCATCCCTCACAGAGATGTTAGCACTCTAAGGATTAATTTGGGTTATATTTGCTGAGCCTTTAAAATAAATGAAGTGAACAGAGATGAAGTACCAACCACGTGAGTACGGGTACGCCACCCAATGAATGTAAAGATACCTTTATGTGATTGACTACATCTGATATTATGTAAGTGAGGTATGCATTGATTTCAAGCCTCACAAACATAATATTTAAAAAAAAAAGAAAGAGATATAACGCCAGATACAAAACCAGTGGCCTTTTGTTTGTTTTCTCTCCATTTCTATATATACATCTGGAAAACATATTTGGAGTCTATCGGACAGAACCACTCTATCAGAAATAGAAAGAAATATACCCGAACTTAAAGGAAGGGGAAGTATTTATTTATTTTTTCTTCCGTCACAGTGGTGTCCCAACAAGGGTAGCGCTATATTGTGGTGTATCACCCCCTATTTTCCTCCACGTCTATACTTTGGGCCTTTAAGGTTAGACCCAGCCGATACATCACCAGCTGCAACCTTTGTGAGTGCCTAAGAAAAAACCCCGAACCACAAAATCCAGCTCCTAACCGTGTTTTCATACACAACCTGTAACATGGCAGTTAGGAGCTGATTGGCTGGTACTTAATCTCTCGCCACTTTTATATTTCTCTAAGGCTTAGTACATGGACCCCTTAATTGCTCCCATTAATGAGCTCCATACTTTCTCCTAGCAAAACATCTTAAACAGCATATTCATGTGAAACATGTAAAGACATGTAAGAAATATGGGGAATTATTTTTCTTTCTTTAACTAATGGCACAATGGACCTGATTTAAATGTTTGCCGGCTATGCCAGCATCTTTGCGCGTTTGTTGATGGTATTCAATTTTTTTTGCCGACTGGTGCACAAAAATTATTTTAGCTCACAACCCCGGGGGTAGCGATCAAAAATGATGAGAAAAAAAATCACCATTTGGGCACGCAAACATGGCTTTTCCCCTTGCGCCCATTACATTAATTGGGTTTAGCCACTTTGTGCGCCTATACCCAACCTTAAGGGGTGCAATAAGTGCACTAAAAGCAAGTATTTGAATATTGCCCTGCGATCTCCTGTCATTTTAGATGGGAGATTGGGCATGAGAAAACATTTGAATCTGGCCCAATACATTTAAAATGGAAAACCAGATCCACAATGTACAAACTGACTGGTCAATATGCAGGGTTTCTATATTGTTTTTAGGGTTTTTATTTTTGGAGACAAGACTAATGGGGTGTATACAATTTCATCTGAAGAAACAGCAGCAGTGCAAAAAAGTTTTTTTGTCGAGTTTTGCCGTTGTATTTTTTTTAGCAATTTAATTTAATCAACAACCCCCCCCCAAAATGCATTTACTCATCAAACAGCACAGGTTTAGTGCAACTTGAGTGGTTGCCGCAGCCCCTTTTTTTTGGTTGAAAACGGGGCCGCAGTTGAAGCAATTGACAATGACCGCAAGTAACTGGATATCCCCTCTAGAGTACAGTCAAATTCATTTTTTTATATATTCCTAAAATTATAAATTTGATATATGATCTGCAATAGTAAATGAAGCAAGTAGCACTCACAATCCTCATAATACATCTGCTGAGGAACAGAATCGCAAGGCTTCAGATATCTTCTGCCCGTCATTACATCAAGCAAAAAGTAAAGGCCTAGTTTGTGCTCTTTTATGTACCTATGCTTATGATTTGCACTATGCACAATGGCTTTACATTGCATTTCTAAACATTCTCTAGTGTCCCAAATAGTTACATACAGTTTATGTTTTTTTTATTATAATTCATGAAATAATGAGGGCAGTCTGTGTACTGAGAGAATCTTTTTTGACAATATACAGACTTTCACTGCTTCAATTGCTTGTGAACCTCTTATGGCGAAAGCTCAAAAGCACATGCCCTCACCTTCTAATGATTTTGTCCAGATAAAGTTTCCATTTATTTCCCTGAACTAGCCTGTCCAAAAAAGGAAAACATATGATAAAAATAAAATTCAGCATAAAAGTGAGTTTGTAGCTTAAGGTATAATGTAATGGCATGTTACATACAGCTGCTTCTAGTTGATCATAGATCCTGAAATCCCTTTTTGAATCTGATTCAGATTATGAAAATACTGGCATATTTCCCCTGCCTACTGTTTTGCATAAGGGACAAAAGGTTTCTCTGAATTATAATGAGATACTCAAGAAACATATTGAAAACATCACAACTGGATAATCTAAATGAGGAAATGCACATGAACAATAGGCTCTTACTTCAAGGAAAGTCATGCTATTTGTTGGTACTTTTACTCAATAAGTTTGATATTACCTCAACGAGTATATTACAGGTCTAGTATGTGCCATACTGTGCAAGACGCCTGTCACAAATGAGATGCAATGACAGGAGTAGTGTACTGTACTTTTCGTTAAATTTGGTGTCTTATTCACATCATAGATACAGTGAAACACCACTCAAAAAAAGTATTTTATAAGTATGGTATAAGAGATGCTGGGATGTGACTTTTAACATGCAGAGATTTGTTTTAAACACAAAGATAAAGCAAAATGGAACTTGGACAAAGCATTGAAGCACTACTTTACAGATTCATACTGTGTCGCACACATATACTGTATACAAAATACACTAATCAAATGAATCAATAATCAAAGAAGTTTTACCATTCCAGGTGGTTTATTTTTGTGAACATGACACACATTTAAGAGACAAGGATGCTCAATGTGGACCTGACACTCGGAAAGGGGCAATTTGCCCTAATTTAAACAACAATGGGGCAGATTTATTAAGCCTGGTGAATTGATAAAGGGGAAGATGATAACGCACCAGCCAAACTGTCAAGTTACAGACTGGGTTTGAAAAACGACAGTCACGAGCTGACGGGTTGGTGCGTTATTACCAGCTACTTTATCACTTCACCAGGTTTAATAAATCTGCCTCAATGTATAGGGACACATATAGATATTGATAGATACATTTGTTACAAAGAAAATATAAGAAACTAGTTATTTTTTATTGTCAAACAAAAGATACACTCAATAGAAAAAAATATGTATTTATCTGCACCTCGTAATAAATACTTAAACTAAAGCATTTTGGTACAACTTGAAGACTATAGATGCTGCCACAACTGCTTTGTGGCTTGTGTTACTTTGTCAATTATAGTAATATACAGTATATTAAATAAAACAGAAACATTTAATATTTAGGCCCACTAGACCAATAAGAAAATGTTTAGTTACACTAACTGTAAAATGGCGGTTTTCAACAATTGGACTATTTGCTAGATGCTGTCTAACTTGTTCTTCCTCCTCTCAGTTTATACAAGTAAAAGTTTCAGAAATATGACTTAAGAAATAAGTATAATATTAATCAAACATTACATACAACGTAGAAAATTGGGGGCATAGAATATAGCAAAGATATTATTGTATATTCCAGCAGAAAATGTTTTAAGGTAAATGTTATTTCCAAACAGTACAGAAAGGGCGAATACACTTGCGCTGTCTGAATCAAAAAATCTACTGATTGCCAGATAGATAATTCTTCACCGAATGGAATAATCAGAAGAGGGGGGCAAAGCGAAAGGTCAAAAAGATGATAACAATGGGGGTATCGCCCCCTGCAACTGACCTCTCTGCCGTGCCCTATAGGCATATAAAGGTATCTTTTATCCAAATGTATCCAGCCTTAAATTTTCAATTGGATCAGAGCTCACCTTATACAAGTGCCCTATGGGCATGGAAAGGTTTCTTTTCCTGTCCCTTTTATTCGGAAGAGTCCCAATCACCGCCAGTCTCAGGTCAATGAAAAAAGGTACTTTTATTCCAATCACGATAATTCCATACGACAGATAATAACAATAAAAAGTTAAAAAAAGATTAAAAAGGTACTTAATGGGATCCAACGGAACTAGGTCCGACCACCTCCACCTCACCCGGGTTTGGAAAAGAAGGTGAGTGTCCTCAGAATGAAAAATGACACTGGAATCCCACAAGGTGCCTTGCTCAGTTCCTCCAACCAACGCATTTCGGGCCTCACCTAGGGCCCTTTTTCAAGGTATGGAGGAAGGAGTGTCACGATCCGAGCTCTCAGACAGACTTTCTTACCGGCTAAGTGCCTCTGCAGGTTCAGCTTGCGGTCCAGATGTCATCCCTGCCAGCGTCCTGTCTGCCGTGTGCCATCACTGCTGCCATCCTCCAGTCCTCTCAGTGCTGCTGAGTCCGCGGCTGCGCGGCGCACCGCTCTCCTGACTCCCAGTGACAGTACCCAGTGCACGGCAATCCGTCTGTCCGCCGCCATTGCTCCCAGCCACAAGCATGGCGTGCACAAACATACTTTCCCGCCATAGCAGACATGGGTCTGCCATGTTTTTCCCAGTCACATGTTTGCTCTGTCCAATCCTGATGGTTCTGATCTCCCAGTCATACCTGCCCGGCCAATCCTGGTCACTCAGTGTGTATAAGTATGCTGGGAGCTCTCAGAACCATTGCTAGTGCTTCAGTTGTCTCCAGTGTATGGTCAGCTGTCCTTGTCTCCGTGCAAGTGTATTTCCTGCTGGTGTTGTCTTCTCTGCTGCAGTGTATTCCAGGCATTCCATCTCCTGTGAAGTCCAGGTTATTCCATCACCTGTGTTCCTGCTTCGACATCCCAGCGATCAAGCCTAGCTCCGGGACTCTGGTCCTTCCGATGTTCCAACATCGCCCACCATCGATGCTCCGACATCATCTGTAAGTCCGATACTCCGGATCTCCAGCTTCCAAGCTTCCGTACGTCATTCCGGACCCACAGTCTCCTATCCGATGTTCCATCATCGTTCACCATCGATGTTCTATCATCATCCATAAGTCCGATACTCCGGATCTCCATCCTCCAGTTCCCGTCCGTCATCCCGGACCCACAGTCTACCATTCCGTATCCGATGTTCCACCATCGATTCCACATCATCCATCTGTAAAGTATTGCTATCTGTACAGACTGTATAACATCTCCTGCATACTTTACTGTCTGTTTATATATACAACCATCTGCTAAATAAACTCGGTTGTATTTTACCACTGACTATTCATTGGCTTCGGGTGCACTGTCGCGCATCCCATGCGCAAGGGTCCTCTCCAACCTCCCCGGTTTAGGTACCGGTCCAGGTCCCCACCAGAGGTCTTTGTCTCGTCGACAGTAAGCACTAGCCAAATGGATCCAGCCGCAAGCCAAGCATCACCATCCAGCCCTGTACAGCAACTGGCTGTTCGCTTGGATCAGCAAGAGGCTGCGCAGATCCAAGTGATTCATTGTCTGCAAGATCTGTCTTCCCGGCTGGATAAACTACAGACCACTCTCAGTGGCCCTGAGCCTGTCAGTGAACTTCCAAGTCCAGTTCATCCTCCTGTAATGGCTGCTGCACCTCGCCTTCATCTGTCTGTCCCCACTAAGTATGATGGGAACCCCAAGACCTGCCGAGGTTTTCTCAATCAGTGTGAGATTCACTTTGAGCTGCAACCCAGCAACTTCCCTACTGAAAGGGTCAAGATCGCCTACATCATCTCCCTCCTGTGTGGAGCAGCGTTAGAATGGGCGTCCCCTTTATGGGAAAGATCTGATGCCATCTTGTCTAACTACAAGGACTTTGTGTCAACATTCCGGCGTATCTTCGATGAGCCTGGGCGATCAGCATCCGCCTCCACTGAACTCCTCCGTCTCAGACAGGGATCCCGCTCCGTCGGGCAATATCTGGTCCAATTCCAGATTCTGGCGTCTGAACTCTCCTGGTGTGATGGGGCCTTATACGCAGCTTTCTGGCATGGTCTATCCGACCGTATTAAGGATGAACTCGCTACCAGAGACTTACCCTCAGGTCTTGATGACCTTATATCATTATGTATCAAAGTAGACCTACGCTTCCGAGAAAGGGCTGTAGAACGTCACAAGAGCGCTCCAGCTAAAGTGCCAACTCCTCCGCCTTCTTTACCTGCTGCTCCCGTGGCTCATTCCAAAGAAGAACCAATGGAGATAAACCGCTTCCGTTTGTCCCCAGGAGAACGACGACGTCGTCGGTTGGCACAGCTCTGTCTGTATTGTGCTGATCCTGCACATCAAATTTCTGCATGCCCAAAGCGTCAGGAAAACTCCTCCTCCTAGCCTGTCAAGGAGAGGGTAGGCTAGGAGTAATTAAGTCCTCTCCATCAGCAACTGATTGCGTCCTTCCAGTTTCCCTACAAGTTGGTCAGCATTTCAAGACTTTCTCCGCACTTCTTGATTCCGGTGCCGCTGGCAACTTCGTCACTGCAGAACTGGTCCGCAAGTGGGGGTTGCCCACTGAAAGTCTTTCCAAGACTGTCTTCCTTACTGCTGTGGATGGCAGTAGGATTCCTGATGCGACAGTCTCCCGCAGAACTTTGCCACTTACAGTGAAAGTGGGAGTCCTGCACACTGAACTTTTGTCCCTCCTGGTTTTACCCCGAGCCACTCATGCTCTGGTTCTGGGTTTACCCTGGCTCCGTCTTCACAATCCTCGCCTTGATTGGAAGACATCTGAAATCCTTTCCTGGGATCCTTCCTGCTCCGGTACCTGTCTCCAAAAGGTACTCCCAGCTCGTCATTCTTCAGCCGATGCAGCAGACCTTCCGCCTCTTCCCTACCAAGAGTACTCAGATGTATTCAGCAAGTCTGGCGCTGATATTCTACCTCCTCACAGACCGTGGGATTGCCCTATCGACCTTATCCCAGGCAAAGAACCACCCAGAGGTAGAACCTATCCTCTCTCTCTTCCAGAGACTCAAGCCATGACCGACTACATCAAGGAAAATCTGGCAAAGGGATTCATCCGTCCTTCGACTTCTCCTGCTGGCGCAGGATTCTTTTTCGTAAAGAAGAAGGATGGAGGCCTACGTCCCTGCATTGATTATCGCGGCCTCAATGACATCACAGTAAAGAACCGATATCCGTTGCCCCTCATCACCGAGCTGTTTGACCGTGTCAGCGGTGCAACTATCTTCACGAAACTCGACTTGAGGGGCGCATATAATCTCATCCGCATATGAGAGGGCGACGAGTGGAAGACGGCGTTTAATACCAGAGACGGCCACTATGAGTACCTCGTCATGCCCTTCGGGCTCGGCAATGCCCCAGCCGTGTTCCAGCACTATGTCAATGAGATTTTTCGGGACATTCTGTATCGACATGTAGTTGTATATCTCTATGACATTTTAATCTACGCCAATAACATCACAGAACATCGTTATTGGGTCAAAGAGGTTCTGTCCCAGCTGCGAGCTAATCATCTCTACTGCAAACTGGAGAAATGTGTTTTCGAGGTGAAGTCTATACCCTTCCTAGGGTACATTGTCTCCGGTTCTGGTCTACAAATGGACCCAGGAAAACTGCAGGCCATCCAAGATTGGCCAATTCCCTCTTCGCTGAAAGGTATTCAACGTTTCCTGGGTTTTGCCAATTATTACAGAAAATTCATCCGTAATTTCTCTTCTATTGTGGCACCCATCACTGCCCTAACGAAAAAAGGGTCTAATCCAGCGAAGTGGCCGGCAGAAGCCATCGAAGCCTTCCATCTGTTGAAGCAGAGGTTCACTTCAGCTCCTGTCTTAAGACAACCTGATACCACCTTGCCCTTTATTCTCGAGGTTGACGCCTCCTCCGTGGGTGTTGGGGCAGTCCTCTCGCAGAAAGCGCCCGATGGACGTCTTCATCCCTGTGGGTTTTACTCTCGCAAGTTCCTGCCTGCAGAGCGTAACTATGCCATCGGCGATCAAGAGCTCCTCGCCATCAAGTTGGCATTAGAAGAATGGAGATATCTTCTAGAGGGCGCTGTCCATGAGATCACAATTATCACAGACCACAAGAATCTTCTGTATCTCAAGTCTGCTCAATGTTTAAATCCCCGTCAAGCCAGATGGACACTTTTCTTTTCCAGGTTCCGATTCAAGCTGTCATTCTGTCCAGGGACACAAAATCGAAAAGCTGATGCCCTTTCCCGCTCATGGGAGCAAGATAGTGAGTTAAAGTCCACACATCAACATTTTATTATTGATCCAGTGGCCTTCTCCGCAACGGGAGTTTCAAATCTCACGCCCCCTACAGGGAAAAGATATGTAAAGCCAGCTCTAAGGAAGAAGTTGCTTTGTTGGGCGCATTCTTCAAAATTTGCTGGCCATGCAGGCATTCAGAAAACTTACGAGTTTATCACCAGGTCCTACTGGTGGCCGTCCCTCAAACAGGATGTACAGGACTTTGTCTCCTCTTGTGCTAAATGTGCTCAGCACAAGACCAGTCGTCAGTCTCCTCCTGGGCAATTGATGCCACTGTCAGTGCCACATCGTCCTTGGACGCATATATCTATGGACTTTGTAACTGATCTTCCAGAGTCTGACAAGTTCACTACCATCTGGGTGATTGTTGACCGGTTCACCAAGATGGCTCACTTCGTTCCCCTCACCGGTCTTCCGTCAGCTTCCAAGCTGTGCCAGCTCTTCATTAAAGAGATATTCAAGCTTCATGGGCTGCCTCTTGAAATCATCTCCGATAGAGGGGTCCAATTCGTAGCCAAATTCTGGCGAAGCCTGTGCTCCCTGCTTCAAATCAAATTAAAGTTCTCCACAGCCTATCACCCTCAAACAAATGGCCAAACGGAGAGGGTGAATCAGGACCTTGAAGCATTTCTCCGCACATATATCTCTTCCTCCCAGGATGACTGGGCTCAACTTCTTCCATGGGCAGAATTCTGCCATAACAACCAATATCACTCTTCATCAAATGTCACTCCATTCCTTGCCAACTATGGGTTTCATCCTCGAGTTCCTGACTTCACTCTGCAACCTGTGTCCTCTGTTCCAGCGGTCGACACGACCATCCGGCAATTCATCAAATCCTGGAAGCTCATTCGTTCTTCACTCCTGAAAGCTTCAAGCAGGTACAAAAAAATTGCCGACAGGAAACGCAGAGCTGTGCCAGCCCTCCGTCCAGGAGATCGTGTCTGGTTGTCAACCAAGAATCTTCGATTGAGAGTGCCATCTATGAAGTTCGCTCCCCGATATATTGGTCCATTTCCAGTTGAGCGAGTCGTCAATCCTGTGGCTTACAAGCTCAAGTTGCCGCCTTATTTGAAAGTGCCAGCTACATTCCATATTTCGCTGCTCAAGCCGCTGGTTCTGAATCGCTTTCATTCCAAGCTCCCCAAGGCACCTAAGGTTTGCAACAGGCGTGGAACAGAATACGAGGTCAGTAAAATCTTGGACTCTCGCATCCGATATGGTCGTCTGCAATATCTGATCGATTGGAAGGGCTACGGCCCCGAAGAGCGATCATGGACCAATGCCATCAATGTCCATGCTCCCAGACTCATCCGGGCGTTCCACTCCAAGTTTCCCCGCAAGCCTAAAAGGTATCCTGGGGCCACCCTTAAAGGGGGGGGTGCTGTCACGATCCGAGCTCTCAGACAGACTTTCTTACCGGCTAAGTGCCTCCGCAGGTTCAGCTTGCGGTCCAGATGTCATCCCTGCCGGCGTCCTGTCTGCCGTGCGCCATCACCGCTGCCATCCTCCAGTCCTCTCAGCGCTGCTGAGTCCGCGGCTGCGCGGCGCACCGCTCTCCTGACTCCCAGTGACAGTACCCAGTGCACGGCAATCCGTCTGTCCGCCGACATTGCTCCCAGCCACAAGCATGGCGTGCACAAACATACTTTCAGGCCATAGCAGACATGGGGGCTGCCATGTTTTTCCCAGTCACATGTTTGCTCTGTCCAATCCTGATGGTTTTGATCTCCCAGTCATACCTGCCCGGCCAATCCTGGCCACTCAGTGGGTATAAGTATGCTGGGAGCTCTCAGAACCATTGCTAGTGCTTCAGCTGTCTCCAGTGTATGGTCAGCTGTCCTTGTCTCCGTGCAAGTGTATTTCCTGCTGGTGTTGTCTTCTCTGCTGCAGTGTATTCCAGGCATTCCATCTCCTGTGAAGTCCAGGTTATTCCATTACCTGTGTTCCTGCTTCGACATCCCAGCGATCAAGCCTAGCTCCGGGACTCTGGTCCTTCCGATGTTCCAACATCGCCCACCATCGATGCTCCGACATCATCTGTAAGTCCGATACTCCGGATCTCCAGCTTCCAAGCTTCCGTCCGTCATTCCGGACCCACAGTCTCCTATCCGATGTTCCATCATCGTTCACCATCGATGTTCTATCATCATCCATAAGTCCGATACTCCGGATCTCCATCCTCCAGTTCCCGTCCGTCATCCCGGACCCACAGTCTACCATTCCGTATCCGATGTTCCACCATCGATTCCACATCATCCATCTGTAAAGTATTGCTATCTGTACAGACTGTATAACATCTCCTGCATACTTTACTGTCTGTTTATATATACAACCATCTGCTAAATAAACTCGGTTGTATTTTACCACTGACTATTTATTGGCTTCGGGTGCACTGTCGCGCATCCCATGCGCAAGGGTCCTCTCCAACCTCCCCGGTTCAGGTACCGGTCCAGGTCCCCACCAGAGGTCTTTGTCTCGTCGACTCAGACCCCTGGTGTGACAAGGAGAGTAGGAGCAGGTACCTGTTCCAATTTGCATAAAACAAAATCACAATAAAAACCAGTACCGGATTTGGTCCAAAGTATCCCTATATAATACAATAAGACAGTGCTAATCGCTAATTAACGAATCAAGCAGTAAAGCAGAGCAAATATCAACACATATATATACAAACAACCATATATTATTGGACATACAGCGTTTATAAAATAAATGTCCAGTGCCAATTTTTCTTTTTCTCCGGTATTCCGCAATTGTAGTCACATACTGTATAAGTGACGGATGTGACGTATTGCCGTCTCTCCGCATCATCCCTAGCGACCGGATGTGACGTTCCGCTGTCCGTGGAACGCAAACGGAAGTGGTGTGATGATCTACTTCCGTTATTCTGGAGCGCACTTTGCTCTTGTTCCGCTGTCTGTGGAACGCAAACGGAAGTAATATGGTGATATTCTTCCGTTGTTATGGGACACGCTCTGCTCATATTCTGCTTGATGCACCCCAATCACTATGGTAACGCTTCCGCATATGTTTCCAACGGATTTGATCATTAAGTTATCATGAAAGAAAAAAAACAAAATGTTATTACTCAAACAGCCTTAAAAACATGAATATAGACCTATACAGGTATTGATGTAGGTATATTATCAACAAAGGCAAAGGATCACAAAAAACACTTTAACTTGAAATCTACGTTGATCCCCCTAGGTTCAAGGGTTTTCAACTCATAAATAGATTTCATTTCGAGTTGTGATAATCTTTGGTCCCTATTGTTAACACGCCAATGTGTTTTTACTGTACGGATACCACAAAATGATTTTAGATGTGCAATATCACATCCATGCAGATGTTTAAAGTGGGCTGACACATTATGGGATTCAAGACCCTTTTTAATATTGCGGACGTGTTCAGCCATCCTCACTTTTAATACCCGCTTGGTCTTGCCCACATACTGTTTAGAGCAATTACATTCTAACAGGTAGATGCAATAATTACTGTTGCAGGAAATGAATTCATCTATATTGTAGGTTCTGCCCGTAGCCTTAGATTGATATTCATGAATCACAGATGTTGGGCTTTTGCATAAGCGACATAGGCTGCAGGTGCCGCACCGATAAAATCCCTTTGATTTAATAGGGTTATATGGTGCTGGAGTGTTTATGGCACTGCTGACTATTTTATCCTTTATGTTTCTCGCCCTTCTGTAAACAAATTTTGGATTACTGTTGATATATTTTTTCAAAAGGGGGTCATTAGTAAGGATTTGCCAGTGTTTCTTAATTATACTCTCCAATTGCTTATATTGGCTAGTATACTGGGTGATAAAGGCTACATCCATATTATTCCCTTTAGGTCTTGATGGGATAGGATGTCCTTCTCTCCCCGAGAGGAGGGCTCTTCCTCTGTTTTTTGCTTTAGCAACCATAGGTCCGTCATAACCCTTACTCAAAAATTGGTTCTCCAAGCCCTGTGCCTGTATATCATACACTTCTAGATCAGTGCAATTGCGGCTGATCCGCTGAAATTGGCTATTGGGCACACTCTTTAGCCAATTAAGATGATGATTGCTGTCGGCCCCTATGAAGGAGTTACAATCGGTTGCTTTAATGAAATTTTTGGATTTTAATATGTCTCCTTCAATATAGAATGTGACATCCAAAAAATCAATGGATTGTTTACTTACATTAAATGACAATTTAATGTTATATTGATTGTCATTAAGATAGTAACAAAAGTGTTTTAGCGATTCATTGTCACCCTGCCACACCATCACCACGTCGTCAATATAGCGACGCCAGAGCACCAGACTGGCACCATATGGATGTCCTGTCCATACAAATTGTGCCTCCCACCATGCCATAAATAAATTGGCATAGCTTGGTGCCAGTCTGGTGCCCATAGCGGTGCCTGTGAGTTGCAGGTAATAGGTGCCCTCAAACCAGAAGTAGTTATTGGTAAGGATGAGGGAAATCCACTCCAGCACAAATTTCTTTTTATCATCAGAGACTTATTAGCCTGAGCCAGGGGTTGCAATATGTTATCCAGATAATGGGATACATTTGACAGTATAGAATTGGTGCCCGCCACAATAGGGCGGCCAGGTGGCTTCTCTTGGCACTTATGCACCTTAGGTAAGATGTATATTACCGGTTTAGACAGATTGTCAATACGAATATAATCCTTGACCTTTTCATCAATAACCCCTTTGCTGGTATAAAGTTGTAAAAATACATCTAATGTTTTGGCTATTGTTTCAGTGGGGTCACCCCTCAGTTTCTTATATGTCGACCTGTCTTCCAACTGTCTAATTATTTCCCCATTATAATCTGTAGTATTGAGAATAACAATACTGTCCCCTTTATCAGCGGGTTTCACTACGATATCCGCATTATCTTTGAGGGATTTTATGGCCATTCTCTCATTTTTAGTTGTATTGGTTCTTTTATTGAATTGCCCCCGACAACAAAATAAATGACTTTGAGGTCTTTATAGACCTCCAAAAATTTGTCAGGAAACTGACATTAAAAAGATTTTTTGAGGATAAAGAAACTACAGACCCTCCCACTTCGGAACCTAGCAACGAGAGTTTCTCAGTGTTTCAAAAGAAATCCACATTTTTCCCGAAGCATAAGAAGGGGTGCTTCGTGGAACCCTTTGAGCGCTTGGTCAAAGAGGATCTTGAAAAAAGTGAATTTAAATTCAATAAAAGAACCAATACAACTAAAAACGAGAGAATGGCCATAAAATCCCTCAAAGATAATGCGGATATCATAGTGAAACCCGCTGATAAAGGGGGCAGTATTGTTATTCTCAATACTACATATTATAATGGGGAAATAATTAGACAGTTGGAAGACAGGTCGACATATAAGAAACTGAGGGGTGACACCACTGAAACAATAGCCAAAAAATTAGATGTATTTTTATAACTTTATACCAGCAAAGGGGTTATTGATGAAAAGGTCAAGGATTATATTCGTATTGACAATCCGTCTAAACCGGTAATATACATCTTACCTAAGGTGCATAAGTGCCAAGAGAAGCCACCTGGCCGCCCTATTGTGGCGGGCACCAATTCTATACTGTCAAATTTATCCCATTATCTGAATAACATATTGCAACCCCTGGCTCAGGCTAATAAGTCATATCTGAAGGACACCATAGCCACAATTGATATTATGAAGGAGGTGGTGTGGCAATCGGACTTCACGTTAGTCACTTCAGATGTGACTTCATTATATACAATCATTAGCCATGAATTAGGATTAAAAGCGGTGTCTTATTTCCTTGAAAAAGAGGAAGTCTCTGATGATAAAAAGAAATTTGTGATGGAGGGGATTTCCCTCATCCTTACCAATAACTACTTCTGGTTTGAGGGCACCTATTACCTGCAACTCACGGGCACCGCTATGGGCACCAGACTGGCGCCAAGCTATGCCAATTTATTTATGGCATGGTGGGAGGCACAATTTGTATGGACAGGACATCCATATGGTGCCAGTCTGGTGCTCTGGCGTCGCTATATTGACGACGTGGTGATGGTGTGGCAGGGTGACAATGAATCGCTAAAACACTTTTGTGACTATCTTAATGACAATCAATATAACATTAAATTGTCATTTAATGTAAGTAAACAATTCATTGATTTTTTGGATGTCACATTCTATATTGAAGGAGACATATTAAAATCCAAAAATTTCATTAAAGCAACCGATTGTAACTCCTTCATAGGGGCCGACAGCAATCATCATCTTAATTGGCTAAAGAGTGTGCCCAATAGCCAATTTCAGAGGATCAGCCGCAATTGCACTGATCTAGAAGTGTATGATATACAGGCACAGGGCATGGAGAACCAATTTTTGTGTAAGGGTTACGACGGACCTATGGTTGCTAAAGCAAAAAACAGAGGAAGAGCCCTCCTCTCGGGGGGGGGGGGAAGGACATCCTATCCCATCAAGACCTAAAGGGAATAATATGGATGTAGCCTTTATCACCCAGTGTACTATCCAATATAAGCAATTGGAGAGTATAATTAAGAAACACTGGCAAATCCTTACTAATGACCCCCTTTTGAAAAAATATATCAACAGTAATCCAAAATTTGTTTACAGAAGGGCGAGAAACATAAAGGATAAAATAGTCAGCAATGCCATAAACACTCCAGCACCATATAACCCTATTAAATCAAAGGGATTTTATCGGTGCGGCACTTGCAGTCTATGTCGCTTATGCAAAAGCCCAACATCTGTGATTCATGAGTATCAATCTAAGGCTACGGGCAGAACCTACAATATAGATGAATTCATTTCCTGCAACAGTAATTATTGCATCTACCTGTTAGAATGTAATTGCTCTAAACAGTATGTGGGCAAGACCAAGCGGGTATTAAAAGTGAGGATGGCTGAACACGTCCGCAATATTAAAAAGGGTCTTGAATCCCATAATGTGTCAGCCCACTTTAAACATCTGCATGGATGTGATATTGCACATCTAAAATCATTTTGTGGTATCCGTACAGTAAAAACACATTGGCGTGTTAACAATAGGGACCAAAGATTATCACAACTCGAAATGAAATCTATTTATGAGTTGAAAACCCTTGAACCTAGGGGGATCAACATAGATTTCGAGTTAAAGTGCTTTTTGTGATCCTTTGCCTTTGTTGATAATATACCTACATCAATACCTGTATAGGTCTATATTCATGTTTTTAATGCTGTTTGAGTAATAACATTTTGTTTTTTTTCTTTCATGATAACTTAATGATCAAATCCGTTGGAAACATATGCGGAAGCGTTACCATAGTGATTGGGGTGCATCAAGCAGAATATGAGCAGAGCGTGTCCCATAACAACGGAAGAATATCACCATAATACTTCCGTTTGCGTTCCACAGACAGCGGAACAAGAGCAAAGTGCGTTCCAGAATAACGGAAGTATATCATCACACCACTTCCGTTTGCATTCCACGGACAGCGGAACGTCACATCCGGTCGCTAGGGATGACGCGGAGAGACGGCGATACGTCACATCCGTCACTTATATGTGACTACAATTGCGGAATACCGGAGAAAAAGAAAAATTGGCACCGGACATTTATTTTATAAACGCTGTATGTCCAATAATATATGGTTGTTTGTATATATATGTGTTGATATTTGCTCTGCTTTACTGCTTGATTCGTTAATTAGCGATTAGCACTGTCTTATTGTATTATATAGGGATACTTTGGACCAAATCCGGTACTGTTTTTTATTGTGATTTTGTTTTATGCAAATTGGAACAGGTATATATACCTGCTCCTACTCTCCTTCCTCCATACCTTGAAAAAGGGCCCTAGGTGAGGCCCGAAACGCGTTGCTTGGAGGAACTGAGCAAGGCACCTTGTGGGATTCCAGTGTCATTTTTCATTCTGAGGACACTCACCTTCTTCTCCAAACCCGGGTGAGGTGGAGGTGGTCGGACCTAGTTCCGTTGGATCCCATTAAGTACCTTTTTAATCTTTTTTAAACTTTTTATTGTTATTATCTGTCATATGGAATTATCGTGATTGGAATAAAAGTACCTTTTTTCATTGACCTGAGACTGGTGGTGATTGGGACTCTTCCGAATAAAAGGGACAGAAAAGGAAACCTTTCCATGCCCATAGGGCACTTGTATAAGGTGAGCTCTGATCCAATTGAAAATTTAAGGCTGGATACATTTGGATAAAAGATACCTTTATATGCCTATAGGGCACGGCAGAGAGGTCAGTTGCAGGGGGCAATACCTCCATTGATATCATCTTTTTGACCTTTCGCCTTTGCCCCCCTCTTCTGATTATTCCATTCGGTGAAGAATTATCTATCTGGCAATCAGTAGATTATTTGATTTTGACAGCGCAAGTGTATTCGCCCTTTCTGTAATTTTTGGATCGTGTGTTCTGGGACCGGTAATCCCTGGCTTTTACAGTGCTGCAGTCTGTGGGCGCGGACCATCCTATACCCCTTGTTTTGTGTGAAACTGTTCTTTCCAAACAATTTGATCAGTTTCTATCAATATGGTTTTATGACAGGAATTTCGTCAACAAATTTTATATCCACACATTAGTAGAAATGGTAACCTTGGATTTAAAATGTCACAAACTGCTTAGATTAAAAGTATTTTTTATAAAGCACACGATGCTAAAAAAATAATAATTACCAGTCCAACTAAATTTAGAATATAGATATCTCCACTGAACATATGGTAGTTGTAATAAGTCATTTCTTGGACCTAATTGTATTTCCTGCTTGTAATGATAAGCCTCTCCCCTTTCAGGAGGTAAGCTTCAAAGAGCGTGGTGCCAACAGTCAGCAGGCGCAGATCATAAATACAACTATAACACAAATCTGGCTCTCTGATCACCCACCTTGGTGATCCCCGGAACCCGTGTGATGAATTTAAACACATGGTCCAGGTCTCGGTGCTGTGGTCAGGTTGAGGAACCTTTCAGCAGCTGAAATCTGGAAGGTAGCTGTGAATCCACGCATTATCTGCTTCCATACACCTCATGCTGACGGTGATTAAGGCTCTAAGTGAGAGGTATACGGGTGTCTATGCAAATTTGCACCTCCAATACTGCCTGTTGGTACAACATATGATTAAGTCCTAGCCAAGGATCAAGTGCCCTTTATCTCTATTGTTGGCGATTTCTGGACTCTTTCCATCTCCAGTTAATCAAATATCCAAATATTTGGTAACATACAAATCGTGTGGATACAATTACCCTAAAACAATAAATTGGCTAATGGAACTCACACTGTCATTATTCTGGGAAATTAATCATTGACAGTTATTGGCAAAAGGACACAATTCTTTTTATATTTTTTATTTTTTCAAGGGATCAATGTATAATTGTATACATATATATATATATATATATATATATATATATATATATATATATATATATATATATTTTTTTTTTTTATTAAATGTTATTTTTATGATATTCATGTTTAAATAAATCTGTAATTTTATACGGTTAAATCTTGCAGTGTTTCTTGCGCTCTCTAGATAAATATTCTGCAGATCATAAATATGGTAGAAAAGTGATTGCTCTCAATGGGGCAGATGTATTAAGCCTTAACAAGAGATAAATGCAAGGGTGATAAATAGAGATAAACATCCAGCCAATCACCTCCTAACTGACATGATACAGGCTCTGTTTGAAAAAAGTCAGTAAGGAGGTGATTGGCTGGACGTTTATCTTTCTTTATCACCCTTGCATTTATCTCTTGTTAAGGCTTAATACATCTGCCCGAGTAATAGTTCCCAGTGGTGACTGGACAGTATAGGGATCAATTAAGAATTTCTCCAAGGACTTTAAGTGCACCCGACCAATACTTTCTTTTCTTGTGTGGCAAATTAATTTTAAGTAGTGGGTGGCACCTCCTCATCCCAATAAAATGCATTAAATCCTAGGAGACATAGGAGAGTGAGACAGTCCTATAAGACTTAAAAAATCACAGAAACTGGTGCGGGTATCCTCCATATGTAGTAGTGAATTTCTCCACCTGTTTAGCTACTCGGCTGCTTCCTCAGATCTGAGGAAGCCACTGAGCAGCTAAACGAGCACACTACAGCCTCAGTCTATGACCCATTTGGACTGTTATTTTGAACTCCATATGCCTCATAGTATATTTAAAAGTGGATGGCATCGTTATATGATAATTTTTCTATGTTTTTGTTGTATGTCATGCGTAATAGATTATTTTATATTTGTGATTGGAGTGCACTCCAGAAAATATTTTATTAAAAATGAATTATAAATTGTGAATTGTTGTGTTTACTGCATCTGGTACAGCTGCACCTCCTAAAGTGATAAAGTATGGAGTGTCACCTATTTGTGTGTATTTACTGTATATGTATAGAGGTTCGCAATTCCTCTGAATAAGAGGCTGCAACTACAGTAGGACCAGCACTTTTAGTGTGACCTATGGACAGTTCTCTTTTTTGTTATAAAGGACTTAAAAAACTCAGTTCTATGTGTACATTATAATCCATTGGTCTTGAGTCATTATGAACAATTTGCACTCCAATTGGATTAAGACTATTGGAATTGCAGGAAGTCCAGATATTCAAATTAAAAAGTATTAAGGGGAAATAAGATACAGATTGTAAGTCTGTGAATATGTACTCTATACAAATAATGGGGGTCTATGCACACATTGGGTCAAATTCATATGGTTAACCTGCAATAGGTTGACATTGTGAAAAGGTCAGCATAGTCAAAAGTTTGTTATGTAAAATGGCAACAGTGTCTAAGGTCAACAGTTGCCTAAGGTCAACAGGTTCAAAAAGATGATATGACAATGGTAAACTACACATTTTTACCTCTGTTCTTCCACTGTACTTTAAGGTGGCACAACTGTCATACAGTATTTGCATATGGATTAAGACATATACATGGTTATGAGCAGTACAAATGTTTCTGTCGGCACATTTATATTCGCCTGTCTTAGCTTTAGCTCCTGTGTCTGTAATTAGCATTTCACAGGATTTACTGTATACTCTCAATACGAGTAAATAAATAAATTGGCCAACTAATTTTCCTGTGTGGTATGGTTGTGGTAGTACTAGCGAAAAATAAGATTTTGCAGAGCATTTAATAGCTCATGTTTCTCTTATTAGAATGAACACATTGTTTATATTTATTTTGTTAACCCCTTCCCGCCGCAGCCAGTTTTTGCCTTCCTGACAGAGCCCTTTTTTTCAAATCTGACATGTATCACTTAAGTAGGGATAACTTTTTTTTGCTTTTACTTATCCCAGTGATTTTGAGACTGTTTTCTCGTGACACATTGTACTTCAAGTTAGTGGTAAATTTTGGTTGATACAGTCTGTGTTTTTTTGTGAAAAATACCAAAATGTCGTAAAAAAATTGAAAATTTAGCAATTTGCAAAATGTTAAATTTTCTGCTTGTGAGACAAATAATCATACCACTCAAAATAGTTAATAACTAACATACACCATATGTATACTTTATGTTTCCATCATTATTTCAACCTCCTTTTAATTTTTTTGGACACTAGGAGGCTTAAAATATGAATAGCAAATTCTCAAATTTTCAAGAAAATGTCAAACACTGATTTTTTTAGGGACCAGTTCAGTTCTGATGTGACTTTGAGGGACTTGTATGTGAGACACCCCCATAAATGATGCCATTTCAAAAACTGCACCCCTCACAGTATTCAAAACAGCATTTTGGAAGTTTGTTAACCCTTTAGGTGTTTCACAGGAATTAAAACAAAGTGTAGGTGAAATTCCAAAATTTCATTTTTTTTGCAGATTTTCCATTTTAATACATTTTTCTAAGGAACACAGTAGATTTTACTAGAGAAATGTGACTAAAAATTGATTCCCCCAATTCTTTTGTTTTCATAAATATCCTATATGTGGCCCTAGTGTGCACGTTGCCCAAACCACAGGCTTCATAATAGAAGGAGCACCTACTTGATTTTGGAGCCTCCTTTTTATGAGATTATTTTTTAGGCACCATGTAGGTTTCTAGGCACCATAAGATGCTAAAAGTTAGGAACCCCCCCACAAGTGACCCCATTTTGCAAACTACACCCCTCAGGGAATTCATCTAGGGGTATAGTGTACATTTCAAACCCCCAGGGGTTTCACCAATTTTGGTACAACTGGGCTGTGAAAATGAAAAATTACATTTTTTTACACAAAAATGCAGTTCTGGCTCAAAATTTTTCATTTTCGCAAGGAATGAAGGAGACAAAGCACCCCAAAATCTGTGCCCCAATTTCTCCCGAGTACGGCAATGCCTCATATGTGACCAAAAAATACCATTTGGGTGCATTGCAGGACTCAGAAGGGAAGGAGTGATATTTGGATTTTGCAGCACAGATTCTGGTGGAATGAATGGTGGGTGCTATGTCGCATTAGCAAGACCCCCGAAGCACCAATACAGTGGAACCCCCCCACAAGTGACCCCATTTTGCAAACTACACCCCTCAGGGAATTCATCTAGGGGTATAGTGTACATTTCAAACCCCCAGGGGTTTCACCAATTGTGGTACAACTGGGCTGTGAAAATGAAAAATTACATTTTTTTACACAAAAATGCAGTTCTGGCTCAAAATTTTTCATTTTCACAAGATATGAAGGAGACAAAGCACCCCAAAATCTGTGCCCCAATTTCTCCCGAGTACGGCAATGCCTCATATGTGACCAAAAAATACCATTTGGGTGCATGGCAGGACTCAGAAGGGAAGGAGTGATATTTGGATTTTGCCGCACAGATTCTGGTGGAATGAATGGTGGGTGCTATGTCGCATTAGCAAGACCCCCGAAGCACCAATACAGTGGAACCCCCCCACAAGTGACCCCATTTTGCAAACTACACCCCTCAGGGAATTCATCTAGGGGTATAGTGTACATTTCAAACCCCCAGGGGTTTCACCAATTGTGGTACAACTGGGCTGTGAAAATGAAAAATTACATTTTTTTACACAAAAATGCAGTTCTGGCTCAAAATTTTTCATTTTCACAAGGAATGAAGGAGACAAAGCACCCCAAAATCTGTGCCCCAATTTCTCCCGAGTACGGCAATGCCTCATATGTGACCAAAAAATACCATTTGGGTGCATGGCAGGACTCAGAAGGGAAGGAGTGATATTTGGATTTTGCCGCACAGATTCTGGTGGAATGAATGGTGGGTGCTATGTGGCATTAGCAAGACCCCCGAAGCACGGTGAAATGATGAACCTAATAATCCATAGATGTGTGGTATATTTTAAAGCACTCCTTCATACATAGGCCGGGTTTGTCGGGGCAAGTTTCACAGTGGAAAATAGTTTGCTTTCGTATTCCCTTTTTATAGCAAACTTTGCACCTTTTTTGTGTCCTGCCCTTTTTTCCAGTGGAGGGGATTTCGTTAGGAAAATGCTGCCCTGATACAATACGGGGGCCAGTACTAGAAGTACTGCTGGTTCCCAAATATTAGGCCCTTTATGACTTCCTCTTGAAAGTGCATAAATGTCCCCGTCTGGCTGGTAGAACAGAATAGTACGTAAGCGTTATACAGTGCCATCTGGATGATATACACGGCCAGCTTCTTATACCATATTTTTGTTTTCCGCAGGGCACTGTACGGCTTCAGTATAAATATAGT
Organism: Crinia signifera; assembly: GCF_055691185.1. Taxonomy (NCBI): domain Eukaryota; kingdom Metazoa; phylum Chordata; class Amphibia; order Anura; family Myobatrachidae; genus Crinia; species Crinia signifera. Next base: position 179,601,036 of record NC_139220.1, read on the forward strand.
AATAAATAAAAAAAAATAGATGAAAAATAAATCAGACATCTAGGCCCATGGAAAATAAAGAAAAAATGTTCCTATTCTAGTGGCACAACAGATAGGGAGTCAGTTTAGAGATCATGAAGTGCTAAGTTCGAGTCCAACATGGGACAATTTAATTGATGATTTTTTCCTTTAGAAAGAAAAAGGAAAAAGAAACAAAAATTGAGAGTTGTTACTATTATATTACTATTAATATTTACTTTTTATAATTATATGTAGAAATATGTCTGTTGTATTATCTATATTAATGTTCATAATGTGACTTAGAAAGCCCTGTAGATTGCGGAAGAAAAAGCACATAAGAGGTTAAAATGACTAGACACACCTGTGTCATTCTATTATCCAATGAAATTGGAAAATCAATGTGTAGCTGGGTATAAAAAGCCATACTGAGCAAACTAATATCACTCTTTGAAAAAGCCCTCTGATAGGGCGAAACGCGTTATTAGTTCACCCAGCCTACAGCCTTCAATTCAGAAGAAAAATTATTTGCCTGGATCCTGTTATATCTCCCGTATCTACTACTACCAGCACAATTCTATTGGGAGAAAATACAGACCAAGCTATACGTCATCACGTCCTCCAAGCTGCCAGGAGAACTCCGGTGAGAAACAGGTGATACAGCAGCGCAGGTGAGAGCAGCGCCAGCTGTCGGATTCCAACTACACGGGTGAGTGAGACGCCAGCTAACAACATCCACGCGATGTCCTCCCCGATCACCCCGCTCACCGGAGGGACACTCCACGACTAGCGCAGACATCTGAGCGCAGTGTGTGCAGCGAGACATTCCGCTACCGGGACAAATATCCACACACAGCCCGTGCAGGTGAGAGACGCACCGCTGTGCAATTTACTTTTTCCAAAGGCATATACCGCCAAGCCAACTAAAGTTACAAGTTTGTACATACAAAGTATTTCACGTATAATTCATCTGTAATTGGAAAAGACTGTATCTACAACCAAAGACTAATAGGGTCTATATGGAAAATAAGACCCGCTCAGTTCAGTCTTTTTTCAGAAAATATACTATCTGTCCAGAATTCTAGATACATGGACTGATTTTACAGCTTTCGCTATCTTGGGGCTATAAGTTACAAAGTATAATATTGTATATTTTTATCATTCTAAAAATTTTTTATTTATATCAATTTTTTCTTTATATATATGTGATTAATTTTTTACGTATATATATATTATAATTTTTTATGTGAAACAAAGTTTTTTATATAATATTTGCGTATATGATATTTGTTTACATATCGATTGCATGATATATAAAAAATATTTATGCAGTCGCTATAATACTATCTTATATATCTGTAGGTGGCCGCCTATAAAATTGTATTTTACATGATAAAATTCTTTTTTTATACAAGTAAATAAAAATAAATATTTAGAAACAGATAAAAACTGTGTATGTGAAGTGACTTCATCCATGGTGCAAATTGATATATAAAAACAGCGCAGACACTCCATTTCTTGTCCTTAAATTGTCTTTATTTGTATCTGTCTAGAACCTGTACCCTAAAAAGTCGGGTAATAGACAGATTGGGTGTATCCACACTGATACACATGGGAGAACTGCAAGCTAAAATACAGACTGACTAGATTTCAAACTATTACAAGTTAAATAATCATTGTTTCTGTAATTGATACCAACTAGCGCCCAACCTTCCACTAATTTAGTGGTTCCCCCTTCTTTTGTGGCTTCAGTACCTGATCTGAAAGATCCACTCCGCCCATGTACTTATTGTAATCTAGGATACAAATAGGTTTTGAGGTGTGGGTACTGGTACCTCGTACAGGGACGGAGGTGGTACTGTCTCCGTGAATTGTTGTCAGTATAAGGACATCCCTCTTGTCTTTATATTTGACCAACAACATATTTTCGGTACATATTCCCCTGCTTTCACCCTTTCTCAGTAATTGGGCAACGTGCGTTTTTGTGAGGCCTCTTTGGTTCTTGCGCACAGTACCGCAAGCTGCTGTACCTCTTGAACCAAGGGCCTTAAACAGGGGGATGCTGGTGTAAAAGTTATCCACATAGAGGTGTTAACCCTTATCCAGGAAGGGGTGCACTAAATCCCAGACAATCTTTCCACTAACACCTACGAGGGAGGGGGGGCATTCTGGCGGTTCAATTCTTGTGTCCTTCCCTTCATATACCCTAAACCTGTGGGTGTACCCTAAGGTACTTTCGCACAGCTTATACATTTTTATGCCATACCTTGCCCTCTTATTGGGAAAGTACTGGCGGAATTTAACCCTTCCTTTAAAATGTATAAGTGACTCGTCTACACAAATGAATTTTTGGGGGATGTACATCTCAGCAAATTTGGCGCTGAAATGATCAATGACCGGCCTGACTTTGAATAGCCGGTCAAAGGTGGGATCATCTCTGGGTGGGCACTGTGCATTATCGTTGTAATGCAAAAATTTAAGGATCGTCTCAAAACGAGTCCGGGTCATGGCCATACGATGAAGTGGGGTGCTGTACAGAACATCTGTACTCCAATATTGCCTAATTTCTGGCTTTTTAACTATGCCCATATTTAACACCAGACCCCAAAACGTCATCATCTCTACTGCATCTACAGGGGTCCACCTAGCAAATGATGACGTGGGGTTTTGGGCAATAAACTGCTGGGCATATAAATTACTTTGGTCCACCATTAAATTTATAAAATCATCAGAGAAAAAGACTTTGAAAAAGTCAATTTCTTTGAGGCCTGTACTATCAAATTGGATTCCTGGGTTGGCCAAAAACTCAGGAACCTGGGGCTCAAAATTGTCTGGTGGTGGGGTCCATACGAGATCAATCATTGGGGGGGGGGGTCTCAGCTGCTCTACGGGGGCATCTTTGAGGGGGTCCCTCATCACTAGAGGAGGAAGAGGAGCTTAAGACAAATGCCAATTCATCGCTTACTTCACTGGCTGTGTCAGTGTCAGAGGCAAGAAGGGCATATGCCTCTTCCGCTGAAAACAGTCTTTGCGATGATTGGGACATTTTTATTATTTTTAAGTGTAGTGTTTCAACACGTGTATAGTGTAGGGGGGGGGTACAAACTTTATTTCAACACGGGGGGTATGTAGTGTGTATGTAGTGCTTTAACACGTGTAAGTTAAAAGAAAAAAAAAACTCCTGCGCCAAAAATTGAGCACAGATGTTGGTCAGTAACGTCCGTCACTGATCAGCGCTCAGCGGGCACAGGACACCCACAAAAGCACCGTGGGTGTAAAAAAAATTTAAAAAAAGACTCCACAGCACCCTCCAAAAAAAAAATTAAAAAAACTTCTGATGAGTCAAAGACAACAGGAATTTGACCCCAAAAAAAAAAAATTAGATAAAAAATGCTGATCAGTGATGTACGTCACTGATCAGCGCTCAGCGGGCACAGGACACCCACAAAAGCACCGTGGGTGTAAAAAAAATTAAAAAAGAAAGACTCCACAGCACCGTCCAAAAAAAAAAATAAAAAAAAATGCTGATGAGTCAAAGGCAACAGTAATTTGATCAAAAAAAAAAAATAGATCAACCCTGTGCCAAAAATGCTGATCAGTGATGTACGTCACTGATCAGCGCTCTGCGGCCACAGGACACCCACAAAATCACAGTGGGTGTAAAAATTTTTTTTAAAAAAACCCAACAACACCCCCCAAAAAAAAAAAACTGCTGATCAGTGATGCAACTGATTAGCAGTGAGGGGCAGCAGGCACACAACTGTGGGTGCAACCTGACAGGGTATATATATAAAAAAAAAAACCTGCACCCCAAAAAAGGTGCTGATCAGTTAGTTTATACTGATCAGCACAAAAGGGGGACAGCAGGGGGCAGCAGATACAAAATTATATCACACAATTTCTGACACAATGACGCTGCTGCAGCAGCAGCAGCAGCAGCAGCAACACAAGCACCAGGAAGTCACAGGAGCTGGCACGGATGCCACCAACGCTGATCAGGTAAGTATAGGGCACAGATGGGCACGGAGACCGCTCTGCACGCTGTTCCTGACCGGAATGGTGGCTGCAGGGCTGTCTCCGTTACCTCATTTGAGGTGTAATGGCTGCGATTGGTCCGTCGGTCCGACGAACCAATCACAGCCTTTGGGGGCAGGTGGGGTGAGGTGGGGTGACCACCAGCGTCACCCTTACACCCGGTGGTGATTGGTGCTGTACTTAACAGCACCAATCACCACCGATCCCTGTGTCACCGGCGAACGTTATTCGCCGGTACACAGAAAACACTGTAATTGGCTGTTCACATTGAACAGCCAATCACAGCGATCGCCAATGGCGGGGGGCATCGCTGCCCCCCCTGGGCAATGAGGGAAGATGTCTGCTGTCAGGGACAGCAGACATCATCCCTCTGTCACCGCGTCTATAGACGCGGTGACAGTTTGAACTCATGACGTACATTTATGCCATGTGTCGGGAAGTACATCCCGACCATGACGTAAATGTACGTCAAATGTCGGGAAGGGGTTAATTAAAGATAGGAAATATAATAATAATACAATAGAGAATTAAATAATAATACAATTAAATAGTAATAATAATAAAAACAAATTAAATTGTACTCATTTACAATAGGAAGTTACGCAGATTGTTTTTTTGTGGGAGTTTTTTTAAATTTGTATATTAATGCAAATTTTCACTTTGTAGCACTGGATATATTTGAGCAGCTCCCCATTTTATTTGTTTCTTCTTAAATAAATATTTAATTGAAAATTGAATGTATTTGTATTTACATACGTGTTTAATCAACTGATTTGTGTACAGTAGTTAATTGTAAATAGCCTTGTTTTGCCCTCACTTCATACTTTCACATCTTTTACACACATTTTGAGGGTTAATTGGAAAAATTAAAACAGGTTTTGTAAACAAATTGGTTAATTAAAGATTGCACTACTTTATATATACTGTATATATTTATATATATATTTTTTTATATTTTATATATTTTTTTTTTTTTTACAAAATTACTTTACTATGTATGGTTTACATAAATGCCTGTCAACCAAGTGATATACATATGTTGTTGTGTGGGCTAACATAGGAAATACATAAATCCAAAGCTAAATGTCCTCTCTTTGCACAATTGCATGTGTTGATAAACAATTTTCGTTCGTGATAACAGACACGAAGTAGCCATATGTCCTTAATTTTCACAATGATTGCTGAGGTTTAAACTTTTATGCCTTGTAGAATTGATTACTTTCCTGTATTCTGGGGCTTATGCAGAGTCCGACCTACGCTATCTTCCATAATGTAAAACATGTAGAATACACTAAGCTTTTGCCCAGAAAAGCATCCATAAGCCTATTCATATTTGTCCAATTCTGGCACGTAGCCCTGCTTGCTTCTGGAGAAGTGGGATAGGGAGAAATACTGTAACATATTGTAGGTCTAGTACTGTTAAATCATGGTCACGCAATTGCAAACAGATACCACCCAGCCCAGAGATGAAATAAATGTTTTTGAAAGCTGTGTCATTTGTGGCAGCTTCAGGAAAAAGTACAGAACAAATAAATAATAATGATGATGATGATGATGATGATAGTCACCAGCACTACATAATCGCACCTGATCGGTTGATTGCAAATGACCAATGATGCTTAAAGGAAGTTTCTTCATTGCTCATACATACATTATGTTATTGTTTTTTTTTTAAATACACATAGTGGAGAATCTTTTCAGGATCGTGCATATTCACTCTTTGTGTGGGATCATCAGAACAATTTTACTCTCCTATGGGAAAATACAATAATACATAAACATAAGATGGATTTGCAGAGTTAAGGTGGCCATACATCAGAAAGTTTTTGTACCCAATCATACAATCTCAATTGATTGTAAGATGGATTGTATGCAGATTGTGTGCACATCTTGTGTACACAATCATACAATCAATCAGCAGATGGATTGTATGACTGATTGTATGATGGATTGTATGCAGATTGTGTGCACATCTTGTGTACACAATCATGCAGCAGATGGATTGTATGACTGATTGTATGATGGATTGTGAGTAGATTGTGTGTCCAAAAACCACCAAGGACTGCCGGGGATTTCAAGGGAAATTGTACACAATCATGAGCGCAATCGATCTTAAGATCGATCTTTCTGATGTATGGCCAGCTTAATAGACTGCTCATCTCATTTGAATATGAAACAAAAATAGTTTAAAAAGGGAAGCAGATCTTCTTCACCCCATAAATATCTTTAGTGGATGGTTCAATCACCCTTACTCTCCTACTAATAAACAAGGAATTAGTTAGATTCTCTCATATAAAAACATTGCCAACTAAACATTATCTATCTAAACATTACACTATCCATTCTTTAGAGAAAAATTATTCAGGCTATATTATGACAGGATGTGGCTCATATTCAAATAGACATGTTGCATGGCACACAGAAAATCATCCATCTTGACCATAAAGAAGCCTCTGAGTCCTCTTCACCTGTTGCCTTCTATCCTATAGAATTAACAATTTTGAAAATCAACATTACTTACCCTGATGGTGAGGTCCAGCGATGTCCTCTGGGCTACAACTGTCCTTCTATGTCAAGTGCATGCATCATACTCAATCTGTGCATGTGCATAACTATGGAGTGTGTGGAGATAATATCCCCACTCAGTAGCGCTGCCACACTCAATAATCAGAAACCCAGTCTTGTATAGGAAAATAGAAAATATTTTACTTGGGTGTCAAATAATACATCTTAAAAAATACACATTACATACACATTATTACACTCAAAAAGGACATACATGACATACAACATAAAACATATAAGGCATGGGCTGGCTATGAGGCTTGTATCTGCATATATATGAGGCAATAACATATGTTGGTTTATGAGCAAATAGTTACCAGTCCTCCTTCTGGTCAGCACTTTGTGCTGTACTGGATGCAGGTCACCAAGTCCTATATCTGAGCCTGTAGATGCTGCTGTAATAGCTCACTCCCTATTAGGGGAGGATCGGCTCCAGGTGCTTGTTTCCTACAATGTCCAGATCCCCACTGGGATATTTGTAATCCAAGGTAGTGCAGTCAGACTAAATGTCTGGATGACCAATAGGCTGGTTCTCTATGCGGCTAGAGCGGGCTCCAAGTACGCGTTTCTCCGCCTCTCTTACTCGGCGGCTTCATCAGCTGGATGCCCTGTCTCCTCTGACGCCGGTTTTTATCTGGTGTACATTCGCGGGCTTCCGCGACTTCCGCATTTTGCGGGTCACGCCTCGTTTTGGATATCACATAGTCAGCGGCCATCTTGCGGCTCACACCTCGATTTCATCCTCCAATGAGGATATTGCGGCGGCCATTTTTTATTTGATCATGTGCTCAATGCTGTTTGCTGCTTTCACCTTATAGCGGCGGCCATCTTTTTGGTTATTTTATTCATATGACAACGCTGTTCGTTGCTTTCACCTTATAGCGGCGGCCATTTTTTGGGGTTATTTCATCCATATGACATCAGTGGCCATTTTTCTGGTTAGGTAACAGCGCTCGCTTTCCTCAGGTCTTCTCAGCAGCCATTTATATACATACAGAATGGTGTTTTATCTGTCGCCATTTTTTTGCAATATATCAATCGCCATTTTATTGGTTATAATTTCATTATGACTTTTCATATTAATGGACCATCGCTGTGTTTTTATCGTTATGCCTCTTTATTAGGAAGTCCTGAAATCACAGTCTTTATACAAATATATGTAGATTACTATGCCTCTTTTTACATATATATTTATTCCGCATGCCCATTATCACGCCCATATTAGGATGCCGCTTAGCCCATAGATTTGCTCATTTATTGCCTCATATATCCTGCCATCATGCCAGCCTCATAATTACATATCAAATCATCAAAACAACAATAGTAATAATATAAAAAATTATAATTACAATAATAATAATAATTTTCAATCACCCAATTTTTATTTCATAAAAATATATATACCATTAATCAAAAAACACTAAAAATGTATATATAAAAAAAAATATATAAAATGTACATATACACATTCATACATACATGTACATACATAGTACACACATGTATATATAATATGTTAGCATAGACAAATCTCACATATATATATGCGCACATCCACTTGGATTAAATCATAATAATAATGATACTACTACACCCAATAATAATGATAATACCATTACTAATAATCCCAACCTATATACTCAATTAAATAAGAATTCATTTATATCTTTATGCTAACCCCAATTCATTTAGAGTTTAAAAAGGTTTCTCGGAATGCTCAATAAGAATACAGGGCAGATGGAGGGAGGGGGGGGGGGGGGGGGGAAGGAAGGGGGGAGAGGGAAAAGACGACAAAGTAGGGGGATTTTAAGGGGGGAAGAGAGGGGAAAAGGAGGGGACAGGGGTACCCAAGGGAGATGGATTATATGGATATAACCTTATCTACAATGGACTGAGGATATCACGGGGGGAAGGAGGAACAAAAGCTGGACATCTTTTTCATTCCAGATCTAAATACCGTTCATTTCTATCGTATCGTTAAGGCCCTGTGGGGTTAGTGTCCTTAGACAGAATATCCAATATGCCTCCTTGCGGCACAATTGGGTATATCTGTCTCCCCCCCTTGCCGTATGTTTAATTTGTTCAATCCCTATCATGGTCACATTTCTCATGTCCCCCTTTTGACAGATTGTCATGTGTTTGTACAGGCTATTTGTCCTCGACATCCCAATTATGTGCCTCCTATGCTCCATAAATCTTATATGCAAATTCCTAATTGTTCGTCCTACGTATTGGAGCCCGCATCCGCAGGTCAATACGTATATTATATAATCTGTCTTACAGTTAATAAAACTTTTTATTGGGAACAATTCATTTGTTACTTGGGATTTAAAGTTCAAATTTTTTCTTTCTATATTTTTACAGGACAGGCATTTCTCATTTCCACATACATGATATCCATCCGGCTTCTCAGGTAGCCACGACGGTTTTAGGGGTTTTTTGTTCTTATCCTTATACATACTTGGGGCTAATTTTGTTTTCAAATTTTTTGACTTCCTAAAGACTACAGTATTATTGATATTAATTTCTGGTTTAATATGTTCGTCTAATTCCAGAAGATGCATATTTTTCTTTACAATCCTCTTGATTTTATTGGCCTGTGTATTAAACTGGGTTACAAAAAACGCTCCTCCTTCCCTGTTTTTCTTTTTATTTTGTTGTTTTTGTGGATTCGGTTTAAGTAAACCTTCTCTATCCATCCCTTCTACTGCTGCCAGGGATTCTTTTAATAGTTCCTCTGGGTATCCTTGTTCTGAAAAAGCATCATATAGGTTCTTACTCTGGGTTTTAAAGGCCGTGTGTGATGAACAATTCCTCTTTACCCTCATGAATTGGCTTTTTGGAATATTCTTTTTCCACTTATTATAGTGGTTTCTGTTATAATTCAAATACCGATTTTGGTCCACATCCTTCACAAAGGTTTCTGTAGTGATGGCACCCTCTATGACAGTGAGAGCAATATCCAGAAAATTAACCTTCTCCCTGTGATAAGTGCTTGTGAATTTGAGGCCAAATGAATTTGTGTTTAAACTATCCGTGAATTTCGTGACTGATTCCAAATCCCCATCCCAAATCAAAATTAAATCGTCTATATATCTACCATAGAGGACCAGGCTCTCCCCGTGTCCGTGTTTTTTATATATACATTTTTAGTGTTTTTTGATTAATGGTATATATATTTTTATGAAATAAAAATTGGGTGATTGAAAATTATTATTATTATTGTAATTATAATTTTTTATATTATTACTATTGTTGTTTTGATGATTTGATATGTAATTATGAGGCTGGCATGATGGCAGGATATATGAGGCAATAAATGAGCAAATCTATGGGCTAAGCGGCATCCTAATATGGGCGTGATAATGGGCATGCGGAATAAATATATATGTAAAAAGAGGCATAGTAATCTACATATATTTGTATAAAGACTGTGATTTCAGGACTTCCTAATAAAGAGGCATAACGATAAAAACACAGCGATGGTCCATTAATATGAAAAGTCATAATGAAATTATAACCAATAAAATGGCGATTGATATATTGCAAAAAAATGGCGACAGATAAAACACCATTCTGTATGTATATAAATGGCCGCTGAGAAGACCTGAGGAAAGCGAGCGCTGTTACCTAACCAGAAAAATGGCCACTGATGTCATATGGATGAAATAACCCCAAAAAATGGCCGCCGCTATAAGGTGAAAGCAACGAACAGCGTTGTCATATGAATAAAATAACCAAAAAGATGGCCGCCGCTATAAGGTGAAAGCAGCAAACAGCATTGAGCACATGATCAAATAAAAAATGGCCGCCGCAATATCCTCATTGGAGGATGAAATCGAGGTGTGAGCCGCAAGATGGCCGCTGACTATGTGATATCCAAAACGAGGCGTGACCCGCAAAATGCGGAAGTCGCGGAAGCCCGCGAATGTACACCAGATAAAAACCGGCGTCAGAGGAGACAGGGCATCCAGCTGATGAAGCCGCCGAGTAAGAGAGGCGGAGAAACGCGTACTTGGAGCCCGATCTAGCCGCATAGAGAACCAGCCTATTGGTCATCCAGACATTTAGTCTGACTGCACTACCTTGGATTACAAATATCCCAGTGGGGATCTGGACATTGTAGGAAACAAGCACCTGGAGCCGATCCTCCCCTAATAGGGAGTGAGCTATTACAGCAGCATCTACAGGCTCAGATATAGGACTTGGTGACCTGCATCCAGTACAGCACAAAGTGCTGACCAGAAGGAGGACTGGTAACTATTTGCTCATAAACCAACATATGTTATTGCCTCATATATATGCAGATACAAGCCTCATAGCCAGCCCATGCCTTATATGTTTTATGTTGTATGTCATGTATGTCCTTTTTGAGTGTAATAATGTGTATGTAATGTGTATTTTTTAAGATGTATTATTTGACACCCAAGTAAAATATTTTCTATTTTCCTATACAAGACTGGGTTTCTGATTATTGAGTGTGGCAGCGCTACTGAGTGGGGATATTATCTCCACACACTCCATAGTTCTGCTCTTTTTCACAGAGATCCACAATCTCTCTGTAAAGGTGGCAGCAGCCATACTCAAAGTGTATATTGAATTAAAGTGGGTCTGATCCCCCAGTAAAGTCAGCCAGCGCTACTGAGTGATTTTTTCACTCTCCCCATCCTTCTTTCCCTCCCTGGTTAATTGTGCATGTGCATGGCAGTTTGATCCAGCAGGGTCCTGGCAATACTTGTATTGCTTTGCTAAAGCCAATGAGGCTGCTACTGGGTCTTCTTTACTAGCAATGAGGACAAACAGCAATAAACTTACTTGCCACTATTGAATACTGAAAGGAGGACATACCCCCTTTAGAGAGTGATAAAGGTGCTACTGTATATCTCATTTTCATGTATCCCTTTATTTGATGGTATAAATATCTGAGATTACTACATAAGAGCCTGAGGTGGGCATAAATCATAGCAGAGAAAGTTAATATGCACCTGGAAAAACCATTTGCAATGCAAGGGGTGAAAATATATTTCTGATTTTTGCATTCAGTAAAACATTGGCTGATTTGCATAATTGCTGCCTGGACAGCATTAATTTTCAGTTTGGGCATTGCCCTCTCAAATCAAAAGCTCTTTGGACATTTTAAATCTGCCCGATCTGCAGTGCAACATGCTTTTGCCAAGGTGCACTTTTACTCTTTTATGCTTTACTCCATCCCTGGGGTGCAGATGGACACTTGCAGGGGTGCCAAAGGTGCATGTTCTAGAGCAGTGATGGCTAACCTTGACACTCCAGCTGTTGTTGAACTACACATCCCAGCATGCCCTGCATCACTTTTAGCATGGCCAAATAGCAAAACTGTAGCAGGGCATGCTGGGATGTGTAGTTCAACAACAGCTGGAGTGGAAAGGTTAGCTCTAACTGGTCTAGAGCCAAATCAAATTATGTATTGTCAATGTAATCGTCAAAACCACTACTGGCGGCTGCCAATCACAAAATACAGTATGTGTAAAAACAGAAGCACAACTCTGTCCACCACAACATAGCTGAGCCTAATGGTGACAGGTAAGCATAATTAACTTCACTTAATATTTTTGCTTCTGAATTTATAAATAAAAAAAAACCTTTGGCCTATGGAAAAAATGCTGATAGTGCCATGATCCAAGACAGTTGTAGAACTACTGCACTAGTAAATATACTATTGTTAGCAATCATCAAAACAGCAGGGTTATTTTAGATTGATATACTGTACAGTACACATGAAAATGAATGATAAAACAATTTGACAGGTTAGCTGTCTTATGTGAATGATGATTGGCTTTAGACTAGTCTTCATCATTATGGCATAGATGAGGATGACTACATTTGTAGATTACTCCACCAGTCAGAAGTATTTGTGCTTACACCCAGTGGTGCTGAGTTAGGGGGAAGGGGCTACTAATTACCTAGGCCAATGTTATCCCCCTTCCCACGGTACCTGGCAGCCGCATCTGCTCACAACCCAGCACATGCTTTGGGCTTTGTGCATGTTCACCCCTCCTTCAATCAGGCCCCATAGCTCACATTCACTACAACATGCCCACACTGGTATTTGCTTACATGAGATTGCCTTGTTACTGCATCTCTGAATACTCTATAATACAGTCTGCATCCTTTCTGCAACCCTGGTGGAGATGTATTGGAGATACAGCATGTGCCCTGATATATGCAAACTTTCCCAAAACTTTCCCAAAACAAACAGGGGCTACTGTACATACTGTACAGTGGAGCGTGGTCAACTAAAAGAAAAGTGAGACAGCACAAACCAAGGATGTGGTTCACTAACAAGCTGCTAACTGGGAGAATATAAATCAAATTACTTCAAAGCCTGCAGTGAGTGACTGATTGCATACAGATTAAGGAGCTGAACAGTTGTTGCATTGAGGTAGAACACTATTTGATAAGAGTTTTCAGGTTCATATCACTGAAGGTTTTAAGATGTTTTATGTAAAACTACACAATGTAAAGCTCAACCCAATTATTTGCCACACACTACCTGTTTATACTATAAAGTTAAATGATTAATTGAGAGAATTGAGTAGTGGTTTATACATAAAATAAAAAAATCACAAGATATTATTTGAATCTTTAGCAACACATATTTTAAAATTGTGATATAAATGTAGGTAAAGGGAATATATACACTTTGCTGATGTTTGGAATGCTGGCAGTTAGAACACCGACTGGCCACTGGTATCATGATGCTGAGGATCCTGACAGGTGCCCTGTGTGTATTCTAGCTCTATCCTTCCACCCTTCTAACCCTAATTGCCTGCATCCTAGCTCTTACCCTCCCTCCCATAGCCTAACCCTCCTCATTAGTGCTAACCCTTGTACACTAACCCTAAGCCATCCACCTTAGTGCCTAACCCCTCTCTTAATGCCTAACCCTACCCCTCCCAATAGCAGACTAATCCTATCCCTCCCCCATGCATCCTGACATTAACCTCTCCACCTAAGTCCACCCTTTGCCTAAATCCAAGATTTACTTCAAGAATTCACTTGAATACACAAATGTGGATTTTGGTTGCATGGTTCACAATAGTTATTCCACATCTATACATAAAAAAAGTTCTAAAGGAACACTTGTCATATCCAAATGAAAAGAGTATAGTGCAGTATTTATCAGCAGAGCTTTGAGACATGTGAATTGACACATCCCAAAGCCCCCCTAAAGCAGTAACATACTTTAATTTCAATGAGCATTGTTTTTCAATGCCCTTGAGTATATAACCTCCACGTTCCATACCATTAGAGATAATAAGCTGAGACTGTACATACATTTTTGATTTATTTCACTCAAATACATTTTTGTGACATAACAGCATGTTATATAGAGGTGCAACGTTCAGACAAAACAATATTTGAATTCAATATAATAACATTCTGGTAAGTATTTCAGTTAATATTATTCAATTTTGCAACAATTTCAGCCAATGTTGACATATTTATCACATTTAAAACCCTTTTACTAGATGGGTTGAACTTGGGATTTTGTACATGGCTTGCAACACCTTTTACATTGGCATTTGTCTCCAGCATAAACCCAGATGGGTGACAATACCGGAGACGGATCTTCAGTGGGCGCTGGGAGAAGAGATCAGTTTCATTGTTGTGACCGGGATACCCGATTACACTGTGCAACAAGCCGAGTTAAATCTGTGTTCAATCCTGATCACTAACTGGATTAAAAAACAGGGTCTTTCAACCTGAGTAATTTCAACTTGCTCCTTTTGCACTCCGTGGTATCCGAGGTTGCTGCTCGTTCAAGTTCAATAATCCAGGATATTTATGGCAGTGCAAAAGGTGTATATGATTACTATCAAATAAGTCAAAATGCTGGTTATTACACAAGAGAAAACTTAAAGCAGTTATCAACACAACAGGGTAAAGACTTTGATTTAAAAGAGGTTAAAATATGTTATTAAAAAGTATGAAAAGCAAACTTCAAATTGCAGTGAATTTTTAGTATTAAAGACTTTTTAGTATGAAAGAAGGAGGTGGATAAAAGATCTTGGGGATTAGACATCAGGACTATCATGATGGCAAATAATTATGAAGTAGGAGCTATAGCTTCACAGTGTGTTTGTATATACCATAGGAAGAGCGTCATTCTAATGAGAAGTCAGATATTTTATTGAGGAAATGTATGTATATGGGTGCGCTGCACAAGAGGAAAGGTAGGATTTCCTCTTTCTTGCTATGATCATTTTGGATGCTTTGCAAACATACATTATCAATTTCTTAATAGACTTGGTCAATGAACATAAAGGACCATGAAGTAAGATCACTAAACAATCATTGTGTAGTAGTGGTCTGTTGCAGATGAGCCACAGTTATTTTCCAAAAACTACAAAAATGTGAGACATACCCACAAAATAGCAACTGCAGTTGTACCAAGTTCAGTATGAATTAACAACGGACGTTTGACCGTCAGTCATTATACCGACAACCATTGACCGACAGTCAATATACCAACAATCATTATACCAACATATTCAATTGACCGACATGGTCAAAATACCTAAATTTAACATGCCGACAGGCTGACATGTGTTTCTATGGGGATTTTTGGGTGTGTATGTCGAAGTAGGTCAACATAGACACCGTCTAAGTGTGCTGCATTCGCCATGCTTTGGGCACAGTGCCTCGCTGTGCTTGGCACATTATTATGTTCCAAATCCAGGTCCACTGGGATGTTAAAGTATTAAAAAGGCTTTTTTGGACCAAAATTGCTTGAAAACTCATGTTGACCTGTATGTATGGTAAATGACCATGTTGGTCAATTGAACATACTGACATTGGTCAATTGACCATGCCAGTATTTTCACTTTCAGGTAAAAAGTCCGTCAGTTAATTGACGGCATCCGTTCCTCCAACATTCTTTGGGTGGAATGTTGACTGTCCAATTAATGACAAACAAATAAGTTAAGCAAGTTCCATGTTTGTAAAACACATGTTGATTACAACCAATAGATATAACAGATAATAAATAGGTTTGATGATTGTCAAATGGCTCAAAAGAAATTACACTTAACAAAAAACCGAAACCTCTCAAACATGAAACTAACAGTGAACTAAAACTATAGTTAACTCTTTCACAAATGCAGAAGTTTGAAATAAGTATGAGAACCAAATTCAAATGGTTCATGTATTTTTACATCAGATGTAGACCTTAAAATTTGACAGGGATAGAATAATATGTAACCAATAGATCATTTATTCATGCGATGAGTATGCAGACCTTATGCAAAGCTGTTACCTGTCATTTGTGTAATTGCATAAGTCAAGACATTTCTGCAGGTACAGTACAGTAACAGAGGTTTTGGCATATTGAGAAGAGGTGTAGAATAAGGAAGAAGATGGAGATTGAGAGCTAGCCAGAGGAAAGAACAGGCAGGTACCTTCGCAGAACAAAGTAGGGATGTTAAGCTACTGTTAAACGGAAGCTAGGATACTGTAATAACAAAAACATTGTGTGTAATTAATGTTAAGTGTTCATAGCCGTGGCTGCATCATTCTTTTGTCTTAAAGAAAGATAAATAAACATGGCCTTGTCCTCTCCACCCCAATATAAAAGTCATCAAATCATTTTGCAAATAGATATTTTAATCTAATTTTTTAATTAAAATGTGAAAAGTATCACAACCAGGGGCGGAACTACCATTGGTGCAGCAGGTGCATTGCACCAGGGCCCTTAAGGACTAAGGAGCCCATGCCATGTGGCATATTGTTAACTTGGGTTGGGGAGGAGGAGGAGGGGGGCCCAAATTGAATTTTTGCACCTGGGCCCACAACTCACAAGTTCCGCCCCTGATCACAACCTAAACAAACATAATTTCAACCACGTGGCTTATTTATTTTGCTTGATTGTACACATTCTGAGAATGTGGCTAGGCTGTGTAGCACAGTTGAAATGCCCCAAACATAATGATGTGATGAAAAGCGTGTTATTATCTTTTATTTTGCTGAATGTAAAGATAACAACTTTATCATTCTTACAGTATATTACTCTTGGAAGTTCAAATATAACAGTGTCTCTTATTAATGGTACATTAGACATGACTGTAACAATGACACGTGTATATTATTATAAAGATATATTACTTAATTTAATTGAACCCTTTTTAACTAGTAGAATTGAAATGCTTGTATTTTGACATGCTGACTAGTGAGACATAGTAGGGTATATTATGACAAAGAATGATTCTTATAGTGTCAATAAAAATAATAATAGTTTATTGGGGTGGTCAGTATGTCTCCTAAGTTACAAAGTAACAAAGAGTTGTACTAGCGCATGGCGACGCCTATAGCCAATAAGGTCTGAGTGCTTCTATAGCACAATGACAGCGCCATTCCCTGCTGTCATTACTGCAGAGGAAGCCATCTCACACCGCAGTCAGTATGAGGGGAGCCGCCTCATTCCACAGTCAGTGCGAGGGGAGTCGGCTCACCCTGCAGTCAGTGCGGGGTGAGGTGCAGCGGAGAGAGTCACTGCTGGAGCCTAAAATGGTATGTATACTGGTGTAAATTTAATGTGTGTGTGTGTTAAAGCTTTACTGTTCTATGTGTGTGTGTTTTTATTTGAACATCCTTTTTACAAGTGAACTACAAGTCCAAGGGGACCCATTAATGCCCCCATGCTGGGACTTGTGGTCCGCCAAGTCCCAGCAGGCTGGGGAGGCCTGCTGGGACTTGTAGTTCAACTGTAAAAAGCAATGTTTTTTCATTTAATTTTACACGTATCAGCCTGGCGTCCACCATCTAGGGATGCCAGGGACAGCCATGGGCTTCAGCCCTGGATGTGTAATACCTTTAATGAGGGATTCCCCACTCCCCCAGGTATCCAAGCCAGGGCTGACCAGCCACTATGTGCATGGTACGGCCGGGGACCTAACTTAAAAGTGTCCCCCCGGCTGTGGCATGGTATCGCAGGCTGTTGGAGCCCAGTGCAGGTTCCAAAATACAGGGGACGCCCCTTTTTTTTTGTCCCCCATTTTTTTTAAACCAGGACTGGTCCAAGAGTCCAGGGCAGGTTTCAGAAAAAGGGGGACCCCCCGTATTTTTGGAACCAGGTCCGGCTCAACAAGCCCGGGCTGGTTATGCTCAGGAGAGGGGACACAACGCCATTTTTTTTATTTTTTTTACTTTTACACATTTTTTAAGACAGACCCATGCACAGATCATAGAGATCTGTGCATGGTTCTGTCTTAAAAAATGTGTAAAAGTTTTAAAAATAAAAAAAATGGCGTGGTGTCCCCTCTCCTGAGCATAACCAGCCCGGGCTCGTCAAATTCACCAGTCAGAACCTGTTTGTTTTTTGCGATTTTTGGTAATGTTTATCAAACATCACACCCTACTAAATTTGCGAGTTGCATACTCTATAGTGGGAAAAATGTGAATTGAAGTGTAAAAAAAAATCACCAGGTCAAAATGTACGAAATTTGCAACCAAAAGTGCGATTTTTAGCGTAAACTCGCATCCTATTAAATGTGCAATTTTCGTGAAATGTGCGAATTTGGCCATTTTTGCCAAAAAATTGCAAAAGTCTAAAAATCGCACTCGCACTTAAATCTCGCCCAGGATGTTGGATGTTTAGGTGAGTTTCCTCCAAGTGCTCTAATTTCTTCTTACAGTCCAAATAGTGTACTTTATAGAATATGGGCTTAATTTTTACTAATTTACAATGTTGTATTGACTGATGTAAATTATTCAATATTCTTTAAAAAGAAGCGGCTATGCAGAAGGTAATATATTAATAATAAAATATGTTTTTGATTCTCATAGATCATTGCTGTAACAATTTTGTGGGTCTCAACATGGAATGCACCACTGGTTCTTTTAAAAGACCAGGGCCAGTGCTAGGGTGCCTGCCACCCACCTGAAAACTATAATTTTGCACCCTCCCTTCCATAACCAATAAAGTGATAGTGTGAGCAAAAAAAGGGTTTTGTTACAGTAATGATCCCCTTTTTAATTTTCTTTGTTACAATACTCATCAATTATTTTTAGTTACAGTGCCCCCCCCCTGTCTGATTATTTTTCTTATAGTGATCCCTTTTTATTTTTGTTATAGCCCTCTTCTCCCTTGCCTGTATTTTTTTGTTACAGTGCCCACCCTGGTGCCCTTTCCCCTGACCCCATCTCCATCTCTCCGTTCTATTTTTCTTACTCAGAGCCTGCATTCTTCTTCCGGCTCCTCTCAGGCAGCTTCACGTACTCATTAGAGCAGATGTGCGATGCTGTTGGGAGCCCATGCTGCTGTCTTTTACTTTGGTTTGCTGGATCAAGGTTGCAGCACCTTTTATAAAAAGCAATTTCCCACCAGGGCAGTGGCAATCTTCCACTGGAGAATTGTGGCCCTTATTCTGATCGGTGCGGATATTCCCGCATTCTTACGGAGCGGTCCGCACGCCACGGTGTTTTGCCGCGTGCGGCCATCGTCCGTAGAAACGCCCACGTGTCCTCCGCATTCGGACGGACTCACTCTTTAAGAACAGGGCGTGTTTACGGACGACATACAAAGCATGCGTGTGCGGGAGAAACACTCCGATTCGGCACGGTATTACAGAGTATTACAGAGTATGCTCGGGAATACCGCATCCGAACGGGAGCCAAGCGGTGCTACCGCACGTAAGCGGAGTATTTACGCCAAACAACCCACTATGAAGTAACACATGTGTATTGCTAGTATTAATATTCTGTCATGTCCATTGTTAGCAGTTTGAAAGTGTCTGACAAGTACAGCATATGTGGGGGACTAGTAAGGTTTCCTTGAAGCAGCAATGGTTTCAATTAAAGCACTGACAAGCGGCCTATTAGTGAGTAATGAGTAAAGGAGTAGATTCTATTGGGTTCAGGTGTTAATGGTTGTAGTCATTAGGCGTACGTTCGCCTACCGCATGAACGAGTGGTGTCCGCAAAGCAATAGTACACTTGTGGACACCGCACATTTCTGCCCTTTTTGATCGCGTGCATTCGGAGTGGTTTCCGAATGTACGCCCCCCAACATAAGTGTACTCCCCCGTGTCCGCCCATGTTTCCGCCCCGTTTTGCCCACTTTGAAACTACGCCCATGTGTCATTCCGCATGACGCCCATAATACGCCCCTATTTCCCGACTGATAGCGGTGAACAGTTTTGGACGGGATTTGCCCGAACTGGTACCGAGTCAAGGCGTGGCACATGCGCGTAGCGTTCGCCACGCATGCGCAGACGCCGTAAAGACGCGATCCGTAAGTACGCGGTAAAGTCCGCGTCAATCAGAATAAGGGCCTGTATGTGGGACATGCGGATTAGACAAGCAACTGGTGCTCAAGACATGCTGAATGTCTACTGAGTGCTGCTAGTTTTGATAGAATATCAGCATTCTGGTGGTCAGTATACCGGCATTCAGTATACTGACACTGGCATCCTCACTGCCTGCAGAAGAAATGCCCGAAAATCAAATGATCAGGATGCCAAAATGCCAATAGTTGGCATCCCGATCTTTGGTTAGACTGGTTATAAGGGGGGGTGGGAGGGTGTCAAGTGTTTGTGGGGGACTTAGGGTTAGGCTTTGGTGAGGGGGGTTAGGGTTAGGGATGGTTAGGTTCAGGCTGTGTGGGAGGGGGTTAGGCTGCTGCAAGGCAGGGTATATTTGTGTGTGTGTGTGTGTGTGTGTGTGTGTGTGTGTGTGTGTGTGTGTGTGTGTGTGTGTGTGTGTGTAAATCCAACCCCACATTATATAGATACATATAGACAGACTGATAAATAAACAGACAGAGGTACTGTAGATAGAAATAGACAGATAGATAGGCAGAAAGACAGTCGCACACAAAAACAAACTTACTCAATCAGTTCCTCTGTAAGGTCGCAGGCAGTCCCTCAACTGATAAGGGCAGAGCTCCCCAGAGGGTTTAGATGGGGGCATCTATTAGCTCCTAACAGTACTCCAGTCAGTAGTATTTCCAAAACCATCCTCTGAAGATCGTTCTCCTCTACCTTCCTCCGACCCTCACCCTTCTCTGTGTCTGCTCACGCTGCAGGATGTCACCAGAGAGTGCTTCATGTTGCTGGTGCCACTGTCTATCATGCAGTGTGACAGGCAGCAGCAGCCGGCAGTAGCAGGGTGCAGAGCAGGGAGAGCACCTCTCCTGGCTGGCGCCTCCCTGCTTTGCATCCCTGGCTGAGCAGGTTCCACCAGCCCTGTTAAAGACTATATTGTTTTGCATGTTCCTATAATATTTTGTTCATTTTTAAGTTATACTACTGTACCTAGAATGCAGTGTAAAATATATTTAATAATCTGACTACAGCATCAAAATAAAGACTAGTAAGTGTTTAACATGACTTTTCTCATAGTTCCTACAAATTTCAAGGGAATACAGCTTTGTTTTATTAGGTAGTCTAGCCAGACAGCGAATTATTGGCTTTTTTAACAGACTAATTATCCTCTGAATAAAGAGCTGAAGTTGCACTAAAATACATTAAGACTTTATAAGTGCTCAATATAAAAAGGTAAAATTAACAGAAAGAATCAATGCTTCTGTTTTCACAAAGGATTTGGTAACTAGGGAACATTTAATTGTTATTCCATAGTAATTTATTGCTATAGTTACAGTTGATTAGATAGTTGCACCTTTTTATCTTAAAGGTGATTATTATTAATGTGCATGTGATTTCACGGTGCACCTTAGCTAGCAGAGGAAATGATGTTGTAAAGTATCAAAGAAAATACTTTATAGTCCCAGCGAGGAGAAAAGATTAATGAGAGCAAAAGAGCTATTTATAGCAAATTAATATGCAGCACATGAGACCACAACTTCTAATGCTTCAACAGCAATCTGATGCACTCATTATGGTGACAAATTATGGTTTAACTTGACAGCAATGGTGTGGTGGCGCAGTGGTTAACATTGCTGCTTCACACGGCTATGGGTTCTATTCTAACCTGGAAACCATATGTATTGTGTTATAATCATTTTGAGATATACTTTAAACCCACAGTCTGAAAATATGATTTTACTGTTAGTATAATTGAGTGGCATATAATTTAGACTGTATGCTCCACTTGAGCATTGACTAGTGTGGATGATTAAACACACTGCAAAGCTCTGTGTAATATAATGTATTTGTGCTACATACAGTAACTAAATTAAAATAAGTAATTAGATGAATGTTTAACTCTTTAAGGCTTAAAGGTGCTTGCATCATTTTTGATGACAAGTAAAACATTAATAAATTGGCACAGTAAAATCACTCGCGTCACAGGGGGGGCGCAGGTCGCACTCTGGTGTCACCAAAATGCTTCTCTACAGTGACAGGTGTTGCAGTGTGACATTCTCCTGCAGCACCTGGTTCCTGTCACAGAGTTAGAGCTAACAATGCAGGCAATAGTCTCCAGAGGCAGGCCAGCATCTCCTGGGATGCTGGCCTGCTCCCAGAGTAATTTCATGCTGATCTGACCCCTTTACCTTAGACCATGTACACTTTTTGTCCATGAGTGTCACAGGCACGTGAGGGGGGATGAGCCCGTAAGTCTGGTGATGTCTCCAAGTAAAGGGTCATGTACTCTGGGTGATTTCAGCCCCTTTTCTTAGCGATCTGAATGGATCACTTAGACAAGCATCACAGAACGCTCTGTGTGTATGCCCTGCAGCGTTGCCGATGGTTCCACGCATCGGTATCACCGGCTGGTAAAGCCAGATCATGGGGCTTTGCCTATAATAAAAATAAACAAAGCCCCACCCAGCATGAATGCTCAGCACACAGCATCGCAGTGTGCTGAGCTGGTGTCCCGCTATGTGATTAACGTTCATGCTCTAGCACGTCGCTCAGCCAGAAAAGCTGGGTCGCCCCATGTCTACGGGGCTTTAGATACACTGTGAATTACAATGCACAGCCATTTTGAGTACATAAAATATTTCTGTGCAATGTTTTCAATAAAAGTAAGATCACAATATTAGTTTTCCATGTGGTGTTAGTTTTCCAAATAATAAAGTAGCTTAAATCTTTCATGACAATCCATTAGATTGTATACTGAACATTTCATTAATATTTTTTACTTTAAAATTGATGGTAACTTTCTGTACTTGGGTATGTCACATCTGCAAACTTATTTCAATTGAAGTAACCATTTTGTAAACGTTACAGGTTGTTTCAAGTCTATCAGAGTAGTTATTGTTAGATTCCAAAACAAAGATGTCTGGAACTTTGTCTCGAACTTTGTGCAGTATCAAAAGCCAATTTGTTCTGATTTTACAACCTTCATTCTTTAGTACTGCTGTAGGGACATAATCATATTTTGCTGTTTAAACCTAAAAGAGAACTTCTAAGTCACTTTTACGGTTCATGAAACACTTTAAGCAAGCATTGTATGAACGATAAATCTCTGTAGATTTAGAATGAAATATGATGAGAAAAGCATTAGAGCTAATAAATTAACTGGAAAAGAACAAAAGCAAGGTATAATAAAGTGCATAATGCCATACAGATTTAGATGGCTTAAAAGTTGGAAATCCAGCTTTTAAAAAAATAACTTTAAAGTTCTGAATATAAGGTACAGCAAAAGTACAAGCAACAATAAATATATATATATATATATATATATATATATATATATATATATATAGTCTCTCTTGTGGGGTGGCACGCATTCAAAGAAGACACGTCTCACCCACGGAGTGGATATCAATGTTTCGAAGACTTTACTTCATCATCAGGATATACCAATAATACAAACAGTGCAAATATTTATACATACCAGACCCTCAGTGAAGAAGACGCCGGCTACACGCGGTCCGGGATTCAGTTGCGTCATGACATCATCATCCGCATCCCGCTGTTATGGCAACATAATGCCAGCAGCGTGCTGATGACTCGTCTGCCGCACTCCTCTCCCATACCTCATTGCCATGGCAGTCAACTAATAACAACAATTTTAAAATGGACAGTGGAAAATATTACATTTCACAAATGTAGTGTATATACTCATTCTTTTAAATTTAGTAACACTATACATAATTTAGAGAAATTGGATGACACAAACATAATGGTTAATTTACATATAAATACAAGTATGCACAATCAACTAAATGAGCAGAAATAATCAGTGCATGAAAAACTTACTGCAAGAAGCAGTGTAATCCATGGGACTCGTTCTAGCCGCCAGGTGACAGCGTCCCGAGTCTCTGGTTACAACTAGCTTCACATCTTAATCATTTCAATGCTCGATCACCCCTCCTTAATGAGATTGGGACATGATCAATGATGACACATTTCAAAGAGGCAATACTGTGCTTTGCCTCATAGAAATGCCGTGCCACCGGCTGATCACTGCCCCCTTTCTCATATGCTGCTTTAGTCGATGATCGATGACCTGTGAGTCTCTCCCGCAGTGTCCTCTCTGGGGTGGCGGTACGCGTCCTCCGACCTTTTCATACCCCCACTATCCACGTCGGCATGGAGTTGACTTTATATAGTGTGGCGAGCGCAGCAAGCCACCGAGCCTGAAGCGTGGCGAGCGGACGCGTATTACTTTACATGTATTCCACGTCCCCTCCCGGGGCATGCTGCGCTCGCCACGCTTCGGGCTCGCTGCACTCGCCACACTGTATACAATCAACTCCACGCCGACGGATAGTGGGGGTATGAAAAGGTCGGAGGACGTGTACCGCCGCCCCTCGCGGGCTCGCTGCACTTGCCACGCTTTGGGTTGGCGTTGATAGTACGGGTGGCGTGGGGGTGCTTTTTACATTGTAAGCACCCATTATGGTGCTTATACAATTATTTATCTTATAGGGGTCACATTTAACATTGAAAACACCCATTAGGGTGCTTACACAATTTTAAATCGTATACCATTGTATATGGCATACAATGGCATACAATGCGATGGTATACAATTTAAAATTGTATAACATCGGCTGCCATCGCGTAACATCGCATTGCATCACATACCATCGTATGCCTTATGGAATGCGATGCGATGGGCGCCGTGCTATGAAAGTACCGTTATTTTAAATAAATATATGCAGATATTTTTCACAGCGCTGTTTCACAGTGTCCTTTTTGTCTCGATTGTTTTGGAAGGGGTTTGGTAATCCCCCTTGTAGAAACAGCTGCAGTGTAAAATATAGCAATCTGCGCTCAGATATATTTGTTTGTACTAGCTTCAGTAACAAATGTACACAATATGAAATACAGCTACAGTACAGTATGTTACTAATATAAAACTGACATATTCATTAGATGTGAAATCATGCTGCTTTCAGACATGTGTCCCGGGAATTTGGAGGGTCTAGCAAGCTGTCAAATCCCTGGGTCACTGCTCCACGGCTTTTGTAGTGAGCAGGGTCAGGAACTCATTCCGGGTTGTTTCCTTTTACACATGTAAACCTGGGTTGATGTGTGTTCATGGGCAAAAGTCCGGGATATAGCATAGCTGCAAGTGTAAAGGGGTATCAGAAATAAAACTCCTAAGACATACTCTAGCCTAGCCTAGCAGAATTCCTAAAGTGGTACAGGTGTTTATTAGCAAAAATGGCATGTGTTGTGTAGTTATTAGTGCGGAGCAGTGTCCAATCTCATATGCAGCACAAAGTACAAGGAATTATGAACTACATCAAGATTGGAGGAAATGGTAATTACAGTAGATGATAAAACTAAGTTAATTGGAAAAAAAAACAAAAACATTTTCATAACAGTTTCACTAGTCTGGGCTTGAGTTCTCTGTAACTAAGGGGGGGGGGGGATCTTAGAATGCACACCCGATTTACATGAGGTGCTATCATGCTGGGACTTGTAGTTCTGCAAAGAAAGACATGTGGTGCAGATGCACACTCCATATTATTAATCAAATTCAATCAATAATAGAGGTTCTTGGTATATTCATTGGCCAAGAAATATTTGCCCACCAACCACATGTCTTTCTTTGCAGAACTACAAGTCCCAGCATGATAGCACCTCATGTAAATCGGGTGTGCATTCTAAGATCCCCCCCCCCCCCTAAGCTAACATTGTGTACACCTGTACACCTGAAGGTTGGGACACCTTCAACTTAGAGTAGCACCCCGCCCACCTGATCTGAACATTAGTTCACCAGTTTGGTCCCTGGTAGCCACAGACTGCAAACTGAGGGCACAATGAAGGTAAGACCTAAAAATTTACACTAATTGCTAGTCTTGGAGATGGATTTGGGGCGCGGCTCCCCTTGGGTTGGTGTAACCGAGTTGCTTTCGGGGTGGCACACCCTAACATTTATTTAGCACTATTTATTTTCAGTAATATTATACTTCCTAGCACTGCACTTTTTAACCTCTAGCTCCTGCTTCTTTCTTATTAACACACATTTATAGCTTAGTTTTTCACTTGTGTGTAGGGTGACCAACTCATCCCTTTAATCCGGGACTCATATTAATTACACAGGTTCTGTGGCAGTTTACAACCAGGTGAAATGGAGTCTTGAGGTGTGGCAGTTTAAAACCAGGTGAAAGCCAGCCACAGAACCTGTGTAATTAATATGTGTCCCGGATTAAAGGGATGAGTTGGTCACCCTACTTGTGTGTTGCCCTGGGGTGACTGGCTTATGCTGGCCTTTTTGGGGTTCCGCGCCCTAGATTCTTAGTATTAGGGACCCACCAGAAATGAGGTTACCGTGAAGCTGGTTGGTGGGCAAATATTTCTTGGCCAATGAATATACCAAGAACCTCTATTATTGATTGAATTTGATTAATAATATGGAGTGTGCATCTGCACCACATGTCTTTCTTTGCAGAACTACAAGTCCCAGCATGATAGCACCTCATGTAAATCGGGTGTGCATTCTAAGATCCCCCCCCCCCTAAGCTAACATTGTGTACACCTGTACACCTGAAGGTTGGGACTCCTTCAACTTAGAGTAGCACCCCGCCCACCTGATCTGAACATTAGTTCACCAGTTTGGTCCCTGGTAGCCACAGACTGCAAACTGAGGGCACAATGAAGGTAAGACCTAAAAATTTACACTAATTGCTAGTCTTGGAGATGGATTTGGGGCGCGGCTCCCCTTGGGTTGGTGTAACCGAGTTGCTTTCGGGGTGGCACACCCTAACATTTATTTAGCACTATTTATTTTCAGTAATATTATACTTCCTAGCACTGCACTTTTTAACCTCTAGCTCCTGCTTCTTTCTTATTAACACACATTTATAGCTTAGTTTTTCACTTGTGTGTTGCCCTGGGGTGACTGGCTTATGCTGGCCTTTTTGGGGTTCCGCGCCCTAGATTCTTAGTATTAGGGACCCACCAGAAATGAGGTTACCGTGAAGCTGGTTGGTGGGCAAATATTTCTTGGCCAATGAATATACCAAGAACCTCTATTATTGATTGAATTTGATTAATAATATGGAGTGTGCATCTGCACCACATGTCTTTCTTTGCAGAACTACAAGTCCCAGCATGATAGCACCTCATGTAAATCGGGTGTGCATTCTAAGATCCCCCCCCCCTAAGCTAACATTGTGTACACCTGTACACCTGAAGGTTGGGACTCCTTCAACTTAGAGTAGCACCCCGCCCACCTGATCTGAACATTAGTTCACCAGTTTGGTCCCTGGTAGCCACAGACTGCAAACTGAGGGCACAATGAAGGTAAGACCTAAAAATTTACACTAATTGCTAGTCTTGGAGATGGATTTGGGGCGCGGCTCCCCTTGGGTTGGTGTAACCGAGTTGCTTTCGGGGTGGCACACCCTAACATTTATTTAGCACTATTTATTTTCACTAATATTATACTTCCTAGCACTGCACTTTTTAACCTCTAGCTCCTGCTTCTTTCTTATTAACACACATTTATAGCTTAGTTTTTCACTTGTGTGTTGCCCTGGGGTGACTGGCTTATGCTGGCCTTTTTGGGGTTCCGCGCCCTAGATTCTTAGTATTAGGGACCCACCAGAAATGAGGTTACCGTGAAGCTGGTTGGTGGGCAAATATTTCTTGGCCAATGAATATACCAAGAACCTCTATTATTGATTGAATTTGATTAATAATATGGAGTGTGCATCTGCACCACATGTCTTTCTTTGCAGAACTACAAGTCCCAGCATGATAGCACCTCATGTAAATCGGGTGTGCATTCTAAGATCCCCCCCCCCCCTAAGCTAACATTGTGTACACCTGTACACCTGAAGGTTGGGACTCCTTCAACTTAGAGTAGCACCCCGCCCACCTGATCTGAACATTAGTTCACCAGTTTGGTCCCTGGTAGCCACAGACTGCAAACTGAGGGCACAATGAAGGTAAGACCTAAAAATTTACACTAATTGCTAGTCTTGGAGATGGATTTGGGGCGCGGCTCCCCTTGGGTTGGTGTAACCGAGTTGCTTTCGGGGTGGCACACCCTAACATTTATTTAGCACTATTTATTTTCACTAATATTATACTTCCTAGCACTGCACTTTTTAACCTCTAGCTTCTGCTTCTTTCTTATTAACATACATTTATAGCTTAGTTTTTCACTTGTGTGTTGCCCTGGGGTGACTGGCTTATGCTGGCCTTTTTGGGGTTCCGCGCCCCAGATTCTTAGTATTAGGGACCCACCAGAAATGAGGTTACCGTGAAGCTGGTTGGTGGGTAAATATTTCTTGGCCAATGAATATACCAAGAACCTCTATTATTGATTGAATTTGATTAATAATATGGAGTGTGCATCTGCACCACATGTCTTTCTTTGCAGAACTACAAGTCCCAGCATGATAGCACCTCATGTAAATCGGGTGTGCATTCTAAGATCCCCCCCCCCCTAAGCTAACATTGTGTACACCTGTACACCTGAAGGTTGGGACTCCTTCAACTTAGAGTAGCACCCCGCCCACCTGATCTGAACATTAGTTCACCAGTTTGGTCCCTGGTAGCCACAGACTGCAAACTGAGGGCACAATGAAGGTAAGACCTAAAAATTTACACTAATTGCTAGTCTTGGAGATGGATTTGGGGCGCGGCTCCCCTTGGGTTGGTGTAACCGAGTTGCTTTCGGGGTGGCACACCCTAACATTTATTTAGCACTATTTATTTTCACTAATATTATACTTCCTAGCACTGCACTTTTTAACCTCTAGCTCCTGCTTCTTTCTTATTAACACACATTTATAGCGTAGTTTTTCACTTGTGTGTTGCCCTGGGGTGACTGGCTTATGCTGGCCTTTTTGGGGTTCCGCGCCCCAGATTCTTAGTATTAGGGACCCACCAGAAATGAGGTTACTGTGAAGCTGGTTGGTGGGCAAATATTTCTTGGCCAATGAATATACCAAGAACCTCTATTATTGATTGAATTTGATTAATAATATGGAGTGTGCATCTGCACCACATGTCTTTCTTTGCAGAACTACAAGTCCCAGCATGATAGCACCTCATGTAAATCGGGTGTGCATTCTAAGATCCCCCCCCCCTAAGCTAACATTGTGTACACCTGTACACCTGAAGGTTGGGACTCCTTCAACTTAGAGTAGCACCCCGCCCACCTGATCTGAACATTAGTTCACCAGTTTGGTCCCTGGTAGCCACAGACTGCAAACTGAGGGCACAATGAAGGTAAGACCTAAAAATTTACACTAATTGCTAGTCTTGGAGATGGATTTGGGGCGCGGCTCCCCTTGGGTTGGTGTAACCGAGTTGCTTTCGGGGTGGCACACCCTAACATTTATTTAGCACTATTTATTTTCACTAATATTATACTTCCTAGCACTGCACTTTTTAACCTCTAGCTCCTGCTTCTTTCTTATTAACACACATTTATAGCTTAGTTTTTCACTTGTGTGTTGCCCTGGGGTGACTGGCTTATGCTGGCCTTTTTGGGGTTCCGCGCCCCAGATTCTTAGTATTAGGGACCCACCAGAAATGAGGTTACCGTGAAGCTGG
Organism: Crinia signifera; assembly: GCF_055691185.1. Taxonomy (NCBI): domain Eukaryota; kingdom Metazoa; phylum Chordata; class Amphibia; order Anura; family Myobatrachidae; genus Crinia; species Crinia signifera. The sequence continues at coordinate 179,630,540 of NC_139220.1, forward strand.
TTGGTGGGCAAATATTTCTTGGCCAATGAATATACCAAGAACCTCTATTATTGATTGAATTTGATTAATAATATGGAGTGTGCATCTGCACCACATGTCTTTCTTTGCAGAACTACAAGTCCCAGCATGATAGCACCTCATGTAAATCGGGTGTGCATTCTAAGATCCCCCCCCCCCTAAGCTAACATTGTGTACACCTGTACACCTGAAGGTTGGGACTCCTTCAACTTAGAGTAGCACCCAGCCCACCTGATCTGAACATTAGTTCACCAGTTTGGTCCCTGATAGCCACAGACTGCAAAATGAGGGCACAATGAAGGTAAGACCTAAAAATTTACACTAATTGCTAGTCTTGGATATGGATTTGGGGCGCGGCTCCCCTTGGGTTGGTGTAACCGAGTTGCTTTCGGGGTGGCACACCCTAACATTTATTTAGCACTATTTATTTTCACTAATATTATACTTCCTAGCACTGCACTTTTTAACCTCTACCTCCTGCTTCTTTCTTATTAACACACATTTATAGCTTAGTTTTTCACTTGTGTGTTGCCCTGGGGTGACTGGCTTATGCTGGCCTTTTTGGGGTTCCGCGCCCCAGATTCTTAGTATTAGGGACCCACCAGAAATGAGGTTACCGTGAAGCTGGTTGGTGGGCAAATATTTCTTGGCCAATGAATATACCAAGAACCTCTATTATTGATTGAATTTGATTAATAATATGGAGTGTGCATCTGCACCACATGTCTTTCTTTGCAGAACTACAAGTCCCAGCATGATAGCACCTCATGTAAATCGGGTGTGCATTCTAAGATCCCCCCCCCCCCCTAAGCTAACATTGTGTACACCTGTACACCTGAAGGTTGGGACTCCTTCAACTTAGAGTAGCACCCCGCCCACCTGATCTGAACATTAGTTCACCAGTTTGGTCCCTGGTAGCCACAGACTGCAAACTGAGGGCACAATGAAGGTAAGACCTAAAAATTTACACTAATTGCTAGTGTTGGAGATGGATTTGGGGCGCGGCTCCCCTTGGGTTGGTGTAACCGAGTTGCTTTCGGGTTGGCACACCCTAACATTTATTTAGCACTATTTATTTTCACTAATATTATACTTCCTAGCACTGCACTTTTTAACCTCTAGCTCCTGCTTCTTTCTTATTAACACACATTTATAGCTTAGTTTTTCACTTGTGTGTTGCCCTGGGGTGACTGGCTTATGCTGGCCTTTTTGGGGTTCCGCGCCCCAGATTCTTAGTATTAGGGACCCACCAGAAATGAGGTTACCGTGAAGCTGGTTGGTGGGCAAATATTTCTTGGCCAATGAATATACCAAGAACCTCTATTATTGATTGAATTTGATTAATAATATGGAGTGTGCATCTGCACCACATGTCTTTCTTTGCGTTCTCTGTAACTAGAAATGTACACAAACCTTTGAGAATGTGAAGTTGAGTGATCAATGAATCAAAAGACAACTGGGGCGAAATGTAATAGGGTGCGATTTTTTAGACTAAAAAAAATCGCACCAAATCGCACCTTTAAAAATCGCATTTTTTGCCGCGAATTCGCATATGTAATGAGATGCGAATTTGCGGCAAAAAATGCGATTTGCCGCGATTTCGGGCGATTTTTAGTCATGAAAATGTGCGCATTTTCAGTCATGAAAATGTGCGCATTTTCATATATGCGATTTTGGGTAAAAAAAAAAACGGCGTGGGGTCCCCCCTCCTGAGCATAACCAGCCCCGGGCTCAAAGAGCCGGTCCTGGTTTCATAAAATCAAAGGAACAATCAATTTGGGGTTCCCCGGATTTTATTAAACCAGCACCAGGCTCAAGGGCCGGTCCTGGTTCCCAAAATACAGGGGACAAAATGACTGGGGGTCCCCCGTATTTCAAGAACCAGCACCGGGCCCAACCAGCCAGCAGGTTAATGCCACAGCCGGGGGGAGACTTTTTATACAAGTCCCCCCGGCCAAAGCATTCAGCCCTCTGACCGGTCAGCATGGGCAGGGGTCCTGGGGGAGTGGGGACCCCCCCAAAGAAGGGGTCCCCCCCCTCCAGAACTTACCAGCCCATGCTGAAGCCCGGGGCTGTCCTCGATGCCCCTGGGCTGTGGGCATCGAGCTGATTAATGGTGTAAAAAATAGATAAAATCCTATTGTGTAGTACCCGGAGAAGCGCTGAAGACGTCTGTGGTGAGTATGATTTCTCTCCACAGCCTCCCCTCTGGATTCTACTGGACAAGGGGACCGAAGCTTCGTGTCAACATAGGTGAGTATGGATGAATGGGCTTGGTGTGTATTAAAGTTGTACTGTCAGTGTGTTTGTGTACTTTTTTAACTATTTGTAGTACTGTGGGACTACTAGTCCCAGCGGGCCCTTTATTGCCCCACATGCTGGGACTTGTGGTTCTCCAAGTCCCTGCATGTGGTGCAGGCTTGCTGGGACTCATAGTTCCACAGCAATATACAATAGGATTTTATCTTATTTTTTACACCATAAATCAGCTCGATGCCCACAGCCCAGGGGCATTGAGGACAGCCCCGGGCTTCAGCATGGGCTGGTAAGTTCTGGAGGGGGGGGACCCCTTCTTTGGGGGGGTCCCCACTCCCCCAGGACCCCTGCCCATGCTGACCGGTCAGAGGGCTGAATGCTTTGGCCGGGGGGACTTGTATAAAAAGTCTCCCCCCGGCTGTGGCATTACCCTGCTGGCTGGTTGGGCCCGGTGCTGGTTCTTGAAATACGGGGGACCCCCAGTCATTTTGTCCCCCGTATTTTGGGAACCAGGACCGGCCCTTGAGCCTGGTGCTGGTTTAATAAAATCCGGGGAACCCCAACTTGATTGTTCCTTTGATTTTATGAAACCAGGACCGGCTCTTTGAGCCCAGGGCTGGTTATGCTCAGGAGGGGGGACCCCACGCCGTTTTTTTTTTTTTTTACTCTAACTTTTAGCCTTTTTTTGGACAGAACCATGCACAGATCACAAAGATTTGTGCATGGTTCTGTAAAAATCGCCAGCAAGAAGCTGGTCTATTTTTTTTGCGTTTTTTTGGTAAGGTCCCATATGCGACTTTAGAACTCGCATCCTATTACATATGCGAGTTCTATAGTTTACAATGGGAAAACATCTGGATGCGATTTTCAGTGTGACTGAAAATCGCATCTTTAAAATGTGCGATTTCGCGGTAAAAGTGCGATTTTTTTACCGCGATTTTTAACCTATTAAATGTGCGATTTTCGGAAAATGTGCGATTTCGGCCGTTTTTGACCAAAAATCGCACATGTCTAAAAAATCGCACCCTATTACATTTCGCCCCTGAACTCTTTCATGACATTGCTAACATTTTACCAGAAAAACAAGTAACATCATTCCAAACAATTGACCTGAAAAAGATTTTCTCAATTTTTTTTTTTTATATATTTAGTTTTTATTTGAATTTTCAAATGCAAAAAAGAGGGGAGGGGTACAGAAGAAGGAAAAGGGAGGAGGGACGGGGATGGGGAACACTTATACATATAATCTCGCAACAAAATCAATCATGAATTAGTTACATCATATACTCATGAACATTCAGTAATTATTATTTATATTTTTCTAAAAAAAAATTATATTTTTCTATTTACTATTTAAATTTACTAATTGGAACTAATTCATTTGAACTAATTATGATCACCGGAAGAGTCATACAATGATGTGAAGCCAAATACATTTATCCAGTGTATGGAATTTCAAAGATATTTGAGTCAGGCAGTTTGAACCCTTTGAGAATTCACAATTACATATCATGTAGCCAGTTTTGAAAGGAGAGAGAGGCTAATCAGTAAGTACTGCACAGATAATTTATGCTAACTCAGTTTAGTGGACCTATGGATTAAGGGCCTCAAGTTTGCAAAATCCAAATTAATTTGCATCAGTATATTCAACCAATTACCCAAAAGAATGTAAAATATGTTGTAACATCTGCAAATATATTTTTAATAAAGTATATTTGTGTTAATTAGATTTCTAGAACGCACATTGATCCAGTCAAAGAACATCAGTTAATTGCTACCCCTGACGTCACCAAATTATTGTATACTGTAAACTATACATACATGTAGCAGGGTGAACTTCATCCAAATGTACTTAAAGGAAAAGTCTGGAAGAAATCTGTTAGCCTTGACCTTTCACGTAACTGGGAAAGCTATGGAACTTTAATCAGGCTAAGTTACAGCATAGACTGCGCTGTTCAGCAAGTGGTGAGAGGGACTATGCTAAACTCTACGATTTAATGTAAACTAGGGCTAATTATCGAGACCCTTACTTATATTTGCTGCATACCTGTTTGTTGTATTTTCATTGATGTAAAGTGTTCTCCAACAACTTTGCTACTGTTATTGCATAATGTTTCCACATATTTTGCAATACATACAGTATGGGCATTGTGTAACATTTCTGCTGTTTTGCTACTTAGTAGGACTGAATGGAGTCAATTTAGTGTGAGGGGGGGGGGGATTCAATTAGCAGAGGTCATTTACCTGCTCCGTCATAAAAATAAATCTCTGTTGTCTTTGGAAATAATGGAAATATCCTTGCTGCTTTAATTAGACCACAGTAAATAACATGGATAATTGAACTCCTCCCTTACTGTATCACTATTATGTAGACCATCATATGCCTTGTCTAAATACTCAAACATTCAAAATTAGGCTCAATAACTTCAAATTCACTGGGTATACAGTATGTATTGCCAGATACAGAACCCATACCTGCCAATTGTTCTGGTTTAGGTAATAGTCCCAATTTGAGGGCCACTCTCAAAGCGTGCCTTAGTTGAAAACTGAAATAGTATGCTTTCTGAGTTCTCTGTGTTTTCTGAGTTCTCTGTGCTTTCTGAGTTCTCTGTGCTTTAGCCAGGTTCCTTGGATTTCTATGGTTGTGAAGAAAAGAAGTACAGTATTATCTAATCTGAAATATGTAGTCTCATTGTTTTTTCTTTGGTGGTTGGATCTCCTGAGGTTGTTATAATTCATAATTTATGCTACCACCTTCCATTCTGAGGTTTGTCATAGATCAGAGGGATTTTAACACCATCTCAGTTCAGCTTTGAGACCCAGACAATTGAACTTTCATGTTTCTATTTCTGTGCCTCCTTTGGGGAATCTCTTCTTTTATTTGCTCATGATTCAGAAGAGTTCTGGCTTTTTATTATAGCTACGGAAGCTAACAGTTACTACTAAATGCCCAAACTGCACAAAACCAAAAGCCATCTCCAACTATGGTTACCAGCAGTTCAATGTACAATGACTGATTCACAACTGATGTGAATGTTCAAATAATCTCTGTACAGCGCTGCAAAATATGTATGCGCTATATAAGAAACTGTTAGTAAATAAATAAATAAAATTACTTCATGTTTCACGTACGATTCTCCCACTGTTTTTCCTCATTCCAATGTATTGAACATTGGAGATGGCCAAAAGGTAGATATCTTCCATATTTTTCAATTAGCTTTTAACTATCATTTTAATGATAGTTGGAAGCTGATTGGTTTCCATTGGCAACTTCTCCACTATATATCTTAGGTACAGATGTGTAAGGACAGTGTGGCATAGTGGTGCGCATGTAATTGCATTCTCCTCCTCTGCCATAGACTTGAATGTGAGGCGTTGTGCACTTGACTTCATTGTGACCCAGATAGACTTCAATATTAATTTGATAAAATAATGCCTATATTTTGTGGATCTTTTTGTGGGTCTAAGAGCCAATAAAATAATGATGACTGCAAATATAAATACACTTGGTGGTAGAACAGTATGCCTAAAGCCATACAATATTGCATTATAATAAGGTAGTACATTTGGCTGCAATGCAAGTTGTGTGTGCTTTGCCTGCAATTCAGAATGAGGCCCAATATCTTCAAGTACTTTTTCTGCTTCATCATTCCGATAAATGTTATTCTATTCTGTATTTGTACATTGGTATATGACAGAATCTATTGTTTATAAATAGAGTGGGACGGATTCAGTACTGAATCCCGGCGGTCGGGATCCCGGCGTTCAGAATCCCGACGCCGGAATCCCGACAGCCGAAATGCCGACAAGGGGGGGACGTGGATCGCCCCCCCCCCCCCCCCTTGCGGGCTCGCTGCGCTCGCCACGCAGCGGGCCTGGTGCCTCGCTACGCTCGGCACACTAATTTATTCTCCCTCCAGGGGTGTCGTGGACACCCACGGAGGGAGAATATGTCGGTATTTCGGCGGTCGGGATTCCGGCGTCGGGATTCTGAACGCCGGGATATTAACTGCATCCCGAGTGGGACAATGGTCAATACATAAATATAGAAAAGCAGTGCAAGGGAAATAAAGAAATAAAAAAATAAATACAGTAGATCAGCTTAAATTCATAAAGTACAATTTCATTTATTTTATTTAAGGGTTCCAAAATTAATATACAGTAACTTGTACTGTTTTTTTATTGTTTCATTTTTTGGAAAATGCACCTTTTGGTCCCTAATTAGGTAATTCTCCATGTGTGGTCTGGCACGCTTGGAAGTTGAGATTCATCCAATTAATTTATTCTTGATTTGGTCTTACTGTGGAATTACTGTGTTGGTTATTCATTTTGGCCACTGGTTAGTTGCTCGTAGGTCTACTGATCACTGAGAATTGCTCTGTCCTTGAATTTCATACCTACAGTAGCAATCATCATGCCTAGTAAACAATGTGCCTAGGGAGGCAGATTATTTGATTGTAAATATGCACAAACTTCAAGACATTTTTACACACCAAGAATTATATACAGATGCTAGCTATCTTCAATCTTAATTCATTATGAAATTCTATCATGAACAATGAACGTGTTTGTCCCAAAATAAAGCATGTTACAGCAATTATCATGCATGTGGGAAGGACACCTCCCAGTTTTTCCACAGAATTCATACTGCAGCCCATGTCTTAACAATTGCTAATGAGACTTGAAAATTAATAAAGTGGAGAGTGATAAAGTACAAACCAAGAAGCTCCTGACAGTCATTTTTCAAACACAGCATGTAACATGGCAATTAGGAGTTAATTGGTTATTTTCAAGGCTTAGTACATTTGGCCCTATGAGGTATATGCAGCGACAATAACAGTTGCAAGCAATTGTTGCTATTATTCTGGAAATGCATCTGTGTCACGCTGAGCTGTGTAAGGTAACTGCTGTAAATCCCCGTACACACGGGGTGACAGGTGCAGGGAGCTGAGTGATGTGCTTAAGCGCGGATTGCTCACCACACATTGCTGCACACCCGCTATGCACATGCGATGTGGGCTGAGCGATTTGTGAAGGCCAGTGTTCTCTTGTGAGAGAACACTGGTAATGACTCGATTTTGACTACATACAGTCAAAATCTAGTCAGGCGTTCGTGAAATGTGGGACCACGTATCATCATTGCTGGGTGGATATACAGTACACATGAGTGGTGTGTGCTTAATAGAAATAGCCCTAAAATCACCCTGTGTGTATGGGCCTTTAGACACAGAATTGTATGCAGAGAAATTGACAGTGAGTGGGCATTCCTGGGCAGTAACAGAGGGTGGCTAGCCACATGCAGGTATGTTGTGTGTCACAGTCAGCAACTAAAGATACAGTTGCCCTGAAACACAAGCAGTGATGCTCAGATGGCAATATTGCTACTGCAATATGTTTTGATGCAATGCCTACTTCTCTGAAACATGATAATATCTAATGCCAGCTCGTGCCCTGCTCCCCACTTTGTGTGTGTGCGTGTGTGCATGTGTTTGTGTGTGTGTGTGTGTGCGCGTGCGCGTGCGAGAGAGAGAGAGAGAGAGACTTTACCGAGTCTGCTTTTTACTTTCTATGCTTTTCGCAGGGAATCTGATTCAGTATCTACATATTAACATTTTGTTCTTTGATGTAAAATGTGTTTTCATGTTTCTTCTTTCACTAAGTTGTTACATACATAACAGTTTCCAAAAGGTAATGAAGAAAAGAATCTTTGAAACTTTTGGTTCTAAAATGTTATATTTCCAACTGCGGATAAGAAGCATTTTCGAAATTCTTATTTCTGTGTAGTGAATATAGCGAAATTATTAACCATAACATAAAACGGAAAGATTGAACATTAAAAAGACAATAAGAATGAGACATAGCCCTTAGTGAGTAGGAGGTAGGAGAAACTTTATAGGTTCAAATTAACTTCAAGGCAAAAAGTTCATGAAGCATAGTACAAGCTCAGCTATTTTTAGTTTACTGGACATAAACAATGTAAAGAGATTTCAGTTCCAAGATGTCAGACTTTATAGTATATTTGCACAAAAAGATTATGAAGATAAAGCTTTAGTATTTCAATAGACATGATAAATACCCATATATGTGTTCACAAACCATCTTACTGACTTCATGTTATAAACATAATTATATTGGTCTTAACAATATAATAAGGCCACCAAGATACTTTTGTTTGCATGTATTTAACTGCTGGTTCCCATATGTATGTTTTTATTATTACAAACGATATACCACATAAAAGATCTGTGCAGTAAACATGACAGAGTGTAGAGGTTGCACAGTAATGCACAATATCTGACAAACAAAACAGAGGAATGTGCTGAATATGTAAACTTGCTTTGGTTTATTGGTTATGTACTTCCAAACATAGAATTTCCATTTCTATTATGAACATACATATACAGTAATATAAAAGCAGAATCAATGTAACATACTAAAATGGATACAAAATTGCTAGAAAAGCCTCATAAAAGAAGGAACACTGATGTAATGTTCATTATCCCAACCCAATTGTAAAAGTTCTCTTCAGATAAATGCTCTTGACTGTATCTAATATTGGCATGCTGTGTCATTCCGCAAAGCTTGAGTATATATATATATATATATATATATATATATATATATATATACATACACAGCACCAGACAGGTGGCCAAAATCGTCGGCAGAGGTCGTGGAAGAAAAAAACCCGAAAGCTCAGAGGAACTAGTCATCAATTTACAACTTATCCTCCTATGATTTATCTACAGCCGAAAATAAAATACTTTCGAAAGGCCTTTCATTTGTTTAATAAAATGGATTGGGACATTGCTAGCCACAGGTTGGCAAGACAGCTCCGCTTAAAAGAACATTATAATAAACCCGGCTCAGTGAAACCTTTGTCTGTTGTGGAAGATCCCATACCTGTACAATTAAGGAAGATCCTTTCCCGTTCTTCCTTTGACCCCCAATCCTTTAACGCATCGATAAGGACATTTACTCGAATGGTTAATGCTGAAGTTCCAATGAAAGCACTATTTCCTGCTTACCCTATTGTACCACTGTTCTATTGTATACCTAAGGTGCACAAATGTATGACAGACCCTCCTGGCAGACAAATTGTGGCTGCCAGTGGTTTGTTAATGCAACCTACGGCCATTTATTTGGACAGCTTATTTCAACCTTGCATACGTGGAAACCATAGGTATCTTCTAGATACCAATTCTTAATTGAAAAACGTATGTGCATTGCCCACTTTTGATAGTGATGTCTGTATGTTTTCTATTGATGTGGCAGCATTATATACGTCTATCCCTCATGACATCAGGCTATTGGTGTTGAGACATTTTTTGGATAGTAATCCTTTATATAAGGGTCCAGACAGCAAATTAATCATTGAATTAATGCAGATGGTTTTGTCTAAGAATTTTTTTCTTTATAATAATCAATTTTTTCTTCAGAAGATCGGAGTTGCGATGGGGGCGGCGATAGCTCCCTCATACGCAAATATTTTTATACTTGAATTTGAACAAAATTTATTTTTCAATAACCCTGTATTGCTGATAAAATAATCTACTATAATCGTTACATCGATGATCTGTTGATATTCTGGAATGGTCCCCCACATGAATTGTGTGATTATCTTACCAATCATAATGCTAGTAATGACCCTATAAAATTTACCTTTGTTTATGATAAACATCAATTTAGTTTTTTGGATGTCCTGATTAAACTAGAGGATGGAGTTATTTCAACTAATCTATTTAAGAAAACCACTGATAGAAATAACATATTGGAATATTCAAGCTGCCATCTTAGAGCTGTGATCAGGAGTTTACCATAATACCAAATGTTGCATGTTAGACACATTGTATCGGATCCAATTGAAGTTTGTACCCAAATTCAGGCTATGGTTGAACGATTTTTAGCCTGTGGATATCCCATTGCAGAACTATTGGTTTATGTTATGGCTTTGGAGTGGGATTCATTGTTGATATCTAAACCCCGTGTTGAAAAAACTGAGGCTGTGTTTCCATGGGTAACTACGTATACACAATTAAGTCCTACTGTCACCAAAATCACCCAAAAAAACTTGCTGATGATTCAGTCGGATGGTGAGCTGGGTTTAAGTCCAACTAGATTGTTAAACACCCACAAGAAAAAAAAGAAGTATTTCTGTGGGTGCACTGAGGACCAAAAAAATATACTTAAAAATTAACCTTTAATGTTTATCTTCTAAAAAAGTCTCATATACAAGAGACCTGATATCCTTGTTATGGTGAAATATTAAAAGATAGAATGTGAATAAAGAGATGAAAATCTACGTGAAAAAATTAAAAAGAAGAGAGAGAGAAATGCAGATGTGTGTGTATATGAGTCTATGATTTTAATATTTTACTTTATAGTGTTTTTTCATAGATCTCAAATTGTAGCCTTATTTCCTTTGGTAAAGAGTCACTTTCCCTTTTGCACGTAATATGTGTCTTAAACCAATTATAAGGGTTCACTGGATATAACTTTTCAATAAAATGAGGAGATTAATGACTCCTAAGTATCCAGTGAGAAAAGTAGCCTTTCAAGTTCACCTCAGCATATAAATGAGTGTGGTGCCTCCTGAGATAAGTACCCCTCATTCATATGTAAGGATACGTTCAATAAGCACCACTATGCAGTATTCTGTACAGGATACAGATGGCAGGTTTAGCTATCCAGTAATATTACTGTATGCGTCCTATGTCCTTATACACAGTATCAGATATAGCTAGTGGAAATACTCCGATGTTGGATATGCGGTATCTGTATTTGAGCGGTTTATCCGCCGGATCCCTTAGTAGTAAAGTGGGGGTACTCAATAGTATTTTAAAGGTCAGGCATTATTTTAGCACATCCAAAAGGATTTATCACCCATGTCATGAGCGGGTTACCGCTGGGATAAAAGTTGCGTGCATGTGTTCATGCCAGCCTAATCCATTGATTTTAATGATCTAATGCGATCTGTATATAGTGTCTTTAATGACAGTAGTAGTACCTCTAATTTCTACCCGTGATTATAGCGGTTTTACCGCCGGGTTTCAAACAGTAGCTCCTTCTAGAAGTAGCTTCCCACATATACTGTAAATTATGTAGGTGGTTTAAATATATCCACACTGCCGTTTGATAGCTATCTTATATAAAATATGTATCCTGTAACAGACCTGCAAGTATTCAATAATCCCTTTGCAAGGTTTATCCTCCTCACTTCCACGTTCTCAGGATTTTTACTCCTCCGTGGTGTAGGGTACACACTGTGCACGCTAAGCATGCAATCTCCAGATCAAGATGTCAGTACATATATTCTGACTAAATTATCGGAGCTGTGTGTCTGTTAATATTGAGCATATAAATCTCAGTTTTTCTCGTTAATTAAGAGGGTGCCTCTCATGGGACAATAAATGTACAGGAGCGGGGAACAAATGAGTGTGTTCCCTGTACCTTGCGCTGTGCCAGCTTAGTACAATAGGAAGTTGCCCTTTTTCCCACACATTATCCAATGTTTAAATAATCCCTTGGGTGAGAGGATTTTTTATAGTATGGTTACAGTATAAGGGCTTTCATTTCTCCTTTGTCACTCACACAGTAAACACATCAGTGTGGGTGAAATAAATTATGTATAAACGTGCCGTTTTTTGTTAGCTGCTCACTCAGCCTGTCCAGCATGAATGAGAATTTACTGCAGTAATTACACAGTTTATTGAGACTATTGCAGATAAGGGGTTGTGTCATATAACACACTATTCCCCTGTCCCTGCACAGTAACTGTCTCTCTCGGGATCGACCGCTCAGTTTGAGATACACATTGCTGCTGCTCTCCAATGATAGCCGGGTTACACGTTCAGTGTTCCCCCGGCTCTCGTAGCGTAATCAGTCCCTTCCCCTGTGTGGGGTTAAATTGTAGCTAGTATGACAGCGCTAATATTTCAAGGATGTTACTACCTGTCCAGCGTGAATGAGGATTTACTGCAGTAATTATCACGTTTATTAAGACTATTGCAGATAAGGGGTTGTGTCATTTAACACATTATTCCCCTGTCCCTGCTCAGTAACTGTATCTCTCGGGATCAACCACTAAGTTTGAGACACACATTACTGCCGCTCTCCAGTGATAGCCGGGTTACACGTTCAGTGTTCCCCCGGCTCTCGTAGCGTGCTCAGTCCTTTCCCCTGTGTGGGGTTAAATTGTAGCTGGTATAACAGCGTTAATATATCAAAGATGTTACTACTGTGATTGGCACTTCTAGGGTGAACTTCTAGGCATAAGACATGTAATAAATTTCTGGCTAACTACACACACATAGCATTCTCTCTATCTACAGCCTACGATCGTTTCACACAAGCTTTTTCAAGGCATCAACCCGTCTGTTCTCCCTGGCAGGTTTAAATCCCCCGCCCTCCATCCTGATTGGATAGTCATCTCGAGTCACGTCATAGTACCCTCCTCCTTCAGGTAACATTACGGTGTTACTGTATTCTTGTTTCTTTTCATTACATTTCAGCCAGAAAACGTCATCTCCTATTAGTTTTCTTATTATGTGATTCGTTTGTTAAGTTGTTTATTTGTTAATTCCATTTTACCTTAAGTAAATAGGCTTTATGTTCTCCTCTAATTCATATTGCCTCATGATTGGTATAAGAATCTCAATTGGATTATTCCTAAGATTTTATTATGGTGCCTAGTATCCTTACTACCAATCTTTCGTTGTCCCATTATACAGTCTTCCAAATCCCGCGCTTGTAAGGACAATAGAATAATGTATATTAATGAATTCATATGTTTTTATTTTTATTATTTAGAATTCCAGGGGGATCTCAGTTCACCCTCTGGGAATGATGTTGCCACCTTTTAGGTAACATCAATACCATTACTGTCCTAATCTGATCATGTTACATGCAATGTTAACTTTATCATAAATTTATGAATCATAATAGCTTTCCTTAATTTTATGAGCCTTTGTAGCTGGTGTGTATCCATTATTTTCTCAGGTTGCAGGGATCTGCAGGGAGCTGTTTTTCCATATATTGGACCTAAGTCTGCTAAGCCTTAATGGTTGTGTCAGTGCTTGAGTGAACTATGTAAAAACCTAATAGTTATTTGATGATAAATTGATGTTGGTGGATGGTGATTCGATAAAATTATTAATATTGATAAAAAAAGGAAGAGGATAGTGAGTATTATCTCACAATCCAAAGTGAAGTCAACTATTTGTGTTATACCAAAAAAAAGGGGGTGAAAAGGGGAGAAAGCAATATATAAACGTGTGTTGTGTCAAATCATCTTCCAAACCATGTGAGCTCATACCTGTGATAGGGGGGGGGGGGGGAATGATTTTTGTGGTGTTATCAAGGTGCATGCTATAAAGGTCATCCATCTAAGGGACATTTTTCAAGAGGATCAGGCATTGTTGTAAGGTTTATGATATGTTTCTCAAAGACTAGGATGTATCTTCCATTCATCACGTCCCCTATGGTTCCACCAGTACTAAGGTCACTAAGGCTCATATTGAGCTTAAGATGTACACCGATATTGCCATATGCTTCATATTTATAGTATTCCTATCCGTTGTGTATAGATTGAATTTTTAACATTGTATGCATGTCCTTATTTTAACCTTTTAGTACAATATTCCCACAAAATTCCGGACATATTCCGGATGAGGGGAATTTTTCTGTTTTTGAAGTTTTATAGTTTTAAAGAAAGCAGGTGTATTGGTTCATCTCGTTCAGGCCCCAGGGCTCGACACTGTTCATACGGAATATCCATTTGGACTCTTTTTTAAGGAGTTCTTTCATTGCATTTCCTCCTCTTATTCCCAGATGAAGTCTTTCTATTCCAAAGGCCTGTAACTTATCAGGATTTCCTCCATGTTGTTTCAAAAAATGCCTCGCGACACTAGTGAGTTTTTTACAGTTGTTCCGGTCACGTTCTGCATTTTTGATGTTTCTGATGTGTTCCATCAGTCTCACCCTGAGTTGTCTGCTCGTTAGTCCTATATATTGCAAACCGCACGGACATCTTAGGCAATAGATCACCCCGGTCGTTTTACAATTTATAAAATCATAGATTTTGAATTCTTTGCCGTATCTGTCCTTAATCTCTGTTGTCGGTAAGATGTATCTGCATGTGTTGCAGTCGCCACATTTGAAGGTGCCCAGATATTTCTTCTTCTTACGCCTACATCTCTCAAAGTGGCTATGCACAAGTTCATCTCTCAAGTTAGGAGATTTTCTCCAACTGGTTTGTATCCGGTTTCCTAGGGTACTGGCCAGATCATGGTCTGTGGTAAGTATCCCCCAGTGTTTCTGGAGAATTTCCTGTATCTCCCGCCACTCATCGCAGAAAGTGCCCACAAAGCGGATCTGTTCCACTGTATTTTAGTCTTAGGAAATATAAGAGATTCACGTATGCTGGTGCTGGCCGCTCTATATCCTTTTTTGATGTTTTTGTGACTATACCCTCTCTGGCGTAATCTGTTCGTGAGTTCTCCTGCTCTTGTTTCAAATAGATTTTTACTGGAACAGTTTCTCAGAGTCCTAAGAAATTCTCCTTTTGGAACCCCGCGGATAGTTGCTGGCAGGTGTGATTATCAGGCCAATAACCTCACTCCAAGAGGCTTGCGGCCGAAAATATTCCCAGCGTTTGAGCTGGAAGATAAACTTAAACAAGAATGGGAAGAGGCACTGTTAAAATGCTCGGCAGACCTCATAAAGATACTCATCAAACACAATGAGAACAAAATGATACAGTTGATGGAAGAAATAAGCAAAATAGGAGAAAAACTTAAAGAATTTGAAGGCCTTGAAGTATTCCAGAAGGCTTACCTTAAACATAGAAGTGAAGTCGATAACTTTGAAAAAAACTTGGTGGAGAAGAAACAACAAAAATTTCAGCGAGACCTGAATGATTATAAGAATCATACCATTTTTAAATGGAACACCAAAAGACAACAAAGACCGTATAGAGGTAATTATCAGAAATATTTAACCTCAGAGGTAGAGACATCGGAAGGTGATTCTTCAGAAAGTTCTCAGAGTGGAAGAGACAATAAGGGGAGAAAACAAAATTACCGTCATTTTTTAGGGATAGGCAATGCTGGATACACCAGCGCCCCAAGAGAACAAGACGAGGAAGGAACAGCAAGAAGAAGAAAGAAAAGGGAGAGGGGAGACTGGGGAAACAACCCGCACAAACGTTTCTATCCAAACAACAGATAAATCCAGCGGAAGACTCCCTACAAGTTATTAATCTCACGGACAGGACACTTAACCAACATCACCTTCGAGTGTACTGTCGAAGGGATTATCGTTTTCTCCTGTCAAAAAAATGGACAGGTTTACTGTCGAAAAAGATTTGAATCTCTTTGTTAGAAAGATATTACTTAAAAAATTCTACTCGAATAGAACTACTGAAGAACCACAGAATAACACCCACACCGAAGATCCCTCTGAGGAGGAAGCCCTCAGAATGTTGGAAGAGCTACTGGAAGAAAGCAGGACCAGTGATGAGGAAAGAAACATCTCGCACACAATGGACACATCACTCAGGAAAAAATCTACTTTCGTACCGAACTTCCAAATTTGCCCACAAGCAAAAGTATATCTGGACCTAGTGTCACGTGACTTAGATAAACTTCTGATAGAAGGGAAAAGGATCCAACATCATAACATAACCAGGGAAGAATTTAATGCCCTCCAGGAGATAAAAGACTGGGACAATGTCAAAATAAAACCCTCAGATAAAGGGGGGAACATTGTTCTGTGGGGCACCAACTTATACCTGGAAGAAGTCATGAGACAATTGAGAGATCGCAATTGCTACAAACTCCTAACTTCCAACACCACAGAGAATTTCCTTGCACAATACCAGGAACTAGTGGAAAAACACTTTAAGGATGGTACAATTACCAAAAGAGAGAGAGAGAGAGATTTTCTATGGGTAGACAACCCCAAAATACCAACTTTCTATGCTCTCCCAAAGGTGCATAAAAATCAGACCAAGCCCCCAGGGAGACCGATTGTATCGGGAATTGGGGGACTAACGGAGAACGCGAGCACCTTTGTGGACAAACACCTGAGAAATTTCGTGGTGGAACTTCCTTCGTATACTAGGGACACAATGGATATCCTTAAAAAGATTGAAAACATGACTGTCACCCCAGACACATGGCTGTGTACATGTGACGTGGAATCCCTATATACGAGCATTAGCCACGAATATGGTGTCCAGGCTGTCAACTACTTTCTTGACTTTAGAGAACGCAGTAAATTCGATGATTTTCTCATCTCTCTCCTACAATTCGTTCTGACAAAAAACTATTTTGTTTTTGACGAAAAGTTCTATCTCCAGACCCGAGGTACAGCTATGGGCAGTACATGTGCCCCGACGTACGCCAATCTGTACCTCGGGTGGTGGGAGAAGGAGATAGTTTTTACAACTGAGAACGACGAATACACTGACCACTTCAACTGCTGGTTTAGGTACATAGATGATGTACTTATCATCTGGGAGGGCAATCCGGAACTCCTTAAGAACTTCATCCAGAAACTTAACTCCAATCCATACAACCTTAGACTGACTATGGAAATGAGCCAGGAGAGAATCACCTTCTTGGATTTGACAATAGAGGTGGATGAAGCCGGGAACATTACATCCGATATGTACCGAAAGAAAACGGCGAGCAATAGTATTCTCCACGCAAAAAGCTCACACCTGCCAGCAACTATCCGCGGGGTTCCCAAAGGAGAATTTCTTAGGACTCGGAGAAACTGTTCCAGTAAAAATCTATTTGAAACAAGAGCAGGAGAACTCACGAACAGATTACGCCAGAGAGGGTATAGTCACAAAAACATCAAAAAAGAATATAGAGCGGCCAGCACCAGCATACGTGAATCTCTTATATTTCCTAAGACTAAAACCCAAAATACAGTGGAACAGATCCGCTTTGTGGGCACTTTCTGCGATGAGTGGCGGGAGATACAGGAAATTCTCCAGAAACACTGGGGGATACTTACCACAGACCATGATCTGGCCAGTACCCTAGGAAACCGGATACAAACCAGTTGGAGAAAATCTCCTAACTTGAGAGATGAACTTGTGCATAGCCACTTTGAGAGATGTAGGCGTAAGAAGAAGAAATATCTGGGCACCTTCAAATGTGGCGACTGCAACACATGCAGATACATCTTACCGACAACAGAGATTAAGGACAGATACGGCAAAGAATTCAAAATCTATGATTTTATAAATTGTAAAACGACGGGGGTGATCTATTGCCTAAGATGTCCGTGCGGTTTGCAATATATAGGACTAACGAGCAGACAACTCAGGGTGAGACTGATGGAACACATCAGAAACATCAAAAATGCAGAACGTGACCGGAACAACTGTAAAAAACTCACTAGTGTCGCGAGGCATTTTTTGAAACAACATGGAGGAAATCCTGATAAATTACAGGCCTTTGGAATAGAAAGACTTCATCTGGGAATAAGAGGAGGAAATGCAATGAAAGAACTCCTTAAAAAAGAGTCCAAATGGATATTCCGTATGAACAGTGTCGAGCCCTGGTGCCTGAACGAGATGAACCAATACACCTGCTTTCTTTAAAACTATAAAACTTCAAAAACAGAAAAATTCCCCTCATCCGGAATATGTCCGGAATTTTGTGGGAATATTGTACTAAAAGGTTAAAATAAGGACATGCATTATGTGCTTCTCCTGTTCCATTCATGTCTTTTGTTAGGTGTTGTTTGGTACCCACCATATATGTACTCTTTCTCCTCCCCCTCCCCTCATCCTCCCATGTTGTCTTTTTATAGTTAGATCGTGTCTCCTTATTCTCTCCATACAATGTTAAAAATTCAATCTATACACAACGGATAGGAATACTATAAATATGAAGCATATGGCAATATCGGTGTACATCTTAAGCTCAATATGAGCCTTAGTGACCTTAGTACTGGTGGAACCATAGGGGACGTGATGAATGGAAGATACATCCTAGTCTTTGAGAAACATATCATAAACCTTACAACAATGCCTGATCCTCTTGAAAAATGTCCCTTAGATGGATGACCTTTATAGCATGCACCTTGATAACACCACAAAAATCATTCCCCACCCCCCCCCCCCTATCACAGGTATGAGCTCACATGGTTTGGAAGATGATTTGACACAACACACGTTTATATATTGCTTTCTCCCCTTTTCACCCCCTTTTTTTTGGTATAACACAAATAGTTGACTTCACTTTGGATTGTGAGATAATACTCACTATCCTCTTCCTTTTTTTATCAATATTAATAATTTTATCGAATCACCATCCACCAACATCAATTTATCATCAAATAACTATTAGGTTTTTACATAGTTCACTCAAGCACTGACACAACCATTAAGGCTTAGCAGACTTAGGTCCAATATATGGAAAAACAGCTCCCTGCAGATCCCTGCAACCTGAGAAAATAATAGATACACACCAGCTACAAAGGCTCATAAAATTAAGGAAAGCTATTATGATTCATAAATTTATGATAAAGTTAACATTGCATGTAACATGATCAGATTAGGACAGTAATGGTATTGATGTTACCTAAAAGGTGGCAACATCATTCCCAGAGGGTGAACTGAGATCCCCCTGGAATTCTAAATAATAAAAATAAAAACATATGAATTCATTAATATACATTATTCTATTGTCCTTACAAGCGCGGGATTTGGAAGACTGTATAATGGGACAACGAAAGATTGGTAGTAAGGATACTAGGCACCATAATAAAATCTTAGGAATAATCCAATTGAGATTCTTATACCAATCATGAGGCAATATGAATTAGAGGAGAACATAAAGCCTATTTACTTAAGGTAAAATGGAATTAACAAATAAACAACTTAACAAACGAATCACATAATAAGAAAACTAATAGGAGATGACGTTTTCTGGCTGAAATGTAATGAAAAGAAACAAGAATACAGTAACACCGTAATGTTACCTGAAGGAGGAGGGTACTATGACGTGACTCGAGATGACTATCCAATCAGGATGGAGGGCGGGGGATTTAAACCTGCCAGGGAGAACAGACGGGTTGATGCCTTGAAAAAGCTTGTGTGAAACGATCGTAGGCTGTAGATAGAGAGAATGCTATGTGTGTGTAGTTAGCCAGAAATTTATTACATGTCTTATGCCTAGAAGTTCACCCTAGAAGTGCCAATCACAGTAGTAACATCTTTGATATATTAACGCTGTTATACCAGCTACAATTTAACCCCACACAGGGGAAAGGACTGAGCACGCTACGAGAGCCGGGGGAACACTGAACGTGTAACCCGGCTATCACTGGAGAGCGGCAGTAACGTGTGTCTCAAACTTAGTGGTTGATCCCGAGAGATACAGTTACTGAGCAGGGACAGGGGAATAATGTGTTAAATGACACAACCCCTTATCTGCAATAGTCTTAATAAACGTGATAATTACTGCAGTAAATCCTCATTCACGCTGGACAGGTAGTAACATCCTTGATATATTAGCGCTGTCATACTAGCTACAATTTAACCCCACACAGGGGAAGGGACTGATTACGCTACGAGAGCCGGGGGAACACTGAACGTGTAACCCGGCTATCATTGGAGAGCAGCAGCAATGTGTATCTCAAACTGAGCGGTCGATCCCGAGAGAGACAGTTACTGTGCAGGGACAGGGGAATAGTGTGTTATATGACACAACCCCTTATCTGCAATAGTCTCAATAAACTGTGTAATTACTGCAGTAAATTCTCATTCATGCTGGACAGGCTGAGTGAGCAGCTAACAAAAAACGGCACGTTTATACATAATTTATTTCACCCACACTGATGTGTTTACTGTGTGAGTGACAAAGGAGAAATGAAAGCCCTTATACTGTAACCATACTATAAAAAATCCTCTCACCCAAGGGATTATTTAAACATTGGATAATGTGTGGGAAAAAGGGCAACTTCCTATTGTACTAAGCTGGCACAGCGCAAGGTACAGGGAACACACTCATTTGTTCCCCGCTCCTGTACATTTATTGTCCCATGAGAGGCACCCTCTTAATTAACGAGAAAAACTAAGATTTATATGCTCAATATTAACAGACACACAGCTCCGATAATTTAGTCAGAATATATGTACTGACATCTTGATCTGGAGATTGCATGCTTAGCGTGCACAGTGTGTACCCTACACCACGGAGGAGTAAAAATCCTGAGAACGTGGAAGTGAGGAGGATAAACCTTGCAAAGGGATTATTGAATACTTGCAGGTCTGTTACAGGATACATATTTAATATAAGATAGCTATCAAACGGCAGTGTGGATATATTTAAACCACCTACATAATTTACAGTATATGTGGAAAGCTACTTGTAGAAGGAGCTACTGTTTGAAACCCGGCGGTAAAACCGCTATAATCACGGGTAGAAATTAGAGGTACTACTACTGTCATTAAAGACACTGTATACAGATCGCATTAGATCATTAAAATCAATGGATTAGGCTGGCATGAACACATGCACGCAACTTTTATCCCAGCGGTAACCCGCTCATGACATGGGTGATAAATCCTTTTGGATGTGCTAAAATAATGCCTGACCTTTAAAATACTATTGAGTACCCCCACTTTACTACTAAGGGATCCGGCGGATAAACCGCTCAAATACGGATACCGCATATCCAACATCGGAGTATTTCCACTAGCTATATCTGATACTGTGTATAAGGACATAGGACGCATACAGTAATATTACTGGATAGCTAAACCTGCCATCTGTATCCTGTACAGAATACTGCATAGTGGTGCTTATTGAATGTATCCTTACATATGAATGAGGGGTACTTATCTCAGGAGGCACCACACTCATTTATATGCTGAGGTGAACTTGAAAGGCTACTTTTCTCACTGGATACTTAGGAGTCATTAATCTCCTCATTTTATTGAGAAGTTATATCCAGTGAACCCTTATAATTGGTTTAAGACACATATTACGTGCAAAAGGGAAAGTGACTCTTTACCAAAGGAAATAAGGCTACAATTTGAGATCTATGAAAAAACACTATAAAGTAAAATATTAAAATCATAGACTCATATACACACACATCTGCATTTCTCTCTCTTCTTTTTAATTTTTTCACGTAGATTTTCATCTCTTTATTCATATTCTATCTTTTAATATTTCACCATAACAAGGATATCAGGTCTCTTGTATATGAGACTTTTTTAGAAGATAAACATTAAAGGTTAATTTTTAAGTATATTTTTTTGGTCCTCAGTGCACCCACAGAAATACTTCTTTTTTTTCTTGTGGGTGTTTATGTCTATATCAAAGTAGTGGGTAGCACCCCTCAGACCTTGTTTGGGTAAAATATTGGTTTTCACCCCATTGAGGAAATTTTCTGAGGGTAGAGGACTGTCTACCAATAGACTGGTGCGGGAATTTTTTCTCTTTGTTTGTTTCCAACTAGATTTTTACCTAGCTTTGAACGGTCTAAAAATCTCAGACATTTATTAGTTAAATCCAATGCCTCCCCATGTAATATAAAGAAACTTCTTAGAACGTTAGGCATTTCTTGCAAATTTATGCAGCCAGGTTCTAGGTTTAACCATCCACAAACCAGTAAAGCACTGTACATTAGACATACATTGTCTTGTAATTCTTGTTACATGGTGTATCAAATTATTTGCCCTTGCGCGCTTTCATAAATAGGGAAACTGAGAGGCCCTTTAAAGTTCGGATGGCAGTACATCGATCGGCCAACAAGTTTGCCCTGTCCACGGGTTCAAGCGATCAGCCTGTGGCGAGACACTTTTGATGGCTAAACATAATGTGACTGCGATCCGTTATAGAATGATGGATCACATACCATTGTCAATAAAAGGTGGCAATAGGAAATTGCTACTATTGAAATGTGAAAGAATTGCAGTCCACATGTCTTCTATCAAAAAAGAGCTCACCAAACTGGAATCGACTCTGCCCCCTGTAGCTAAAACTTTGCTGCATGTCAGCATTGTATCAAGGACTTTCACTTCATACAATTGAATAAGTGCCCCCATTGAGGCGAGGTAGGGAAAGGCACAATGGGGCAGATGTATTAAGCTTTAACAAGAGAAAAATTCAAGGGTGATAAGGAGAGATAAACGTCCAGCCAATCAGCTCCGTACTGACTTTTTTTCAAACACAGCCTGTAAAATGGTAGTTAGCAGGTGATTGGCTGGATGTTTATCTCTCCTTATCACACTTGCATTTATCTCTTGTTAAGGCTTAATACATCTGCCCCATAATGTTGCTGAAGAAAGAATGCTTCTGGATCTATGAACTGGATGCTATGAATCCATTTGGTTTAAACAATTAATTTTCTTTTTCCCCAGTTTATTTAGACACTGCATGGGCACATTTACACCTCCTACAGGCTTGTTAATTGCAGTCACTTCAACCCTTTGGGTGACAAGGAGATTTGCCAAAATAGGTGTGAAAATTGCCAAGCAAATATTTTATCCATCATAATTACCTGTAATGTTTATGAATGCTACAGAAAGCTAATGGTGAGAAAAAAGAATGAAAATAAATAGCAAAAACAGCTGTTCTGGATTCTGGACCACCATTTTAATTTTCTTTCTTGATATAAAGAAAGTGAAGAAGCTGGCCGTAGCACCCAATCAGCTTCTACCTCTCATTTTTAAGGAATGTACTTGATTAATGCTACATCACAGCTATTATCATATAAAACAGTGGGGCAGATGTATTAAGCCTTAACAAGAGATAAATGCAATGGTGATAAAGAGAGATAAACATCCAGCCAATCAGCTCCTTACTGACTTTTTTCAAACTCAGCCTGTAAGATGGTAGTTATGAGGTGATTGGCTGGACGTTTATCTCTCTTTATCACCGTTGCAATTTCTCTTGTTAAGGCTTAATACATCTGCCCCAATGTCTGATAAATTGCACATCATCCACATTCTATTCCAACTGCCGAAGCATCCTCACACACTACCGAGGCCTCTTAATGCAGTCTTTTCAACATTATTTTTAATACTCTTTGAACTTGCCTCTAAATCTGCCGCCATAATCTGTGTGTGTTGCACAAAATGATCTATCTTCTTTTTAATTCTATAGTATTACATAGGTGTTGCATCAATATTGACATACTGTAACATAAAAATATTCAAAATATTCATTTATAAAATGAACTTCAAATGAACAATAATGATATTAACAGTGTGACAAGGAATCACAAAGACTAGATTAAAATAAAGTATGGTTCTTTATTTGTAGCAGATAGACAGCATACCAGAATTACAGTTTGGTAATTCCTAATTAACAGCATGGCAGGTCTCAGGTTACAGCAATGTCAGGGTTTCAGCAGGCAATACACAGTCTTCAAAATCAGGGTACGCTCCAGAAAAACTCTAACAATCCCCACATTCCCCAGTCTATTGCCCAGCCACTAAAAGTCAATGAGAACACCGACCCTCTGCTCTGGACAAACATATAACAGCAATTAACAAGTTTTGTTAATCAGTGATTCATAATACATCTTAGAAAAACCCGTACTGAATCTCAACAGCCATGCTGCTGCTCTAACTCCTGGACTGGATCTTCCACATTCACCTTACATGGAAGTACTGTATGCTGTCCCTTCCACAACATTGAAGCGGGAACTTAAGAAAACTAAAAAATACATGATTCACCTGTTCTTAATGACATCTGAAACCAATACCAAAACCCACAAAGAATTAAAAAAAAAAAAAAACACAAAAATGGTATTAGAACCAAAACCAAACCATGTCTAATTTAAATGAATATATTTTTTGCAGTACAGAGATTTAGTCTCTGGGTCAGATGTACTAAAAGTTAAAAGTAAAAAGTAGCGGGTGATAAACTACCAACAAACAAACCAGCTTCTGTCCCTATTTAAACACAGCCCATAAAATGGCAGTTAGTAGTTGATTGGCGTGCACTATATCTCTCACTTTATAACTTTTCAAGGTCTTTTATATCTGATCCTATTTCAGCACTGCCATGAGACACAATATGAAATTCGGGTGGAAGAGTAAGCGAGGGGGAGCATACTTTTTATCCTGGACCCTCTGTTTATATGTTCTGCCACTAATACAGTATGTGTGAACAATCCCTAAATCAATGACAGCATATGGTAGTATCTTTGACCTAGATGGTTCACTGAGAATGTGATGTATGATTGCTACTCTAGTTAAAGATGTATGCAAATGATTTATGTAAACATAGCACTACATTCTGAATGCTAAATCATAAAGTAAGGTATGACATATAAATACATTTTTGCTTTATACGACACTTGTAAAATCACCATCCATATTGGATAAATTAGTGGCTAGATTTTTCCTGTTTTAAAGCCTTAAATCAGCTACACATTTGTAAAATACTTATATCTTTGCTGCGCTTGGAACCATAGTTATTTGACCTCACTAGTTAGATTATGTCTTGATCAAACAAGTACTCTGCTATTTTTTTTTCTTACATAGTTTTGCCTTTGTTTCACTTGTTTTTTATTATAGTCCTTAATGGTGGATTTGGTGGTAGTGTGTCAGCGTAATCTGGTTGGCAGATGTGCATGAGAACATATGAAGTATGTGAGAATGTAATGAGGTATAAACCATGTAGAGAGAGGCTTAAAAACAAATGGATGAATGTTATGAACCTATAGCCACCCTGTAATACTGTACATACATACAGCCATAGAAACACTGCCTAGATACAGACATTAAAAACATTGCTTTTAAAGCGTAGTCATGGTATTTAAAAAATATCACATAAAAAATAAGGGAGCGTACTGTAACACAAACATCCAATATCCTGGTTACTATTTACAAACTCCAATTAATGGTTGAAGCAAAGTCTATTAATATGGTTGGTTCAAATAATTTCTTACCAGCAGGTCACCAAGAGTTTCATCTGGACAGCACTCATCACCAGTGTCACTGCCATGTGGTGTTCCACAAGATTCTATAAGAACCCCCATGCCTTTTGCAGTATAAATGCTACCACTGGGTGAAACAATTATACATCATGGCTTGGCCTACCACTGCTTTGCAGATCAAACTCAACTGAACATACCTATATCCTCGCTATGACTACTGATAATACAATAAGAACCCTTAATGCCAGATAATATCTGAGACTCAGGAGTGGATGAGTGCAAGTTGGCTTCAACTAAATCTAGAGATGGATTAATGCTCTGGGGGCATTAATTAATTAATTAATTACTGCTCTAAGGGGTGCATTAAACTTAAGACTGATGGACTCTGAAGTTTAAAGTTAGTGATGTGCATCTAAGCTGCCGAGGTCAATGAAACTGCAGCATATTGAGGGCCGGAGAAGAGAGATAAAAGGCTTATATAAATGATCACATACACTGGATAAGAAATAAACTGTCTTCTTTATTACCAGCAGGTAGGCAGCATATGGGGGATTACAGCCTGGCAATTGAGATCACAGTTTAGCAGGTTTTACAGCAGGAAATAAATAGGCTTCACAAGTGGGTAAAACAATCCAAAGGTCTCTAGTGTAATCCACACACCCAAAGCCTATTGCCAGGCACTAAATGGCATTAGGGACTCTGACCCTCTGCCCTGAACAGATATTTTAAAGTAAACCACAGGTGTTGTTAATTAGTCAAACATTAGAGCTTAGAAAAAACCTGGACTGGATCTAATCAGTCCTGTTTATTTTGCTCTGAACCTTGAGATCATGCTGTTCCACATTAACTTTATGTGGAACTATGCTGTCCCTGCCACATTTTGTATATAAACAATTTTTAGCTTAATGACAGTACCACTGCTTTATTAAAAAATTTCACTGTTAAATATCCATTGAAAATGTAATTATATATCTATCCACATACAAAAAGATGCATAGAATCCACCACTCCACCCTTATCCAAATTCTGCATTTGCCCCTGGATGCCTCATTGGAGCCCAGTATATCCTGCACACAGGTTGCCACTGTAGAGTATCCCTGCACTGATTGGAGGCCAGTATAGGTAGCACACCCCTCAGTGCTGCTGCACAGAGACAGTGACCTTTGCCCTCCCCCCCCAAAAAAAATAAACTGCACCCACTCTCTAAAACAGAGGCCCTTATAATAGGAACTCAACATAAAAGGACTAGAATGCAACATAGCCGGCTAACTTGATATACATTTGGGGGTATAGAATTACAAAATGCTGGTCATGTGAAGAATCTTAGAGTTGTCCGGGATCGTGGTTTAAAACTTAAACATCAGGTATTAGCCACAATCAAATCATCACTCTTTCATCTGAGGAATATAGCCAGTATCAAACACTTAATTCCCTCTGCCAAAAGTCATACATGCATTTCTATCATCTGGATTAGACTACAGAAATTCCCTCTTCCTTGGTCTCTCTGTGAAAAAATTAAATTTGAGCAAACTGGAATTCTGTATTAGTCTTTTATTTACAAGACTGTAAGATATGAGAGTGTAGTCAAAAATCAATCTATATTACAGTATGTCCTTTTCTGTTGGTCTTTCCACAGTTTCTACAGTGTGTAAACTCATTTTGAATCAGATGTCTGGAAAAGAAAGCACTTGTAGTGCAAATGGAATTAAGGTATGTCAATGTAAAGAGATAAGCTACATTCTGTGAGTGTTCACAAGACAATTCAGAAGTGCGTTGTCCACACAGTAACATAGGAGCGCATGGAAGCAAATGGTAAACACATTGTTCCTATCTAGACACAGGAAACATTTGAGACAAGTCAGCAAGATGGATAGAACTGCAGATGGTATTTTCAGGTCCTGATGCAGACAATTAGGCTGGGCCTTATATGCATACGGCAAATAGGACATGATATATACAGGTCATGGTGAGTTTAGTGTAGAGCTGCTTTTAACAAGCAAAAAGTAACCAAAATTATTCATAGACATATTTGAAACACATTGCAAACACATTTACCGAAAGACTTCAATAGTCAGTAACTTGTGAAACATGATAGCATGGGACATGTTTAACATGATTTATCTATTGCATATTAATGGGTAATAAAGAGAATCAGTTTTAGTCTTCTGCTGCTAGAAGATTCTATGTATATGTAGAGAAAATTAATGTTATACTAGTTGTATTTGAAAAATTGCATAAAAACATTAAGGCAGTATACTAGTGAAACCCTAATGAGAATTCCATAATGCCTGCAAAGAATATTATGTGTACAAAAATCATAGCAAATTTCAAAACATGTTAAAAAATCAAGAGACAAACACAAAAGTATGATGCTTTGAGAACAGACATGATACTACAACTTGCAATGTTCATCTTTGATTTACTCAGGAAGAATATGCTAGGTTCTAGGACACGACTTGTTCTATAGAAATGGAAGAAATAGACTTTCCAAATTGTAGTTGATACCACAGAAAGAATTTCAAATGTTCACGCTACAAAAACATGTAGCAAGTACAGGAACATCACATCTCAAAGCAATACTACCAAGCCGCATGGTATACAGCATATGTCAAATTTATTAAAGACAATAGCAATTAATAAACATCACAATAATTTAGGGACTTCACGATAAAATGGGGAGTCAAATTCCAGTTCCAAACAAGAGTAAGTGATGTACATGACCCAGCATTAGGATATCTGACTTACATAAACATACAGTACTAGTTGAAGGGAACATATGCAAAATAGCATTTCATCCCAATGATACAAGACAAGTTACTGCTATGCAGTATGTAGAACCATTTGTTTTTTTTCTAGTATTATAGTTGATGTATAATAAAGAAGAACTCATGTTATACAGATATAATTTAGGTTAAATAAGTTGAGGGATCTATCTAGAATCAAAGCTTGAAGAGAAACAAAGCTTGAGAGAGAAAAAATATCAGACGTGGGGCGTGGCTGTGTGACGCAACATGCTTCGTTCTACCAAGTTGGCGGCTTCCTATCACAGTCGGAGGAAAGGGATAGTGGCGTGCGGTGGTGTGCGTGGAGGACGCCCGGCATGGCGTGCTGGTCCCGGAGCCCTGCCGAGGAGAAATGATGCTGTATATGGCATTGTGGTAGATCTAAAAAACCATGTGGTATTGTTAGCCCACAACAGAGGATTAATTTGGTACACGTACCATCCTTTGGGTCTTTTAAGTGATTTTTTAAATCAATAAATAAGTTTATTGCACTATGAGGCTCTGTCTTCCTGTTTTTCCATATATTATATACAGTATATATTTTTCAAAACTCTGGCACTCCAGATTTTCCCTGAGGTGGCTTCCCATGAGGACTGCACCCCAATATATAATACAATAATAAAGGAGGTGGACTTTACAGACTTTCAAAGTGCAAAAGAGCATTGTCTGAATACACTCTTTTGCACATTGGAAGTCTGTGAGTGCTGCCTCCTTTATTACTGATATATATTTATTGTTCTGTCTTTTTTTAATATAGATAGATAGATAGATAGATAGATAGATAGATATGCAGTGATATAGTTGTGAATATACACAATGAATAAAACTAGACACTACCACACTCTGGATTTCCAGTTTTATGTGGTTTATGAACAGTCTCAGTTTTCTATGAGTCCTTTTAAAGTGGGTCTGTCCTTGAGGTGTCATATTAGCACTTCACTCCGGAGACACATTTTATAAGGATTGCTGAACATGTGCGAGCTATCAAACTCTATATTTGGAATGCTAAAAAAAAAAAGACTTTTTTAAACATTAACTTTAATAAAGGACAAATGTTTATTGGCACAAGTACAGAAATAAATCTTTTGGAACGCTGTCAATGTTCCATACAACTATGTACTTGAGAAGGTCTCCTTCATACTATGTAAAATAAGCGCATATATTCTTGCATATTTTCAATCAATTTATCTTATCAGATGAAGGGTGTCCTCTGAGCCAATCCTATGCAATAATAACGTCACAATGATTAACAGTAATAAACTTAAAACTAAAATAAAGGCAATGTAATTATTCATATGACCACCATTAATTTATATCCTAGTATATTTATTTATGTTTGTAGTCCTAACTGAAAACAACACACAAGTAATTAAAACTTGGGAGGTCCAAAAGCTTTCAAATTCAATTTCAATTTAAAAAAAAAAAAAAACAATGTGCAACTCAGTGTTGTGCTTGTAAACCTACATTCACAATGTGTGCTAAAACACCTCATCATCTCAAGGTCTGACCCATGTATTGCCAGGTTTCCTCCAGGCCTGTAGCTGAAAGAACTAATAATCCCATCTTTCCTGTTACATCAGTAATTAGCTGCTGTTTGCAGGCTTGCTTTCAAAGTAATGTTATCTTAATTTTAGAATTTTTAATGATATCATCAAGAATTTTCGAAACATATAAAGTATGTTAAAGCGGTTTAGAGTTAAAAAACAAACAAACATTTTTGTGTTTTTATAGTGGTGTTTTTTTCCCGTTAGATGTTTCATTTGATTTATTGCACTTTTATCACATTTTTATCACTCTTTTGTTTGCATTTTTAATAATGCAGAACAGTTTCAGAACCATAGATATAAAAAAGTACAATAAATTTCATATGTATCAAAATGTTTCCTGGATTCTGTAATTGTCAGCATTGTTTGAATGCATAAGTTGGCACATCATTTTTATTTGTAATTAGCAGTGTCATTATTTTAATTAGTTAGCATTTAGCATATATTTTTTTTAAATTAGCTGTGCAAATAGGGAGTTTTTTGAGTCTCAGAAATGGAGAGACAGTGATGTCTCGTGTCACTTGTCAAGCTGTGAGAAAATCATACAATAGCTGCAAACTGGGTAATGGACAGTAATAGAACAGAGCACAGGTTCTCAAACTTGGTCCTAAGGACCCCACACAGTGTATGTTTTGCAGGTCTTCTCACAGAATCGCAAGTGAAGTAATAAGATCCACCTGTGGCTTTTTAAAAAATGTGTCAACGAGTAATGAGTACACCTGTGCACCTGCCGGGTGACCTGCAAAAATGTGAACTGTGCGGGGTCCTGAGGACCAAGTTTAAGAACCACTCGAATAGAGACTATAATAGAAAACACTATGTGCTGTTTGCAAATACTTTGCATGTGTTATTCTTCCTTATCTTCCAGAATCTAGTGCTAGCACAAGCACTGTCAGGACAGAAAGTTGGTGTCATTAGCAGGAGCTCCTGTCTTTCTAGTTGTAATGCTCTAGAGATAGATAATTGGTGCTAGTTTTGATGGAAAAAGCTGAGCAGGCTGGGACAGTCCTGTTTGAATGTGGTCTGATACAATAAAAAGTCTCATATTGCAACCATATTAAAGTAGAAGGAACTGAAGGAAAGAGAAAATCAATATGTCTGTAGATTTTCCAAAATGTGATGATAAAGAATGTTTTGTATAAAAGTAATATGAGAAGTGGGTAGAAAAGTGTAGGCACAAAACCGTTGTGAGGCTTCAGTTAATCATAAAGTGATAGCAGATGGGACTTTTGACCTCTGTTTTTTCCTTCAGGTATATTTATATCTTGAATCACAAATCAGCAAATGGTTGTTCAAAATATTTGCACAGAACCACTACCTGATTCCTTTTGCACCTATGTATATCCAAGATAAGCATATAGGTAGTTTTTCACAAATCTATGTGAATGAGCTATGGGCTCCTACTTTATATACTTTTGGATACTACGGTAGCTCTCTATGTGGAAATGTACAGTATAATTGCACAGTTGTAATTATAAAAACTTTCCAAAATGTTTCTTTTTGTCCAAAATTAAATAAAAGATTTAAAACTATATAAAAGATTCAGCAGTTTTAACAGTAATATTTATTTTATGGAGTTCCACTGGCCTAGTGTGATTACTTAAACAGTTGAATGATAAGTGTTTTTAAACATCCTGTCAGGCTGGTGATGTATCTCTAAAGTTTATTTGCTCGTGTGCACAAGACCCTAATTTTCGAAATGATCCCAAACAGCTGCACAGATCTTTGCAGAACAATGGGAATCTCTTCTAAGAAATGTTTAGGTGCAACTTCTTTTATTTTGAACAAAGGCTCGTACCCTTCCTGTCCAGCATTTACACAGATTTGGGGCTCATCTACATCCTGCTTTTTGATCATCCTTTAACCCCTATCTAGGATTATATAAGACTTTTGGGCTACACTTATAAAATGCTTGTACAGAGGCTACTCTCTGCATGCCTGGGGGGAATAAAAAATTCCCTGGAAAATGATTGTCTACTATTTCTGCTGGACCACAACTTTTTCATTCATTTGAGGGTTTTTCCTCATAAAATAAACCTGTTTTAAAGAAATCATAAAGGTCACGTGGATGTTTTTTTTTTCAAGTGCATTTTTACTTTGCATTTGGTGTGCTTAATTATTTGTTTCGATTTAATTAAAAGCAGAGCGACTAAAGGTATTTTATTGTGAGGTAGACTTATCAAACCTTCAAAGAAGACATACTGTACAGTATAGAAAAGCTGTCCCTAGCAAACCATCAGTGTGCAACTATCATTTTATAAGCTGTCCTGTACTTCATAAATGATAGCTACAGTAATAGCTGATTTGGTTTTATGGATACTTGTTTTCTTTAGAAATGTGCAAAAGTGAAATGACTGAATGGGAATGGAATAGGTTAAACCTCAGAGGATTGGTTGAGCCTTTATAGGGCAACAGATGATAGGTTCATCTTATAAGCATGGAAGGTTCTGATTTAGTTTTATCTTAATGGTTGTTTGGGTACTATAAATGCCTTTTATGTTTTTGTCTCCACACCCTCCCTCCCCATTTTTTGTTTTGTTGGGTTTAGTCAGGTTTTCATCAGCTATTTCTAGACAGGAAAAAACTGCAGGTTATCTGTTTTTGGTGTGGATCCCAGTTGAAGCTTGATTAGTTCTTGGTTTTTAGGTGTGCTCACATTTGTTGACTGTTTATATCTTCTGAAGCTCCTTACCGGGAGCAGAGTTATCAACCAACAGGGTGGGTAATCATGGAAGAAGGTTGAGTTAATATCTTTGTGGTTTTAGTTTGTTTTGATTGAGTGTTCTAAAGGTGCATACACATGGTATGATTTGACAAATCACAGTGTGTACAGCTTGTGATGCCGATGCTTGCCCCCATGGCACAGGCATCACAAGAAAAAATAGACTGTGCAGGCAAGCTCATTTTGGTTTTATTGTATAGTCTAGTTGTCACTCTTGTTTTGTGGAACTGGCGGGAGGAAGTGGTGATGGGAGTGTGGTGTAAGATTGGTGGCCTTATGTAATACCTTCTCATGTAAGAGGAATTGGAGAATTCTGGATGAAAACTGAGGAGAGCTGAATAGGTTTTGAATATTTAATGAAAGATTCTCACAATACAGTTCAATAAATACTAACATGAAAAGTATACAATTGAAGTCTGTAGTGCAGTAGCAGAGGATCATGAACAAGGACAGTTACCAGACTAACCAGATATTGAAGGAGGGCAACTATGAATGAAAGACAGCACGTGGTAGAACGAGGGCTTGCAGACTAAGGTAATACTATGATGATGCAGAACACTGGAAGACTTGTAAACTGAGACTTCGAAAGCAAAGCTGATGAGTACTGTGAAGACTTTGTAACTGTGGCTTGGACAATGATGCTGAAGAATACTGTGAAACTAAAGAGTGGATGTTGAAGAACTGTGGTATCGATGTTAGAAGAACTATCAATGTTGGAACTGTGGTACTGATGAATGAATGTTCATTAGCATGATTCCTTGTGAACCATCAATAGGATATTGGAAACAACAGTGATTGCAGATTGAATGCTC
The DNA here is from genome assembly GCF_055691185.1 of Crinia signifera. Taxonomy (NCBI): domain Eukaryota; kingdom Metazoa; phylum Chordata; class Amphibia; order Anura; family Myobatrachidae; genus Crinia; species Crinia signifera. The sequence goes on from NC_139220.1 coordinate 179,663,595, forward strand.
ACTTGTATGATGCGACGTAGAACTTTGATAGGATATCGCAGAAAACAATGACTGCAGGTAAGTAGTAGTAGCAGCTTACTGGAATACCATAACACAGGCACAGGAGGAAAGTACACCAATGATGACAGTTAGTCGACGTTAGGTCACTGAAGATGACTTTCAGAGAGGTGTCTGGTAGAAGCTTAGTGGTACTGGGTAGATGAGCAGGAGCAGTAGCAGTAGATGAAGCGAAGAGGTTGCAGACAACATTGGTGAACTGATGGTGAGCCAGTAGTGAACCAGGTTATCACTGTACTATAGACAGGCACAGCTGCTGATTGGAGACAGCAGGAGTGGAATCTGTCTGGAAGTAGTAGGAGTGTAAGCTGACTGGAACAGCAGGGGTTAGGCTCACTAGAAACAACCAGAGTAGAAGCTGAATGGAAGCAGGAGGAGTGGATGCAGTAGCACTGCTAGAAGTAAGGCTGTGCAAGAGTTGGTAGTAGCACTTGGTTTGGAGACATAGACATCCAACTAGAGGTTTGACAACTGACAGGGTGCAGGAGTTTCCCCAGTATTCTAAAGGTGGCCATACACCTACAGATTTATCTTCAGATCTGGCTGGTTAGAACAAAAATCTGGTAATTTCGGAATGACAGTTTGGCAGTTTTCCAGCATTTCCAAGCAAATGGTCAACTGTCATTTGCTCTCATCCATAACCATGTTTTTGTTCCAACCAGCCAGATCTGAAGGTAAATCTGTAGGTGTATGGGCACCTTTATACTAGTAGAAGGAGGATTGGCTGGCCGATATCCAGGAAGCAAGCTGCAATGGATTAGCTGGGAGAGTCCATGTGATACTGGCAAACATAGCTGCACTGGATCTCACACAGCTAAGAATACTACAGGTGCTAATTAGTAGCAATGCACAGTATCTTAGGAAGCATAATTGCAGTCTAGCTGCAGCAGGCTGGAATACACTGAACTGAATAGCAGACACGACAGGCCAGATATGCAGGATTTAGGCAGGATTGTGACACTATTGATCTAGTATAGTCAATATTGGCCATAGTCAAAATCTCAAGCAAATATAGTCAAAATGACAAGTAAATATAGTCAAGATTGTATGGTTCTGGGCTCTGGGGAGTTCAAGGGAAATCACATATTGAAAATCATACATAGCCAAAATCGCAACATGTGCATGCACCATTAGTATTTTGGAGTTTGGGCTGATTTTAGTCATTCTTTAATGCCACCATAATTTACCTTTATTTTTTACAGCTCTTTAAGCATATTCTTCTTTTAAATCAAGAGTTAACAATTTCTGCCAAAGTTATGTATCTCTGTCTTTTATTTCATTAAGCTATGGTTTTGATTATCAAGATGAATCCAAAAGGGCAAACCTCAGCTGTTAGGAAGTTTATGTTACATCTCCCCGTTAAAGTAAAATCTGAATTCACTTTTCTGCAGCCTCCAGTGAGCTGTAAAAATATGGCCCTATTATTCAGCAAAATAAACTGCAGACTTCCAAATACTTATCATGTCAACTGTTCATTACAATATTTGTGTAACCCACAATCATTATACAAGTCTCATGATCTTGCCATAAGGGACTGGAATGTGATCCTCCTACAACATTAGATAATCCCATTGCCTGTTCAAGCAGGACTAACAAAAACTGTGGTTGGCATTTACCTACTACTACTATCAGTCTTCCAGTTCTCTTATAAACTGAAATTATAGTATTTAATGATTTTCTTATAAATTTAATTAAAATATTTAATTTTAATTTTCATATATATCCAGAAGCTATTTATGTAACCGTTTATGCATTGTGTAAAATATATGGATATTTTGAAATTAATTATGACATGGGGAAGCTCCCAGTAGCTAATAGTGAAGCCATTATGAGCAACCCAAGCAGGCGAGTTGAAACATTATATAAATGTCACAGATGTACGGATTATGCTAAAACCAATTAGAATTAAGTACACTTGGAAGCTTAGCAAAAGGTTGAGTACAGGGCTTTATATCTAACCTATTAGTTGAAAAAAGGTCATCAAAAGTACAGAGCGACATGCATATAGTATTGTTCTACAAATAATAACAATTAGTATTCTGTCTTGCTTGAAAGCCTCCAGGCAATTTATACTCAACATGTTTGGTTTCTCTAATGAATTTAGCAGTCTTTTCACCTAGTGTGAAGCCCGGAGTGACCATTTGATTCCTACTTTCTTTATATCTTGTGGTTTGCCATTTTATTTTTTGGCACCTAATAAATCAAAGGAGGTAACATGTAACACTTGTTTTTTTTTTGTTATGTCAAGCCAAGGGTGGTATGTTGTGTTTTAAAATGGGATCTTTCTTTTTTGTAACCCCTTAATACCAAAAGAAAATACATTTACCTTGGGGAAATAAGTGTGCATAATCATTTATTCTGCTAGTGCATAATAAAAGTTTGTGAAAGTAAAAAAAGTTTTTACGTTTATTGCCAATAAAAAGACACTTAGATTTTATAGTTAAATTAGTCTTGTGTTTTGTGCAGCGTCTATTTAAAGTACTGTATGGTATAAAGAATGGGATTTTCTTTACTGCATATTTAAATCAACCAAGCGAATCAGGGATTTAAATGAACAGCAATTTTTTTATTTAAATCAGCAATTTGAGACTTTCTCCTCTTGTTTCTACAAATCATTGCTAAACACTCTGGTTTTTGTAAGGTCTGGTACTGGTACAATGTACATTCCTAATTTAAAAGTTATTCAAAAAATTGCTTTATCTGCACCTTTGTGTGTCCAGCAGCTAAGATTTCATAAGGATTAATGTTACTATTTCATCTCTATTCTAACTGCAATTAGATGTGGCTGAATATATCACATGTTGATGCAACACAGACAGGAACACAGCATTGATGTTAGAAAGGCATTATTAACTGCCATGCCCTACCAGATACTAATTTCTGTCATTCTACACGATTCGTGCTCGGTGGCTCGCTGTGCTCGCCACACTTTCTATTCTCAACTCAGCGCCAACGTGGATAGTGGGGGTATGAAAAGGTCATAGGACGCGTACCGCCGCCCCTCGCGGGCCCCCTTGTGCTCGACACGCTTCGGGTTCACGTTTATACTTGGAGGGTGGCGTGGGGGTGCATTTAAGCATTGTAAGCACCCATTAGGGTGCTTCAAAGCACCCATTAGGGTGCTTATACAATTTAATATCGAATATGAGTTAAAATCGCCTTGCATCGCATCGCATGCCATCGGGTGTATGGCATGCGATGCGTTTCGATTAAAAAATCGGGCGACGAATTATCGGGGTGCCGTGCTAGTACACAAGTACCACATATATATATATATATATATATATATATATATATAGATATAGAGAGAGAGAGAGAGAGAGAGAGAGAGAGGGAGGGAGGGAGAATTGAAGACCAAATATTTCTCATTGGTTAGGGTTTTTTATGTTGCTTTGATCATGCAAATATAAATGAGCTGTGAATGTATTGTGTTGGAATTAGTCTTTGTTATTCCCTGTGGTTTCTGCCTTTGGAGTCAGTAGGCCTAAGACAATATGAGTTACAGAATTGTTTATGAAAAAGAAACAAAAATTTGAATGCTGAAAGAAAAGAAGAATTCAATCAGAACCACAACACAAAAATCTTGGCATAGATATCTTAACAATCTGCATTATCTTGAAAAAGAATGAAACCAGTGGTGTACTCAGCAATCGGCAGCAACATGTCAGCTAAGGAAAATAACTGCGGTTGATGATTGGAAAATTACCAGAGATGAGAGGAAAAACTCCAAAACAACCGTTGCTGTAACAGTATAATCTTCCATTGTGCAGCCGTGCCAATATCACAACCCAAATCTAAAGCTTGAAAAGATTTTGCTGACAGAAATACAGAGACTTCATTCTGAAAATTCTCATCAAAGTGGAATGATCTAGATAATTTTTATAAAATTATATTGATAAGAATGATCTAGATCATTCCAATCTCAACACATTCATTGTGACAAGGCTAGCGCCAAACCTGTGATAAAACAATTCTCTACTCATCACATAGGGTGTATCTAACTAAGTCTTGGAGGGTCAACTATAATCATTATATTTGTATACAGTACCTGAACCATTTCTATTCTCCCCTCTACTGTAGTAATGATTTTTGTAGCCCCCTTTTTATATTTTTATATAATAACAATATATTTCACTTACAGTACAGTATATTGGATTTAGCAACTGTAGAGATTGCCCCAACAGAAAGTATTTTTTTTCCTTGTATAATCACCTTAATAACACTTACAGTACGAAGTGAGTGAATGTATGTTTGTAATAATGAAATATTGTTATGTACACTAGCGTTCAAAAGTTTGTGGTCACTTAGAAATGTCCTTATTTTTTAAAGAAAAGCAGTTTTTTTCAATGAAGATAATATTAAAGTAATCAGAAATACACTCATTTACAACATTAACAATTTATAGACTATACTACAGAAACTCTCATTAGAGCGGCTCCTGGTGATTCTATCGCAATCTTCAATGTCTGCTGTCCATCAGAATGGGGCGCACGCAGACACGCGTGTGCTCCATTCATTCAGCACAGGAAGAGGCATGATTCAGCACAGCAGAGCTCTGCCAGCTCTGCTGCACACCTCCGCCCATCGCACCAAGGTGCAGTACATAGGGATGCATGAGCAAGTGAGCCGCTCGCGTGCCCCCACCATCCGCCAGCTCCGCCAGAAACAGTGCCAATGACGAACTGGCAGACTGGATGAGAGGGGCTCCATCTGTAGCTGCAAATGTCTGTTTTTTAAAGGAATATCTACACATAGGTGTATAGAGGCCCATTTCCAGCAACCATCACTCCAGTGTTCTAATGGTACATTATGTTTGCTAATCGCGTTAGAAGAGTAATGGATGATTAGAAAGCCCTTGAAAACCCTGGTGCAATTATGTTAGCACAGCTGAAAATGGATTTGCCCATTAGAGAAGCTATAAAACGGTCCTTCTTTTGAGCTAGTTGAGTATCTGGAGCATCACATTCGAAAAAGAGAACTTTCATGTGAAACCCGACAATCTATTCTTGTTCTCCGAAATGAAGGCTATTCCATGCGAGAAATTGACAAGAAACTGAACATTTTCTACAACGGTGTGTACTACTCCCTTCAGGGAACAGCACAAACATTCTCTAACCAGAGTAAAAGGAGAAGTGGGAGGCCCTTCTAAGCAAGAAGGCAAGTACAATAGAGTCTCTAATTTGTGAAATAGATGCCTCCCAGGTCCTCAACTGGCAGCTTCATTAAATGGTACCCGCAAAACACCAGTGTCAATGTCTATAGTAAAGAGGCAACTCCGGGATACTGGCCTTCTAGACAGAGTGGCAAAGAAAAAGCTATATCTGAGAATGGCCATAAAAGGAAAAGATTAATATTGGGAAAAGAATACAGAGATTCGACAGAGGAAGATTGGAAAAAGTGTTATGGACAAACTAATCTAAGTTTGAGGTGTTTGGATCACACAGAAGAACATTTGTGAGATGCAGAACAAGGGAAAAGGTGCTGTAAGAGTCCTGGTGCCATCTGTCAAGCATGGTGGAGGTAATGTGATGGTCTGGGACTGCTTTGGTGCTGGTAAAGTGGGAAATCTGTACAACGTAAAATAGATTTTTAATAAGGAAGGCTAGCACTCCATTTTGCAAAGCCATGCCATACCCTGTGGACAGGGCTTGATTCGAGCCAATTTCCTCCTTCAACAGGACAATGACCAAAAACATACCTCCAAATCATGCAAGAACTATTTAGTGAAGAAGCAGACAGCTGGTGTTCTGTCTCTAATGGAGTGGCCAACCCCATTGAGCTGTTGGGGGAGCAGCATGATTGTATGGTATGCAAGAAGTGCCCATCAAGCCAATCCAACTTGTAGGAGGTGCTTCAGGAAGCGTGGGGTGAAATTTCTTTGGATTGCCTCAACAAATTAACAGCTAGAATGCAAAACATCTGCAATACTGTCATTGCTGCAAATGGAGCAAAATTATTTTTTCTAATTAAAACATTATTTCTAACCTTGCCAATGACTTGACTATATGTTCTAGTATTTTGCAACTCATTGGATAAATAAAAGTCAGTTTTCATTTAAAACACAAAATTGTCTGGGTGACCCAAAATGGTAGTGTATATTTATCATTCCTTTCTCTATACACCTACACTAAAAGAGAATCTCACTGCCATACTTCAACTCAGAGGAGCTAATGTAATACTCTAATTTTTTTAGTTGGCAGCTACATTATCACGGCATTTACAAGTTCACGTTTTAAGTGGAAAGGTATAAGTCTAATTTTCCCAAAATGAATATGTAATATGTGGAAAAGTAGTGGTATAAAGTGTTATAAATATATATAGATATGTTATCCTACATCTAGTCTCAATATGCTATACAGCATGAAATGCCTAGCTTGAGTCAGATGCCCGTTTCCATGCAATTCTGCTAGCATTGGGCATCTTTTTGCAGAAATATATTATATACATATATACTGTATATATGAAGAATCTAGGAAAGGGAAAGGAAGCGCTCCATAGTGCGTGTATCAAAGAGATAACATTTTTTTATTCTTTTAAAACCACCCACAGATACAGGTCCTAAATCACGTACCGGTCTCAGCGGTTTCAGACAACCGTGGCTTAAACAGCATGGATCACAGACACAGCGGTCTTTGTACCGTGTACCATGGCCTAGTGCTGATCGAGAGTGAGAGTGTAACCACTCCAACAAAGACTGCTGTGTCTGTGATCCATGCTGTTTAAGCCGCGGTTGTCTGAAAACACTGAGACCAGTACGTGATTTATGACCTGTAACTGCGAGTGGTTTTAAAAGAATAAAAACTTTTTATCTCTTTGATACACGCACTATGGAGCGCTTCCTTTCCCTTTCCTAGATTCTCCATTTTCAAATCACTGATCCAAGTGACTGCGGGGAGCTGCCGATCACGGAACTGTGATCAAATGCATTTGAATATCACTATCTGGGACCAGTGAAGTTCCCCTAAGAACAGCTAAGGACTTGCGCACTATTTTTTTCTTTTTGATATATATATATATATATATATATATATATATATATATATATATATATATATATATATATATATATATATATATATATATACACACACTGTATCTTGAGGCGACACTCCAAACCAGATGCTGGGAGACTTAAATGAATTGGTGCTCTCCGTGAAGGACAGCCTTGCAGCTGACCGTGTATATGGAGCGTGTGGGTAACGGTGGCACTCTGAAATAACACCTTGATAAAGAGGCCACTGGGCCTAGAAACGATTTTGGCAGAGTTTTCTATTTTTTTTAAATGGCAATTAATAACATGGCAAAATCAACCAGGTTGCCGCTTTGATGTAAAACTCTCCCAAAATCTCTCACTTTCTGATTCTCACACCCTATTATGTTTGTCCCTATGTATCCATCCTGCCTGGATGGTATCCAACCTGCCCTGTATTTTGCTTGCACTGTATCCAACCCACACTTTAACCAACCTGTACTCTACCTGACCAACCCATACTATGGATGACGTACTGTAACTTGCACTGTATCAACCCACACTGTGACCCTCACTATATACAACCTGCAGTTGGTCCCCTGCACTGTAACCCACATTGTATCTGACCTCTACTGTATCCCAGACAGTTCTCCAAACCATGTACAATACCACAAAGGTAAATCAGTGTCCAAACCCTCCTAAACACCCCAATAAAACACAATACTGGTGAGAGTCTGTGTGACCAATGAAGCACCCCCTCTGTGGCACCTATCATTAAGTAACAATTGTAATTGGAAGTGCCCTCTAGAAATAGTATATACAGTACCAATGATGACTAACCTTGACACTCCAGCTGTTTTTGAACTACACATCCCAGCATGCCCTGCATCAGTTTTAGCATGGCCAAATAGTAAAACTGATGCATGGCATTCTGGGATGTGTAGTTTAACAACAGCTGGAGTGCCAAGGTTAGCTATCATTGGTATATACCAATAATTTATACATAGATACCTTGTTAAAGAGGCCACTGGGCCTAGAAACGATTTTGGCAGAGTTTTCTATTTTTTTTAAATGGCAATTAATAACATGGCAAAATCAACCAGGTTGCCGCTTTGATGTAAAACTCTCCCAAAATCTCTCACTTTCTGATTCTCACACCCTATTATGTTTGTCCCTATGTATCCATCCTGCCTGGATGGTATCCAACCTGCCCTGTATTTTGCTTGCACTGTATCCAACCCACACTTTAACCAACCTGTACTCTACCTGACCTGCACTGTATATGGCCTGCACTATAATATGCAGTTTACCATCCAGCATCCAACCACTGTATCTACTAGTGCACAACCTGTACTTTTTCCAACCCATACTATGGATGACGTACTGTAACTTGCACTGTATCAACCCACACTGTGACCCTCACTATATACAACCTGCAGTTGGTCCCCTGCACTGTAACCCACATTGTATCTGACCTCTACTGTATCCCAGACAGTTCTCCAAACCACGTACAATACCACAAAGGTAAGTCAGTGTCCAAACCCTCCTAAACACCCCACTAAAACACAATACTGGTGAGAGTCTGTGTGACCAATGAAGCACCCCCTCTGTGGCACCTATCATTAAGTAACAATTGTAATTGAAAGTGCCCTCTAGAAATAGTATATACAGTACCAATGATGACTAACCTTGACACTCCAGCTGTTTTTGAACTACACATCCCAGCATGCCCTGCATCAGTTTTAGCATGGCCAAATAGTAAAACTGATGCATGGCATTCTGGGATGTGTAGTTTAACAACAGCTGGAGTGCCAAGGTTAGCTATCATTGGTATATAACAATAATTTATACATAGATACCGGCTCCCCACCCCCCAAAAAATCACTCTCTTAAATACACCAGAGTCCATGTAATAAAGGCAGAGATTCAGGAGCACCAGGCTACCCAATGCCATTGGTTTACAGAGTGTATTAAGAGTCCTAGGGGTATATATATAGCACTTATAGAAGATAATAGCTAGAATCTGATTGGGCTATGTCTCTACTTCTAAAAAAAAACCCACTTTAATAAATATACTCCTAAGAGTCTTAATCAGACTATTGAAGTAACGTAAAGGTCTTTAAAATGCAAAATATAAGGGGAAATATAAACAGGGGCAATGGTCAAAGTCAGTTTATTCCAGACATGGAGCTTGGACTTCATAATCAATTTGTGGCTGGACATTAAGTGGACCAAATCTGACAGACAACTTTTATTATTATTATTATTTTATTTATAAGGCGCCATAAGTTTTTGCAGCGACGTACAAAGGAACAGTACAGGGAGACAAAACTTAACATTACAGTAAATAAATAAAAATAAAAAATAGAGTACAGGTAAAATTAATGTCACAATTCAATACACTTTACAGCTTAAATGTAAGTAGTGAGGACTTGATCAATGTGCTACTAGGGGCTGGTAGCCAAAGATGGTCACTAAGTGTTTGAGTATGGGAGAGCTGTGAGTGATGTGAAGAGAAATGGGCTTTGACAACAGGAGGGAAGAGGGACCTGTTCTGAAGAGCTTACAATCTAGTAGGAAGGGGATGTCACGATCCAGGTATTAAAGCAAGTTATCTTACCAGCTAAATGCCTGGGCAGGCTCAGCTTGTGTTACAAGACCCCATACAGCCGGCATCCTGAGCGCAGTGCGCCTTCGTGTCAGTCATCCGGCAGTCCTCTCAGTGCTGCTGACTCTGCGGCTGCGCGGTGCACTGCTCTCCTCACCCGCAGTAACAGTATCCTTTGCTCAGCAAATCCTGTGTCCGACGCCATTGCTCCCGGCCACAAGGGTATAAGTATCCTGGGAGCTCTCATCTCATTGCTAGTGCTTCATTTGTCATCCTGCTATGCAAGTGTTTGTCTGCTGGTATTCTCTCCCTGCTGCAGTGTTCCATCCAGGTGCTCCAGGTTGCTGTGTCCATCCAGGCCCACCTTCGCCTGTGTTCCATCCAAGCTCACCATCGCCTGTGATATCGGGGTCACCATCGCCTGTGTCCAAGCCGGGTCTGCTGTCCTGTGCCATCCAGGTTCCCTGTGACATCACCTGTGATTCCACCTGCCGCAGATCCACTTACCAGCTTCAGCCTAGCTCCGATGTTCTACCATCGATCCTGACCGATACTCCGGTTTTCCTCTGCTGTTTCCATCCATTCCATCCGGATTTCACAGCCTTCACCACCTCCGCATCCCTGGTCCGATACTCCGGATACCTCACTCCATCCGATGTTCCACCATTGAATCCATATCGGTGCAAGTAGTTCTATTTCACCTTATTAGTGACTGTCATTTGCCATTCCATCACTTTACAAACTGATTGTACCATCTTCCCTCAATAAACCTGTTGCATTTTACCTGCTGCCTGATTCTTCCTCTGGGTGCACTGTCGTGCTCATATGCACAAGGGTCTCCTACAGCCTGCCCGGTTCCAATACCGATCTAGACCCCCACTAGAGGTCTTTGTCTCAGCGACTCAGACCCCTGGTTTGACAGAGGAGACAGACAGATTAGGTGCAAGCAGGTGGGAGGTGACTTGATAGCAAGATGTAAGCAGGCAGAGATGGTCAAGGACATGCCTCAAGACTAAGTTATGCAGCGGTGGGCTACGCTTTGATGAATAGATGAGTTTTCAGTGCCCATTTAAAGCTTTGTAAAGTCAAGGAGAGTCTAATGGAGTGAGGGAGTGTGTTCCATTGAAGGGGTGCAGCACAGGCAAAGTCCTGAACTCTAGCATCGGAAGCAGTGATCAGAGTGGAGGAGAGATGACATTCATCGGCCGACCGTAGAGGGCAAGAGGGAGTATGAATGGAGATGAGTTTGGAATTAGAGATGGCCTTGTATGTGAGTGTGAGGAGTTTGAACCAGATTCCCATATATTTTAACTTGGCAAGCGATTCTAAAAGCTAATCAGAGCTCTACCAGAAGAAGAAGGACCATAGAACAGGAGAATACAAGACTTAGGGATGAAAATAACTTTGCACCTGTGTTTTATTACACAGTAAGATGACAGAGCCGTGGGACATGTTGGTACTTGAGGAGAGAACCTACTCCAGGCAGCACCCCCCTCTGTGCTAGCAAATAATTATGAGAAATTTAAAGTTGTAGACTGTAAAATGAATACAGGGAAATTCACTTCATATTTCAAAGTAATTGATCCTAACTTTTTGGGGGGTGTAACCCTTTTAAAACCATTAAACATTGTATATATATATTACTTGTAGATATATTTCAAAACTCATCTCAAAACTATCAGATTCCATACTTATAAATGTATGAGGTTTTGTAGCTGACTAGACCATAAAAAAGAAATGAGTAAGAGAACATTTCTATTGTCTGTAATGGCAGTGTCCTGGCTAACATGGCACATATGAAACACTTTCTCGGAGTTCATTTAATTGCTTTGCTTTTATTTAACTATTTATTCTAATTTTGGGGAGATTCTTACGAAAAATTCTTGGTACTTTTTTAGTTTTACGGAGGCACCTTACGCTACGCTGTCAGTGTAGTCCAATGGCAGTCAGCGTAGTGTCCCCGCGGCAGCTCTGTGTAGTCAGCATAGTGTCCCCATCAGGCAGCGTAGTCACCGTACTGTCCCCGCTAGCTGCAGCTCTGTCCCTGCGATCTGCAGCTCTGTACCCAGCATCCCTGGCAAGCCTAGTGAGCGCCTCTCACACAGCGCCGGTAACCGCTAGATACCCTGTGCTTACGGACACCGGCAGAGAGGCGATCATGTGGGCGCCAGGGGAGAGACACTACATCTGCCATCTGTGCATCTCAGTCATTCTAGTGGCAGGGTATGGCAACCCTGCCCATATCCGCTTTAGGGAGACAGACAGGGTTAGGGGTTCAGTAGGGCGTGCGTCTCTTGCACAAAGGGGGGGAGTGTGGTGTACAAGTGTGTCTCATGCACAATATTAGACACATTTGCCAGTGCTCCATGTTACATACTGACAAATGCCTCCATTTCAAACCCCACTATCCATGCCAGTCCGAAGCGTGGCGAGCGCACACGGTACGCATCCTGCCGACCTGTTCATACACCCACTATCTACGTCAGCGTGGAGTTGATTTTCTAAAGTGTGGAGAGCACAGTGAGCCACCGAGCCTGAAGCGTGGCGAGCGCAGTGTGCCAGGCTTCGGGCTGGTGTGGATAGTGGGGGTGTTTCAGGAACACATTCACACCTGTTATGTCATCCATCAGAAACAATAATGATGACACATGTTAACTGTCAAATGGATTTGACACTGACTGACTATGCTAACTGCGTAACGCTGACTGACTACGCTAACTGTGGTTAGCCGCGAACATACACACAGTCGCAGGGATGCTGACTGACTACGCTAACTACGCTGGCTGCGGGAACACGATGCTGATACTGACAGGGACACTGACTACGCTAATTACGCTGGCCGCGGGAACACTACGTTGATTCTGACAGGGACACTACGCTGACTACGTAACTGCCGACATGAAACTACACAAGTACCAAGTTCTTTATTACAACAAACAATTAAACATAAACGTTATATAGTCGGAAAGGTCATGAGTGAAGAAATGAACATGGGTATACTGTAAAATGCATGATCATATGGAAATTGGTAAATAAATGTAAATATGAATAAAATGTAAAGTGACCTTATTTCCCATTTACAAGATCTATCTTGAAAAGTTTGAGTTACATGGTGTTACATGGTGTCAGTGCCGTAACTAGGTATGGGGTGTGGTTGTCCCACACCAAGCACTTGGCTGGTGACCTGCCCCCTGTGGGTGACATCACATATAAAGGAGGCAGGGCCAGCAAATGGCGCCTAGAGCTCTTGTTACAGTGCTTCATGGTGTTCAAGGGGTGGATCTATACTTTTCTTTTTAGAGGGACCAGTTTAACAACTAATCCTGAATACTCCTCTTTCTAATTCAAACTCCTCCCCTTTTCAGTCCGAGCTCCTGTAAGACCTGCATAACACTATACATACATGGTTTAAAAGTTTGTTCAGATGTGGGCTGGAAAAAAATGATGTGTAATAATAACTTTGGGCCTTATTCTAGTTCATTCTTTCTGACAAAATCCTTCTTAGATGGACAAAACCATGTGCACTGCAGGTGGGGCAGATGTAACATGTGCAGAGAGAATTAGATTTGGGTGAGTTATTATTTTTCTGTGCAGGGTAAATACTGGCTGCTTTATTTTTACACTGCAATATAGATCTCACTTTGAAGTAAAACCCCACCCAAATCTAATTATCTCTGCACAAGTAACATCTGCCCCACCTGCAGTGCATATGGTTTTGTCCATCTAAGAAGGAACTTGTCAGAAAGAATGAACTAGAATAACCCCCTTTATGGTACAAAGCAGGTGTAAAATAGTTATGGGGCACAGCTGGAAGTGTAATCTTGCAAGGGGGTTTATTGTGTGACAGAGTGGCACCGAAAACAGGGCTCTCTGGGACACAATTCCTGGCGCTCTGCAGTTCAAGATCTACTTCTTTGAAAAAATGTGTAAATATATAGATAATTGGCAGAATTTGCCACAGCTGCTGCAGTAACTCCTGTGGGCCCGTCAGACCCACAAAAAGAGAAAACTAAAGAAGAGGGTTGGAGTAAATTGCGCTGCTGTTTAGATGATTTTAATATCTGTAACACATTGGCTGTCTAGAAAGGAATGAATTATGGACACACTGTTGCTTTTAGAAAAATATTTATCACACATAAATAAAATATATTACATACACATATACAGCATATAAAACAAGACAATTTTAAAAGGAAGAGAATGGGATCCCAATCAATTAATTATAATAGCTTTGATGTAATATCAGCAACAATTTTCCCACTGATAGAATTAGTGGATGTTATTCTCCTGCCATTTGATGAAGAGTATGTAAAAGAAATCGGGCAATGAAACAAAGTTCCAGTTTAAGCAGAATAATATCACATTAGAAGCTGGTTGGTAACTTATAATAGATACAGTCACGAATTAGGTAGTATGCTCACCCGTATGGCAGACCTCGATCCCCTGGATGTATTATGGGGAGAGGAAGGTAGTGTGCAACAACTGATGGCCGGCAGCTCGGATGGAGGAAGAACTGCACTTCAGCTGTGATGTGTAGGTGCACCTTGCAATGTGCCAGGTTAAGTTTAGCCCAGTAGGAAATACTCAATCAGCGTGGAGCGTGAGATAGCTGACAATTTGTCGGCAGATGAAATTTTCTGCTCCTACTGTGGGCATACACTGGTGACGATATACCGCGGAGGTCTCGATCCCCTATGTGGCGTGGGGAGAGGGGCAAGGTGCAGCTGCTGATGTCCGGCGGCTCGGGACAAGGGAGAGCCGCGCTTCAGCAAGATGGTGAATATGCACCTGTCAGGTACCTGGTAGCGATATGCCGCGGAGGTCTCGATCCCCTTGACGTGGCGTGGGGAGAGGGACGAGGTGCAGCTGCTGATGTCCGGCGGCTCGGGAGAGGGGAGAGCCGCGCTTCAGCGGGATGGTGAGTGTGCACCTGTCAAAGTGCGCGGTTATGCTTGTATCCAGCCGGGCAGCGTGGAGCGGCTGGTTGCCGGTAGTCGGAGAATGCTCACGCTTTCACGGAGAGGCAGGAGGCGAATGAGGTGTTTGCTGATGGGATCACCGTCTCAGGTGAGTAGATTGCGTCAACGCGTTTCGTTCCGTGGTCAGGCTGGGAACTTTATCAAGACGAGTATCTGTGTTCACTGAACAAACTTTATTTATAGAGCTGTGATAGATTGAGTCATTAATTGATTGATTGAGTAATTCAAATGACCTGTGTCAACTTGTGCTGTGTGTCTCACAGTGCCAGGCAAATAATACTTCTTCTATACGTTTAAATTTAACATAGCACAGTGTGTCCAATTAGAGCTTCAATCAAGACTTATACATATATATACGCATAAACAATCTTACATATCTAAATAACAAGGAGAGTCAAAATGAGGAGAGTTTAGTTTTTTTATATATTGAGTAAACAAATAAATCGGATTGGTGTGCGCTCAGTATGGCGCCAATGTTAAACTAGAAATATTTATAATAAACGGACATGATAAATTATATTCTACATGCTTAAGCAAGCACATAAGAAATACATAAACATATATACTATAAACATGTCAATAAAAAATACATATAATATAGTAGTATTAAGCAAAAAATGAGAGGATATATATGCAAATAAATCTAAATCAGATACATATAGCATATACAAAGTCATAAGGAGTAAGTATGTATATACACACATACATATGTTTATTACTACCTACACACACATGCATATATGCATACAAAACACATACACATATATGGTATCAGAAAAAATAATAAAAATAGTAAATAAATAAACAATCTATAGAGACAGAGGAGAGAGGAATCGGATTATTTGTTTATTTGATCCTTAAAGCCATACTTCAAGTATAATTATGTCCGCTATAGGGCAAATTCGCTAATTTTTATTATTATATTAGTATCATAATTATGAATAAGAGACAAGGTTATATATAAATTTATACAGTTAGTAATATCCTAAGAGAGAGCTAATAGGTTTAAAAGTTTGTTCAGATGTGGGCTGGAAAAAAATGATGTGTAATAATAACTTTGGGCCTTATTCTAGTTCATTCTTTCTGACAAAATCCTTCTTAGATGGACAAAACCATGTGCACTGCAGGTGGGGCAGATGTAACATGTGCAGAGAGAATTAGATTTGGGTGAGTTATTATTTTTCTGTGCAGGGTAAATACTGGCTGCTTTATTTTTACACTGCAATATAGATCTCACTTTGAAGTAAAACCCCACCCAAATCTAATTATCTCTGCACAAGTAACATCTGCCCCACCTGCAGTGCATATGGTTTTGTCCATCTAAGAAGGAACTTGTCAGAAAGAATGAACTAGAATAACCCCCTTTATGGTACAAAGCAGGTGTAAAATAGTTATGGGGCACAGCTGGAAGTGTAATCTTAGTGTTTTTATGATGATACAGGTTGATGTGCTCTAATTACACAATTGTGCTCATAAGTTTACATACCCTAGCAGAATTGTGATTTTCTGGCCCAAATAATACCACTTTCACACTGCCTTAACGTTTTAAAAACCAGTATTATGAAATGGTATTTAAAACAGGTCTGAGCCTTCACATTGCAGTAGATTACTGTTTTAAATACCGTTTAAATACCATTTACATCAGTCAACCCGTTTAATCCCCTGAACACGTTTCAAGGCAGAATGCAGGGGACAGCCTATCACAGGTCTGTAATCTGTTGTTTTTACTAAATACCGTTTCAGAGCCATTCTCACTGCATAAAAAACGGCTCAGAAACATGTAGGACTCTGCTTTTTAAACGTTTTGAAATACCGGTTATCTTTAACCGGTAAATGAACTCTGGTGCTTTCCCACTGCAGCCTTAAACGTTTTAAAATGGAAAAAAAAATTGCAGTATACCGTTTAACAAGTGCAGTGTGAAAGGGGTATGACCCTGATCAAAAGTTGACATTCCCCAATTCTTAATACTGTGTATTGCCCCCTTTAACATCAATGACAGCTTTAAGTCTTTTGTGGTAGTTGTGGATGAGGCTCTTTATTTTCTCAGATGGTAAAGCTGCCCATTGTTCTTGGCAAAAAGCCTCCAGTTCCTGTAAATTCTTGGGCTGTCTTGCATGAACTGCACGCTTGAGATCTCCCCAGAGTGGCTCAATGATATTAAGGTCAGGAGACTGAGATGGCCACTCCAGAACCTTAATACCAGTCTAAACGGTTTCAAATGACCCTATACAGCAATTTAGTTAAAATTCTGTGTTATCACACACAACATTCATTAAAGCGGCAGCATGAGCATTTACCTCACTGTCTTTATCTTAAAGCTGTAGCAGCATATTCTGCAGTATTTGCAGAGTGCCGGGTAGTAGCAGAGTGCCATGTTGTGTGCAGACTCATGAGCAGCTTGGCCCTCAATACACTCAGACTTTGGCAGACAGCATAATGAATCTTAGCTCTTTGATCTTGTTAATGCATGGATTACAATCAGCAGGAAACTGATTGATCACTGCCACGCAGAGGTACAGGGGGGATTCCCCCAATCACATCACCTGTATCTGCCACTGAATCCAGGACACAGAGTTTACAGCCATTAATATTATAAACTAGTGAACTTGCATGAGGCCTACAAGCAAAGGGGCTGAGACCAAGGGGAGAGGGAATACATTTCTGAAGTTCAGGTCTCTATAGTTGCTGGGAGTGCAGGGGAGGTGTAAACATTTTCTAAAACTATGCCATGCCAATTCCTCTTTTACAAGCAAGGGTACAAAAACCATCTTCCCCCACTGTAGTCTCGCTGGTCCTGCCTATGCATTGTATATTGATATGTCTGTAATTTGACACTTTTTAAAAGGTTACTGTAGATCAAGCAGAAATGTTTTTTGCAAAAAATTATTGTGATCTGTTCTATGGTCCATGCCCATTCATAGTCTATCGGAAATCACCCGACCTGCAAATTCAAAGCTGTGCGATCAGGTCTGAATTAGGCCCAATGTCTTTAATGCCCCCTCTTTTTAACTTATCTCAGCCACCTTCTAGGCTGCCAACCTTATGGTTGTCTATACTCATGAGAGTGGGTATCAGCTTCTGCCCCACAATTAGCCTATTAGACTTGGCCAATATCAGGCTTGGTAGGCGAAAGAAAAGACTCAATGCACGGATCCAATAGTGCATTTGGCCAACTAGAAACTTTAATTTACCACCCCAAACTGAACAACAGTCCTTTATATCATAATAGCATTTAATACAATTACTCATTAGGCAGGAGCCTAGTGATAATCAGCATCCGGCCTAATTCTCTAAGAAAAATAAGAAGGAATAGTCCAAAGCTGAGTAACACTGACTAGTAGGCACTATGGGAAAATGACGAAAAGAGAGCACAAGCACTTATTGTAAGCTTGCAGCAGGGCCCTCCTACCTCCATGTCTGTCTGTTGTTACCCAGTTTGTTTTATCACTGTTTACTATTGTAAAGCGCAACGGAATCTGTTGCGCTATATAAGAAACTGCAAATAAATAAATAAATAAATTATGTGAGATTCGCTGAATGGTGTCAGGGGGCATTCCTAATTTCAATACCTAGCTATTAAGTAGAAAGGTTTACCAAAGATTAACTCATTTTATGTGAGGTGCCTGGGTAAGTGTCAGTTTTTAGAACAATGCTGAATAAATCAGATAAAAGAGTTTTAAATTGAGAAAAATTATTTTATATGATTATGTGGCCACTTATAATACCATTAATGGGGCAATGATAAGTTTTCTTTTATAAAGCCATAATAATTATTTATATTCATAGAAAGGAAAAATATTAACTCTTTATTTTAAAAGGAGCAATGATATGTTTTTATTTTAGTATTTAAATATAGGCCCCACTACTGTAGTAGTGGGGCCAATTAATTCTATAAACTCTAGAAAGTGGACACAACTATTAATTCAATATAGTAGTGGGACCTATTAATTCTATAAACTCTAGAAAGTGGAAACAACTATTAATTCAATATCGAAAGGAGGCACAAGTAATTTTCTATTATGTATTTGAAATGGGAACAACTATTTATATTTTTATATTAAGGGAGCACAATTGTTTCATATTTATATAATTATTTAATGTATTAGGGGGCCAGCACTAGTAAGCTCATAACTAGGTATAGTCTGATTGTTTGTTAGCCCATATTGCTCAGAAGGTGTGAGCTTGTCTAAAGTATTAGGGAGGAGTTATTTTACTATAATTACTGCATTTTTTTAGTATTCTTATAAAAGCTCAAACAGCGTGCATATTTTTTATCTTGCCAGTGGTTTGCAAGTTTGGTTTGTAAATATGTCTAGGTATAAAAAACATGATTACTGTTTTACACCTGGTTGGTTTGACTGATATATTTTGAACATACTAATAGATATTTAAGAATAAAAACGTTGGCTAATTGTTTAAAATTTGAAAAGCAAAATCAATGTGTCAATAAAAAAGCAGCGTTACATTTTTAAAATATAACCGGTTTAACCAGTTTATCAACAAATATTCTGCTCTAGGAAACTTGAATGGATTTTTTTAGTAGAATTAAGTGTAATTAATGTTGAATCAAATGAAAAAGAGAATCCATTTGAAATAATTACAATACATTGTAATGTTATTCTGATGAAATACGCTGCATTTTTGCCTTTCCCATAAATTCTGCCTGCCTTTCTAATTTTTTCTTTTTAGAAATCTTTTACTAGACAGGAAATGAAAGACATTATGGGGGAAATTTACTAAAGGAAATTTGTAAAAAAAATAGGTGTATTTGTATTTAGAAATACACTTATTTTTGACAATTATTATCCCGAAAATACGGCAATTCGTATTCGTATTGATGTGCTATCAATACGAATACGAATTGCCGTATTTTCGGGATAGTAAATGTCAAAAATAAGTGTATTTCTAAATCCAAATACTCCGATTTTTTACAAATTTCCTTTAGTAAAATTCCCCCTATATGTTCTATATATGCATAGCCTAGTTCTTTCTAAAACCAAAATTCATTGAAAAAAACTAGATTTAATTTATCTGAGATTACTACTGTATATCTTACTTTTAAGGTTAAAAACTTGTATTTATTTTTAAACATTTCGTGGCACAGCTAACACATCTGTCATATTTCATTCACCAGTTTAGAGAAATTGGTTCTTTTCCAAAACAAAGTTTAATATAATTTAAAAGAATACACAACTGAAGAAACTTAAATAATTTTCTTTGAAAACCAATACTGAGTATAAGCTGAAGTTTATATTCCTGCATTTGTTAACATTTTCAATATTTCCATTTTCAGCATCTTAATGATAGAACAAAATCTGGAAGCAATCCGTTATTCTTGATGATATTTAATTAATCATTGTGATTTGTGGTTACTTTTGTTAAAATTTACTATGTGCCAGTATTATCAAAAAGGAACTTTCACCATCGGTTTCTTCAACATTATTAATGTATTATATACTCACATAAACCACAAAAATGTGTCCTAGGTACATCAGAATCATGTAACATATGTCTTTTGATAGAATATTAGCTTATTCCATAAACTTAAATTCAGGACAAGCTTATTGCCCACTCATTAGTCCAATAATAATTTATTGGGGTCTGCCTTAGGGATCGAGAAGTCCCATCAGTTTTTGGTATGTGCTTTATAGCCTATGAAAGGGTCAGACAATATTATGTCCCTTGGATGATCCAGTTTTGTCTTGACCAGTCTAGTGCTGTTGTTGGTGTTTGCCCACTATATCAGGGGAACTTCATGATCATAATTTTCCTGTTATAGTGTAATTTAAACCTTGTTATAAAGTACTTGGGATTGGTTTCAATGAATGTTATTTACTCAGTTGAATTTTGTGAAGTGCTTGCTAAACAGATACAGTATAAACCGATTTATTTATTGCTCGGTTTGGAAGGAATGGGTATGGGTCATAGGGTCGACACTATGAAGATCAACATACATTAGGTCACCCACTAAAAGTCAACACATGAAATAGGTTGACATGGCTAAGGTCGACAGGGTCAGAAGGCTGACACAAGCATCAGGACAACAATGAGAAGGTTGAAAGTCAAGCGGTCAACATGTTTTTCACATTATTTTGTCCCGAATGTTTGGCGTAAGTGAACATGGACAATGTATCAGTGTGTCGCATCTTCTTGTGGCACTTTGCACACTATCATATTGTCACTCCATGCCCTAGTGGATGGTAGGGTATGAAATACTACCTGTCGGCACATGTCGGCTCAAATAAACATGAAAAGTTATGTCTACCTTTTGACTGTTGACCATTCCATTTTTGACCCAATGCTTGTGTCAACCTTCTGACCCTGTTGACCTTAGCCATGTTGACCTATTTCATGTGTCAAGACCTTTATAGGTCGATCTAATGTATGTTGACTTCAGAGTGTCCACCTAGTGACCATATCCCGAAGGAATAATAGCTCAAAATAGTGAATATTGTGACATAAGAGCAAAACAAGAAAACTGACTTATAATGCGAGATATTGCATGACAAGCGCATGATTTATAAACATTGCTGCATAAACAGTCATAGCAATCAAATAAGTATCAAAGTGACAAAAACCAAGGGTTAGGTCAAGGATAACTCCAAGACAGCACACTTGGGTGCTTGAGGAGATAGAAGTGCTGTCAATAGATAATGACATTGTGGAAGATGAGGTTATGCAGGAGGATAAGAAGTGATCAGCTTAGTCTGTACTCTTTATACATTTTGTTTATACATTTATACATTTGTTTGTATAAACCTTTTTTGTCACTGTGTATAATTGCACTTAAAATTGCTTGACTAGTAAGTCAAATGCACTGAAATTTCCAGCTGTATTAATGTTAAGAACTAAATATAAATAATGTTTAAGTTGAGTCAATGGCTTGTTTTCTAAACTGCTTACTGGTTTGAGCAATTACTTAAATTGTTAAATTGCTAATGTAAAACAGATGCTGAAATTTTACATAACACCTACATTGTAAAGTATGAACAGCTCCACCCTTTAAGAATGATTTAAAATCCATGTTTCCTCCAATATTTGTGGCTTTTTCCTTCAGCACCTAAATGTATAAATATCGTGGTAAGAGAAGTTCCAGGAATGTTCTTGCCAATAAAATCAATATAATCATCTGCTTGTGCCATTTTATCATCGCACACTTTAATATAAATAAACTTTTTGAGTTCATTGTGATGGCGCAACAGTGTTGATATATGAATGTTTCGTTTGTTTTTCTCTTTTCATGCAAGAAAAAATATTGGCGCTAAGGAACCCTAGAAGGGCTTCATAAATAAAAGAGAAGAATAATTGTGGCTCCAACGTAAATTAAAATGTTGGTCATCTTTGTATGCCCAACAGAAAATAGAGAATAAAATGCAAGAACCCATACAAATACACAAATATAGTATAATAATCAGAATATATTACCAAATAAATTCTCCTATGGGCTTGTTAAAATAAACCTCAGAGGTTATTGGAATAGGAAAGTAAATATTGTACTACATTTAAAAGTGTCACACACTGTAGAGTTCTATGCATGATTTATTCAGTGTTAGAGGTTCACTTTTGATACATTTGCAGACCAAGTCCCACCCTTCTGTATCTTCTGCCATTATTTACAGCTCTGAGCAGTAAATCAATTCCAAGGGGTTGGACATACAGTAAGTGACATCTGGTGGCAAGACTAAACATTACAGAAATAGTAATCTAAAGAACATGTTTAAAATAAACTAAACATACCATATTGGAGGATCAACAGACATTTTGAGAGAAACATTTAATTATACAGATCATCATGCTTCTAGTTTAACATGTTGATAGACACTGCTTTAAATAACCATAAATAGAAACTTTAGGGGCTAGTAGATTACATTGTATTAACAAATTATTAAATACTTTTACCAGCCCATCAAAATGACAGAGCTGCTTGGAGCCAGGGCTCCAAGCAGAGTATATATCACACGGTCTCGCGAGAATCCGACAGTGGGAAGATGATGTTTGGCCTCATTTTGGACTCGGAAAATGGCGGGACCCATCGAACTCCTCGGATCAGGTAAGTTCACACATAATAAAGATGCAGCCGCTACAGTGTCTGTAATAAAGCTAGAGTCTGAATTTATTTGAATAAAAATGTAGATGTCCAACCTACCCAGATGCCCCTATGCATTTTGCATATACTGACTATGCTTAGGATCAGCTCTGATAAAATTGAAAACTTAAAAACTTATTATTACAACAAGGATGGGTGAATTGCTTCCTTTCTCTATGAGATGGACAACTGTAACACGTTGTAAGGGGAAATTGGTAAATAATCTGCCCTTAGTGGAGCCACAGGACTCGTTTCATTCCACTAAAGTATAGTAGGTGAGTGTGAATTGACATTAGCCCTTTTACCAGTCTGTTTTTTTTTAATTCTTGGTTGATAATCAGATTTCATATGCATATTCTGCCTTCTCATTTACATCTCTGCAATGTCAGTATTTATGGATCTGAGAAAGTAGTACAGATGTAGCGCCTCTCTTCTTTGCAGGGGCTGGTGATTCCATCGCCAGCCCCCACCAGCCACCAGCTCCCACCAGGGGGTACGTGCGCACGAGATCATCGCGCGCCCCATGGCAACAGAACTCCCCACCGACGTCCGCCACCTCCCCTACAACCGCCGACCTTAACCCTGCCCATCTCCCTGAAGCGGAGACAGCAAGGATGCCGCTGCCCAGCCGCTGAGAGACTGGGATGTACATGCGCATGAGACACATGTGCGTCCCAGTCTAATGGAGTCCCTCTGGGCCGGCTCTCACCAGCGGGGACAGTCTGGAAAGAGCCAGACAACAATGAGAGGGGCTCCACCTGTACATACAGATGGAGCCATCCTCATCTAGCTGTCTCTGGATAGCCATGGCAAGTCATGGCTATTCAAGGCCTATTGTGCTCAGCTGCAATACTATACATAGAATAATACAGTCAGGGCCGGCGCCACCACTAGGCAGCTCTAGGCATTTGCCTAGGGCGCCGGCACCTGGAGGGCGGCAGTTCGCCCCTCACCCCCAGCATGGAGGGTTAGCGAACTGTGTAAAAAATTTGCAGCGCCGGCGTCCCTGCAGTGCTGGAACGGGCAGGGGTGTCCGTGCCGCGGGGGTACCTGCGGCGCTGTCATTGTGTATAAAGCTGGCGGTGGCCGGCGGGGTCCCTGCAGTGAATAGAAAATAACTAGCGCTTCCCGCGCCGCCGCGCGCATAGCGCTAGTTATTTTCTATTCACTCCAGGGACCCCGCCGGCCGCCGCCAGCTTTATACACAATGACAGCGCCGCAGGTTCCCCCGCGACACGGACACCCCTGCCCGCTCCAGCACTGCAGGGATGCCGGCGCCGCAAGTTTTTTACACAGGTACCACCACCACCTACAGCCCCCCCCCCCCCGGCACCGGGGCGCCCCCACCCCGACTCGCCTGGGGCGCTGAATACAGTAGGGGATTATAACAGTAATCCCATTACTCACTTAATCCTATTAAAGGGCTAGATGAGGATGGCTCCATCTGTATGTTGGTAAATAACTGTGTTGTATTATACATTTTTTATATGTGCTTTTTAAATTAATTATATTGTGCTTGCCATTCTCTAACATCATTATACAGCAAAAGGTTCAAAGTTGATTTTACTGTTTTGTTGTAACAAAGGGCCTTATTTTGGGTTATTCTTTCTGACAAAATCCTTCTTAGATGGACAAAACCATGTGCACTACAGGGGGGGCAGATGTAACATGTGCAGAGAGAATTAGATTTGGGTGAGTAATTTTGTTTCTGTGCAGGGAAAATACTGACTGATTAATTTTTACACTGCAATATAGATCTCACTTTGAAGTAAAACCTCACCCAAATCTAATTCTCTCTGCACAAGTAACACCTGCCCCACCTGCAGTGCACATGGTTTTGCCCATCTAAGAAGGATTTTGTCAGAAAGAATGAACCAAAATAAGGCCCAAAGTGATCATTCTTAAATGACCAAATGTTTAATTAATTTATTATTAGGATTTTATTTATAGTAATAGACATTTGTTTTTGGTAGTGCATGAATATTTTCTGTACTTGTTTTTTCTGTACTTGATGCGATGCTGCGCAATGTTGTACAATAAAAAATTGTATGGCATTGTATGCCATACAATGGCATACAATGCGATGATATATACGATTTTTTATTGTACAACCACCCAGATGGGTCCTTACAATGTTAAATGCCCCCCCCCCCCCACTATCAACGTTAACACTGCGCTCGCCACACTATTTAAAATCAACTCCACGCCGACATGGATAGTGGGGGTATGAAAAGGTCGGAGGATGCGTACTGCTGCCCCTCGCGGGCTCGCTGCGCTCGCCACGCTTCGGGTTCGCTTTTATAGTGGGTGTGGCGTGGGGGTGCATTTAACATTGTAAGCACCCGTTAGGGTGCTTATACAATAAAAAATCGCATCGCATGCATCGTATGCGGTTATATGGCATGCAATGTGATGCGATGGCATAAGATTCCATAAGATGAAAAAATTGTGCGCCGTGCTAGGAAACAAGTACCATATTTTCTGTTTTGTTTTCATCATTTTTTATATACTGTATTCCTACTCTTAGGGGTAAATTTGGTAAGCCTTCTAAAAATTAAAATAGGCTATGTTGCCCATAGCACAATCAAATTCTGTCTATCATTTCTCTATTGCATCCTAGAAAATGATATGCTATTGGGAACATCACCTACAGTATTTGCTTTTTAGAAGCTTTAGTAAAGCTCTGTACATTAGCTATAACTGTCAAAATAGAAATGTAGTCTATTTGAACACTCCAATCCCTCTTTAATTTGTCAAATGCTTAAACAGTCCAGTTCATATAAGCAGTATATTTCAGGAATGAGTTATTCAATAGTTACTTTCTTGTGACCGTAAACTATAACAGTACTGCCCCACTGCCAAAGCATACCTGCAAGCAGAGGTGTAAGTTTATTTCAGTTGTCTGGAGGCATGTTGCAATATGCCTCCAAAAATAGATACACTGTGTGACAATGGTCAGTTGGTCAGAGTCAGACTCATGATATTTAGCCATTCAGAATCGATGTTCACCGTCTCACAGTCCAGCAAAAGCAGTTGCACTGTCACTTGTTGCAGCACAGGATGAGCAGGATCAAATGGGAGCCATCCTGTCCGCTATTGTAGTTGAGATAGAGCTAATTAACTATGCAACAGAAGCAGCAGGTATGCCACAGAGCTCCATTGGAAGAGCAGTGATCACACTTGGATCTCGCCATGAACCACGCAGGTGCTGCTGTACGTGTAGGTACCCCTTCAGGGCTTGAAGCTCAGAGGCAGGTGACTCCATTGCTCTGAGAGCTAAGCCCCTGCCCATAAGGCAGCCTTAGTGGGTGCAATTCTATGAGGACCCATTGGTAGTCCGATAAGGACTGCTGCGTGTATACAGCATGAATCCAAGATATGAAATATTGTCAGCTACTAAGTAGCATCACACCAAAACTGATTTATTTCTCCACCTGCTTCATAGGAGCAGATTCTTTAGACTAAAAAGTACAGTAAAACAATGCTGAATACTAAAAACCACTGAAACCACGAAGGCGAAACATTCTTGCAGATTGTGGGGAAATTGGATGATGAAATTGGGTGATTGAAGATCTGAACAGCAGCTTTTTTCCTTATACAAATAACAGCCATGGTTTTTAAGAGATTTATTACATGGCGCTTGCATACTCTTTTAGGAAAAGCTACTGGACCTTATTCTGGTCCACATGCAACGCTGCAAATTGCACGTGGATTAAATGTTACCAGCCGCTTGTACAGCTGCCCCCCCCACCCCTTGCTCAGTGAGTTCCCCGCATGGCTGCGAATGGATGTTTTGCATAAACATCCATTCGCAGCCTTGAGTGCAGGGACCAAATCATTCCATGGTTGCCGACAATCAAATGATTTGGAAGGAGCACGCAAAACTATGACACTCTCTTGTGTCTTAGGTTTGTGTGCTCCCTATATGGGAACAGGGCAGGCAGCTGACATCACCGGCAGCCGGATCACTGCCTAATTCCATGGGAAAGCCCAGCATTTTCATGGGAATACCCATGAAACACTGGACGTTCCCATGGGCGCAGCCCGTCGCCTCCCCACGCGCCTGTCCACACTTCAAATGCCTGTCCAGGTGTATCGTCATACTGTAATGACACATTGACCTACTGATTGCTAAGGTAGTATTCTTACCAATACAGCCATCATGTAGTTGGGATCATCACCTTCATCACCCAGTTGTACCCAGATATTTGTTTCAAAGACAATTAATGAATCTTAATTTGTAGTGTACCATGACATAGTCTAATGATATCATGTCAATTTATGAATTTACACCACATAAAGTCTGTACTAGAAATAAAAATGTTAACTTGTATATATGCAGTGAGTATAAGTGGAGGGGGTAGCTCAAGGCTGCTACAACCATAATAAATACAGTAATACATCCCATAGGACTTTTAAAACTTGGCTTCTTATAGGCCTTTCCAAAAACTACAAAAGGCAAACAAAGAGAAGAGGGTTTTGCCCAATCCATGTATTAACTAGCAAATATAATA
This sequence comes from Crinia signifera, assembly GCF_055691185.1. Lineage (NCBI taxonomy): Eukaryota > Metazoa > Chordata > Amphibia > Anura > Myobatrachidae > Crinia > Crinia signifera. The sequence goes on from NC_139220.1 coordinate 179,690,810, forward strand.
GGAGGAATGATTAAGAAAGCAAAAACCATGTTCCCCTGAAGAACATTTATAGATAGCAATAAAAAAATACTTAATTGAAACACGGTATTTAGGAAACAAATAGAAGCAGAAATCTTAGTTATATACATTGCAAAGTATATATAAACTCTATGATTCTAATATCAAAGGGTTCTGCAGGCCTCCAGGGCATTTTTAGTCTTTATGTCTAAATACAATATACACTGAATGTACAGTAAGTCAACCTTGATACAAGCAATGATTAGATTTAGGGGGTATGGATCATAGGATAGGCTAGACTTACTCAGAAAGTTGGTAATGGCTTTTATAGTATTCAACTAAGGGCTCTGCATTTAATAATTTTTAAAATGAAGGATTTACCTTCTCTGGGCTAATAGAAAACAATCGAGACAGAAAAATATAGGGTTTTTGGAAATAGGCATGAATAATGATCTATTTCAAAATTGGTGATTGCTATTTATTGCTTTACGCTGTATCCATTATTGTTGCACATATGTATATATAAAAATGTATTATTTTTATTTTTTTTTCAAGCAACCATGCAGATGGATACATGGGCTTAGTGTACCGATACTTTATAAACGCATTTAATGATTTTTTCTGCCGCACAGTACCTTTGTATTGGGATTTGTAATAATGTTTTTAATATGTCTTTTTAAATCCAGAAGCCATGCTGTTTTGCTGTTACCATGGCAACTGTGATGCTAAAAAACAACTTGACGCCCTGCAGGTGAGGTCATCAGCAATTGCACACAGAAAAGCTGCTGCTGGCTGAAAGTACCACAGGCTGGGGCTTGTCAAGGCTGTTGTGAGTCAAATTTTAATCACTGGGTGTGTCCTGGAACGGGTATATATGTATGTATGTTATTCATTGCACTTTATCCCTGACGACGGGTTGTACCCGAAACATGTTGGACATTTGAATAAAGTCTACTATTTTTTCACCGCAAAGAAGTCTCCTGAGTGCCGCTTATTCCCTGTTCCTATATATATATATATATATATATATATATATATACACACACACACACAATGGATAATAGCTCTCCCGTAGGTCAACATAGCTCCCCCCGTAGGTCAACTAATGCGTTAATCCTTCGAGTTCACAATCTGCACACTGGATAAATCCGTCACTCCACAACTTTTCCTCTCTTTATGGCCACGGTGCCTTCCCAGACTAACCCCTAAAAAGTAACAAACATACACACGGAGCGGCACTGACTGGACTTGCCGAATAATACAGATTTCACGATCTAAGTATAGTTAAGCTTTCGGATTTTACTCCTTCATCAGAACAAATAACATAGAAATATGTCTTACCTTTATACAGGCATAGAAAAGACTTTGCTCCCTCACCCCACTCATCCGGATCAGCTGCGCAGCGCGTTCACAAATCTGAGTCACTCTTGGTGGCACCCTGCTATGTGAACAGGGCGAGCCGCTGACATTCGGTGACATCAGCTTCATGCCCCTGGCACCCGTGTCACAGTGCCATTAGCATGGGAACACCCAGCATTTGCATGTGAATGCCCATGAAATGCTGGGCTTTCCCATGGGCATGACCCATGGCCACCGCCCCACATCCCCCACATGCACTGGCTCATGCGCATGCACAGTAGCAAAACATTGCTTCCTTGTGTGAACGTGTGGGGGAGTGTACAGATCAGAATGACCTCCTTGTAACCCGGATTAACCAGTACATTAACCAGTACTAATATGGTAAATGTACAACTAAGGCAGACAGTGTATGAATGTTCTGAGAGAGCTAACTAGTAATGGTCTTTATCTTTATATTTTTTTTTATTTTTATGTCCGGTTTGGTTCTTACCAACCGGTTCTTATTGTCTAGTTGTACTTATTGTGGCTATCAATTGTAACCTACCTAATTCTAGATCTGTCTTTTTTCTAAGCAATAACTTCTTGATTTCTATTTAAAAATCATCAAAGTGGACAGGGGCAATATATTATGGTTATAAAATGTATAAGGGTTTTATTTTTAGCTTGAAAAAGATAAACTTATACCAAATGCCCAAGTTTAATTTGCTAAATGATCATGCAACAAAAGGAAAACCATATTCAAAGCTAGATGACATCTTGCATCTATACACCACCATTCTAAGAACTAGTCTGAGCAGCCAGCCAAATGCGATTTTGGTGTGGTAGGAATATGATGCATGTTGGCAGTGAAAATACATATTTCAGTGTGGGTGGTATTACATTTAAGAGGTAAAATCTGAAAACGATGAGACTTTTCAAGAGGGTGGTAATACAGGAGCTCAAAGTCTCATCTGTTAATAGGGAAGAATTTAGTTATTGAAATCATTGTAAGTAATTTCCATCTGACATCCCTCCCCTCCATAATTATCAGTTACAGTTACATTGTTGTTCCCTTTACTCATCCATTAAAATCTAATTATCAAGTAATGGTATCATGGTTAGTAGAATTTATGGATTAGTTGAGCAGCTGACAGCCAATGGCCTTCAATACAATATCAAGGGTAGGTAATTGCTTTCTCAATTGCTTAGTGTATAATGCAACCTTAGTAGTAGTAGTAGTAATTTGTTTATTTATAAGGCGTCACAAAGTGTTCGCAGCGCCAGACATAGAAAACCAAAAAAAAAAAAATTACAAGGTAACATATAGGGTGTATTGATAAAATACAGCATAAACAGGGGTATAGCTGGTAGAACTAAAATCAGCATCAGTTCTGAAGTAAGTGTCGAAATTGTCGAGGAGACTGAAGATGAAGTAGAGGAAGGGAAGAGAGGGCAGGAGCACTGGTGAGGTAAGAGGTAGGGTGAGTATGTGAGGAAGGAGGGCCCTACTCATAAGAGTTAACAGACTAAAAGGAGGTGGGTAGACGAACGAAAAACAATAGGATAAGTAGGAATGGATGGGAATGGATGGAGGGGTAGGGTAGGCAGGATAGGAGGAGCGAAAGAGGTTAGGAGGATGAGGGATAGGCTAGTCAGAAGAAGTGGGTTTTGAGGGAGTGCTTGAAGGAGGTAAGGAAATCAGAAAGCCTGATGGGTGGCAGGAGGTTGTTCCAGTGCAGGGGGGCAGCGTGAGAGTAGTCTTGGACACAGGAGTGGGAGGAGGTGATTAGGTGAGAGGTCAGGCGGCGGTTGGCGGCGGAGCGCAGAGGACGGGAAGGAGTGTGGATAGAGATCAGTGAAGAGAGGTAAGGAATGGTGGAGGAGGAGAGAGCCTTGTAGGTGGTGGTGAGGAGTTTAAAGAGAACTCGGAAAGGAATGGGGAGCCAGTGAAGAGATAGACAGAGGGGGGAGGCAGAGGTAGAGCAGCGGGAGAGGAAGATGAGCCTAGCAGCGGCGTTAAGAATGGATTGGAGAGGGGCAAGGCGGGCGAGAGGTAGCCCTGAGAGAAGGATGTTGCAGTAGTCAAGGCGGGAGATGACAAGAGAGTGAATGAGAATTTTGGTCGCGTCAGTGGATAGGAATGGTCTGATGTGCGAGATGTTGTGGAGGTGAAAGTAGCAAGACTGGGAGAGAGCACGAATGTGGGGGGTGAAAGAGAGGGAGGAGTTAATGATGACACTGAGGCAGTGCGTTTGGTCGGTGGAGGTGATCTTGGTTTCACCAATGCTGATGGAGATAGTGGGAGAAGAGGGGATGTTCGGGGGATTAGAAGTTCAGTTTTAGGCATGTTTAGTTTCAGGAAGCGTTGGGTCATCCAGGCTGAGATGGCTGTGAGGCATTCGGAGACCTTGGACAGGAGTGATGGGGATAGGTCGGGGGAGGAGAGATAGATTAGGGTATCACCAGCATAAAGGTGGTAATAGAAGATGTAGGAGCTGATGACGGTGCCCAGAGAGGTGGTGTTGAGGGAGAAGAGGAGAGGGCCAAGGACTGACCCTTGGGAAACACCAACTGGCTGCGGGGTAGTAGGAGAGGAGGAGCTTGGAGTGGAGATGGAGAAGGAGCGATCGGAGAGGTATGAGGTGAACCCTGAGAAGACCGTGCCAGTGATGCCAAAGGAGCGGAGGGTGTTGAGCAGGAGAGGGTGGTCAACAGTGTCAAAGGTAGCCAACAGATCACCCTGGATGAGGATAGAGAAGAGGCCTTTGGATTTAGCCGAGAGTAGATTGTTAGTGACTTTGTTCAGGGCAGATTCAGTGGAATGTAAAGTGCGGAACCTGGATTGGAGGGGGTCTAGAATGGAGTTAGCAGTAAGGTGGCTTAGGAGACGATTATAGGCCAGACGTTCTAGGAGTTTGGAGGCAAAATGGAGGAGGGAGATGGGCCTGTAGTTGGACGGAGAGTTGGGATCCAGATTTGTTTTTTTGAGAATTGGGGAGACAAGAGCGTGTTTGAAGGAGGAGGGGAAGATCCCAGAGGATAGGGAAAGATTAAAGAGGTGAGCCAGGTGAGAGCAGACTGACGGACTGAGACGATGGATAATATTGGAGAGGATAGAATCGAGCGGGCAGGTGGAGGGAGAAGCGGATTGAAGGATAGAATGGACTTACTATGTAAATGTTGCTGCAAAAATCATGAGGAATAGAAATAAATATATATATATATATATATATATATATATACTCACAAGACTCAAATTGCATTAAAAAGCTGCTGTGTATTTTAATAAACTTGTATCTTGTAAATCCATAAGGAATAATACTCATACTCAGCATTTCTGTCCTCTCTGGACCATTGACAGGTCTGTAGGTATTGCTGCCTGGTCTGTGCTGTGGTATCTGTTTTTGTGCTGCTAATGCTGTTTTGCTCCTGACGATTGTCCCAAGAGGAAAGAAACTTTGAGTATGAGAGTGTGAGTATTATTCCTTATGGATTTACAAGATACAAGTTTATTAAAATACACAGCAGCTTTTCAATGCAATTTGAGTCTGGTGAGTGCTTCCCTACCTCTTCTATATATTTTGAACTTTAAACGGTTCTGGAGGACACCCCAGAAGTTGGACTATATGTCGATGTGAATGTGGACTTCTTTGAGAGATATATATATATATATATATCTCTCAAAGAAGTCCACACTCACATAAAGTTCAACTTCTCAGGTGTCCTCCAGAACCGTTTAAAGTCCAAAATCAGCTGGAATCAGACACTGGAGACTGAGGAGCATATTCTATAGAGTTGTTATCTGACACCATGCAATACAACATCATAAAACATTGACGTTTGTTTTATAGAAACTCTCTTCATGTGACATTGTTTGAACATTAAGGCGCCAATAAAGGTCCAATCCCACGCCATGAGATTTAAAGGTGTTGGAACCATTACCCCTGATGAAGTCACCCAGGTGATGAAACGCATTGGGTCTGTTCCTATGTTTTTATGAAAAGGATTGGAAATCACCATGGCCCTTATTCTGGTTGGTGCGGCCAGAGCCGCACACGGGGCTCCGGCCGCACAAACCAATCCCCGCCCACCCTACGGATCGCCACGGCCGTCCGTACACGGACGGCTGGCGATCCGCATAAAAATGGTGGAGGCGTACGCCTCCACCATGGTGGGAGCTGCCCCCTGCATTCGATGGTCGTCGACCATCGAAGGCAGGTCCGCACGCCCCGGCAGCTCCCGCAAGCTGAGACCACACGGACAATCGTCCGTGTGGTAGCTTGTATGGGGGCTGAAAGCTGACATCCGGCGACGTCAGCTTTCCGCCCCCATGAGTTGCGTCATGCCCTCATTACCATGCATACGCCCCGCGTTTGCATGGGAACGCCCATGAAACGCGGGGCGTACACATAGGGAAATGAGGGCATGAAGCCTCTCACGCCCCTATACGCCCCCTTTGCGGCGGACGAAATATGTCTGCGGCGAAGGGGGCTGCACATGCGCAGATTGACCTCTGCGCATGTGCAGAGTAAAAACATCGGCGGTACGGCCGCACGCGGGCCGTACCGCACGAAGCAGAATAAGGGCCCATGTCTGGGATACTGAATTTTGAATTATTTTAAATAAAACAATTGTTTTTTTATTAACAGTTGTATTTATATAAAAACAATTGTATATTGAGTTGAAACTAGCACACTTGACATTTTTCTATCGTGTATATATATATATATATATATATAATGCAGGTTACTTGAGACCTATGGCAGGGTCTGCAAGAAGGAGGCGGCACTCAAAAGGCTCTGGTCTTTAGACCATTTTTATAAGTTGCAAGATTTTATACATACTGCATTATAAGTCGAAGTTTCAAGGCTGGGTCAGCCTGTTCTTCAGGACGTGAGCTGAAAAGTGCAATAGCGCTGTTGCTGTGTGGTTCATGCTGTGCCTGCATTGGAATGTTGGAATTGTTGCCCATCTCCTGATGACGGTCCTAAACGAACAGAAACGTTGAGCATATTGAAAGTTATCTTGTAATGCATATGAAGTACAGAATACACAGCAGATTTTAATTGCATTTATAAAACTGGAGAGTGTGTCCATTTTGTTCTATATACATGGACTCCCACAAGTTCTGGATGTCACCCTAGTAGTTGTTCCCTGCTAGATGGAGTGCAATCTTTTTTCTTCTATTATCTATGGTTCTCTGCCCCAACGGGTTTGGATTATCTGATTGGACACCCATCGATTATTGTCACTTTTTTGTGTTTCAAAAATATATATTTAATAAGATACAGCATCTTCTTGTCTTTGATTCTGTTGCTGGACTGATACACATAGACACTATGGGGGACATTTACCAAAATGGATTCGTAGAAAAAAGGTGTATTCGTAGGGAGAAATACACCTTTTTTTTACGAATTTGTATTTTCGGGATTTACAATCCCAAAAATACAACAATTCGTAGTCCTAAAGATGGAACATTCGTATTTGTATTTACAAATACGAATGTCTACACCATCGATAGGATACGACAGAAATCACCATTCAAAAGAATGGTGGTTTCTGATTTACTAAGCAGCCGTACTGATAATACGGCTGCTTAGTGGTGTAAAACAGGCATGCAAATACGACAGGAAAATAGAACACCATTTTCCTGTTCTATTTGCGTTTTAGCCTGCACGGATCAGTCAGATCCGTGCAGGCTGCGGTGTAAAAAAATAGAAAAAATAAATAAATATTAAAAAAAAAAACGGCGTGGGGTCCCCCCCACAGCTGTAACCAGCACCAGGCTGAAGGAGCCGGGGCCGGTAATTAAAAATCAGGGAACCCGACAAATAGGGGTTCCCCGATTTTTAACAACCAGCCCCAGGCTCCAGGTCCGGGGCTGGTTCCCAAAATACGGGGGACAAAATGACTAGGGGTCCCCCGTATTTCAAGAACCAGTCCCAGGCACAACCAGCCAGCAGGGTAATGTCACAGCCGGGGGACACTTATGATATAAGGTCCCGCGGCCAAAACATTAACCCTACCGACCAGTCAGCCTGGCCAGGGGCCCTGGGGGAGTGGGGACCCCCCCAATGAAGGGGTCCCCCCCCTCCAGGACTTACCTGACCAGGCTGAAGCCTGGTACTGTCCCCGATGCCCCTGGGCGGTGGGCATCGGGCTGATTATGGTGTAAAAAAATAGATTAAACTATTGTTTTTTACTGTGGCACTACAAGGGCCAGCAAGCCTCCCCAGCAAGCTGGGACTTGGAGAACCACAAGTCCCAGCCTGCTGGGCATTAAAGGGCCCGCTGGCACTTGTAGTTCCACAGTCAAAAAAATAGTACACAAAACACACTGACACACTTTTAAAATAAAACTTTAATACATACAAAGCCCACACATACTAATACTTACCTATCTTCTTTCCGTAGGTAGCCCTGATGTCCTGGTCCTGTGTCGTCGTCTTCTGGTCCTGTGTCGTCTTCTGGCTCCATGTCGACCGTCGCTGTCGCCATTGCCGTCCGGATCCGACGAAATCCATTTGGGAAGCTGTGGAAGGAAACCATACTCACTTGTCCCAGCGCGACGTAGTCCAGGTAAGTGTCTTGGCAAAAAAACAAACCGAACACCCCGAAACCAGCCGGACAGGGAGATGCACGGTACTCTGTGTACATCGTGCGGCTCCGCCTCCCGAATGCCGCTATTGGCCGCCTTGCGGCCTAGCGGCTCCTGATTGGCCGCTAGGCCGCAAGGCGGCCAATAGCGGCATTCGGGAGGCGGAGCCGCACGATGTACACAGAGTACCGTGCGTCTCCCTGTCCGGCTGGTTTCGGGGTGTTCGGTTTGTTTTTTTGCCAAGACACTTACCTGGACTACGTCGCGCTGGGACAGGTGAGTATGGTTTCCTTCCACAGCTTCCCAAATGGATTTCGTCGGATCCGGACGGCAACGGCGACAGCGACGGTCGACATGGAGCCAGAAGACGACACAGGACCAGAAGACGACGACACAGGACCAGGACATCAGGGCTACCTACGGAAAGAAGATAGGTAAGTATTAGTATGTGTGGGCTTTGTATGTATTAAAGTTTTATTTTAAAAGTGTGTCAGTGTGTTTTGTGTACTATTTTTTTGACTGTGGATCTACAAGTGCCAGCGGGCCCTTTAATGCCCAGCAGGCTGGGACTTGTGGTTCTCCAAGTCCCAGCTTGCTGGGGAGGCTTGCTGGCACTTGTAGTGCCACAGTAAAAAACAATAGTTTAATCTATTTTTTACACTTGAATCAGCCCGATGCCCACCGCCCAGGGGCATCGGGGACAGTACCAGGCTTCAGCCTGGTCAGGTAAGTCCTGGAGGGGGGGGACCCCTTCATTGGGGGGGTCCCCACTCCCCCAGGGCCCCTGGCCAGGCTGACTGGTTGGTAGGGTTAATGTTTTGGCCGCGGGACCTTATATCATAAGTGTCCCCCGGCTGTGACATTACCCTGCTGGCTGGTTGTGCCTGGGACTGGTTCTTGAAATACGGGGGACCCCTAGTCATTTTGTCCCCCGTATTTTGGGAACCAGCCCCGGACCTGGAGCCTGGGGCTTGTTGTTAAAAATCGGGGAACCCCTATTTGTCGGGTTCCCTGATTTTTAATTACCGGCTCCAGGCTCCGTCAGCCTGGTGCTGGTTTTGGCTGTGGGGGGGACCCCACGCCGTTTTTTTTTCCATTTTTTTTTTATTTTTATTTTTTTTTACACCTTGCAGCCTGCACGGATCTGACTGATATGATGGATCTGACTGATATGATGGATCTGACTGATCCGTGCAGACTGCTACAAATAATTCGTATTAGCAGCCGTATATACGGCCGCTAATACGAATTCCTACGACAATGGTGGGTTACAAAGCAGTCGTATCTGACTGCTTTGTAAATGACCCTCCGGAACACGACTTTGCATACGACTGAAACAGTCGTATGCAGTCGTAGGGAAAATACTAATACGAAAAACTCGGTTTTTCATATTAGTAAATTTCCCTATATATTCATCGGTTGACTATATTAGTCCACACCCGTGGCAATTTTTTTGTCGGTTATGCCTGGTGAATTAGTCTACAATATAAGTGTTTTTGTTCATTTTTCATTGTTCATTTTTAATGTTGTAAAGAGGTGTTGTCCATCTCAGCATAGCCTTGCGTGGTTCCATCCCATTTCATTGTTTTTGCTTGGATATTGTTTTTTCTGACGTTTTTTGTTATGTCCCAAGGACAACCAATAGCATTTGATGAGGGTCTACTATATTCTGCTGAGAACACATTAGTTTCCCTCACTGATGATGACACTGACAAGGTCTACTTTGACCATCTTGAATTTGGCAAATTGCCCACAGAGAAACCTATAGACCTATTTCACAAAATTCTTCGATTACGTAGGAAGGAGGTTGAACTCATGGCCCACGGACAATTTTTGTCAGAATATCACAGGACCAAGAAAATCCCTTCATGGTCTCTAACGTACACACCATTGGTAGAACTGATGCCTCATTTTGGTGTTCATTGGACCTGATCCTCCTCATAATCGAAGAAGTGGGTAGCGAGTTAGTCAAAATCACAGAGGAGATTTCTCAGTTTGATAAGAGCTATATTGTGACTTTACGCACTGATAAAAGTGATACCTGGTGTGAGAAATTGAACACACAAATTGACTCATTTCGTGATGAGCTGATAGTGTTCAAAGCAAAAAGCTACAAACAGTCACTAACGACTATACTAACCATCAGGTGTACAGGTGGCTTACCGGTGAATCTAGAGGTAGGAGAGGGTTTCGGAGTGCAAGGCTTCCCCTCAATAGACCGAGACGCACTTTTGACTCTGGTTTCTTCCACTCTGATTCTGACACCGGGATACAAGCCTCATCTAGTGGCAACTAGCAACTTCCTACAGCAAGGAAACTGCTGCTGGTGTAGTGTTATTTATACCATGTGTGTGGGCCAGAAAGGGCGCCCAAATTAACTAAATCAAACACCAGTTGCATTTCCACGTGTCACCGTGACATATATATGTAAAGGGGCATACTCACAGTCAGAATTTTCTAAGCGATGTGTGCTAAGCGACTTTACTAAACAATTTGCTAAGCGATTTTACTTAAACAAAAAAAAGGCAGGGTAGTGAAGATGATGTAGATCGCAATTGCTCATTCTGTACACAAAGACCGATTTGCAGCCACTTTCTAAGCAATTTGCCTAGATTTTAACTGCATGCGCTGACTTAACTAATGGGCGATAACGACATGCGGGACCACGCATTGCCATCGCTCCGGGGGCATACACACAGAGCCATTTATGCTTACTTTTTAAGCAATCTAGTTAGATTGCTTAGAAACGAGCACAAAACTGCTCCTAGCGTATGCCCTTTAACTTTAAAAAAACAAAAGTGATAGCCATAAGATCATGACTTCATAACTAAAGCTGTGATACTGCTTGCATTTCCAACAGGCATGAGACTGGTTTAATTTAATGATGAATATGAGTTTAGTGTTTTCAATTTAGTCTCTGATGAGTGATTTCCAGCATCACAAATCCAGCACACAATCAGGCTTTGTTGGCTAGAAAGGTTATTAAAAAAAGTGGCAGGAGACATGGAAATAATTCATAATTCAAGGTCAAGTTGTGCCATATTTTTGTAGAAAGGCAGAAGAAGATGAATCTGCTTTACGGATGCTGTTCTGGTGTTAAGTGCTAATCAATAATGACATTAATATCACATAGTACAGTATATACCTATGGATCATATAGGATTGGAATTGTGATCTTAGCACATAAAATATTAATGACAAAGTTATTTGTATTACATTCTCTTGCATTGCCTTCCAGTTGTTTTGTAATTAATTACACACTTCAAGTGAGATTACACTCATCTTTAAATTACATTTTACATTTTGTTTTCTTTTTGACTTTGTACTCAAACTTACAGTACCTACTCTTTATGATTTTCAGGGCTGAAAGTAGACATCTATTGACTTGCAAGGTAAAGGTTTCACAGTAAGTTAGACAGATGGTAGATTTGCAACAAAATGACTTATTAAGTATGAAGTGAATTTAACATATGGAATCATATCTGGTTTCTCCAGGGTTATAAAACACAAAGAACCATTGTTTCTTTGAGTGTCTGTAAACTGCAAAGCCCAAAAGACTTTTTGCATGCCAAAAAAGGTTCTGCCAATGACTATATACATAATGTGTGAGAGGATTCCTAAACAAACGTTTCTTACTGTATTGCATGTGATGACTTGACTGTGATGTTAGTTTTGCAAAGTAGATTAAATTCTAAAGAATAATAATAATAATAATAATAATAATAATAATAATGGAAAAGCTTATGATTGTCAGTCACATTTAGCAATGTAAATGCCATCTGCAAATCAATTTACAGTATCTAAAATTAGTATACATTTTGCATTTATAATATTTTGTTATTTAAAGTTGTAGCATAAAACAGTACACAAGTGACTTCATACACCTAGAGGTATACTGTATTTTCTAAAGCGCAGGTTTATAGAAGTGAAGATGTTTTCCATAGTAATCAACCTGATTCTACTATCATAATGGTAGCACCGTCTAGACCAGTGATGGCTAACCTTGACACTCCAGCTGTTGTTGAACTACACATCCCATCATGCCCTGCATCCGTTTTAGCATGGCCATATAGTAAAACTGTAGCAGGGCATGCTGGGATGTGTACTTCAACAATAGTTGGAGTGTCAAGGTTAGCCATCACTGGTCTAGAAGAAAATATGCTTGAGGGTGTTTTTACCAAAACCAAAGCACAATGAAGGAATAAAACCAAAACACGTGGGTCCATGCACATCTCCTGTGTACACTAGGGTGACCAACTCATCCCTTTAATCCGGGACACATATTAATTACATAGGTTCTGTGGCTGGCTTTCACCTGGTTTTAAACTGCCACACCTCAAGACTCCATTCCACCTGGTTTTAAACTGCCACAGAACCTGTGTAATTAATATGTGCCCTGGATTAAAGGGATGAGTTGGTCACCCTAGTGTACACACACCAGCAGTTCATTCATGAAAAGTGTTTTATTTGAAAATAATGAACTTGATATAATTGATTATCAATTTTCTGAGCTACCACACTGCATTACCGGTGCCACTCTTCCACATTATCTCTATGGAGTACACACCTGACAATGGGGCAGATGTATTAAGCTTTAACAAGAGATAAATCCAAGGGTGATAAGGAGAGATAAATGTCCAGCTAATCACCTGCTAACTGCCATGTTACAGGCTGTATTTGAAAAAAGTCAGTAAGGAGCTGATTGGCTGGATGTTTATCTCTCCTTATCACCCTTGCTTAATACATATGCCCCGGTGAGAGGCATAACATGTATTGTAGAAGAGTGGTTTAGGTTACCATGGAGACAGGATGCAGTAGAGAGACTTTAAGGAGTGGATGCCATGTTGAGACTATGAGCGCTGAGGTAGTTGGTGAAGAGGAGAATTGACCTATGGTTGGAAGGGAGCAGGTGTGTATACAGTCACTGAGTTGAATATAATTTATTTAATCTATTACAGTGAAAGTGTATTAGAGTCAGAAGTCAAATGTCTCAAGTCTGTTTGTGTGGGAAAGTGGCTTTGGGCCAGGCTGTTTTATTCTATAAACCTAAATATACAGAACAGTGTGTCCCTGAGTCCAAGCCATCTGGAGCAGTCCATGGTAACATTACATCCACCTCGTACAGATGGTTTCACCGAAAACACAGAAAAGAGATGCTGTAAGGAAACACAAGTGGAAGTCATTTTGTGCATAGCGCACATATACCAGCACACATAAACTAATAGGCTTATAGGCCCTTATTATGGTTCAAAGGAAAGTTCCTTCTCAAATGGACAAAACCATCTGCACTGCAGGGGGGCAGATGTAACATGTGAAGAGATATTTAGATGAGTTATGTGGGTGAGTTAATTTGTTTCTGTGCAGGAAAAATACTGACTGCTTTATTTTTACACAGAAATATAGATCTCACTTGGAAGTAAAACCCCACCCAAATCTAACTCTTTCTGCATAAGTTACATCTGCCCCCCCCCCCCCCCCCCGCAGTGCACAGGGTTTTGTCCATTTGAGAAGGAATTTGCCTTTGTGAGTGAACCAGAATAAGGGCCATAGAATATGCTGCACATGAGTTACACATTTATCTGCAGTGAGACATTCTTTTACTGTATGTTACAACAGGGCCTTGTAAGAGATTACCTTATGATTGGTGGACACTCACAAACTTTATTTCCCCCCACTACAGTTCCACCATCCCAGGGTAGAAAAGCCCATTGTTGCTTACCATGAAATCAGGAGGGACTCCATACTAATTCTTACACTGATTTTGAGGCAACCAATACTGAAAAAATGTGGATGTGGACCACACACATGTTTTCCTTAATTCTTTTCTTTTTTAACATCCATTATAACTAGGGGAAGGTTGAGCATTTTCAGCATACACTGGAATGATAATTGTCTTAATAAAATCAAACATGTTTGATATAACCAACAAGGTGGAATGACCATTTTCACATTAACAACATACTTGCCAACTCTACTGGAAAGGCTAGGAGACTTCCAAAAATCAAATAGCCCTCCTGGCCCCCTAGAAGAACAAGTGATTACCCCTGCCCAAGCAACTTAGCAACTAATTTCTCGCTGAATCATGCCATTGTAGCCACGCTCCCTGCTGTATAATTCTATAATTGTATAGGACAAGCATGGCTATGAAGAGGTGTTTATGGCCACCATATATGTATGTACCCCCCCATACTACCTACTGTTTTCTCATGCCTCCACTCTGCCCTCTGTTTTGAGTCACAGAAGCACTGACCATGTTCTGGACTAAGCTCTGTGTGAGCGGCTTTTGTTAGCTTCTCTTCCACTGAAACCTCTGATTTGCCCATCTGAATGTTGTTACTGTACATTGCAGCGTACTATGATGCCAACTAGTGGTGTAGAGTCCAATGGGTGCTGTGAGTGGCAAAGCATAGAGTTTTAAGTCTGGGGGCAGGAGCACAGCTACAGTATGGTAACGGCGGAGCCCACATGCATACAGTAGAAAACCTGAATTCCCATTTTGTTTGCACCCCAAATTCTGTGCACAGGTAGAAGCAATGCCTAAATACTGTCACGGCAGAAGGGCTGGATGGAGTCGTGTGGTGCACAGAAGCTGGAGACGGACCAGGGCGAGTAGGATTGAAACGTGCAGGTTTAATAACTGGTTTCATAAATAATAAGTTCACTTAAATACTTCTTTAAGTGGCAAAAGAATAAATCAATAAGTCCAGCACAATATACTGCCAGTGGTAATTCTGGAACCAGTCTTTAGGTGAGCCAGAGTACATAGAAGAAGATGCAGGAAGAGGTTGATTTGATGATGGAAGAAATGGATCCGGAAGACTGGAAGAGGATGGAATGGATGGATGATGAAGAAAGGGAATCCTGGAACAAGCAGGAGCCAGCACTAGATAGCGCTTGCAGCATTGGTGTCAGGAGAAAACCGTCCTTGGATAAGGTGCAGGGAGCAAGGCACCAGAGTCAGGAGAGAGAACCAGGATCCAGGAGTCAGCTCGGAGATGTGAACGACTCAGAAGACTCATTGCACTGACACGGATCAGCCTGGGCAGCTCCACTATATCCCCAGGGAGTGGCTGCCATTGGCTGTCCGTGCAGGATGAGGAGGAACTCTCTACTCTGGCCCAATCCGCTACCTGCCCTTACTCAAGATGGCGCCGCCGGCCTCCCGGCGCCGCAATCGTCAAGGACGCTGCTACCTGATGCTCCGTCGCTGCCGCCTCTACCCAGCGCTGCCCCCACCTGCCCGCCTCAGAGTGGAGCCTGCACACGCTAGCCGGCGGCGGGCGCGGACGGGTGAGTACTGTACCCGCCGCGCTCCGTCGCGGCTGCGTGTGACAGTACCCCCCCTTTTCAGGGTGGCCCCAGGACGCCTATGGGCCTTGTGAGGATTTCGCTGCAGAAATTGCTTAATCAGCTTTGGAGCATGCAAATCAACGGAGTCCACCCAAGAGTTCTCTTCAGGACCAAAACCGACCCACTCCACCAGATACTGAGTACGAGCATTGCGGTGACGAGAGTCTATGATACGTCTTACCTCGAATTCGATCCCACTCTCGGAGTTAATCTTGGGTGGTTTGGGAACCTTCTTCTGATAAGAGTTCAATCTTAAAGGCTTGAGGAGGGACACATGAAAGGAATTCGAGATCCTTAGGGAAGGAGGAAGTTGAAGTCTATAAGCGACTGGATTAATGACTTGGGTGATGGCATATGGCCCAATGTACCGGGGAGCCAGTTTCATAGAAGGCAGACGGAGGCGTATATGACGGGTAGATAGCCATACCCGATCCCCGAGTTTTAATCTGGGCGCTGCTCTTCTTTTCCTGTCCGCCATTCTCTTGTATCGAGCAGAAGATTTAAGGAGAGCGGTGTGGACATCCGACCAAATCTTCGCAAAGCGTTGGAGGGAAGTGGTCGCTGCAGGAACTTCAGAAGAGGGTAATTCTGAGAAGTCTGGAGATCGTGGGTGTTTACCAAATACGGTAAAGAAGGGCGTGGTTCCGGAGGAAGAGTGATAGGAGTTGTTATGCATAAATTCTGCCCACGGGAGGAGATCTACCCAGTCATCTTGAGAGGACGAGATGAACAATCGAATAAAGGCCTCCAAGTCCTGATTCACCCGTTCCGTCTGGCCGTTGGTCTGGGGATGAAAGGCAGTAGAAAACTTGAGGTTAACCTTTACCGTGGCACAGAGAGCTCTCCAGAATTGAAGTTGGTGACGTCGTGATGAATGGTTGGCCACCAATAAGAACGTGACAGGAACATCAAGGTCTTCTGTATTCCTGCGTGACCTGCGAAACGGGAGGAATGTGCCCATGATAATATTTTTTTTCGCAATTCGAGAGGAACAAACGTCTTGCCTGGAGGAGGAATTGGCTGTACGGACACTTGAGCAAAAACCACTGGATCAAGGATTGGACGAGGAAGAATCTCTATATCAGAAGTCGTTTCAAAGGAACGGGATAGGGCGTCAGCTTTAATATTAGTGGTGCCAGGTCGAAATTTAATTTGAAAATTAAAACGTTCGAAAAACATAGCCCATCGGGCTTGACGAGCAGTGAGGCATTGAACTTGTTTGAGAAAGGACAAATTCTTGTGATCTGAATACACGGTGATCTTATGCCGCGCACCCTCCAGAAGGTATCGCCACTCCTCTAACGCCGTTTTGACAGCAAGTAACTCTTGTTCCCCAATGGGGTAATTCTTCTCTGCCGGAAGGAATTTTTTGGAGAGGAAAGCACAAGGATGTAATTCTTGATCCTCTCCTTTTTGTGACAAGATGGCCCCAATACCTTCCGAGGATGCGTCCACCTCGAGGATGAAGGGCTTGTCGAGATCTGGTTGGAGGAGAATGGGTGCCGTCATAAACGCCCTCTTTAACTGTTGGAAGGCTGAGAATGCTTCTGGCGGCCATTGACTTGGATCAACTCCTTTGTGGGTAAGAGCTGTGAGGGGAGCAGCGATGGTAGAGAAGTTCCGGATGAATCGCCGGTAATAATTTGAGAATCCTAAAAATCTCTGAATTCCCTTGAGTGTCGTGGGAGGTGCCCAGTCTTGGATCGCTCTCACCTTCTCTGGATCCATCTCGATACCAGTAGCAGAGAGAATGTGGCCTAAGAATGGAATGGAGGTGACTTCAAAAACGCATTTTTCCAACTTACAGAATAGTTGATTTTGACGAAGACGTCGTAGCACCTCGGACACGGTCTGTCTGTGATGTTGAAGATTGGAGGAGAAGATGAGTATATCGTCTAGATAGACTACAATGGAATGGTACAGCAAGTCCCGGAAGATATCATTCACGAACTGTTGGAAGACGGCAGGGGCGTTGCAAAGGCCGAAGGGCATCACCAGATATTCATAGTGACCGTCTCTTGTATTAAAAGCCGTCTTCCACTCGTCACCGGAACGGATTCGTATCAAGTTGTAGGCCCCTCGTAGGTCCAATTTGGTGAAGACAGTCGCTCCTCTGATCTTATCAAACAGTTCTGTGATAAGGGGTAAGGGATAGCGATTCTTTATAGTGATGTCGTTCAGGCCTCTATAGTCGATACAAGGCCGAAGACCGCCATCTTTCTTTTTCACAAAGAAAAACCCAGCCCCGGCCGGAGAGGTAGAAGGTCGGATGAACCCCTTGTTTAAGTTCTCTTGGATGTACAAGGACATGGCCTCAGTCTCGGGTAGCGACAGAGGATAGATGCGGCCACGAGGAGGAAATTTCCCAGCCATCAATTCTATTGGGCAGTCCCAAGGCCGGTGGGGAGGTAAAGTGTCAGCACCTCCTTTACTGAAGACATCTGTAAATGGACGATACGGTACGGGTATAGACAAGGGTGGAGCTGAAGAAGATGAAGAGCAGTTATTCTCACATTGTGGATGGGTCTGGTAGACCGGAAGGATCTGAGGGATGCAAGTAGACTGGCAGACTGTTCCCCAGGCCTTGATCTCCATAGTGGTCCAATCAATTTGTGGATTATGTTTGGAGAGCCAGGGAAGACCCAGGACCATTTGATGAGAAGATTGTGGAAGAATGAAGAATTGAATGGTCTCTTGATGTAAGGCTCCGATGAGCAACTTCAGCGGAATGGTTTGATGAGTGATTTGTCCACTCCGAATTCGACTCCCATCCACAGCCGTGAGGACCAGCGAATGATCCAGAGGTTGCACAGGCAGGGCATGCTGGTTGACAAAAGAAGAAGAAAGGAAGTTCCCCGCTGCTCCAGAATCCAGTAAGGCCTGAAGTCTTCTCTCGCCTTGGGGACACACAAGAGTCACTGGAATAATAGAGTCAGTAGAAGAGGGAGATGAAAACAATACTCCTAATCGGACCTCCCTCGGGGGGATTAGGAGCGGTCGTTTCCCGGCCGCAGTGGGCAGGCAGCCAATAGGTGAGCAGATGAGCCACAGTACATACACAAATTCTCTCGCCGTCTTCGGAACTTCTCCTCGAGGGACAGGCGGGAACGATTGATTTGCATGGGTTCATCAGCTGGTGCAGCAGGCGAAGGAATTGCCTTGGGGCCCGGAGCAACATTGGGAGAGAAACGAGGACGAAGGCGATCAGAACGATTCCTCTCAAGTTGGCGTTCTTGGAGTCGCAGGTCGACTTTGGTACATAGGGAGATGAGTTCTGCCAGGGTGGAAGGAGGATCGCGAGTTGCTAACTCGTCTTTGATGCGCCCAGCCAGACCGTTCCAGAAGGCAGATACGAGAGCCTCTTCGTTCCATCGAAGTTCGGACGCCAGGGTTTGGAACTGTACGACATATTGTCCCACTGGGCGACTGCCTTGACGAATCCTCAGGATCTCCGTGGCTGCAGAGGACACTCTGCCGGGCTCGTCGAATATACGACGGAAGGAGGCCACAAACTCTTCATAATTATTGAGAAGAGGGTCCGCACGCTCCCAGAGGGGGGACACCCACTCCAGGGCTGGACCAGCCAGTAGGGATACGATGTAGGCCACCCGGGTTTTGGGCGAAGGGAAATTGGAAGGCTGGAGGGTAAAATGCACGTCACATTGATTTAGGAATCCTCGACATCCTCTCGGAGACCCGTCATATTTACTGGGTGTCGACAGCTGTAGATGGTGAGGAACAGATGGCCTCGCAGGAGCAGGAGGGGCAGAGACTCCAGCAGTGGGTGCGGCCGAAGCTGAGGGAGCCGCCTGAGGTGGTGACAAGGACTGGAGGAAGTGAGCCACTTGACGCTGGGTGGTTTCTACTTGTTCCAGGCGAGCCATGATGCCTTGAAGAACATCCGTCATGGAAGCCTGTGCTTCACCCGATTCCATCGGGTCAGTGCAAACTGTCACGGCAGAAGGGCTGGATGGAGTCGTGTGGTGCACAGAAGCTGGAGACGGACCAGGGCGAGTAGGATTGAAACGTGCAGGTTTAATAACTGGTTTCATAAATAATAAGTTCACTTAAATACTTCTTTAAGTGGCAAAAGAATAAATCAATAAGTCCAGCACAATATACTGCCAGTGGTAATTCTGGAACCAGTCTTTAGGTGAGCCAGAGTACATAGAAGAAGATGCAGGAAGAGGTTGATTTGATGATGGAAGAAATGGATCCGGAAGACTGGAAGAGGATGGAATGGATGGATGATGAAGAAAGGGAATCCTGGAACAAGCAGGAGCCAGCACTAGATAGCGCTTGCAGCATTGGTGTCAGGAGAAAACCGTCCTTGGATAAGGTGCAGGGAGCAAGGCACCAGAGTCAGGAGAGAGAACCAGGATCCAGGAGTCAGCTCGGAGATGTGAACGACTCAGAAGACTCATTGCACTGACACGGATCAGCCTGGGCAGCTCCACTATATCCCCAGGGAGTGGCTGCCATTGGCTGTCCGTGCAGGATGAGGAGGAACTCTCTACTCTGGCCCAATCCGCTACCTGCCCTTACTCAAGATGGCGCCGCCGGCCTCCCGGCGCCGCAATCGTCAAGGACGCTGCTACCTGATGCTCCGTCGCTGCCGCCTCTACCCAGCGCTGCCCCCACCTGCCCGCCTCAGAGTGGAGCCTGCACACGCTAGCCGGCGGCGGGCGCGGACGGGTGAGTACTGTACCCGCCGCGCTCCGTCGCGGCTGCGTGTGACAAATACAGTATAGACATATTATAATGTACAAATATAAAACAACAAAACAGTGGAATTAAAAAAATAAATGAGTTTTTCCTGACCGGTATCTGAACCCCAGGCGCTGTGCATGGCATGCTGTGGGCTTAACTGGTAGGCCAGCCCGGTCAGCTCATTGACAACTAATGCAAATGAGCTGCTTTGTAGACCAAAGCACTGCATTGTACTGTATACACAGTATGCATTGCAGTAATAGAAGCAGCATTACAGTGCAGTGCAGTGCAGTGAGCTTCCAGTGTGTGGAGGGATTGAAGTTAGCGATGCTGAGGGGGCAATGATGCGCACTGTGTAAACGCCTTCCATATACAGTAGCGTCTCTTCTGCTGAAATGAGGTTTCGTGACCACAGTCAGATGTCTGCTGCTGAGAGTGGCAAATCATACAGTTTAAAGTCTGGGGGCAGGAGCAGCGCTAGTGTATGGGAGAAACTGACCGGGAGTTTTTCTCACAAACCAAAATATATGCACAGGTTAAGTGGAAGCACAACCTTCTGTAAATACAGGCTGTTCAAATAAAAGACAATGGGGCAGATGTACTAACCCCCCTTAGCACTTCTCAAATAACGGGTTCCGCTTCTCCTGCATAACGAGGAGAAGCAGGCACCCGTTATTTGCTAATGTATTAACCCCTTGCAAGCCGATAAGGAGAGCCGTTATGCCCAGCTCCCCCGGCGTCCCGCGCATGCTCAGTGCGCTTCCCCCCCCTGTCCGGCTCTAATTTGGGCATGCACGAGATCTCGCAAAAACCGCGAGCCAGAAGCAGGGCTAGCGTTGTCCCCGCAGTGGGGGACAGGACAACGCTAGCCCTGAGCTGGCGAAGTGGCCGGGGCAGTGGCGTAGCTAAGTTTTGGGCGCCCCCCAACCGTTGGGGGGGGGCACCCCCCACCGCCGCCCCGCTGCCAAGCACCCCCTCCCCCCGCCGCCCCGCCTCCCATGCAAACCCCCCCCCAATCCTCCGCAGCCTTACCTATCGCGCTGGTCCCGGCGGCTCCATTCTTCTGCTGAGGACCACCACAAAATGGCCGCCCCCATACAGCAGACAGTTTCAGAGAACAGTTTGCTATATGGGGGCGGCCATTTTGTGGTGGTCCTCAGCAGAAGAACGGAGCCGCCGGGACCAGCGAGATAGGTAAGTCTGCGGGGGATTGGGGAGGGGTGTAACTATAGCACCGCAGCCCCCGGCACCCCCACATGCACAGCGCCCCCCCGTGGTGGCGGGGGCTGCGGTGCTATAGTTACGCCTCTGGGCCGGGGCAAATTAACGCCTGGGCGGCTGTTAATATGGGGGGGATTGCAGGGGATTGGGAGGCTGTCACTAGCGCACGTTAGTTGCGCTAGTAATACATTAAGAAAATCGTAATCCCCCCCAGTTAATCAGCGTTAAGTGCATTTCTGCACTTAACGCTGGTTCATACATCTGCCCCAATAAAACAGTAGAATAAAAAAAAAAAACAACAACCAGGGAATTGAACTTGAGTCTCTGCTCCTGGCATGCTGTGAATGAAACCACTCGGTCATTAGGGCTGCTGTACTGCAAGTTGATCAGCTTATTGACACCTGTGATGAGCTGCTGTGTATGAGTATGCATTGTATTAAAAAACTGTATCTCATATAGAGTAAATGCTGTTACAGTAAGTCTAGTAGTCTCAGCCGCCACCTTTTATTTTTTGGACGCAATATCAGCCAGAGGGACTTGGTGGGGAAATGTTTGCCGAGCTTAGCCCACACTTACAGATCTATTCTTGGCATACATTTGCCCACTGAGTCTCTGGGGCTGGTTGGGCGACTAAGTAGCATAAATAGTAAAAAATTGTAAGTGAACGCGGCCTGTGAATAGCGATGGAGTTTCACATACTGTACAGTATCTATCCAGGACACAGCATTGTACTGTACTATTCATTTGTGGAGCAATCTCCACCCAGCTGCAAAGCAGTGCAATTACATGCTTTTGCAATGGGGAGGATGTTGGGAAAACAGAATAGATGAGCGTAGCTACATCTGTATAGCCAAATCTTTGTTATGAAAGACAAATATATAAATATACTGTGTATATATACTTGTGGTTAGTACTATACAGTGTATAACTATTGGCCATACACATTTTTTTATTTACAGTTTCTTATATAGCGCACACATATTCCACAGCGCGTTATGGAGTATACAGTAGTTGAACATTCGGTACTGCTTTCCTAGCACAGCGCCCATGATCTAGATTGTATGTGTGGGGCTGATAGCTCAAGCATCTCATGCATCTTATGTGTTTGTGCGGCATAAGATGCATGAGATGATGCAATCGACGCGATAGACGAGATTGACGAGATTTTTACATTGCAAGCATCTCATGCATCTTATGCGTTTGTGCGGCATAAGATGCATGAGATGATGCAATCAACGCAATCGACGAGATTTTTACATTGGAATCAATGTAAAACGGCCCCAAAACCCCAATTTTAATTGCTAACCCCCCCCCTCATGGGTGAAATGGCCCCCCCATTGTTAACACCACCCCACTACTGACGCCAACCCAAAGCGTGGCGAGCGCAGCGAGCCCGCGAGGGGCGGCGGTACGCGTCCTCCGAACTTTTCATACCCCCACTATCCACGTCGGCGTGGAGATGATCTTATATAGTGTGGCGATCGCAGCGAGGCAAGCGCAGCGAGCCCCGCGAGGAGACATGGAATACATGTAAAGTAGTCCGCGTCCCCTCGCGGGGCTCGATGCGCTCGCCATGCTTCGGGCTCGATGGCTCGCTGCGCTCGCCACACTATATAAAATCAACTCCACGCCGGCGTAGATAGTGGGGGTATAAAAAGGTCGGAGAACGCGTACCGCCACCCCTTGCGGGCTCGCTGCGCTCGCCACACTTCGGGTTGGCGTTGATAGTGCTGGTGGCGTTAACAATGGTTATTGGGGGCTCACGATTTTTATCTCATGGATCTCATGGATCTCATGCATCTTATGGATGCATAAGATCCATGAGATTAAAAAATCGGGTCCATCGCGTTGATTGTATGCCTTAAGTACCTTAAACTTAAGGCATACAATCCATGAGACGGGCGCCGTGCTAGGAAAGCAGTACCGAACATTCACATCAGTCTGCCCCAGTGGAGCTTACAATCTATATTCCTTACCACATGTACACACACACACACACACACACAGACATTCTAAGGTTAATTTTGTTGGAAGCCAATTGACCTACCAGTATAATTTTGTATTGTGGGAGGAAACCGGAGTACCCGGAGTAAACCCACGCAATCACGGGGAGAATATACAAACTCCGCACAGTTAGGGCCATGGTGGTAATCAAACCCATGACCTCAGCGCTGTGAGGCAGTAATGCTAACCATTAGATTTCTGCTTAATTTCTAAGCAATTTGGTTAAATCGCTTAGAAATTAAGCACAATTACTCAGTGTGTATGCCCTTTAGTAATGAGATGTAGATGCGTGGCTCTGCGTGCTGCTGTCGTCGGTCTAGATCATTCAAGCATGCAGTATATATCTAGTCAGATCGCTTAACAAGAGACTGCAAATCACCTGTGTGTTTTGAAGCGATCTATGTCCACTCTCCTGCAATGGGCAGCATGGATGGTTTAATGGGCAGCACGGATGGTGTAATGGGCAGCACGGATGGTGTAATGGTTAGCATTACTGCCTCACAGCGCTGAGGTCATGGGTTCAATCCCCACCATGGCTCTAACTGTGCGGAGTTTGTATATTCTCCCCGTGCTTGCGTGGGTTTACTCTGGGTACTCTGGTTTCCTCCCACAATCCAAAAATATACAGATAGGCTAATTGGCGTCCAACAAAAAATAAATCCTAGAATGTCTGTGTGCGTGTATATGTGGTAGGGACTATAGATTGTAAACTCCACTGGTGCAGGGACTGATGTGAATGGTCAAATATTCTCTCTGTAAAGCGCTGCGTAA
Source organism: Crinia signifera (assembly GCF_055691185.1). NCBI lineage: Eukaryota > Metazoa > Chordata > Amphibia > Anura > Myobatrachidae > Crinia > Crinia signifera. The sequence goes on from NC_139220.1 coordinate 179,714,799, forward strand.
TATGTATGTGCTATATAAGAAACTGTTAATAAATAAATAAATACTCACCCATCATTTAAATAATAGATTTTCTTAGCAGAGGTCATCATTATCAGTTCCCAGGCCGATAGTATTACCATCGGTTCCAATACTGATAATTCTACCATCGGATCCAGACCGCATACTACACTCCCAGTTCCCAGGCCAACAAAGTACCATCAGTTCCCAGACCGATAGGGTCTACCATCGGTTCCCAGAATGATAGTCTCTCCCATTTGCTCCCAGGCCAATATACCTCCCTGGATCCCAGGCTAGATCTCTTCATATGGTTCCCAGGCCGAGGCCTGTTATTATCAGCTCCCAAGCTACCCAGCACCATCGGTTCCCAGACTGATAATACATCATCGATCACCACAGAATGCAAGACTTTCAGTTTACACATCCTAGTGTGTCCATAACATCGGTCACAGTCATCTATGTTCAGGGGACCTAGATAGGGTGCCACAACCTGCTCGTCGGGTGCAACAAAGTCCAAAGCTCCTTGCAGGCCTCCCTGGAAAAAACCATGAGCAGGTTATACTCCATGCCACTGTTCGTGGTATCCTTCAACACCCTGTCCCAGCTGCTTGTGTGCTATCCTTCATCTATTCACTGTATGTCATGCCGATTCATCAAAGCCCCAAGCTTCCAGTATCCAACAGGCCCACCAAGGTCACAGCCGGAAACACTTTTCCCCAGTGTTGACATTGTAGACTTCGCTTGGGTGGAGGCACACCATTACAGTAATCAAACCTGTGTTTGTTCTAATATAAGATTACATGTATTTTTAATATCAGGGTTTTTTTTTTTTTGCTATGTACGGCGCTGTAGACACTTTGCGGCGCCTTATAAATAAATGTACTACTACTACTACTAGGCCCATCACCAGCACAGGCAATAGGCTTAAAACCAAGGGAACAGCCCCATTGTTAGGCTAACAGTATGCCAGAGTCACTGTGAGAATTGGGTCTTGATCTGAGGGCACTAGGCTCAAGTCACCATGGGCATTAGGCCCTAATTATTGTTTAGGTCTTTGACAGGCCCCAACAAAGGAAATCTGATGGTAACCGTATTGTTGTATTGTGTTATACCTATATTGTTGGGGAATATTGTAGTAGCCTTTGGTTGCTAAGTTAGTGTATTACATCCAGTCTGCAATTGTCATTGTTGTTTCACTGGGTCAAAAGTTATAGGTCCCTGATATGTGATCTGTAGTCAGGCTGTTGTGGATGGAGCAAGCTTAGAGAAATATCAGTGTAGTATAAATGATATTTATAAATGATGTGTGGCATGCCTATATTCTGTGTATGACAGCAATGGATCTGCAAATAAAATGGCATTTTGTATGGTGAAAGAGCCACAGTCGCAAATAGAATATTAGACATGCAGCATATCATTATAATTAGCAGCACTTTGTGAATGAGATGCATTTTATTGGAAAAAGATACCAAGTCAAGCCATAGCATGGTGGGCACAAGGAGGCTAGATGTATGTGGACACATCTATGAGTAGCTGATTAACCATGTATGGCAGCAGGCATTCATCACCACCCAGGCACCTTTCAAAGATGATACAATCAAATTTTATGAGGTACTTTTTAAGTAACCTCTGCTTAAGCATGGATAGCCTTAAAACCTGGACTGTGTTTTGAGAACTTAGTTTAGAAACTGTGGAGGTAAGTATCACGAAGATACAGGTAGGGATCGGCCCTCACTACCAGCGCTCTCTAAGACGTATCTACCACACCTCCCTTAGGATGAAGTGGCGATCCTCTTCTCCGAATTAGATACAGCCAGAGAATGGTGATCAGGGATCCTGTATCACACTTCAGGTCCTCACCGGTTCAATCCCATAGATGATATACCACATAGGAAGAAAGGAGAAGGATATAGTGCAAAACCACTTATTTATTTACACATCACATACAAGCCAATGATAAAACAAATCCGGGTGTAAAGGAGAAGGGGTGGAGTTTTTACCAGAGATGGTGGAGAACCTGGCAAAAGTTCTCTTAATGGGCATGAGAGGTGACAGATGTAAAACCCGGGTGATCACTGCATCAGTCCAGAAAAGAGGCGACTCCTTCTCCAAAAACTCCCAGTCCACAAGTGCAGCTGCTCCGACGCGTTTCGGACACCAATGTGTCCTTTTTGAAGGAGTGTAGCTGCATGTATCGATCCACCCTATTTATAGTAGAGCTAGTTCAAAAGAAGGCCAATCAACGGAGGCTGCCCGTCATCCCGGCGCAGACTTCCGGTATCGGCCGGTGACTTCCGGTCGCGGCCACGTGTGTGTGAGGACATGCCCCACTTCCGGAATCGGACGGTGACTTCCGTTCGCGGCATAACATAGATCTGTCCCACTTCCGGAATTGGCTACGTCAGGCCACGCTACTTGCTCTGAAGATTTCATACGTATTTCTTCAAGGAGTTTGTTTACATCTCCATGGTGACCTGATCAGACGAAGCGCTCCCATATTACATATAGGTCAATTCATTCCGGAAGTCGAGTGAGACTGCCCACTTGTTTTAGTTCAAAGTGGGATCCTAGTCCATTGTATGTTACTACAATAGTGAGAAATGACAATAATTAGAGCAGAATAAATACATGATAAATACATAAAATCTTAAAAAATTCATGAAAAAACAGGTACAAATACACGTAAAAATGGATATATGATGAGTGGAAATATAAAATTAAAATCACACTTATAAAAACCATTTAACTTCAAAATCAGCGTTAAGACCTTTGGGTTTGAGGGTATCAAATTTATATATTTGTCTCATCTCCTCTTTGGCAAGACATGTCCCTATGTTCTTGTTCCTGGGACCAGTCTGAGCAATCTTCATGCCAAAAAACCTCAGAATACCAGTTGTAGAAGATTTGTGTACTGTTTTAAAATGTAGGGAAAGGGAATGGGATTCTAACCCTTTCTTAATATTGTTAAGATGTTCGCCAAGTCGGACTTTAAAAGGGCAGGAGGTACGCCCAATATAAAATTTGTGGCAAGAACACTCAATACCATACACTATATTCCTGGTATTACAGGTGATAAAATCGTTTAAAGTGCATTTTATTCCATTGATGGTTATGTCAGAGATTTTACTGGTTCCATTGCTGCCAACCTCTCTACACGCTTTGCACATACCACACCTGTGAAAACCCTTGGTGAGTATTCTACCTGGACGTTTCACTACAGGGAGAGAGCTACTGACTACTTTATTTTTGATACTGGGAGCTCTTCTGTAAATGAAACTAGGGCGGGGAGGTAGGTGTTCGCCCAGAATGGGGTCATGTTTTAAAATGTCCCAATTTTTTCTGAAGGAATGTTCAATGATTTTATACTGTGCATTGTAGCCGGTTATGAAGGACATTTTGAAGTCTTTTTTCTGGACATCTTCGTGGACCTTTGTGCCCAATAGTTCGTCCCTCTCCACTAAACCAACATCTGAAACTATTGAGTTAATTTTGGTGGGATTATACCCACTTGAAATGAATTTTCTTGCCATTGCATCAGCCTGTTCTTTAAAAGTTTCCTTTTAAGTGCAATTACGTCTCAGGCGCTTAAGTTGCCCCCCCGGAATGGCATCCAGCCAGTTTTGATGGTGACAGCTGGACTTGTGGATATAGGAATGGGTGTCTGTGGGCTTTGAGAATGTTTTAGTGTCCCACTTGTTTTCTCCTTTCTCAATAGTTATGTCAAGAAAATCCACCGATGTCTGGCTTTTGTTAAAAGTCAGTTCAATATTGCACTCGTTGTTATTTATAAACATACAAAAGCTGTTAAGATCCTCCTCAGTGCCTTTCCAAAAAAATAAAATGTCGTCAATATAACGTACCCAGGACACCAGGCTCGTCCCGAGCCCCGACCAACACCAAACATGGGCCTGCTCCCACTTACCCATGAAGATATTGGCGTAACTCGGGGCGAACTTGGTACCCATGGCGGTCCCCACCTTCTGGATATAAAAACCTGATTCGAACGTAAAATAATTGTTGTGAAGAATACACTCCACCCCTTCAGTTAAAAATTCTTGTAAGTCAGTTTCCAAAGTGCTGTTACTGAGGTAGTCTTTCACTGACTGTATACCAATCCGATGATCTATGATAGTATACAGGGATTTAACATCCGCTGTAATAATCCACATGTTTTCTTCACATGGCACAGTAGTTAAAATGTTTAAAAGATCTTTAGTATCTTTCAAATGTGATCGGTTAGTTAAAACAAGGGGCTGGAGATAGTAATCAATAAATTCAGATAAGTTCGAAGTAATGGAATTAGTTCCAGAAACGATGGGTCTCCCCGGGGGGGTGGGTAAGACTTTTATGAATCTTGGGGAGAAGGTATATTACGGGAATGGTGGGTTCTTCATTTTGTAGAAATTTAACCTCAGTTTCCTTTAGAGTTCCCTTTTCCTTGTATTTGGTAAGTAAAGCGGAGAGGTCTTTGTGTATCCTCTCTGTGGGGTCCGTACGGATTTTCTGATAGGTGGGATTGAACCGGTGAGGACCTGAAGTGTGATACAGGATCCCTGATCACCATTCTCTGGCTGTATCTAATTCGGAGAAGAGGATCGCCACTTCATCCTAAGGGAGGTGTGGTAGATACGTCTTAGAGAGCGCTGGTAGTGAGGGCCGATCCCTACCTGTATCTTCGTGATACTTACCTCCACAGTTTCGTATTCACCACCATTTGGGAAGGCGGATCTTGGGATTGGACTTTATAACCAGCAGCCCATCCATTGTTTTGCGCAGTACCATCTTGCTCCAGTTGTCTGTTTACACCCCATTGTGAATAGTTTAGAAACTACTGACTAAGATTTTGATATTATATCATTGTGGTCTCCAGTCATGGGAAATATATGGAAGATAGAGTTTATTTCATCAATATGCAATTGCAATATTACTTTACTAGGCATCATACAGTACACTGAATGCAAATATAAGTTGTAGCAAATTGGACACTAAACTCCTTTTTTTATCCCTTAATAATAAAATGGACAAAGAAAAAAAAATTAATTGTCCATTTTGTGGATATTTCTAGCCACTTAATTAGCATGTTGATTTATAATAATAACTTCAATTACACTGATTCTAAATAGTACATACTGTAGAACATTTGGAAAAGAAATATACGACCAAAATAAATCTTATCCCAAATTAGAACTGCACTTTACTTGCTCTTACACTTTGCTTTAATGATCACATTCCTATTGTGCAACTATAAATCGAATACACTTTATGATATATACATAATTGTATCTTCTAAAATAATTGGTAGGAACAGGGAACATGACATAATTGTTTTTACATCCTCTAGACTGAATTGTATGACCAATATATCAAATATATAGCCGTGAATGTCAGCTGAGCATGTCAAGTCAATGATGTGCCATTAACATTGTCCTTACAGTTATCACTTCCATTAATAGCAATATTAATTTTTGGAACAGGAGTAATGGACTAGGGTTTTTTTAAATTCAGAAAGTCATAACTTTTAAAGTAAAATTGCTCTTTGAAAGAGCTAAGGAAGGTATGCATTTGTCAAGAAGTTTACACAAAACACCATTTAGACATTTGTAAGAGAATTCAGCTGGGTGCGAGATTTAGCAAGGCAAAAAACTTGCTTACCTAATACCCAATTTTGTATTACCATTGGTATGCATTTACACGATACCTGCAGTATTCAATTAAAAATAAGTGGTTGTGGGATTTTCAGCATTGAACCACCTTGGCACAAGTTTAAAAAAATATACTCACCCCTGCAGTTTCAAAGGGGAGGGGGTCGCCTCCCTTTGCAAAGGGAGAGGGTACACTTGTAGACCTGGGGGCTGCTGGTAAGATCTGGGGGTGCTGGGGGGTGCAAGGGCCGCAGCTCCTTCCTGTTATTTTTCAAACGCAGCCTGTGACATGTCAGGTAGGAGCTGATTGGTGTGTTTTTTATCACTCTACATTTTATCACTTTTCAAGCTTAGTACATCTGGCCCACAGCCACACAGATTAAGTCAAAATTCACAATATGTTTCATAAATAGGGACATTGTGCGCAGTAGGCACGCATTAAAAATTACATTATAGTGCCCATTACATGTTAAGCTACACACCATAATGTCCATTACATATTATGTCAAACACCATAATGCCTATTAAAAATCATGATACATAAGTGCTGCTTACCTACATGCTCAATGCCAAGGGTTCCATGCTCATTGCCAGGGGTTCCATGCTCCTTGCCATGTGGGATTACATGCTCATTGCCAAGGGGGAATACATGCTTGCGGTAACTGGGGGACAGCCACTGCCAGGCAGAAGTGACAACACTTGACAGCCAGCCAGAGAGCAGGTCCTGGCTATTTGAAATCATACCCCTTTCACACCAGAAATGCAGGGATTTACCCAGGAATATTGTCCGAGGATCATGCAGAGACATTCCCGTGTTGGCCCCTTTTACACCAGCCTAGACCAGCCTATATCTTCGGAACCAACTGACCATTTACATGAGACCAGTATCATATTGAGTGGGCTTCAAATGATTTTAGTCCTGTGAAACTGGACCATTTGGTTTTAGAGCAATCTGCCCTCAAAGAACATGAATAGCCATGAGTACATCATTTTACCCGCAATATCTCTGGAACCAATTGACCCATATGGACCAGCCTAATATTAGATTGAAGGCCCAGCGATTTGGGTTCGACTGAGATCAACAATGAGCTTCTGTGATGCCAATGGGGAGAACTGGCAGCCTTTGGAACCGGTTTGGGGTCAGAATTAGCAGGTCCCATGTTATCCTATGGGTAAACATTCCAGCTTTGCCAGCCGATATCTCCGGTTCCCGGGAGGGCTAGTGACGTGCGACCAGGCTCGTTGGAAAGCCCGGTCCTCAGCTACAAAATGAGCTATGTCGGATAGAAAATGACAGAAGCGACACAAGTCCGGGTACCCCCCCTCCCCCGAATCCGCCTATGTCCCTGCCTATCTTTTCCCCTACCCATATGTGCCTCTGTCCCTGCCTGTGTGTGCCACTTCCCATGTATGGCTCTGTCCCTGCCCATCTGTGCCCCTAGCCCATGTGTTCCTCTGTCCTTGCCCATGTGTGTCCCTGCCCATGCGCCTCTCTATGGGAGTTCCATTGAAAATAGCAACCAATCCGATTCTACTTTTTATTCATTTAGCACCTTCTAGAATATAATAGATAGAATCTGATTGGATCCAATGGTCAACATCCCATCTTCAATAGAAATTCCATCTTAGTAAATTAACCCCTATCTCTCTATCGCCCAACATTTGTGTATTTGCTTCATACTGTCCCTTTTGAATGACCACAACCCATTTTTCCCTTCGGCGTGCTTTAGTTTGCTATAGGATAAACACTAAGGGGGAAATTTACTAAAGGAAATTTGTAAAAATAGGTGTATTTGTATCCAGAAATACACTTATTTTTTGACATTTACTATCCCAAAAATACGGCAATTCGTATTCGTATTGATGTGCTATCAATACGAATATGAATTGTCGTATTTTCGGGATAGTAATTGTCAAAAATAAGTGTATTTCTGGATACAAATAGACCTATTTTTTACAAATTTCCTTTAGTAAATTTCCCCCTTAATCCCTTTCAAATTCCATACCCCCACTTCAAAATTCCCACTTCGACTTTGGGTATTTAGAGCAGCCACAAAAAGTGACCTACACATATATATTTTTTAAGAAACAAGAGAATCAGCAGAGAAAATATGTGTATTTTCTGAAAGTTTGGGATGGATTTTTATATTTACACATGATATATTCAGTATCCAATGGAAACTTAAATAGCAATCCCCTACTTACAAAAAAAACAATGTGGTATTGCAAAAAGAGTTTCATGGTAACAAAAATAGTTATTATTGTATCCATGTGAGTATGCAGCCCTTAGCCAGAGTTTCTGTGAAAAAGCTGGTTCAGCTATCTTGTGCAAGAATCTAGTGTGGCCTGTCAGGAGGAAAATCCATGTTATAGGAACTTACTCCACACTGCAGAATCATTCTAGCACTTATGCATTGTATGAACAGCTTTAAGATTTCAGTCTTGTTCACAAACTAAATGGTTCCTGACCCCTTTGTTTTATCAACTGACTTTAATAATAATTATATGAGTGGAAATTATTTTACCATAGAGTTTAATTCAGACTTGTTCCCTAACCCAATTGTTAACATACAAGTCCGATGGTATGGACACAGCATGTGCAGAATGGGTCTGGCATCCTAGCAGTGTCCCCTAAGTCCCTGCTTCATTGACAGGCTGAGGGTGTTTGGGAGGGGGCAGCAACTGGATCAGTTCTTCAAAATGGTGACCTGTCACCTCTATGTTGTAAGAGTGCCGAGGTCAGTGTCTGGCGATTTACTGACCTGAGCTGCAGATCAAAGATGGAAATATATGTGTGTAACCATGCAAATTGCGATCCAACAGTGGATCACAGAAGCAGTAAGGAGCAGTGGTGGGCTGGCAGGGGGGCAGGACGACATCTGCCCTCCGGGCCAGTAAACTTTGTAGCATTTGGGGCCACGCTAATTGCCTGTAGTGGGCTGCTGCCTTGTACTACTGGCCAGACATGCAGGCAGCAACAACATCAGCCTGGTTCTCTCCCCACTCCCCAGGCAACCAGGCTATAGTGCAAATGAACATCAATGGTTTTAACTGATGGCTCCTTTTATTTGACTGACTGGCCCATGGGCCAATCAGAACCTGGGGACGGGGCTTTACAGGTGTTGGGGATAGAGCTATGCTCCATGTCCCGGCCCCTTAGCTAAGAAGAAAACAAAACTATTCAGTTATGCTTTGACATCGCTGGAGGAAACCATCTGAGAATCATCGATGGTCAATGGCCATTCCTAGGTGACCAGGATCCGCGGTGCCTCTCATGGCTGATTGCACGGAGGTGGGTTTGCATACTCCAGCCCCCACCATACTTAGTCAGCCACTGATGGTTGCCAGAAGCCGGGTGAGTATACAATGTATCTGAAAAGATAGCGATGCACTTGGCCCAAGTTGTCCCTGGCTCCTTTTCATGTGCCTGACAATGGCCAGCTCAGCTTCCAGTCCTGGGCCCTGCAGGGAAGAGAGTTCAGCATCGAATGAAGACTGCTGCAGTCTGCAATGAATTTTTGCATCCCGGTGAAACATCCCCCAGCCACACAAGGGCCTGGACACGTAGGTTAAAACTGCATGGCCTCATAATTTTCAAATTTATAAGGGGTGTATAGTATGTGGTGTTTAAGTAATAGAATACAAAAGGACTGTGTGTGGGTGAGAGTGGGTGAGAGTGGGGGGGGGGGCCGGTGGGGTTGTAATGTATATACAGGCATTTATGCTTAAAATGGGTGTTGGGGGGAGGTAATGGGTATTTTATATTGGGGTGTGTGTGAGTAGGATTATGGGTATATGGTATATAACGGTATATGATGTGTGAGGGGGTGATAGGTATATAGTATATATATGGGATTTGTGTTAGTGATAGGTACTGTACATGGTACTGTATATTTGAGGTATATGGGAAGGTGAAAGGCATATAGTACATAAGAGGTGTGTGAATGGTGAGTGTTAGGCATTTATGTATATAAGGGGTGTGGTGTCGGGGTGATAGGTATATAGGGGCAGATGTACGAAGCAGCGTTAAGTGCTTAAGTAGCACTTAACGCCAGTAAATGTACTTTTTAACGTTTTAGGGAAATGTATCAAAGGGGCTTTTAACGTCCCCCTGAGGCAGCCCTGAACTTAACGTTCAGGCGCTGTCCTCCTGCTTAAAGTTAGGAGCTTTAACGTCGCAGGCAATGTATTATTGCCTTCCCCGACGTTAAGCCCGCTGTTTCGCTTCGCCAGCCTCAGGCTGGCGTTAGGGGTTTTTTAAAACCCCCTCCCCCTCACTGCTATAGCTTCAGGAGATATCCGGCCACCGCAGCATCTCCTCCCATGCCGCCAGCATGCCGACACCAGTCGACAGCATGTTGCTGCTGCCGGCTTCCCTGCACCACTCCCCCCCCCCCTTCCATTTGTTTAATTTTTCCGGGTTTCCCCCCCCTCCTTCGATCCGCCAGCATGCCGTCTCCTGTCAGCATGCTGGCACCGGCAGCTGTCCCGCTCCAGTCCCCCGCCCCCACAGCTCTCTGATCGCGCTGTACCCCGCTGTTTTAATATATGTGCCGCAGGGTGACCAGGGTCCCCAAGAGAGCGGGGACGCGGCGGGAGGGTTGGCACATGATTGGCATATGATTTCAAAGACCGGGCGGGCAGATGCGGTCTTGTTGCTTGCGGAGGAGACGCGGCGGGAGAGCTGTCAGATATCACATTCAAAAGACCGGGCGGGCGGCTGATGATTGGCTGAGAGCTGAGCCAATCATCAGCTGAGATCAGCTCTCAGCCAATCATCAGCCGCCCGCCCGGTCTTTTGAATGTGATATCTGACAGCTCTCCCGCCGCGTCTCCTCCGCAAGCAACAAGACCGCATCTGCCCGCCCGGTCTTTGAAATCATATGCCAATCATGTGCCAACCCTCCCGCCGCGTCCCCGCTCTCTTGGGGACCCTGGTCACCCTGCGGCACATATATTAAAACAGCGGGGTACAGCGCGATCAGAGAGCTGTGGGGGCGGGGGACTGGAGCGGGACAGCTGCCGGTGCCAGCATGCTGACAGGAGACGGCATGCTGGCGGATCGAAGGAGGGGGGGGAAACCCGGAAAAATTAAACAAATGGAAGGGGGGGGGGGAGTGGTGCAGGGAAGCCGGCAGCAGCAACAGGCTGTCGACTGGTGTCGGCATGCTGGCGGCATGGGAGGAGATGCGGCAGCGGCAGTGGCTGGAGAGCTCCGGGTCCCTGCGGTGATGTGGATTAACTCGGCGGTGTCCCTACACTGTATAGCAGGGGTGGCCGGACTTTTACAACCCGGGATCTACTTTTTGTACACTTACTTACCGGGGATCTACCGGCATCTACCCCTTTGTAAAATATACCCCTCCAAATGCAATATGTCCCTTACACCTTATGCAACATGGAATGAGACAAACTTCACATTACTATATGCCACACATGACACAGGAAATGGGCCCGAAATTCACATTCTGACAAAGGGAATGTGCCCGAAATTCACATTCTGACACTGGAAATGTGCCCAAAATTCACATTCTGACACAGGTATAGTCCCCAAAACTCACATTCTGACCCAGGGAATGTCCCCGAAATTCATCTTCTGACACTGGGAATGTCCCCAAAATTCACCTTCTGACACGAGGATTGTCCCCGAAATTCACATTCTGACCCAGGGAATGAGCCCCAAATTCACCTTCTAACCCAGGGAATGAGCCGCAAACTTCACAGTATGCCACACAGAATGAAAAAAATTATTTTATGCGGTGGGAGGGGCTCTCTTGACAAAAGTAAATGAATCCCAGTTGCTGCCTGTTAAGGATTTTTGTGCCCCCTTAAAAATATATAAATGTTTTAAGGGAGCACAAAACTGCATCACAGGCAGCAACTGGGATGAAATTACATTTGTAAAGAGAGCCCCTCCCACTGCATAACACAACATATAAAAAAAAAAAAAACTGTGGACAAACAAACTTATCCCCTCACATGAAGTGCACAGTTACTGTGATCCCTGCCATTTGGGAAGATCTTCATGCTGCCACTGAGCACAAGTCCTGTCCTACCTCCGGTGAGACTTCATGCTGCCACTGTGCGCTTTGTATTCTCCTATCCTGCCGCCGCTGAGCCTACCAGTCGGCTCAAACATGTGCTTCTCACTTGAAGTGCGCGGGTGACGTCACACGTGCACCCGCGCACTGCATCCCTGGGAACGCTGAAGCCTCTGTACTGTCAGAGGCTTCAGCAGCTACAGCATGTGCCGGGGTAAGGGAACTAGATCGCGATCTACCCGCGGGACCTCCGCGATCGACGGGTAGATCGCGATCGACCTTTTGGCCACCCCTGCTGTATAGGAAATAACTAGTGCTGCTATCCCCCGGGCAGCGGCGCGGGAAGCGCAGCTGGTTTTGAAACCACTTGCCGCAAGATGATTGGCTGAATCTCAAGCCAATCATCGTGCAGCAAGTGGTTTCAAACCCAGCTGCGCTTCCCGCGCCGCTGCCCGGGGGATAGCAGCACTAGTTATTTCCTATACAGTGTAGGGACCCCGCCGAGTTAATCAACATCACCGCAGGGACCCCTCTCTGATCGCGGCTTCCACATTGCCGCACGGATTCCCTGCCAGCTCCAATAGCTGGTGGGGTGATTTTTAACTTTTTTTTATTTTTAATTAAAGATACCTGCCCCTATATGCCGCCTATCAGGGGGACAGGGGAAGCTGCTGTAGGGAGGAGGGGGAGATGCGGCCAGAGGCGTTATCTTGGAGACGGGAAAAAAAACCCAGACAGAAAAAAAGGTGAGTTAACGATTAGCGTTACTCACTAACTTAAAGATAATACATTAGGGTGAAAACTGTCCCTGCTCCTGAGCGTTATGCCAGGAGAAGTGGGAAACGTTAAAATACTAACGTTAAGGGAAGCTTGATACATCTGCCCCATAGTATTTAATGGTTGTTTATATAGTATATAAGGTGAATACAGGGCTTGATAGGTAAATAGTAAATAAGAGATGTTGGGGTGATTAATATATGGCATATATATATATATATATATATATATATATATATATATATATATATATATACATGTATGGTGATGAGCTAAATGCCATAGACGGCGTGCTCGGAGCCCTGACAGGGATTCAGGTGAGAGATCGCAATGGTGCATTTTTATGTATTAATACACTTACACTATGATGCTGCCAAAGAAGTATATAAAGATGTGTTAATTGAGGGGGAGGGGGTAAGGTATGGATACCAACATGAGGTTAATGAATTTACTGTGGATGCAGGTGATTGGCAGAGGCGTGATTAAAAGTGAGACCTATGTCATATGAGGTCAGTTGTGCTGGTGTGTTGGATTATTGCCATGATTAAGGACCTTGTATGGTCCAAAACGTCGGCTCACTCTCAGAAATGAGAGAATAAAGGACTTTTTGCAGACTATCAGTTTGGTGAGTGCCCTGGATCTTTGGATTATACAAATTGGATTTAGCAACTGCTAGGTGCCTGATGGGAGCACCGCCCTTGGATTCCACTAAGAACTGTGAGTGCATTGGATATATAAATGATATTGTTGGTATATTACTCAGTGGAGGACTATACAAGACTTTGCACCCAGGATATGAGATTGATTATTAAGGATATGGATTGTCTACTTATTCAATAATCTGGATCTGATCCACATATTTGGACGTTGAAACAACAGTGTTTTTTGTGCTATACTCCATTATCATTGAAATATCAAGTTTTTGATTTAAAAAGAATGATATATTGGATGAGTATCAATTGTTTTTAATTTAAGCTTACTGGTGGTATCGATTGTGGCATGCTATATGTTGTCAATTTGCTGACCTATATGTGCTGATTGGCATATTAAGGAATTATCACTATTTGTCATGACCCAGAATTTTGTATTAGATGAAACACTTTTGTACCAGGCTGAGACCGGACAAATTTCGCTCTCAGAGGATGATGCGACTAAGGTTCTGTTTCAACAGGATGATTTTAGTTGCCTACCAGCTGAAACACCAATAGACCAATACCATAAATTATTAAGATTAACAAAGAAATATACACAGAAGGTGGATATATAGCGCTGGTAAGTACTCAGTCCAGCATAAAAAGCCTCTGATCACAGGGCTAGATAAGCACCAAGTCCCAATAAATTAAGACTGCCGCTCCCTCCAAAGATGACTCCCTGGATCCTCAGGAGTAGGAAAGATCTGTAGCAAATAGATAAAGAGAGGGGCGCTCCATAGTGCATAAAAACAATTTTATTCAAATGTACAGCAAACAGCAGCAGAAGAAATGGTCACAAGTTGCTCGTACCAGATAATTCAACAGTGTGGGCTGGATACCACATGATCTAATCAAAAGATGTTACCAGGCTAAAGCAGGTCCAACGGAAGTCCGGGGCACCATCAGGAACACAGCCCACGCCGCTTTCCCCAAAGAGGATTCACAGCGTGCCGGGAACCTAGGCAGGAACAGACCGCCGGAGGACGGCCTGGAAGCAGGACAGCGAGCGTCACCGTAGCCACGCCCTAACGTGTTTCGTGGAACACTTCGTCAGAGGGCGTGGCTAACGGGCGCTCGCTGACATCTTCTTGAGACGTCAGCGAGCACCCGTTAGCCACGCCCTCTGGCGAAGTGTTCCACGAAACGCGTTAGGGCGTGGCTACGGTGACGCTCGCTGTCCTGCTTACAGGCCGTCCTCCGGCGGTCTGTTCCTGCCTAGGTTCCCGGCACGCTGTGAATCCTCTTTGGGGAAAGCGGCGTGGGCTGTGTTCCTGACGGTGCCCCGGACTTCCGTTGGACCTGCTTTAGCCTGGTAACATCTATTGATTAGATCATGTGGTATCCAGCCCACACTGTTGAATTATCTGGTACGAGCAACTTGTTACAAAGAAAGAGACTGATCTGGTACTGCATGGACAGTTTTTGTCCGATTATTATCGGAACAAAAAGATCCCGAGAGGTTTCAGGATCGCCAACATCCCCACCATAGGGAGGACAAATTCTCCTTTTTGCTCCAAATGGTGTGGGGTGTTGAATAAGTGCTCACTTGGTTTGGTTCTGTTGGTGGTAGAAGAAGTGGGTACAGAGCTAACTAAGATAAGAATTGAATTGAATGAGGCCAAAAAAATTGCGCATTCCATATAAATTGAAGATAAATCTGAGAAATGGCTTGATTAATTGAATAGCGCAGTTGAGAAATATAAGAATGAGCTGGTAACTTTCAAGAGGAAACAACTTGAAACTGTTTATCTAGATTACAAACAGCATACTGTGTACCGCTGGTTATTATGTGATAATCAGCCAAGGGCCCGTAGAAACTATAGACGGAGACCTGTATACACTGTCGACACCTGTTCCTCACAGTCTTCCACTGACAACGATACAGGTGAAGGATTGCCACCAAGTGGCACATACCAACATAGGAATTTGTTAGGGGACGGAGAAGGTCACAACAGGCCCCCTTTAAGAAATGCCCAAGGACGCCCACGAGGAGGGGCAGATACAAAAAGAAGGGGAAGGGGTCGCCAGAGGTGAGCCCTATCATTAACATTTCCAGCCATACTTTGACCCCAGGAGAGGAGGGGTTATTAAGCATGGGACTGGGATATGTGCCAATATTCTCTAGGAATAAATTTGATGCAACCATAGATCAGTACAAAGTAGGTTGAAAATTGAGACTGAGGGATCATTTGGCACGATTGATAATGTTAATGATGAATCAATGGAACAGGTCTTAAAAAGACCAAGCGACTTTGACCCCCCAACTAATAATCAGAATATCAACGTTTTTTTTACGTATGATAGATACTGATTTAAATATGATGAAAGAAAAAACTACCTATGATAACCTAACCCCACCACAGCGAGCGGCTATAAAAACATTAAAGGATAATGATAAAATAGTAATAAGACCCGCTGATAAAGGGGGAGCAGTTGTAGTAATGTATTATTCCGACTACCATTGCGATATTTGTGAACAGCTTAGCGATGTGTCAGTTTATGAATGTGTCAGCAAAAATCCAATGTACGGTATTAAAAAAGAAATGGACAAAGTGATACAGCAGGCTACTTTGTCAGGTTGGATTGATGTGGGGATGGCAAATTATTTGAGAGTTGATGCTCCAATTTGTCCAATCATGTATACGCTACCAAAAGTGCACAATAGGTTGTCATGCAACCGATGGCACGACTTGTAGACCAGATACTACAGCCAGTAGTGAGGCGTGCGTGCTCGAAGCCCTGACAGGGATTCAGGTGAGAGATCGCAATGGTGCATTTTTATGTATTAATACACTTACACTATGATGCTGCCAAAGAAGTATATAAAGATGTGTTAATTGAGGGGGAGGGGGTAAGGTATGGATACCAACATGAGGTTAATGAATTTACTGTGGATGCAGGTGATTGTCAGAGGTGCGATTAAAAGCCCTATAAAAAGTGAGACCTATGTCATATGAGGTCAGTTGTGCTGGTGTGTTGGATTATTGCCATGATTAAGGACCTTGTATGGTCCAAAACGTCGGCTCACTCTCAGAAATAAGAGAATAAAGGACTTTTTGCAGACTATCAGTTTGGTGAGTGCCCTGGATCTTTGGATTATACAAATTGGATTTAGCAACTGCTAGGTGCCTGATGGGAGCACCACCCTTGGATTCCACTAAATACTATGAGTGCATACATAAAGGATATATATATATATATATATATATATATGAGAGAGAGAGAGAGAGTATATCATGGGTGTGTGGGGTGTGATAGGTATATATTATATAAGGATTGTAGTATGTGTGTCTGTTATGTGTTATGTTATGTGTGTCTGTGCATGTGTGTGGGAATCATATATGTATATAAGTTGTGTTGAGGGAAGGTTGGGGGTGATCGGTGTATGGACCCCAATATAAGCTAACACTTGCAGTAGAAGACGCAGCTGGAGACAAGAGTATTTATTCTTGTGACCAACTTTGTGGCCACAGTTTAGACGGTATGCGGTCAATTTACCTACAATCAAAATCACGATGGTCAAAATACTGACAACTAATGACCGATGGTCAAAATACAGACAAGGTCAAAATATTGACAAGGTCAAAAAACTGACTTGTACATACTTTACCATACCAGTGGACATGGAGGGGGAATATAATAGTGTGCCGAGTGCAGCAAGCAGCAAGGCACCGTACCAGAAGCACAGGGTTCATGTCGACCTATGTCAACATACAGACCCCCAAAAATATGAAAAACTGTCTAATTTTTGACCTGTCTATATGTTAAATGTAGGTATTCTGACCATGTCGGTATTTTGACCTTGTCGGTATTTTGACCGTCGGTCAATTGCTGTCGGTATTTTGACCGTCTGGATTTTGATTGTAGGTAAATCATACCAAACCCGTTTAGACAACACAACCTCACTTATTATACACTTGATTACCCATTACATCCCAGTTATGCCCCTTCAGTCACAAGTGGAGATGCACTTCAAATACTTACAACTCAGATGGTCAAAATAAATACACGCTCAAAATACTGACATTCCTTACACGGTCAAAATACCAATATTTAAAAATGTCGACAGGTCAAAAGGTCAACTGGAGTTTTTCATGATTTTTTTCTTTAACCCCTTCCTGACAGAGCCAGTTTTTGCGTTCCTGACAGAGCCCTTTTTTTCAAATCTGACATGTCTCACTTAAGTGGGGATAACTTTTTTTTGCTTTTACTTATCCCAGTGATTTTGAGATTGTTTTTTCGTGACACATTGTACTTCAAATTAGTGGTAAATTTGGGTCGATACAGTCTGTGTTTTTTTGTGAAAAATACCAAAATATCGTGAAAAAATGGAAAATTTAGCGATTTGCAAAATGTTAAATTTTCTGCTTGTGAGACAAATAATCTTACCACTCAAAATAGTGAATAACTAACATAGACCATATGTCTACTTTATGTTGACATCATTATTTCAACTTCCTTTTAATTTTTTGGGACACTAGGAGGCTTACAATATGAATAGCAAATTCTCAAATTTTCAAGAAAATTTCAAACACTGATTTTTTTAGGGACCAGTTCAGTTCTGATGTGACTTTGAGGGACTTGTATGTGAGACACCCCCATAAATGATGCCATTTCAAAAACTGCACCCCTCACAGTATTCAAAACAGCATTTTGGAAGTTTGTTAACCCTTTAGGTGTTTCACAGGAATTAAAACAAAGTGTAGGTGAAATTTCAAAATTTCTTTTTTTTTGCAGATTTGCAATTTTAATACATTTTTCTAAGGAACACAGTACATTTTACTAGAGAAATGTGACTGAAAATTGATTCCCCCAATTCTTTTGTTTTCATAAATATCCTATATGTGGCCCTAGTGTGCACGGTGACCAAACCACAGGCTTCATAATAGAAGGAGCACCTACTTGATTTTGGAGCCTCCTTTTTATGAGATTATTTTTTAGGCACCATGTAGGTTTCTAGGCACCATAAGATGCTAAAAGTTAGGAACCCCCCCACAAGTGACCCCATTTTGCAAACTACACCCCTCAGGGAATTCATCTAGGGGTATAGTGTACATTTCAAACCCCCAGGGGTTTCACCAATTGTGGTACAACTGGGCAGTGAAAATGAAAAATTATTTTTTTTACACAAAAATACAGTTCTGGCTCCAAATTTGTCATTTTCAGAAGGTATGAAGGAGACAAAGCACCCCAAAATCTGTGCCCCAATTTCTCCCGAGTACGGCAATGCCTCACATGTGACCAAAAAATACCAGTTGGGTGCATGGCAGGACTCAGAAGGGAAGGAGTGATTTTTGGATTTTGCAGCTCAGATTCTGGTGGAATTTTGGTGGGTGCTATGTCGCATTAGCAAGACCCCCAAAGCACCAATACAGTGGAACCCCCCCACAAGTGACCCCATTTTGCAAAGTACACCCCTCAGGGAATTCATCTAGGGGTATAGTGTACATTTCAAACCCCCAGGGGTTTCACCAATTTTGATACAAGTGGGCAGTGAAAATGAAAAATTACATTTTTTTACACAAAAATGCAGTTCTGGCTCAAAATTTTTCATTTTCAGAAGGTATGAAGGAGAAAAAGCACCCCAAAATCTGTGCCCCAATTTCTCCCGAGTACGGCAATGCCTCACATGTGACCAAAAAATACCAGTTGGGTGCATGGCAGGACTCAGAAGGGAAGGAGTGATTTTTGGATTTTGCAGCACAGATTCTGGTGGAATGAATGGTGGGTGCTATGTTGCACCAATACAGTGGAACCCCCCCACAAGTCACCCCATTTTGCAAAGTACACCCCTCAGGGAATTCATCTAGGGGTATAGTGTACATTTCAAACCCCCAGGGGTTTCACCAATTTTGATACAAGTGGGCAGTGAAAATGAAAAATTACATTTTTTTACACAAAAATGCAGTTCTGGCTCAAAATTTTTCATTTTCAGAAGGTATGAAGGAGAAAAAGCACCACAAAATATGTGCCCCAATTTCTCCCGAGTACGGAAATGCCTCACATGTGACCAAAAAATACCAGTTGGGTGCATGGCAGGACTCAGAACGGAAGGAGTGATTTTTGGATTTTGCGGCTCAGATTCTGGTGGAATTTTGGTGGGTGCTATGTCGCATTAGCAAGACCCCCCAAGCACCAATACAGTGGAACCCCCCCACAAGTCACCCCATTTTGAAAACTACACCCCTCAGGGAATTCATCTAGGGGTATAGTGTACATTTCAAACCCCCAGGGGTTTCACCAATTTTGATACAAGTGGGCAGTGAAAATGAAAAATTACATTTTTTACACAAAAATGCAGTTCTGGCTCGAAATTTTTCATTTTCAGAAGGTATGAAGGAGAAAAAGCACCCCAAAATCTGTGCCCCAATTTCTCCCGAGTACGGCAATGCCTCACATGTGACCAAAAAATACCAGTTGGGTGCATGGCAGGACTCAGAACGGAAGGAGTGATTTTTGGATTTTGCAGCTCAGATTCTGGTGGAATTTTGGTGGGTGCTATGTCGCATTAGCAAGACCCCCCAAGCACCAATACAGTGGAACCCCCCCACAAGTCACCCCATTTTGAAAACTACACCCCTCAGGGAATTCATCTAGGGGTATAGTGTACATTTCAAACCCCCAGGGGTTTCACCAATTTTGATACAAGTGGGCAGTGAAAATGAAAAATTACATTTTTTTACACAAAAATGCAGTTCTGGCTCAAAATTTTTCATTTTCAGAAGGTATGAAGGAGAAAAAGCACCCCAAAATCTGTGCCCCAATTTCTCCCGAGTACGGCAATGCCTCACATGTGACCAAAAAATACCAGTTGGGTGCATGGCAGGACTCAGAACGGAAGGAGTGATTTTTGGATTTTGCAGCACAGATTTTGGTGGAATGAATGGTGGGTGCTATGTTGCACCAATACTGTGGAACCCCCCCACAAGTCACCCCATTTTGCAAAGTACACCCCTCAGGGAATTCATCTAGGGGTATAGTGTACATTTCAAACCCCCAGGGGTTTCACCAATTTTGATACAAGTGGGCAATGAAAATGAAAAATTACATTTTTTTACACAAAAATGCAGTTCTGGCTCAAAATTTTTCATTTTCAGAAGGTATGAAGGAGACAAAGCACCCCAAAATCTGTGCCCCAATTTCTCCCGAGTACGGCAATGCCTCACATGTGACCAAAAAATACCATTTGGGTGCATGGCAGGACTCAGAAGGGAAGGAGTGATTTTTGGATTTTGCAGCTCAGATTCTGGTGGAATTTTGGTGGGTGCTATGTCGCATTAGCAAGACCCCCCAAGCACCAATACAGTGGAACCCCCCCACAAGTGACCCCATTTTGCAAACTACACCCCTCAGGGAATTCATCTAGGGGTATAGTGTACATTTCAAACCCCCAGGGGTTTCACCAATTTTGATACAAGTGGGCAGTGAACATGAAAAATTACATTTTTTACACAAAAATGCAGTTCTGGCTCAAAATTTTTCATTTTCAGAAGGTATGAAGGAGAAAAAGCACCCCAAAATCTGTGCCCCAATTTCTCCCGAGTACGGCAATGCCTCACATGTGACCAAAAAATACCAGTTGGGTGCATGGCAGGACTCAAAAGGGAAGGAGTGATTTTTGGATTTTGCAGCTCAGATTCTGGTGGAATTTTGGTGGGTGCTATGTCGCATTAGCAAGACCCCCCAAGCACCAATACAGTGGAACCCCCCCACAAGTGACCCCATTTTGCAAACTACACCCCTCAGGGAATTCATCTAGGGGTATAGTGTACATTTCAAACCCCCAGGGGTTTCACCAATTTTGATACAAGTGGGCAGTGAAAATGAAAAATTACATTTTTTACACAAAAATGCAGTTCTGGCTCAAAATTTTTCATTTTCAGAAGGTATGAAGGAGAAAAAGCACCCCAAAATCTGTGCCCCAATTTCTCCTGAGTACGGCAATGCCTCACATGTGACCAAAAAATACCAGTTGGGTGCATGGCAGGACTCAGAAGGGAAGGAGTGATTTTTGGATTTTGCAGCACAGATTCTGGTGGAATGAATGGTGGGTGCTATGTTGCACCAATACAGTGGAACCCCCCCACAAGTCACCCCATTTTGCAAACTACACCCCTCAGGGAATTCATCTAGGGGTATAGTGTACATTTCAAACCCCCAGGGGTTTCACCAATTTTGATACAAGTGGGCAGTGAAAATGAAAAATTACATTTTTTTACACAAAAATGCAGTTCTGGCTCAAAATTTTTCATTTTCAGAAGGAATGAAGGAGACAAAGCACCCCAAAATCTGTGCCCCAATTTCTCCCGAGTACGGCAATGCCTCATGTGTGACCAAAAAGTGGCAGGACTCAGAAGGGAAGGAGTGATATTTGGATTTTGCAGCACAAATTCTGGTGGAATGATGGTGGGTGCTATGTCGCATTAGCAAGACCCCCAAAGCACCAATACAGTGGAACCCCCCCACAAGTGACCCCATTTTGCAAACTACACCCCTCAGGGAATTCATCTAGGGGTATAGTGTACATTTCAAACCCCCAGGGGTTTCACCAATTTTGATAAAACTGGGCAGTGAACATGAAAAATTACATTTTTTTACACAAAAATGCAGTTCTGGCTCAAAATTTTTCATTTTCACAAGGAATGAAGGAGACAAAGCACCCCAAAATCTGTGCCCCAATTTCTCCCGAGTACGGCAATGCCTCACATGTGACCAAAAAATACCAGTTGGGTGCATGGCAGGACTCAGAAGGGAAGGAGTGATTTTTGGATTTTGCGGCTCAGATTCTGGTGGAATGAATGGTGGGTGCTATTTGGCATTAGCAAGACCCCCGAAGCACGGTGAAATTATGAACCTAATATTCCATAGATGTGTGGTATATTTTAAAACACTCCTTTATACATAGGCCGGGTTTGTCGGGGCAAGTGTCACACTGGAAAATAGTTTGCTTTCTTATTCCCTTTTTATAGCAAACTTTGCACCTTTTTTGTGTCCTGCCCTTTTTTCCAGTGGAGGGGATTTCATCAGGAAAATGCTGCCCTGGTACAATACGGGGGCCAGTACTAGAAGTACTGGGGCCCTCTGCCTGCTGGTTCCCAAATATTAGGCCCTTTATGACTTCCTCTTGAAAGTGCATAAATGTCCCCCTCTGGCCGGTAGAACGGAATAGCACGTAAGCGTTATACAGTGCCATCTGGATGATATACACGGCCACCTTCTTGTACCAGATTTTTGTTTTCCGCAGGGCACTGTACGGCTTCAGTACCTGATCTGAAAGATCCACTCCGCCCATGTACCTATTGTAATCCAGGATACAATTAGGTTTTGAGGTGTGGGTACTGGTACCTCGTACAGGGACGGAGGTGGTACTGTCTCCGTGAATTGTTGTCAGTATAAGGACATCCCTCTTGTCCTTATATTTGACCAACAACATATTTTCGTTGCATATTCCCCTGCTTTCACCCCTTCTCATTACTTGGGCAATGTGCGTTTTTGGGAGGCCTCTTTGGTTCTTGCGCACAGTACCGCAAGCTGCTGTACCTCTTGAACCAAGGGCCTTAAAC
Organism: Crinia signifera; assembly: GCF_055691185.1. NCBI lineage: Eukaryota > Metazoa > Chordata > Amphibia > Anura > Myobatrachidae > Crinia > Crinia signifera. The sequence goes on from NC_139220.1 coordinate 179,737,511, forward strand.
AGGGGGATGCTAGTGTAAAAGTTATCCACATAGAGGTGATAACCTTTATCCAGGAAGGGGTGCACTAAATCCCAGACAATTTTCCCACTAACACCTACGAGGGAGGGGGGGCATTCTGGCGGTTGAATTCTTGAATCCTTCCCTTCATAAACCCTAAACCTGTGGGTGTACCCTGAGGTGCTTTCACACAGTTTATACATTTTTATGCCATACCTTGCCCTCTTACTGGGAAGGTACTGGCGGAATTTAACCCTTCCTTTAAAATGTATAAGGGACTCGTCGATACAAATAAATTTTTCAGGGATGTACACCTCTTCAAATTTGGCACTGAAATGATCAATGACCGGCCTGACTTTGAATAGCCGGTCAAAGGTGGGATCATCTCTGGGTGGGCACTGTGCATTATCGGTGTAATGTATAAATTTAAGAATTGTCTCAAATCGAGTCCGGGGCATGGCCATACGGTAAAATGGAGTACTGTACAGAACATCTGTACTCCAATATTGCCTAATTTCTGGCTTTTTTACTATGCCCATATGAAACACCAGACCCCAAAACGTCATCATCTCTACTGCATCTACAGGGGTCCACCTAGCAAATGATGACGTGGGGTTTTGAGCAATAAACTGCTGGGCATATAAATTAGTTTGGTCCACCATTAAATTTATAAAATCATCAGAGAAAAATAATTTGAAAAAGTCAATTTCTCTGAGACCTGTGGAATCAAATTGGATTCCTGGCATGGCCAAAAACTCAGGAACCTGGGGCTCAAAATTGTCTGGTGGTGGGGTCCATACTAGATCAATTATTGGGGGGGGAATCTCAGCTGATCTACGGGGGCGTCTTTGAGGGGGTCCCTCATCACCAGAGGAGGAAGAGGAGCTTAAGACGAATCCTTCAAATTCCCCGCTTGCATCACTGCCTGTGTCAGAGTCAGAGGCAAGCATGGCATATGCCTCCTCCACTGAATACATTCTCCTGGATGACTGGGAGGACATTTGGGAGGACATTTGGGAGGACATTTGGGAGGACATTTGGGATGCCATTTTTATTTTTGTGTTACTGGTAGTGAAATGTTTCAACACGTGTATAGTGTAGGGGGGGGTACAAACTTTATTTCAACCCGGGGGGTATGTAGTGTGTAGTGTGTATGTAGTGCAGAAAAAAAAAATACTTTATACCAATAAAAAAAAAAAAAAATGAAGGGGTTAAAAATAAAAAATTGAAGGGGTTAAAAAAAAAAAAAAAAGGTCCTGCGCCAAAAATTGAGCACAGATGTTGGTCAGTAACGTCTGTCACTGAACAGCGCTCAAAGGCAACAGGAATCTGATCAAAAAAAAAAAAAAATATAGATCAACCCTGTGCCGAAAAAGCTGATCAGTGATGTACGTCACTGATCGGCGCACAGTGGCCACAGGACACCCACAAAATCAGTGTGTGTAAAAAAAAAATTAAAAAAAGACCCCACAGCACTCACAAAAAAAAAAAAGGTGATCAGTGATGCGACACTGATTACCAGTGAGGGACAGCAGGTGCACAACCTTTGGTGCAACTGACAGTGCAACTGGCAGCAACTGACAGGTATATATATAAAAAAAAAACCTCTGCGCCCCCAAAAAGTTGCTGATCAGCACAGATGTACTGATCAGCACAAAAGGGGGGGTAGCAGACACAAAATATACACTCTCTATCACTCTCTGTCACTATCTCTCTCTATCTCTCTATCTCTCACTATCTCTCACTATCTATCACTCTAGGACACTGCAGCAGCAGCACTGACAGTTATATGTATAAAAAAAAACTGCACCCCCAAAAAGGGGGGGTAGCAGACACAAAATATACACTCTCTATCACTCTCTGTCACTATCTCTCTCTATCTCTCTATCTCTCACTATCTATCACTATCTATCACTCTATGACACTGCAGCAGCAGCACTGACAGTTATATATATAAAATAAAACCCCTGCACCCCCAAAAAGGGGGGGTAGCAGACACAAATCTCTCTATCTCTCTACCTCTCACTATCTATCACTATCTATCACTATCTATCACTGTATGACACTGCAGCAGCAGCACTGACAGTTATTTATATATAGAAAACCCCTGCACCCCCAAAAAGGGGGGGTAGCAGACACAAAATATAGCTCTCTCTGTCACTATCTCTCTATCTCTCTCTATCTCTCTCTATCTCTCTCTCTATCTCTCTATCTCTCTATCACACTGCAGCAGCAGCAGGAAGTCTCAGGAAGTCAGATCCAGGAAGCGTCCAGCACGCTACAAGCAGTGATAAGGTGATCAGGTAAGGTATTTGCAAGGATCAGGTAAGTATTAGCAAGGATCAGGTCGGTATTCACGGCAGGCAGGCACGGTGACCGTTCTGCACGCTATTCCAGACCGGAATGGCGTCTGCAGCGCAGTCACCGTCAGTTTAAATGTCGCGCCTTGGCTGTGATTGGTCCGTGGGTCCCACGGACCAATCACAGCCTTGGGGGCAGGTGGGGTGAGGGTGGGGTGAGGTGTCATCGTCACCGATGACCCCCTCATGCCCCCTGACGCCCGGCGGTGATTGACACCTGTGTTACCGAGCGTCTGATTCGCTGGTAACACAGGAAAACGCTGTGAATGGCTGTTCACACTGAACAGCCAATCACAGCGATCGCCGACGGGGGGGCGGCATCGCAGCCCCCCCTGGGCATGCAGGGACATGTCTGCTGTCAGGGACAGCAGACATCGTCCCTCTGTCACTGCGTCTCGAGACGCAGTGACAGTTTAAACTCATGACGTACATTTATGCCATGTGTCGGGAAGTACCTCCCGGCCATGACGTAAATGTACGTCAAATGTCGGGAAGGGGTTAAAACCGACATACTTTACGATCCCAGTGGAATATAATAGGGTGCCTGAAGCACAGTGAGCGCAGCAAGCCATGTGAGGGGACGCTGAACACTAATACATTTATGTCAACCTATGTTGACATAGACACCTGTCAACATTTTAAATGTCAGTATTTTGACCATGTCTGCTTTTTAAATGTCAGTATTTTGACCATCGGCCATTGGTGGTCAGTATTTTGACCGTGTGAATTTTTGACTGCATGTAAATCCTACTGAACCCATTGCAAAGAAGACAAATAACCATTTAAGGATCTCCACTGGGAATGCAGACTATATTACTCAGACTATAGTATCCGAGAGGCTAGATCCTGTTGTTGTGATGACTTTAAATATAGCTCTTTAATACAAACTGTAACTATTATATTAGATATTATTGTGATAGTAAAAAATAAAAAAAGCAATAATTGTGCTTTAATCCCACATCCTGTCTCATCTTGCACATAACTGCACAGACAATAGTTGACTGTTACCTGAAATGTTCTCACAGTCAATTTAAATATTCTGAAAAGAAAAATGTTAATTTAATTGTTGACTCATTCACTTTTGATATTTATCCTTAAGGCATAACAACTGATGATTGTTTATTTCATTCCAAAAATGAGACAGTATTACTTAACTGTACGTTCACATTTAACCATGTGTTGCATCATATATGAAAACTGGGATATAGTAGAATCCTCTTTGGCCACCTGGTCAGATAGAAGCATGGGCTACTGGAAGCATGGGCTATTGGAAGTTAGTAAAGTCCATCCTCCGACTGTCCTAGACCTGTCTTTGGATGGGGAGGCAAAGAAAACTCTTCAGTGACAAATAAAATGGCACTTTGGATATGTCCTTGTGGCTACTTAATATCCGTACACTCTCTTTAAAACAGAATTGTAACTTCAGCTTCTCAAATTTATGTACTAGAGACATGGGCACGTGCCCCCCCCCCCCCCCTGTCATTTCTGCCATTTTTTTTCTGTAAACTGCAGCGCGGGTAGTGACAGCGATGCTGCCGTTGCTTGAGCCCAATCTGCAGCTGCTGCGGGCTCCTCCCCTATCTTATCCACCTGATGGTGCCTCTCAGTGTGAAAACCGACGCTGGGGATCTATACACCTGGAGCTTCCAGCATTGGACAAAGTGCAGTTGCCAGTTGCGCCCCCTCTAGCCCCCATCTTAACCCACCCTGTCTCCCCAGCCCCCTCTAATCACTCCCTGTCTGCTCAGGCTCCACTCTTACCTTCCTGTCTCCGACCTCCTTGTCTCCCTAGCCCCCTCCCCCATTCCTGGTCTACCCAGACCCCCTTTCCCCCGCCCTGTCTCCCCAGCCCCCATCTTACACCTCCCTGTCTTTTTCTTTCTCCCGTGCTGTCTCCCCACCACCACCCCTTCTCTCTCTACCTGTCACTGTCTCTCTCTCCCAGACACCCTCTTTTTCTAACTGCCTCTACAACTTGTCCCTGACACACTCGCTCTTGCTCCACTCTTTATCTCTCCCTGACATTCTCTATCTCTCACTCCTGTTAGCACCCCTTTCTTCTCTTTTTTTTGTCTCATTTCCTATTTTTCTATGAAGCTCTCTCCTTGACCACCCCTCTTTCTCTCTCTCTTTCTCTCTCTCGCTCCTCTCTTTTTCTTTGATAATTCCTTTGTCACTCACTCGCCTTACTCTTTCTTCTTCCCCCTAAGGGGCATTATAGTGAAAATATGGTAGGAGGCGGACCCTTTCAATATTTAGGTATGGGGTCCTCAAAGTTCTAGCTACACCCCTGCTGCCTGGCATGCAGTACCGCTCGCAGTAATGGAGTGTGGGACAGCCACCGCCGGGAAGAACTGTAAGCCCTGACAGCCGAGCAGAGAGCCGGGGGGCTGCCCGGCTGTATTCACAGTGATGCACATCCCTACTATTTGAAATCTCATGCTGCCGGGTTTGGCAGCCAATCAGGAGCCACCACTGCCCCTCCTGAGTCCTGGCAGGCAGCAGTGTGAGATTTAAAATAGCCAGGACGTGCAGCACTGAGAATACAAATTATCAGTCAGTGATGATCGGCAATGCATCATTTAATATTCCAGAACGTTAGTGTGATAAATCTCCCCTGTATTAGCAGGTGAATGTATTTGTAAATTTGAAGGGACTGCCACCCATAAGTCTTTGTAAGGAAAGACAAATGAGTGGTTCCAGCTGGATTCCATGGTATTCTTTGTAGTCCATTCTAAACTGCAAATAAATAGAGGAAATGCAGTGTTTCTGTAACAGCTACTGACAATGCCTATAATCCAGCTCTGAGAGAATATATGTTGAAGCTACAGCCCCACCAAGCTCTTATTTGCATGACCTACAGTACAATGCCAAGCACTTCATAGTTAGGGGTCCATGAACTAAGAGGTGATAATGAGGCTAAATGAAGAAGGCAGAGAAAATCACTGTACTTATCAATCCTCCATATGTACAGAACAGATTTCTGCACTATGTATGCGCATAATCACATATGCGCATGTGCAGAACTTCTTTGCGGGCACCTTTGTGACTTGCATAGTCACCCTGGTGCTCTACGGGGGTGGGATAGAGACAGGCAGGTTGCTTTCGCATGAAAACACTGCATTTCCTGGATATACTGTACCACAAAAACGGTGGGTGCTCCCAGGAAAACACTGGGCGTCCCCATGTGAAGGACGCCCAGGGGGTGGCCGGCTGATGTCACAGGTTGTCCGTTTCCCTGTGTTCGGACCCAGACGCCGCAAGTCTCGGTCATTCCAGATTGACTTAGATTTGCGAATAGTGGAAAAATCATTTGCCGGTTGGCGACCATCTAATGATTTCAGCCCCATACGCTACCCTGCGAATGTCTGTGTTGCCCGCCCATAGGTAAAAACCACCTATGAACATCACCCTAATCTGCTTGCAGTTACTATATTCAGCATCAGGGCTGCTGTTAACCAGTTCAAATGAGGACCCCTAAAAAGGGCATCTATTCACTATTCTCTGATCATGTCACTACCCGCACTCCAATCATAAAGTAATGTAACATACAGTATGTTATGTAAGCTATGTGGTTATTGCTGCATCTACCTTCACCTCTGCCAGTGGTAGGAGGTGTTTTTTCCGTAAACCCACTGGTGAGAGGGGGGGAGAAACACTGGGCCTAGTAGTTTGGTTCTCTTGACGTGGTTCGTAGCCCCCGAAGGATGAAACAGCGAACGGCTCAGTCTAGTATCCATTCCCAGGGAGCGGAGAAAGGCTGGGACTGAGTAGATGGCTCCTGTTCCAGAGGTTCGTAGCCTCTGACAGGGAGACCGCGAAAAGCTCAGCTTAGTGCCTTAAACTTGGGATCGGAGAAACACTGAGACTGAGTAGATTGCTCTTCCGAGGGGGCCGCAACCCCTAAGAGAGTCTTTCAAAAAGCCCAGTGGAGTACCATTCCCATGCCAGTGGCTGGAAAGTGCCCTACGGTGGGAGCAGAGAAACACTTGGTCGGACGCTGATCGGTCGGCTGCCTAGGGCCCGAGGCTGCACTGTGCCCCCGGGGAAACTCAGGGGTGCCGAACCTGCACGGGTGATCCCAAAAATCACCTTGCACAAGTAAGCACTTGCACTGCGCACTTCCCTCTAGGTTAGGTTGCACATCCTTACCTTGTCCTTTTGGATGGGGTAGGACAATTTTTCACACCCCCACCCCGGCCTTCTGGCTGAGGTCCTCTTTATTATTTATTTCTCTTCTTTCTTCACGTTTGTGCATTTTTTCTGTTTTCTGTAGTGTGTCACGTTTTTTTGGGTTGTGTGGTTGACCCTTATGGGCCTACCATTCCCCAATGTGCCGAAGCTCTCATCCTTTTGGGGAGAGCTTCGGTCCCCTTGAGGACGACCCTGAGCCGCAAGGCGAAGGGAAGTCTAATGCGGGTCTCTCCAAACCTTCGGGTGCGGAGGACCCACCGTTCTTACCCTTCCGAGGATTGAGGAAAGAGAATTCCTCTAAGCTTCGGCGAAGAGGACCCACCGTTCCCTATTTTCCCCTCTTCGGCCTTATGGCTGAGAGGGGTTAGGGGAAAAACGGGCCCTTCTCCTTTGGGAGAGGGTCCATCTCGATCGCACGGCCCCCTTTGCACGTGTTTAGGCACAGCACTGGTGGTAGGGAGCACACCTCGGGCTCCTGAGTTTCTTCAAACTCATCTAGTAAAAATATATATAAATAATTCTGATGCTTCTTGTAACAAATTAAAAAACAAAATAAGCGAATATTATTACTCTTAGTGGTTATTCAGACCTGATCGCACAGCTGCGAATTTGCAGACCAGGAGATAATCAAACGACTATGCAAATGTGCAGCTCGTAGTATGCATGCGCAAGGCCATTCTGTGATAACATCCTAATACTTTTGTTTATCGCTGTCCATACTGCTGATTGACAGAAATCCAGCATTTGTGGGTGGTAATCAGCTGTTTTCTGATAGTGTTAGGGAAATGCAGGAGGCATTCCCAGGCTTTTGAATGGAAGTCATGTGATGTTAGCTTCGGCCCCGATGAGCCTGTTTCTATTGCAACGGCCGGCTAAGTTGTGGGCTAAGCGCAGACTGAACACAGTGGAATTTATGGGGAGGGGCTTGCATGTGGATTTGCTGCTATAGCAGGGCTGCTATATTTTCACAAGCTTTGCACAGTAATTTGCATGCTTGCGCAAGACAGAATTGGGCGGTGATTGCCTGAGTGCAGGGCTCTGCAAATTAGCAGCCCAGCTATCGGGTCTGAAGAAAAACCTTATTTACTTTATATTAAATACACATATGAAAATAATACAGATAGCACCTGTAGCTATACAAATGAAGTCAGACTATGAATGTACAGTATATTTAGATCTGTAGTTTTATTACTGCAAAAATACATACCACAGTTCATTTGTTGTAAACTAGACAGTGTAGCATAGCTTGTGTGTGTCTTTGTATACCATTATCTAATTCACCCGGAGGCATCTGCTTCGTACATGCCAGACGAGAATAAAGATATCAACTGTAGGTTGGCACCACAATATATTACTTTGCTCTGTGAACCAGATTCATCTGTTAAAACTTTAGCACCTGCAGCCAAGACCCATGTACTGCTCTGCCAAATCAGGTTACGTGGCTTAGGTTTGTTCAGATCAGTGACATATAACTCCCTTGCTTTTGTTTCAAACATCCAAGTGCCAGAGAGGGAAAACATATTGTGAATACAAAGAGTTTATTTCTTGGTCCCATAATACTTCTAACTAAAACATGTTTTATTATCTTTGCTATTAACCATATAACATCTATCTCTTCATGTGTAATACTAATACAAGCCACGTCAGTAATTATGTAAATGACAGAATCCCGACAGCCAACTTCCCGAATGTATTTATCAGTTGTAGTGTTACGTTTAGGAGAGGGTTAGGCTGCGGGGAGCGAGGTTTAGGTTTAGACTGCAGGAAGGGAAGTTTAGGGTTAGGCTGCTGGAAAGGAGGGTTAGGGGGGAGGGAAGAAGGATAATCATAAAATACTTACCTTAGAACTACCAGAATCATGGCTGTTGGGATGCTGGGGCCATTTTAAAGATAACAGTGTCCATTCTTTTCTGGGGTATTCATGTTAAGATTTTTTTCTGTGGTTTGTTGAGTTTAGTTTTTTAGGTAGCACAATGCTGGCTGGAGGAGGAAGCCCCTTGCTGTGTTGACAGCAGACCCGGCGACAGGGGGGTCGGTACTTGTTTCCTAGCACGGCCACAAAGATTAACATCTGCGACATCTGTATCCATTGTTAGCATCGCGTCGTGTCGTGCACATTATGGTATGGTAACGATGGTCCCGATGGTCCCGAGACGTTTCATACCGACGATATTTTTTTTCTTTCAGTTTTTAAATCGGCATCTCGCTCATCGCGTCGGGTACCTGTAAATAGCTGCTCCCGATGGTCCCGATGTCCCCGACGGTAACGTTTTGATGTCAAAATTTACTCAATCGTGTCGGTCGCGTCGAATGTTGTTTCTAATGCTACCGACGCTTGCGATTAACCCGATTTTCATTAGGCACATTCCCCCTAGGTTTTTTCCGCTATGTAGGCCCATCTCTAATAGGCCCATTTAACCCATGTAGTCCTGCCTCTTATAAATTCTTCCTAGAAACATATGTTTTAATGTGTGTTTCTATGTAAACATGAAATCTGCCCTATGTAATCTGCACAGTTACAGCATGATATTATCTCATCACTGTCAATATTTACTATCATAAGCCGGCCCCTTCCCAATCCAGCCTTTTCTGACAGCTTGTCTCTAAGCTTTTTGTGGGTTTTGTCTCGGTTGGAGTGAGACGTGTGTTTATTGCTGGTTGATTTTGGCTGACTGATCCTTTGCTGGTGAAATCTCCCAAATTGATTCCGTGCTTTAAACACTATTTGTGCTGATCCTGTGCCTTGTGCTGTGGATTGCTACTGTTCCTGAATCCAGTGCTGTGCTGTGCTGTCGATTGCTGTGCTGATCCTGTTACCCTGCTTATCCTGAGTCCTGTGCTGTGGATTGCTGTGGATTGCGGTGGTGTGGATTGCTGTCTGCTGGAAGCGGTGTCCTCCGATATGGCTGAGGCGAGTTTCTTCTCCTTGCCTACAACTGAGGCGGAGGCTGTGGCGTTTCTGCAGCGTCACCATCTGCTGCCAGCGGAGGCTACGTGTGGGAATGGCCATCCCATGCGGCTGAACCTCAAGGAGACCATGTGGCACTGTAACGTCAGGGATTGTCGCCTGAAGAGGAGTCTCCGAGCGGGAATGTTTTTCCCTGGCTGCCGGTTGCCCTTTGTTACCGTGGTGCGCTTCATCTTCTTCTGGGTCGAGGAGATGACCAGTATCGACTACTGTGAGAGGCACCTGGCCATGTCGAAAAAAAACGCTGTGCTTTATACTAAGTATATGCGGGAAGCCTGCCTGCTTGACATGATGGCGCAGCCGCAGCGCCGGATTGGAGGTCCCGGCATGATTGTCGAGGTAGATGAGACTCTCTTCGTTAAGAGGCAGGCTAACGTGGGCCGGGTGTTACCCCAGCAGTGGGTATTTGGTGGCATTTGCCGCGAAACTGGCCAATGTTTCGCCAAGAAAGTTGATACTCGGGACGCCACCACCCTTCTTGCTGCTATTATTCAGTTTGTTGAGCCTGGGTCTACTGTGTATACAGACTGTTGGAGGGCCTACAGTACGACCCAGCTCCAAGCAGCAGGATATGAACATGCCCGGGTCAATCACCGATATAATTTCGTGGATCCAACCACAGGGGTGCATACCCAAAACATCGAGCGCATGTGGGGGGCATGTAAGTGGCGCAACAAACGCCAACGGGGGACTGCCAGACACATGCTTCAGGGGTACCTGGAGGAATTTATGTGGCGGAAGAGCCTTGCACGTGACGACCCCTTTGCCCGTGCATTACATGCCTTAACTTTGTTACCCAAAGACTGATTTACGAACGATTTCCCCATCCTATTCATAATCATCCCATTTTGTACTACTGTGATTTACTTGTTTTTTTTAATGAAATGCATATTTTCTTGATTTCTTTGATTTTGAAGTAAAATCGCAAAAAATCTTTAAAAAAAATGTCTTTACTGTGTCTGCAGAATGATTGTGGATGTATGTATGAATGGGTTGCACTCACACACCGCCACTTTCCACGCCACTTGAGAGGCGTGGTTAGGGGCGATGTTCATGTCACCACGTATTTGGTAACATGTACTGTGCTGATTACAGCTAATCCAGAAAGCACAAACTGCTTGGGGGCTTTGCTGTGATCAATACACTACATTTTATGAAATCCATGTTGACATGTATAGTCGACATGTTGACATAGTCCACATGACGACAAGTGGTGACATTACGTCGCGTCGGCCGCAATGTAATCTAACCACAACAGTACAATGCGTCCAACCGACGCGATATTTCATAGTATAAGCACTATATAGTGCTTATCATGTCAGTCGCGTCGGACACAATGTACAATGGCTGCGACCGTTGCAATCAATATTTTTATTAATACTCCGCCACACTTATCTGGCGAAATCGCGTCGGTCGGGGTGAAAGGGACGGTGTACCACGAGCGACGCGAGGTATGAGAACTGACGTCTATAGTAAGTGCTGCTGAGTTCTTCTAATATAAAACATCGCGTCGGTCTGAGGCATTGAACTGTTTAGAACGTCTGCCAGCGACCGACCGACGCGATTTTGATGACGGGCAAACGCCGAAGGCGCCAAAAGCACCCTGGGGAAGGACAACAGCAGCCATTTTACATGGTCATTAATCACCTTGATACAGCTGAACTTTCTGGCTCCCTGCCCCTGCGCAAAAAGTAAGCAGATCTCTTGATTATTCTATTCAGGTGGGGTGTGGGGTTTGGGAGAGTCATATACAGAGTGTTGTAGGGGGGGGGGCGCGGGGGGCGGGGGGGGCTTATTTTTTTGGGGGGGGGGGCGCTTTAGGGTGACAATGATATATATATTTATATAGTGTGGGGTTTTAGCATCAAACCGGTAGGCACAGGTGAGGATTTGGCACAGACTTAGACAGTGACATCACGGCTTGGGTCCAAAACAGGGCTTGCCTGAGTTTATTGCAGCACTCAGAGCAAGAAACTAAAAAACAGCCTTTACACTTCAGGCAAAACAGAAAATAAAACCTGCTCGTCTGAGCTCTAACTAAACAGAATAAACGTCCCTCTCTATACCAGGGCCACACTATGTGACACTGGACACACACAGCAGATATAGATCAAGTAATGCAGTACTTACAGCCTTGTCTCTCTCTAGCAGCAGCTTACTGCCTCCAACACCCAGGGAGAGAGAGAGAGCCCTATGGAGAGGGCTGACTCCTTTTTAAAGAATCAGGTGCTCTCCTGATTACCAGCCCAGGACAGAACACCCTTTGTAAGCCGGAGCTTACCACACAGATTGAAACAGCCTGCAGTCTATATGCCATAAGACAGGATTCTAGGGGAAAGGTACCTGCCGTCTATGACTTTCCCTGCCACTGTCTTACATACCCTCCCCCTCTGTTCGAACCTATGGGGTCGGACACTGTCTGCCAACTGGCAGTATGTTCGGGATAGGGCATCGGCATTACCCTGAAGCCTTCCTGCTCTGTGTTCCACTGTAAATTTGAAATTTTGCAAATTGAGAAACCATCTCGTGACCCTTGCATTTCTCTCTTTGGCTTGGTACATCCATGTAAGTGGGGAGTGGTCAGTGATTAATCTAAAGGAGCGTCCTAAGAGATAGTACTTTAGGGATTCAAGGGCCCACTTGATTGCTAAGCACTCCCGCTCAACTATACTGTAGTTTCTCTCCGCAGGTGTGAGCTTCCTGCTCAAATATGTTACCGGGTGTTCCTCTCCACCAACTTCTTGGGAGAGGACAGCACCTAGTCCCACATCAGAAGCATCAGTCTGTACGACAAACTCTTTTTTAAAATCTGGAGTGATCAGGACTGGTTGATTACAAAGGGCCACTTTTAATTCTTGGAATGCCCTTTCAGCCTCTGGGTTCCAGCTGACCATAACTGCCTTACCTCCTTTGGTAAGATCGGTTAGGGGCGCTGCCATGGTTGCAAACTGGGGAATGAATCTACGGTAATACCCCAGAATTCCCAAAAAAGCCCTGACTTGTTTTTTTGTCGAAGGACGAGGCCAGTCTTGGATAGCCTCCACTTTATTTATTTGTGGCTTTATTATACCTCTCCCGATAACATACCCCAGGTAACGTGCCTCCTCGAGGCCTAAAGTACACTTTTTTGGGTTCGCTGTCAACCCCGCCTCTCTGAGGGAATTCAACACCGCCTGGACTTTGGGTAAATGACTCTTCCAGTCATCACTAAAAATTATGATGTCGTCTAGATATGCCGAGGCATACTGACGATGGGGTTTAAGAACAATGTCCATCAACCTTTGAAAAGTGGCTGGAGCCCCATGCAACCCAAAAGGCAAACAGAGATATTGAAAGAGACCATCGGGGGTGACAAACGCGGTTTTCTCTTTGGCACTATCGGTAAGAGGTACTTGCCAGTAACCTTTAGTTAAGTCGAGGGTAGAGAAATATCTAGCATGACCAAGTCTTTCAATTAACTCATCAACTCTTGGCATTGGGTAGGCATCAAATTTTGATACCTCGTTCAGCTTCCGGAAGTCATTACAGAAGCGCAATGAGCCATCTGGTTTTGGAATTAACACAATCGGGCTTGACCACTCACTTTTAGACTCCTCGATAACCCCGAGGTCTAACATTTTCTGGACCTCCCCAGATATGGCCTGTCTATGCGCTTCTGGTACTCTATAGGGTTTTAAGCGTACCCGAACTCCAGGTTCGGTGACAATGTCATGTTTTATGGCTGTGGTGCGCCCTGGAAGTTCTGAGAACACATCATAATTCCTTTGTACTAACTCTTTAGTTTCCTGCTTCTGGGATTTGGACAGGGTCTCTGACACCCGCACCTCTGGGCTATCACTAGAGGGGTCACTTACAGCTGTCAGAGTCTCTCTGTCTTTCCAGGGTTTAATTAAGTTCACATGGTACAACTGTTCTGGCTTCCGTTTACCTGGTTGATACACTTTATAATTTACACTTCCCACTTTTTCGATGATCTCATAAGGCCCTTGCCACTTAGCAAGAAATTTGCTTTCTACGGTGGGCACTAATACCAACACGCGGTCACCTGGGTTAAAGCTTCTTACCCTGGCTGACCTGTTATACACTTGACGTTGTGCTTCTTGGGACTGCTCTAAGTGTTCCCTGACTATAGGCATGACCGCAGCAATTCTGTCTTGCATAAGAGAAATATGCTCAATGACACTCTTGTAGGGTGTAGTCTCCTGTTCCCAAGTTTCCTTTGCTATATCAAGCAGTCCACGAGGATGTCTGCCATATACTAGCTCAAAAGGGGAAAAACCTGTGGATGATTGGGGCACCTCAGGAACCGCAAACATCAAATAAGGCAGAAGACAGTCCCAGTCCTTCCCATCTTTGCTCACTACCCTCTTCAACATCCCCTTTAATGTTTTATTAAACCTTTCAACAAGACCGTCAGTTTGTGGGTGATACACCGATGTACGTAGATGCTTAATTTTCAATAGTTTACACAACTCTTTCGTGACTTTAGACATGAAGGGGGTTCCTTGATCGGTAAGGATCTCTTTGGGTATGCCGGTACGGGTAAACATGTTGAAGAGCTCTTTTGCTATGGACTTTGAAGAGGTATTCCGCAAAGGAATAGCCTCAGGGTAACGAGTGGCGTAATCCAACACCACGAGAATATACTGAAATCCCCTTGAGGATTTTACCAAAGGGCCGACCACGTCCATTGCAATCCTGTCAAAGGGCACTTCAATAATAGGTAACGGAACCAGGGGACTTCTAAAATGTGTCATGGGAGCCGTCAGCTGACAGTCAGGGCAGGACTTGCAGTAGTCTTCTACTGCGCGGTGAACCCCGGGCCAGTAAAACCGTTGCAACACGCGTTGTGTGGTCTTTTCAGTACCTAAAAGTGTCCTCCCATCGCGTGTTTGTGAGCAAGGTCTAAGACCATTCTACGGTATGGCCGGGGCACCGCCAGCTGCTCAACTATCTCCCCACGGATTTTATCTACCCGATACAGTAGATCCTGGTTAATGGCCATATATGGGAACTCTTTGTCAGCATTGGGGTATTGGGGCTCACCATTTATGACTTTAGGATTTTCCCTAGCTCTTAATAAGGTGGGATCTCTAAGTTGAGCAGTCCCAAAATTATCACGTGACATCTCTAGCTCAGGCATGTCACACGCTTCTTCCTGCTCCTCAGCTTCACCTGCAAGAACAGCTAGGGGAAAACGGTCAGATTCAATAGTGGTCACCCCTACCGTTTGAACCTCAGTATCCTGATCAAAAGGCTCAGGACTAATCACAGGGCACACATTCTCATTATTAACATCATTTCTAGTGCAGTGTACATTCTGTTTCCACAAGTCCCAGAACAATGGGAAGTCTCTTCCCAGGATCACACTATGCATCAGGGTCTCTACCACGCCCACTTCATAGGACACAGTTCCACAAGTACTCTTTAGCTGGACTAAAGCTGTGGGATACTCCTTGGTGTCCCCATGTATGCACAAGACCCCTATGTAACGTCCTGTGAGTGTCCCAGGGTCTACCAAGCTGGCATGGATGAGAGTAACTAAACTCCCAGAGTCCAGTAGAGCACTCCCGGGATAACCATCCACCTTTACATGACATATTTGCTGTCCAGTTTCTGACACAGTCTCAGCAGAGAAAACAGAACGTGCATATAAAGAGCTTCGCCTGGCTGTATCACACTCCATTGGCTCAGAAGTAAGGGGGCAATTGGCAGCAATATGCCCAGGTCCATGACAACGCCAACACTGTATGCGGCCCCAGTCTTTTTGCGACCAAGGTTTGGACCCTACTGTCCCTTGGGAACGCCTCTCCACTGTTTGTTCCCCATCTAGGCCACCTCCCTTTACAACATTATTCACCCCTCTAGTAAACGGAACAGTCTTACCAGATGATCCGGCCGATTTGCTGTTCTTGAGGGTGGAATGTCCAGGAGGCACTTCTTGGATTAGATTTTCAGTAGCTCTGTACCTCTCAACCAAGTTGACAAGCCCCTCGGCATCATTAGGGTCGCCCTGACCGACCCAGCGCTGAACCTTTGGAGGTAAGGAACAAAGATACTTGTCCAGCACGACTCTCTCCACGATCTGCGCTGGTGTAGACTCCTCTGGCTGTAGCCATTTCCTTACCAGGTGGACCAGGTCATACATTTGGGACCGCGCAGGTAACTGTTCAGAAAAAGTCCAGTTATGCACCTTCCGGGCACGCACACTCATGTTTACGCCTAAGCGAGCAAGGATCTCTCCCTTGAGTTTCGCGTAGACCTTAGCATCCTGCTCACTCAGATCAAAATACGCCTTTTGTGGTTCTCCAGTTAGAAAAGGCGCTACCACACCTGCCCATTGATCCACGGGTAACTGTTCACGCTCTGCTACACGTTCAAACACCGCAAGAAAGGCCTCTACATCATCCGTGAGAGTCATCTTTGGCAGAGATTTCTGTACTGCAGCCCGTGTGGTTGGAAGCAAGGGTTGGGGTGTTTGCACACTCTGCGCCACACTCTTAGCCACATTCTGTATTTGCTCTTGTAATTGCAGATTAGTTTGCTGCTGTTCCTTTAAGGTTTGTCTGTTGGATTCAAGCAGCAAAACATTGGTTTCAGCCTGGGCACGCATGGCCTCCTCATGCACCTTTTGCTGATATGCGTTTGCCTGCCGCTGCAGCTCATTTGCCTGCACCAAGTGTTTTAAAAGGTCCTCCATTTTAACAGTCTCCTGTTGCAGTGTTACAGCAGCCTTCAGCCAGGACATGCAAGTATCAGCGCACTCCAGACACTCACTTGTGGCTGGTTGCCTTTAGCAACAACTTCCAGCTTGCTGTAGCAAAAGTCCTATAGTTCGGTGTATGTCTCTTTAAGTGAGATGCTTGCTCGCATTCTCCACCATATGTGGGGTTTTAGCATCAAACCGGTAGGCACAGGTGAGGATTTGGCACAGACTTAGACAGTGACATCACGGCTTGGGTCCAAAACAGGGCTTGCCTTAGTTTATTGCAGCACTCAGAGCAAGAAACTAAAAAACAGCCTTTACACCAGGCAAAACAGAAAATAAAACCTGCTCGTCTGAGCTCTAACTAAACAGAATAAACGTCCCTCTCTATACCAGGGCCACACTATGTGACACTGGACACACACAGCAGATATAGATCAAGTAATGCAGTACTTACAGCCTTGTCTCTCTCTAGCAGCAGCTTACTGCCTCCAACACCCAGGGAGAGAGAGAGAGCCCTATGGAGAGGGCTGACTCCTTTTTAAAGAATCAGGTGCTCTCCTGATTACCAGCCCAGGACAGAACACCCTTTGTAAGCCGGAGCTTACCACACAGATTGAAACAGCCTGCAGTCTATATGCCATAAGACAGGATTCTAGGGGAAAGGTACCTGCCGTCTATGACTTTCCCTGCCACTGTCTTACAATAGCTAGTTTTTATTATGTGTAGAAGCCCTGTTATGCAGGGTGGGGTACAAGTATTCATGCTGAGGGAAGAGGGAGATGAGGAAAGACAGGGGGGAGTGGGGAGAAGAACTACATAAGGGGGATTGTGATTATGTATAGCAGTGATGAAATCCAGGGCGTTGTATAGTTTTTAAAGTGTGTGGATCAAATCTATTTTCAAGGGTACTGCTCATGTATAGATGTAGACAGTGATAATGTGAAGGGGGTGATGTGCAGGTTTTAGGGTGATCTGAGTAATGCACTTGAGTGTACAAAGTGTTGATATATTGCCAGGATCAGATTCTCATGTGGTTGTTATTGCAATGGTGCTTCAGGTATCATGATGTATCCTATTACTGTTAATGTGCAAGCTTTTGATTTTGTAGACTTTGTGTAACTTGTGTCTGATTACAGTACCCAAGTCACGCCATCCCGAAGCGTGGCGAGCGGCGGCGGTACGCGTCCTCCGACCTTTTCATACCCCCACTATCCACGTCGGCGTGGAGTTGAGAATATAATAGTGTGGCGAGCGCAGCGAGCCACCGAGCCCGAAGCGTGGCGAGCGCATGCTGATACCTGTGTAGCCCACGAGGGGACACGGATACCTGTATAGCCCGCGAGGGGACGCAGGGATCTGTGAAGGTATCAGCGTCCGCTCGCCACGCTTCGGGCTCGGTGGCTCGCCACACTATTATATTCTCAACTCCACGCCGACGTGGATAGTGGGGGTATGAAAAGGTCGGAGGAAGCGTACCGCCGCCCCTCGCGAGGTTCGCTGCGATCGCCACGCTTCGGGATGGCGTGGATAGTGGGGGACACATATCTATCAGTGCTTCTGTCAGCAAATGTGGTGTATTTTGTAGTTATTATGTAATATGCAATTAGTGTCTCAGATTAAAGCCTTCTTTTTTTTCCCGTATTTTATTTCAGTTCTTTACATCTGATTGGTATAATTTGCCAATAAGGCAATTTTGGGAATTTCTGCCCTTTTATTTCACTAATCGACACCGCCTCAGGTAAATATTAGTGGCTTTCTGTTGCGTATTACTGAATAACAGTGGAGTGCTTTGTAGTTTACATGCAAAACTTCATTTTTTGAAATTTTGTTATTGAAAATGTGTATTATTAATGTGCGAGGTTGTTTTTTTCCACTTATTTTAGGGATGAACTGTTGGAGTACACTTTGTGTAACTTGTGTCTGATTACAATGCCCAAGTCACACCATCCCGAAGCGTGGCGAGCGCAGCGAGACCCGCGAGGGGCGGCGGTACGCGTCCTCCGACCTTTTCATACCCCCACTATCCACGTCGGCGTGGAGATGAGAATATAATAGTGTGGCGAGCGCAGCGAGCCACCGAGCCCGAAGCGTGGCGAGTGGACGCTGATACCTGTGTAGCCCACGAGGGGACACGGATACCTGTATATCCCGCGAGGGGACGCAGGGATCTGTGAAGGTATCAGCGTCCCCTCGCGGGGCTCGCTGCGCTCGCCACGCTCGCCACGCTTCGGGCTCGCCACACTATTATATTCTCAACTCCACGCCGACGTGGATAGTGGGGGTATGAAAAGGTCGGAGCACGCGTACCGCCGCCGCTCGCCACGCTTCGGGATGGCGTGGATAGTGGGGGACACATATCTATCAGTGCTTCTGTCAGCAAATGTGGTGTATTTTGTAGTTATTATGTAATATGCAATTAGTGTCTCAGATTAAAGCCTTCTTTTTTTTCCCGTATTTTATTTCAGTTCTTTACATCTGATTGGTATAATTTGCCAATAAGGCAATTTTGGGAATTTCTTCCCTTTTATTTCGCTAATCTACACCGCCTCAGGTAAATATTAGTGGCTTTCTGTTGCGTATTACTGAATAACAGTGGAGTACATAGTAGTTTACAGGGTAAACTTCATTTTTGAATATTTTTTTACAGTATGGAGCGTCATGTGGACCGCCATCTGTTGAAGAGGTTGATCGATCTCTACAAAGAGAATAGATGCCTATGGCGAAAAGATCATATTGATTTTCACAATCAGGCAAAGCGGAATGAGGCGTTTGGGAAGATCTCGGCCTACGCTAGGAGACGTGTCCCTAATGCTGATGTCACATGGGTCCGGAAGAAACTCACTAATATGCGGACAGTGCTGGTGAAGGAGCATAATCGGGTCCGGGAGTCGCAAGCTTCGGGAACCGATCCGGCCAACGTGTACCAACCGAAGTTGTGGTATTATGACCGGATGCTGTTCATTGTGGAGGAACAAGGAAGGACAGAAGCAGAGGGAACTACTACGGATGAAGGCTCTTCATCCAGTGCACAGGAGAGTGCGGACGTAGTAAGTATCTAGTTCAAACATGTTCAGCATGTAAATGGAAGTGAAATGCAATGTTTTAACATTTTTTTTTGTTTCTTTTCATTTTAGGTAGTTCCCTCTGAGTCAATGCAGCAGGCTGAGTCGGTGTCGGAGGTGGCGGCTCCTGTGGTGGCGAGCACGTCATCAGCTCTCCCCAGGAGGCGTAGGAGGAGACAGCCGACAAGACCTGCTGCTACTGGCCGAGAACATTGCTGCCCCTACAAGGAGGAAGCATTAAATAATCCCCCCGATGATTTTCAAATGTTCACAAATCATGTGTGCGCAGAAATGCGAAAGTGGAAGCGTCCAACGGTACACCACTTTAAGTGGTTGCTGTATGACTGTATGTTGCGGGCAGCCGAGGATGACCTCTGTGCTGACTGCAAGGTAACGACATGCCGCACTGCTCACGTAGAGCCACCATGCCCATACCCACATCACCCCCCCATGTTCAGTGCGCCGGTTGCTCCTCCGCCTGCCCCTTACTACGCGCCGGGACCCCCTATGCCACCTGCCAGTGATCCCTCATCTTTGTCTGGGAGTCTTTTGTCTGCTTTGAGAAGTGTGCAGACCCCCACCCCAGACGAAGAGCGTTACTTCAATTATTAATTTGTAATTCGGCTAATTTGAGTTTCAATTTATAATTTGGCAGCAATGTTCTTGTTTCTGTTCCTTTCTGATTTCTCCATAATGAACTGTTTCTGGTCATGTACTGCAATTTTGGTTGGTGAACGTTGCAGTCCGGTCTTCCTGAAGTTTGCGATGACCGTACTTGTTTTGCTCCTTCACTAACCACTGTTCTGCATATTTGTGTTTTCTTCCGGATTCATGTGATTGTTTGCATTAGTGGACACAGTTTTCTAGTGTGCCGTTATCTTCCCATGCCTCATTTCAATTTGCCTGGTTGTGATATCCAGGCATCTATTCTCTTTGTACTGATCGATAAACTTCTTCTGCATTTGATGAACCTATGTTCTACCTGTATTTATCTTTTAAAAAAAAAAAGAAAACTAAAAAAAGTTCTTAAAAAAAAAAAATTGCTTAAAGATACCCAAAAAAAGTAAAAAAAAAACAAGAAAAAAAGAAAAAAAAAACAATGCTGTGTGATGTATTAATTTATTTTGTATTTATTTTTCGGATAAAAAAAAAGCGAGTTATTGCTGGAAAACGAAAAAAAAAAAAAATTCGGTTAAAAAATGTTTTAAAATAAAACCCGTTAAAGCTATTGACATGTGTCGTGTGATTTATTGTTTAATTTGTGGTTTAAAAATTGGGTGCAAAATGTAAACCTGTAAATGTGGGGTACAATTGTAAGCAGCCATGTCAAAACATGAAATGGGTGCTTGCAATGAAGAAATCGCGTCGATCGCGTCGGGGGCATTGAATACTGACATTCAGTGCTCCCGATGGGACCGATAGCTTGTAATGCCGCCGATTTCGGTCAATTCTTCAATTATCACGTCGGTCACGTCGCGGTAATTGAAGCATGGTACACAATATCCGCGATCTCTGAAATCAAGAGCATCTCGTCCGTCGGGGTTGATCGCGGCCCTTATAGTGCACTAAATAAGAGCCGCGACCGATCCCGATTGTGGCCGTGCTAGGAAACAAGTACCGGGGGGTCAAGGGGGACAGTTGTCCTGGACCCCCGATGTTCTGAGGGGCCCCAAGGCCTGCCAACACCCCTCTCAGCCGACGTCCTGAGGTTGCTCCAAGGCCTGCCAACCAACTTCTCAGGTCCCCCCTTCTGGCCTGATGGAGAAGGGAACACGTTTATAGCATTTGAGGGGGTAGGGTGGCCCCAGAGATATCAGTGTATTCTGTTGCGGCCCTAGGTGACAGATAATAAAATTAGTGGTGCATATGTGATATACTTTCCTTCTGAGCCAGGCTTGGCTAATATCCTTCACCAGGGCTTAGAGACACATTCTTGCCAAATTTGTCTCTACAGGGGAAACCACTGGATGCATCAAGGGCAGGATGCTGTTCATTCTTGGTCCTTTTGAAACTTCTCCAGGCCTATAGTCTGATGTCTGCTCACTGTTGGCAATATTTGTATATCTTCTAATGCAGTTATAAATACATGATGACCAGTTTAAAAGACCAAATTTTAGCATCATATTTTTATTGTTTCATGGTTATGGCTTTGTTTGAAATAGCATAGATGGCATCTGACATTAAGGACTTTATTATCTTCCAACAGAAAGTGATTAAAGGTGAGTAATCTCTTGGGCAAATGTAACAATGTAACTTGACCCACACCATACCAGTGATGTGAGACACAGTAATGTCATGTTATCCACATCTTCTAAGACACTGCAGGCATGATATACTGTAAAACCAGGAAAGGAACATGTGTGACCAGAGGCTTAGATTGTCTGCTAGAACTTTGCGTGCCTTTAGAAAATTTAATGCAGGTATACAAATAAAATTACACGTACAGTTGACATACAGGCTTTGTTATAATATATTCGATGTCGAGCGATGTATAAAAAACGTATTATATTGATATATCAATCAATTATATCTATCAATCAATAAATCAAATCAATCAATATATAAATATATAATATAATAATATTCTGTATCACTTGGTTAATTATATGCCATACTGTATTTGCCATTGTCCTGAGGAAGGGGCACTGCATGGCTTGGAAACATGGCGGTGACAAGGCAGCATTTGGAAATGGGAGTTTATTTCCATAAAAATATGGTGACTACAAAAGCTGGAGTGAGGTGCATACATGGAAAGCATACAGTATATATATATATATATATATATATATATATATATATATATATATATATATATATATTATTTTAAAAAGAAAGAAAATCAAAAGGACACATTTTTGAAAAATCACATTTTGGGCCATGGACAGGTTTCCGGAACCCAGCTTCTGGTGATGTCAAGAAGAGAGGGGGACATGTGTATTTGTTTTGGTGGCATTACTACCTGTCTCTTTTCAAGGGGATTGGTAAACCAGGAGCTTATCGATAGATGATGGATTTTTTGCACTGTGCAGGATTTGTAGCCAATTTGGTGTAAAGCAACCCAGTCACATCTGCAGTTGCAGCTGAAGGGGTGTAGCTGGTTAGAAATTATGTGCTCATGCATAGGCCAAATTTTGGAAGCATGAGCTCACAAAATTGTGGGCTGAGCAGACTTGTGCTTATGCAGTGATATGTACAAATTGGCATGTTTGGCATGTACTTAAGCCAAACTTGCTTGAACACCTAACCCACAAGATGACCCCTTCTACCAGGTACAAAACGTTCCACAAGCAAACTAAAATGAGCCTGTACGTGAGATTTACATTGTATTTCATAGTAGAAATGAATCTCAGTTACATATATTTGCAAAGATTTGATTAAACAACCAGAAGCTACAATCATCTCTGATAGTGGCTGGTAGCTTGCAAATATACTGTACATATCTGAGAGCTCTGCATAACTACTGTCATACAGTATAGAGTGTAAATCTAATTTCATCACCTGTAAGTGACTAATAAATTGATTAGGGTCATTTGTCAGTTTTGCATAACTGCTGTACAGTATGTTCCTCACGTGATGGATTTTCTTGGGGCTGATACCTGGGGGGGGGGGGGGGGATTTGGGGGGAGTTTCCCCATTTTTTTAAGTGGAAATCAATTGCACTTACAAAAATGGGAAAACTCAATTTCTTTTTCTCATACCCTTTTACATTCCTCCCCAAATGTTTAAAACTGGGTACACAGTAGATGATATAATTGATGAATGATATCATTAACGGTTTCCCTTGAACTGTCTCGAAGTCCCTGAGCAAACAATATTGTGCATACACATTAACCAATATCGTTAATGATATGATATCGTTCAGTGGCCACATCATAGAGCATGCTGTCATTGACGTAGCCAGAATTTGATCTCATGTACAGATGACAGTGAAATTAACGACTCATGGGAGAACGCAGAGTTAACGATATAGTGCATACTTTTTGGCTGACATGCATGAAAAAATTGTTAACAATATCGTTATCATGCATATCTTTAACGATAATCAGCGAAAGTATACACATTACATGATTAACACCTTTAGCGTTAAGCCACTATCCATGACAACACAAAGATCCTGCACAGTGTTTTCTAATTGCAGGCCCCAAGCATAAGCCAAGTAAGTCAGCGATGCTGCAGTTTTGTCCTTTGACCAATCTTAAAAACGTCTATTTTATAAAAGGTTTAGTCACAGCCAGCTGGCAAACATCCACTCCTGGAGCTCAGCAAGATAGTATTTTATGGTTATTTTAGGGTTCTCTGTACCTGGAGCAAAGAACAAGCTGCGTATCATCTGAATAGCAGTGGAAGACCAGGCCATGACATCTGATTATTTCACCCAATGGTAATATGTATTGTATATTGTAAAATATAAAAACCATACCAAACCAAACTCGGCATGCTGAGTTAATGCAGAAACTGGGATACAATGAAATATGTTACACTTAAATGTAATCAGATTTACTAATGATTTATTATTTATATTTTACCTTTTTATGCTTTTAATAATAGATACATTTTTTTTAAAGCAAGTGTACGCAATGTGCTTATAAAACTACTGCAATAAGCTACGTGACACTTAAGCTTCTCATGTATTCATTGGCTTTCTTGATGAAACATCCTGCCATCCCTGGATCGTTATCAGGGTCCTTAGCTGTTAACAGGTGGCTTGCATTGGCTAAATGTTTTTAAAGCATGAACTCACTGCTAACCTCAAGTATAAATGCATGCCTGTCTTAAGTATGTTGGCTGTAAATGTAAATTAACACCAGTGATCAGTACAAAAATCTTATAAAATTGTCTGCACTATGTGATTAACTCAGCATTTAAATGTCTTGTACAGTTATTTAATCTGTCCTCTCATATTCTGGTTCCTACAGTATGTCCAAACAAAGTCTCCTGGCATTATACAAACATCTAAGGCTATTACATTTAGATAAATAAGCAATGGATAAACATATAAATCAATATCATTTAAAATATGGATACAGCACAATATGTTATACATTGCTTATAAATGAAAATGTAAGAATTCATATGCATTTATTTGAAAACAGTGAAGCAATTAGAAAATGTGAGTTAAAACTTGTCCATTTTTAGATATGTACTGTTTATAGAAAACCTTATAATTTCTTAATTGTTACTTCATTTTTTATTTGACATCCTTGTGTTTTTTCACAAATGCTTTTTATATTACTGTAGTATTAATATTGTTCATTCCCATTGTTCTTAGATGTATCAAGGTTCAGATCTGTTTTGTGCCTTCTATACAGTTTACATAGATCTTAGTTGAGGACTATAGATGCTTTGCACATACAATTGTTCAAATAATTATAAAATTGTTCTAGCTCCTTCTTAACATACAGTACAGTACATCTGACCTGTTTATAAATGGAAGGACCACTGCCACACATACATTATATATGTCTAGTTCAAACCATTGTTAGCTTGATTATTGATACAATCCACAATAATGAAAGCTCCATTTAAAAGGTAGCCATCAGCACTGACATTTAATCCCACTCAAACCACAAACAGCACTTCTAGTCATCAGTATTAAGAATTCTAACATGTGTCTAGCATTTCTAAAACCCTACAAGGTTCAAACATGCAAAGATTGGAATTGTTTCTCTACTGGTGCTTCACAGAGTCTGGTTTGATTGCTTGTCTAGTTTGTCCCTAATGATGCATCTACTTACGAATAAGCAGCTTGATTAAATGTGATATTGCACTGCAAGCTACAGTACCGTATAATGCATCATTGCACCGCAAGATACAGGGGTGTGCTATAGGGTTCAGACAGTTGGGATCCGGACAGTCATTAGCCCGACATTGATATCCCGACTGGCCGGATTCAGACAGCATGGCGAGCACAATAAAGCCCCTTGCTGGCACAGTGGCTCGCTATGCTCGCCACCTATTCTATTCTCCTTCTATGGGGGTCATGGACCCCCACGAGGGAGAATAGCCGGTGGCCGTTGAGAACCCGTCTGTCGGTGTTTTAACAGTCGGGATCCCGAAGTCGGATAAATGACTGTCGGGATCCCTTCCGGCACCCAAGATACAGTACAGTAATCCCATCCAAACAGTCCCCTTCTAAGATCAACCATGATTGTCACAATTATATGGCCAGGATATCTATTATTCGCTACTATTTTTTTAATATTATATAAAATATACTACACTGCAATTTCTCCTGTGTATATTTTCTCATATTCATTTTTCATGTATACTTTCATTATACAATTCCATTTAGTTAGTTTAACCTGCACAAACTTTGTGTGTTTCATAGTAAAAGATCATCTGTCTGTCTGATGGCACCGACTGAAACATAAATAAACCCACATCAAAATGCATCAAGCATTTATACAATATTCACTGTGAATAATTGAACTTTAATATTGCAATTTCTACTTTTTTGTCACAAGTCAGCTATAGAAGATGGGTTATTCTATACTCTGATGAAAATTATAATATTTCCATCATAAAATACAACACTGAAATATTTTCTATATGTACTAAACCATGTTAATCCTAAAATTGCCAGTACATATTTTAGACCAAATTTTGAGCTTTCTTTTTGGGGAGGCAATTTGCTCAGCAATAACTACCACAACATAAGGGGTAACCAAAATAGTTGTATAAAATAATAATATAATGTATAATAAAATTGAATAAATTAGGCATTGATACCTCATGAATCCGATATATAAAAGAAAGGTGAACAGTATATGCATTTGTAATGGGGTGGGTGGCACAGTGTAGTGATTGGGTGTGGATGTTAGTGTTGTGAAGGTGGTTGATGTTAGGAATGGTGGGCTCCTAGTTAGGGTGGTTGAATAAGGATATAACAAAATGTGCCGTGGGAAAAGACCTTCATTGTGCAATACATTAAATAATGAATTAAAGTGTTCACTCTCAGGTGAATCCAGTGGGATACCCTTTATAAAATATACAAGCCAGAGACCAATATACTCCCACTGCAGGGGACCTCCCTGGAGAAGATATGGGGTTGGTCTTTAGGATTACCCTAACTACAGCTCTGTACCCATAGCTATATTTTCACACAGGTATTGTTATTTAATAGTTTCTAAGAAGTGCACACTGAAGTGCGAGAGTCAAAGTCCAGTGTAGGGATACGTGCAGGCAACGGATTTTCTTCTACTGGTCTCACTTACATGTAAGTATCTCAGTTTCCATGGTGTTGTAGTGATAGGGCTGTCAGGCTTGTTGTTAAATTGCCACTGGGGACACATAGCTGTCAGAATGTGCCCTCTCAACTTGTGGGTCTTTTGTAGTGTTGTTTGCCTTTTTTCCTTCTCCTGTGCTGAAAAACAATAATGCACAAGTGTCTTAAGATTTCCAATTCTGACCTTTTATTGGTTGACTCAGCATTGTGTCTGAGCATCTCTCCTGCCTTGGCATCAGGGTTTGGAGCCCTGTGGCCCCATGGTCTTGTGACAGAATGCAAGAACATTGGTGTTCCGACTGCAGGGAGGAGGTGTAGTGATGGTGAGGGCAACCAAAGCATTTCAACAGCTAGTGCCTTTTCAAAGGATGATACAGGGTGTGTGAATTCTCATTGGTTGAGAGCCTATTGGTATGCATTGCCTAACTATGTTCTCTTAACACATCCAAATATGTTCTCTACCAACAGATAATGTCATAAATTACTGCAGTAGATGCTGCTTTTGCCTACTTTGTGAGACAACAAGTTAATAATTTTGGACTACAGTTTATTGGAGTATAGGCTTAATCATCTATACTATATTTTCATTGTCCTAACCGTTCTGTAATAAGAGGCAATGGAAATTCACATGAATGTTTCTGATAACAAACAATAGGAAATGATTAATTAAAAGCGGAAATTATGTTTGCAGATTAGGATATCCTACCGAAAATATCAGATTAGAGGAAACAAACAAATGCAGTTTGGCTCAACCTTATCATTTGCACAAAATCACAAGGTGAGAGCAGTAGTTAAATGATAAAACACTAAAATATACTTCTGACAAAATAGCATTTTGAAAACTTTATTTTATTATCCTTTGGAAACTGAGAAACCATAATCTTTCATTTTCACTTTTTTTTACATTTTCTTTGTTACAATACTGATATTAAAAAGTGGCCATAGGAAAACAAATTTTCATCCATAAAAAATATTTAACTTTATGTACAGACGTAATATTACCAAACAGGAACAGTGACATTTAAACCTAAACTGAATCTAACGAGTAACATCTTCATTATTACAAATGTTTCCTGTCTGCATTTTAAAGACTTCCATAGACATATGGTTGGTGCTGTATTATCAGAAACATTGGGAGGAACCAGTATCAGCTTCCTCCTCCAAAAATGACCTAAACACCTGCATCCTGAGAGGAAAGGAGCCAACTTTTCTATGATAATTTAGGTCGAAACTGTAGTCATATCAGCAGAACATGAAATGCTGATTACGTACATGAAGGATAGAACATATGGGGGTGTTTCCAGGTCTTTCGAAAGGACTGAAACAAACTATAATTGGGTAGAAGAGTTTGACATTTTAAATACATTTCTTTACTGCAAAATATTTTTTCAAGTTGTCTGAAGTGACATACATATGGTTTTGGTGTGTATTTTATATGAAATACATTTTATATGATGCTGATTAGGAAGTAATAATAGGTACAATGAAGAAAAAATATTATTAAAATATTATTATTATTATTTTATTGTTTATTTATATGGCAATACAAAGGTTCTGCAGAGCTTAACAAAGGACACAAACAAAATGAGCTAAACAAGAAAACAGTGACTTACATGACAGTACAACATTATATTGGACATGTACATGGTTCATAAATATTACTGCAGTGCATACTATGCAACATGGTGGCAGAATGAAAAAGCGAAACTTAATAAGATCGAATAGATACAAAGGCACCTATTCATACCCATTCAATGTGATATACACCCAGCTCCACTGGGAGCTCCACACCTGACAGTCAGCTACACAGCTCCATAGACACACATGCTATGAATTTTTAACATGGGTGTCTATGGAGGGAACCGGCAAATGAGGCTGAACGCAAAGTCAATTGGGGGTCAAGTTTGTGGTTGACCCCAATTGACTTTGTGCTCAGCCTCATTTGCCGGTTACCACCATAGACAACCATGTTAAAAATTCATAACATGCGTGGCTATAGAGTCAGGCGGCTGCCTATCAAGTGCTGAGCTCCAGTGTGCCTGCTCCTGATGTGATGATGGAATTTCCAATGACTGACATCACGGGGAATACCCTCAGTCTCGGGGAGGGGCTGCTGGTGTCATTGTTTGCTGGATTTGGGAATATTTACGTTTTTGTGGTTTTGAATTTTAACCCATGAATTTCATACAAATACCCAAGAGGACGCTATAGACACTTAAGGGGTGGTGGGTATGATTTCTTTTCACAGGGACCCTATGGATTTTTCTGGAGAAGAGGACAAGCCTATGATAGACAATATAGGTAAGTGTGTACAGTATGTGTGTGTGTGTGTGTGTGTGTGTGGTGTGTATTAAAAATATACTTTATTACAGTGTGTGTGTTTTATTTAGGTAATGGTTCTGTTCTGGTTCTGTTCTGTTCTACAGGAACCAGTGGGCCCATTATTGCTCTGCATGCTGGGACTTGTGGTTTTCCATGTCCCTGCATGCGGGGGAGTCTTGCTGGGACTTGTACCACCACAGACCCCTATACTTTATTTTTTTTTACATTTTACTGGCCTCAGCCTGGCCCCCACAGCACAGGGTGGCAGGGGACAGCCTTGGGCTTTAGCCAGGGCTGGGGTGCTCAGGAGGTGGGGACCCCTTTATTGGTGGGGTCCCCACTCCCCCAGGGTCCCGGCCAGGGGTGACCAGCCATAGGTTGATGCTTTGACTGGTGGCGACCTTGTATAAAAAGTGTGGGGGACAACGGGGGGGCTGTGGCATTAGCCTGCTGGCTGTTGAGCCCAGTGCTGGTTGACATTTTATCCTCTGTATTTTGGGAACCAGGGCCATACCAAGAACACTGTGCTGGTTTAAGAAATACAGGGGACCCTGTTTTTCTGTAACCAGGAATGGTTCTAAGAGCCTGAGGCTGTTTATAGCAAGGAGGGGGACTGCACCGTTTTTAAAATTATTTCTTTCTTTTGTCTTATACACAGGAAAGCAACGCATGGATCTGACTGATCTGCACGATGCTTCATGCTTGTCCGTACTTGGCTGCAGGTAAACTCGGCAGCCAAATACGAATGAATTCACCATAAAAAATTACAAATCCTGAGAATATGGATGTTTAGTAAATTATCCATATTCTCAGATTATATTTTCAGCCTGCTCCCGGTCATACGCAATCATACAGGGATTGGCCATGATCAGGCTATCTTAGTAAATTTGCCCCAAAGGGTTTGGTGCCATTGTATGGAGTATTGTGTAGATAATAGTTTAAGTAAGAAAAGGAAAAGCACATGGGGGGAGATGCTTTGCTCATGTGAGCTTATATTCTAAAGGAGAGGGGCAGACAGACAGGGGTATCACCAATGGGGTAGCCAATGAGCACTGAACAGAGGTTAGATGAGAGATTTCTAAGTTTGATGAAGAAGTGGGTCTTAAAAGCACATTTGAAGTTGTTAAGGAAAATAAATGGTAATAGTCCATTCATGGAAATAAGCAGTCTATGTAATTTATTGTATAGACAAAAACCCATGCCCAATAGTGGAATATGCAGCAACATGGAAACAGGAGAATTCAAAAGTGAACTCCCCCCCTTACAATATTACCACAGCATATTGTACAGAGGATTTTTACAAAATAATTTGTTAACATTAACCCAAAATACAGACATATCATTGGTTTTGGGGAAGTCTGAGGGAGGTATCTGGGAGGTTCTGTGCAAAAGCCAGATCACTCATGGCATATAAATCATTTGGGACAAATATGAAACGCTTCTCAACAACTTATTATGACACCCGTCTTTGGAAGTTGGCTAATGTCAGCAGGCATGGCATTATCACTGTTATCCATATAGATATACAGGTGGAAATTTACTAAGATGTGTATTCTACTTCACATATGATGTTGCTATGGGCAACCAATCAGAATCAACTTCTTATATATTTAGCACCCTCTAGAAGATAGTAAAAAGGATCTGATTGGTTGCCCATAGCAACATGACATGTGAAGTAGAATACTAATTTTAGTAAATTTCCCCCACCTTATCTCTGTAGGTCAGTTTTGTCCGGTTGCTCCAAAATATCAAACATTAGGTGCTTCATTTTATTAACATAGCTAAAAACCTACACTTGGTCAGTGTAATCATCCAATGGGAAAAAGCAAGTCCATAACCAATTTACCACAGCAGTCAAAGCTGGAGGGAAGGAATCCGGAGTTCCCACCGATCCAATGTGCAATGTCCTCACTATGAGTGTGGTGTCCCATCTAGGGGGGTTTTGGCTCACATCCAATGGTACATGTGGAAAAGTCCAGTTAATCTAGCAGTTGGGGTTGAAATGTGTTGTTCCCAAGGCACAACTGATGCATTTCATTGCAAGACTCAGGCAGCTTTTACAAAGCTGCCCGAGTCTTGCAGTGAAAAGGCTTGTTAACATACTGTATGCCCAAACAATTATATAATATAGGCACAAGCACTGCAAAACAGGAGTTTAGATATAAATCTGCAATAATCTAATAAGGCACCCTCAACTGATTATTCAACTGATTTGTTTATCTGCATCTCTGTGATGTCTTGCGTCTATGTGCAACTGTACAAAAGCTTTACTGTGATGGTGCTCCCTGAGAGTACATCCAAGAGATGCTCCAATGTGCTCTTTGACCACATTCTTATGTATAGTTTGAAAGTTACATTTTAATACAGGCTGAATCCTCCTACAAGAGAGTTTTCCTGTTTGTTTTATCCTTTCTTGGATAAAATATTTTTTCATATCAAATTTGTAAAGAAATTTTGCTGTTCTCATTTCCAGTAACTAGGAAATGATTCACTGTGAGTGACAGAGCCAATGACATTTTTTTATATATTGTTGCTACTTCATACTGTACCTCTCTTCCTGCTTTGAATGCTCTTATTTTAATCTCAACACTTCAACATCAATAGAAGCTGAAAGTTTGGTGAAATTATTCATTCATTTCATGGATGTATGAAATCAGTAGCGCACGCAGGGGGGGTTTCCGAGTACCCAGAAACCCCCCTAGGAATCTAAGGGCCATTGTCTGAAAGCTGAGGGTCCCCTCTTTCCAAGAGTACAAGAATTTTTAAAATCGGACCTTAGGAACCAGAGATATCTGACTTCAAAGCAGTGGTCCCCATCCAAGCCTGTTAATTGCTGTTTCCAGTCAGATATTTCAGGTTATGTCTGACGTAGAGTTTTTCTGAGGATATATTCCAAAATCTGTGACTCTCACCCTTTGAAGGACCCTAGAAGCTTGTCTCTACTGTTCCCAGAACCAGAGATATCAGCCTTCAAGCAGCTGGTTACTGCTCCAGCTCCACACACCTGGTATGTAGTTTTATATACTCCTTGGCAGATTGCTCTGCCTCCTGAACTCTGATCCCCTAGTCCCCAATACCATTTGGTAGGTGGAATTCTCTAGTTTTTCCATTAAAATCTAAGAAATCTATTTCCGGGAACTGGAGATATCTGCAGTCAAGCAAGTTGTCCTCCCACCAGAAAATTATGAATAATAAGCCCACTCCACTATACACCCCTCCTCTGCATATTAAACATCCTCTTCCACCCTGGAAGTTATGTATCAGGGCCCTTCATTCAGCCCAATGCCCCCTTCTCCCACCTCATCTCCCACCATCTGTGCAGTAAAGGGGTAATTAGTGGAAATTACTGATCCAGGTCCTACATGCTGAGCGGTTGATATAATACCCCCTACCACCCGCGGGACATCAAAACATATACTGGGTCACCTAAGTGTCCATCTCCGTACTTTGCTCCGCACCTCTGGAAACCCCCTTCTGAAAATCCTGCGTTTGCCCCTGGAAATAGATGACTGTATTTGATGGAGAAAAATTGAGAAAATATATTAAACTACTCCTATCCCTTCAGTATATGTACAAAATATATAAATTATATATCTGTCCATTTCCCAGTATTAGGCTTATGGAGAATTACAACAGTTCATTCATATACTTTACATATACACTTGGAATTTGCAGGATGAAAGATTTCCACAATATTTTTAAAGGGGATTATTAAATGTAATTATTTCATTTGATTTAATTTGCATTTGTGTTGTCATATTATATTAAAATATGTATTAGAGGGACATAAAACTGTCCATTAAAGATGATTATGCAAGTAAAATCATTAATACAGGTTGAGTATCTCTTATCCGAAATTCTAGAGGACTACGAGCATTTTGGATAAGGTATATTTGCGGATTTTGGAACCATTTTTACTCATACTTATCTGGTCCACCGGCGGTGCCGCCACGGTTGCCCTATGTCCACTGGCGTCCACGGCAGCTTTTGTAATTCTTTTCAGTGGCATCTCTGCTCACAGGGGTGCATTGCGTGATTACATGAGTGTGCCGGTGATGTCATTGGCGAGCCCGCGCAATGCATCCTTAGGACCGGGGATGCTGCTGAAAAGGATTCCGATGGCCACCGTGGACACCGTGGGGTTAGTATGAAAAAAGAGGCCGGGGGATATTCTGAAAAGCCAAAGAACATTTCAATTTTTGAAATGTATGGATAAGGGAGACTTGACCTGTTATAAAATAATGTCATCATCACCACCACCACCACATTATTTTAACAAACATAATAAAGACAGTTGCAAAATACCATCAATCTCATGATTAATCAAAGTACATTTCTCAAGTCAAATTAGGCTGCACAGAAAAAAAAGTTTTATTGAACCAAAGGTATGGCTCAAAACGGGAACAGCTTGCCACTACTAGAGCAGGGAAGGCGCCCCACTAGCCCAACAACCCCCTAACCACATCACGACAGCCCTGTCTGCAATCTGTGGGGCTGAAACTATTTTTCCCCAGGATCCTACACCTCACATAAAGGCACCAATCAAGCAGCCCCAAATATGGCCCTGAGTAACAGGACCACTATGGACAGTGTGCATGTCAACCCTACTCCCCTCATTATGGCACGTACGTGAATATTCTGCTTCCTACAGTAAGCTTACTACTATTCCTAAACCCACAGCTGCTGGGCAGCTGGGCAATCCTCATTATTATACAATATTAATAAATATTTAACTCAATGTATAGTCTATATTGTATAGCCAGAACGAAAAATTCTGAAAGAGTATAATTTCTGTAGAAAACATATTTATCTCACATAAGTAATATAGATAGTCAGGAAAAGGTTACACAGCCTTAATTAGTATTCTTGCCTAGGAGAGAAGGAGTTCATAATTTATACACATGAACCTGTGAATGATGGGACGTTGGCCCTTATTCTGGTCGGTGCGGATATATCCGCGTGCGTTCGGCCCGCCGATGTTTTGTGTCTGCGCATGTGCAGAGGCGTCTCTGCCCATGTGCGAGCGGGGCGTACGGCAAAATCCCACATGAAATGTTAACACTCCGAACAGGGGGTGGAGAGGGGCGTGAAGGGCTATTTGGGCTCATTACCATATGCATACGCCCCGCGTTTCATGGGCGTTCCCATGACGCACGTGTAGGGGGCGGACATATGACATCGCCGGATGTCAGCTGCCCGCCCAGATCCCTGCTTTTGCACGGAAAAATGTCCGTGTGGTCTGAGGTTGCGGGAGCTGGTGGACCACTCGGTCCTGCATTCGATGGTCTGCGACCATCGAATGATGGGGGAGGTTCCCTTAGATGGAGGAGGCGTATTCCGTGAAAAATACACGTGCGATCCGTTCGGCCAGCTTCTTACCGCGTACGGACGGAGTTGGCGATCCGTATGGAAGGCGGGGTTTCGCACGCACGGTCCTGGCCGCATAATCGGATCCGGCCACACCGATCAGAATAAGGGCCGTTATTTGGTTCCTGTTGTTATATCAATAGTGAATAGGTCGACCACGTTTTGTCAACAGGAAGAAGATTGACATGGTCAAAAGCATGACATGCACTAGGTCGACATTGACAAAAGGTTGACACAATCAATAGTGTCAATCTTTTGTCCAAGTTGACCTTTTTCATGTGTACCTTTTCACTGTCGAAGCCATTTCTGTCAATATGCTTGGTTCCCCTTATTCACCCTTGTTTAATTGTTTTTGTCCACTATCTTTACATGATCAAATTCAGGGCCTGATTCTGGTTGACTCATAAGCTGCGATGATCCCAGCTTACCGAGTCCCAGAGTGCCCGCCCTGTCGCCCCTCTAAAAAACAGCCCCTTTCCCTGCCACCGTATCCTCTCACAACCATGCGAGGGAATGTATTATGAAAACCCATTCCCTCGCATGTGCCTGCAGCAGGAGAAATGGTCAGCAACCATTGAATGATTTCTCCTGGCTTGCATATATGAGCCAGTGGAGACTGACTTATATTTGCGGGTGCTGGGACAAAGATGGGTCAGGCGGCTGACGTAATGTAATGTCTGCCGCCCAACACAGCACACTTTGACCTGCCCACATTTCCTTGAAACGCTGGGCGTTTCCATGTCCCCTCGCCACCACCTCCCCGTCACACCCCCCTCACTCCCCGCTGCAAATGGCCCGGTGACAGTGAAAATCGCCAAGGCCGTTCGTACATGCACACAAATGCACATACGCATGTGCAAACCCGACCATCGGGGCAGGGACTGATTTTGTTTCATTGCGAATAAACCAGAATCGGCCTCTATATGCATTATGTCTGTAATCACATAACAGGTCTGTTGCTTTCCAGAGATACATATTTCTCTCATTTGTACTTGTTTAGAGCAAAAATCCTTACAATACCATTAATACCGTATCTTTATTTCCATGACTACTGCATTTACTGAAGAAGCACAAGGAACTCATACCATATATGTAATGATAACTTAAAAACATTCTTTTTCTAAGGGTACATCATACAAAGAGCTTTTCTGCCATTATAATTTATTGCCGTATTAATCCATAATGTGTTTGTACCAGGTCAGGCCACTGAACAAAATCTGTGTCTTATAGAAATCAGTCTGAGGTACAAATCATGACTCTCAAATGGAGACCTAAGCACACATCAAACAGTTAGTCATATGGACTGTGTTAGATATTGGGAATGACCTTACTTATGTAATAAAGTTTTGGAAGTAGTCCTGGCTAACTCTGTAGTTAATGTTCTTATGGAAAAATGACACTTGAAAGGCAAAAAAGACCAGATGATTAAAGTGTGCTGATCTCTTCCCTCTTTATTGAACTTATTATGAGCTGCATGAATATGATATGAACCATTTAACCAGCACTTTGTAAGTTTAATCAAATCTCATGGGACAATAATGAAAAATGGATGGTTAAATTACTGCAGATAATCAACTCTATAGGAGCAAGATATCTTACAAAGAGAATTACAGCACTTAAACAGAGTTCTAATGAATTCCTATTTTCAATTTGCGGAAAATAAGCAATTTGCAAAAAACAGAAACTATTTAACCTTTGCAAATTATATGCATTTGGTGATAAAGGGTAAATTGAAATTCCCGTACTTTATAATGGAACAAAACATTTAAAATATTTTGAAAAAATGAAACAATAATGAACAAATATTGTATAGATTGCACAATAAAAAATATATAGGTGTCAAAAGACTTTTGAATACAGATGACTCAATGCTTAGAACAATTATTAATGTGCACCAAATATTCAACCTCATGTTTAGCTACAATATACAATAGATCTACTTGGATCCAACCATACAACTGTCCAACTTTTCTGTCTAAAATGGAAGAAGTTGGCTGGACCAATGAAAACATGGTGAGATGTAAACATGAACACATTTAACCTCAGTCATATTTTATTTTATACTCACCTGGTCTCATTGTCCTGGAGGAGATCACTGTAGCTGCTGCTATGATTACTAATGACATACTGTAGCCTCCCTTCATTTCAGACCGTTTAATGTAAGAGAATACTTACCCAGCCCCTGTTGGGATTCTGTTTAGTGTCTGTCTTCTGGCTGCCAGCATCCGGTCCACCAGTCATGCATACTGAATCCCACACAACGTGAGATGCCTGGCATGAGTGAGCTGCCAAGACCCATGCAACTCTGTTACCACTGGGCATCTTTTGTTGAATAAAATGCATATTAGTCATAATGCAGTGAAACTATGATGCACCAGGAGACTGTGCTTATTCATTTAAGATGTTAAAATTGTAAATATGTGTGTATGCAAACAGGGCCGGTATTACCATGAGGCAGCTCCAGACAGCTGCCTAGTGCACCGGCCGCTGGAGGGTTCTCTTCCTTCAGTGGATCCCAATTTATGGTCCAGTTTCCGGTCTCACCCATCACCACCAACAGAAGTCACCTGGGCTGCCTACCGGACACTGAAAAGAGCAGCCTCCCGCCACCTCCCACTCTAAGCAGTACGCTCAAGGCCGGAGCAAGCCCTGTCACAGCGCCCCAGACGAGCCCCCCCACGCGCCCGCCCACCCCCCTTCGCTCCCCCTCTCCCCTCCACACACCCGATCCGACCCGGTCCATGGGGGGGTGCGGGCACCGATCACCTGTGCCTCCACAGGGGCAGACGGGGGTGGATGCGACCTGCTCCACAGCATGGGGGGTGGGATGCACGCAATGTTTGTCGTGATCCACAGGGGGGGGGGTGTAGGGGAGGGGGGTGGTTAGGAGGCAGTCGCCTCTGACCCGGTCTCCATGGGGGGGGCCTGTTGGTGCCGCTAACCTGGCCCCACGGTAGGTGCAGCAGCCGCCGCTTCCATACTACAAAGTGCCACCCTCCAGTGGCCAGCACCCAGGGTAAATGCCTAAAGTTGCCTAGAGGTGGCGCAGTCCCTGAGTACGCTTCCCCTACTGACACCCTCCTTTGCTCCTTGGCTGGCAGCTGTACCTGAACCAGAGACAGGGTATCTACTCTGGTAAATAAATATTGTTTGCTTTATTTTGTATTGTATACTTATATATTGCATATTATACTAAATATGCTGTGGTTCTGCTACATCAATATACACACAAACACACACACACATATATATATGAATAAGAAATAGGAGTGTGCATAAAGTTCACTATCAAACTTGGTCCCCCACACAGTTCACATTTTCCTGGTCACTCGATAGGTGCACTCATTACTGACTGCCAACATCCACAGGTGGAGCTAATTATTTCACTTGATTCTTTGAGAAGACCTGCAAAACATGCACTGTGTGGGGCTCTGAGGACCGACTTTGAGAACCTGTGTTTTTAGACAGTTCACTGATAATAAAAACAGTAGTTTATTGGCTTGCTTCACTCGCCATGCTTCAGGCCAGATGCCTTGCTAAGCTACTGATGCGCTTGGCCACATGGAAAATAAGTGTAAAAAAAACACCATATCACTATATCTGTGCAGTTTGTGTAATGTAATTGTATTATGTATTTTTACATTTCAGTTGAAAGAATATTGAGTGATACTAAAAATATACCTTTCATATCTTGCATCCGTCTTGTCTTTATTAAATTTTCTCTGATAGAAGATGTGGATTTTAACTCGTAGGTGAAAATGAAATAGTGCATCTGTGGAACATTCCTCCATAGCGCCAGGCTTCACTCTTCTCTAATCCTTTAAGCACCAAAGTTCTCTGTGTTGTGGTTTAAATATAGTTGCTCCCATCTCCTGTTATTAACAAGCTGTGATATGAAGCCCTACAGCACATAATGTAAGTGTTTTAACAGAATGCTTAACTAGATGTCTGTCACCTCTGAAAGGAAAATGAACACCACCGGTTAGCTTTATACACTTTGCTGAACACAATTTGCCTGGCAATAGATAGGAATCAAATGAAGTCCACATTATAAAAATAAATGTATTCGCTTGATTAAACTCTGGTCCAGAAACGTGATAATTCTTTTGATCAAAAGTAGGTGTTGAATGTATAATACTGTAACATTCAATTAAGTATATACTTGAAGTACTAGTTGCTACTAAGATAAGAAAAACAATACTTAAAGTAAGGTTTTTTTAATTCTTTATTAATGTAAAATGGAAGTTGGAATAAGCAAACTTTATTTAGGCAGTGGTTCTCAAGGACCTCCAAAAGATCATGTTTTCTAGGTCACTTAGCAGATGGGCAGGTGCACTCATTACTCACTGACATCTAATTATTTCAATTGTGATTCTGTAAGAACACCTGGAGAATGTGAACTGTTGTGGGACCACACATTTGGGAACCACAAATTTAGTGCACAGTTTTCAGGGTAAATTCAGTAATTATCTTAGCTGCTGAGTTAAAAATATATAGATATCTTTCTCTATCTATCTAACTACACAGGACACACTGGATATATGTGTATTGATTTATTTATTATTTTGTATTAACATGATTTTTATAATTCTGGCTACAGCATACTATATTTGATTATTAGCCTAAATACCCAGTATACCTATATAATTGCTTAATTACAATTGGAGGCTCTTGTACTATAAATACTGCCTCCATATCCAGTCACAATCCATCTTGAAAAAGTTTCCTGTTATCAAGGAGACAAAACACGTCACTACTTCTCATTGGCCTATTTCCCAGCCTGACTTCCGCCCCAAGTTCAGTGCAGCTGCTGTTGGACTTCCGTTGGACTTCTCCCTTCAGCATACTTGCACTCCCCCTGACAGCGCTTGCAAGAGCCTATTATCATTTGTATGTCCGGTACTTGTGTAGTTTCACGGCGCCAGCCGGGGTGTACGCTCGCCACAAACTATGTAAAATGAAGTAACTGAACTCCATGCTAACATGGATAGTTCATACCTCCACTATCCATGTTGGCATGGAGTTGATTTTAGATAGCGTGGCGAGCGTAGCGAGCCAACGAGCCCGCAGCGTGGGCGAGCGAAGCGAGCCCCGCAAGGGGACTCAGACACACGTCTGGCACCATTAAACTACACAAGTACCATATGTTCACCTTTCTGCATATTGCCTGAAGTCCTACCTATGCCCTAACACTACTAACTGTTACCCCTATTAGGACAAATATGGAAAACCAATACTTTAGTATCTGTATAGAGTGGTTTTGCCAAGCTGCAACAAAAGTTAAGTATAAGTGAAAAAACAAATGGTAGTTGCGCTATACAGTAAATCAGGTGTGCAAACAAAGAGAGTTAAATTAAAGACATTTAATATTATATCACTCTTTAAAAAGTATTGGCTAATTAGCCTAAAAAAGGTATGGGTTAAAATAAAGTAAAATACATTGAGTATGGAATGGCTGCAATGAGTAGTACGCATTCATACAGGGTTATTTCAGTCACCTCATCTCCTTATGTGTCCCTTCCTTTTTTGGGCCCAAAAAGAGTGCAATTCATCCTGTTTAGGCAGATATTGTATGGTATCCCTTTGAAATACTTCCTCAAATCAGGGTGGGGGGGTATGGCGTCTCTCCACACAGATGGAATATCTAAAGTGTTCACACGGTCCTCAGCAGGCAAATTACAGAGGCAAATTACAGAGGTGTCGTTCCTCCACAGTTTTTTGCAGGCCTGCACATGGGTCCTGTTGTTCCGGGATGACCAAACGGATAGAATTTCCACTGCGGTTCCAGGGGCACTTAGAGACACAGTTTTGGGAAGGAGATGGGTATAGCAGCACTTCTGTTGTACCAGTCGCCGATGCGTTTTTCAAGGTGGTGCAAAGGTTAATATATTATACATAAAACATATAAACAAAGAAATATATATATTTCCCCTAAATTTAAATGCTGACATTTTCAAACTATTTTTTGAACAGTGCCAGGGTTTTTAAAAGAGTGGATGCAGACTTAGGGTCCCACCAGCCTCTATTCTCCATAGTTTTCAGGGTACGCAATAATTATTTCGCAGTCCATAGGCTGTCAACTATATGTCTAGTGTCCGTATGAAACAATATCTCTTTCTCTTTCACACATACAGAAACACAGAGTCAATCACAAGGTAGCAGACTAACTTTCAAAAATTCCTGATGTTTGGAATTTCACATGACAGCTTGGTAAAGTTTCCTCTGTTACTTATTTGGTGTGACAAATGAAAAAAACATATGGTGACAGATCAATTTCAGTTCGCATTGGTCTAGATGGAACCATGCACACTGGGTCAAACCCATGCTGATTGCCTTGGGCCAGAGATAACAAAAAAAGCAAAAGAAGCAGCACAAAGATAAACTGCAAATTTCATAAATAAATATAAATACTTTAATTCTGAATAAAACAAAATCAATTAATATTTGATTCCAAGAACACATAATGTCTTTCAAATAATTCCATTTTGGTAATGTGATCTGAAAATCTGAAGATGAGTTTACAAGAACACAGTGCACCTCTTCTATGCATGATAAATTGGCTGGTTTTTGCTGAAGGAAATCCCATTAAAATGTAGAGCAAAGTAAAAACAAACACTTTTGCAAGTGAAAAAGGGGTTTTGTTCAACAAGAGAGAACTTTGCCCTCCAATAAATTAGTCCCTAGATACTGTATCTACAACTAGCATTTAAAGAGGGGCGGCTGTAGAACCAATACTGTGCAGTTGATTCACCGACTAAAATGTACTAGCAAATTCCTTATCCCATTTTTTTTAGTTCAAACATACAGTAAGAGGGTCCTATTCTTAACACATATATCATATGTAAAGCATAATTAGATTTATTTATTTGTGCTTAAAACTGCTTAAAGGAATTTGCTGCTGCAAAGACTCCAGTTTTTGTATTCTTCAAGAAGGCTTTAATCTATATCCCAAAATATATGCCAGGATTACTACTGATCATGTGCAGAAGCCTCAAGGAGCCTATGTAGTGTGACATGATGGAAGCTGTTCAAGCATCCTCTACTTCTACCTATTCACAGTATTTACTCACTGGTTGGGGAGCTGTACGAGATCTCAGTCTGCTCAAGCTCTGCTCCCTCACTAGTGTACATGCAACAGTGAGTTCAGCTTTACCTTCTTTATATCAATAAACCAACAACACTAGTTAAGTACAGTAACTGTGCTGTTCATAGTTTGAGATATCCGCTGGTGTCCCTACATAACTCTGCAATAGCAACATCTACACATATACAGTATACATCATTTTCATCTTTATTAGTGTGCTTTTTATTGTTACTGTTTCAAGAACCAATTTTAGGAATCCATATAAAATCTTAAAATTCAATCAAATTGTAATCTAAATTTCATAAAGTTGCACAGGAAACATCATATTACAAGTCATTATGAACATGTAAGAATAATCATAAATTTGTTGAATCCTTTTTACTATACATTTGAAGAGCTTTGAACATGGCATGAATCAATATAAGAGATAATATGAGCATGGATAAGAGTTAAATGCATGTAACATGATTTGAGACATACATGTATTAAATGTGGGCAATAAAGGATAGTTCAGAATCAAGATGACTCTTAGGCAGTGAAGCTTTTAGGGTAGTAGTGATTGTTAAGTTCTTAACCGTGATAAAGACTTCAAGTTGGTAACTACTTTTGGTCAGTGGAAATTTACTTAAATCTGTTTTAGAAATATTAAGATCAAGGTGACGAAATGACATCCAAGATGAAATGGCAGAAAGGCATTCAGTGACATGGACCAACACAGATGGTGACAAATCTGGGTTGGATAGGGAGATTTGTTTATCATTGGTGTACGGAGGATATTAAAATCCAAAATAGCTGATTAGTTTACCAAGAAATCTGGTATACTGTAGATTGATAAAAGCAGAGTACTTAAGACAAAGCTTTGCAGTGCTCCAAACGATCGAGGTAGCGAAGACAAGGATTCAGAGAAGTGGACACTGAAAAGTGATTAGATAGGAAGGATAAGAACCAGGAAATGTCTTTGTCCTGAAGACTTAGGTATTGTAGGGTTTCTATGAGAAAAGAGTAGTCAATGGTGTCAAATGCAGCAGAGAGATCTAGAAGAATAAAAAATGAGTGACAGCCTAGGCAGCTTTAGGCAGCTACCTAGGGCATTGGCCACTGGAGGGCGCCCATAATTTATCTGTGTGGGGCAGCACAGGAGGTGGAAGGGGGGAGCACAGTAGCTTCCATCCATCTGACCAATGAGTACAGTGCATGTTCTGGCGTCGGCCGTGAAGGCATCCATGCCCTCTGCAGTCTCCGATCGATGAGGATGCCGGGCTGGCTGTATGTGAGCCCGGTGCTGTTGGTGCATGTACAGTTTGACTGTCATTTTGCTGCCGCATCTGTTACCACCTGTGTCCCAGCTCCTCCGGACGTCCACTGCAATGGTTCATCACCCTGGTCCACGCGAAGCCGCTGATGAACAGCATGGTGCAGGTCACCATGTAGAGTGGCCGCTATGGGTACAGCTCCCCCAAAGAGAATGCGCAGGGCCTGGTGGAGTTCCCGAGGGATCCGGGACACATGGAGGGCTGTTACCCCGACACCCTCTATACAGTACCCAGCATGTGCACCAAGGTAATGGAGGGGGGGCGGGCGCACGTGCGCGGGATAGGCAGACCATTTCACTAGGTTGGTGAGCAACCTAGCACTGGCCCTGTGCACAGCACCTAAGCAGCCATCAGCATTGCCTCTGGTCATTGTGCCTTGTTCTGCACCAGGGCCGCAGCTATGTCATTGCCATGCCGCAGCTGTGTCCTGTGCCAGTCCCGTCCTCCCGACCTCACTGCCTGCCGCTCTCTCACTGGAGCTTCTTCTCGCACCTTCTCCACTTCTCTTTCTCCGAGGGGCCAGGGATGGGGGTTCAGGGTGATGGGAGCCAGGAGCTCACAAATGTGCGACCATCCCTGTCCCCCACCAGAAGCTATAGCATTTGTGGGATCAAATCAACAGAAAGTGCCAGAGGGTTTGGGTAAGGAATTGAGCGGGAGACTGGCTAAAGAAGAGCATACAATTTAATTTCATATCTTATTAAGCTTATCTTTGAGGTAGTAAGCAAGATGATGTGCATTGATGGCACTTGGTGGATGGATTAAAAAAGTCACTTGGGGTTAGAGGCTTGAACAGAGATAAGAGTTTACATGTGAGTTTTTTGTAGATGTCTTGTTAATTTAGAGTGCCTTAATTGACATCTAGGCATGTGGAATGTGATGTGTAGCTGGAGCCACTTCATCAATGGCAGTAAGGTTCAGGTGTGATACAGCCATCTCAGGAGAATGAGTGCATATATAAAAGAGAAATTGTTGCAGAGAGGTGGAAAGTTCTGGAAACTAAAAATCATTAATATTTCTGTGAGCTTCACGGGGATTGGAGGACTTTGTGACATTAAAGGGTACATTAAGGGGTACTTTTACTAAGCTGGGATGTCTATTGAAGATGGGATGTAGCCTATAGCAATAAATCAGATTATTTATTATTTTCCTTATTAATTTAAGCACCTTCTAGAAAATCCCTACATCTTGTCTTTAACCCCCCCCCCCCCATGAAAGATAATTCCTAGGAGTCTTCATATCCTTGGGGCAGCTGTAATTCCCATTTTCCTTTAAAAGCAAATCTCTCCATAGTAGTCTGTGCTAAGTTGTTAGTATCTACAAGCTGGTAACCTTCCTGCTCTGCTCCTGTAAACCTTGTCTTCAAAGCTCCATTAACCTCTTTGTAATGGATACATGGAATTGCTTTTTGACTTTTCATTGTGGGTCATCCCAAATAGTGCCATGCCCCCATGTTTGTATTTAGAACCAAATGTAAAGTTATATGGCGCTTACTGCTGCAATCTAAAAGATGAAGTATATCCTCCTGTGTATCTGCTTTTTGTGATACATCATTAAATTCTAGGGGTAATTGTCTGAGATGGGAGTTCTATTGAAGATGGGATGTTGCCCATAGCAATCCATCTACTTCTTATTTATTTACATAGTTACATAGTTACATAGTTACATACATAGTAGATGAGGCTGAATAAAGACTTGCGTCCATCTAGTTCAACCTATGTTTATAATAGTTTATCCCTTGTTGTATAGTATGTTCTGATATTTTAAAGACAGACTACAGTATGTTACTTCTTTGTATCCATGGATGTTTTTAACCAATAAATATTTATCCAACCTTATTTTAAACGTATTTATAGTGTCTGCCGACACTACTTCTCCAGAAAGAGAGTTCCAAAGTTTGACTGCCCTGACTGTAAAGAAATTTTTTCTTCTAGATGAACAA
The DNA here is from genome assembly GCF_055691185.1 of Crinia signifera. NCBI lineage: Eukaryota > Metazoa > Chordata > Amphibia > Anura > Myobatrachidae > Crinia > Crinia signifera. Next base: position 179,782,054 of record NC_139220.1, read on the forward strand.
AATCTTTTGTCTTTTAATCTAAACTCGTGCCGTCGCGTCCTAGATTCCTTTCTAGCAGAAAAAAGGGTATTTGACAGTTCCTTATATTGGCCCCTGGTATATTTGTACATGTTGAGCATGTCCCTCCTTCTCTAGTGTAAATAGGCCAAAATTGCTTAATCTTTCCTTGTACAGTAGCTTAAATTCTCCTATCCCCTGTTGCTCTTCTTTGGATTTTTTCTAATTCTATGATGTCCTTTTCATAGTGTGGGGCCCAGAATTGTACTCCGTATTCGAGGTGCGGTCTATTTATCGCCGTCTAGAAGATAATAGATGGAATCTGATTGGTTGTTTTGGGCAAAACCCCATCTTCAATAGAACTCCCATCTCAGTAAATGTATCTCTACATGTCCAAAAGTTGCCACATCACTGTTTCCTGACCTTTGGAATCCAATCTCTGAAACTACAGACATCAAAGTTATAGTTGCAATGACAATTTGCAACTGTCTTTACATATGCTATTTTTATAATTAACATCCTCCCAAATTCATATTTCCAAATATTGCAGCCTGTTTCTGGGTGGGATGGGTTCTTAGAGCAAAAAGACACTGTTGTATGCTTTGGCTTCTGTATTTTTTTTCCACCTTCAAAACTTGTTTCTGTTCTCATTATCTCTGTTCCTGCTGTAATTTCCTTCCTTCTGTTGTATTCATAAATTGATTTGACTTTAATAAACTTTAATGACATTAATTAAAAAGCCACATGGACTGAGTTTTTTTTCCATATACATATACATATCCCCATTGGCATTATAATATTATATGTGTGCTGTTGGTGCAAGAGCACCCTTAATTTTTGCTGCTAGCCCTGATAATTGAGGTAAAAGATTTAGCTCCTTACCTGGAGTACAGGCAGAACAACATGTGTGGATATGCGGAGAAGCTAATAAGCAGAAGGGGTATGTTAGGGAAAGTTACTGTGTACAAGCGCATATAAAAAAAAAAGGTGATGTGGGCAAAATCCAGTGGATGCAAAGAAAGTTAAGTGGTCAAAAAGTACAGTTGAGGAAAAGCTGATGTTAGAGGGGGTATGTATGGAAAACCTGGTAGGCAGCAGAAGGGAATTTAAGGAAAACCTGTTGGGCAGAGGGGACATTTGAGAACATCTGATGATCAAGGGGGCATGTGAAGAAAAAGCTTGTGGTCAAAGGGGATATGTGTGGAAAAGCTGGTGGGTAATGGAGGCATTTGTGTAAAATCTGAATGACAAAAAGGACTTTAAAGGACGCTGGTATGGGGCCCATAGCCTTGTGAGGAAAGATGCTGGGCTGTTGGTAACATGCAAAGAAAGTTGGTGGAAAGTAGGAATCTATGAGAAGAGGCTTGTAGGCAAAGTGGGAATATGAGGAAAAACTGGTGGACAGAGGTGGTATTTTAAACAAAACTGTCGGACAAAGGGGTCATCTAAGCAACAGCTAGTAAGCAGTGGTGGCATGTGAAGACTTGTGTGGAAATGCTGGTGGTCAAAGTGGACATGTGTGGAAAAGCTAGTGTGCATGAGTGGCATTTAAGGAAAAATTAATGGCAAGGGGCATTGGAGAGAAAACTGTTGGAGATTTTAATGTGTTTTTTTCCATTATTTTTTTCAATTATGTACACAGGCATTTCTAAAAGCAATTGTATAATACATAAATTAGGCACTTTAAATCATCACAAAGGGCCTTATTCTGGTTGACTCTTTGGGATGCGCGTTTCGGAAATGACCGAACGCCACGCACGACGGACATTCTAAGAACACACGCCCACAGGTCGTCCGCATCCATTCAGAAGGACTCTCTAAGAAGAGGGAGTGTCTTCAGACTGCATCCAAATGTGCGTGTGCGGTGGGAACTCAAAGATTCTGCATGGTCTTACTGCGTCCGAACGGACGGGAATCTGACCGTACGCACCGAGTTGGTGTATGTGTGCAAACCTCAGTAATGTATTCGGAAGTCATGCTTCAGCAGCATGACACATTTATCCAATTAGGGTACCTCATAACATATATATTTATTTTTCATTAAATCAATTACTTCCTAAATGACGTTTAAACACATTACTAGCACTTTAGATTAACCCTTACATCATGTTAAGTTGTAAAATTTTATTGCTGCCCCTTAACCTGTGTTTTATGTATGCATACTATTATTTAATTGCAAGGCAAATGCAATCATTCTAAAAGGTCAAATTGTGATTTACACATAATCAATGTCAAATACCTACAGTTGAACATGTGAAAAGTGTTTAATTAATCACTAATTGTCACAAACCGTGGGTCTCAGCCCCGTCTGAGACCGCGTCCATTACCTTCCCGGTGGTCAGCGCTGAGAGTAAGGCCTCTGGTCGGTGTCAGTGCCTGGCGAGATGTCCCATGTTTGGCTGGTGCTGACCTGTGTAGTCGACATGCCGGCACGCTGGAGTCCGCGCGACATGGGCGCCGCCATGACACATGGGCTTAGCTGACCAGAGGGTCCAATCCCGCTGCTCAGCCAGGGTAACTTCTGACCCACACACCTGCGTACCTCTCAGGTATGCTCTGTCTTTCCCTGTACTGATTGGTGCTGCCGCAGCTAACCAATCAGCACCCAGCAGGGGGGATATATTCCGGCCTCTGATACTCAGTCATTGCCTTGAACTTGTGCTCATCTGTTCCCAGTACCTCCTGTGTTCAGCTGTTTCCAAGGCTCCTGGTTATCCGGATTCCCCGTGTACCTCTCACAGTACCTGCGGCTTCTACCTGGTTTTGTCATCCCCAGAAGACTCCTGCTAATTCCACTCTGCAGTCGAGTAACTGATTCCTGCTAATCATACTCACCTGGTATACCATCTCCAGAAGCCTCCTGCTGTTACCACCTTGCAGTTGAGTGATCCTGACGACCCTCACTGTCGACATCTATGTTGACACTCTCACACTGTGCCATCTAGAGACTGTTCCACCTGCCAGTGTCTCCAGTGTCATTCCTACAATCATCTCTGACCCTCACAGCTCCAGTCCCAGCCTACGTCCAGAGGGCCAGGGCAGGGGGCCGCGACCTGCCTGTCAGACACAGCAAAGTCCATATCCCCTTGCGGGGGTCCCTGGTGAATACCGCTGACAGGTTAGACTCCGCGCCTCTGCTTCTGGTCTCCGTCAACACTCTGGTACGCAAGGCCTTGACCCTGTGCATTTCATACATCAGGCCTCCAGCCTTCCGGTACTCAGCGCCCTCCACTGGTCCACCACGGTCAGAGCCGGGAACACAACAGACCCCAGACCTGACACTAATGACTAGAGGAGTGGATTGTATTGTGCTTAGCTGCGAGTGTTTAAGGTGCGGGTGTACTTATTGGGCCATCCGAATGCCTAGCGCATGAACCATTGCCTTCCGAGAAGTGAAAGCTGCTTATTGACACGGAAGCTTTCTGCCCTGTTGGTTCGCTTGCACTCGGTGTCCGGTCCGAATGCACGCCTACCAATGTTTGTGCACTCCCACATGTACGCCCAGATTTACGCCCAGTTTTGACCACTTTGAAAGCGCGCCCTTGTGTACGCCCACATGATGCCCATATTACGCCCAAATTTCCAGAGGGAGTTCGGTGCACATTTGTAGAAGGTATTGCTGAGAGCGAGTGTGAAGACACTGCGTTGCACATGCGCATTGCGTTGCTTGCACATGCACAGGTAGCTATAAATCGCCGTCCGAAAGAATTCGGAACGGACCGCACCAACCAGAATAAGGCCGAAAGTGTCTTTTGTTGGCTTATTATAACATGTTTTTTTTGGGGGGGGGGGTTGCTTGCTTTGGTTTTCTATATTATTTGTAAACCTTCTGCATTTCAAAATCCCTTTTTTGCCCTGGGGAGCAGTGGAGATTGGATATCATTCTGTATAATCTGTGCATCTAGACTGCATAGAATTTGGTTCGAAGTTAGGAGGTTTTTTATTTTCAGATGATAATATGTGAGGTTCTAGGCAGTGTATTCTTGGGGAGGGAGGTAGTAGACTGAAGATTCAAATGGGGCACCAAGAAGCTTTGCACTAGCCCTGAATTTGAGAGAAAGTGGTAGGTGTTGGAGGGAGTGTCTTGTCCAAAAGACTTATCTAATTAAAGCCTTTATACTGTATTGACTAGGTACCCACCCATGGTTACTTTGGAGTCATGTCAAAATACAATATTGTTAGGGGTAATCCAGAGCAAATAGTTTAGGTAAATCTACCCCCCAAAAAACATTTTCTTACTGGTGCATAGTAGTGCAGGATATAGTTCCCAAAGCATTATCTCTCCATTGCAAAGTCATAGGTAGAATTCTAATTATAGATTCTGCTTAACATGGACCACAGCCCCCTCACACATGCACAGCTCTAACCCTATGCTAGTAGGAAAGGATGTTGCACCTTTATGACAACATTGACTGAGCAAAGACTTTTCTTGTGCTTCAATTTACTGCATGCAAACTTTGTATGCTTATACCTTCTTTTGTAACCAGGATAGGTATTGTGTAATTTTGCACTGATAATATTTTTCCAGCCCCAAGTGTATGGAAATGGACAGGTGGCCCACAGATACGTGCACAACTCAGCATACAGGCAAATAAATGCATTTAGCTCCATGCAAAGTGGGTTTGATTACGGGTGACTTTCTTTCGGACCCTATGCATCATTATATTTTTCTTATGGTTGCAGTTATTTCTTCCAAAAATCATTACTGTACATAATCAGATGTTAATCTGTAGAACATGTATTTAATTCCTTATGGCTGGGGATGAATATATTCCACATCTAAGGGTCCCTTCTTGTAAGCAAAATCTACAAAGCACTTGAAATGCTGGTAAATATATTGTCTAGATACTTCAAATGCAGTTTAAAAATAAAGGGCGGTTTTCAGTTGCTATATCTTGCCCCATCTTAAATTACGGGAGATAGTAGGGAATATTAATTTGATCTTGTTAGGACTCTGGAGGGTGCCAGCAAACCTGAACCCTAACTCTGTTGCCTCTAGCCGTGGTCGGTGGACGCATGCAGTGCTAGGCTTCATCTATAAACAGTGACGTTCGATGGAGCTGGTTATGCCGGCTCCCCCGATGCCACCAGGTCTTTTTGGTAATACAATGCGTCCACCGAGGCGGGGAGATGGCAAGATGTGAAAAAAACTAATGACCCACGCAGGACGGGGTACCCCCAGAGTCTCCAGGGGAGCAACAATGCTCAAAAGGTGACACACTAATACAAACGACCAGGTGTAACAATACACAAGATGATACCAAAAAGAGCAAAGGATAACAAGGATAGCAACTCCTGACTTATCTCTAAAGATGGTAATGGAGACCAGCACAAAGTTTCCCCGAATGGATAGGCAAGACAGCTGTAACACTGCGAGCAAGTGCAGGCACAGGGCCGGACTGGTACTCTGGATTCTGCTCTTGAAAGGCTCCAATGGTCCCTACAATAGAACACCCCCAGCCTATCGCTTGGGTAGCTAATCCCCCATTAAAAGCAAGGTGACTCTGCCCTGGAAACCCTTATGTGCTGCTGATTACACACATGGGATTTTGCTACTGCTACCAGAACCTGGTCTAGATCTTTCACATTACTTTCATGTGGGAGAATGTTGACTCTGCCACACATTGCATTTGCGCATTTCAGCTCACCACCCATGGGGATAGCAAGCTGAACTGCTGGTGAAAATCAATTGAATACCTCCCAAAGTCTTTTAGTGGTTGTTGCTTACCATTAAGTTATAATAATATGCATGACTGCAGATCTCTTCCTATTCGTATGGTTGTCGTGTGGGTCCTTTGCCAATTTTTGGCTATCAATTGTTGCTGTGCCTCTATTACTGGTTGTGTGTACAGTTCCAGTGTCTTGCAGCATTGGATTAGTGCATTCGTTCTCAAACTTGGTCCTCAGGACCCAAAACAGTTCATGTTTTCCAGGTCATTAAGAAGTTGCACATGTGTATTTATTACTTACTGACAGATTTTAAAACATCCATAGATGGAGCTACAGTTTTTATTTCACTTATGCTTCCAAGAGAAGACATGGAAAACCGGAGCAGTTTGAGGACTGAGTTTGAGAACCAGTGGATTAAGGCTTCCAAAGCTGCAGTCTTAATTGTGCTCACCGTATACAGGTGGCAGCAGGGTACTGACACAGGATACAGTTGGCAGGTCAACAATAAATAGGTCAACAGTCAGTAGGTTGACCTCTTTTGGTCAACAGAATATAGGTCAACACATAAAAAAGTTGAAATACCTGATGTATTCGACATGGGCAAAAGGTCAACACAAGCATTTTTCAAAAAAAATCCCAGAACAGGTGTTTTTTCATTCTTAACTATATAAGTGGACATAGAGGGAGAATATAATAGTGTGTTAGTATGCTAGCAAAGCGAGCCATGAGAGGGGATTCGGCCCACTTATATGGTGTCCATGTCAACATATGTCAACATAGTCACACAAACTGTGAAAAGCTCATGCCGACCTTTTAACCCTGTCTACCTAAGCTATGTTGACCCTTTTCATTTGTTGATCAATATTGGTTGACCTAATGACTGTCGCCCTTCTCTTAGTCGAGCCTATGACCCATTCCCACCGACACTTCTGGGTGGGTGAACTTACTCTGCTTATCTTGCTGCTTATCTTATCTTATCTAAATTATTAACATGCTGTAATATGAGCGAAAATATACATAACATAATGTACAAAATCAGTTTGAAATATATCATATTGTTTGTGAACATGTTAAATTACAGTATAAGACAAAATAGAGCACCTTTGTCTGTGGTCGCTTTTAGACCAACTAACTACTAATGATAGAAAGAATGTTGCATGATTACTGAACACCTAGATGTCATGCAATGTCTGACACCTATCTGCCATCCAATTGGGTCAGGAGCTCAATTGCAATAACCTTAGCTGGATTGAATGAACTATTCCAGAGGTAGTTAAAATTTCAATTAAGGTGCTTAGTGCAAGATATTTTCATCAAAAAGTAAATAAGTAAATGGGAACAGCAGGAGGGGAATTTGGTCAAGATATGTTAAATACAGTACTCAGGTTAGTAGTTACAATAGCATATATTATTGTGTGTGCGTATGTGTGTGTTTATCTCTCTCTCATATATATATATATATATATATATATATATATATATATATATATATATATAAAGAGAGAGAGAGACTCGGATAGAAGATGCGGCACACCATTCACGTACAAACGCTTCTTTTAATGCAACGTTTCAATGCCTAGTATGGCATTTTCATCAGGCTTAAAACAAACATACAGAGACATCTTACCTATATAGGATCAAGCTGGCGCTTTGCAGCGCGCAGGACCACGCACCCGTCCGGCAGCGCTGGTCACGTGACGTCATCATTCAGTGACCCGTCTCTGACTCAGTGACGATGCGTCACGTGGCCGTACCTAGGCAACCAGAATAACAAACAATATAACATACGTTTAAAAACAGGTAAATACATATGAGAGCAGCAAGTTGCAAATACATTGAATGTTACACAAGCATGAACAATATTAATCTCTGTAAAAGATCAATCTTAAGGATAATTTCTCAAGACCACATGGCAGGCCTGCTGGTTACGGTAACCAGAACAAGACTCTATTATAGTTGCTAATCGCAATCAAAAGAATAATCGATACCATCATGCAGATCAATCAGGTTACCATGGACAATTGTTAATACATACATATTTTGACAAGTGAAGACAATCAAGAGATATGAAAGAAGGGAGGAGAAAAGTAAGAAAAATATGAGGAAAAAAATGTGAGAAACATATAAGAGAGATATGAAAGGATTATGAGAAAAATATGTTGTGCCAATATGCAGAACATATATGGAAAGCATCGTAAGCAATATGCAAAGAGTATGAGTATGAGCCACCTGGGCTATAATGTAAGGAATATTTACAACGAAAGTACACTAATACCAGTATGGTCATTAAGACCCTTAGGAGCTGCCGTTTCCAGCCTAAGGATCCATCGAGCCTCACATTTAAGTAATGATAGCCCCCTATTACCTCCTCTGATAGAGACAGGAATGTGGTCTATCATACGATATTTGAGTTGTGCCATTGAGTGACCGGCCTGAGCCCAGTGTCGAGCCACCGGTTGCTTGCTGGTGCCCTTGGTGATAGCTGACTTGATTGCTGATCTGTAGGCTGCCATACGTTCCTTAAAGGCGCGCAGGGACAGACAATCTGATAGACCACATACATGCTGTTACACGTTAGGGTATGGTTAATGGTCATGGTCTTACCAGATTGGGGATGTGGGAATGTAGGCCCCCCAATCAAAAAACGACATGTGGTGCAAGTGCACCTAACATTACCCCTAGGCATCTGTTTTTTAGGGGGATTTATAACTACATTAGTTTTAACCAATACATCCCTAAGATTAGGTGGTCTTTTATAGCATGAAAGCAGGTCTGTTTTCTGAAGACCCAGGTCCGGATCTGTCTTGACCATAGGCCAAAGACGTTTGGAGATAGAGTTGACAACTCTACTCCCAGCATTGAATGTAGTAACCTATGGCATACGGGTTACTTCCGAAACATTAGTTTTTTGGGGGGTCAACAGATCTTCTCTATTGAGGCTCATAACTTTGGATTTGGCTGACTCTAAGACAGACTGGGGGTATCCTCTTTGTTGGAATTTTTCCAACATCGTCTCCATTTGGGCTTCTGCTTGTAGTGGATTAGAGTTAATGCGCTTTGTACGCAATAATTGCGAGAAAGGCAATCCTCTTACCGATGCCCTAGGGTGGCAGCTGGTATAGTGGAGTGTGTTGTTTCTATCGGTGTCCTTGGTATACAGGCTTGTTACCAGGTTGCCCGATTCCTTACGTATTTCCACATCCAGAAACTTTACACAATCATGGCTATAGGAATAGGTGAACTTTACTGGGCTCTCCGTGGAGTTATGCTGTTCAATATGATTCACCAAGTCCACAGCCGGACCCCTCCAAAATATAAGCAGATCATCAATGTAGCAGGTGTAGAAAAGAATACGACCCGCCACATGATGATCCGCGAAGAACACATCATCCTCCACCTTAAACATAAAAATGTTTGCATATGAGGGGGCTACCGCCGCCCCCATAGCACAGCCTGTGAGCTGAAGAAAAAACGTATCATTATAAATTAAAAAAATTTTTTGTAAGTATTAGTTCAAGTAATTGCAATATTACTTCTACATTTGGACCCCGATACTCAGGGTGATCAGTAATGTAACCTCTTACAGCAGCCAGACCCATGTCATGGGGAATGACTGTGTAGAGGCTATACACATCTACCGTGAACATACATACATCGTCCTCCAACTGAGGCATGGATTGGAGTTTACACAATAAGGAGGTTGTGTCAAGGAGATATTTGGGGTGTGTTCTAATACAGGGCTGGAGTACACTATCCACAAAAATCGATGCTGGTTGAAATAGGGAGATGATGGGGCGACCCGGAGGGTCCGCCAGGGACTTGTGTATCTTGGGAATAGTGTACAAAAGAGGGACCAGGGGATATGCTGGTAATAGTGCCTCCTTTATTTGTGATGTTATCAATTGTAGATCCACAGCCTTCTGTAACACAGCTTCCAGTTCTTTCTTAAACAGAGAGGAAGGGTCCTGTTGTAATTTGCGGTAAGTGGAAGTGTCATAAAGATGTGCCATCACTTGGATGTGATATTTGTCAAGGTCTTGCAGGACTAATGCCCCACCCTTGTCCGCCGGTCTAATAATTAACTGGTTGTTGCTAGCCAGAGCATCCAAGGCCAGCCGCTCTGGTTTAGTTAAATTGTCGCGGGTTCTAGGCATTTTGGGGATCTCTGATGACACACCTTCATTCAGCATACGTATGTATGTTTTGATGGTCGGATTAAAGGATTGGGGATCAAATTGGGACTTAGGCAGGATCTTTTTGAGTTGGGGTGGAATTTCATTCCAACCAGTTGGTATGATCTTGGTCCCAATCGAATCATCACGAGGTTTACAGAAAAAGTCCTTTAATCTCAATTGACGGGCCAGACGATGTTGTTCTACATGCCAATTGTTGGCATTAAAGGGAACTGTAGGAGTAAATTAAAGTCCTTTAGCCAGAACTTTTGATTCATCGGGGGTTAAGGGGTATGATGATAAGTTTACCACTAGGCTTTGGGCTTGGGTGTCGGTGGTTTTCTTCCGGCTGCCCTGTTTCCTCTCCTTACCGCCTCGGCGGGTATAGGGGCGCCACCGCCTTGTGGGCTGCGCCTGTTGCGTGCCCCTAAAGGGTGGGCATTACGCTGGCTGGAGGAATGTGCAGACTGACTTTCACCATCGCTGTTTGAGGAGTTGAAGTCAGTTGATGACCCATAGTTATGCTCCTGACCCTTGTTATATCTTCTGAAAAAAGTTTTTTTGTAGCCACCCATTGGCTGGGGTGTTGTCCACTGATAGATGAGGTTTAGCTGGTAGTCATTTTCCACTTTAGACTTTTTTTCACGTTTAAACCTAATGAGATTGCGTTTATATGCTTGCAATTGCTCATTGAGTTTAGAAAACCAATCAGTGGCAGTGTCCTCACTTAGGGCCTTATTCTGCTCGGTGCGGATATTCCCGAATTCTTTCGGTGCGGGCCGCACGCATCGCTGTGCGGCAGCGTGCGGGCATCGTCCGTAGAAACGCCCACGTGTCCTCTGCATTCGGACGGACTCACTCTTTAAGAACAGGGCGTGTGTACGGACGACATACAAACCGTGCGTGTGCGGGGGAAACGTACAGATTCTTGCACGGTCTTCCCGCACAAGCACGGTCTTACCGCGTGAGAACGTACGGAAAGCTGTCCGTACGTCCCGATGCGGAGTATTTACGCACAATCCATGCCGGGGTATAAAAGACACGGTGATTCAGATAGAACCAAACAGCCATTCCAAGCACTGTTCTATAGACGTCTGTGCTTATAATAAATCCACAGTCTACACTTTAGTTAAAAAGATTATACTATAAATGAGTTTTTTGCGATGTCATGACTCAGCGGCTAGAAAGGTACAATACACTGTTTCATACATTTGCCGACCCATTCAATGCTCAGCTGCAGGGATGTTCCTTATTAATATTAAGTTGTGTGCATTATTTGCAGTGTAAAAGTGTGTGACAAGGGCAGCATGTAAAGTTCCCTTTAAGCAGCAATGCTTCCAATTGTAGCAGTGAGAAGCGTGTAATTAACAAGTAATGGGTAAAGTATGTGATTGTATTGGGTTCAGGTGACATTGGTTGAGGTGCGTCCGCCCTGATTAGGCGTTCCGATTGCCTAGCGCATGACCGAGTGGTGTCTGCAAAGCAATACTAGCCTTTTGGACACCGCACATTTCTACCCTTTTTGTTCGCGTGCATTCGGCGTGCTGTCCGAATGCACGCCTACCCAAATATGTGTACTCCCCCGTGTCCGCCCATGTTTCCACCCAGTTTAGCCCACTTTGAAACTATGCCCCTGTGTCATTCCGCATGACGCCCATAACACACCCATATTAGCCGAGTGATTGCGGTGCACATTTCTGTACGGGATTAGTGAGAACAAGTACGGAGACCATGCGTGGCACATGCGCGTAGCGTTCTCCACGCATGCGCAGACGGCTAAAAAACGCCATCCGAAAGAATTCGGGAAAGTACGCACCGAGCAGAATAAGGCCCTTAGTGTGGTTTTGTGGGACACCTCAAACTCATTGATTTTAACCTTCGCCGCTTTAACCTCTTGGGTGGAATATTCTATAATTAATAACATTAGGTCAAATGAGCATTTATTAACTATTGACACCCACTTCCTACAGAAAGTGGGGTCATGACGTCCGATGGTTGGGCCATTTTTCATCCGTAGCCCCCTTGGAATCATTCTAGCTCTGTGGTATTCGCTTAGAGACAGTCCGTGATAATAGTAGTCAATTTCACGTTTTTTAAGTTTAAGCAGATCACGGAATAATTCCTCACAAGGAGCCGCTTCTGCCATGTCCTCCAATACGCTGCTATACAAGATTCCATCTGCATCCTTATCAGTATAAGTGGTAGTTTCCCCAATAGGATATGCTGTCTGTGAACAGCCCGCAACAGGCTCCATGGGGTTCATGCTGTTATGTGATCTGCAGTGGCTGCTCAACAAAAGCCAAGTGGGACTTGTAGCCACAGGTGGCCCACCAGGCAGATATATGGATAAAAAATGTATAGAGATACACTGGGTGCTCCGTCCGCAAAGGGCAGCACGATTTCAGCTGATGCTAATAAGGTATAAATACCGGGGGTGCCACGACTGGGAGATAGACAATGTCCAATAGCTCCAATACAGCGATCCAGGGTGTCTGGCACAGCCTCCTACGTGAAATACTGCATGGGTGCCTGCATGTAGAAGTAGGTAGACTCGGATAGAAGATGCGGCACACCATTCACGTACAAACGCTTCTTTTAATGCAACGTTTCAATGCCTAGTATGGCATTTTCATCAGGCTTAAAACAAACATACAGAGACATCTTACCTATATAGGATCAAGCTGGCGCTTTGCCGCGCGCGGGACCACGCACCCGTCCGGCAGCGCTGGTCACGTGACGTCATCATTCAGTGACCCGTCTCTGACTCAGTGACGATGCGTCACGTGGCCGTACCTAGGCAACCAGAATAACAAACAATATAACATACATTTAAAAACAGGTAAATACATATGAGAGAAATATATATATTTAAAATCTAGTTAATTACCAAACAGAATTTATCAACTGCTAAGTTAACATTAATTGCTTGCATGCCTTGACAATTATCTTGCTATCGGTTAATTTTGAAGAAAGAGGCAGAGAAATTTGCTGTAATTTGAATGTAATCAATTCAGATCAGAACTGTTGATACACCTTTAACCTATCTATTTATTAAAAGCGATGAGAGCCTATGTGTTAATACAGTAGCTATTCAAATATTAATAAAGCTCTTATTTAGATAAAAGTAATTATTTTTCAGTATTGTATACTGTATATGCATAAATGTATATATAAATTCATAAGGTGCTGTAAATTAATAAGGATGACCAGATAGAGATGTGTAAGCAATTCTGTGTGTGTACGACGGGGTGTCGATGGCATTGCATGCTTTATGTGAGCATATGCAGAGATCCATCTGACTTGAGAGAGTCTAATGCTGCACATGATGACTGCTACAAACACAAGTGGACAAATGGGGATTTGTGGCTTACATCAATGCAACCACCTCTCTATACATGTAAAATTTTGCATTTATTTCCGAACATGCAATTGCTGTCACTTCATGTGAAACTCAGAACCAGTCAACTAGTACTTCCTGGTTAAATTACTGCATCATACTAGTAACCTAGATCCCATTATACCACACAGTTCGTCCAATAAGCATTATTCCACTGTGCCCCCAATTCTCATTATTCCACACTGCGATTTCCCAGTTCAATTGATTACAAATCAATTCACAATATACAATATCACAGTATCCCCAATTCACATTATGCCGCACTGAGTCCTTATTTTTTATGCTACACAGTGCTCCCAGTACATATTATACCACATTGTAATGCAACCACATTGTAGTGCCTTTAGTTCATATTATATCTTATTGTTGTGCCCCCAGTTCACATTGGCAGGATCCTACTTACCTTCCATATTTACCTTGACCACTTTCTTCTTCCCCTTGTGTTCTGTTCACTGATTCTGCTGTACATGATCCATTGCAAGGGGAAAGGCTGTTAGAAAGGAATGTACAATCCACAATCTAGTATGTTCACAATGTACTATTGTTAAAACAAGCACAAAGGTGCAAACATATAATGGAATTAAATATGTACTACTACCTCAGCTGTTACTAACTGGAAACATAAGTTTAAAAAAAATAGATGGGGGAATACTAATTATGTCAATTAAAGATACATCCAGTTAATAAAATCCATGCATTTCCATTTTTGGCCAACTCTGTATGGTACAATAAATATACAGTATGAGATAATAAGATAAGCACATGTTTGTTTAAAGTGATGTACAGTATTATGCATTGCTGTCTCTTAAAGTCAGTAAATCACAAACAGGTCTGGTCTTTGCTTATAGGCAGAGGTTTTATATTATTTAGATGTCAAACAACTACATAGGTTGATATATATTCAAGTTTGTTTTGTGCTTCAACTCATTACACGGATGCTCATGATGTCATTCAATGTCATGGCTTAATGCAATTATAATCCCACAAAGATGTTCTGAAACGTATCTCTGGCAGTCATTTCAATTAAAAAGGTATAGCCTCTAAGTTGTTGCTTTATTATTCCTACTGGCACCAAATCTACTGTAGAATCATTCTGTAGTTACTGTAGTATTTACTTTAGCCACCAAACATGGATTAATAAACGAGGGACAGACTTAATACAGCCAAGAGATGTATATAACATTCATTCACTGCTGAACCTTGACTGTTATATTTTATTTTAATCAAGTTTATAGAAACATGTTATAAAAGAAATACACAGTAATGTAACTTTGTTTAACATTTTGGGCCTAATTCAGCATTGAATGATAATTAGAGATTTCACAAATTGAAATAGAACGACTGTGTACTATACACAAGGGGAAAAGCATCTGAAGACGCATATGGATCTGAAACGCAATACGGCCTGAGCTTGACTCAGAGGAAGCTGTCATTTGGGGGTGGAAACCTTCTATTTTCTGGGTGTGTCTGAAGAAACACTCGGATGTGAAGGCATTTTTGAGGAGGGTCTGTGATGTCACACTTCTAGCATGTCTCAGTCACAAATGAGTGGAATCCCCAGGCCTACTCAGATGTGCACAGACAGCAAAGTCTCTTCCATGTTTCAAGAATAGCGGACACTGTAGATGTGCAAGTGGATAGAGATTAGTAATATATTTTCAATTCTCTTGCAATTTAGCAAGGGGCATTATCTATCTGGGAGTTATTCAGACCTGCTCACTGTTGATTATAGAACATCCGCGCATGCGCACCATACGAAGTCGGAAAACTCACAGACCAGCCAACAGTTCATAATTGAGCCCTTTCTCTGGGCAGTAGCTCCTCACATAGGGGAGATTTATCAAAGCGTAGAGAGAGATAAAGTAGAGATAGGCAAAGTACCAATTATCTGTACTAACACTTCTTCCACTATTTGCATATTAAATGGATCTGTAATTCCACTAATATAGATGTAATGGTGTACCTACAGGGGGTGCAGGGGGTGCAGGGGGTGCAGTTGCTGTGGGGCACACTTCCTCTCTCTCTTTTTCTCTCTCTTTCTCTCTCTCTCTCTCATTCTCTCTGTCCCTCTGTCTTTCCTCTTTCCCTGACACTCTTCTTGTTACCCTTCTTACACTCCCTGACACTCTCCTTGTTACCCTTCTTACACTCCCTGACACTCTTAATTTCTCTCCTACTTCCTCTTTCTCTCCTGCCTTTCTCACGGGTCCTTCCCCTTCTCTATCTCTATCTCTCTCTCTCTCTCTGACACCTTCTCTCTTATTGATGTCTTCTCTCTCAATATCTCCTTTCATCCCTTTCTCTCGGACACTCTCTCTCACTTTTCTCTTTCTCTTATTCTCTCTCCTTCCATGAAATCATTCCTCTCTCACTTCCTGCCCCACTCTATATCTCTTCTTGCTCCTCTTTCTCACTCTCCACTTGACACCCTTTTTGTCTCTCACTCCCCTCTCTCTCTCTCTCTCTCTCTCTCTCTCTCTCTCTCTCTCTCTCTCTCTCTCTCCTAAGGGGCATTGTACTGTCAATTGCAGTACCAACATATTTGTGAGTAGGATCTGGATGGAATAGGGCATTACTCCAATCCATAAATGAAAAACAACAAATAAAAAGCCCACCACTATGTGGACAAAAGTCTTGACTGTATCTACTAGGTTTTGCCAACCTATGCTGTTGATTTTACTTTACACCTATCTGTATCTTGTAAAATAAAGGTTAACTATATCACCATATTCCTGAAAAATGTAAAAAAAAAATCATACAGCCACCTATATAAGAAGCAACACAATACCCAGTTACCTTCTCATATAGGTGAATATTCAGTTAATTGACATATCATAAGTTACCCACTCTCCGATTCACATACAAATGCATGTGTATGAATAGAAGAATATAATGTAGGAAGATTTTAATTTACAACGCTATCTCAGAAAACTAATAACACATTTGTAGAGTAGAGGTATATTATAAAATCAAAAGTATTGGTTTTAATTAATGATGTGTCATAGAAGGCAACAGTAAGAATAAAGAACACTTTATTAACATATGGATAACATTATAAATTATATTGTCAAAATAACATCCCAAACGCAATTGTGCATCTGAAAAATACATGTACAAGACCTTTTGTTGACTTGCCAATTATTTTTGTGCTGATCTTTTTTTTGCTATTACAGATATACAGTAGCCATTCTATTTTAAAATATAGTTTATGGAAAATAGCATTTTAAAATGATGTTAAATGTACATGTATTTTTCCAGCCACACTGACTCATCCAATTATTTCTGCTGAACTTATCTGATGAAGGGATGAAAAAATAACTTGATGTAATTAAAAATGTATGCAGCTACAGTATATGAGGATTTGTTTTGCATTGTGGTGAACTTTTGAATCCGGTATATCATAGCATAAATTCTCCATATCACCAAAACATAATTATCGCATGAATAGCTGACACTGAGAATACTAATTCAAAAGGACTCAAATTCGCACCAACAAACAAACCAAACAAATTCGACATATACTGTGACCTACAATCCTTCACTAGGAAACTCACATTGAAAAAATACTTCAACTCCAACCCCATAGTCAGAAACCATGCAGACTCAGTCGACAAATATAAACACACACCACTCAGACCTAAATCTACCTTCTACCCCACTCACATGAAATCACACCACATCAAGACCTTTGAGACCCTAGTGGCTAGAGACCTTGACAACATGAAGGACAAACCAAACAAGTATGACACCAACAACATGACCAAATCAGAACTACAAGCACTCAAAACCCTGGAAAAGAATGACCAACTTATAATCAAACCAGCAGACAAAGGGGGTGGCATAGTGGTACTGGACCAACATGACTATACAACAGAGGCACAACGCTTACTCAATGACATCAACACCTATAAACCACTGAAGGGTGACCCCACACAGCTTTTTAAAAAAGAACTTGACACACTACTTAAAACAGGCAGAGACAAGGGCATCATCAACAAACATGAACACATGTTCCTACAACAGGAACACCCCCTCATACCCGTATTCTACTACCTCCCGAAGATACACAAAAATCAAACACATCCACCAGGAAGGCCCATCATCTCAGGCATAAACTCCCTCACCTCTAACTTAGCCCAATACACAGACAACTTCTTACAGGATCATGTTAAAGCACTACCCTCATACATAAAAGACACCACTGATATCATCAACCACTTACAAACCATTCAATGGGAATCAGACTACTGGATAGCCACAAGTGATGTTACGTCACTATACACAGTCATCAACCACAACCAAGGCCTAGAGAGCACCAAACACTTCTTAGATAGAGACACAGAAATCCCACCGGAACAGACCACCTTCATCATTGACGCAATCGACTATATCTTACACCACAACTACACATGGTTCAATAACACTTACTACCTACAGACCACCGGGACCGCTATGGGATCAAAAGTGGCACCCAGCTATGCTAATCTGTTTATGGGTAAGTGGGAGGAGGACCATATACAGACAGGGCATAGCTGGAAGGACAATTTGATCCTATGGCGGCGTTTCATTGACGACATTATTTTCATTTGGAAAGGGACATTTGACTCACTCAATGACTTCACTCACTACCTGAACACCAACAACAGAAACCTCACTTTCACCACCAATATCAGCAAGACATCAGTCCAATTTTTGGACTTAGACATATACATTGAAAATAACAACATACACACAAAAACATACAGGAAAAATGTAGATGTCAACAGCTACATACTCTACACTAGTGCACACCACAGACCATGGTTACAGAACATCCCGAAGGGACAATTCAGACGCATCAGAAGGAATTGCTCCAAGACAGAAGATTTCATAACACAAAGCACAGAACTCATGGAACAATTCCATGAAAAAATGTACGACCAGCACATAGTCAAAACCGCCCTGAACGAAATCACAGCACTCGACAGATCCACTACACTTCAAACCAAACCCAAACACAACCAGACAGAAAACAATGAGGTAGCATTTATCACCACATACAACAAATCAGCTAAACAATTCCACAACATCCTCAAAAAACACTGGCACATCCTACAGCAAGACCCCGACCTCACCCCCGCAATACCCGACAGACCCAAAATGACATATCGCAAAGCACCTGATATCAGAAAAAGACTGGTACACAATCACATAAAACCCAAGACATCTACCCAAACAACCTTAGACCGCACCACAGGTTTCCACTACTGTGGAAAATGTGCAGGCTGTAAAAACTTAACCACAAAAACAACCAAGAAAATACAAACATGGACATCCACAACCACAGCTAAAACATTTAAAATCACACATCAGACATCATGTGAACACACAGGGGTTATCTATCTTCTCAGATGCCCCTGTGGTCTCGAATACATAGGTAGGACCACACGCACACTTAAACAACGAATCTACGAACACATCAGGAACATTCGCATAGGATATGAGAACCACAGCGTTTCCTTACACTACAAAACAAAACACAATAGCAACCCCAAGGACCTATTCTTCATAGGAATAGAGATCCCCCCAAAAAATTGGAGAGGAGGTAACCACATGGACACCCTCAATAAAAGAGAACTATTCTGGATCTACACAATCAAAACCCTGACCCCTAGAGGATTAAACATAGATTTTCACAATAGCCATCTGGGCTAGTGAATCCAGTGTCTACCTACAATGTAAAGAAAGGCTGTGTTACTTACCACCTTATACACACATGACACCTTACTGTATCATAAAATCACAATACTTACCACCTTATGCACACATGACACCTTACTGTATCACAAAATCACACACATCCCTCATAGCAGACAGACATGCAATACCCGAAGGGTAATATAACCCCTCAGAAACATCCACATCCGCATTAAACTAAAGAATAGGGCTCCATAACAACACTGTTATTACACTCACATCACAATCTACAGACAATACACCAACAATTCACTGCATACTGACAAAACGCCATAATTTCCAGCTCACACAGGGTTAATAACCCATTTCAGCTACACACTACCGTCTCAACCCCCCCCCTCCCCTTCCATGAGTGACAACCACTCAGGACCAATCAGAGGCGGAGAGCGTGGACCTATCACAACAATGAACTGTCCGTTTGGCACGCCCATTGAGCATATAAACACTCCATCCTCAACCTACAACATCCTTGATAAAGGCCCACAGTGGCTGAAACGCGTTGGACACCATTACACAGCACTTCAAAGCATCCAGTGTTATACTACAAGAAGTCTCCTCCCAGCCGGAGTCGAGCGTTCGTTCCCGCAGTGACGTCATCGCGACTAACCAGGAAGTCGCGCCGCGTCCCCTTCCAACCCGGAAGTCGCGTCCGAGCAGGCCGCATCCCCATCCAAGCGGCCACGCACATCTCAGCCAGCCGGGTGAGCACCCCTCACCTCGTACTGGCGACGGCAGACAGGGACCACAGCACAGCACCGCTGCGTACCACTCTGCAAGAGGATCACGTGGGTAAGACTCCTGGGAGCGGGACGCCGCTACCCAGCGCAACCCACCAAGTATCCATTGACTTTGCCTCCAGCCACCAACAGTGTTGTCACCTTGGACTATACCTGTACCCCCCTGCCCCACTACTACCATATCTGCCGACATAAGACATAAGCCCACCGGTTTATGGCTAAAGGGTTCTGCTGACCCCTTACACCCGCAAGGGCTTATTACTGGCAGCCCACACACCACCCCCACCTGTATGAGACATAAGCCCTCCAGGCTTATGGTAAAAAGGGACCTGCTGGCACCCAAATTCCCCCAAAGGGGCTCATTCAAGGCTCACATCACCCACCCTGATTGCAATTGTTTTCTATGTACACTTGTTTGCAACTTTAAATAAAAAACACTTTTGATTTCACATTAACAGCTAATTCTGTCACTCATTCTCACATACACGGGAGAACATTTAATTTCTGTTACAGTTAAAGTAATTTTCCTCATAAACACCAGCATTTTGTCAAATACTGACATATAAATACACAACCTAGGTGAGCGCTTAACAACCACTATTTGTTTAACCCATAATTTGAGCACGGACCACTCAGTTAAGCTGCCCCACATACAGAGGGATAAGCGCAGTAACCGCCACCAATTCTAACTGAGAATACTGTAAAGTAGGTGCAAGGGATCAAACCACTGAACAAAGAAAGTAGAAAATGTAATTAAAGTTTTTTAATCATATGGTACAGTTGTCTAATAAATATGAAACTGACAGTTTGCTACCCTAAAAATTGGTATTTTTAGACAAGCACAACTGAGTTGAAAGCCTTTTGGGTATTAATTAACTAACAAAAAAAATAACAAAGCAAATAAAGGTATTAGTAGCCAAAAATATAATAAAGGTAATATATAAATATATCTGGGTGCATACAAACATACTAAGTAAAACTATATACTAATATAAAATAATAAATTTAAGTGCTAAATACAAATATAGTGAAAGTGAAATGTGGCAGCCAAACAAATGTTTTGTATTGCTAAAAACTATCCCTGTAAAGCTATACGGCAGTCATAGAAAAGAGCCTATTCAAAATTAAATGTATACTGTAGTATCAGTACATTGTTCCAAAAAAATAGAATCTTATAACTCTCACCTGTTTTGTGTGCCTATAACTACATTTTATACATATTGATATTTACTCTGCCAAATTCACAGAGCCATGTATTGTTTACTTGATAGGTCCACATGGGGGCCGGGGGAAACAGTGATGCTGGACTCTGGTGCATTGCTTAACAACACAGGGGCTGAGGAAAACTGTGTTGTGCAGTTGAAACGGCTGTCGGGCCGTGTTTGTATATTTCTTTCTTATGCCCTGAATAAAATATAGTTGGACTTGAATATCTGAGTGCCGGTCATTCAGACTTCTCTTTCTACAAGAGGGTGAGTGTGAATATATATATATATATATATATATGTATATATATATATATATATATATATATATATACCATAGTAGACTGCAACTCCCAAATTGCCTTAATCAAGTTACTTGCTCAGGTGCCCTACCAGAGTCCTGCAAATGTCAGCTCATGTACAAGAGGTATATTAAGGCGGCACTCTGAGACAGATCAAATAGTGAAAAAAAACTAAACGTGGATTTCATAAGCAAGCCTGCTTATGAAATCCACGTTTGCTTTTTTCACTATTTGATCTGTCTCAGAGTGCCGCCCTAATATACCTCATATCTTGGCTCCCAGACTGGACAGATTGATCATCTCTTTCTCAGGATTTTTGCCGCTGGGCACAAGTTATCTGGAGGATTACCCCCAAACCTTTGTCTATACCCATGCTCTTAGGAGCTTTTTTATCTATTTTAAGGCACCATAAGCCACATATTGCTCTTAAAAACCCGTATTCTTCACCTTTGATTTTGCGAAAAATTTTCTCTTTGAACTTGAGAAAAATTATCTCTCGCACGAATAGATCCCATCACCCCTGATGAAGTCCGCTTAGGATGAAAAGCATAGGGTCTCGTTTGTCAGATGTTGGATCAGAAATTGGATTCTCCTGAAATATTGATTATTCTACTTACCTGTTATAGTTGTTGAATAAATCATTATTTTATTTGACTATATTTTATTTATGATTTCGTTAAAGTTAATTTTGGTTATATAGTAAATACATAGAGCGCACTTCTATATCTGTATCATATATATATATATATATATATATATATATATATATACAAAGTCCGGCACTCCACACTCTGCAAAAAAAAAAATCTTACCCGGGTGGCTTGCTGCAGCCAGAAAATATTGTAGTAGGCAAAAAGGCGTCACTCAAGGATTTAAGCTGCAAACAATAGTGTTTACTCCAACATGTTTCGAGCATTCAGCTGCTAACAAGCAGTCCAGCATCTACCAGGAGTTTGAACCCTCAAGAGCTGGGGTAGCCAACCCTAATCCTCGAGAGCTACCAACAGTACATGTTTTGCAGGTCTCCTCGCAGAATCACAAGTGAGCTAATTAGCTCCATCTGTGTATCTTTTAAAATGTGTCAATGATTAATGAGTGCAGCTGTGCAGCAGCTAGGTTGTCTGGAAAACGTGAACTGTTGGTAGCTCTCGAGGGCTAGGGTTGGCTACCACTGCTCAAGAGCATTCTCATTAATGATTGGAGTTAGGCCAGCTGTACCCCATTTGCAAAGTCTAACCTATTATTCCACTTCCAGGATTCCCAAGATAATGTTTTGACTGTTGATGAACACTTGGCTGGTGCTGAGTATAACTTGATCATGTAACTTGATTTCAAATTTATGGACATTTACGTTAAAAATAAAACAATTGATAGGATTGGTAAACTAATTAACCAATGGCTACATACTATTTACTCTTTCCAGAAACAACGTGGGAGCAATATAACTTGAAAAATGACTACAGTGGTGGGCGAAACACATTGCTCTTGATTACTGCTTGCTACATTTACAGAATTGAGAGTGAAACAGGATCTATAAGAGTACAGTATTCTCCTACCTGCCAAAGGAACATTCTCTGTTGGGTGGGCTGGATAGATTTATGGGACTGTCTGATATTGTGACATATTATAGCTGTCCAATAGCTAATAGTTGGCCAAGGAATCCGCTAAATTAATTGTAGCTGGAATATATGCTGGATTGGTCAATTTAACTACATCATTATTTTAAATCTAGTAAACACTTAATTTGATAGGGTACCGCATGACATACTGTATAAACTTTTTAGTTTAGATAGACTGTTCATGTTGCCTAAACTATTTATATGGAACTTTGAAAGTTTTTATTGAATGAACAAAGTATTCAGTTCCACATATTGGGGTTTATTCTAGTTCATTCTTTCTGACAAAATCCTTCTTAGATGGACAAAACTATGTGCACTGCAGGAGGGCAGATGTAACATGTGCAGGGAGAATTAGATTTGGGTGAGTTATTTTGTTTCTGTGCAGGGAAAATACTGACTGCATGATTTTACACTTCAATATAGATCTCACTTTGAAGAAAAAACCCAAATCTAATTCTCTCTGCACAAGTTACTTCTGCCCCACCCGCAGTGCACATGGTTTTGTCCATCTAAGAAGGATTTTGTCAGAAAGAATGGACTAGAATAACCCCCATTGTGGCTAGAGGAGGTATGTTAATTTAATCCTTATATTGTTAAAATACTTTTTTTCAGCTATTTTACTGTATTGCTGAGATACATTTATGTTTGCAGATCTGATATTATGAAATAATATGTGAAAAGTCTGATATTAATTTAAATTATACTGAATTAAAAATGCAATACACATTCTATGAGGAAGACCAATGCCATCAAATATAATACACAGAAACATCTTCTGTAACAGGGATTCCAGTGAGGATGAGCTAAAATTGTGTTTTGATGATGTTATTAACAAAAGTGATGATTAGGATGAGGAGGCGTTTGACATGTTCCATATGTTTCTATGAATGATAACACTGTTAGCTGCCTTAATGCCATAGGTACCTTGG
Source organism: Crinia signifera (assembly GCF_055691185.1). NCBI lineage: Eukaryota > Metazoa > Chordata > Amphibia > Anura > Myobatrachidae > Crinia > Crinia signifera. The sequence continues at coordinate 179,805,818 of NC_139220.1, forward strand.
TTTAAAAAAACCTCGGAGATGAAGTCTTCTATGGAGGCCAACACAGATCAAGCTCTACAGCCACAAAAGTGTCAGTTGATGTTGCTGAGGGGTTGGTTTGTTAAACTGTGCATGTACTTTTTAACATACAACATAAGGATGGGAGGTAGTTAAAAATGACAAATCCACCATGCACCACGTTTATTTTCATTATGGACTATATTACTTGGTAGCAGTGAAGGTCTCCTGTCTCTTGCACAGCCATTTAAATCTGTCAGAATTATTTAATCAAATATCACATTAGTAGTTAATCTTAGTTTTTATTAATTTGTTTTTTGACCTGGGTGAGATCCAGAAGTTTCTAAATCTGGCAGCTTTGCATCCCCCATATATTTCTATGGGGGATGCAGCTCCAAATGGGAATTAAAAGATTGCAGCAGCAGATATCTTTATCTGCTGTGGTGTATCTTTGATATATCACTTGTGATAATTGGTGAATAATAATGTGAATAAAAAGAACTACAGTTTTTCTGTAATTTGTTGTTTAATACTTCAGTAATGAGGAAACTCATTCTACTTGCTGTTGATTGATGTATGCTCATACAAACTCTAATGAGCAGGGTCCTCTCTCTTCATGTGCTTTTCTTAGAATATATCTCTGCCACCCTGATAACTGCATCAGTGTTCTGTCCCCTGCTGCAACTGTCTATATTTACTAGGTACTTGTCCTAATTTGCCTTGTACTGTAATTCATTATTTTCAGATTTTTTGTTCATCTACGTATTACCAGGTGCTGCATGACCCTGGTAATATTAGCTAAAGTGACTGTACTGTGCTCAGTGTCCAGTTTTCATCAGCAACCAGAGATGGTCGCTGATGAACAGGAGACTCTGCCGGGGTAGCTGCAGAGGGAACAGCTGATTGCAGGAGCTTGACCAGTGGCCATTAGGGGGCTGAACATGGGAGCGTGCACCCAGCATTTATCGCTGCAGCACAAACAAATCGCTGGCAATATGGTTGCTCAGCACCCATATTACCAGCGATATTGCACCATGAGTACACAGCTTTAGGTGCACGTTATGATGTTGCATCATTATGTTACTGTAGTTACCTTGTGTCATTATTTGCATACATGCACATGTTTGTGAGGAACAGCAGAGATCCGAGAGATTTAAAAATTTCACAGAGACTTGAAAATTAAGTGAGAGTGTATATTTTTATTGGAAACTATGTTCGGTACTTATGTAGTATCTGGGCTGCCGATTTTGAAATCGGGTCCATGCCCACTTGGATAGTAGGGGTATGAAGAGGACCCCTTTTTCCCATTGAATTCCATGTTAATATGGACTCAGTCCATTTTAACATTGAATCCTATGGAAAAATCGGGTCCATCGCATCGATCGCATCGCATGCGATTTTGGTCGCATGCGATGGACCCGATTTTTTAATCGGCAGCCCAGTTACGACATAAGTACCCTATGTTCTAACCTAACTACCTTGTATATTTATGGGTACAGTAAATTCAAGCGCATGACATATATATATATATATATATATAGACAGCGGAGGGCTGCGGCACTCTCACGGACTTAGTTCAAACAAGAAGCTCACACAGACAAGCAGGTGGCCACCTGCTTGTCTGTGTGAGCTTCTTGTTTGAACTAAGTCCGTGAGAGTGCCGCAGCCCTCCGCTGTCTACAAATTTCCTTTTTGCGTTGCACCCCGGCTACAGTCACCGTGTAAGCGAGGAGTGCCCGCCCCTGTCTTCTATATATATATATATATATATATTTTCAAATCTAGATTATAATAATAATGCTGCATTTATATTATATATATATATATACATGTGTAATATATACATATACATGTACAAAAATACAATGAATAATAGAAAAATGCATTTTACACAATTCAGCTTAGTCTGGAATATGTATATGTATTTAAGTTTATAAAGTCTACATTTGTCGGCCAAAAGGCACCCACAAAAGTGCATACTGTACAAGTCGTATAACAGATGGAGCGGGCAAGGAATATCAATGGAACACAAAATTGTGATCTTGCTGTTCAGCAATTTTGTCTTCCATTAGTCTGGATATTGTACATTGAGAAGTACAAATCAGCAATTTCTTAAACTTAATGAGGCATACCAAATAGCAAGCCTGCATATAGTGATGGTTTAAACTTTCATTACCCTAGCTAGACAGATCATTACTGTTTGACATGGTCTAATGAGCATATTGCTTATCCAATATGCTTCTTACTTTAAACCCAATGATAATGAGAGGACAAAGCAACAAAACAGGACTGCAGTGCTTAGCCACCTCTGCAGTATACTGTATATGTTGTGTGAACCTTTTTGTTACAACAGCAATACAGATATGAGAGAACAGCAAACAAGATTGCACTACTGCCATGAACAGAAATGCTAAAAATCATTGAGCCCTCAATGCAATTTAAGCATTAAACATACAAATGCAAATTAAGTGAACTTAAATTTAAAATAAATATAATGTATTTTATTGAAAGTATAATAAAGATGTAACTTTATTATTATTCTTTACTTACATAGCACCAACATATTCTACAATAACATAACAATACAGATGGTGAGATTTCCCTGCTCATTAGAACTGACAGATAAGACGAAGCTTGTGAAAGTAATCTTAACAGTATTTTCACCATGTGAGAGCCACAATTCTTATTTGGAATTCTTAAACTCATAATAAAAATATTAAAAAGAGTATTACATAACAAAAGTGGTTCATATCTCTGAACAGTAATTCTATGGGTAGATGTCTCAAAGCACTGCTTTATGGCAAATGTCCATGTGTAGTTAATTCATACGATAAGTCTGTAATCTGTAGTGCTGAGATGGAAATTGTACCCTTGGGGTTTACTGCATACAACAGAATGGCATGATGCCTCAAATTTTATTAACAAGACATTTCTACAAATTAGAAAACGCATTGTGACAAATAAAAACCTGCCATGCTTTTTACTTTATTTATCTGGTTGCAATAACCTTCTGCTAATTGAATTCAGATGCAAATGACTCATCCCAGACTCTATGGCAATAAGTAATGTGCACATAACTTATTAAGGGCAGCTAATTTAATTTATTTTCATTTTATAGAGACACATGACTTCTAATTTCATCCAGTATAATGTTTCCTTTTATTTAGAGTACCTTGCTTTATCATCGCTCCATAAATACATCTACAGATAAAAAAAGCTTAATGCATCAATGCAAAATGAAAAAAAGATGTAGTCTTGATAAACACATTAACACCAGCTAACAAATTGTAAAAGGAAACGTCCAGATGTTAAATGCATGCCACATTTACTGAAATACTAATTGAACTCCATTTTATCTATTTTTAATCCTTCTTGTTTAATTGGGGCTAATAAAAATAAATGAGCTACATAAAAAATAATGCAATGAATTACATTTTTGGAAATAGTGGGAAAAATCGAATACTATCATTTAAATTCCACAAATGTTTTATATGATCGGCAGCAAACATAAGTGCTGTCAAGCAGCGTAACCAAGGGTCAAAGTCCAGAATTTAAGTTTAGCACTTAGGTTCTAATAGAAAATCCTTTTATTGTTTTCTAGAAAGTTATTTGATATACTGCTGTAATACAAAAAATTTGGAATGTACTTTTTTATGTATCCTTTATAAATGTATATCTTAGTGTTAGGTACAGTATGACTATAGGAATTAATTTGCTTGATGTCAGATTTGCTGTAAATTGTAATATACAATAACAACAGCTGCGGCCCCCAGCCCCCCCCCCCCCACACGCACTTGCTCCAGGTACAACCACATGTGGAGCCCCCCCAGGGAGGTGAGTGCCCAAAACTACAATAGATTGTAGAATCCATTTATCTGGCCAAAAAATCCCTTGATCTGGAAATCCATTAATTGTGATTGCTGATGTATGGAGCCCATTATGTCCAGCCTGTGGAGTGCTGTAGGGAGATGGCCTGTTGAGCCCTACTACTGCTGTCTGAGAGCAGCATGATCAAAATGGTGCCGCCAATGGCAGCCTAGGAACTGTGCACTCAGCCATATGTACTCCTGTGTCTCCCCTGTCTCATACACTGCATTATAGCAATCTATATCTGTCTCTGCTCATATTGTTACCTACCTAGCTGCTGTCATGAACAGTGCCGCCGCTGATGGCTGCCAAGACACTGTGCAGCTCGGCGGGTTTGTGTTCTCTGTGTGAAAAACTGTACCATCCCTGCTTAACTGTTACCTGCCTGGCTGCTGCAATGACCAGTGGTGCCGCTGATGGCTGCCTAGGTGCTGTGCAGCTTGGCGGGTATGTGTTCCCTGTGTGATAACTGTGTTGTCTCTGCTTAACTGTTACATTTCGGGCTGCAACAGCAGTGACCAATGGCGCCACTGATGGCTGCCTAGGCGCTGTGCAGCACAGCGAATATATGTTCTCTGTACAGTATCTATAATCCCCAGGGTACATCTATCGTATACCTGTATGTGTTATGTATATCTGTACTGTCACTGTTTAACTGTACCATAACCAGCTGTTGCACAGCAATCCAAATCCAATTCCTAGTATACGCAAGTATACCTGGCCAATAAAGCTGATTCTGATAATGAGAATAGCCAGTTTATTGCAATCTAAAAAAGCACTGGATAATAATTTTTCTGAAAGAAGCTGCCATCAAATGTCATAGTTTTTGTCTGCTGTTTAATTATTTATTCAGACCGTACCCACCATTAACCTAATATATGATGAGTAAACCAAGCAGAATTTCTGTTTAAAAACTTGGTCGGAAAGATACAGGAGCAGAATGGAGTGGACTGAATCTGGGGATACCCAAATATAGCAGTATAGTCCTTAGGTAGAGTCTCTTGAGTGGAACAACTGGGGAAAACCTCTAAGTAAAGCAATAGAAGTATGCCTATTTGGAAATAACAAAACTAGTTAAACTCAGGGATAACTTGAGATGGCCTTCTTGGTGGAAAACTTAATAGGCAACAACTTAAACAGGCCTGACTTGGCAACAAAAGCAGTGTCCTGGAACACTGGAAAGCAAGGCGCTCAGGGATGAAGACTTGAATGCTGCTCTGCAGCTGAAGGTCTACTAAGCAACTGGATGCAGGAACGCATCTTAATGGCACTGAGTGACTAGGTGGCAAAAGCAAGCTAGAAACCGGATAATGTCTGCAGATCGGATAATGGTAGGTTACCAACAGTGGCTGGGTACAGGAAACAGCTTGAAGGTCAAACAGGAGTCAGGTACAAGAACAAAGTAGTGATGGAAGTGGTGTTTGATATCTATGAGCGTCCAGAACAGGTGACAGGGAGACAAGTTGCTGAAGGCAACTGCATACCTAGCAACAAGGCAGTCGGGAGGTTAACAGGCTGAAGTACATAGTCTTGTAGTGGACCGGAATCCCACAGGTGTTCAATCAGCAATAGCAGCAGACTCACACTGATGACATGGCAGAGACAGACAGATCAGAACAAGGCTTGAAAAACTCTGACAACTCTGCAATCTGAAGGTAAGAGTTAAGCACACTGAGAAAGGGCATGAGAAAGGGCCAGATCACAGTTTATACTGATCCCTGTGCCTATAGCATTATATACCCAACTAGACAGCCCTGGCCAAGGTTATGTGGGGAAGTGAGTACCCTCCAATACACCATGACAACCCAATGGCAAAGGTTGAACCCCAGTGCATTTTCCACCACCCCTGTTCATAACAAATATGTGTAAAATAAGTTTATATTATGTTTTTCTTTTTACACAGGTCCCAGCAAGCCTTGCAGCATGCTGTTACTTGGAGAACCACAAGTACCAGCATTCAGGGAATTAAAGGGCCCATTGGTACCTGTAGTTTTACCTGTAAAACAAACATAACTACAGTATAATCATAGGCGAATCTAGGGGGTGGTCCGGGGGTGCACAGGACCACCCATTAGCCCATTTTGTAGCTGAGGGATGGGGCTTTCCAACGAGCCCAGCCCCGTGTCTCTAGCCCCCTGGAAACCAGAGATACGGCCAGGCAAAGCTGGAATGTTTTCCCTATAGGATAACATGGGACCTGCTAATTCCGACCCCCACCCAGTTCAACGGCTGCCAGTTCCCCCTTCGGCATCACTGAAGCTCGAGGTTGATCTCAGTCTAACCCAAATCGCTGGGCCTTTAATCTGATACCAGGCTGGATCCATATGGGTTAATTGGTTCCAGGGATATTGAGGTTAAACCGTTTTTTTATTTTTTATTTTATTTCTTAATTGTAATTTCATGACTGTTTATGTTGTTTGAAGGCAGATTTCTCTGGAACCAAACAGCCCAGTTTCACGGGATCAAAATCATTCGAAGCCAACTCAAAAGTTCTTCAATATGATATTACTCATGTAAATGGGTCAGTTGGTTCCGAAGATATAGCTGGTTGGTTAAAGGGGGGTAGGGAGAGGGGAGTGATTGTCTCCCCCCCTCACACCAGAAAATGCAGGGACTAGGCTGGTGTATAAGGGGTCAGCCTGGGAATGTCACTGCATGATCCTGGGACCATATTCCCGGGTAAATCCCTGCATTTTCTGTTGTGAAAGGGGAATTATTTTAAACAGCCATGACCTGCAGTGCTCTGAATACAGCCGGGCAGCCCCCTGCTCTCTGCCCAGCTGTCAATGACTGTCACCCCTGCAGCTTCCGCTCCAATTCTTCTCCCTGCTTTCACCTCAGCCTGCCCCCCCTAATCATGTGGTGCCGGCGCCCGGCGTGCTCCCCCGACGTCATGCACAACAACAGCGCGCACAATATTTAAAATGTCCACTCGGCTAGAGGGGACACCAGGAGGGGAGTGGGTGCGTGCTCTACACTGCACTCTGCTCCTCTCCCCATAGAAGCAGCTGCACCGCTCTCCATCTCTCCCTGCAGCAGCAGCGAAGGCTCATATAAAAATTTACAGTAAGTGGCACTTTTGGGGGCATTGCTTAAGGGACGCTATAAGTGGCGGTATGTGGGGGCATTACGCATAATGTGTCGCTTAATGTGTAAGGGGCATTACGGTGTGCAGCATCATGTGTAAGCGGCATTATGTGTGCAGCATCATGTGTAAGGGACATTATGTGTGCAGCATCATGTGTAATAGGTACTATGGTGCACGGCATCATGTGTAATGGGTACTATGGTGTGCGGCATCAGGTGTAAAGGGTACTATGGTGTGCGGCATCATGTGTAATGGGTACTATGGTGTGCGGCATCATGTGTAATGGGTACTATGGTGCCATCAAGCAAGAACTCCCTAGCAATGAGCACATAGGTAAGCAGCACTTATGTGGCAAATATGTAATGGGCATTACGGTTTGTTATATAGTATGTAATGGGCATCATGATATGTGGCACAATGTGTAATGAGCATTATGGTGTGTGGCCTTATGTGTAATTGGCATTACGGTGTGTGGCTTTATGTGTAATGGGTATTACGAAGTTTGCTAAAATGTGTAATGGGCATTACTCTGTATGGTCTAAAGTGTAATACCACACCCCTTTTTGTGATGCCACGCCTCCTTCCCATGAGGCCACACCCCCTTTTGCCGCACGGCTACGCCGCGCAAAGGTCCCTTTACTGTAGTGTCTAGATCTGGGACCACCCATTACCATAATTCTAGATTCGCCTATGAGTATAATGACAGGACACACAAACAGTGAAAGTATAGCTTCAATAAACACTCATGCACATACATGCTGACACACTTAGGGCAAGTGGATACAAACAACAACACATCCGGAAGATCGAGACAGAGGTATTCCAGATAGAGAGGGAATCACTTCTCACTACCAATAGAGAAATCATCACTGCACCAACATGCTACAAGTATGCTTCTTTGCACGAAGTATGGCTCTCACCATAAAAAGTTGGAAGCTATTTTCAAGAGACACTGGCAGTTACTGCAGAAGGACCTAGTCCTGTCTAAGGATCTTCCTCAGAAGGCAAACTTCATTTATAGGAAAGCTGACAACTTACAGAATTTATTAGTCAGCAGTACCTTGAAGTCCATCATATAAATGCGCAAAGGCTTCCATTGGTGTGGGAAGTTTTTGATGTGTCGAGTGGTCAAGAGTGAGAAATCCAAAGTAACCGATTTTGCAGTAAAAGGAAAAACCTACAAAATCAATGAATTCATCACATGTCCCACTCCTAATGTAATTTACCTTATACAATGTTCATTAGATCATATTAAAAGTTTTCTGGGCATAGACATCACCAGAAACACATGGAGGAACAGGGACCGTGACACCAAACTTGATCGCAAAGAAATGCAATGGATCTTTAAACTTAAAATTCTCTTCCATGTCCAATATTGCTTATATTTTATTTTTGTAACCTTATACTTTGTTGTGCATGGAATAATGTGTGCAAATAACATTTAGAAGTGTATAACTGGTGGAAGTAATTGAGCAATGTCTTTCTGCATCTCTGGCTAATCGTTCAGTGTTGCAAAGAAATTATGCATAAACAGAAGATGCAGTGTTACATTTTAATGACAATTAACTGTTATATAAAAAGAAAATCCATTCATTTTATAATTAACACATAAAAGTGAAAAAATATGTTATTTTCTTTAGACAACAATAAATTATTCAATTTTTAAATGAGTTGTTATACTGAGATCCAAACACACAATCGCTGTTTCTGATTGCAGTACATTGGCTTTTCAATCTAAACATAGAAAGTGTGCAAATTCTTTACATTACATAACTGTAATTCTATGTAGATATGCATTTTAAATATGAATGACTCACATTTAATACATGAGGCATGTGACTGACTGTTATATAATACAGAGTGGATGTGAATTAATGCAATAAAATTGAGATATGATGTAGATAGCAAGTATAGTTAACGAATATGAGGCAATGGAGAGCTATCAAAGATAAACAATTCACAGTGGTATGAAATTGAAAGGTATTCAACAGGTTCTTTCTTATAATAGGGGGAAACATTCTGGATACTGATGCTTTATACACTGACCCCTAATGGCTTAAATGAAAATGATGAAATAACACCCTTTGTTGAGGATGCTTTAGCATCAATGATCCAGCATTATCCCTTTCCTTGCATACATTTCTATGAGCTCCGTTAAGAGGTCCTGCTGATTGAAGAAGTTTTCATCATTTGCACTGCACTGTAAATAATGAAACTGTTACTGTTAAATATTGGTATTCTGTTTTTGAAAAGTATATATATTTTGAATAGATACCTTCTTTACCTTCCAACTAAAAGATTAAACGCCAGGTGTGTATATAACCCTGGTGCGTCTTTTGTACTTACTGTATATATACAAAACACCTGCTGATAATACAATATGTCTGAGTTTTAGTGTGAAAACTGGCGATTTAATAGAGGTCCATTTACAACAGTTTTATTAGAGGAGTGAGAGAGAGGGTAGTTAGGAACACACACACCAGTATCAGTTTTCCACCAGATCTCCTGCTCGCCGCCAGGTCACCAGCTCAGTGCCCCTGCCACCCAGGTGTCCTGCTCAGAGCCTCTGCCGCCGAGTTTCCTGTTCAGCAGTGCCTGCCTCCTTTCACCAGAAACAGCAGCCGGCTCTCCTGCTTAGGGTCCCCTGTCACCAGGTCTCCTGCTCGGTACTGCTGCCGCTGCTTTTCCTACTCACACTCAGTGCCACCTTCTTTTAGCTGTGTGGGGCGGCATCCTGGTCTCCTGTTCACCAGCAATGGTGGTCTGGTGGATCATCATCGGCGTGAATAAGGGTCTTCGGCTCCGAGCATACCACTGCCACTGAAGGGTACGCGGGTATATAGCAATATGTTAAAAAATAGTAAAAAAGGTGCAGGGGATGCCTGCTGGGCCTTTGAACCTCCCTAAGGCCCAGGCCCCATAGCAGTTGCATCACCTGCACCTTCTATAGTTAGCCACTGACAGCACCCTTTAGGGCTCATTCGATTAAACATCAAACTTATATCATCTCTTTAAATTTTATGGTAGTGTACAAAGTTTTAAGACAATTAGTTACACACACACACAAACATCATTCAATTATACTTTTGTACAAAATATGACCGTATCTTACACAAGACACTACTAAATCTCTTATCCAGGCATTCATTATATCCCACATTGATTATTGCAATAGTCTCCTAACTGGTCTTCCCAAGAACAGACTTTCGCCACTGCAATCCATTTTAAATGCTGCTGCTAGGCTGATCTTACATAGTTACATAGTTACATAGTAGTTAAGGTTGAATAAAGACTTGCGTCCATCTAGTTTAACCTCGGATATAGTGAGTATAAACTATTATCTTATCCCATAGTTATATTATGATTATTGTTAGTACCCCTGGATGTTTTTAACCAATAGATATTTGTCCAATTTTATTTTAAATGTATTTATTGTGTCTGCTGACACCACCTCACACGGAAGAGAGTTCCACCATCATAGCTTAAATTCTCCATTCCCTTTATCAGCTTGCTAGCAAGACGCTCATCGTCTGCTGATCCGCTCTGCCAGTGCCTCCATTGGTTGCTTGTGTTTTACTGTATACAATATAAAACCCTTCTACTAGGATATAAAGCTATTAACCATACTGCAACTTATATTTCTTTATTATTTACAAAATATCTCCCATTTCGACCACTCCGCTCTGCATAAGATCTGCATCTCTCTTCTGCGCGGATCACCAGCTCCCATTCACTATTACAGGACTTGCATCGGGCTGCTCCCACCCTATAGAATAACCTTCCATGCACAAAACTTTCAAGCGTTCCCTGAAAACTCACCTCTTCAGGCAAGCCTATTATATTTAAGTTCCATACGCATAACCCTTTGAGGCACTTATGTATTATATAGCTTCCCTTCTGGACCTACAAGCTATGCTATTACTGGTGCCTGTCCGTGTGTTTCACTCCTATGTCCCTATAGATTGTAAGCTTGCAGCAGGGCCCTCTTACCTCCAAGTCTGTCTGTTGTTACCCAGTTTGTTTTATCTCTGTTTACAATCTGCTGCGCTATATAAGAAACTGAAAATAAATAAATAATTATGTAGATCTTTACTGCTGTGTTCAGATTTATAGGTATTCAGTTTTTGCAATGTCAGAGTATTTGTAAGGTTAAATATAATTTGGAGGATTTTTTTCTTGGATTTTTAATTAATGACTAATACCTTAAAACATACCTATTTGAAATCAAATAATATTACACTAGTAGGAATGCAATTTAACTTTTAATTTATTGTTTATTACTTTGGTACTTGTTTAGTTTCATGGCGGCAGCTCTACGCTATGCTGGCAACGTAGCCTAAGCTACGTTGTCAGCGTAGCAGGCACTGCCGTGAAACTACACTGGGAGCAGGGTGGTGGGTGGCAGAGGGAGCAGGGTGGGTGCTTCATTGTATACTTACCGATCTCCGCGGGCGACGGTCACGGGCGACGGGCGCCAGCTTTCAGTCCCCCTCCTCCGGCAGTCACTCCCAGGCGCTAGCAATGTATGTAATTCACCACATTGCCACTGGGGGAGCATCACATGGTTTTCCTGCTCCCCCAGCGGCACTACGCTAATTGCGTACATTGTACGCTGGCAGTGCTGGAGGAGGGGGACTGAACAATGACGCCGGGGAGTGACTGCTGGAGGAGGGGCACCCATTGGTGGGTCACGGGGACCCAGTGGACGCAGTGGCCGGGCCGGAGGAGGGTAAGTATAATGCACATTACACACACGCACACACACACATACATTTCCCCCACTATCCACATCATATCGCCACTATCCACGTCATACCCCCAGTATCCATGCCGGTGTGGAGTTGATCTTATAAAGTGTGGCGAGCGCAGTGAGCCACCGAGCCCAAAGTGTGGTTAAGGGACGCGGATACGCGTCCCTTCGCGGGGAGTGCTGCGCTTGCCACGCTTCGGGCTCGATGGCTCATTGCGCTCACCACACTTTATAAAATCAACTCTACGCTGACATGGATACTGGGTGTATGACATGGATAGTGGGGATATTAACCATTGTTTAGTTTCAGGGCTACAGAAGCAGTTACGTAGTTTACGTAGGCAGCATAGTGCTGTATTGGTATTCTCAATACAGCATTATGTAAACTACATAAACTTCTTTATGGGAATGTACATAAGTCTTATTTAAACATTTTTAACATAAACTATTTTGTTTTTACAAATGTTTTGCTGTACCTAAAGTTTATTTAGAACAATATAGTACTTTAAGTGGATTCCAAATGTATTTTTTTTATTCATGGCCAAAACCAAAAGTATGATATTGCTCGTACACAATTATTTTTACCTCCTTACTCTAAGTGAAATAAATTTGTAAACTACCCATTTCTAATTTAAATACTCAGCATTTTGACGATGAGGTGCAGCTTAATCAGTAAAAAATAAAAGCTATTAAAATTAGATTTCAAGGCTTTAATTCCCACAGTGTTTTCTGGGCATCAAATTTGATGACCATTAAGAGCCATTAGAAACACGCTATGTAAAAACATCCTTTCAAAAGCAGAAAGAATCAATTTTATAGAGGACATTTGATGTGAGTTGGAGTTGTTTCAAATCAATTTTCCACCAAGCAATAAAACTCATTTGCTTAATTTGCATATTCTGAATTTTTCTTTCTAGCAAAACCCAGCAATTGTGACATTTTTTCAACATTAACAGAAAAGAAATGTAGCTGCTTCTTGAATAGATTTTTATACAATAAAAGAGGAAGGATTGCAGAAAAAGGATTGAGCTACAAATTAGCTTGAAAAGGAAGTGTCGTAGAAAAAAACTAAACACTCTTAAATACAAGTCACTGTTTCATTCCAATGAAATATGTTTTTTTTTAAATAAACACTGAAAAAATATATAAAAACAAAAAAAGCTAAATTGAATGCAGAATTTCAGGGAGAAGAACTACTATACATCTAAAATTGTCTTTGAGATTATAGTAGCACAGTCCAGTAAAATAATTATTGACTTGACTGATGTTTGCCAATGGATAAGGGCAATTCAGCATCATCTTTCATAACTCTGGATCTCTGCCTGTACTCAGAATTGCCAGCATCTATGTGGTCGCATCACCCCTGTGCAGCTGCTTGTGACTTAGCCATCATCATTATTAAGTCACTGCAAGTCCTATCCTGAGATCATACTAAAATTAGATTTCTGCATATGCACAACTCCAAGTAGTCAGCATGCTTAAATAAGTATATAAAGTATGGATATATCTTAGCAATACAGATCCACATCATTATGTGAATTCACATCTACTGTACATCAAAATATCAACATTTACAATGTAGAGAGTTTTGTGTCATAATATTGACACCATAATATCGACAGTTATTATGGCAACATTAAAATGTTGACAAATATCATGTTGATAGTCTTAAAATGTCAACATTAGAGTTAAGCTGCAGGCAAGAAGGTTAAAGTTAGTTTATGGAGAGTGTTAGGGTCAGGCTGCAGGGGATGTTAAGGTTCCCACGGATGTTAAAGTTAGGGTTCCCACCCTTGTCGACATTCTGCAGGAGCATGTTAGGGTTAAGCTGTGTAAGGGAGGTTATGGTAAAACAGTAGAGTAAGAGTTTACAATATTAATACTAACAAAACTGCCAGAGAATCAGATGTCTGACCTAGAATTGATTGTCACATGACTACCTGGACTCAGAAGCCATGCTGGAGATGCTGCAGCCATGAGTAGAAGGTGAGGTTGCTGAGCCATCAGGAATGCTATGTTGACATTCTAACATGTCAGCGTGTTATTACTGTATACATGATGAATGTCAACACAATAAACGATGTTGTAAAACCCATATCGACATTCTTATGTAGGCATAAGACAAAGACCCTTTCACACTGAGACAGGACACGGGAAATTACTGCTTGCCATGGCAAAAACCTGGGTTTTTGCGGCAGTGAGAACGGGACCTCAATGAAGTTTTCAACTGCCACCTTTATTTCAAGCTGTAGAAATGTATCTTTATATGGTATGGTGTTCCTTTTTGGAGGTTAATTCTTTCTGGGTCTTGACTGTGGATAGAGCCACAAGCATTCAAGTCAATACAAGATTGGTCCCAACCAACCAGTCTAAAGTATACCCAATGCAAGTTTCACAACACAAACTGCAGTTTGACCCCATGTGGAAACATTGATTTTTAAGCTCAGGGTTGGTCTTTGGCTGATGCTCCCTTTTCATGTGCCAAAGTGACATTGTGCTATCATGACTTTCAATTTAGCTATAAATGGCTTGCTTTGTTGGGTGTGTCTAAGAATCCAGACCTGCACAAATGTATCCCCCTGTATCTGGGATGTGAATATACAGTATGTAACTGCAAGTAACCAAGTAATGGTGTGCTGATCATTTAAGCTAGGGTAGGGAGTTGCAGAAAATTGGGTTTCCATGATGATGGGCTCCAAACTTAAATGTTTTATGCTAAATATTCCAAAGATAGATCTGTTTTATTTGCGACATATACACAAGCTTTGCAGTAATCATTAATAGCTGTTTTGCATACATATATGGTATTGCTGATAACACACGTGACAGCCCTACAACCAATCATCTTCTACCTAACAATGTAAGGAATGTCCACTAGTCAGCTCTCTTTATTGCTTGGGACTTCTGCCCCTATAAGAGAGAGGTGTTTATGGACATGCCCTTATTTACTCCCAATACACACTACAGACTCTATTGTCCATTTAACATGACTTTAGCAGTAAGAGAAGGAGCATAAAGCAGATTTCATTAACATTGAAATCTCCATAAATGATATTATACTGCGTCAGAATATTACATCATGGTGAGGATAGAACAGTGAAGGGATTTTTCTTTTTTAATGCCAATTTTCATAATGCTAATGTCGAAGTTAGGGTGTTTATCTTAAAAAATATTTTTATAAGATGTGCACACCTCATAAAGAAATATGTATGGTAAGTTATAGATAAGGTGAGAAGGAAATGACAAAAGATGCTCCCCAGGGAAACCAAAATGGTGGCACACACCAGATAGTTTACCAACCTTGCAGCTGGGTCACCACCTTTCATTTATGGCATTATCTATAGAAACTGAATAAATTGCATATCTTATAGATTTGTTGCCATAAAGCACATAAAAGCAGAGTATCTGAATTTTTTGAAAACCTTTTCTTAGCGGCACTGAAGCGGTTACATTTTTAAACATATCAATAGCACAACATATTATGTACAGTAAAAGCTTTCAGGAGTCTATGGGTTATTTCATCATACATGCCATATTTCATGTTGGCACCTTAGTTTTCTTGAAAGCCCTCTTTGTAAGACTGATCTCTTTATCCATTAAAATTTATCACACCGTACCCAATCATTTCCTCTGTTTGTCAATTAGATTTTCTTGGAGATTTGAGAAAAGAAGGGAAGAATGACATTACACAATAAAGCATATAAACAATGCAATAGTGTATGGAATATAGTAAATCATACAGCAGATTGCCATAATGCACCACAGAACAGACATCCTGCAAATTGCCTCTCACCTCATTCTACCATAACGACATTTCAAGGTCATCAACAGCGACCATAAATCCTACTTTAATAAAGATATTACAGCAAGCAGATTAATTTTCCAAGATAAACTCAATATCTTATATGACACAGGTATAATTCTACCATCTATTTTCCCCTGAAAACAGATAGCCTATGAACCTGCGGTACACAGGTACTGTAGTTCATTTTGATGTATTAGCTAACACAGTAGAAGTGTTATATGTACATATACAGTATATGGGTTTATTGGTTGAAACATATAAAAAAATAGTTTCATTAGTATTTCATTTCTGCTTTGTAAGTGCATTTAATATTTCTAATATTTTTATAAACTACCGTTCAAAGGTTTGGGGTCACATAGACAATTTTGTGTTTGACATGAAAGCTGACTTTTATTTATCAAATGATTTGCAAGGTTAGAAATAATGATTTTTATTTGAAATAATAATTTTGTCAAATCAAACATTGCTTTTGTCAAAGAATGCTTATTTTCCAGCAATTACAGCATTGCAGACCTTTGTCATTTTAGCTATTAATTTGTTGAGGTAATCTGCAGAAATTTCACCAGACGCTTCCTGAAGCACCTCCCACAAGTTGGATTGGCTTGATGGGCACTTCTTGCATACGATACGTCACGCTGCTCCCACAACAGCTCAATGGGTTTGAGATCTGGTAACTGCACTGACCACTCCATTACAGTCAGAATAGCAGCTGCCTGCTTCTTCCCTAATAGTTCTTGCATAATTTTATTCTTTTACATTTAACTGTCTTACAGGACAATTGCACAACATCTTCTAATATTTTAAGTCCAAATCCTGCTCAGAGGGACGTTGTTCTTTGGTAAATATCTTTATGTATGGAAATTGTGGTTATTTGGACAATTAACAAGTGATTATAATTTATGGACATTGTTACTGAACTTTGTGTTGAGATTTTTATATATGATGGTGTGCTTTGAGTCATTGTCCTATTGGCAGAGTGGCTCCAATCAAGTGCTGTCCATGGCATGGCAAAATGGAGTGCTAGCCTTCCTTATTCAAAATCCCTTTTACCTTGTACAAATCTCACACTTTACCAGCAGCAGAGCAGCCCCAGACCATCACATTACCTCCACCATGCTTAACAGATGGCACCAGGCACTCTTCCAGCATCTTTTTACTTGTCTGCATCTCACAAATGCTCTTCAATTCGTCTGTCCATAACACATTTTTCCAATCGTCCTCTGTCGAATGTCTGTGTTCTTTTGCCCATATTAATCTTTTCCTTTTATTGGCCAGTCTCAGATATGGCTTTTTCTTTGCCACTCTGCCTAGAAGGCCAGCATCCCGGAGTCAACTTTTTACTATAAACATTGACACTGGCATTTTGTGGGTTCCATTTAATGAAGCTGCCAGTTGAGGACCTGTGAGACGTCTATTTCTCAAACTAGAGACTCTAATGTACATGTCTTCTTGGTCATGTGTGCACCGAGTCCTCCCACTTCTCTTTCTACTCTGGTTAGAGCCTGTTTGTGCTGTTCTCTGAAGGGAGTAGTACACACCATTGTAGGAAATGTTCAGTTTTTTTGGTAATTTCTCATTTGGAATAGCCTTAATTTCAAAGAACAAGAATAGACTGTCGAGTTTCATATAAAAGTTCTCTTTTTTCTGGCCATATTGAGAGTATAATCAATTCCGCAAATGTGATGCTCCATATACGCAACTAGCTCAAAGGAAGGCCAGTTTTATAGCTTCTGTATTGAGCAAACCCATTTTCAGCTGTGCTGACAAAATTGCACAAGGGTTTTTAAGGATTTTCTAATCATCCATTAGTCATTTTACTCTATTAGCAAACACAATGCATCATTAGAACACTGGAGTGATGGTTGTGGAAATGGGCCTCTATACACCTACTGTATGTAGATATTCCTTTAAAAACCAGATGTTCACAGCTAACATAGGCATTTACTACATTAACAATGTATACAGTGTATTTCTGATTAATTTAAAGTTATCTTCTTCATTTGCTTTTCTTTTTTTAAAAAAAGGACATTTCTAAGTGCCCGCAAACTTTTGAACTTTAGTGTACAGTAATGTGCAAAAGTTTTAGGCAGGTATGGAAAACTTAAGAATGTGTCCATATAGAAGTGTTAATAGTTTATTATTATAGTAATCTAAACCAAATCCATATTTGGTGTGACCACACTTTGCCTTCAAAGCAGCATTCATTCTTTCAAATTGGCACTACAATATGGCGTAATTTGAAATGGGAGCACTGCAATTTGACATAATGGCCCTTATTCAGATCTGATTGCAGTACAAATTTGTTTGGAAAATGGACAAAACCATGTGCACTGCAGGTGGGGCAGATGTAACATATGCAGAGAGAGTTACATTTGGGTGGGGTGTGTTGAAACTGAAATCTAAATTGCAGTGTAAAAATAATGCAGCCAGTATTTACCCTGCACAGAAACAAAATAACTCACCCAAATCTAACTCTCTCTGTACATGTTACATCTGCCCCATCTGCAGTGCACATGGTTTTGCCTATTTTCCAAACAAATTTGTACTGCAATCAGATCAGAATAAAGGCCAATATGAACTGGGGCATCATAATGTGACATAATATGAAGTGGAGGCACTATAGCAATGGCATGAAATGCGGTAAATGGCTGGGGAAGAACTGGATAGTATCAGAGCCAGATTTCCCCACACATATATAAAACCAAGGGTTCATGTGGGTATTATACAAAATTGTAGCAATATATAGTGCTTGAAATTTGGTAGTGCGCTCCCGGTGACAGTGTATGCACAAGGATGTGGTTGCTCAGTGTGTATGGGACTTTAGCTTCCATAAATTTACTATTATTTGTCATGCCCATAATTGAATGTAACAATTCCAACCTGATGTTGTGGCTCACATTATCGAATTCAAATCAATAAAAATCTATCTAGATCGATGTTGGTTTGCAGGGCTAAAAGTAAAACACATATCTACTACCATTTTCATATTGATTTAAAAAATAACTCATCTAATAAATATGTTTTAGCTTGTGAAACTCAATGTCATCGATTTTCGTTGTTTTTAAATCAATGAAAATCGACCTTTAGTAATATACTCTTACTGTAAGTCTGCGTGTCCTTGTTTTTTAACCTTTTCCTGAAAATAAATCTACCATATTTTTAGTAAATTATATCCAGACTTCTCAGATTCAGACGCTGCCTTTAGTGATTTATGTATATAAGACAAAGAAACATGAAACTTCCATGAGGTTAACAGCTTCACCTTATAAAAGGAATAAAGTCTAAAAATCTGTTTGACTCTAAATCTCAAATATCTGTTTTATAATCAAGTGTTTGAGTACATATATAATGCACCGGCACATACTGTACCACTAAATAACATTTACTAGTAAGAGTGTGGCTATTGCATCATAGTGATCTGCACATCCGGTTCTCATTGTGCACAATCACATGCTTTAATATAAGCAGGTGTGCATTTAATAACGTTTCTCCATCATTAATCTCTATTAAGCAGCTAGCCAAAAATATTCCGATGTAAAAGTTCTGAAAGATTCCTTCTACAACAAAGAACAGTTTAGCAGTTTCAATATGGATTCTTTTTCATTGGCAGTTCTCAATTGTGCCCTTTTAGCTATGGAGTGTGCTTAAACAAATTGTCACTTTGTATGTGTAAGGTGATTTGATATCATGTTTTCATGCAAATATTTCTGGTCTTGAGTCATAAATGTTTCTAATAAAAGCTTTACAGTTGTGTGAAGTATTCTGGTGATGTTTTATATCAGTAAAGTCCATCTTGACCTCTCAAAAATTCTATTTGGCTTCAAATCAATGTAAAATTCTTCCAAAAATATTAAGATGTTAAAATATGTACTGTAAATATGGTTTTCTTTATCTCATTCCAACAAATATTACTCTGCACATAGTTTTATTATTTAAATGTTACTATGACATATATGTGCAATATTTAAAATTGTATTTATAACATATAAAAACAAAGCACGTATACCAGTAATTGTATCCATGTGCATAGTATAGTAGTGTATAGCACATAGCTAATTTATAAAATGTAAAGCTATCATTTTTAATTTTGCATTCAGGCACAGTAAAAAATGAACAAACGCTGCACTCCAAATGAGAAAAGAGAGTGTGTGCGTGGTGCGCAACCAAACAGCAGCTGACACGGGGTTGTCAGACCCCAATGGGTGTAAAAGTTTAGGAAAAAAGATTGTGTCAGCGCTGGCTATACCAATAATGGGATCAGATGGTTCTCAAAAATATAACAAATTTAATGACATATATAATATAATATAAATAAAACATATATGATAAAAAGGTGTGAATCAATTGGTTGGATGTCCAATTTAAATGCTTAAAAAGTATATCACCGGGATATTAGGGCTGGGTGGCATTTAGAAACTGACAATGAATGTTACCATCCTGGGTGGTCTGGTCTTGAGAATGTCCAGATGGGTGACTCGAAATGTCCTGAATTGTCCTATATTTTCAAGGACTCAAGGTTCCCACTTGTGCAGATTCCTCTTAGTTGGCTGGAAATAATTAGGGATCAAGCTGTTATCCCAAATACGAATGGTCCAGTTCGGTGGCGAGGGACATCTGTGGGTGAATCGGACTGGTCACCGGTTTTACAGGATGGTGTCAGAATGCCAGGATTGTGTAAGCTCAACGCGTTTCCCCGGAAGATTTGTGCATCCGGCTTCCTCAGGAGCAAGTGTCCAAATGAGAGCTCAGAGCTCATATATATATATACCAGAGGACATAATTGTCTAATTGATTCACCTGCGTGTAATTGTCACACCAATGGATAAAAAACTACTTAGAAATAAAGAGAACCGTCTGAAAAAATATATATATGCACATTAGATATCTAACATACAAAAGGCAACATATAATGAATCTGTTTCTTTTTATTTATAGGCAACATTTTAGCAATTTTCAAAGTTTCTGGGAGCAGAGTGTCACTATTGTGAGGTCATTGGATCACGTGACCAGGAAGTAATATACATGGCGTTTGCAAAAACAATTTAAAAAGCTCCGTATATAGAGGAGCGTGTAGCAAGATGTCAGGGCAGCATTGTACACTGTGGGGCGCCGCGCCGCCGTGCCCCGATTGCCGGTATCGGGACCCGATCGGCACGGCGCCCGTCCGTGTCCGCAGCTGCGTCCTTGGCGTCGCTTAGCAACCAACCCGATCACGTGCAACGCATGTCATTCGGGTTGTGAATGGCGGTGCGTGATGACGTCTCCCCCTCAGACCGGTCACTGGGCATGGAAGGGGCGTATACGCCCTATTCACATGACTAAGCTGTGATCCCTCCCAGGTCCGGCACTGTCAGGACTATGATCCTTGGATCATACAAGACATCTGTGATCTTGAAATACTATGAGGATTATGTGGATACGGTAACCACAAGTCTAGCAGCATGTGAACACATGATTATGAAATGGGCTCGATGTTTTCTGATATTAGGGATCAAATAGCAGTTTGGTACAACCATACAATACAAATGATAATAATTATAAAAATATATATATATAAAAATAAAAATTAAGAGGAATTCTTTTCAAATGTGATTTGACACATAACAGTTCATATGTCCATATTTCATATATTGATCACAATATAGAGCCATAAAAAACAGGGGGACAGAGCAGAAAAGAAGGGAGGGGGGACCACATGATAAAATGGATAATCGTATTTGTTATGAGGGATAATTCTTATGGTGACTGTGGGTCACATAAGTTGTCCGCCGTGCCGATCGGGTCCCGATACCGGCAATCGGGGCACGGCGGCGCGGCGCCCCACAGTGTTCAATGCTGCCCTGACATCTTGCTACACGCTCCTCTATATACGGAGCTTTTTAAATTGTTTTTGCAAACGCCATGTATATTACTTCCTGGTCACGTGATCCAATGACCTCACAATAGTGACACTCTGCTCCCAGAAACTTTGAAAATTGCTAAAATGTTGCCTATAAATAAAAAGAAACAGATTCATTATATGTTGCCTTTTGTATGTTAGATATCTAATGTGCATATATATATTTTCAGACGGTTCTCTTTATTTCTAAGTAGTTTTTTATCCATTGGTGTGACAATTACACGCAGGTGAATCAATTAGACAATTATGTCCTCTGGTATATATATATGAGCTCTGAGCTCTCATTTGGACACTTGCTCCTGAGGAAGCCGGATGCACAAATCTTCCGGGGAAACGCGTTGAGCTTACACAATCCTGGCATTCTGACACCATCCTGTAAAACCGGTGACCAGTCCGATTCACCCACAGATGTCCCTCGCCACCGAACTGGACCATTCGTATTTGGGATAACAGCTTGATCCCTAATTATTTCCAGCCAACTAAGAGGAATCTGCACAAGTGGGAACCTTGAGTCCTTGAAAATATAGGACAATTCAGGACATTTCGAGTCACCCATCTGGACATTCTCAAGACCAGACCACCCAGGATGGTAACATTCATTGTCAGTTTCTAAATGCCACCCAGCCCTAATATCCCGGTGATATACTTTTTAAGCATTTAAATTGGACATCCAACCAATTGATTCACACCTTTTTATCATATATGTTTTATTTATATTATGTTATATATGTCATTAAATTTGTTATATTTTTGAGAACCGTCTGATCCCATTATTGGTATAGCCAGCGCTGACACAATCTTTTTTCCTAAACTGCTGCACTCCAAATGGCTTGATGACTAAATCACTTATTTACAGCATGTAATGACAACGCTATTGTTGCTAATCCACATGCCTGATAGTGTATGACTTATCTATGTCACCATGGTGATGGGGAGTATTTTGGATGACGCACAAGCGTGTGACATCATTCATATGCGCCGATAAGCCTACCGGCCGGGCGTGCAGTCCCGTTTCCAGAAGTTGGCATTACTCACAGGGTGTATAAGGTAAGACAACTCTTTGTACTTTTTGATATGACGTGAAGAAATTGCAGCAATAAAGGCAATGAAACGGTGTTGTTACATGCTGTTTGTATGCTATTTGCTAATGCTGGCACCCGGGTCAGTAATCAGCACACACCGGGAGAGCCGGATCCCATACAAGTTTGGTATATGTGAGTAACAACCCTGGCATTAAGTTGTTCTCTATCAAGGCTCACCTGCACAAATCCAGTGTTAAGTGGTTCTATGTGACTGTGACTAACTGTGCATACACGCTGCACCACCAGCTTGTGTGTTATTTGCACTTTATTGTGCATATGTATTTATGACATTATAGACTTTTTTGCATTTGCACTTTTTCACTAATTGATATGCCTGGAATGGGCAAATACACTCAGCATCTCATTATGGCTGAATTTCAGGAGGGCACTGATAATAGCGGAAATTCACCTACTATCACTAGGAATGACCCACCATTTTGCAAAACATGGGTGGGAATCCTTTATAAATGTTTCTTGGATCTTATTTTACTTATTGTAGAATAATCCACTAAAATAGATGAACACCCATAAGGACAGATTTTCAGCATTTGAATTAGTCCACAAACCTATCCTGGAGGCTGATATATCGATCACCTGGTATGATAAATTGAATCAGCTGATCCAGAAGTACAAACCTGATCTCATTAAATTTAAGAGTGAAAAACGCAGTAACGTGGATATGGACTATGATAATCATAGTGTGTACATGTGGACTGACAACCCTGGATGTGCTAACGACTGTTGCCAACCTTTTTTGCCTTTGCTTGATCTGTGGCTCCCGGCTCCAATGAGCGGAACCTGAGGACCGTGTGCCGCAGCACAGCAGGAGACCTGATGGCGCCAGTTTGAATGTGCAGGCTGCAGCATAGCAGGAACCACGGAACGGGAGAATGTGAGGTGCAGGAAGAGCCCCGGCTCCATGTTCAATGTGCAGGCTACAGCAGAGCTGGCACCACGGACCGGGACACCATGCTTCTGTCACAGGAAATAGAGATCCAGCGCCGGGTAGACTGTGCAGCAGACCCAGTGCCAGGGAGCAGGAGCTGGGCACTGTGCGTCACTAGCAGGAGCAGAAGACCCGGCAAGGTCATTGCTGGTGACTGTGTTCAACTGTTTCAAACCCCTGCTCTCCCTGTTCTTCCTCCTCACCCCCTCCGCTCTGCTCCCCTCCCTCCCTCCCCCTTTTTCCCTCTCCTCCCCTCTCCCTCTCTTCTGCTCCCCCTATCCTCTGCACTCCACACCCCCCTGACTCCCCCTCTCCTCCAATCTCCCTCCCCCTCTGCCCCTCCTTTTCTTCTTTGCTCCCCCTCTCTACTTCCTCTCTACCTTCCCCTCTCCTCTGCTTCTTCTTCCGCAGCGCTCCTCCTCTGCATCCCCTCCTCTCCATCTCTACCTTCTCCTTCTTTTACTCTTCCCTGCTCTCATTTTCTATTCTATTTCTTTCCTCCTCACCACTTTCCCCACAATCCCCCCTCTCTCTGGCAGGTCCTACCTGGAGCTGTCTCGCTCTCTTACTGACACCTTGACTCTTTCACATCCTCTATACCCCTTTTTATCCCTGACATCCCATCTCTTTCTCTCACTCCCTGTCTCTCCCCCTTTCTCTCCCTGACACCCACTCTCCCTTCCTGTCTCTCCCTGACACCCTCTCTTTCTATCATTCTCTCTCCGTCTCTCCCTCTTTTTATTATCCATAACCCTCTCTTACTGCCTCTCTCCCTGACTACCTCTTTCACTCTGTCTCTCGCCCTCTCTCTCACCCTCTCTTTGACACCCTCTCTCACTCAGGGGTTTATTCTAGTTCATTCTTTCTGACAAAATCCTTCTTAGATGGACAAAACCATGTGCACTGCAGGGGGGCAGATGTAACATGTGCAGAGAGAATTAGATTTGGGTGAGTTATTTTGTTTCTGTGCAGGGAAAATACTGACTGCATGATTTTACACTTCAATATAGATCTCACTTTGAAGAAAAACCCCACCCAAATCTAATTCTCTCTGCTCAAGTTACATCTGCCCCACCCGCAGTGCACATGGTTTTGTCCATCTAAGAAGGATTTTGTCAGAAAGAATGGACTAGAATAACCCCCTCAGTCTTTACTCTGCCTCCTCCTAAGGGGCATTGTAATAAAGGGATAGGGGGAGGCTTTCATCTGTCAGGACTACCCAGAAGTAAGCGCCTGCATCCCCGCATGTAATCCCCCCAGGCAACGAGCATGTAGTCCCCTGGGGATACAAGCATGTAATCCCCTGACAAATGAACATGTAAATAACCCTGGCTATGAGCATGTAATCCCTGTGACAGTGAGCATGGAACCCAGTGGCAAAGAGCATGTAACCCCCTGGTGAGGAGCTGGTTAACCCTGGCAACAAGCATGTAGGTAAGCGCACTTATGTGGCATAATGTGTAATGAGCAATACAGTGTGGCATAATCGGCATTATGGTGTGTGGTATAATGTGCAATGGGCAGTACATGTGTGGCATAATGTGTAATGGACATTAGTGTTTGAGTGTGTAATGGGTATTACGGAGTGTGGCATAATGTGTATTGGGCTTTAAATTTGAAGTAAACAAAACATAAAGACACTATGCTTTTTTTGTGTGTGTTTGGGGGGGGGGGGGGCTAATGGGGGTGGGGGGGCCCAAACCATACTTTTGCACCTGGGCCCACAACTCACTTGTTCCGCCTCTGATTTGTGACACTAATAGAAGTGTCTAAAGGACTTTTTAATATCCAGGACGCCACCCCACAATTGCTTACATATATCTTGTATTCCCTTCCTTGCCAACAGGGCAGTTTGTGGAGAAGGCTGCCTTGCATTTTACTTACTAACCTGTATTCTTGTATAGATTAAGTGTGAATGAGGGGTCTGATTAGGATAAATATATATATATATATATACAGGGGGCTCAGCATAATTCAGGTGCTGTGCTGGGGATTGTCTCACCTTTAAAAGCCATAAGGCACTTGGCAGGTGAGCTCTAAACCAAGAAAAAACACATGCTCATTCCATACCTCTCAACAGTCCAGATTTTAGCGGGACAGTCCCGATTATCAGGGCCTGTCCCGCTGTCCCTCCTGCGGCCGGCAGTGTCCCGCGGTGAGGGGGGGGTTTGGGAGTCCCCCATGTCAGCTGCTAGGCAGCGGGGAATAAACGCTGTGCGCATGCACACAGCATCTATTCCCGCAGCCAGGGGACTGGGGGCATGGCTAGAGGCTCACAGAGCCTCTGGGTCATGCCCCAATAACGTCAAAATGGGGGCGTGGCCTCACGGAAGAGCTGCAGTATAGGTCACGCCCCCGAAATTAGGCCACTGTGTCCCGCGTCTGGGAGCTTCAAAGTTGGGAGGTATGTCATTTTAGCTATGATGTGTCAGCAGTTGCCAGGTGCCTAAGGAAACAGTTGTTAGTGTAGGACTTGCAGTGAAATGGGGTCCCTTGGCGATGGGCTGCAAGCTTAAATGCATTGATCAATTCATGAGCTGTGTATATATATATATATATATATACTGTATGTGTATATATATATATATATATATATATACACATATACGTGGGTACATTAAGAGGCCACTCTCCAGACTGAAGATAATTTTAAAATTGCATTTTATTTCTCAATCCCGCTGCCACATTTGGTCAACGTTTCGGCTCAAGTCCGAGCCTTTTTCAAGACTTGTAGACAGCATAATACATAAAATTTAAGTGCCAACACACCTCATGACATCCAATATGAAGTGCGCGCCATCCTGCCAAATGTGGCAGCGGGATTGAGAAATAAAATGCAATTTTAAAATTATCTTCAGTCTGGAGAGTGGCCTCTTAATGTAGCCACGTTTATAACAGTCTCCAGATGAATGGATTCTTGAGTGTAACACCCCAGTGTGAGTGTATTGGATTAGTGAGTGCTACCCACACCTTGAATGGATACGTGTGCAACGGCTCCACGCTACAACCGGCTCCCGCCCAGCACCCGGCAAGACAGGTATAAAGCATTGTCATTATCTGTACACATGTTTGCATTGTTTCACAGTCACATGGGCCCTTGAGGAAAATGCCATAACAGGCATTGAAACGTCGGGGTCTACCCCATGCACTGTATGTAACCTTTGATTATCTTGCTGAATACAATCAAGTGACTTTATAAAGACCCTTTGAGTGCCGCATTTCTTCGCTACTTGTATCTACCCCTTTGGAGGCACCTGGGCACTTATCTGCATAAAGCGAGTGCCAGCTCAAACTACTATCTTATATATATATATATATAAATTCCAGGTAGTTCCGCACCTATCACAAAAAGAGTCACCACGGCGGTGCTCACTCCAAGGATAAATATCCGAACAATAAAGAGCAAAAAGAAGAGGGCACTCACCAATTGTAGAATGTAGTTTGAAGAGAAAAATTTATTTATGCTTACATGACAGGGCTAACGTTTCGGTCTTGTACAGACCTTTGTCAAAGCCAAGCAATACAGAGAGCAGGTCCTTCCACCATGAATATATAGTCTTGTTTCAAAATTGAAATATGTGTTTGAAATAAAAAAATGTAACTAAATTCTAAATCTTACTATATTACTAATATTAATAAGCAGAAAAAGCTTAATAAAACTGTTATATAGCCATAAAAACAGTTGATTTCCAAAATAGTAAGGCACTGTAGGATTGCGTGCTGATCTGAGTACCTTACAACATGTGAGATCTTCTCATGGGATTACACTAGGCATAGTAAACAGCAAGTCTAGTCCTAACATATGTCCTTTGTTCAGCTCTGGAATATGATTTAATCTTTAGAGTGTTTCCATTTGTCCTTTCACTTTCAGTTATGAAATCTAAACTCTAAACTGTCATATGACAGTCTACAGCAACTGCAGAATGTTACATTATGTCAGTGCTTGTCTGTGACACCAGTGCTTTAAAGCAGCAACATTGTTTAACTATAAAGAGACATTTCCCTTTACCATCACACATATTTAATAATGCTTTCTTAATGTCAAAACTCGATGAATAATGAACGTTTTTCCTATGTGCTTGATGTTCATTTCCCAAAGCTTTACAGAGAATATATTTTCTATGAAACGCACATATAGTATAACTCACATATAGTATATTGTATATCATATATTACCAGTGTTGACCATGGAGTGCTGGGGGCGGGGTGGGTTAACTAGGTCATACATAGTTGTACCTGGGATGACTTAGAAAATATCAATGGGATGATGATGATATGAGTATCAAAGGTATGAGCATTAATGGTTCTGGGTCAGTCTGGGAACCGATGGTCCGGGTCGGCCTGGGAGCTATTGGTTTGGGTCGGTCTGAGAACCGATGGTCAAATATCCTTTGTTGCTCTTTGGTAACTGATGGTAACTCCGGTAGATGAAGGTGATAATTGCAGAATACCATGCAGGTGGAAGAAAGCCAGAAATAAGCAGCAGCAGGACAAGAAAAATCTGGAGTCAGGTAAGCTGGAGCCTAGAAATCAGCCTCTGGGATCTCTCTCAGGAGGTAGCAAATTGTTCAAGGCATCGGACTGAACAAGACTGACTCCTTTTATACCACTCAGTGGTAGCTGATTGGTGGGCTGTCATGTGACTGCAGAAGGGACTGGGATTGGAGCATGGTACCCAAACAGGTAACACTGGGCCTGAGTCACATGACACACACACTGGACTTGAGGATTGTAGCGAATGGCTCAGCTGACCCTGGGTGTCATGGTGGTGCCCATGCAGCTGCATGCTGGCATAAGATGCCAGGCTGCATGCTGGACCACAGCAATGAGGTAGAAGCCAAACATCATGCCAGCCCTCGGCACCATTGGCAGCGCCAGCAACATATCAGCAGAGCACGGACCAACACGTGGGTAAGACACGAGTGCCAGTATTGCATTTCCTGACAAGTTTCTTATATAGGAAAAAAGAACAATACTGATGCACACTCTAGGTGCTAAGAACACTGATAGTAAAAATTATTTTGATAACTCTTACAATTAACATGGAGTATAAATGAAGTTCTTAGCACACATTTGCGCAAATTTGTGGGCCCATCCACCGCGTCCAGGTGAACTTCATTAGATGGGTCCCTAACATTTGTAATACTAACACATTTAGACAAATTTATATAATGTGTTGTAAGAGTTATCAAAATAATTTTTACTATCAGTGTTCTTAGCACCTAGAGTGTGCATCTTTTTTCCTGTATGGTACTAGAAGCCTTAACTTGGTAGCACCTCTCATTATGTTTAAAAATATGGTGTGCAGTCCAGTCCCCCCCTCTTTCCCAAATATTTGTGTATATATTGTACACTGAAGGTAAGGCTCCTTCATTCTGGTACTGGCACCCCTCCCATCTACCCTCAGGTGTTTTAATTAGCACAGGTTCCTACATTGCTGACTGCATGTTAATATGGGCTCTATTTGAAGGTAAGACCTAGATAAATTTATATAATGTGTTAGTATTAGAAATGTTAGGGCCCCATCTAATGAAGTTCACCTGGACGCGGTGGATGGGCCCACATATTTGCGCAAATGTGTGCTAATGTACATCGTGCAATGTTTTTTATCGCATCATATGCCATGCACCCGATGGCATGCTATGCGACGCGATTTTTGGCCCCTACGCGATGAAACATTGTATAAGAACCCTAAAGGGTGCTTTTTAAGCACCCAAAAGCGTCCCCGAGCCCCGCGAGGGGACGCGGATACCTTCACAGGTATCGGCGTCCCCTCGCGGGCTTCACAGGTATCCGCGTCCCCTCGCCACGCTTCGAGCCCGAAGCGTGGCGAGGGGACGCGGATACCTGTGAAGCCCACGAGGGGACGCCGATACCTGTGAAGGTATCCGCGTCCGCTCGCCACGCTTCAGGCTCGGTGGCTCGCTACGCTCGCCACACTTTCTATTCTCAACTCCACGCCGACGTGGATAGTGGGGGTATGAAAAAGTCGGAGGACGCGTACCACCGCCCCTCGCCACGCTTCGGGTTCACGTTTATAGTGGGGGGTGGCGTGGGGGTGCATTTCACATTGTAAGCACCCATTAGGGTGCTTATACAATTTTTAATTGCATCGCATTGTATGGCATTGTATGCCATACACAATGTCATACAATTTTAAAATTGTATGACATTGTACAATATCGCGTGATATCGCGTCGCATCGCATAACATCGCATGCCTTATGGTATGCGATGCGATGGGCGCCGCTATAATACACAAGTACCCAAACATTTTGGTCAGGGGTCAGAACGATGAAAAGTGAAAGAAAAAATGAGAGAGGATATGTGCGAACTGCACAATGGGGATGTTATTTGATACAAAAAGTTTATGAAGGTTTTGTAGCTGGTTCTCTATTTTGATAAGCTTGCCTGAAGAGTTGAGTTTTCAGGGTACACTTGAAGGATTGGAGACTGGAGGAGAGTTTTATTGTGCATAGAAGAGCATTCAACAACCGAGAATAGGAGCAAATATTGCATGTTAATGTATATCTTGCAGCCTCTTGTAGGCAGGAGATGGGAAGTGACATTGTTGCCTCCAATTTGTGGTAGAGCCAAGATTTCCTGGCCTCAGGAATGGAGCTGCAATGGCTAGTCTGTTTGCCCTCAATGGGACATTAGCGTCAGCAATGCAAAGATAAAAGCTCACCCCTCCCCAGAGGAATGCAGGAGATTCTTGGTACTGCTAAAAGTCCTCCATGTACAGACCACAGTAATTGAGCAGACTATGCAGGGCCTTGGAAGTCATTAAGACACCATCGTCCCGGCAGCAAGTGGAAGGCATAGAGTATTATGTCAGAGGAATGGTGCGTGTTAGTTATTCAGGGTTGCCGACTTTTTCTGTTTCCTCTCCGGGAGAAGCCCGGAGAGGAGACTTCCAGCTGCAGTTCGGGGGGGCGGGGCTTGAGCTTTACATCATTAAGCCCCGCCCCAGGATGGTAAAAACCCAATTCACGGATCTCCGTGGAGGGGGCGGGGCTAAAATGACGCGATTTTAGCTCCGCCCCCTCCCCTGAGACCCGCGGATTGACGGTTTTCAATTCAAAGGTATGGGGAAGACGCCACAATCGGGGGGTGGCGTGGGGGTCCCCTGGAATCCGGGAGGGTTGCCCACCTTTCCGGGGGGCCGGGAGGAGGACCCGATTTTCGGGATCCTCCCGGTAATTCCGGGAGGGTCGGCAACCCTGTAGTTATTACCTTGACAGCACAATCAGAATCTAAAGATCCATGCTATCAAATGCTACAGAAAACCAGAATGATTATGATTGAACAGTCACCTATGTCTTTTGCCATCATAAAATCATTAAGCACACATTAGTCTGTTTCAGTGCTATGTCTTCAGAATCATGACTGAATGGATTATATATATCATGGGCTGACAGGTGGGTGTCCAGTTAATGTTAGAAGCTGACGTGTGACTCTCTGTGGACGCAGCTCCCGCAGTTGCCAGGCAACTAATTAGAGTAGGATCAGACTGGGTAGGACGTGCAGCAAGGCAGCTACACACTATTAAATAATTAGAGTTTCTCAACATTGGTGGCTCTCATACTGAAACAGCTTCCTGCACACAGATCCATGCTGGTGATAGTTTCTTCATGCCTGAATGAACTCCCAGACCCGAGTGCTCTACTCTTTTGTCTCTGTTGACATCCAGTCCTGTGCCGCACATACTCGTGCCTAAAAACAGGTGTACTCATTCTTATTCTCTATTTATGTCTTATATTGTCCTTATTATTGCGTGGTGTATATTGTGTGGTGTATATAAAGTACTCCTGTGCCTGGGTTGCTTCTGCTAATACCTGCCTAACTTTAGTATAATAAACCATGCACAGTTACACACTGCTACTACCCAGCTCCTATCATACCCTCTGCTATACCTAGTCTTACTCCAGCCAATATTCATCCTTGCTTAGGATCACTACACTCCCCTGTCTTCTCTCCGTATCTACCTATATCCTCTACCAACAGTAACTCCGGTCATTTGGGGGTGAGATCACACATGCATAAGTCCAGGTGGCATCCCAGTAGGCATGTTGTTTCTTAAGGGAAAGTGGCTATTCTAGGCTAGAAAACTTACTGGTGTCCTCTGTGAGTCTTACTTCTAGGTGTACTAGGGTGACTGTCCAGAAGAACCGCCATCAAGTACCACTTTGTGTCATCCGCCCATTCAAGCCAGCCTCACCTAGGGCCTTATTCTAGTTCACTCTTTCTGACAAAATCCTTCTTAGATGGACAAAACCATGTGCACTGCAGGTGGGCAGATGTTACTTGTGCAGAGAGAATTAGATTTGGGTGAGTTATTTTGTTTTTGTGGAGGGTAAATACTGGCTGCTTTATTCTTACTCTGCAAAATAGATCCCACTTTGAAGCAAAACCCCACCCAAATCTAATTCTCTCACCTGCAATGCACATGGTTTTGTCCATCTAAGAAGGATTTTGTCAGAAAGAGTGAACTAGAATAAGGCCCCTAGTCTCCAAAGGGACTTGGTTCTGGGAAATTAACAGTTGAGTTGCAAAGTTTCACGAGTCTGGTGGCATGTGTCAGTGGTCTCCTCTCCATAATACTTGGTGAGGTGGGCTTAAGAACCAATACAGTAGAAAATTAAAAGGTATAAGAAAGGTAAACAGCAAACAATAGAGAGGATGTGCCAGTAAAGTGCTGAAACACCACCATCCATCCATTTGCCTTTCTTGAATGTTTGTTATACAGTATATATAAATAAACAACCTTGTACCGGTGCCTTCACATCCGCAGGGCAGAGAAGTATATCGTAGGTAAGTGCGGCACTCCGGACAACTTTTTTAGAAATTAGACAAGGCACAGCTCATAACATCTATTTGAGAAGCAAACATATTTTTAGCATTTGTATCCTGTTCACAAACAATTACTTGTCATTCAGTGACTTTTTTACTTGACATTACAGTATCATTAATCATAATGATATTT
Organism: Crinia signifera; assembly: GCF_055691185.1. NCBI lineage: Eukaryota > Metazoa > Chordata > Amphibia > Anura > Myobatrachidae > Crinia > Crinia signifera. The sequence continues at coordinate 179,838,237 of NC_139220.1, forward strand.
GTGCCATTCATATGACTATTTTGTACAAAATGTTTATCTAAAAGTGTATTTTGGCTACATTTTAAGACTATTCACAATTCACGAAAATAGAAAAGAAAAACTCACTCTGCACAAAGCCTTATAAATGTACCAAATATTGTTGGAATATGAACATGGGGTCATAAATAATGCAATTCAGGATTACATTGTAATTAATTAAACAAAATGTCTTTATTGGATTGTGCGTAATTCCCTGATGCAAGAGAACTTAATAAAGTTTTGAGACAATTTCTCTGCTACCCATGAAGTCAAAATGTTATTGTAGTGACTGATGCAAAAGATCAATAAATTTATTAAATTACTAAAACACTGATGTTAATTCTCTAGTGGAATACGGGTACAACAGAACATTTGAAAGGAGTGTCTCGCCTTGTTTTAGATATACACTTAATGCACCACTGCTGCCGAATCACAATTAAAATACAAAATTCTCAATCAGGCGGTCTTAACAAAAATACAATTTTCCCATAGTAAAACAAAAAAGTAAACACGTTAAACATCCCAATATTTATAACTTACAAAAAGGAAGAGAATGCAACACCTAAATAACATAATTCAATAAATAAAAGCCTGAACGACCAGTCATTATTAACTTAACCCACAAGATGGAGCTACAAACAAACAAAACTACACAAAAAAGTATACTTAAACCCTCTTAATTCCATTTCATTTTTTTTCTGAAAGCTGTAATACAAAAATGTGAATTGGCTTCACTTTCTATAATAATCTTGGTACTACATTGTCTTGTATGCATTGTTTCTTCCAATTTGAAAAAAGAATATTAATACAAGAAATGTACACAATGGAATAAGTATGGAAATGTTCACAGAAACCACACGCTCAGTCTATGCAGAGGAAATTCCAGCATGAGTCTCCCTTTGTTCATGATGTCTTCTGTTCCTGCTCTTTTTAATCTCTTGAACATATTTCCATTTTGCTCCACCTTTATTGCGTTGTCTCTTCTTTTCCTTGTGCCACATCTGCTCACAATACTCATCCATGCTGAAGGTAGAGCTGCTTAGGTGCTGTAAATAATCTTTGTACCTAAGTCTTGGCTCTGTTATTAAATCTCGGCCTCTACCCTCATCATCTTCCATCTTCTGTGTTTGTTCCATCTGCTCATTTTCTATCACCTTAACAGTGAGCTTTACGAGGGTGTGAATGAATGAATGCTCCTGTGCTTTGCAATAGTACATTCCAGCATCTTTTTTCTGAAGACTGCGTATTAAAAGTCCATATTCAGTTTTGATAACCCTTTCATCAGCTATTATCTGTAAATAAGCAAATACATATTCATTTAAAAAGAGAAAAATGTGAATAGTGTTATTTTTATTACGTATACACACGTTAGGTATTTTCAGATCCGGACATTGGGTCACCAGCAAGTAGGTCGACAACCATTAGGTCGACATGAATTTAGATCGACATGCAGGAAGGTCGACATGGGTTAGGTCGGCACAAGCATTAGGTTGACACGGGTAGGTCAACTGTGGGGTTTTTCACTTTTTTTGAGCCGAAATGTGCCGACAGGCAGTATTTCATGCCCTACCATCCACTAGGGCATGGTGGGAGAACAAAATAGTGTGCCGAGCGTAGCGAGGGGATCCGGTGCTATGTTTTAGTGTCCATGTCAACTGTATCGACATTTGGGGAAAACTGTGAAAAACCCCATGTCGACCTTTTCACTGTCGACCTTCCCTATGTTGACCTAATGCTTGTGTTGATCTAATGACCTTGTCGACCTAACCCATGTCGACCTACAGTCATGTCGACCTTCCTGCATGTCAACCTACATGCATGTCGACCTAATGGTTGTCAACCTACTTGCTGTGTTATTTCCCTATGAAATTCAACAATACCTTATTCTCCTTTTTATTGCCTGTTTTGATTGTTTTTTTCTTATTTTATGTACGTGAAATATATTATCTATAGGTGTTTTGTGATATAAATAATGTAAATACACAATCTAACATTTCTCATTTCGCGTTTAAGATACCCAAATTAGTATCGGGTTAAATAGTCCTTTGTCTACTGTAGCCAAGTCTTTTTCATTATTAACTGAGATTTCAAAAAAGTCTGGTATCTGATATTATTTTTCCGGCTTACTTCTGCAGTTTCCTTAAACTAATAGACTTTTGATGTGGAATACATTCTTTTGTCTAATTAGCAAATATAGGAGCGTTGCCTACGAGATTTACCACATCTAAGACTGCATGCAATTTAGTACAACTAAATTAAGAATAACAGAAGTAAAACATTTGATTCAAATCACTGCGATCAGTAAAAACATCACGTGTAAGAATTATAATAACTATTAATGATAGCTATCACCAAGCTTTAGCAAAAACTATTGTACTACAATTCTATAATGTACATTTACAAAAAAATATATATATACTGCTTTTAGTTTTGTGGTTGTTGGTTAAAGAGATTTACTAGCCATGTACGTAACAACACATTTGACAAACTGAAAATTCGTCCTCTATTGAACGCAACAACACTTCATGACTAACGTCTGAGGGAATGTTTAATTGTACCTTCTAGTTCCCATGGTAGCACACATTACACTGCAGTGACAGTGCTACATGCTGATCGTAAAATGCATTTATCATAAATATTATTATTGATAAAGTATGGTGGCCTCAGGGATGAAATATATTGGGCTGTTGAGAGATTGGGCAGGCACTTATACAGGTGAACTTAGCCAAGTTGAGGCTGTAGCTACTCAACGTTGAATGCCATTTATATAGAAACATAGAATTTGATGGCGAGTAAGAACAACTTTGACCATCTTGTCAGCTCTTTTTTAACCATATTGTTACGTCAAACACTATTTGTAAGGCTATCCTTATGTATATTCCATGCATGTTTAAACTGCTCTACTGTCAGCCTCTACTACCTCTGATGGGAAGCTATTCCATTTGTCTAGTACCTTTTCTGTAAAGTAATATTTCCTCAATTATCCCCAAAACCCCACCCTCCATCTTCAGTGCATGTCCTTCTCTTTCTTTGAAAAACGGCCTTGTACCTTGTTAAAACCCTTGATATATTTAAAAGTTGCTATCATGTCCTCCCTTTCCCTTCTCTGCTCCAAACTATGCATGTTAATATATTTTAGTCTTTCCAAGTAAGTTTTTCTTAACCCATCCTGTTGTGTTTATCCTGTTGCATACCTTTGTGTCATCTGCAAAAATACATTTGCAATGTCATCAATAAAGATATTAAAAATCACTGGTTCAAGTACAGATCCTTGCGGTACTCCACTGGGAAAATGTCCTAACTGTGAATGCACTCCTCTATTTTCTATCCTGCAAGTAGATCTTATACACTAAACTATCTTAAGGCCCCCATACACTATGCAATTTTGAGGCGATTTCACCAGATTTCGGCACTTTGGGCCGATAAATCGGGTAAAATTGGCCCAAAATCAGTAGTTTGTGACATCTGATCCAATCTGATGCGCGTTCTCGCGCGCATCGGATCGGATCAGGGCGTCGGACCTGCTGAACATAAGATGTATCGGATCTGACCCATCATGGGCACATCGTGGGTACTTTTTAGCACCCACGATGTTTCAGATCCGATATATCTATGGGTACCTTGAGGACCGGTTCAGGGGAGCTGTAGGCGGGGACCGCAGATGCAGAGTAAAGACCGGGGGCGCGGCAGGAGAATAGGAAGAAATCCTATTCAAAAGACCGGGTGGCCGCGGCGCTGATTGGCTGAGCTCTCAGCCAATCAGCGGCCGCCCAGTCTTTTGAATAGGATTTCTTTCTATTCTCCCGCCATGCCCCCAGTCTCTGTTCTCCATCTGTGGTCCCCGTCTGCCGCTACATCTCCTGACGCTCCCCCGGACCACTCCCCGCTTCCAGCCTGCTCCTGCCGCTTCCCCTGACTGGTCCCCGCCGCCGAAGGAGTCGGGTAGGGGGAGCCGGAGCAGGGAACTGTAAATGCTCCGGGCAGGTGGAGGGAGCTGGGGGCGGGGGACACTGCTAGTTGTGGAGTCAGCGGACGCTGCGGGCCAAGGGAACAGAGGCGGCAGTAACATAGAGGCGGGCAGGGGGAGCCGGGAGCTGTCAGCGCTGGAATAAAAAAAACATACAATGAATGGGCAGCCTGTGATTGGCTGAGCGCTCTCTCAGCCAGTCAGCAATTGGCTGAGAGAGCACTCAGCCAATCACAGGCTTCCCATTCATTGTATGGACTTTTTTTTTTCCAGCATTGACAGCTCCCGCCTCCCCCTGCCCGGCTCTCCGTCGCTGTCACTGTCCCCCGCAGCGTCCCCTGCATGCTGCCTCTGCCCTTCTAGCAGCGCGCCGCACCCCACCGTTTTAAATAGGATTTACTCCCGCCGCTCGCCGCTACATCAGACCTTGCGGCGAGCGGGAGAATAGAAAAAATCCTATTCAAAATCTGGGCGGCCGCTGATTGGCTGAGAGCTCAGCCAATCAGCGGCCGCCCAGATTTTGAATAGGATTTTTTTTTACTATGCTCCAGGCCTCCCGCCGCTCGCCGCTACTGACTTTCCGGTCCCTGCGGCGCCCCCTGCCACTCCCCGGGTTTACATGTGATAAATCGCATCCGATTTATCACATGTAAAAAATGGCACATCATGTGCCAAATCTTATCAAGTTCCCCGGGGAGCTGCCGGGGAAGCTCAGGGGAAATCGGGGCTGACTTGTCTTTACGACAAGTCGCCCTAGTGTATGGGGGCCTTTTGTATCCAAGCTTTTTTAACAGTCCGTGATGTGGGACAGTGTCAGAAAGCTTTACAAAAGTCTAGATAAGCTATCCCTATGCCCCACTATCTATTATTTTAGTCACTCAGTCAAAAAAGTAAATAAGATTTGTTTATAAAGATCTTCCCAGTAAATCAATCTCTTTGGCATTCCGTATTGTCAGATTTGAGATAATCTACAACTCTTTGTTTCCATCAATTTCATTACTAGGCTCACTGTTCGTTAACTGCTTGCCTATTCCTTACTTCCACTTTTGTGCAGTGGGGCTATGTTTGCTCTTTTACAGTCATCTAGGATTACTGCTGTAGCTAGTTACCAGTTGAAATTTCTGGCAATGGTGCTACCAGCACCTTTTTATGCTCTAAAGGTGCCCACACACTAGAAAGATCTGCGATCATAAGATGTGCTCATAAATTAGCCTTCAATTCTTTTGCCTGTCCTGGACAAAAGATTTCAGGCAAGCGCACATCTTTACCAAAGATTTTTCTTAAGATCCCATGTGCGTTCCTATGGATCTTTTGTTAAATCCTCTGATCTTTCATGCAGCACGTAAGATCAGAAGACTTAGCAAAAGATCCACGGGAGTGCGCATCGGACAAAAATCGGCCGATTTTCGACCGATTATCGGTAAACATCGGTGGATATATCGACCGATTTATCGGAAATCGCTATCTCACTCTCCTTCTGTCTAACAAGATACACCTCTTTGTCTTCATTATTTGCAACTTCTTATACATCATAAAGGCCATATTTTTTTCTTTCAGGATACAGTACTTTCTACTCATTCCCTATTATGAAATATTTGACTGTAAAGTACTGTACATGTTGGGGTATATTCAATGCCGATCAGCCAATCTATGATGGCGAGCAGTGTCTATTGCTCGCCATCATAGCCTGCCCTCAGTATTCAACTGACCCCCTCCACTCACCATTTTCACCTCGTTATTTCCATAAAGCGAGGTGGAAATGGTGAGCGCGGCCATTCAAATGGCGAGGCTCATGGCTATAAGCAGCGGGCTTGCTGCATTAGCCGTGATGCTAGCCATTTGGGGGAATCCTCACCGTCCTCTGACCCCCGGAACATAAAATAGACAGAGTGGCTGCGAGGGGGTTAAACGGCGAGGATGGCTTGTTTTCGGCGATATGCATGAGATATGCATGAGATGTGCTAAAGCAGCACGAGATGCATGAGATGTGCTAAAGCAGCATGCATTTTGAACTAGATATGATGCAATCTAGTTCAAAAAGTACCTGCAGCACATACTTTTAGGACTTTACGATGTGATGTGCACGGGAGCGCACATCGCATCTGAAGCCCAAAACGCTCCGTGTAAGGGCATTTTAATTTCTGTATTATTGTAAGTTGAAAACCAGTTCTGTAATGATCTTTAAAAATGTATGAAAATAGGTGATATTCTGTATTGATAATAGTGATGATTAGGTGTATATTTATATTTCCACTTACCCATGGCTGTGATTTTATTTTTGTTGACAGTAAGCAAAATAAAATCAAACCACTACATTAATTAGGATGGTGAATGGATATAATAAACAAACATGGATCTGGGTAATATGTTTGTTATTGGTCACTACAAATAAGGTCTGTCCTTTTGCTTGATAAACAGTATCGTTAGACATCTAAGGAACATGTGGAACATCTTCATAGGAAAAACAGCTGGTTTTGAGTGTCATCTTCAAAGCATACCTTTCATTGTGATTAAACATTCAGAGGAACACGAGTCACAATGACTGATTGACTTTGGGAATTGGAAAGCCACAAGAATGGAACTGACATTGATAAGTTAAAAGAGATGCATATACAATATGTTTGTAGCATTTTTAAGGAATTATAATTGCTATAATTTTCACGTTTATCTTGTATTTTATTATATTTTAGAAGTCACATTTAAATGTTAAGAACAACATCACTTTGCTTTCTGGTTCTTTCAAAAATAGGTCTACAGAACTTTATATACAGATGGAGCCACCCTCATCTATGTTGCCTATAGCAAAATTAATCCCACTGCATGGCGTATAGCTTATGATGTTACTGGTGAGTGCAATACCAGCGATCATCCACCAGATGTCGCTTTATTAAATCACCACTGCACTAATGTGTCTAATTCAATGCTATAGCAAAAGAATCCGCATTACGCGTGCATTAAATATTCATTGAAATGTACTATATTTTAAATAGACATTTTTCTTGTGCATCTCATTATGCAACTTATAACAGGGTAACAGGATAAGTGAGCGAGTATACAGTATGGTCGAAGTACCGTACATACTATAGGCCAGAATTGGGTTAACAAACTGGCTGTCCAGTTTCAGCCACGGCTTCATGGAAGCCCACATCTATAGAGTTATGTACCCATTTCAATAATATACCCAAAACCGTATTAATTTATTTTAACACAAATGTATGTGTTTTAGAATAATCCTTTTCAATTGCACTAGTTAATTGTACTATTGTTTTCTTCTTGTACAATGGCTACACGTGTGAACAGGACCACACTAATCGGTGTAAATAAGGATACTTCACAATTTCTGAAGGAATAATTCTTATGTTATATGTAAATGTTTATATGTAAATATAAACATACATTTCAAATTGATAGCCACTCTTCTCAATCACTCTCGCATGGATTTTTCCCAGTTCATCTTCCAGCTGTTCACCACTTCCCCTTAGTATGTAAGCTCTAACAGATTCTTGTTCTCACCTAGTACTATAGTGGTCACCAGTGCTCTTCACCTTTGTCTCCATCTTTCCCTACAGCGACTGTGATACACTGTTTGCTCACCATATATTGGATACAGGCTATCAAGTGCTTAACTATATCCGCCATTCATGAATGACCATTGCATGAGTACATTTACATACTCATAGGAGGAGAAAGTTGCCTACCCTTGTACTACCTAGTCTGTGTTGTTTATGAATGTATGCTATGGATAGCTGTTGTAAATAGTACATACAGTGCAGTATGCTCTGCTCTGCTACTTTGTTACTGTGAAGGTTTTTTAATGTTAACTATTGTATGGCATTTCAGACTCTTTGTGTTTTTTTAAAATAAGTAATAATTATTATTTATTATAATACTTAGTCAAATGCTTCTATATCATACTGTACATCTCTTGATTCAAGTGAATGATTGTACCATAACAAGTTTTACAATTAGCTAAATGACAGAAGATACAGTGGCTAGTAATTTGTATTAAACTCTAGGACTCTAGAACAGTTATTTGTAAATATTGATACTTTATGTCCTGTGTGCAATTTGGTGCAAAAATCAAGCTTATACCTAGTTCAATATGAATAAAACACTCTGTTTACAAACACTTAAACTGATTTTTTTTTTTTTTAGTTTTTTTTTTTGTTTTTTTTTAAATTAATTTACAGTACTGTAATTATGCTTATTGATTGTTATTTGCAGCCTGTGTAAACACTTAACATTTAACAGATGGATTAAATCACTGGAGCATTTGTGGCAAATTTTATGTGCTTGTAAATATAAATATACTAAATTTAAGAAATGTGTATTATGAATTCGCTGATAAGTAGTATAACTACATGAATTTTATATTAAGTATTTCCACCTGGATTTATCAGCAAACTTACTGGAATTTTCCAAAAATGTATGTTCACTTATTTAAGCACTAAAAACTTAAATGTAATTGTTATTTCATTGTATTAAATTATAATCTGAAAAGACGTTATCTCCTAAATATTTAAAATGTAGATTAGAGCAATATATCTATGGAACAGCTTAAAATTTTATAATCATTTAATTTACATATGTTATTAGTGTATGTGTCTGTAAATATGTACTGCATTGAAATAACTAACACATCTATGGATATCAGATTCAAAAAAGTAATTTCAACCTGCACTATAATACAGTATGTTCTCTATACTGAAAAGAAGCCCCAGGTTATATTTTTAAGGAAGAGAAGGAGGAAGAAAAATACGAAAGGGAATATTGTACTACTACATGACCATATATTATAACATTAAATTGACTGGTCCCCAAGCTCCCTTTGTTCACTATTTCAAAAAAGTCCACATTTGCTCTTCTTTTTATGTGTCATAGATAAATGTTCCTGTAAAAAAAAGTAGCCCATACATTTTAAGATATTGATGTTTACAGTAGTGCTTGCACTGATAAGATCTTAAAAGGCCTAATTTTCCCATGCTTTTACTGCAAATTTAGTTTATTGTTAAGTAATCAACTGATAATTGTATAAGCAATTCTATTCAGAGATTTTTTGTGTTTATTTAAAAAAATATAACTCTGTTTTTACAACTTCATTTAAAATAGTGAAATAAGGATGAGCAGCTACAGTACTTATTTTCATTAAATATCAAGTCTGAGGATTTGTTCTGTTAAGATGTTCTTAAGAACTTGGCAAAAATATAATAATCAAATAAAGTTTTCCTTCATGTCATAAAGCAGATAAAATGGAAAATCAAACAGGATTGGGAGTGCTTTCCTCATAACAAGATAAATTGCTTCCAACATATAAAATACTTAGAAAGGAAAGGACACAAAATTGCAGTGATAACCAGATATGATAATATTTCTATTGTAGAGACATATCACCAGGATGACTTACCTCTTCCTGACGTTCCTCCCCGGTGTGCTGAATAAACCATGTAATAGATGCTTGCTGTGACTTAGGAACACATTCCAAAAAAGTAGAGTTGAACTCAATTCCAAATATTAATTTTTCCTCTGGAGCTTCATTGGTTGTTCCTGATAAAATATTGATGAATACAAGAATATTAATGTCAAATAAACATAATTATCACTAATACATAATAGTAAACAGTTCTTCCTATTTAATGTGCTGTGGCGTAAATATTGTTGCAGCCATATGCATGCACACTGTCTCAAATTTGAGAGATAATAATATAAAATAAAATATTTTTAATATAAAATAAAATATTTAAAAAAAACAAAGTTACAAACAGGTCATAAGATGAATGGTGGCATAAGGATTGATACATTTGCCATTTGGGATCAGAAATGTACACGAAATGTCTTGTGATGACCTGCTGATGTTCTATTGCCGTCCTTGATTAATTTCCAGTACATAATATTCCAAAGTTTTGAGAACATGTTTTGCTTAAATTTTTTTTTATAATGGTATGCAATGGGGTTTGAAAACAAATATTTATATATATAATTTCCAAGATTAATAGAAAGACAGGTGAGAAATTGATCATCTTTATTGATATAGTATTTGGCTATTAATAATGCAGGCCATAAGTTAGAATTTTGATGTGCAGACATGAATTATGACTAAGGATGCCAGTGCTGTGATTCATGGATGCTAATGCATAGGTGTTCAAACTGAACGCAGTGAACTGATTTGTACCATATGTTTGTATGTGCTTCATTGCATATAAACTGAGGTATGCCTGTTGAAAAGCATTTGTAAGGGCATAAAATGGTGCAGGCTGTTGTCACAAATGAAGCAACCACACTTTCATCTACCCATATGTATGAATCTATGATAAATCATACTGCTCTATTCTTGTTATTCAATTTACATTTACTGTAGCTCAAATGCACGCTGAACACATCAAACTATCCCCCTGTGAGCTGTACTTACGCTCATCTACATCCCAGCATTGTGTAAGAGGGTCTCCATTTTTCACATCTTGTCTTCTTGCGCGCCTTGGGAAAGAAAGAAATACAGATGAGAATAATTGAAATATATCCTTTCCATGTGAAGCAAACAATGAATGTTTTTGGCTTTTTTATTTTCTAAAGTTGACAATACTAAGGATTGATTGAGACATTGGGACTTATTTCAACAGCTCTAAACAATGAAATGTAGGTATATGGAGACAGTGTCAATAAATCTAAACCTGCAGAGATATGTTGTCACTAATGCATCAGTTACCAGTGTATAAACAGGACAAAAGATGAAAGAAGGACCCAGTGCAAGACATTCTATTTCTAATAAATTGAAGAAAATTTAATCTTTATTGAGGTATGTAAAAAATGTCTCAACATAAATGACACAAAATGTAAATGCAAATGATATTGTAAAGAATCATGGTCCTGATTTAGGTTAGCATGTAAACCCAATGGTTTATGTATTAACCCAATGATGGTGGAACTGCACTGCAGGATCGGTTCTGCTCATGTGCAGAGTCCTGCATAATCACTCACAGTCCTCCTTTGGGCACGGCAGAGGAGTTCCGATGGCCACTTACGCAGCTGATCAAGGCCTGCAACTATCAATAGATGGTCAAAACGGTGTTCAGATGCTTGGAAACAGCATTCGGGTAACAGATTCTACAGACCCCTACTGTAACATTACCATATTTGTTGTATAGTATTACACAACAAATTCCTGTGGCTGTGCAATGCCATACATATCTGAATAAGGCCAAAGGTTAATAAAAATATGCTGGGAGTACCTAATTCCTGTATAACTGTCTGAGTAATATCAAACAATCATAAATAACGTGTATGCAACTAATCCAATGAATTTTACAGAAGTATCAGAAGATCAACACCTGAAGAGGTAATTAGTTTGGATAGCCAGCAGCACATCAATGAATAAGTTTTAATTAACAACAGGGTGTAATAGCTTTGTTTTATTATACTGCAGTTTTAACATATATGGAGACCTCCTAGTTGCACAATCAAAACATGAAAATGATTAAAGGTACACTGTTGTAATGAAGAGTAAAATGGTATAAAACATAACAGCCTCTGAGCAACTTACACTGGTTATGACACTACTATGAGGGCTGATGAGGGGGAGCGATATGCCCAGGCATATTTAAGGAGCATCATTAGATTCTTCTATCTGAATGATGTGCAGTGGGGGGGGGCGGGGGGGAGTGACCACACTGTTGACCCCCCGCACATACATACACTATTAACCTTACAGACCGCAACGGTCAGAATCCTGACCGTGGTAAGTATTTTAACCCTACCCCTAAACCACCCCTCCTGTAGCCTTAACCCTCCTATCCCTTCCTGAAGTATAACCCTAACCTCCCTGACCACTGCAGCCTAAACCTAACCCTCTTACTAGTACAGTAAATAACTTAGTTGGGATAATAATGAAATGTAATTTATTTAGTTATATATTTGTTTGCCGCATAATGTCAAATGCATTCATCATTATTTTTTATAGTTGTCTACAAAAAGGAAAACATAACTAATGTTGGGGCCAATAATGGTCACTTTGCATCTAATGTTGCCCAATGTGGTTTCTTAACACTGGGGTGCTAACCTGGCTGCACTTGGTGCCCCATGCACAATTCAAAGGTAAATCCACAGGTAACGGAATTACCTTTTACCAGGTATAATAATCTATTCATCATACAACTGCCACCGCAAATCATAACCCAAAAGCCCATAGTAAAAATGTTTATGTCTGAGTTTATAGAGCTGTATTGTGTGAGACTTTCTAAGTACTTATGTATTAGCAGGGTGCCCAATTAGCATACGTACGGCACAATAGGGAAATCGCATCTTCAATCGATTTTTTGCATGCGATGCGATTTTCCTATGTAATTTAGGTACTTCTGTACTTTCACGACGCCAGCATGGCGCCGCGCGTCAGAGTCCCCTTGCGGGGCTCGCTTCGCTCGCCCACGCTGCGGGCTCGGTGGCTCGCTATGCTCGCCACGCTAATTAAAATCAACTCCATGCCAACATGGATAGTGGAGGTATGAACTATCCATGTTGGCATGGCGTTAACTTAGTTTATTTTACTTAATTAGTGGCGAGCGTAACCCGGAAGTACGCGCGGCGCCATGCTGGCGCCGTGAAAGTAAAGAAGTACCGTAATTTATTCACTGCTCTCTGTCCTTGGGCGGTGAGATGAGATCGCATTGGATCACACCGCACTTAAAATCGCATGCGATGTGGATAGTGGGAGGGTGCCTAAATCCCATTGTACTGTATGTCATACAAGTGTATACTAAATTAAATGGCATTGCACCCTATAAAATCGCATGCGATTTTATGTGCGGTACGATCGCATGCGATGCAATACGATCTCATCGCACCGCCCAAGGCCAGAGAGCAGTGAATAAATTACATATGAAAATCGCATTGCATGCGATCGCATCACATGCAAAAAAACGCATGTGATGCAATGCGATTTTCTTACGCAGAATCGCCCACTAAGCTATTTGCTTAGTGGGCGCCCTGCAAATACATAAGTACCCTTTCTAACTTGGATTCCAGGTACTTGTGTAGTTTCACGGCGCCAGCATGGCGCCGTGCTACTTCCGGGTTCTACGCTCGCCACGAAATAAGTCAAAAAAAGTAAGTTAACTCCATGCCAACATGGATAGTTCATACCCCCACTATCCATGTTGGCATGGAGTTGATTTTAAATAGCGTGGCGAGCGTAGCGAGCCACCGAGCCCGCAGCGTGGGTGAGCGAAGCGAGCCCCGCAAGGGGACTCAGACGCACGGCGCCATACTGGCGCCGTGAAACTACACAAGTACCGGATTCCATTACATACTGGTCTGCAACTATTAAACTATGTGATGCCTTCTGGTTGGTCTTTAAAAATAAGGTGCTTCCTTCTCTAAAAAATACTGTCAGAAGTCACATTCAATTGATATTTCGAGCGTTAAAGTGGCGTCCCACTTTGAGCAACTTTTTTTCTGGCCACTGAAATCGCCTCCATATACATCTTTTCAATGCTTTTTATGCAAATCAATAAAAGGATGTTCATAATATTATTTTTATTCAATAGACATTTAGTGGATAGTATAAAGAGCCCTAATATGAAGTAATATCAAAAATAATTTTCCCCTATTAGCAAAATAGAGCACTGCAACTGATTAATGATGCCAACATCTTGTACCTGTGCTGCTCCACATTGCCTAGAAGCAGCAGCTGCAGCAACACTTCTCCATTCACCACATGCTGCTGTGTGCTGGGCTGCAGTGTGGCCAGGGAGGTGCTTAAAGTACAAATATTTCTATATTTTATTCTAAGGGTGCATGACCACTCCTCCAGAATTTAGGCCATACCCCCTGAAAAGTACCTGGGCCCTGTGCATCAATAGGCCGCCTCCCATAGCAAAATGCCCCAAATCATGCATATTTGAACAGGGGATGGAGCTAAACGTATCTTATTGTTATAATTGCCTGACTAAGCCTCTCCCAATCTCACAGACCACCATTGCACAATTGTTATTCTCCCCAGTCTGCCAACTTCACTAGGAAGTGTATGGAATGTGGTAGGAGTACTCACTTTTCCAGGACCCAAGGGGACTACACAAAAAAATCATGAGGCACCAGCAGGTTTTTGTAGAATATGATCCATGCCCTTTAAGTATGTAGCAGTAACTGACTATTTACCTATTTAGCCTCATGGTGTGTGCTTCTTTACACTGCTATGCACAAAGAGCTGAATTCTATTAGTGTGTTCATTGTGTTAGATGGACAGTTGTTCATCTGGTCATAACCTGGTCATATCATCACTTGTAGGAAAATAACAGTGTGCTATATTGAGTTAATTGTAGTTGATACCTTTTTGATGTTGGTATATACCGTGAGCAAGAATTTCCATCCCAGGCACAGTAAGGGTCCCTTGCAAGGCAACAGTCTGTACATGCCTTCCCATATGTGTCACACCTATGTAGTGACAGCTGAACTAGGCCATCGTGAGACGTGATGTAAAGTTGTTGCTGCAATAAATATTTCATAGCATTAATTTACTGAAATAGAATGTGCCTGATAAAAGTAATAAATCTGTAATAGCTCATACATTATAAACCATACATTTGGTCAGAAGATAACTTGTATTGGTCATTATAAATGGTAAAATTCCACTAACAGGACTATATAATGGTTTTCAAACTTGGTCCTAGGGACCCCAGCAGTCCATGTTTTCCAGGTCACCTAACAGGTACACAGGTGTATCCATTACAGTCTAATGCATTTTAAAAGATCTACGGGTGCAGTTAATTATTTCACTTGCCATTCTTTGAGGAGTCCTGGAAACCATGAACTGTTTGAGGTCCTGAGGACTAAGGGTTTTTTCAGACCTGATCACTGTTGTGCAAGTTTGCATAGCGGCTGATTATCGATTGACTGCACACGAACAGTGATAAAATCCACCGTCTTTTTGATCGCTAGGAGCACGCAAATTGATTGACGGGAAGACGGCATTTGTGGGTGTCACCCAGCCATTTCTGTGAGTGTCAGTGAAAGTGTGTGATGTCAGCACTGGCCTCGATCAGCCTGTTTCTATTGCACAATAAGAACAGGTTCTGGGTTACGCACAAACTACACAGACTGGGGTAAATTATTAGACGGTTAGTGATTAGAGTGATTTACGTAAGCCATTCACAGCTTTGCACAGGGTAGGAGTTCACTCTGGTGGGTGGCGGCTATCTGATCACAGGGCTCTGCAATTTCGCAGGTCTGAATAATCCCCTTAGTTTGAGAACCTAGTGGCTATTTCATAAGCATTTGAGCAATAAGCAGTGTATTTGCAGATTCATCTGTAGTAATGTGTTTATTGTCACTTACCTGCTTCAGTGATAACTCTATGTTCGTAATTGGTGACTGTTGCTAAAATTAAACAAAGTTTAAATTATAAATGTGCAATATAATAAGTGTAAAATATTTGTAATTTACTAAAAATAGAGTTGTATTACTGTTGCCCCCCCCCCCCCATTTTCAAAGATTTTACAGATTCCAAATACATCTTACAGTATTAATACTGTCCCTGAATCCCCATGTGTATCTTTACCTATAATACCTTTCATTACCTCTCTGTGACCACCTTCCTGTGTATTATGTCTCTATGACATTTTATACCCCGCAAGCATTAATATCATTTCTTGTTTGTTATCAGATTGTGCAATCTGGGTCTACATTAAATACTGTAATGTAAGTTAATATGTGCTGTCATGAGGTTTGATTTGTTATATATAGCAAACAAATGGAGATTTAAGCATTATTGAAGAGTTATAGGGGCCTACTCATCATCAGTAATAGGCCCGTTACACTAGTTTCCTCATGTATTTTTTAATGGGCACATTCATTATTACTAACAGGCCCCTTCATTATCACTAATATTTAACAAACTTCAAAAATCTTTAACTAGTGCTGTTTCCAGAAACTCTGCTTCTTCCTAAGGGAAAGTGGCCCAGTGTTGCAAAGAGGGATCTAAGCAGGCCCTTCTGCCTCCTCTGCAATTTAAGGTACAGTACAGGAGATAATAAATTATGGTCGGTACCTTAAATATCTGCAGCTCTTCCAGCAAAACCTCCTCCATATTCCAGCTATCTTTTGCAAGACTGATCACTTTGAGTACAGTTCCAACATCTAAAAAAAAACATGTTAAGATAAATGTTCCATATTTCACAACTTTTGTGGATAAAACTATCTGGTTTTTAATTTTTATTACTCTGACTCTAGCAATGTTTTGCATTGTGCATACAGTATGTCCAACCCAGGCAACTGTGGCCAATTCAAAGTAGTACACCTCTGACCCGCATCTCCAGTAGCATATCCGGATGGCAGATCAATCATGTTTAGGTCGACAATATCATGATTGACCATTAGTGGTCTAAGTTATCTAGTTAGATACCTAAACTTGGTCGACAGCTTCTACATAGACGTTGATGGGAGATTAATGCCTGTGAATGATCAAAGGGAATGTGGTTGACAGTGGGTGAATTTTTCTGATCCGAGGCAGGCTCATGGACAGCTCCATCTTCAGCGCCATTTTCCGGATCCAACGTCACCATCCCACTGTTGGATTCTCACGAGACCCACACTATATAAGTCCCTGTGATCTGCGCCATTTTCTTTCTGGCTGTGATTCCAGACAGCACGGATGTGTGTCGTATAATTCCAGGGGGTTCATGTGTGCTGTATAATTCCAGGAGAGCTTCCATTTTTTTTAATTAAAAGTAAAAAGGGTGTGTTTTTTTTTACTGCAAGGGTGCTGTTAAGAGTGCCATATAATTCCAGGGGTGCTACAATGTGTGCGGTATAATTCCAGGTGTACTGCCATGTGTGCTGTATAATTCCAGGGGTACTGCCTTATGTGCCATATAATTCTAGAAGTGCCGCCATATGTGCCGTATAATTCAAGGGGTGCTGATGTGTGCCGTATAATTCCAGGGGTGTTGCCATGTGTGCAGTATAATTCCAGAGATGCTGTATAATTCCAGGGGTGCCACCATGTGTGCCGTACAATTCCAGAGAAGCAGTCATGTGTCATGTATCAATCCGAGGGTGTCACCATGTGTGCCATATCAGTCATGGGGTGCTGCCATTATTTTATTGAAAGAAAATGAAATTTTGGTACTTGTTTAGTTTCACAGCAGCAGATATCGCATGTGATTTGCATGCGATTTGAATAAGATTTGATGTGCGATGCGATTTACTACCTGTTCATAACCCCACTATCCACTACGGCATGGAGTTGATCTTATATAGTGTGGCGAGCCACCGAGTCCGAAGCGTGGCCAGCATAGCGAGGACGTTAATTATTTTACATGTATTCCGCAATGTAACGTGGAATACATGCAAGGGGACGTGGAATACATGTAAAGTACTCCGCGTCCCCTAGCGGGGCTCGCTGCGCTCGCCACACTATTTTAAATCAACTCCATGCCGTAGTGGATAGTGGGGTTATGAACAGGTAGTAAATCGCATCGCACATCGAATCGTATTAAAATCGCATGCAATATATCTGCTGCTAAGTGTGTCATATAATTCCAGATGTACTGCTATGTGTGCTGTATAATTCTAGGTGT
Organism: Crinia signifera; assembly: GCF_055691185.1. NCBI lineage: Eukaryota > Metazoa > Chordata > Amphibia > Anura > Myobatrachidae > Crinia > Crinia signifera. The sequence goes on from NC_139220.1 coordinate 179,855,784, forward strand.
GCCACCCTGTGTGCCATATAATTCCAGGGGTGCTGCCATGGGTTATGGTATATTAAATCTACAATGTCTAGGTCTACAGTCATAAGGTCAACCCCTATTGGTCAACAGTCAAAAAGTCAACAGGGTCAAAAGGTCAATATGGTCAAGAGTTTGACATTCAAAAAGTCCACATGGAAAAGGTCAACATGAGTTTTTCATGTTTATTTGGTGTCTATGTCGACATAGGTTGGAATGGACATCTTCTAAGCGTACAGCGTCCACTCGCATGGTTCGCCATGTTTCGGGCCTTATTATATTCTCCCACCACGCCGTAGTGGATGGTAGGGTATAAAATACTGCCTGTGGACACACGTCGGCTCAAATTTCTTTAAAAAAACTCATGTCGATCTTTTGAATGTCAACCTTGGCGCCTTTTGACCATGTTGAACTTTTGGCCATGTTGACCTTTTGATCATGTCGACCAATAGTGATTGACCTTATGACTGTCGACCTAGACACTGTAGATTTAATGACTGCATACTGCTTCCATGTGTGCTGTATAATTCCAGGGGTGCCCCCACGTGTGCCATATCAGTCTAGGGTGTCGCCACGTGTGCCATATAATTTCATGTGTGCCGCATAATTCCAGGGGTGCCACCATGTGTGTCGTATAATCTCAGGGGTGTCGTCATGTCTGCTGTATTAGCACAAAATCTGTGTGGTGTGTGTCTCATTAAGGAAATCAAAGTTGTTCAAAACATCATGGGGCAGCTCCTGATTCTAATTAAATGGTTTTATCCTCATAGAATTATTTTTTTTTTACATATATATATATATATATATATATATATATATATATTTTACAAATTCAGTACACTGAACAAAAGAAAAGTACTTTACATGGACTTGCATTGCAATACACATTGAAGAGGACAAACTCTTACATTAGGCAGTGGCGCCCTCTGCTGTCAAATGGAATAAAATGCATCAACTAATGACTATACACATGTATAGTATAGAATTACCTTGCTATCTTAAAAAATTATAGATTTCATTTGTTAACGGTCATCATAAAATCTTACCTGTGCAACTTTTGAAAATGAATTAACTTCATAATATAGACTTTAGTGAATAAAACATAAGGAGATAATGTTACCTGTCCCAAGAAACATGACATCATACTGGCCGTCCTCTGCCACAACGTGGTCCACAGCAATCTGAGTCAACTTGTAGTCCACATTCAATCTCGTGAACACAGGTCGACCATGACGGGGATACACCGACTTGTACATAAGGGGATGGTTCTTCACAAAGCTTATTACATCATCTGGAAAATCTTTGGTAGATTTAATCACCGGGTCATATGTTTTGCTTGGACACTGCAATGTAGAAAAAGATTGAAAGTTTTGTTTAAATGTGTAGCTGGAAACATACTGTGTATAGAACATAGTTACTGGTTGAGTTTTCCATATCTAAAATGCTTGAGACCAGATGCATTGTGTTTTCTTTCCATAACTGGAATATTTGCATAAAATCATGAGATATCTTGTGCATGGGACCCAAGTCTAAATGCAAACTGCATTTATGTTTCATATTTACTGTACACCTTATACCAGTGGTTCCCAAAGGGTGTGGTTTATGGTCCCAACAGTCCAGATCCCGACAGTCATTAGCCCGACGTTGGGATCCCGACTGGGCAGACTCGGACAGCAGGGCAAGCGCAACAAAGCCCCTTGTGGGCTCGCTGTGCTCGCCACCTATTCTGTTCTCCCTCTATGGGGGTCATGGACCCCCACGAGGGAGAATAACTGGTGGCCGTCGGGACCCTGAGTGTCGGGGTTTTGACTGTGTGGATCCCGATGTCGGGGTAATGACTGTCGGGCTCCCTGGGGTGCCTCGGCACACTTGCAGGGGTGCCTTGGATTGGTGGTCCAGTGGCAATTGAAATTATTTATGGTCAATGCAAAAGGCAAAAACATTGTTGGTGGGCTACCAATAATAAAATATGTGGAATAAAATATGTGGACAAACAGAAGCTAATCCTGTCACTCACCCATAAATAAACCTATGTATGACATACAAATCAATTTACAGAATTAGAAACTTTTGGCCTAGGGGTGCCTTGAAAAAAATTCTGATGCTCTAGGGTGTCTTGATTTTAAAAAGTTTGGGAACCACTGCCTTATGCACAAAGCCTGAATGCATGAAACAAAGAATGTACATCAGAAAACAAAGGTGTACAGTAATTATCTCAGTCACACTCGAACAGTTTTGAATATTTTCAATATTGGATTTTTCAGATATGGTAGTCTCAACCTGTACTAAATAAAAAAAAATGTAACAAATACAGTGATTATAAGATGATTTGTACATTGTTGTAGAAAAGACACCATTTCTATTCTGTTGTCAAACAAGAGGAAAAAAAAATATATTGAATTCCTGCATTCATAGCGCCATCTAGTGGTCTCAATCCATATTACTTGTGTCAGGCATTTGTTTTGTGGATACATCACAAAAGAATTATATTGTGCAAGATAAGTCAAATTACGGAATTTTGATAGTAATTAATGCATTTCAATTTTCCTGAAAGCTTTTTTCCTAAAAGTGTTTACATAATGATCATTAGGCAACTAGTTTTTTTGGTACCTATATGTTAGTTGGGCGCCCACTATAGTAAGTACGCTCATTCCCCCACTATCCCTGTCGGCATGAAGGTGATTTTATATAGTGTGGCGAGCGCAGCAAGCCACCGAGCCCCGAAGCGTGGCGAGCGGACGCGTAAAACTAAGCAAATAGCTTAGTGGGCGCCCAACTAACATATAAGTACTGTTTTTTTTTAAATATGAAGTAATATTGTAGTCATTTGTATTTGTTTGCATTTACAGTATGTTTGCTTACTATGCAGACACTAGTAATCTGTATGTTAGGAAGAACTTGGTATTCAGAGATAAATATTGGATGAATGTTACTATTGAGTACTACAAAGTTGTTATAACTCATTTGAGTAATTTAATTGATATATTTTATATTTTATATTGGTCTTACAGTTTTGAACTACAATTATTATGAGAAGATTATATATATATATATATATATATATATATATATATATATATATATATATATATATATATATATATATATAAAATCTTCTCATAAGATTATATATGTAGTGGCACTCAGAGACTTGAGGCAATAAACAAAAGTGGGACCAATTTTAGTGTGGCCCTAAACGTTGACAGTGAATTAAAATTGGTCCCACTTTTGTTTATTGCCTCAAGTCTCTGAGTGCCACTTCTTTACAGAATAGGCACAACTGTCATCTGCTGGCACTACATCTCTTCTCACACATGCACAAACACAGAAGGTAGCAGACTAACTTTAGTAGCTTTTGCTTTGAGCGGGCTTACTAGTCAGCTAGTGAAAATGAACGGGAGTCACATTGTTGAAGCTTTATAATATATAGACGGTGCTTGACATTTGCCTCTATACACCGGCATAGTATAACGGCACTGTGTTCAAGCAATGAATCATTTTCCCAGATGTTCTGTATTTAGGTGGATGCCCTGGAAATAACTATAGGGATGCCAGGCTGAGGGTGTGGGTGCAGGAGGAGAAGCACTGCTGTCTGAGGTGTTGCTGCTGCAGGATCCAGACCATGGAGGTTATTCTGGTTAATTTGTTTGCATGCGAATTTGCATGCAACGCTTATTTTTGCTCAGTATGCATGTGCATTGTCCGCAGTGCACATGTGCAGGTTTGATCACCCGTACATGCTTGCACCTTTGCGAACAGAAATACACTTGCGAACGAGCTCTTCCAATGTAGACATAATGTGGGTGTATCAAGGCATGGCCTTGAAAGAGGGCAGAAATGGGCGGAAACTGGGGCGTATATGTGGCACCCCAGGAATTGGGGGTACCTTTCTTTCCCTTTGCTCCAAAGCCCCATTAAAATCTGCATTACTTTGACATTGGTGGCCAGCGCTGCCCTTATCTACAATGGCGGCCGGACGCCCAAGCCTGGGGGTTGCTGGGCAACCAACCCCCGGCAGCCGCCTCTTTGCAGGGATCAGAGAGACTGCCTTTTGACCCCTGGAGAGCGGGAAAGGTCCTTGGCGGGGATTGGAGGAGAGCAGCCCGGGAAGCAAAAAAGGTGGAGCAGAAGGCGGGGAGAGAAGACGCGCCGCGGAGAGGAGAGAAAGCTACGAGAGGGAGAGTGAGGAACGGCGTGCCTGAAGAGAGTGAGCGGAGGGCGCACGGAGGCAGCCTGCAGCGTGGAACGAGTGAGACGCGCCGGGAGAAAGAGACGCGCTGCCCGGCGGTGATTGACGGCGGGGACCGGCAGCGGTGAGGCAATCCACAGCGCAGCAGCCGCCAGCCTCGAGGGGGGGGGCCCACACCTGCAGCGTGGTCTCACAGCGCGAGTCAGCCCTGACACCCTGCAGACCGGAGAGACGGGACAAGCAGCGCACCCACCTTAAGGGGAGAGCACAGGCGGTGCGGCGCCCTGAAGGTGGCAACCGTGACTGGCAGCAGCTGGCATCTTGGGGCTGACACAGGTACTTTGCACCCCCCAGCTCATACTGGCACAGACTCCCTGTACATTACCCTCACGCACGGAGACCACTGAACCCCTCACCTGTCCTCGGGGTTGTCCCCCACTAGGCCCACAGTGACAGTCAACAGACTCCCTACTGCAGCCTGGGCCCAGACCCGTCTACCCTTCCTCACTAAGGTCCACCAACTGAACGCTGCCCTGGGTCAGTGACTGGAAGCCTAAAGGACCATACCTTCCTAGTGTTAACAGGGACTTAGGACACCGGACCTACCTCCCTTGGATTATAAAACTTATCATTAGTTGCTTTTGTGGATTATGGTGCACCTAGGCCCAAGGGTACCCTTTTTGCTTTAGAGAACTGCGCAGTTCAGGGACTTGTGGATGCTTGGACACTGACTGTTCCATTATAGGATAGCCTATGTTGCATGTTATTATTTTCACTTAAATGGTATTACAAGCTCATGGTTGCAGGTCGTAATTGCTGAAGAGTGGCGCAGTGTACCGTGCGAGTTGTGGCCCACAGGCGTGCTGTGTGACCCCATTGCGCACGGTATCCTGTAACCGTGTATTATTATTCATTTGCCTTCTGATGTACTTACTTGTTGGACGCTGAGTAGCAGTTGTATAAAGAGTATTGTGCGAGGTGTGATCTATGGTGTTGCAGTGACCCCATCGCGCACAATGCTATTAAAAAGGGGAACGTTTCATTCATAGCCTATCAAGTGCCATTGTTGTATTGCATTGTTTAATTCCTGTTTTCTGACGGTGATTCCCAGCCCGTTGCGCTACTAAGAAAATAAATCCATTTGAATCACCGTACTAATGCGTAGTGGCCGCTCTGTGGGGTGTTCTTGGGGTATTGTCTTCTTGGGGTGCCTTTGTCCCTCCGCCCTCTGAACTGCAGGCGAGTGAAACCGACAGGTCGCAGACGAGCAGTGCCGGAAAGAAGATCAGGAGCTTCAGGTACCGTAGCCGTAGTCTGACAACATCACATTTGGCGTCCGCGAACAGGATTCATGATGTCGGACTCGGACCAATCGGAGGCGCCCACATCAACCAGAAGGAGGAGACGACTCCCTGCATCACCTGGGGAAGGGAACCCAGCGGCACCAATCACCATGCCATACTACTTTGGCGCACCCTGGGTACCGACGTACTCAGGAAACAACACCCCAGGGACACATACGCTGAAAGAATTCAAGAACCGGATACTTTCCATGACACAGCTGTATCGGCTCGGCAACAAACAAGCCGTAGAAATATTGGTGGGGCAACTGAGAGGCCCAGCGCTACGGGAAGTAAGGACGTGGGAGGCCAACGAAAAAGAAACGGCAGAGCAAATCTTTGAAAAACTGCGGGAGATCTTTGAATCGAAGACGATAGCCGATTTGAAGAGCCGCCTGTATTCAAGAAAGCAGCGACCGAACGAGCCTCTGCGGGAATACGCGCTAAGCTTGCAGGAAGCCATGAAGGCCATACAACTGAGAGAAAAGACACCGAAAGAACTAGTAGATGAAACATTGACCAACCTTTTCATCGAAGGAGCGAGAGAGGAGGCAGTCAAGTCACAATTACGTATGTGGAGGCGGCAGCAACCTGACAGCTCCTTCGCCAAATTTAAAGAGACCGCCCTGCAGATCCTGGGCATGAACCAGAGTGGCCGGGATGAAGATGAGGAGTCGGCAGAAGGAGAAGTCTACCAACAGGCCCCAAAAGGGCAAATCACGGACACTCTATACCCAAGTAGGCCCGTTACACAACAGGCACAAGCCCCCGCGGAACTAAGCCCGCTCGACGTGCTGACTCGCCAGATGTCCGAGCTAACTAATAATATGACGCGCATGTCACAGAAATTAGAAGACTTAGACAGAAACCAAGGCAGAAGTCGACAAGGGGAATGGCGGCAAGACCGTGGCCGAAGGAATCGCCCAAGATGGGAAGTCACACGCGAGTCCGGCCGAAGACCATCTGACCAATTCGACCAGCAAGGGCGACCGATCTGCCGGAGGTGCCGGCTGAGCGGACACGTCGAAAGAAATTGCCCAGAAACGACTTTAAACGAGGGGACCCCGAGGCAAGGGACCGACCCTCGGGAGGAGACCCACTAACCGGTCCGACACCACCAGCAGAATGGTGGCCCCGATACGTCGGGGAATGCCCCCACCTGAACATCAGAGTGAACGGGGTACAGATGACAGCCCTGTTGGACACAGGGTCACAGGTGTCCACCATCAGGATCACCGACTTCCTACAGCACTGGGCACAGGAAGACATCGTGTCTCCCCCCGCAACCTGGTTACACCTACTAGCCAGTAACGGCCAGCCCATCACCTTCCAAGGGTATTGGGAAACTGATGTCCAAGTGGGAAAAGCCACCCTGGGCCAACAGGGGTTCCTAGTCACTACCAACTCCAATGAATACTTGCCGCCGATAATACTGGGCATGAATGTGCTAAGGAATTGCCCGGGCGAAGTAGTGGAAGCATTACAGTGGGAAATGAGAACAGCTCCCCCCCAAGAGAAGAAGGGTCAGCAGAGGTTCGTCAACGAACAAGGAGAAGTGGGGAAGGCCCGAATCGCCGACCGCCGCCCGATCCTCCTGCGCCCAAACTCAGAGCAAGTCGTCTGGTGCAAGGCCAGGACAGGCCCAGGAGGCAGGGACTACGAAGCCCTGATAGAACCCTGCGATTCCGACGGTCGACAGCCCTTCGCAGTTGCCAGGACCCTGGCGAAGGTGGTCCAAGGGAGAGTACCAGTGAGGCTGCTGAATCCACACCCATACGCAGTCAGACTATACAAGTACTGTCAAGTGGCCAGGATCAGCTGGGTGGACTTCCAGGACATCTTGGGGCAAAGCGCCGTGGCGGCCCAACAAGGGGTGATCGAAGGAGAGAGAGACGACAGCAAACCCCCCTGGCACGCAGCCATACAGATCGGAGATGGGGACACTCCGGCCGAGAAGCGAGAGGGGGTCCTCTGCGTTGTGGAACGGAATGCTGCCGCGTTCAGTCAACACCCGAGCGACTTCGGTAAAGCAGAAAAGGTATACCACCACATCCCTACAGGATCGGCTCCCCCGGTCAAAGAAAGGCACCGACCCCTCCCACCAGCCATGTACCAGCCCGTCCGGAACATGATCACCGAAATGAAAGAGGCTGGTGTCATCAAAGAAAGCCATAGCCCCTGGGCGGCCCCCCTTGTGATCGTCAAAAAGAAGGACGGTAGTCTACGCTTCTGCGTGGACTACCGCAAGCTGAACGCTGTAACACATAAGGACGCCTATCCGCTCCCTAGGATCGAGGAGTCGCTCACGGCCCTGAAAACTGCAGAATACTTCTCGACCCTTGACCTGACCAGCGGGTACTGGCAGGTCCAGATGGCCCCAGAAGATAGAGAGAAGACGGCCTTCACGACGCCAATGGGCCTGTTCGAGTTCGACAGAATGCCCTTCGGACTCTGTAACGCCCCCGCCACGTTCCAGCGTGTGATGGAGCACTGCCTTGGGCAGCACAACTTCGAAATGGTGCTCCTCTACCTGGACGACGTGATCATTTTCTCAAGGAGCTATGACGACCACCTGCGGCACCTGGACGAGGTCTTCAAACGACTGATACAGAGCGGTTTGAAGCTGAAGCCCAGCAAATGTCACCTGCTGAAGCCCAGAGTACAGTACCTCGGGCATGTCGTTAGCGCGGAAGGCGTGATGCCCGACCCAGAGAAAATCACTGTCGTCAGAGACTGGCCAGCGCCCAAGACCGTCAGGGAGGTCCGCAGTTATCTGGGGTTCGTGGGCTACTACCGAAGATTCATCGAGAACTTTGCGAAGGTGGCATCCCCCCTGCATGAACTACTGAGGGGCCAGTCGGGCCAGGAGCGAAGGGGGTCGGCCCTAATCGCTTGGGGAGAAGAGCAACAGCAGGCCTTTAACCAATTGAAGAGATCTTTAATCGACGCTCCTTTGCTGGCCTACCCCGATTATGACAAACCATTCCAACTCTACACGGACGCCAGCAACCGCGGGCTCGGTGCTGTGCTCTCCCAGACTCAGGAGGGGCGTGAGCGAGTAATAGCGTATGCCAGCAGAGGCCTCCGTAAGACCGAGAGGAATTGCGAAAATTATAGTGCTTTCAAGCTGGAGATGCTCGCCCTGGTATGGGCAGTTACCGAGAAGTTTAAGCACTACCTGGCCGCCACCCCATTTGTAGTCATGACCGACAACAACCCCTTAGTGCACCTGCAGAATGCCAAATTGGGAGCCTTAGAACAGCGGTGGATGTCGCGCCTCGCCAGCTACCGGTTCACCACTAACTATCGTAGTGGCAAGGCCAACGCCAATGCAGACGCTCTCTCCAGACTGCCTGTGACCGATGCCCCCGAAGAGGTAGGGGACCCGAACGAGGATGTGGAAATGCCCATATTCAAGGCGTATAGGGCAAGAAACCTGGCAACCTCGGATCCCCTGTCCGTCACAGACTCCCGCCTGCAGAAGGCCGACCTACTCGACACCCCTACAGTCGACTGGAGAAAAATTCAGCGCCAAGATCCGATGCTGAAGGAATTCTTGGTTCTGCTAAACCAACGCCGTCACTTGGACCGAAACCAACGCAGAGAAGCTGACCCCGAACTGGTGAAGCTGCTGCGGCATCGCGACCGAGTTCGCCAGGAAGAAGGCATCCTGGTCCGTGACAGTGTGGACCCCGGCACACACCACCCCGTGGTTCAGGTGGTTGTCCCAAGAAAACAGGCTCCACTACTTCTGGCCGCCTACCACGACAAATCCGGCCACTTTGGCGTGCAAAAGACGGAAGCCATCCTGCGTACTCGGTACTTCTGGGTGGGTATGCGAGAAGACGTTGACAACTGGTGCCGTGCCTGCATTCCCTGCAGTCTAAAGAGGGCTCCTGACGCTTCCCAGCGAGATCCATTACACTCCATCAAGACCCAACGCCCGTTGCAGATCGTGGCTCTTGACCACGTCAAACTCGAACCTAGCTCCAGTGGGCATCAATATGCCTTGACCATCACTGACCACTACAGCAAATTCCTGGTGGTCACCCCGGTTCGAGACCTCACCGCCAAGACTACCGCAGAACAGTTTCTTAAGCACTTCGCGAGACCCTACGGCTATCCTGACTGCATCCTCACGGACCAAGGGCCCGCCTTTGAGTCCCAGCTCTTTCACGAGTTATGCTCCTACTATGGATGTCGGAAAATCAGGACCACGGCCTATCACCCCCAGGGAAACGGGCTCTGCGAACGGTCTAACCAGACCATCATCGGCATGCTCCGCAGTCTGTCGGCAGGAGACCGAAACAAGTGGCCGACCCTACTTCCCGAACTGGCGTACCTCTACAATAATGCCGAACATTGCTCCACCGGCTTCACCCCGTATTACCTAATGTTTGGCCGCAAGGGCAAGTTACCGCAAGACTTGGAACTGTCTCCGATGGAAGGCCCATCAACCCAACCCCAGACCGACTGGGTCCGTGAGCATCAGCAGAGGATTGACACTGCTCGGGAAGTTGTTCTGCAGCGGATGGAGGGCGCTCAGCGTCGACAAGGAAAGGACTACAACTCTAACAATAGGCCCGAGACCCTGAAGGTGGGAGACCCTGTGTGGAAGAAACGGAACCACCGCTCAAGTAAGCTCGACGCCATGTGGGAAAGTGAACCATACACAGTCGTCAGAACACCCGCGGGTGACCGGTACACCTACGAAATCCAAAGGACCCCTGGAGGACCAATCAACGTGGTGTCCAGAGATCAGCTCAAGCTTTGCACTGCTGAAGTCCCAGTAGAATCGAGAGTCTCGCCTGAGGTGGAGGGGCAGGGAACCTGGGGGGGCATGCCCTGGGACAACCCCACTGACATGTTAGTCTTCATGAGTGCCCCAGTACCCTTCCTTCCCTGGGTATCCCCCACTCCTGTGGTGGAGGAACCACTGCCAGTGGTCGGTCATGATTCCCCTGAGGTCCATTCTCCGGTGGTTCAGACACGTAGGTCGGAACGCACCACCAAGGGTATCCCACCCTTGAGGTATAGAACGTAAAGTGCCTTTCGCTGGTGTCAGAAAAAAATTGCCAAATGTTTTTTATTAAACTGTTCTGATTTGAATGTACAGTTAGTGTTTGTTTAAAAATGCGTCTTGTCCTTCAACAAGAGACTGCAACCGAGCCCATGGGCACTTCTGCCTTAATGCCCGTGGACTGGCATTCTTCTAGCGGGGTAGCATGTGGCACCCCAGGAATTGGGGGTACCTTTCTTTCCCTTTGCTCCAAAGCCCCATTAAAATCTGCATTACTTTGACATTGGTGGCCAGCGCTGCCCTTATCTACAATGGCGGCCGGACGCCCAAGCCTGGGGGTTGCTGGGCAACCAACCCCCGGCAGCCGCCTCTTTGCAGGGATCAGAGAGACTGCCTTTTGACCCCTGGAGAGCGGGAAAGGTCCTTGGCGGGGATTGGAGGAGAGCAGCCCGGGAAGCAAAAAAGGTGGAGCAGAAGGCGGGGAGAGAAGACGCGCCGCGGAGAGGAGAGAAAGCTACGAGAGGGAGAGTGAGGAACGGCGTGCCTGAAGAGAGTGAGCGGAGGGCGCACGGAGGCAGCCTGCAGCGTGGAACGAGTGAGACGCGCCGGGAGAAAGAGACGCGCTGCCCGGCGGTGATTGACGGCGGGGACCGGCAGCGGTGAGGCAATCCACAGCGCAGCAGCCGCCAGCCTCGAGGGGGGGGCCCACACCTGCAGCGTGGTCTCACAGCGCGAGTCAGCCCTGACACCCTGCAGACCGGAGAGACGGGACAAGCAGCGCACCCACCTTAAGGGGAGAGCACAGGCGGTGCGGCGCCCTGAAGGTGGCAACCGTGACTGGCAGGAGCTGGCATCTTGTGGCTGACACAGGTACTTTGCACCCCCCAGCTCATACTGGCACAGACTCCCTGTACATTACCCTCACGCACGGAGACCACTGAACCCCTCACCTGTCCTCGGGGTTGTCCCCCACTAGGCCCACAGTGACAGTCAACAGACTCCCTACTGCAGCCTGGGCCCAGACCCGTCTACCCTTCCTCACTAAGGTCCACCAACTGAACGCTGCCCTGGGTCAGTGACTGGAAGCCTAAAGGACCATACCTTCCTAGTGTTAACAGGGACTTAGGACACCGGACCTACCTCCCTTGGATTATAAAACTTATCATTAGTTGCTTTTGTGGATTATGGTGCACCTAGGCCCAAGGGTACCCTTTTTGCTTTAGAGAACTGCGCAGTTCAGGGACTTGTGGATGCTTGGACACTGACTGTTCCATTATAGGATAGCCTATGTTGCATGTTATTATTTTCACTTAAATGGTATTACAAGCTCATGGTTGCAGGTCGTAATTGCTGAAGAGTGGCGCAGTGTACCGTGCGAGTTGTGGCCCACAGGCGTGCTGTGTGACCCCATTGCGCACGGTATCCTGTAACCGTGTATTATTATTCATTTGCCTTCTGATGTACTTACTTGTTGGACGCTGAGTAGCAGTTGTATAAAGAGTATTGTGCGAGGTGTGATCTATGGTGTTGCAGTGACCCCATCGCGCACAATGCTATTAAAAAGGGGAACGTTTCATTCATAGCCTATCAAGTGCCATTGTTGTATTGCATTGTTTAATTCCTGTTTTCTGACGGTGATTCCCAGCCCGTTGCGCTACTAAGAAAATAAATCCATTTGAATCACCGTACTAATGCGTAGTGGCCGCTCTGTGGGGTGTTCTTGGGGTATTGTCTTCTTGGGGTGCCTTTGTCCCTCCGCCCTCTGAACTGCAGGCGAGTGAAACCGACAGGTCGCAGACGAGCAGTGCCGGAAAGAAGATCAGGAGCTTCAGGTACCGTAGCCGTAGTCTGACAACATCACATATACAAGGGTGTTACTCACAAGTGCTGGGTGGTGGCTTCGCAGGACTGTGCAAACACTGGCAGTGCTTAAGCTCATTTGCAAGAAAAAAGTGACTCTCAAGCCTTGCAGGGCAACAGCATGGCGGACCAACGTTCGCAACACCAATCAGCACTCACAATAGCTAAAATACATGCACCTGCATACAATATACACCCATGCACCATACAAGTTTCTCTCATTACCCCATCTACTCAATGCAGAAACACGGTAAGCACACTACTGCATTTCTACCTTTCATTGCATTTCTACCTTTCATGCTTCATATGTAATATATATGTGTGCATATATGTAACACCTGTGTAGACACTTTCATTTGGAAACATAACTACTAAAACAGTATAATAACTGACAATCATTCTGACAAACATCTTAAACCTGTACCCTCTCACAACCCACATATACAGATGGAGCGCCTCTCAGCCAGTACCGGCACTCTCCAGAATGCCCCCACTGGCGATTGCCGGCGAAGATGCGCTCCATCTAACTGGGACGCGGGTCCCAGTTTTTTTCGGGTGGCGGGGGACGTGAACCCTGCCCTTCTCCACTTGAGGGAGACGGGCGGGGTTAGGGGAGGTGCATGGAGGAGGTGGGGACTGGCAGACAGCAACAGGGAGGCGGCGGAGACCAACGGTGAGCTCTGTCGGTAGTCCTCATTCCGGCGGTTGGCGATCCGAACGCCAGACCCCCGCTGAATGAGCCCGCCTACATCTGTATGTTTCATTCCTTTAAACCACACTTGCATCATTATTTTAATGAATCTTATGTACCATCACACAATCTGCTTGCTTAATTTCATGTCAACTGTTCATGTCAATTTTACTAAATTTACACACAATTCCAACAGGTCGACATGTTTTGACTATCATAGTTAGTAGCAAACACAACCATGATGTTGTGATGACAGTACACACATCCATGTTATCATGCATTTATACACCAGTGTTGTGTTTAAATTTTTTTTGACTTTTATAGAATGAATCAAAAAAATGTAAATACATTTTTAGATTAGGACATTCTTTGATTAGCGACTCAATGTCGACATCCATCAATGTTGATGCTTTTCATTCTACACATGGGTTTACCTCAACTGATCATAAACTTTACTACAATATTATTTCATTAGCCACCAAAGCTCACCATTAATATATATTTAGGGTTATAGGGTTAATTTTGTTGGAAGCCAATTACCCCACCAGTATATTTTTGGATTGTGAGAGAAACTGGAGTACCCAGAGGAAACACACGCAAGCATGGGAAGAATATACAAACTCTGCACAGTTAGAGCCATGGGGGTATTCAATCCAGGGTCACGGCTGGAGATCCCTCCCGACAGCCGTGATCCTGGCCCGTTTGCGATCAGCCCGACAGCTAAACTAAAGGCGGGATTCAATGTCCTGCCTATCGGCACAAAGGGGGCATGACCGCAAAAATGGCAATGGATTGACGATCTGCAGCCAGGATTGCAACAATCTATAGCCATTATTGGCAGAATGGGCACGACAGCTTCTAAGTAGGGACCGTTCTGCCGTGATCCCGCTTCAATGCTGTCTCTAAAGACAGCATTGAATAGGGAGCCACTGGAAATAGCGGCGGCACATTGAATACCCCCTTAGTATCTTATCTATGGCCACTCAGCTAAAAGTGAAATTGAAAATAAGTGGTAAAAGGGTATTTGCAAGTAGGCAAAATTTATTGAAGCCATGTCAAAAGTTTGTATAGAGAATTGTAGACTACAGTATATTATTTATTTATTAACAGTTTCTTATATAGCGCAGCATATTCCGTTGCACTTTACAAGACAGTGATACAACAAACAGGGTATTTACAGACAGTCAAAAGGTAGGAGGATCCTGCTCGCAAGCTTACAATCTATAGGGAAATAGGCTTTACATAAGGATAGATACTGTATTCTTTATTGCATCGATTTGACCAGAATGCAAGGTTCTGTGACTGGTTCTGTAATTTGATAAGCTTGCCTATATGAAGGATTGGGCTAGTGACAGTGTCTAGATAATGTTCCAAGGTTCAAGGTGGAACGCACAGGTTGGAACGCAAACACAGGCGGCCACCTTCCGTCGGAAGTATGACGCACTTCCTGTTCCGGTCATCACAGCCAGGAGAGTGAAGTTTGTTACCAATTCCTGTGCTATTTAAACTGCTCCAGCCACAGTATGCACCATGCTTCTGATGAAGGACTCAAAGGTCCGAAACGCATTATGCAGGTGTACTTGTGGCAGGAGTTATTCACCCTTATGCTGAACGGAGGATCTACCATCTACTCCCATCCACCCTGGTGTTCCGTAAGAGGTTCCGGAGCCTGGACAGAACCACAGGAGTGGTTTGTTGAGACCTCCCTGCAGCCATCTTTTATCACCGGCTGGTGAAGATAAGCCTGTTTGTTTTTAGAAATTGTGAGTGCAATAAATATATTCCTTTGCAAAAGATGTTGCACTATCTGTTTTCTCTCTTTAGAGTTATCATTGTCTGGGAGTGTTCAATGTGAAAGAAAGCCCTCCATAAGAAAATTTTATGGGAGAACCTTGAGGACATACATGGACTGAATCCCATACACTTTTTAAAGTGTAAGTTATTGTTTTCAGACTCTCTGCAACTTCTCTTTAGCGTTGACTGCACTGGTTCCTTTTCTTTGTATACATCTGCTGGTATTACCAGCAGATGAGCAGCTTTGAGGATGGTTTTGCAGAGCTCTGCGCTCTGCACTCTGCAAAGCCGTCCGCCACCGCGCGCTGGCAGCGGAGTATCTTTCCCCACAGCGATGACAGCAGTCATCATTGTCCATACATGCTGGGCATAATCGCCAGTGTGTATGGACCTTTAGATTTGCGCTACATTGTACAGGAAGAGGGCAGGCAGCTGACGTCAGCTGCCCGCCCCCGGCACCCACGTCATCGCTGAATAACCATGAAAACACTCAGCGTTTTCATGAGGTCACCCATAAAACGCTGGGTGTTCCCATGGCCACATCCCCTTGCTGCTGACCCATGCCCCCGAACCACACTGCTCGGTGTGAACTGGACAGCGAATATCCAATTTACTGTGCCTGCTCGCACCAAGCATCTGCACATGTGCATAAATGCTTATGTGCATGCGCAGAAGCTAAACATTGCTCCCCTGTGCAAACGTGCGGGTGAGCGGTCAAATTAGAATGACCTCTTTAGTATACTAAAGCAATGCATATTTATATAATAATATATTTTCTTTGATTAAACATAAGGTAAAAAGCCACCCTTGCAACTATTGGGCCACCTAAAGCAGAAGTTCCTTCTTCCTGCAAGAAAAAAAACAACTGATTCTGAACAGTATAGTTAACTGGTCTGAAACAAGATCTTTGCAGTGATGTCAGTAATGTTTATATTAAATATACAATTACTTTTAAAAAATGCAATAAAAGTAAAATATACAAAGGCTATAAATAAAAATCACATATTGGGTCTTTCCTCTGGATTGTAGGAAGAAATTTATTGCAAACAGAAACCTTCATAAGAATGTTTCAATATTAGATATAAATATAAATGCGCCAGTTTGGATGGAAATAAAACATAATGTTATGCAAAGAACTAGTTTATTTGTAATAAACTAAATCCAAGTATAAGTCGAGTGCCTCTTACAACCCTCTAAAAACTAGTGCATTGCTATGTTGCTCACTGCAACGCATGACAACTTACTGAACATGTACTGCAATATACAGTACTGTATAATACAGTACATGTGACAATTTATCACTTGCCACCTGCAAATACTTTTTTCAGTTTATTCATATTGTGCTCATCATAAGGTTATATCTATAGGGCTTTTCTTTCCCATAAAAAGAAAACGGCTGCATCGTAAACTTGTTTTACAATGTGGAAAGTAAGGTGTGTATTATCTGTGAAAGATGTTAGAACAAGTCATGTCACATGTACTGTAAGTGACTCATATACAGTATACGGTACTATAATGTCAATAAAACTGAGAACCATCCATCTAACTTAAAGTACACATTTTCGCGTCTTCTATTCTCTTGGTTGGAAATGTACCCAGATGTCTTGGTTTGCCACTAACATTTTTCCTAATTAAGTTTTGTTTACAGTGCATTGACTGTGTGTGGTGGATCAAGCACACAGCAGATCATAAACTTTCCATAAAGCAGAAATCTGATTACAAAGATTCCAAGCAGCAGCCATATTGGCAAGAGACAAAAGCACAAAGAACATTTATGGGCAGCATGGGCAAATGCATTTTCCATATGTGCAACTTTGAACCATTAACCAGCATTTCTGTGCTTTGTGTCCGTTCAAAACGCCAAGTTCAAAGTCAGTATTCAATGAATTTAAAAGTTGGATTTATGAAAAAGTACAGGAAAAATAACAGAAGAAAATAGACAGATAGCTCAAATATAAGGGATGTCAGTTATAGTGTTGATAATTGTATTAAAGACATGAACATTTATTTCGGTTTGTTTTGTTTGTTCTATATTTAGACCAGCAGTGGTTTCTCACTTGGAAAGCTTGCAGAAGCACCGGCTGGAGAACACCGTAATATCTAGGTGTGCAGTTGTCTAATCAGTTGCAACTAATGTATGAAGATGCTGTCATTCCTTCACTGATTAAAGGTTCCAGGGACCCTAGGCTAATACACATGTAGCTCCCCGTGTAATGCTGGTAAACTCACGTGTATGAGCACTCAGCGACTTCAGTCATACTCTCTATGTGCATGTAATGAAGGATATACAACTGTCATGTAGGATCTAATGCTTGTACATAAAGTAATGGTTCCATCAATAAGTTACATTGGCACAGCTATCTGGCAGTCACCCAAAAAACTTTGCCCCCACAATACATGAGGCATGGAATACAATAGTCTTTAATTATAATACTCGGCTCATAAGCCTCATAAACACTAGAAAATATCATTTATGAATATCGTTTCCCTTGAATTCCTGGCAATTAATAAAGTGCATACACACTAAACGATATTGTTAATGATATTGTTCAGTGATAAAGTCGAAATTGAGCTGCATGTACAGAAGACAGAGGACACTGTTAACAACCAGCAGCAGCACGCATTATTAATGATATTGCACGTGCACACTGGAAAATATTATACAAACTATGGTCCTTATTCAGCTTTGAGCTCAGTATAAATTTGTTTTAAAAATGGGAAAAACCATGTGCACTGCAGGTGGAGCAGATGTAACCTGTGCAAAGAGAGTTAAATTTGGGTGGGGTGTACTGAAACTGAAATCTAAATTGCAGTGTAAAAATAATGCAGCCAGTATTTACCCTGCACAGAAACTCACACAAATCTAACTCTCTCTATACATGTTACATCTGCTCCACCTGCAGTGCACATGGTTTTGCCCATTTTCCAAACAAATTTGTACTGAGCTCAGATCTGAATAAGGCCCTATATCCAAAATGTCTCTTAATGTGTATGTGGCTTACCTTCAAAATCTGAAGAAGACTAAAAATTATGTAAAAAAAGAAAAAGACTAGACTAAGAGGATTACCCCTATCCAGTTCTGAACTTTGCTACCTTCCACTATTGGATCCGGACCAGTCTCTATATCCAGAGTCTACTTATGACTTCTAGCAACCATTTGGTCACGGAGGTGATACACAATAACGAGAGAGTGCTACTCCATAAAATACCTGCCGCGGGTCACTCTGGACACATTGGATACAAATAACCAGTTGTCATCAAGGAGACATTATAGGAACGGACCCATCAACCTGTGGACCCAATCAATACGGTACCGTATGAACTGGACTAAATCAAACATTCCTCCATTTTTTACACCCCCCCCCCCCCTTTTTTTAAAGTGCTATGTCATGTTTTATGTTTTTAATAAATAATCCGCTACTTTTTTCACCCAAGTTATGATTTACTGTTAATTTTTTGTTTAGCGCAGTGTACCCCTATGTTTTTTCGCCACCACAATATAAGTAGCAATATTGTATAAATGAGCCAACATTACATCATGTGGTCACAACATGTCTACATTATTGCAATAACACCAATCATCATTGGATATGTTAGAAACCCAACTGGATGGATAACAGCTGTTATTGGCTAGATGTGTTCTGGTTGCTCAGCACAAGCTATGACAAGATGGATCTTGTCAAAATTGACCAGCCACATGTGTAGAGATTTTCCTCAGTGCATAGGAAATGGGACAGTAATTAACTGATGTTGGTAAATTATCACAAAGATTATCACAAAGATAAGATAACAAATACATTTTATGGAAATATTTACTGAACAAAAAAGCTATCAAAATAAATAAACCAAAAGTGTATCATATGAACAAAAGTATTTGCATGCACCTCCCTACTGTCCTGATTTTGTCAAGACATTACTGTTTTTTGAACACTGCTGGTATAGAAAAGCAAATATTTGCCAGGCTAATAAATAGTTCCTATATCTCTGAGACATACTGTAAACCCTATGCTTCTCTCTGGCTTTAGAGGAGCAGATTTTATTTACCAGAGACGCACTGTGAAGGGATGAGGTTTCAGTGGAGGCGTCTGCTGTTATTTAAACAAGATACTAATCTTTGTTTTTCAGAATCAAGTCCCATCATGTAATAATTGCTGAATTTAATAGTGATCCAAGTAAGGTCAAGTCTTGTTTTCCAGCTATGAATAATATTTGTACTACATCTATGTATTGCTGTTTTCACCTTTTATATAGTGATAGACAAAGGGAAAAAGTTATAAAGGTTGACTAAAGTACAGTATAATTGGGTGCAGAAATTATGTTACTTAATTTTTTAAGACTGCTGCTTGCATTTGCATGAGCCCATCCCACCCTTCCATCCTGACCATTCCTTCATGCTACCATTCCAAGGAGTTCTTCCTCTAAATTTTATTTTATAAAGTGTGGCAAGCGCAGCGAGCCACCGAGCCGTAAGCGTGGCCACGTAAGGGGACGGGAAAAACGAGCCTGAAGCGTGGCAAGTGCACGCGGATTACTTGACATGTATTCTGCTGTGCTCGCCATGCTTCGGCCTCGTTTTCTACATCCGCTCGCCACGCTTCGGGCACTGAAACACTGGCACCGTGAAACTACACAAGTACCATCGCATGCAAACCGCATGCGATCGCATGCTATGTATTGCAATCCGATCCCAGTGCCACCGTGAAACTACGCAAGTACCGCATTTTCCCCTCCACATCACACGGGTTTTTCTAGTTGATATGCTCCCCTGCGTGGGAGCAATGATGAGTGACTGCACATGCGCATTTAGTTTGATGCACATTTGCAGCCACTTGGTCCGAGCGGGCACGGTAAACTGCTTGTTCGCCATCCCGTTCCTGTTTCTGGTGAAGTACCACCAGTGACCACTGGAGGCCACTAGACGGCCCAAATGACTCCTAAACAGAAAGTGAAACCAAAATTACATGTTTCAAACTTCCTGGATATGAACAGAGGGAGCTGTGATATTGGAGGTAGGAGCAGATAGGGAATAAATCTGGCCATACAATAATAAGATCTGCATGCGACCTGATCTACCATAGAGCGATCATATGTGCTTTAAACGCACATATGATCTACTTATGATCGCAAGCAAAGCGGATGGATCATAAGTGCAGCATGCAATCTGAGGATCAACCTCTTGACCCGTGGGACCGTGCATGGTAACAATATACCATTCGATGTGCACATAATTAATCGCACGACCCGTTGAAATTGTACGTTCAGGCCTGATATCGTTCTAGTGTATGGCCACCTTAAGCCGTCTTTTTGATGAGCTTTTAACTAGTTAGATCAATAAAGCACCCCATTTAAAAATGGCTTATATTATTGTATGGTCCTTATCAAAGAAAAAATAAAGTGCCCCCTGAACGCACAGATTGGGATGGTACATAGTTTAATAGGAAGTATGGAACGCTATATAAAATGCAAGGAAGTATATGTGAATTGTTAGCAAAATTGACAGTAAGTTTGATGTAATTTTAAGCAACAGAACGCCAAAAATAACATACCAGAATCAGGGTTATAATCTGTTCATTTTGATATAAAAACCTTCAACTTATCTTACACCTGTCAAATATTTCAAAACCACCCTGTAGAGACGTACAGGTAATGGAAAATGTGATGCGATTGCAGGGTTATAGCAGTTAGACAGGACTTCTGCTAAACATCAAGTTATTATAGATGGAATTCTTTCATTAGAGAGACCATCTGGAGTAAGAGTTATTTTGGAGAAGCACAAATGGAAATATCTAAATGAAGGCGAATATGTTGGTATATTAAAAAGTTATAAATAATAAAAGGAGATGCCAGTGCCCTTAAGCCAAATATGTGCCATGCGGTTAAACCTTTCTTGCTATTTAGACCTTTGTACATTTATATTCTGTAGTTTGTACAGTATATCTCTAAATTGACATTAATGGTCTGATTCTGAGCTAGAAGCATATGAGGAACAAACCATGGGGTATTCAGGCCTGAGCGCTGAGCTGCTACTTTTCAGAGCCCTGTGATGAGTAATTGTAGCCCAGCCAGAGAGAGTGCCCACCCTATTCAAGCCTGCGAATAGCTTGTGAAAATATTGTAGCCCTGCGATCAGCTGCAAATCCATTCGGAACTGTCTACCACAGAATGATTTTTCCAGTGTGTACTGATCAGACCGGAGGTGATGTCACATGCCATCACTGAAAACACCTGGGAACGCATGCATTTTTCCTCATACTCCCAGTAAATGACCAGGTGACACCTACAAAGTCCAACTTCCTGTCAATCAACTTGCTTACGGCCCTATACATGTGTATTGCGTGACGTACAAATGCGCAGTCGATCTGTTATCGTCTGGCCTGCAAATGTACAGCTATGTGATCAGTATGTAATAAATGTGCTGTCTGATTCAGGTGAGCTGAGTGTATCCGGAGACGTGCGGCACCTGGGAATCAGCATAAGGCTTCACACGATCATTCTAAGCCCACCCCCAGACTCCCATTGGCTAGTTTCACAGGAGTCTGGGGCGAGCTTAGGAATGTGTTTATATGTATTAAGTGGTTGTGCTAAGTTTATAGGTACTAAATGGTTTCCCCACTGCACTATATGGATGGTGCTGCAGCCACTATTGATCCAATATAAGGTTCATGAACCAGTATTGTTTTTCTTGTCTCTTCCTATTCTTTGACATTGCTGTACATAGGGTAGAAAAATATATGCTTCATTCCTCTTCATACCATTTCATTGCTCCAGTGACAGTCCCTTAATGTAGACTTTATCCCTCTGTCCCAACTGGGGATGCATATTAGCAGTCTGGCTCGCTGAGTTATTACATAAGAGCTAGGGGGCCAGATGTACTAAGCTTCAAAAAGTGATAAAGTGCAGAGTGATAAATGATCAGCCAATCAGGTCCTAACTTTCATTTTTCAAACACAGCCTTTTTGCATGAGAGTTAGGAGCTGATTTGCTGGTAGTTTATTTATCACTCTTCATTTACCCAGTTTTTGAAGCTTAGTACATACAGTAGTGTTGGTAATGCAAATGGAATCTTCAGGTGAGAGAATGGTACACAAAGCTCCCAACTCCCCGACAAATGTGAAATTAGTCTGAATCGACCCCTATTTTTGGTAATATGGTAATATTTTTGAAAGCTTCTGTGAATCTATAATCACTCCCATGGTGTTATAAATAAAGAAAGTGAACGGGAACATTACCCTTATGGCACTGTCAAATCCTATTACTGGTGACTACCAGTGCTGAAAATATGGGGACAATATTTCCTATTCTTATACTGGGGAAACAAGAAACTGAGGGCCTCATTGAGAGCTACTGTAGGAGTAAATGTAGCTAGAAGGTTTTCTTCCTGGTGAAACTACATTGTTCTGTCGGGGAAGAAAGAACCAAAGGGGAGAGCATCCTTAATCAACTGGCTGCATAGAATGATATTGGGCATTACTTGTGTGCTTTATGGAGCAGAAGATAATGGGGCAGATGTATGAACCAGCGTTAAGTGCAAAAATGCACTTAACGCTGGTTAACTGGGGAGGATTACGATTTCCCTAATGTATCACTAGCTCAACCTAACGTGCGCTAGTGACAGCCCGCTAGAGGCTGTCCTCTGCAATCCCCCCCCAGGGATTAACGGCCGGGGCGATGTATTAACAGCCTTGAAGGCGTTAATTCATCCCGGCCGCTTCGCCAGCTCAGGGCTAGCGTTGTCCTATCCCTCACTGTGGGGACAACGCTAGCCCTGCGTCTGGCTTGGGCTGCGCTGGAGATCTCGCGGTTTTAGCGAGATCTCGCGCATGCCCAGAAAGCCGCCCGGGGGGGGGAGGGGATGACTGCGAGTGCGCATGTGCGGGGCAGCGAGGCAGCCGATAAGGAGAGCCATTCACGCTGGGGATAACGGCTCTCCTTATCTGCTTAATACATCTGCCTATAACGTTTGCCCGCTTCTCCGCGTTATGCTGGAAAAGCGGGACTTGTTATTCACCAAACGTTATAGGCAGATTAATACATCTGCCCCATTGTAAGGTGTAAGGTTATGCCCTCTAGCTGGATCAACTCCTACTTATAAATGAGGTTAGGGATTCTCGAAAGCTGTTTACGCACTGGCAGATATATTGGCCATCCATTTGAATCATTTGATCAGCCATTGTGTACAAGCGATATATCTGTGAATGGTGTCATGTGTACTCAGCTTAACTGATTGAAAACATCTTTTAAAGCAATTTGATATGGTATTTGTAGTTTAATTACAGGAAATAAAAAATAAATGAAAAAAACCTGTTGTATTTCTTCCTACTGACGTTGAAAAAAGTTAAAATTCACCAACAATCACCTTAAACCACCCAGCTGTCCGCACCAGACAAGTGCCGCTAGCTTGTACTTACTAAGATATATTGCATCTACCTTTCAGGGGGAGTAAACCACACAAGTTTAGCATACTTTTCTCTGATGTGCATCTAAACATGAATGCATTAGGAAATGAGGCGTTTACAAAAAGAAAATTGTGAGCATGAAGTGAGAGTTAGTAATGAGCACTCTGCAATGAATCTTTACCTGCCAAACACAAGAAAAGTACTCAAGAAAGTAAACAACATTTTTCTCAGTAAAGTGTAATACGGTCATATCAGTGACACGTGCTAATAACGGGATGCCAGCATTCACAATACCGTCGCTGGAATCCCAATTAACGTCATGAGACCGGTGCCGGCATCCAGACTACCACCAGGAGACCATCAATGAGGATGCCAGTGACGGAATCCTGACTGCTGTTCGGATTTCAACTGTAGGTATGCCTGAGGCAGGTTTAGTTTGGGAAATAGCTGGGGGAGGTAGGATTAGGATGAGGCACTTACAAGGGGGTTAGGGTTAGACCGTGGGGTTAGGTTTGGGCTACAGAGTATGGGAGTTAGGGTTGGGCACAAGTGGGGAGAGTTAGGGTTAGGCTGCAGGGAGGGAGGGTTAGGTGAGTAAACGGAGGGTAAATATGGTTGCATCAGTATTCTGAATGCTGGCATCCCAACCACCAGTCATCCCTAGGTATCCCCAGATAACTAATAAGTAATTCATATTCTGGGCTTTAAGAACTTCAGAAAGCAATGCTGGTGTTGTGCATTATACTGTATATATAAATATTAAGAACTACAAAGTCATAGCTTTAAAAGTCAAGAGCTTTAGATGTACAGTATAGTATTATACTAATTTAGCTAATTAATTATGCTAATATACACAACTGAACGTTTCCTTCAAACAGGGCCGGCGCTACCCACTCAGCAGCTCCTGCAAAGCAGGGAGGCGCCATGCTGAAAAGGCGCTGTCTCCCTCTCTGCTCTGCTAAAGCTGCCTCAGCCCTCACTGTCACTGCCTCCTGCATGTCGCCCACAGTACCTGTCTGACAGCGGACGGGCGGCAGTATAAAGAGCTGCTCCCTGCACTTTGAGTGCACACAGCCTGCAAGCCGCCCGCAGCGCATGTCTGACAGCGGACAGCAGTATGGAGAGGCTGAGCAGCTCCCTGCACCGCGCACACACTGTCCTTCTCTTGTGACCTGCCCCCTCTTCCTCACGGACACTTGCGCTGAGGCATTTAGCGCTATCTGTAAATGCCTGGATGACATGTAATTTCCGGATCTGTCCCATACCCATTGCTCCCTGCGCCTGTCAGCTGTCAATCAAATGACGAACAGGCAGCAGTGCCGCCTCCCCTTCCTTCCCTCTTCTCAGTGTGCTGTGCCAGTGCCACTGCCAGTCCTCAACACTCCGCCCCCTCTATTTCCTCCCCTCTTCTTCCATCTCCTCCTTCTCTCCCCTCCTTTCCCCCTCAGTCACGAGAGGGGTGTACTAGGGTCCTCAGCGTCCTGCCTACGCAGATAGAAGAGGAGGGACTATACAAGAGTTAAACAGCAAAAGAACAGTAAGTCTTTTATTATACATGTTTATAACAAATTTAAGAATTGTAGATTTTTTTATATTCATTTAGACACTTTTTAAATAATGGGTTGGGTTATGTGCCTAAAGGTGGTCATACATGCATGCAATCACATCGCACACGCATTGCATGCATGCTGTGCGATGCGATCTAGCCCATAATGTATGTGATTCTACGCAGCGTGTATGGGCACCTTTAGGGCTGCCGGACGGGGTCCCGACAGTTGGGATTCCGACAGTCATTAACCCGACGGCCGGGTTCCCGACGGCCGACGGCTATTTTCCCTCGTGGGGGTCCACGACCCCCATAGAGGGAGAATAGAATAGGTGGCGTGCGTAGATCGCCACCGTGCCCGCAGCGTGGCGAGCGCAGCTTTGTTGCGCTGGCCACGCTGTCTGAGACCAGGCAGTTGGGATCCCGACGTTGGGATAATGACTGTCGGGTTCCCGACTGTCGGTGAATCATAACACACCCCACCTTTAGTGCCTGCAACATTTTGCGGACACAGCACTGAGATGGTTTATGCATACATGTACATTCACCCGAGTTCCTCCATAGGATCGCATGTTGCATACGCTCCCACAATCGGCTGCAGCTTGTTGCAATGGCAATGTGAAAGGGCGCAAAATTTATGGTTTGCAGGAGGGCGCCAGACACCCTAGCACCGGCCCTGCCTTCAAACATACAGTAACAACTATTCACAAAGAAATGTTCTGTTGTGCAATAATAATGTAATTAAGCCTTAGAAATAATTAGTCAAACTGCTGGAATGTATGATCTTTTTCGTAAGAACTGTTACTTTCTGATGTCTGCATAGTTACCAGCTGTATAAATATAACTTTGTTTACTAGAATTCTTTCTCAGTATGACCCATAAGACAATGTCCTGTGTAATCAGAGGTTACCATCTTCCTATTATCAAAATGTAGTAGTAATTAAGAAAACAATATTACCTCAGATTAAGAAAAATAATATTGTTTTTAGCCATAGGACAATCAGTATCCCAGAAAACACTATATATATATATATATATATATATATATATATATATATATATATATATATATATATATATATATATATATATATATATATATATATATATATATATATATATATATATGAACAAATTAAATCCCAATGTATTAATAGGATGTGCAGCCATGCAAAATATAAAAACATATGGTTTATATACACAGGCATATCTGATCCATCTCTCTTCCATTCTGTTGTCTGAAGGAGGGGGATGGATGCTGACAAAGGGGTTTATTTACTAACATGGGAGTTCTATTGAAGATTGGATTTTGCCCATAGCAACCAACCAGAATCAACTTCATTATTTAGCACCGTCTAGAACAGGCTTGTCCAACCTGCGGCCCTCCAGATGTGCTAAAACTACACATCCCAGCATGCCTTGCCACAATTTGGCTATTAGGGAATGCTAGAATGTTGGCAATGCATGCTGGGATGTGTAGTTTTAGCACATCTGGAGGGCCGCAGGTTGGACATGCCTGGTCTAGAAGATAATAGATAGAATCTGATTGGTTGCCCATATTATTATTATAATTTAATTTATAAGGCACCACACGTGTTTCGCAGCGCCGTACAAAGGAACAGTACAGGGAGACAAAACTTGGCATTACATTGAATTAATAAAAAAAATAGAGTACAGGTAAAGAGAGCCACAGTTCAATGCACATTACAGCTTAAATATTCTGTAAGTAGTGAGGACTCAATCAACATACAACTAGAGGCTTGTGGCCAATGATGGAGATGAGTATGCGGGCAAAGATGGTCACAGAGCGTTTGAGTATGGGAGAGCTGTGAGTGAAATGTGAAGAGAAAAGTGCATTGACAACAGGAGGGAAGAGGGCCCTGCTCTGAGGAGCTTACAATCTAGTAGCAACATCCCATCTTCAATAGAACTCCCATCTAAGATAATAAACCCCATAGAGATCATATATCTATAAGAGGACTGACAGCACACAATGCTTTTTGCCAGTCAGAATGATGGGACATGGACCTAATAATAATTCTCTACCCTCTTGTCCCAATCATGCATTTGCATTCATAGAGCAGTCAGATCTCTCTCACATGGTTTATACAGTATATTTCTCTATGGAATTAGTACATTGAATTAGTCACTTAGTCACTTAGCTTACATCCCTTCCCAACTGTAAAAGGACAATTCTGATTTGAGAGGACTGTCCTGCAGTCCAACAAATGGCACATTTGCCTTATTTGTAGAAGGTATTCACCTGCTTCATGCTGCAGAGACAGGTACAGTAGCTCAGGTGAGTGTGGCAATCAATGCTGTTTCTGTAGAGGGGAAGGCTCTCCTAGTACTTTAGGGCAGTGTGGTGTTATAAAGTCACCCCAATGTCACTTAATACCAATTAAAGAATTACAAATGTTGGTAGGTTTTTGCTGGTCTATGCTATAGGCAAAATTGTGACTACTAGTCATTTCAAATAGTGCTGTTTCTTTTGGTTTGCATTACATTAAAAGTGATTATCCATTCTCATCAAGACAGAGGATTTGCAGCAAAAACAATTGCTAAAAAGTAAAATATACATATAAAACTGTCTGCGACGTTTGGGCTTTGGATAACCTGCCGTTTTGTTTGTTTTTTTATGGTGCTGTGCCTAGGAGCGTATAAATCTTTTTGCAGCATTTAACAAATTGTCGTCACATGCAATAGTTAACTCCTTAAGGGCCAGATGTATCAAGCTACAAAAAGTGATAAAGTGGAGAGTGATAAACAGTTAGCTAATCAACTCCTACCTGGAATGTTACAGACTGGCTTTGAAGAATGACAGGTAGGAGCTGATTAGCTGGTTGTTTATAACTTTCCATTTTATCACATTTTGAAGCTTGATACATCTGGCCCTAAGTCTATATATTATAACAGTATACAAGATGGCGATGAGTTCATTTAATAGAAAAATAAAACATATTGCAAAAAATTGTGATATTTGTATTTGTATTCTATTTAATTCATAACACTGATATGGAATCACAGTGCTCTGTACTATGTAACTTAAAAAATTAACAACGTGACACCAAAACACAATTCAACTGTAATGAAGTAATTCGATAAAACAATAATTAAGAAAAAAGAACATTGGCCAATGGTACCAGCTTGAAAGACAGTATTTGTATTTTCTTTGTTAACACATTATAATTATCAGCACTATTGCTTTAGGAATGTTGTGCCCTGAAAACGTTCCTGTCAGTAACTCTGAAAATGGACTTGTGCCTCATCATCTGGTGCACATTCTTGTAAGTAGGAAACAATTAAGTGCAAGTTGAAACAAGCATCATACAGAAGAGACCAGGCTGAAGTCTAAGCGGGGTATTCTGATTGCTTTGGCCCCCCGATGTTTATCATCTGTGCATGCACAGATGCATTTCTGCACATGTGCAGATGCAGGGTGTGAGCGGGCCCGCCCGTCTAGCAGTGTAGGCGGGAGGTGGGGGGGGCGGCGGTGGGGGGAACAGCCCATTGGAACGCCCATCGTTTCATGGGCCTTCACATGGTAATCATGTAGTGATGCAGATGCAGGGGAGCAGGCAGCTTATGTCAGCGGATGTCAGCTGCCAGCCTGCTTCCCACACAGTCCGCTTAGGTATCTCTGATTTACAAGCAGTGGGAAAAATCATTTGATGGTCGCCGACTATCGAAGGATTTCTACCCTGCACCTAAGGCTGCGAATTGATGATTATGCAAATCATCCATTCGCAGCCATGCGGGGGATCGCGGCGTGCAGCATCCGGCAGTGCAGTTTAGTCCAATCACACACGTTGTGATTGGACAGCGTTGCGTGTGGACCAGAATAAGGTCCTGAATTTCCTTCTGACCTGCGGAAAACCTACTGGACAGACAGACAGATAGATAGATAGATAGATAGATAGATAAATTGAGTAGGAGACCTAATGTTCATGTGCTGCGGAACAAGAGTGTCTGAATGGGAACGGATGCAGGCAGGGTTGTGTAGATGTTTTTTTAAATAAAACGCAGTAGTAGGAGCACCCAATGCAAGTCAATTTCAGTGTTGATGCGTGCACAGTCACACCATAATGATGCAATCATTTATTAGACCATAATTGTATTAGTTAGATTATGAATTTTCTTTTCATCTCTACTATTATGCTGTTTGTAATGTTTAGCTTTTCCTCCTGGTATGTGGCTTGTACATTACTGTGGGCTTTTACTTTTTTCTATTCTGTTGTACACTTTTACAGTAGTTTAGTTTTGTATAATCCTTTTATGTTGTTATTTGTTCAATAATACAAGTGTGTTTGTTTTTATCAGAAGGTGATATGTGATACAGTAAATAACAGAAGTGTTTGTAGACTGCGGATGTGTGTTATGCTGGACCGGTCAGGAAGTACGAGTACAGCACTGACACTGGTGGGAAGGGACAGAGGTCATCCCAACTGGCATTACATGCCTAGGTGATAACATGACTTTTATATAAATATGGAAATTAGTAAAATGGGGTAGCTCTTAACATCCAGTGCTGGGACTTTATTATGTCATAAATGTAAGTATAACATTACTAAAGTATTAGAGCCAATATTAAAATTCCAGAATAAAATAAACAAAAATTATAATGGTATTATTTTTTTATAGTATTTTTTTTTTTTTTGCAGATGACACAAAGGTATGCAACAGGGTAGACACACCAGGAGGGGTAAAACAAATGATTGAGGATCTAGGCAGATTAGAGAAATGGTCAAGAGCATGGCAACTACAGTTTAATGCCAAAAAATGCAAAATCATGCACTTGGGTCTCAGAAATCCAAAGACTCAATATAGTATAAATGGCACTATAATGGAAACTACTGAGGAAGAGAGGGATCTAGGTGTCACTATTTCAGGGGACTTAAAAGCAGGTAGGCAATGTAACAAAGCAATGAAGAAGGCAAGTCAGATGCTTGGTTGCATAGGGAGAGGTATCAGCAGTAGAAAGAAAGAAGTAATAATGCCACTGTATAGGTCATTGGTACAACCTCACCTAGAGTATTGTGTTCAGTTCTGGAGGCCATATCTCCAGAAGGATATAAATACATTAGAGACTGTACAAAGAAGAGCAACTAAAATGGTGCATGGCCTACATCACAAAACGTACCAGGAAAGACTAAAAGATCTTAATATGTATACTTTAGAGCAGAGAAGGGAAAGGAGGGAAATGATAGAAACTTTCAAATATATCAAGGGTTTTAACAAGGTACAGGTGGGAGACATTCTTCACAGGAAGAGGAGCAGCAGAACACGAGGACATGCACTGAAACTAGAGGGAGGAAGATTCAGGGGAAATGTGAGGAAGAATTACTTCACAGAAAGAGTAGTAGATAAGTGGAATAGCCTCCCAACAGAGGTGATAGACGCAAATACAGTAGTACAATTTAAACATGCTTGGGATAGGCATATTGATATCCTTACAAAAAAATAAGGATCAAATATGGTTTGAGGAACCATGTTTTAAAAAAGGGGCAGACTAGATGGATCAAGTGGTACTTATCTGCCATCAAATTCTATGTTTCTATGTTTCTATTACATAGTAAATTTCTCAAATGTATGGTACAAAATCAGCAATATCTTTGTCTTTACAGCACTTTTCAAACAGAAAACATACTGGAAGTAGAGCCATGGTTCAGCAATAGGCTGTGCTGTCTGATGCATTGCAAACACTCTGATTAATGCCATATTGCACAGCTGCAGTCATAAACATCTTAAAACTGAAAGCAACGGGCATTTTACCATGAATTTAGAAAACCAGTGAAGTCTGGTATGAAGTAAGGCTAATGCACTTATTTGTCCTCCTTGCAAAAGTGAGCACTCATACACAGAAAGGGCCTAATTCTGCTTGGCTAAGTAAGCAGTGAAAATCGCTGCTTACTGAGCGCTGAAACACTGCCGCGCTGCCAAACGACCCCCCCCCCTCATTGTTTAATCCCCTTGGTACCATACGAGGGGATGTGTTTGCTAACACATCCCCTCGAATGCGTCCGCTAGGTAGCAGGAGAAATCTTTCGATGGTCGCCGACCATCGAATGATTTCTCCTGCCTTCGGAAATAAAAGTCAGTCTCAACTGACTTTTATTTCCTTTAGTGTCCTAAGAGGGGAGGGCGCTGACGTCCTGTGAAGTCAGCCACCTGCCTGCGCTCGCATGGGAACGCCCAGAGTTTTCATGGTGACACCAATAAAATGCTGGGCGTTCCCATGGACAACCCACCGTTTCCGCCCCTTCCTACCCGCAACAAACAGCTTGTGTGTAACTCACCAATGCTATTCGTTGCCGGGGTCTGTACATGCGCAAATGCGCAGACCCCCCCACCATCATAATGGGGCCACGTTCCGATCCAACATGAATCACCCCCCAATGTTAGTTGCTCAGATAAATGTATTGTCCTTCACAGGTGCATGTAAGATTCATGTAGATTGGAAAACAAACAGCAGATTCCCCCTGCACGCCATAATGGAAACCTACAATCATATATGATTGATACAGAGTACTAAGTAGAAAATATGAAAGAATTGGCGCTGGGGTGATAAACGATGTTCCAAACAAAAAAATGAATTTTATTTTACACACAATTTGAAATGTGAGAAAAAATAAAAACAAAATATTTTACAATACAATGAGGCTTGGAGCTGGTTACACAGACGGCCAGTGTATTCAAAACGAGGCTTGGTGTATAAAGTAAAATGGCCGCGAGAGATTGTCATTATGTGTTAATACAAAACGAGGCTTGTAACGCAGCTAAAAGATGGCCGCGAGAGGTTATAAATATGCCCATTTGAAATCGAGGCGTGGAGCGCAAACCCGGAAGTGCGGCTGTGATAACCCCGCGAACGGGACTGCTATAAATAGCGCTATACATACTAATGTCAGCACAACTGAGGAAGCCGCTGACCCTGAGGCGGAGAAACGCGTTTTGTTGCTGACTACTGACCTTTGATTACCAGGTTTATTCACCGCAGATATCGCTGCCATTATCATCCGGAGCAGCAGGTTACATTTACTGGTGTTGCAGAGCTACTACTATCTCTCCATATCGAACAGGAGAGCCCCTCTAATTACACAAGAGGAGATCTGTGTACCCACAATATGGACACTTATTGAGCCGGACACACCATCTCAGAGAAATTTTCTCCAACAACTATGCAGGACTGGTAACTATAAAAAGCCTTGCTTAAAAGCTACTGCCTTGAATGACATTCTAAAATATATCCAGCCTCACATTAGTTGAAATATGCTTCAAAAAGCCTCTATATGTTAAATGTTGTTAGTCCTGTTTGTTTTGTCCTGCAATTGCAAAAGTTTATGAAGTGCACTTAAATGTATTGAAATTATTGCTTTTTATTTATTTTAAATAAATTTTTTACATTTATAAAAAAGTGTTGATTATTGTAGTGCACACCACTGCGCTCCCTGATAGTGCATGTCAGTGTAAACTGCATGTTCTTGTTTTCTTTTTTTACAATACTAATAGGAAATTCAAGCACTTCTTTGAAAGCTGTAGCACACAATAAGGATTTAAAAACAATCCCAATGTATGGGAGACCTCACCCTATAATTGTCCTTTGAGGAAGTTCCAGGACAGATGCACTGAAAGAAAGGACACTTTACTGCACAAGCACTTTTCTGGGTAACAAAACTCTGCGGTGACGCCGGGCATGACAGCTTGGCTTCCACACCTTGCCATTTGGCATAAGTCCACCGCTTCACCATTATAGGGTGAGGTCTCCCATACATTGGGAGTGTTTTTATATCCTTATTGTGTACCGAAGCTTTCAAAAAAGTGCTTGAATGTCCTATTAGTATTGTAAAATATTTTGTTTTTGTTTTTTTGTCTCACATTTCAAATTGTGTGTAAAATAAAAAAATAAAAATTTTTGTTTGGAACATCGTTTATCACCCAGCGCCAATTCATTCATATTTTCTACTTTGGTCTATACATGATAAGGAGTTGGTGTTTATTCTCCTTTTTACATATGAAAAGGCTGCAAGGGGTGATATTTGAAGTGCGCAACATCTAAAATAACCCACTTGGTTTGCAGAGTACTAGGTGACATATTGAGATGATCTGGGGTATTTTAGCTCGCTAGAGTAGTTAATAATCCTTGCCTTCATGATTTAGTTTTATACATTTTAAACTGTATACTTTATAAATGCTCTGTATATTTATATGTTATTATATGTTATATGTTAATTAACACAATGATAGAAATCCAAATCTTTTTCACTAGATAACACTATCCATAACTAATTCATAAACCTTCCCTATGCAGCAAACCTATAAACAAAACTCTGGATCATACTGTACTTATTCTTTTAAATTCTTTCTGTGATTACCTGGCATACATTACTAAATAAAAAAAAAATTAGATTTGGATTGTATCCCGTAAAAAGTAACTTTTAAGTCTGGAAGAAATGTAAAAATTCAGTTCAAGGAATAATATAGACGTTTCTGTGTTTCAGTTGCCAAATTCAACTTTCCATAAGTCAATCACTAAAGTATAGACTAAGTCCAAAAGAGCTGCATATTAATAAGCAGAGAAAAGTAATACCAAGTGACAATAATCCTTGTTTTGCTTTATTTTCGCATAATTATATAAATTAATGCTTGGATCCTTTATATTACCATATGCAGAAGAGATGTTGATTTCTTAGAAATAAAAGTGGCATATAATATATAATGCTACAGAGTGAAAGCACAAAGTACAGTACTCTCTTGACTTGAGCCAATTGGACGTAAAAGGACCCAAAGCTGCCATGAAGTAGTCTGTGCCACTGTAGGTAAGCTTAACTCATTATTCAGAAAGGTGCAGTAACCTCAAAAACTAACAAAAATTGTAAACGTGGTTTTATGACATGAGCATAATTGGTGGTATAATGCAAGTCAATGCTATTATAAATAGTGGTGGTTTTTACCTATGGGCTGCAGGGCGGCAGCCCCCAGGCAAAATCCGCCACTGTAGTGAAGCCAGATGCAGTCTGTGAGACTGCACTGGCTTCACTGTGACTGACAGTGACTTCCTATTGGAAGTCCGACCTGCCAGTCACCAAGGCAGTCCCATAGTCCAATTGGGAGGTGTTCCCTCCCGCCGGAACACCTTTCTGCGGGCTGCCATGCAAATTCGCTGATTGCGCATGTGCAGTACCTATATCGATACTGTGCACCACTGGTCCCGGTGCCTGTCATTTGTATTGTGCAGGCGCCGGGACCATGATTCCTTCTATGGGCTGTTGCTGAGCAACCCATAGAAGCTGGCCACATGCGCAGTACAGAGGTTAGTACTGTGCCAGTCCCGGCACCTGTTATCAGAGCAGAGGTGACGGAACTCTGCAGTGACTGGCGGCGGTGATGACGGTGGTGGGGGGCGGTTGCCTGCATTGTGGTACCCCGACAGCCCCCCTCCCCAGAAAAGGTACGGGCCGCCATTGATTATAAAGCTCAGATAATATTAATATTATTGGGGTGAACCCAGTGTTGTGGAACTGCAGATCCCCGCATGCCCTGCCACAGTTTTAGCATACCTTAATAGCTGGAGGCCACATGTTGTGCACCTCTGATATGTATACTGTTGATCTAACAAATAATTGATTACTCAACAAGAGAAATGAATGTATACTGTACACCTGATGAACATATGGTATTACTGTAACAAATGTGGGGTCTGTAAAAACATATGTTGATGTTACTAGTTATTGTCATCAACAAACAATAACCATGGACATCTTCACTAAAAGAAAACCTGCTTTTATGATAAAAAATGAATGGCCCACATACATCTGCAATATATACGGCCACTGCCCCAATCTCCTGACTGCCAGGTTTGACCGTCAGGAATATTAAACATGTTGTTTAATATTTAGAATTTGGTATTTTTAACATGGGTAATTTCCCCGATACCCTGGCAGAACTGGTCAGTTTAACAGCATTTCTAGCAGGGTTTGTAAATCTGTGAAGATGTAATAGATTTCCAAGCTAATGCACTGGGGAACATAATTCATTACTTTGCAATTGTTATATAGTGCTCAAATGATCTAGTACAAAAGATTGCATGTATAGAAGAGATGCATACCGTCCCAGGGCGAGGATAGGGAATCCTTCCATCATATTGCACCCATTTATGATCTGGACTTTCTTTATGAGCATAGGGGCCATTGAATACTCCCCTTATATCCGCCATGCTATAGACACACACAGCAGATGCTTTAAATATAGAGCTAAGGGAAATAGAAAATAAACACCAGATGTTAATATTCATTGATAACAAAACACTGTATCATACAACATTGTAACCACTGCTTTGACTTAGCAATGTATCTGCAGTTAATATTGTTGTTCAAGCATAAGATGGAAAATATTAATGGTCACTGTTTCTAATTAGCCAAAGAATATTTTTTCCTATAAAATAAATGGATATTCCAGTTAATCGTGATACCAGAACAAAATTATTTTTCTGGACAATGTTGTGAATTCTGTCATGCATCACACTAAAATAACACAAGGGAATAATGAGATCACTCAGTTGAATGACTACTAGAAGCCTGAGATGAAGACATATGGAAGAGAAATCCCCTGCCATTATGGCATCCCACCTTAATTGGGTTAATGACTCCCTAATACACGTTGCCTTAGAAAGGTTTGTTGTGACATCATTCCAAAGCTCATGTCTTAAACATTACGTAGCCTTAATGGTCCATATGCTAAAACTATAATGGTTCTTATTATTTAGAGATCAGTTGAAAAAATAAGAAGCAATTATTAGCATTAACTACAGACTATTTTGGTAATCTGGATGCCATTTATTCTTGGGATTTTGGGTGTCGTAACTGAATTGTAGGCAATCTCAATAATTGAGTAACCTATAGAGCACTTGGCATCTAAATAAGGGGCTGGCTTTATTTAAGGAAAATGACAGTGGAGTTTATTATTTTATTCTTGGGACAATAGATCAGAGTAAAAGAATTAACATTTCTAGATTTTTTAACTGAGTTTTTATTTATAGATTTATACAGCTACGTTATTTTAAACTATATATATATAAACGGTGCTTTGTCTATAGTTAAGGACATTAAAATCATCAAATTTAAACAATATAGTAAGTAACGCAACTTGACAAACTGTCGTACATAGTCAGTGTCAGAGATCAAGTTGTCCTACCTGACCTAGTTCTGGCTTCCTTTTACTTCTTCCAGAACAAGGCCATTCTAAAATCAACACACTCGGAATGTTCAACAAGCCCTTCTGAGTGGAACACAGAGATAGGGGAAATAAATCTACTGTGTCAAATAACTAATTCTTTTTAATCAAATGGTTAATTATATACGCCACAGATCAGGGAGATACTGTGCAGATACAAGTGCTGAACAAGTAGACGATAATAGACCCTTTTAATTTAGAAGATTTATATTTACTTTAGTCATTCTTTTCCCTTGGTGACATTATATTTATTCATAATGAAATCATAATAAACTTTGTAAGTGATTCTGTCTGATTAAACTCACGTATGGAAGTTTTACCCAGCGTAAAAGCTAATAGATGTTCAACAGAAGCAATACCTTGTTGTAGTGAAAATTCCATACACAACTGGGTTTCTCTCATCCTTCGTTGGAAGCAAAAATACATCCTCTGTAATGTATAAAAGTGGTATTTGCTTAATTAATAATAGCAATAACAATGATATAATAACCAAACATTTATTACCTATTAAACAAATGATATATATTCTTGAATCAAATCTCCCAATTGTCCCAATTTTTTTTCAGTATAGTTGCACTTTTTGGGGATAGTCCCACTATCCCACCCATGGCAAGCATTGTCTGGTGGTGGGGGGGCAAGACCCATGAAACTCACCATGTCTATTCACAGGGAAGAAGGACGGGGGCATGACAGCAGCTTATAGGGGGCAAGGCTCGTGTTCGCGGAACTATCAGATCACGCCCCTTAGAAGGAGGTCATGCCCCTCCCATTAGAGGCCACACGCCCTTTCTGAAATACAAAAATGTATGGCTTGCACAGGTCCCTATTTCCAGGACCCAGACGTTCATGGTCCAATAGTTCATATTTATTTATTTTAATAATTAATGAAAAATAATAGCCAGCAAGTGCATTTGAACAAATTCTTTACACTTCTTATTGAATAGCAAAAAGTCTTGAGCTTTCAACCCACAGAAGCAATTTGTGGCTATTACTATACTATATAATGTATAACTATAAGTATTTTGTAGCAGCCCTGGGGGACATTAATCCTGCATAACCTGATCCAGAGATGCAGTAAGTAACTAGTTTTGCCACTACTTATAGTGAAGCGGGTCAGCCAAACTTCACTGGCAATGCCAGTCAGCCTGGAGCTTGCAATCAGCGCAAATCGATTAATGGGTTAATTCATGAAAAATTGTATTGTTAATTACATTTCTAGTGCAGCCATGCTTTTTTGGTTTTCACATTTTTTTCATTGCATGATGTCTGAGGGCAGGACTTGGAAGTCAGTGATATTCCACTTTGTTGTTGGGTTTTCTGGTAACCGTCGAGGTTTGATCACATCACATATGGGCTTATGTTGGCCGGACCGGAAGCCACGTTTCAGTGCACGTGGTGTTTCTAGCCTTTATAAGGTATGCACTTGTGCATGTATGTTATCTTGATGATGAAGTAAACTAACTTAGAAAACCTTTGATCCAGATACCTGCCTTCCTTCCCTTTATTTCTAAATGCCGCCGTGACGCTGTATACATTGGACACCCATTGGGGTAATCCTGGAAGGCACCGGAGCTGGTATACAATTTTATTGAGAGTGCTGCTCTTACACATTGGCAGCAGCTGGGAGACTCGGATTGCTGTGGTCCTGAGGGGTCTGTAATACCCAGAAAATGATCCACAGCTGACGGTTACCAGAGGAGCAGTTTGCCCAGGTATTTTATATAAAATCATGTGGTAACCAGCCCACACTGTTGAATAATCTGGTACGAGCAAATGCTTTTATCATTCGTTGGATTTATTTGCATTCTCCAAAAAAATTTAAGTTTTATCTCTACCATGAAGTGCCCCCTTTTCTCTTTTTTGACTAGACATTTATATCTGCTGCTGGCTGGCACTCAGAGACAAAGGATGGGATGTATTAAAATACATTGCCGCGCCACCGCAGCGATGCTATCGCATATGAACTAACATATGCGATTAGCATCGCAATGCGGTGATGGAGGCCCCCCGCGATACCTGTGATGTGGTGTGTGGAGGTATCCATCACCTCCATGGGCTCTAATCACTCCCCCCACAGCCAGAAGCCAAGCAGGTTCCCCCTGCAGCCGGAAGGACCTCCGGCTACGTTGAGAGGGGGAGGAGGAGTTTACCTTCCGGGTCCAGGCTTCCCTGGTAAGCCAGGGGGAGGGGGGGGTCAGCATCTGCGGTGGGTTGCAAGGGGTGGCGATAATAAGCCCTACAGGCTTCTATAGGGTATCCCCACCCAAAGGTGACAATACCCTGTCTGGCGAAACCACGGTGGCCGAGTCTTAATACATTTGAAAATGCGATTAAACCCCCCAAAACAGGTGTTTTCCTGCATTCTTACTTTAGTACATCTTACCCATAATCCAATAAAAACACTACAACAGTGTCAAGTAGTCTGTCTTGATAAAGGGCATAACAGCCCTAATCCAATTAAAGTCAGTTTTGTTTTTTTTTCGAGAGAAAAAAATGTCTAGTTTCTATTATAAGTATCTGGATCCCATGTGTTAGCAATGTCCTGAGGGCTGCTTATTGGGAATTATTCTTCCCCTGTCTTAGGCACCCACAGTGTAATCCCTGATAAGTGCCAGGTATCGAGGCTAACCATATGGCTCTGGGGAATCAATTAGCTGCAGTGATTTACTGCAGCTGATTGAATGCACTCCCTAAATTTGTGTACATAATATTAAACAAATGCTACAAATTGGACATTTTACAATAGTAATTTTTCCAAATAAGAAGTCTATGATCCTTAGTTCCAACATGGGACACTCGTGCCCAGCGCCCAAAAACAGCAATGCCTCAGCAATGGGTTAATAGATTTGTAATAATGATGCTATAATGAGCCAGGCCTCCCATTTTTATCATGGGGGGCATGTCCGGCCCTCTGTGAGTTATTGCTCATGCCCCAAGTCTCTCTGTCCCTGCGTCTATTCACCACTGGCAGCAAGTGGCAGGCAGACCTCCTACAATTGCAGCGTGGATGCGGGCAACCAATTATATTGATAAGTCGGGCATGCTGGATCAACTAGCATTATCCTCCGATTCTTATATTTTGATAGTGTCACGTGGGCAGTATCGAGCAGTGTGTGCCCTGCAGTGGCCGACCGATAGACATTTCTTCTGTTCTTTCACAGGGGAAGGAATGGGGAAATGTCTCCTCTATGGGGGCAGTGCACCAATGTCACTGCCAATACAATATGTGACAGATCTTAGCGTATGCCTGTGATAGCTGCAGTGACCGAAAAAATGCCAGTCATTTTGATACATTTTATCTGCCTGTGTAAGCCCAGCATTAGGTTTATTTATACAGTTCCTGAAGCTTCTTTCTAAGCAACATATGTTATAATTACAGTTAAAATAAACATGATGGAATTCAATATGTTTCATGTATATCTGAAAAAGTAATGACAATAATTACAATTTACTTACGCAGTTCATCAAAATATGTGTCACCTCCATCAGGACCAGGAATAGAACACACTAAGCGTGCTTTCAGAAACGTAGTCCATTTATTTATTAAACTGCGCTGGCCTCCAATATCATTCTATAAGAAAATACATAGTTAGAACATTTAGTAATTTAATATAAACATATTTTCTGCCAAACAAATGAATACTATCACCATGGCATGTATCTCACTGATAACCACATGCTTTTTTTGTATCCAAACTACTTGGAGCAAATACAGTTACATTATAATTATATAATGTTAAAACAATAAATATAAATCGTACACATAACCACACTACAATGATAAGAATCATTTTTGAAATGCAGTATTTGGCCTCATTGTGGACTCAAACACAGGGGTAGGAAAAGTTATTCTACAATAATTGAAATGTCTGCAACTTTGTGAATGTGAAATACACGCATAGCATACCATTAGGAAACTTTCTTTCAGTTGTGGGTGGAGCTTAAGAGGAGGAATGTTAAGATCACAATGAGCAATGTATTTTACCTTCACAATTTAAGTGGTTATTACTGCATATGACAGTGGTTCCCAAACTTTTTTGAATTACGGCACCCTAGAGCATCAAAATGTTTTCAAGGCACCCCTAGGTCAAATGTTTCTTATTGACTAATTCAGGAAAAAAATATAAAAGTAAGTGTATTGTGTTTGTATGTCACAGTTATCTGGTGAGGGGCAGGATTTGCTTCTGTTTGTCCACATATATTATTATTGGCAGCCACAAGCACTGGTTTTGCCTGTTACATTGCACATAACTAACATGAATTGATCCTGGTCCACCAACCCAAGGCACCCCTATAAGTGTCCTGAGGCAACCCAGGGTGCCTAGGCACACAGTTTGGGAACCACTGGCATATGATCTACTTTGTGGTAAAGTAGGATCTTTATATTTATGGACTTTACATTTCTGATTCTTTTCTTATTTTTATTTTTTTTTACCTATTACTGGATAGAGCAGTTTTTTTTTTACTTGTTAATATACTTGCAGCACGTATGATCTCCTGGTCTGATCAGATACGGAACTAATCGAATGTCAGACACATGGTATCGCATAGTGTATGGGGGCCGTTAATCTGCCACATCTTACATGACCATACAATCCTTAAATATTTTATGTCCCTCCCTCACACCACGCACCCTATATGTATATGTAATTCACTTTTTCCACCCATAATTCACTCCCCCCCCCATGCTTTAGTATGCTTCTGCGGAGAAGGCTGTGGCAGCCGTTATGCATGTATGGTTCCGGGGCGGCACATGTCATCACAGCACGGCCACACTAGAGAGAAATAGACTGTGCACCGCAGCGCTGTGCAGGAAGGAAGTGTGTGGGCGGGCCGTGGATTCAGAGTGAACGTTTATGGGGGACGGCGCCGCAGCCAAATCCCGCTCCAGTCAGTGCTACTGAAGCTCAGTCAGCGGTGTTATAAAGCTGGGCGGGGGGTGTATGTGTGTATAATGGGGGGCGGGGCCAGAATAATTCCAAGGCAGTCTGTCCATCACCCTGTGTGTATAACGCTGAACGGGGGGCTGTAACTCCGCCCAGCGTTATACACACAGGTGATTGACAGATCTGGCTAAATATATACACAGTTGCAAGGGCTGCGGCACTCCACGGTCTAGAAAAATAAGCACAGGGACACTGCGAGTGGCCGACGTTTCGGAACTTTAATCCGTCTTCTTTTGCCTAGAAGACGGATTAAAGTTCCGAAACGTCGGCCACTCGCAGTGTCCCTGTGCTCATTTTTCTAGACCGTGGAGTGCCGCAGCCCTTGCAACTGTATCTACCCCCTTTTCTGCTTGTTGCACCCCGGCACATTATTTACCAGTTTCTCCGGAGTGCCCTCACCGGCCTGCTATATATATATATATATATATATATATATATATATATATATATATAGATAGATAGATAGATAGATAGATAGATAGATAGATAGATAGATAGATAGATAGAGAGAGAGAGAGATGATAAGCAAAGCAACTATTGAATTTTACTGTATACTGGAAGCCATGTGTATTTATGCTGCGAAATTATGTTTTTATAGTTAAAAATACCTTTCCATCATGTAACTGTATTTCTTTGTGTTAATAGTTAAAGAGACACATTTCGTAAGGTGTTGTTTTTCCTTCACACTGGGGCACTGCAGGCATCAGTACAGGTCACTTGTGAGTTGTGGTTCAGTGTTATGTAATATATATATATATATATATATATATATATATATATCTGCAGAAAAGGTACAGAGGGAAGCGCTTCTTAGTGCAACAACGTTTTTTATTTTAAAAGGCAGACTGCCAATTGATAAAAGATTCAATAAAATACATCCAAGATACACCCAAGTGGGCCCACTGACGAAGTCCATGACGACGAAACGCGTTTGGGCGTGCCTCACCTGACGCAAGAACCTACACCCAGCACTGACACTGATCGGGAGAGGGAGACCTGGTAAAAATCATCCATCCGGTGTATCTTGACCAGCGCGGTTCCCCAGCTGTGTACTCCGACGGTGACGTGTTTTTGGTTGTTATACATATCATGTGGTACTCAAGCCCACACTGATGAATAGGGGGGTACGAGCATATGTATTTTATTGAATCTTTTATCAATTGGCAGTCTGCCTTTTAAAATAAAAAACGTTGTTGCACTAAGAAGCGCTTCCCTCTGTACCTTTTCTGCAGATTGTTTTAATCCCTTTGGATCCAGGGATTCCCCATGAGCTGGAAGCTGCGGTTCTAAATGAGAATCTAGTGCCCCTTTACAGACCCGGAGAAAGGACTGTGAACTGTGATTAGACCCTAACACTCAGGTGTAGTGGTTTTTTAGAAAGACTTTGAAACCTGAAAAAAACAGCGCACCTCCCTTCTCCAATTATATATATATATATATATATATATATATATATATATATATATATATATATATATATATATATATACACACACACACACACACACACACACACACATACTGTCTATGGTATTGGCATTTCAGATTTCATAAAAATCTGTGTGCAGATATTGATACTATTCTTAAGACAATGCATGTCGGCGTACAGCAATATATGGAAGTAATACATTCTACACAGGATACAGGTATTATGTCCCAAACTGCAGCCTAACAAGATACTTTAATGAGTTCACATTAGAGGTGGATTTAGACCTCATGTGGTCCTAGGCAAGATACCAGTTTGGGGCCCTAGGCAAGATGTTGGTTTGCCCCCCCCCCTCCCCCCTCAAACAATCCATAGCACTTTATGTTTGCCGCTGATTGCAGGCGACATCGATAGAGTACCCTGGCACGTGTAGAGTCTACCTATTAATGCTCAGCTGCGTGAACAGTGGCATTGTATACAAATCTGGATCAGGTTCTAGGTCTTTTGGAAATAGGCTTAATATCTGTGTCACATTTAAAGTAAACTGACTGCCCACATATAGTTGATAAAGCCATCAAAGAACATCGAAGGTACTTTCAGAGTGTGGGCTAGTCCACTTGAAGTCATAACATCATGCAGTAGTTCCGCATGGCCCCTCTGGGAATGTTTTGGATGGCCAGGATATCTTTGTGGGGCCTCTTGTGACCTGCTGGACCCTAGGCAGGCTTCTAGGTTGCATTGTGGATTATCTGCCACTGGTTCACATACAGGTGCATATTTATTAAGCTCGGTGAAATGATAAACTGTCTGGTTTTTATCACCGGCCAATCAGCTCCTACCTGTCCTTTTTCAAACCAATCCTGTAACTTCGCAGGTAGGAGCTGATTGGCTGGCGATAAAAAACAGACAGTTTATCACTTTACCGAGCTTAATAAATCTACCCCTTGCTGGCAACACATATGTGATCCTGCTGCACAACCTAAGAGATAACATCACTTTTCAATTTGCCAGCACAATGGGTGGCCATCCTGGACAGATCTTTTAGCACAAAGGGGGAGATTCTCTAAGAATCTCCACCCCCCTTCGCCTCTCTTCGCAATTATAATTATCACATATGTTCTAACATATGCGATAATTATAGCAAAGTACAGCTCTTGCGTTAAGAGCTGTCCTTTGCGGTGAGAGTCGCCGGGTCCCAG
The DNA here is from genome assembly GCF_055691185.1 of Crinia signifera. Lineage (NCBI taxonomy): Eukaryota > Metazoa > Chordata > Amphibia > Anura > Myobatrachidae > Crinia > Crinia signifera. Next base: position 179,899,435 of record NC_139220.1, read on the forward strand.
CAGGTCCCGGCGGCTCCCCCCTCCCTCCCACACCCGGCGCTGCTGCTGCGCCGGACTCTCCTCCTCCCTGCACCCAGAAGAGGATCAGTGCAGGGAGGAGGTCACAGGTCCGGGCAGCACAGCTCTGTGCTGCGCGGACACAGATGAGGGGGGCGATGCGGGGCGGCGGGGGTCCGTGCGGGGCGGCGGGGGTCGGCGCAGGGCGGTGGAGGGATAACAGGGTTTTTACCACATTTCTAGCTTAGAGAATCTCACCCTGAGTCAGCAATAATGCTACAGTACATGTGTACAGTGGGATGCATTCAACATCCTGTAAAGTACAGTATGTGCCTATGCACATCCTTGCTGGCGGGTCGCCAGAACGTACGCGCTGGCGACCCGCCAGCAGCCTCGCCAGCGAGGAGACTGAGACGCGCGTGCGTCTCACGCGCACGCGCGTCTCAGTCTCCGTCGCTAGCGTGGCGGAAACCCTGTCCGTCTCCGCCTCAGGGAGACGGACGGGGTTAGGGGGGGTTAGGGGGGATGCGGGCAGGCGGCGGGGACCCCGGGTTACCGCCGGCAAGCCGGCGGGGACCCGGGGAAACGTTTGGAAGCGCCGTCGGAAGGGGGCGCACGCGCCTCTCGTGCGCGCGCGTCCCCTTCTCACGATCGCCATGGCGCTGGCGGGGGATGGCGGCTGGCGGGGGATGGCGGCTGGCGACGCCAGCGCCATCCCCTGCCAAGATGGGAACAGACCCATCTGTATATGCCTTAAAATACAATTTTAGTTATATGTTTAAATCGGTATACTGTACAGTTTGGTTAAACGTTCCCTTTAATATTTACCATTACCCATAACTGTTGTAATCTTTTAACTCCAGACATGTCTTTGGCATGCATTAATAATTATTTGTCCTTGGGTATCAGTTCTGGGAGGAATATAGTTTAGCCAACACAAAGATTACAGTACTATATTGTTTGGGTTTCACAAGCAATTCCTTATCACTTTAATCATGTTATATTTTATCAAGTAGTACTCACATAAGAGAACCTGAAATACTGTACATTCTGAAATGATTGCTGCAATAATTAAGATTAACAGCATATAAGCATGTGTCTGGCACTTCTTTTTTGAAGTTATCATTTATTTCATACCAAGTACAGTATCTCTTATACAGCACATGCTTAATGATATGACGAGGTCTTGCACAAACCTACACATTTCAAAACAGATAAGTACAGCAGAGAATTCTTCAATATGGTTTTACAGATAAAGTGCTACATACAGCAATGGCTGAGTGATAAGGGATATAGGAAAGCCTGGGGGCATTGTATCTGAAGAAAAAAAACAGTGTGTAATGATCCAGAGCCTCATACATAAAGAAAGGTAAGGTACTTAGCAACAAAGCACCTATGTTTACCAAACCCTTACTTCAGGGTTACATTATAAACACATATTAAGGTGAAATAAACTTATTTTCATTTTCATATACCTATTTAAAATGGTAATTTGGACTTGTTCTGCAATATATGCTGTGATTAGCAGGTGTGTATGATGAGATTTTAAATACTTAAGGCCCCAAATATGATGTGGGATCAATTTCACCCTATTCCGGTGGATCGGGCCGTGAAATCGGTGGAAATCGCATGTGCATGATATCCAATTCAATTCCGATGCGCAGTCCAGTGCGCATCGGATTGGATCCGGAGATCATAAGTGCTGCACATAAGATAAATCTTATGTGCAGCCATCAGCAGCACATCATGGGTGCTTTTTAGCACCCACAATGTATCACATGCGATGAAGCGGGATTCCAAGAGGGAGTCGGGTAGAGGAACGCTCGGCACCAGGCAGGGGGGTGCAGAGAGCCATGTGGGAGGAGCCAGGTGGTGGGGGAATTTTAAAAAGACCATACAAATGAATAGGCAGCCACTGATTGGCTGAGAGAGATCTCTCAGCCAATCAGTGGCTGCCCATTCATTTGTATGGGTTTTCTTATTCTCCCTCCACCCAGCTCCTGGATCTCTCCGCCTGGCTCCCGGCTCCTTCTGCATCCCCCCCGCCTGGCTCCCTTCACCTGCAGCTCCCCTGATTTTACATGTGATAAATTGCATTGCGATTTATCACATGTAAACAATGGCACATCAACTGCATCCTGGGGAGCTGCTAGGGAAATCAAGTCTGACTTGTTGGATTTGTTAATGTATGGGGCAAAAACACTTTACAGTATAATTATTGAAACATTTTCTGGTAGTTGTTTATTAGAAAATGTGTATATTGAAGGTAAAAGACATGTGGGTATGCTACTTCAGCATCTTGGATAGATGATTAATTACTATAGGAAGCTATACAGTATGTCATAATGACAATTTCTCAAATGCCTGATAGACAGTTAAAGCTGCTTGTTTCATTATTGGTACAGTATATCAAGCAATAAAGAAACTGTCAGTGTGTCACAAGGAAATGCAAGGGCTGAGAGATGTGTTAGTAAGAAAAAAAAGAAAAAGAAAAGAAACAGTGCTTGGAGCAGTAAGATATCAAGGTGCCCAAGCATCGCATCTAGTACAAAAAGCATGGGATGTGATACAGCAGTGTGCTTTTTTTGTACTAGATACGATGCGATGTACCACAAAAAGTATGGGCTGCACATACTTTTTGTGATGTGCGCAGGAGCACGCATCGCATCTCACCTGAAAAATCCACCATGTATGGGCATCTTTAGTTATGGTCTCCCCTGATGGCAGTTCAGTGCTTACTTGCAACATGCAGGAAAAGTATGTACCAACAGATAGGGACTCTTATCTCTCCACTAGCACAAAATAATCGCACCTAACCCTCGGTGCTATAGGTGAGCAGAGAAGCCATCCCCTGGTTGGTTGCCTATATAAGCCACTGACAGGCAGGGTTGACATCAGAAATTGTGGGCCCAAGACTGACAAAATAGACAGGGTGCCCCTTCACTTTATCCAACACCTGCAATTCCTGGGCATTGATTAGCAGTGCAGTCTGCGTATTTGTTAATGATGTTTTGTTGGGATGCAGTTACCATCCCGGCGGTCGGGATCCCGGCGTTCAGAATCCCGACGCCGGAATCCCGACCGCCGAAATGCCGACACTTTCTTTCTCCGTGGGTGTCCACGACACCCCTGGAGGGAGAATAAATTAGTGTGCCGAGCGTAGCGAGGCACCGGGCCCGCTGCGTGGCGAGCGCAGCGAGCCCGCAAGGGGGGGGGGGCGATCCACATCCCCCCCTTGTCGGCAATTCGGCTGTCGGGATTCCGGCGTTGGGATTCTAAACGCCGGGATCCCGATCGCCGGGATTCAATACTAAATCCGTTTTGTTTAATAGTTTTTAAATAGAACTTTCTATGACCCAGATTGACTAATTATTAGGTTTAGATACAGTATAGTTATTTCACAAAATGTCAAGATAATTAATATACTATCATCTCAAAATGATTCAGTATAAAATACATAATCATTTCGAGAGAGAGAGAGAGAGAGAGAGAGAGAGAGAGAGAGAGAGAGAGAGAGAGAGAGAGAGAGAGAGAGAGAGAGAGAGAGAGAGAGAGAGAGAGAGAGAGAGAATACTATAGACAAAAACCTACATTTATTCCACACAGACAAGTCAATATTTATTTTTATTGAATAAAACTAATGAGGTTTGAATGTGGTGTAGGCAATTCTTAGCACCAGACAGATACAGAGTAACTTGATATTACATTTTTGAACGTGATCTGGCTAACCGAAAATATGTAATATAACATAGAAATAATAAGCATACCATTATCTTGAGTATTAGAAAAAAAAGTCAAATGCTAAAGACAACATGCTCAGTGATAAATGTTGGACCTAAAAGTCAAGTCTTGCACAAAATGCTAGACGTGTGGTAAATAACTGCTGCAGAGAGCACAAATATTTGAAACAATGGATATATTTGGCAGAACTCATATTTTGACTCCTTAGCCAGTGGCACTATAGTACTGTATGCATTTATTCAAACAAAAATAAACTGTCGAGTCAGGTATGTGCCAAAAGATTTTATAATCAAGTGCTCTTTAGGGGAATAAACCACTAAATATACAATTCACATATTGGTGTCTGTTACTGGTTTGATTTTAAATGCACCCACTTTATACAAATAGAATTAATGTTGGAGTACGATGAATACCTTAAAGCAAGTTTGTTATTTGAAATGTTCAAGCCTGTGCCAAAAATCTGTTTTAACGGAAGAAAAGTGTACCAACGGTGAGAGTTAAATAGGGTATACCGTGGTGTCTTGGAGAGGCACAGTATGCATCTGAAGGTATTCTGAAAGCTCCTCAGGCAAGTACTCAGTTTTACACTTACAATAATTGGAAAGGTTAAATCATAGCTGTAGGAAAAAAATGCACTTTTGAGACATATCATTGTAAAAATGTTGGACAAAACTATAATCATTGTGTCAAGTACTCATGGGAATTAATTGCAAACAGAACCATACCATGACTGTATTGGGCCGTGGGCAATATATAATTTCAGGGCTCTTAAGTTTTCATTTCCTGATGGAATGCTCAGTTTTAAATCTCTCTTCCCATTGCTTGCAGGCCTAAGTAAATTTCATTGGAAGTCAGTTACATAGTACTTTCGTTATTTACGCTAAACACCTTTAGAAAATCCACCCACAATTTACAATAGGTAGACCTCTTCTCTTGCAAAAACTGTATTTGTGCAAAGAGGCGGAAAAATCTCCAAGCGCTCTGTGTCTAAATGCCAAACACCTTGTGTCATACTGGAGAAAAAGAGCTATAGAAATATAATTAATATTATTATTAATGTACAACCTCTTACCATTATAATAAGGTATTTATATAGCAACATATTATGCAGTGCTGTACAGAAAATATGCTTCCATTCACATCAGTTCCTGCTCGATTTGCAATCTGGTATTCAATCTGGGATTCTGACTGTCGGAACGTCCCAACAGTTGGAATCCTGGGCCATTTTCGCCCAGCTCGACAGACACTCGATAGACGGAACTCAATGTTCCGTCTGTCGAGTGTCGAAAAATGGGCGTGTCAGCGAAAACAAACGCGGATTGTTGAAAAACAGCTGTAAATTCAATAATCCGTGGCCGTTTCCAACTAAATAAATCTGACTTGTTTGAAAGTCGGATCTGTTCTGTAGGAATCTGCCTTCAATGCGGTCAGAAATGGAATAGGAGGCAGCAGCTATTTCCCCTGTCGGAAATAGTGGCCAAGATTGAATTAACCCCCTTAATGTTTCATCTATCACAGCTTGCAGAGAGATAAAATTGTGAGAGATAAAATATCAACCAATCAGCTCATACCTGTCATATTGCAAAATGCAGCCTGTAAATTGTAAGGCAAAAGATGATTGTCTGGTATTTTATCTTTCACTCTTTTATCTCTCACCCTGCTATTTTCACTATTTTCAAAGACGTATCCCACAGAAGAAGGTATCAGATTTCAGAGTGACAATGCAATAGTTGATTATCTTAACTTCCAAAACTAATCATTTACACTATTCAAATCTTATATACATTATGCTGTGAGAAATCTTTTTTTGCAGGGCTTAAGAATAAACATTCAGCTGAATATCCACTTAGAAATTCCAGACTCCATAGCAGACATTGTAAAGCTATTGTTAGGATCTCCTGTGCCACGCTGTCTGGCGAGACACCACGTGACACTGGCTGGAAGGAGATAGTGACAGGACCAGGGCAGCCTCGCCAACCTGACTCCGTTGTACTCAGATGGAGTTGACGTGTGTGTGCGGGGTGCTAGGCTTCACCAATAATAGCCGCGTTCGTGGGAGCCCGTTAGTCAGGCTCCCACCTCGATGCCACCTGGTCTTATGTTAGGACAACACACACGCCAAGGCCAGTGATGAACAAGGGGAAACCTACCTACAAACAAAGAGGCGAGGACCACCCTGCCCTGCGGAGAGGGGTGGCAGTGGATAGCACTCTAAACAGGAACCCGCTGTGCTAATGCTTAACAGGTGTAACCATACACAGTATGCTGACACACTAAGAACTGCTGACGGGTGTAACAATACACGATATGCTGACACACTAAGAACTGCTGACAGGTGTAACAATACACTATACGCTGACACAATAAGCAAATGATTAGTACGGAGACAAAGAGGGGGAATCTTCCCAACTTATCTGGAACCGAGGGATATCAATATCTGGAGAAGGAATCCCACAAAGACCAACAGGAGCTGCAGGGACCGGGAGACGGATAAAGGACGACACACGGACACCGGGAGGACAGGAGACTGGATGGAGGACACAGCTGGGAATCAATGACAGGATGCAGGATGACTGGACACAGGAACCAGGAGCAGTGGGTAAGCAGGAACCAGGAACACTTGAGACCCTGAGGTGCAAAAGCTATAACCGGCATGGGACTGAACAACCAGAGGGTTTATATAGAGAGCACAATGTGGTGCTGATTACACATAGCCTGAAGGTGTGCACTGCAGGCTAGGAGCCTAATCAAGACACCTGAGTCCAGAACACACAGTACTGGAAGTGAGCTGCAATGGCCCAGGCTGACCACTGGATGCCACCAGCGAGTAAACACACACACACAGGCTGGGATAAACCCAGGGAGCAGAATCCAGGGAGAACATGAAACTACACACAGAATATGTGAATCTGCGCATAACACAGATCCGCTGGAGGCGGATCCTAACAGTACCCCCCCCTTGAAGAGGGGTCAAGGGACCCCAATACCAGGTTCTCCACTACATAGAGAATACCAAACCCTGGAATGGGGGTATCAACCAACAAACAGGAACAAGCTGTGACTGCAGCTTGTAACACTGCCCCCCTCTCAAAGGTGGCCTTCGGACACCACAAGACCAGACAAACAGATATGACAAACAGGACAAGCAAAAGGTCAGTGCATATACTTCTTTTTCCTTCTCTTAGAATGTTTGGTACGAGAAGATGTCCCTGGTCTTAAACAGGCTTCTTCATAAACCATAGGGCCTGTATACACCGGATACCCATCAATCTCAGACACAAATTCTGAGTCTGAATCTGAGAAAGCATCAAACCTGGATACCAGCGCTCTAGGTGGTAATAATTCAGGAAGACCTTTGTAAGAGGGAGACAAAAAGGCACACCCAGCGGAAATAGCTATGGGCTGGGCCTTTTGCACTGACTGGCTCGAGTGCTTCACTGGGATAGTGGCACCATTGACCTCACATGAGAACCTTGAGGCTGTGACTTTAGGGACCCCCTTAGAGGTTATGGCCTTCAGCATCTCCTGTAGCTCCAAGACCAGTGAGAGCCCCCCTGAAACAGTGGCCTTAGGAACCTCGGCAGAGGCAGTGACTAACTGTGGCTGTGGGCCCCCACTTGGGGCTACCAACTGTGGCTGTGGGCCCCCACTTGGGGCTACCAACTGTGGCTGTGGGCCCCCACTTGGGGCTACCAACTGAGGCTGTGGGCCCCCACTTGGGGCTACCAACTGAGGCTGTGGGCCCCCACTTGGGGCTACCAACTGAGGCTGTGGGCCCCCACTTGGGGCTACCAACTGAGGCTGTGGGCCCCCACTTGGGGCTACCAACTGAGGCTGTGGGCCCCCACTTGGGGCTACCAACTGAGGCTGTGGGCCCCCACTTGGGGCTACCAACTGAGGCTGTGGGCCCTCACTTGGGGCTACCAACTGAGGCTGTGGGCCCTCACTTGGGGCTACAAACTGTGACTGTGGGCCCCCACTTGGGGCTACAAACTGTGGCTGTGGGCCCCCACTTGGGGCTACAAACTGAGGCTGTGGGCCCCCACTTGGGGCTACAAACTGAGGCTGTGGGCCCCCACTTGGGGCTACCAACTGAGGCTGTGGGCCCCCACTTGGCGCTACCAACTGAGGCTGTGGGCCCCCACTTGGCGCTACCAACTGAGGCTGTGGGCCCCCACTTGGGGCTACCAACTGAGGCTTCGGGCCCCCACTTGGGGCTACCAACTGTGGCTGTGGGCCCCCACTTGGGGCTACCAACTGTGGCTTCGGGCCCCCACTTGGGGCTACAAACTGTGACTGTGGGCCCCCACTTGGGGCTACAAACTGAGGCTTCGGGCCCCCACTTGGGGCTGCGGCCTCCGGGCCCCCACTCGGGGCTGCGGCCTCCGGGCCCCCGGCATCTGACCGGCTAGGCGGGCCCCCGGCGTCAGACCGGCTCACCGGGCCCCCGGCATCAGACCAACTCGGCGGGCCCCCGGCGTCAGACCGGTTCTCCGGGCCCCCGGCATCAGACCGGCTCACCGGGCCTCCGGCATCAGACCAACTCGGCGGGCCCCCGGCATCTGACCGACTCGGCGGGCCCCCGGCATCTGACTGACTCGGCGGGCCCCCGGCATCTGACTGACTCGGCGGGCCCCCGGCATCTGACTGACTCGGCGGGCCCCCGGCATCTGACTGACTCGGCGGGCCCCCGGCATCTGACTGACTCGGCGGGCCCCCGGCATCTGACTGACTCGGCGGGCCCCCGGCATCTGAGTCAATCACCTGGGTTTTCCCTTTAAGGGTTTGCAACTCTGACTCCCTGGTCATCAAAACATCAGCACTGGAACCAGTAGAAAAAGGCAGAGTGCTTTTACTGGGAGACTCGGCAGAGAGCTCCTCTGCCACAGTGGAGACAGGCTTAGATCTGACAACCTGCTCAGACCTGGCCAGAGGAGATACCCTGTCGGCACCACCGGAATTACGCAAGCCACACGTCTGCAAGAAGTGGCCAGAATCTCCACAATATAAGCATAGATTAAGGTTTCTACGCCGCTGACGCTCCTCTAACGGAAGCTTCGGCCGTAGATAACTTCTATGCTTTACCTGACCCTCTGGGTCTGAGGACTTGCTGCCTAATACTTCCCTAGGCAGGGCCTCATTAGGGGCTGAACGAACCCCAGTGACCTCTGGGAGGATCAGAAAAATATCAGTGATGAGTCTTTGCAGCTGCAGAAGAGACTGCTGCAAAATCTCCCACTGCCCAGGTTTTACGGCATTGAATGCCAAATTTAGAGCCGCTAATGACTCTTGCATGGCCTGCATGATATGGCCATGCAAGTTTATACACCAGCAAGAAAAAAAACTGACACAAGAAAAAGCTGACACGGGCAAAAAGCTGACACGGGCAAAAAACTGACACGGCTTGAAATCTCTGGACTGAGAGGGCAGAACCCAGCTCCAGAGTGCTGTATGGCCGGTTATAATGTTAGGATCTCCTGTGCCACGCTGTCTGGTGAGACACCACGTGACACTGGCTGGAAGGAGATAGTGACAGGACCAGGGCAGCCTCGCCAACCTGACTCCGTTGTACTCAGATGGAGTTGACGTGTGTGTGCGGGGTGCTAGGCTTCACCAATAATAGCCGCGTTCGTGGGAGCCCGTTAGTCAGGCTCCCACCTCGATGCCACCTGGTCTTATGTTAGGACAACACACACGCCAAGGCCAGTGATGAACAAGGGGAAACCTACCTACAAACAAAGAGGCGAGGACCACCCTGCCCTGCGGAGAGGGGTGCCAGTGGATAGCACTCTAAACAGGAACCCGCTGTGCTAATGCTTAACAGGTGTAACCATACACAGTATGCTGACACACTAAGAACTGCTGACGGGTGTAACAATACACGATATGCTGACACACTAAGAACTGCTGACAGGTGTAACAATACACTATACGCTGACACAATAAGCAAATGATTAGTACGGAGACAAAGAGGGGGAATCTTCCCAACTTATCTGGAACCGAGGGATATCAATATCTGGAGAAGGAATCCCACAAAGACCAACAGGAGCTGCAGGGACCGGGAGACGGATAAAGGACGACACACGGACACCGGGAGGACAGGAGACTGGATGGAGGACACAGCTGGGAATCAATGACAGGATGCAGGATGACTGGACACAGGAACCAGGAGCAGTGGGTAAGCAGGAACCAGGAACACTTGAGACCCTGAGGTGCAAAAGCTATAACCGGCATGGGACTGAACAACCAGAGGGTTTATATAGAGAGCACAATGTGGTGCTGATTACACATAGCCTGAAGGTGTGCACTGCAGGCTAGGAGCCTAATCAAGACACCTGAGTCCAGAACACACAGTACTGGAAGTGAGCTGCAATGGCCCAGGCTGACCACTGGATGCCACCAGCGAGTAAACACACACACACAGGCTGGGATAAACCCAGGGAGCAGAATCCAGGGAGAACATGAAACTACACACAGAATATGTGAATCTGCGCATAACACAGATCCGCTGGAGGCGGATCCTAACAGCTATGTTTGCTGATTGCTACTTACAGAGTGACTTATGCCCGGTACACACCAGGACAATGGTGCTTGTGAGCAGGTCGTCACAGGAACGTACAATTCGCTCACAAGCTGACGGCACCGTCGACCCGCCGCCGACACGCCGCGAAAATGCCACTGATGTGATCGCGATCCGATCATGACCCCCACCCACTGCAATGGTCGGTTCTGAGATCCTACCTGCAGCAGGTAGGATTTTAGAAAAGACAGACCGACCCGCAGGGCCGCGCATGGGATGATCAGGATCGCATCAAAAGGACAGCGAAATGTCCCAAAACATGGCCAATTTACATACAATCGGTCGAGATTGTATCTAAATTGACTCGTTTTGGGTCATATCATCCTGGTGTGTACCCAGCATTAGTTGTCATTCAGGGATCTTATACGTGATGTATGTCATTTGTTGAAGCAATGTTTTTTTTTTTTTTTTTCAAGATGTGTGCCATTACTATGGGGGTTATTCTAGTTCATTCTTTCTGACAAAATCCTTCTTAGATGGACAAAACCATGTGCACTGCAGGGGGGGGGGCAGATGTAACATGTGCAGATAGAATTAGATTTGGGTGAGTTATTTTGTTTCTGTGCAGGGGAAATACTGGCTGCTTTATTTTACACTGCAATATAGATCTCACTTTGAAGAAAAACCCCACCCAAATCTAATTCTCTCTGCACAAGTTACATCTGCCCCACCCGCAGTGCACATGGTTTTGTCCATCTAAGAAGGATTTTGTCAGAAAGAATGAACTAGAATAAACCCCTATGTCTCTCAGTTTTAAAGTGCAAACATTCTATTACTTTTTTCTGTAGATGCTGTTTGTAGTGACGCACACAGGGAGAGGGGAAAACCCCCTCTTATGGGTGACATCATCTCACTGGCAAGTGGCTGCAGTGCACAATCGGAGCTGCTCATTTTCTTTTAAGCCCAGTTTTCACAATAATTTGTCTAAAGTATTTGCTTGTCTGTGTCTCATTATCCAAACAATATTATGGCCAAAAATCAAGCTGTGCAAATGTTTTTTTCTAAAACTGTATTTAATGGTCCCAAAAGGGAAATTAATTCCTCCACTTCCTTCCAAAAAATGTTAATGTTCATATCATTATCATTAAATCCTCCACAAAGTTACCTTCTAGGGACAAAGGGCACCATACTCACCAAATACTTTCACCATAGACATCTCCCACCACCCAGGTGCAGACATGTGTATGTTTCCAGAATCACTTCAGTTTTATTTCTAGAATAATTTGGAGATCTTTCTACCTCCTTTAATTTGAAATTTTGAAAAACCTGATGACTCTTTAAAACATTTACTTTATGTGTACTCTCAGTAATTTCCTCTCTTGAATATTGCCTCTGTATTTCCTCCTCCACTATGATCATAAATAAGCCTAGTTGCAACTAGTTGCACAGCAAAAGCATTCATCTTTCCACTTGGGGATAAACCTATTATTTAGGAGGTGTCTTGCAGGTATGATTTGTTTTTTCCTTAATCCCTTTGGTACAATTCCAACTGTAATATAAGCCTCCAGACAAATATAACATTTTCTACTTAAAAGTTGTAACACCAATTTTATGATTTTGAAATAACTGGTCTAATTCACATGAAAGTTTATTTTGCTCCCCCTTCTTTCACAATTTAATTGTGAAAGCATTTCTAATTGAACATTCCGATTGAGTAGACACCCCACGACTATTTGTATTTAAGTTATTAAATGAATACAGTGCATGTTTTATAGGCCTGATTCTGTGTTGGGAATAAAGTAAGAAATAGCAGTATGGACGGCCACTGACCATCAATGGTTTAATGACAGTTCGAATAGTTGTAATCCCCCCCCATACAGTGCTGCACTGTGTATGAGAGGTGTGGGTGGTGCAGGACTGCTGACTGACAGCTGAGCCTGAAGAGTCAGTTATGAAGTGAGGCAGCATCCTGGCCACTTTATGTGACACACATACAGTGTGTGATGGTAAGTGAATGAATTTCCTCATATGCAGATACAGCCACATTCAGTTTTAATGGAAAAGTCACAAAAAAGAAGCACAAATACACAAATATAAGGGCTGGCTAATGTGATAGGAGGCTAGATATGCACGGGGTTCTGTAAAGCGGATTGAGGGCTCTTGATCGGACGCATGTAGTCAGATGTCTAAAGATAACAAAAGTTAGATGCAAGTGTTAGATTGACCGGGGCATGATCAACAGTTACTAGGTTGACAAGTCTTTATGTTGTTTTTTGGTGCCTATGTTAACATACAGTAGAAGTGTACAGTGTCCCCTCGCATGGCGAGCGCACTATTATAATCCAACTCTGTGCCCACTTGGATGGTTAAGTATGAACCAAGTTGGTCTAAAGCAAGAAATCATGAAAAACTCATGTCAGTCACGTTCCTGTCGATCTAATGCTTGCATTCAACTTTTGTTACGGTCAACTTTCTTTAGACGTCTAACTAGAGGCATTCAACCACGTGATTGTCGATCTAGACCCGTTGATATGTCGAGCAGATATGCAGGGACACCTCTGATCCTGTTTTCTTAAGCAGAATGGCTCATGGGCCAGTGCTCTGTTATTGGTCACCAAGCTAAAATGTGTCAGTCAAAATGTGAATAAATAAATCAATGCAAATATGTGAAATTCAGTAACGTGAAAATTAAAATGTGAGAAAATATAGCAAATCCTATTAAAAAGACATTAAGGAATTCCTTTTAAACATTACCGGACATCATTTGCAGATTAGCTCTCTATTACAGAGTAAAGGCCCAAACACGCTATAAGATTATCTATCCAATCTGGTTGGTTGGAATGAATATCTGGAAATTTTTGGGAACAAATTACAATGAACCATTTGCTCCCAAAAGATGGAAAATGGACAAAAGCTGTCATCAACATAAATTGAGTAAACCAATTTGTCTGACTGACTTTTTTTGCTTTGTTTTCCATGTTTAGAGGCAAATAGTCAATTGTAATTTGCTCCCAAAAAATGTCCAGATTTTCATTCCCAACAGCCAGATTGTAAAGATAATCTTATAGTATGTATGGGCCTTAAGGGGTAAATTTGCGAAGATTGGAGTTCTGTTGAAAATGGGATGTTGCCCATAGCATCCAGTCAGATTATATCTATAATCTTCTAAAAGGGGCTAAATAAAGACGAAGTAGAAACTGATTGGTTTCTATGGGCAACATTCCATCTTCAATAGAACTCCTAATCTTAGTAAATGTTCCCTATAACAGTGGGCAGCAGCAATCTTTGCAGCCCTAAATTGTGATTTGTTCATATCTTTTCTGGGGTAATTTCCCTCTACTGTCTTGCCTCACTTAGCTTATGGTGAAGTCCTCTGGCAATGATTGGTTCTATACGTAGGAAGCACTTTGCTGTTGGGAATCTTGGAGGTCCCTGAATCCATTAATGCTCTATTGGAGCATTTTGAAAAGCATTGTGCTTGAAGGTTCAAATGCATGATAAAGTGTTTTCCTTGACTGTTTTTTATTATGTGTTTTACTGCATCTTTCTCAGATTGGTTATGGTACAAAGGTTATGAAATATTCAATGATTGTTTATATCTTACTCCTTAAGTTCTGTGATTCATTACCGCTGCGTTTCTACATGTGTGGTAATGCTAAAATGTAATTCTCATTTGTGTGAAATCATCCATCACCTAAGTGTGCACACCCCCTTTAAATAAGTCATCCTGAACTGTTTTAGGTTGCAGTATATGGGCCTGCTACTATTCCATTCTCTGTAATAATGTGTAACGTCTGCAGAAATCAAACTAATTCAGGAATTTCCTTTACAAATATTTGCGTTATACAGTACAATCTATGTCCATGCTTCTATATAGTATTTTTTGTCTTCATGATTGATAGAGTTAATAGAAGAAAATAGATGGCAATAACAGTGGGAAGAAATGAATGTTCTGCAGGTTTTACACATTGCTTTACAAAAAATATGCACAATATCAAAGAATTCTGCTGTATAACTTAAATAATAAATAGTTAACAATCATTATTAAGCAAACATAAGAACGAATAGTATTAACATAGGATTGCGTGAGAACGCCATACATTTGCTAAATGGAAATTGCTACAAATTTTTTTTTCCCCATAAACCCTTTAAGAGAGATTCATTATGGAAGTGTGGAAAGGTCTACACTGGAGGTGGTGACTGGAAACGACTTAATGGAAACTGAAAGGTGCTCAGCATAGAACTGCCAGCACCAAGCATTTATAGACCTGGCAAAGGGTAGACACGGTGTTGTTTGCCAGGTCTTTACAATTTCCTGAAAGTCTGATGTTTAACGTTCTTGCTAACACCTGCACTGTGTAATCACGCAACAAGCATTTAAATATTTGCATGTGGGCATATCAAGGGTTAATTTGTGCTCCACCAACAAATAAGTTGTTTTAAAGAAAAAATATTAATTATTTAAGTATTTTTAGCTACAATGACTGAACCCCTATCATCTCTACTTTATTCCTTATTTAACCCTAACTAGGGGGGTTATTTTGGTTTACTCTTTCTGACAAATTCCTTCTTAGATGGACTAAACCATGTGCACTGCAGGGGGGCAGATGTAAAATGTGAAGAGAGAATTAGATTTGGGTGAGTTATTTTGTTTCTGTGCAGGGTAAATATTGGCTGCATTATTTTTACTGCAATATAGATCTCACTTTGAAGTAAAACCCCACCCAAACTCTCTGCACAAGTAACATCTGCCCCACCTGCAGCGCACATGGTTTTGTCCATCTAAGAAGGAATTTGTCAGAAGGAGTGAACCAGAATAAGGCCCTAGGTCCCAGACCATCAAAATGACGGAACATAATAACAGTAATGTTAGCCCTGGAAGCTGGACGCAGCCAAACAGAGCAACATTTGAATTGCTCTATCGTGTGCCATCTAGCGGTCGCCGGCATGCAAAACACTTGCATTCCTACCACAGAGGTGAGGAGCACAGATAGCCTTTTATTACACAGATGGAGCGCCTCTCAGCCATCGTCGGGGCTTGCCAAAATGCCCCGCTCCATCTGAATGGGATGCGCGAGTGTCCCACATGCACGCATTTCCCAGTTTCTGAGCAGCAGGGGACATAATCCCTGCCCATCTCCGATTCAGGGAGATGGGCAGGGTTAGGGAGGGAGCGGGGAGGTGGGGGCGAGCGGCGGGGACCAGCAGTGAGGCGGCGGGTAGCTCCGTT
Source organism: Crinia signifera (assembly GCF_055691185.1). Lineage (NCBI taxonomy): Eukaryota > Metazoa > Chordata > Amphibia > Anura > Myobatrachidae > Crinia > Crinia signifera. Next base: position 179,914,923 of record NC_139220.1, read on the forward strand.
GTAAGGGGACGTGCACGCGGTTGGTGATCAGACCGCCAGTCCCCCACTAGATGGAGGGCGCTCCATCTGTATATGATGACTGGATGTGGCTTTATACGATATATGCTCAGTTGTGAGCATACTGAATTTGATGGATAGCGGGTGCTGGAAAATCAGTCCAGGCTGAGACTTTTCTTTGCGAAGGCAGGAGAAATTATTCAATGGTGAGCAACCATTGAATGATTATCCTCCTTGTAACCACATGTGAGGGGATTTGTTATCCCGAGGCGATTCAGGCAGTGGGGGGGTTGCAGGAGGTCGGCGGGAAATCGATCTGAATCAGGCCCTTAGATTTGGGATGAGCAGACACATTTTATATAAATCATAAAGTAATGGATAAACTCAAGTTAATAAAAGATGCTAGGATAAGCCCATAACGCCGGCTGTCTTGTCAGCAGTATATACTTTGGCGGCTGGTAGTGCCTACATAAACTGGAACATGGAACAATGTTGCGTCTGTTCCCTGTAAGTACCAAATAAAATATTGGCATTCAATGTGTATTTAATTACATTGGCTCATAAGTCAGATTTCAATGCAGCTAATGTTTAACTATGGAAATAAGATGGAAGAGAGAGACCATTGTGTAAATGTATGTTTGTGGTTTTCTAGATCATATCTATATCTTCCTAAAGCCATCTGTAAACGCCTATTTTAGGGAATTTTGTTGTGGTCATGATTCCGTTGTAAGGCTATACCGGAGTGCTTGCAGAGCCTCTTATCATCAGCATGCTCAGTCAGGGCTTATCTGGGAGATCCCAGCACATGTTACAAATGTATTTTTCTAAGTAATTATGGAGCAATGCAGTCTGAAAACCAGTTGAAAACTACCACAAGATGTACAGTACATTTGGTAAATAATGGAACCACAATAAAGCTTTCATAATAACATGGTTCTAAGAACACAGATAGGAAGTATAACATTACACTTGGTCAAACACTAGCTTAATCAATTTACAGCAAGCTAAATGGGAGCAAATGTCTGACCAGTTGTCATGGCATAGACAATCAATCCGTAAGTGTCCATCGGTACATCTAGCCTGCAACGTCAGGCCTTACAGGAAAGATTCCTGGTAGGCCAGTGGACCCGTGAGGTTTTTAAGATGTGACCCTTCCCAGACTAGTGGCACCAACACTCTCCTGTCTTCCACACAAACATCCTTTTCTGGTTCACAGAGCACAGTAGCCGACACTGCAAATACCGGTACTTGTTTCCTAGCACGGCGCCCATCGGATCGCATACCATAAGGCATACGATGGTATGCAATGCACGGCGATGTTACGTGATGGCAGCCAATGTTATACAAGTTTAAATTGTATACCATTGCATTGTATGCCATTGTATGCCATATACAATGGTATATGATTTAAAATTGTATAAGCACCCTAATGGGTGTTTTCAATGTTAAATGTGCCCCCTATAAGATAATTAATTGTAATAGCACCGTAATGGGTGCTTACAATGTTAAAAGCACCCCCACGCCACCCTCACTATCAACGCCAACCCGAAGCGTGGCGAGCGCAGCGAGCCCACGAGGGGTGGCGGTACGCGTCCTCCGACCTTTTCATAGCCCCACTATCCATGTGGCGAGCGCAGCGAGCCACCGAGCCCGAAGCCTGGCGAGCGCATATCATTTGCAAATATTGTATACTTGCAAGTAAATGAATCTTGATAGAAGGAATTAGTTATTCAACAAGTACAGTGGATCCTTGGGGTGATGTAAGTCATGTAAGTCATTTTATGACACGCCTCTCAGATGTAGCAGTGCACAACCATGCTTATAGGTGTCACCTTCACAATCTCCCTGAAAATATTTTTCAAAAGTAGAAAAGTATGAAAACACCACAGTGCTGTGCAGTAAAATGTAACATGTTTATAATGTATAATTCAAGTGCACTAAGATAGAGTCTGGAACCTGATTCCTACAGGAGGGGATGTTCCCATAGGCAGTATTGCACACCATGAAGGGTCAGACTGGGGTACAGGGGAGACACCCGACAAACCCCAACTCTAGGGATCAGGTTCCAGAAAGTGCGCTTTAATTGTACATGGGTGTTAAAAGAGAGGAGAGGACCAGTGTGCAGCCTCCTCTTCTCTGACGGCAAGTAGACTTTGGCATTATGCACGCCGTGTTCCTGAGGACTTATCCAGTGCACATGCGCAAATCAGTCAGAAATGGTCGTTATGGCCATTTTACAAGTGATTTGTGCCTTCAGTGCCGAGATGCCTCTGAGGGACTATAATATACAGTATGGATGCAGTTTGTGCCCTGGAACCAGGGGCCAGTGTGCACAATGCACACTGCACTCATTATAGAAATGCCTAAGACATTATACATATGTTACATTATGTACAGGTCAATGGTATATTTTTACAGTGCATTGCTAAAGAAAGAAGTGGTCACCAGAAATGGCGTTTCTAACAGTACAGTGGATATTTATATTCTGGACCCATTGCTGCTAATTATAATTGCTGTTTTTCTACCTTGCATTGCTGTTAATAACTAATTGACTGCAGTTAACCTTTTACACTGACTGAACTGAAGGGCAGAACTACCACGGGCAATGGAGTCCAAGCCCTGAAGAGACACCTGCATGTACAGCACCCACCAACCATTGTCACATAGCTTCAGCCCTGCCAATTCATTCTAGGCTCTGGTCACTGTTGAATGCTATCTATATTATTCTGTAAGATATATATATATATATATATATATATATATATAAACTTATATACTGTATTTGCTGGCGTATAAGACTACTTTTTTCCCCTGAAAAACATGCCTCCAAGTGGGAGGGTCGTCTTATACGCCGGGTGCACTTATATAGCAAACTCTATATTTTGAGTGGAAATGTTGGGGGGGTCGTCTTATACGCCCAGTCGTCTTATACGCCGGCAAATACGATATATATATATATATATATATATATATATATTTATATATGTGATAAACTTATGCCTCTGGACACAGTTAATGAATCTTTGTGAAATACTAATTTATTTCTGTAAAACAGGTTTGTCTAGAACATATGAACATACGTAGAATCATTATCTGCTTGAAATCCATATGTCAATACTTCATATTTAGAGACATAGTGGTCGATTTAGTTTTTATTGCACCTGATCTCCCATCTAAAGTGACTGGCAATTGCAGGGGGTGATATTCAATTGTTGGGATTTTTTGGCACTGATCGCACTGAAACAGGTTAGGTTTAGGTGCGTGAAATAGCTAAACCCAAGCAAAGTGGTAGGCGCATCACCCAAGTGCTGTGTGCCCAAATGGGTAATTTTTGCACATATTTAGGGCGGTATTCAATGTCAGCTGCTATTTCCAACAGGGAAATAGAAGCCGTCGCTTACTTAATGCTGTAATTTCTGACAGCATTGAAGGCGGCTTTCGACAAAACAGATCTGACTTTAAAACAAGTTTGATCTGTTTTGTCGGAAACGGCCATGGATTGTCGAGATCACAGCCGTTTTTCGACAATCCACAGCCATTTTCACAGACAAGCCCCATTTTCGCCACTCAACAAGTGAACAGGCAAAACTATTGATTTTTTTAAAAGTTCTTTCTTTACAGTTCAATTATATTTGGACTGTAAGACATCTTGGGCTTTGTACTTTCTGCCTGTGTATGCTTCTACTGCTTCACTAAAGCAACCATTTTGTTACTCAAACCTGCGCAGTGTTACAAAAAGCATATGCAACAAATTAACATCAGGTATTAAAATGAAATACTTCAATTATTGCGCGCTGTGATGGAGACATACTGTTCTAGAAGGTAATATGTTGTAAAACGTCCCACATTTCAACGGTGAAAGCAACAGATGTTTGTCTCTAGGCAAATTATCCTAAGATTTCTATAATTTTCGAGGCCTGAAACCAAATAGGAAGCAGACTATACTAGGCAACAGCTGTCCCCTTAGGGAAAGGATCAGAAGGAAAGAAATTGGACCAGTGCTTACTGGTACAGACATCTATATGTTATAATATTAAGGGTAATTCCAAAAGCCTGAAATGTATCAGCAACTGTGTCTTCAATCTTTGCGGCTGTTAATCTTTCAGTTACAGGCAGCAGAAAATTATAGCGGTTAGTTAGAGAATGTTCCTTCTGTATTTACATGTAAATGGCTCTGGCAAGATTATGTTTCATTTGCAAACTGGAATCCCAATAAAACATGTACTAACATAAAAGCACATTTACTGTTATAACAGGAATTTTCTTACTATTCATTGTTACTGTATATATTGCATATTTTGTATACTTTGTTTGCTGTAAAATATGGACTCCTTCATTTATACTCTAAAATGTTCCACTACACCTTTAACACCCAATTTACTACGTTTAAGGGATAATTTCACAATTACTGGATATTGCACCAGAATTTACCATTGTTTGGGTCCTTCCTAAATCCAAGCCAGAGCACAGAGCATATGAGTTTACCACAAGGTATGTATTTGGATTGTACTCTCTGCTCTGTTAATAGTTTACTTGAACTGGAATGCTCTAGTAAATCGGGGGGCTGGAAGGATGGGCAAGTCTCCCACATCCCCCACCTTTCCTTGGGTGACCAAGGGGCATGTTACAAACACCAGTGGGCTGACCAAGGGGGATCACATTCACAATGAATCATGTAATCGTAGTCCCACCACCCGCTGCATGCCTGTCTTTATGGTGCTGTATAGCAGGGGCAGAGTCACGATAACATGATCAGCCCACCCTCCCAATGTGCATGCCTCCTATACACTGACCAGGTCTCCCTCTCCCACTGGAGAGGGGGAAAAGTCAGTAAGTATGACCAATGAGAACAACTCATTTTCATCAGGTCCCAGAAAATGCAGACATTGCCCGGCCATTAGGAGGGAGGGCTGCTGACGTCAGCAGCGGCCTTCTTCTCCTCACAGCCTTCACAGCACGGACTGTCTTGAATTACTCGGTTGCTGCAAAAAGGGGAAAATCCATTGGATGGTGAGTGATTACAAATGTGTTTCCCCCTGTGTGCACGCTGCAAACATTTTTGCAGCCATGCACAGGTGCGGGAAAACACTGTGTCAGGATGAAGTTTACCTGATTGCTGGGTTCTGAGTATTTGTAAGCCAGCGATCAGGTCTGAATCAGGCCCGCTGTGACAAGGATCACATTGTGTGTGTGTGTTCTATTTATATATATATATCTATATATTTATATGTGCAATGATGTAATTGCAATAAACCCTTTTTTTCTTCACCTACTACCGTGTGCTGGCTCCAATCCTTTCTGCGAGGGGGTAAGTGCTTTCTATTAACCACATTATGTGCCTGGCACCGGAACAGTTTTATCTTTAACCAGAGTGCCAACCTGAGAACCCAACTGTCTACATATCCACTTTAACGGGAGTGTGCACCTGTCTTATTTTCCTTTCTAAACCTATACAAGTGGACCAGAGGTTCTTCACACATTGCACTTGCTTGCGCAGATACTGTGTATCTGCTGGAACTCGTTGTTCTATCTTCAACACTGTCCTTTTACAAATGTCGCAAGCCGGTAATTGTGACACTGCGGGATTCTTACAATTCAGCACCACTGATGCTGCCAGGATACTCTTCACGGACACAGATGACCTGGCCTTTCACAAGGACACTCCAGAGGAAGTATATGGAGATTTGCTCAAACTAAGGAAACGCGAAGTGGAACTGTTGCTGCATGGACAGACTTTATCCCAGTACTATAAGGAGGCACTTATCCCCCGTGGTTTCAGGCTCTACAACCAGCCAACTTTGGGAAGGCACAATAATGATTTTTGTACCAAATGGTGCAATATACTAAATAAATGCTCCCAGGACCTGATGCTGCTTGTCATCGAACAGACTGGAATTGACCTGAACACTATCAAGACAGAGATTGCTGAAGTACTGAGTTCGGAGCCATACAGCATGCTCAAACGACCTGAGTGTGACCTGCTGCAGAAATTGGACAAAGAGATCGAATCCTTCAAAGATAACTTGCTGAAATTTAAGAAGCACAAGTACAAACAAGTCAAGCAAGACTACAAAGAGAGCAGAGTTTACCCCTGGTTTTCCAGGATTGAACCACGAAGGTTCCGACAGCAGCAACGCAGAGGCACAGGGCGAAGAGCCCCTACACACTATACAGATATTGACACGCAATCACAAACTTCGGCCAGTGATTCAGAAACAGCTGCTCCAGATCAACAGCCCCCTAACTACCTATCCCGAGGGGAAAGAAACAGAAGACTGCCAAAAAACCTCTATTACCCACCCGCAGAGGTGGGAGAAAGAGGCGGAAGAAGAAAACCCCCCAAATAGAGTGTGGCACAGTCGTCTTCAATCTGTCCAGCCATAATCTGTCCACAGCTGAATCCACGCTGCTTAACCGCGGTCTTTCCTTTGTCCCCACCCTCACGCAGGACTTATTCAAGTGGCAAGTCGACATGTTCCGCTTGGGCAGACAATTGCGCCTAAGGGATCATTTCTTGAAACACCCATCTCCCACTGAAGTGACTGACACGTCTGCACAGCGCAGACCAGCCCTCAAATGCAGGAGCTCTTTTGACCCACCTTCTCTCAACCCCACTATAAGCACATTTTCCAGGGTATTAAAAAGAGATACCAACTCATTTATTGGTAGGCAGAAAATCTCCTACCACAATATATCTAAAGAAGAGAAAATGGCCATCAAAACCCTGTCGGCTGATGCGGATCTAATAATCAGGCCAGCCGATAAAGGGGGAGGCATTGTACTGCTTAATCGAAGCTACTATGTTGCAGAAGCCACATCACAACTGTCAGACACAACCTGTTATGAACAGTTGGACTCTGACCCGACCTGGAAATTCAAGAAGCTCATTGATGGGATCATTCAGCTTGGCAAAGTGAATCTATTCATCAATGAAGAAACTGCCAGATTCCTGACTCAACCGCATCCTCGGATACCCTTCCTCTACACTCTCCCAAAGGTGCATAAGTCCCTCTCTACCCCACCGGGAAGGCCGATAATATCGGCGAGAGGGTCCTTATGCCAGCCTCTGTCCCAATTAGTGGACTTCTATTTACAACCAGTCATGAAGGCCACCACAAGCTTCATTGCTGATACCAGTGACTTTCTCCGCAAGGTACAAGCACTCAACCATGTCCCTGAGGGGTCCTTGCTCGTGACACTAGATGTCACAAGCCTCTATACTAATATCCCCCATGCTTTGGGGTTAGCAGCATGCCGACAAGCCATACTTAACAATGACAGATATGATGGGCCACCGGCTGAGTTTTTACTGCTCCTGATTGAAACTATCTTGACCAAGAACTATTTCCTTTTTGAGGGGCGTTTCTTCCTCCAGCGCCAAGGGACCGCCATGGGGTCTAATATGGTACCAAGTTATGCCAACCTGGTCATGGCGGCCTATGAGGAGGAGCACATAATCGGAAACCCAGCCTACAGTGGAGACATTGTCATGTATGTGAGGTACATTGACGACCTGTTCCTGATCTGGACAGGGGGTGAAGAGAAGCTCTTGAGTTTCATCCAATACCTGAATTCTATACCCGGGACCATCAGGTTCACCACCAGTCTCAGCCAAAAGCTCATCAACTATCTAGATGTCACTGTGATGCTGCATGAAGGACACCTCAGTACAAAGATTTATTCCAAAGAATCGGACAAAAACACATTGCTACTAGCCTCCAGCTTCCATCCTGAGCCACTCAAGCGAGGTCTGCCTTACTCGCAACTCCTACGGGTGGTGCGCATCACATCTGACCCTGATACTATGAAGCAAGCCTTGGAAACTATGAAGAACAAGTTTCTGGAGAGGGGCTATCATGCCGCTGAGGTCAAAGAAGCAATGGAGAGGGTATCCCTACTCAACAGAGAGGACTTGCTTTGCACTACTGCCACGGCTTCCACAGATAAATCACCCAGATTGAATTTTGTCAGCACATATACAGTGGCATCGAAACACATCCGAGAGAAAATTAATGAACACTGGCACTTGGTAGCCAGTGACCCCATATTATCAAAAGAGCTCAGCCTGCCCCCGAGATTTGCATATTGTAGAGGCCCTAACCTCAGGGATATGCTGGTCAAGACTGCCACAAACCCCACCGTATCTTCCAAATTTAATTGGCTTAAACTAAAGAAGGGTACGTTCAAGTGTGGCAGCTGTGTGAACTGTCAGTTCCTGCTTACTGGGACAAAATTCACCAATCCCTCAGATGGGGAGACCTTCAATATTAAATACCGCCTGGACTGTAACAGCAAATTTGTTATATATGCTCTGCAGTGTCCCTGCAAATTGGTCTATGTGGGCAAGACCACCCGCATGCTTAAAGAGAGGCTGAACCAACATAGATCGTCCATAAAGAAGAGTACCAGTCCAGATGTGATACACAGTGATTTGAAGAACTTACCTGTTGCGAGACACTTTCTCAATAAATCCCATAAAGTCACGGATCTGAAATGTACTATACTAGACCACATCCCTCCCCTCAAATATGGCGGGGACAGGGAAAGGATGTTACTCCAGCGGGAGCTCTCGTGGATTTTCAGACTGAACTGCCTTGCACCCTTGGGTCTCAATGAAGACTTTAAAATGGGTTGTTTCCTGTGACTTATGATTCCCTTTATTTTATTTTATATGTCTTTCCTGTATTGCTGTGATGGTTCTTGCTAACTCTGGGCACAGCTGAGTGCTCAGGGATCAGATGTATGCGCTGCCGTGCGCTTTTCTACCTACTATGATGTGCTGATGTGTTATTTGCGGTACTTTTTTCCCCAATTTATGGTACAGGTGTTGACACCGCCGCGTGTCGTCAGTTTTGAGGCAATATATACAATAGAGGTGTTAACACCGCTATGTGTCGTCAGTTTATTTCAACATGTGTTTTTTGCTTTAACACATGGCTATGTGCAACAATGTCGTCAGTTTTGAGGCATTATATACAATAGAGGTGTTGACACCGCTGTGTGTCGTCAGTTTATTTCAATATGTGTTTTTTGCTTTAACACATGGCTATGTGCACAATTAACGACCCTGCCGTTTGTTTGACACTGTACATCCATGCTTCCCTGTATTATGCTATACCCTGGGGTCAACCAGCCTGACACATGGACACAACATGATACGCTACTATCCACTTGATATGACAGCGCCAGCGCAGCATCTATGATCTTCCCCTTACGGCCCGCAGCATCACCCTTCCCCTCTCCTTCAGCAACAATGAGCGCCCAGCGGCTCAGCTGTACAAGTAGTGACCGCAGCCGCATCGCACACATGATGCGCATGGAACCCCAGAGACAGCCGCATCTAGGCTGATTATGCTCTGGAGTTTCCCATTCAGTTGCATCACAGAGCCCCTCCCCCGCTTTCCCAGCTGTCACTCAATGGAGATGACGAGCCAGGTCAGTGGAGGTCTGGTTGACCTCATTTACATGTTTTTTGGCGCAATTTTATGGTATATATGTTTGCTCTGCTGCAGTGTGCTTCACCTCTGATGAAAACTGCTCACATGCAGTTGAAACGGCTGTCAGGTCGGCAGCTGTCTCTTTGTGCAATGATGTAATTGCAATAAACCCTTTTTTTCTTCACCTACTACCGTGTGCTGGCTCCAATCCTTTCTGCGAGGGGGTAAGTGCTTTCTAGATATAGATATATATATGCACACACACACACACACACACACAGTATTTATATATTGAGTATTGTAAAAAAGCTATACTGTATTAAATACTTATTTTTATTTGTTCTCGTTGGCTTTGACAGAGTATATTGCCTAGCTACTATGTATAATAGAGCCACAATGTATGGCAAAAGATGTTGAGGTGTCATTATTTTTCCTAACACCAGCTCTTGTTTCATCCAGTGTATCAATCCTTTTTATTTTATCCATTCCAATTATGGCAATCATGTGTACTGTTTATCTAATAACCACTATATTTTACATTTATTTTGTAACGGTTTTGCACTTAAATCTTTTTTTCCGTGTGTTATTTTTTATACAAGTATTAACACATTTACAGCTCTGATGTGTTTGTGTATTTATTCATTATTTATCATGTTTTCAGTGCCTCCATACAAGAATACATTAAGGATTATTAGGCCATTTATCTTTTTCTATCTTTATATGTTTTTTGCACGTGTGGAGGTGCATGCCACCATAAGAACTGACATCACAAAAATGATCTCCAGTACAAACATTAAATTGTTTCTATGTACTCTGTCGAGCACTGGATGTATCACAAACAGAACAAGCCATGATAAAGGCTCATCCAGCGATAAAGTGTCAACACTCCCTACGGTGCAATCTCTTAAAGCTGCGTCAGCCTGCAGTGACAGGGAAAGTGTATTGAAAATTTTAATGAGTATTTACCCTACATCTAATATGCCAGAGAGCTATTCATGGCTGTGACAGAAATGACACTGTATACACAGTATTAAACAAGGCTTTTGTGTCAAAAGGATTAAAACACAGCCAAACATAATTTTATGAATTGCTAAACATGTTAATGCAATATCTTGCTGTTGTCATTAACTGTGTAGTATTTGCGTAGCCAAAATCTATTTAAACTTGGAGGATTAATTTAGTAATGCTCAGATAACCTATTGTAATTCTTATATACAATATGTTTTCACACAATTGAATTTTCAAAGCATCAGTTGCTTGAGGTCATTTGTATTATATAGGGTAACATAAACCTGTCCTACTTTAAGCATTCTCACCTTACAGACTCTTCCAACCCGAGAAAATATAGTTTTTTCAGAAGCACTGCCTTCTGGGGATGCTTCCCGAAAGAAGAAGTAAATCTTGTCATCGTCCGGATTGTAAGTGTCTGGGATGGAATATGCACCAAAGAATTTTGCACCTGCAATAAGAATACAGATAATGATTTTGTTCAAACTTTGATTTTTAACTTTCATTTTCTGGTTTTGCATTATTTTGCAAAATATAGATAGATAAACAAAAACATTACTTTCTATTATGGGAGATGGTGTTGGAGATGACCAATCACACAACATTCCCAGAGAACCCAAACATTGACACTGGATCCCGACTGATGGATCTCATCCAATTCAACCAACCTTCAAAATAGTTTATGGAAGCTGTTTTATAGTGCCTTTATGAATATATATCTAATCTAAATGTATCTAAATGCTTGGACAGTGTACTGATCTGCTAAACCCATTGCAAATGTTTTGGGAGGACTCCTGAAGTCTCCTTTTCCCTCTCTACTAAATATTTAAAGGTCCATTGCATGTGTAGATAAAACCAAACCCCTGTTTTAATGCATTTTTGCCCTACCAGTGTATGGACAGAAGAGACTGAATATCAAGGACTACTAGATTCCCTCAGCATTAGCTCTAGGACCCTTAGCCAAATATATAGCAAACTCACGCTCCCTGCACTAAAGCTAAGGGGCATATTTACTAAAACTTCCAAAAACACAAGGGGTAGATTTATTAAGCTTGGCGAAGTGATAAAGTATAATCTGTATTTTGGCTGCTGTGCGCAACACCATCACTTGTTCGCTTTAGTAAATGTACCTTAAGAGTCAGCTCACACAGGTATTTATTAATTTAAATATTGTATGTTATGCTAAATATGTTAATCTTATACATTAGTTCAGTAAAATATGTCCAGATGAAATTCTCACCATTTAACCAATAATGATCGGAGATATCCGTCCTGATGAAATGATGGTCATAAGGAGGTCCAAGGGAACGCGTAAATGTTGTTTCCTTGCCAAGGAAATCTGAAGCAGTCCCAGAAAAGAGATACTCATCTAAAAATAAGTAATCAAAAGAGCCATTTAAGGACATGATAGTTTGCATATGGTCAGTGGCATTTCTACCACTATGGAGACCTGAGGGTTTATGTACTAAGATGAGAGTTCTATTGAAGGTAGGATGTTGCCCATAGCAACCAATCAGAATCTACTTATTTATTTAGCACCGTATAGAGGATAATAGATATAATCTGATTGGTTGCCCATAGCAACATCTCATCTTCAATAGAACACCCATCTTAGTAAATAAACCCCCTGGCGTGGCGATCTACACAGAGTGAATAAAAAAAAATGGTACACAGCCTCACAGTTAGGGGCTGTGGCCTCATTGTAGGAAGCATGTATTCACACTCCAAAGCCCCATTTTATCACTGGAGATGCAGGTTGTCCCCAGATACTAGTTTGAATGCAGTGCTGGCTTCTTACACAGTGACAGGAGTCAGGTGCTGCATGTAATGTTACAGCAACCATCTTCTGTCACTAAAGAGGAGGCAGCACTCCTCTTTGGTGGGCGACACCCAGTGCAGACCACACTCTGCCCAACCCCCTTGTGACACCACTGCATATGATTTAACAAATTAATCAAACAATGTATTCAATCAGTGCTCCCAATAGGCCCAGGTAATATTTTGAGTGTTTGGCCTAATTGCAGGAGGCGTGGCCATGTTCCCAGTGGCGGAACTGCGAGAGGAAATGGAGTCGCTTGCCGCCGGGCTTTTTGTCTTAAGGGGGCGCTTCTCCATTGCCTCCCACTGGCCGCCGATCCATCCCCGCAGTTGAAAATATTTATTTGTCATCAGACGGAGGAGCTGTGTCATGCCAGCTGCCTCCTTGTATTCATTTTCACACAGACAGTGTGAGTCGGCAGCCGGCTGACACCAGGGGGAGCTCCTCCAAGGCTGAGAGCTGTCCCGGACTGTGGAGACGACTTTTGCTCCATTATGGGGAGATCGCTGCAGCCTGCAGGTAGGCACTGCAGCGCTGTTGCTGCACTGTGTGTGGCACATGTGGGGTGGGGGTATTAAATGTTGGCAGCAATAGGATGTTTAAGCATTTTTGTGTGGAGTGTTTGTGTGTATTTTTTTTTTTTAGAATGTTGTTTTTGTTTAATTAATATAGGTGTGTGTGTGTGTATTTTTAAGTAAAAGTTGTGTGTATGTGTGTGCATCTGAGTGAAAAAGGCATGTGTGTGTGAGCATCTGTGTGAATAAGGCATGTGTGTGTGAGCATCTGTGTGAATAAGGCATGTGTGTGAGCATCTGTGTGAATAAGGCATGTGTGTGTGAGCATCTGTGTGAATAAGGTGTTTGTGTGTGAGCATCTGTGTGAATAAGGCATGTGTGTGTGAGCATCTGTGTGAATAAGGTGTTTGTGTGTGCATTTAATTATGGTTGTATGCACGCATCTGTATGAGAGGTGTTTATGTGTGTGCATGCATGAGTGAGAGGTGTGTATGTGGGCGTCTGAGTGAGAGGTGTGAATGTGCGTGCGCACATCTAAGTAAGTGGTGTTTATGTAGGCATCTGAGTAAGAGGTGTGTATGTGGGCATCTGAGTGAGAGGTGTGAATGTGCGTGCGCACGTCTTAGTGAGTGGTGTGTATGTGGGCATCTGAGTGAGAGGTGTGTATGTGGGCGTCTGAGTGAGAGGTGTGAATGTGCGTGCGCACATCTTAGTAAGTGGTGTGTATGTGGGCATCTGAGTGAGAGGTGTGTATGTGGGCATCTGAGGGGTGAATTTATGAAGCTTGGAGAAGTGTTATCTATCCCCATAAAGAACGTTGCAAGGTGCAAGGTGATAATGGTTCAGCCAATCAGCTCTTACCTGTCAATTTACATATTGTAGCTGATTGGCTGAACCATTATCACCTTGCTCATAACGTTCTTTATGGGGATAGATAAGTGAGAGGTGTGAATGTGTGTGCGCACGTCTTAGTGAGTGGTGTGTATGTGGGCATCTGAGTGAGAGGTGTGTATGTGGCCAGAGTGACACAAGATGCTTCCCTACTAACTAGGCTCCTGAGAAGCCACCGGGACCCTGCAGCGTCTGGCAGTGCTGGACATTGCGAAAGCCACTTGGAGGTCCCGCTAGTCATAAAACATCATTGACTGTAGCAGTTGTGCCAGTGGGATTGTTTTTGAAACCATGTGGTAATTATGTCCACAGCTGACGGATGATTTGGTATGGGTGCTATGCTATACCCCTACTTTTTATGAATGATCATTACTCTTTTTAAAGAATAAAAATGGTAATATGAAGTGCCCCCTCTGTTCCATATATATATATATATATATATAGGTGGGGGGGGGGGGGGCGCCAGCATTTATCATGCCTCCGGGCGACTGGGGCAAACTTACGCCACTGCATGTTCCCATTGAGAACAAATATAGAGCACTACCTTCACAGAAACATCAGCCTGTCTGCAGCACAGCATACTACAGCATGTGCTGTGCTGACAACATGAGAACTCATGCTGCTGCTTGCTGAAAAGGCGCAAAGTGGGGTGCAGCGGACTGAGGCCCCCTACGGGCCTATCTACTTAGTACCTGCCATGAATATATGGAGCCATACATTTTTACAAGTCACATCTAGCTTTGTTTCATTACTTATTACGTTATTTAAATAGTGCATACTGAACTTATTCTGCAATGCTTTACAATAATTGTAAATAAATGGCACGGCCTAATGCGTATTCGCCGGTCTCCGGGAAAATGGTAAAATAATGGCAAGCATATGCCATATTTACTACTGCGCCATGCTGCATTGCAAAATGATATCTGTGACATTGCCGTTGCCGACATGGGACTCCGGAGAGATAAGCCTTGAAGAAATAGGAGCCGCTTGGACCGCACACACTGCACCCATTATATACATGCCACTGACATTTGCCTATTTGCATCTTTCCTACCTAACAGTATGTTCTTGGATTGTGGGAGAAAACTGGGGCAACAGAAAGAAACCACGCAAGCACAGGGAAAATACAAATAAGCTCCACAGAGTCAGGGTCATGGTGAGTATTGAACCCATTGCTGTAAGGCAGCGATGCTAACCATTAAGCCATCACTGCTGCCCAAGTTTTACTGTAAATAAATTGGGAAATGTTTTATTGGTACTTGTTCCTATCACGGCCACAATCGTATGGATCGTGTACCTTTAAGTTAAGGTACACGATCCATACGATGGACCCGATTTCCTTTGAAATCAGGTCCATTTTGCCGGCTAGGAGACAATATCGGGGGCATCGCGTCGGTCGGGACCATTAACAATGGTCCCGACGCGACCGACGCGATGCCCCCGATTTCCCCATAGGCTTCAATGTTAAAAAATATTTTAACATTGAAATCTTGTCGGGAAAGGTAAAATATCGGGGGCATCGCGTCGGTCGGGACCATTAACATTGGTCCCGACGCGATGCCCCCGATTTTTCCATAGGCTTCAATGTTAAAATATTTTTTAACATTGAAATCTTGAAAAAATGTGAAAAATGTGAAATGGGCCAATATGACCCATTTCACATTATAGATGTCCCCGTCGTCACCCCACGATAGACGCCAACCCGAAGCGTGGCGAGCGCAGCGAGCCCGCGAGGGGCGGCGGTGCGCGTCCTCCGACCTTTTCATTCCCCTACTATCCACGTCGGCGTGGAGTTGAGAATAGAATAGTGTGGCGAGCGCAGCGAGCCACCGTGCCCGAAGCGTGGCGAGCGCAGCGAGCCCCGCGAGGGGCCGCGTATACCTGTGAAGTTATACGCGTCCCCTCGCCACGCTTCGGGCTCGCTGCGCTCGCCACACTATTCTATTCTCAACTCCACGCCGACGTGGATAGTAGGGGAATGAAAAGGTCGGAGGACGCGCAACGCCGCCCCTCGCGGGCTCGCTGCGCTCGCCACGCTTCGGGTTGGCGTCTATCGTGGGGTGGGGTGTACGCCGTGACATTTGGGGGGGTTGGGAATATTTTACATTGAATTCAATGTAATATCGGGTCCCAGGGACCCGATTTACATTTCATTAAAAAAAAAAAATCGGGTCCAAAATCGGTCGGTCGCGTCGATCGCATCGCATGCGACCAAATCGCATGTGATGCGATCGACCCGATTTTTCCGACACGACCACCCGATGTAAATCGGTTTGGCCGTGCTAGGAAACAAGTACCGTTTTATTTAAAATTAGTTTATTTGTTTTAAAAAACCATGTTTTGTTTGCACTTAATACTAAATACTTTTGTCTAATTAAACAGTAAACTAAAACCAATTGGCCATTGGCCATGAAATTGCTAAAGCTGAAGTCGAAAACACAAATTCGATCTGTGAAAACTATTCACCTCAGATTAAATTTTAGAACCTCATCCCTGTGACAACATTATGCAGCTTAAACGTATCAATTGTCAACTATAAAAAAGAGAACGTCACAATGAATAGTTGATTGTGTTTGTGTTAGCCACATCACAGACACTGGGTAGTCTTTGACAACTCTTTGTTGACATGGAGTTTTCAGTGCTTCTGCCTGTTATAAAATGTATATGTCCGGAGCAGATATTTGTAGACAGTGCAGTCTGCAGCATCTTTCATCTCCTTACTTTGTCAACGGAACTTACAGCATAACATACTGGTTTTGTATTTCACACATTTACAGTATTACAGGTTTTTTCTTACATAGGGATGTACAGCAAAAAAAAACTGAAAAATTATTTTCATGTAAATATTTTTCTTAAAATGTAAAAGCTAAATTATAATTCATTTATAAATATAATTTAATGAAAACATATTCATGTCATATTGAGTTTTTGTGTATGAAATGTAAATATGTTTGAATAAAACTGTAGTTCTTTACTGTAAAATATGCAACTTCATGCATTGAAGTATATGGAATGTCTGAATGGATTGAAAGCACAACAAAAATAAAAATTTAATCAAAGGTTTATGCATGTGATTTCAGAATTAAGAAGCAGATGTGTCTTTTGTCTTTGGTAACTCACCACTAGCAACAACATTTTTACATATTGAAATAAACATACATTTGTGCTATATTCAAAGCCAGATTAAGGGGGGATGCAGGGCATATTGTACCCTGGGCCCCCATTTGTCAGAGCCCCCCCCCCCCCCCGACCAGACACTGACATCACTAGATGTCCCTTTAATGACCAGGGACGCCAAGAGTTACATTTTTGAGGTGTAGCCTAATCGCGGGAGGTGTGGCCAACTTCCGCAATTAGGCCATGCCCCCAAAATGTTTAGGTGGGGTGAAAAAACACTAAAGGAGGAAGTGGTTTGGTTGCCCGCCCCCCCCCCCCCCCCCCCACACACACACACCTATAGCATGAGCCTGCTGTCAGCACAGCACATGCTATAGGTGTGTGCTGCTGCCTGGGAGGGACAGAGGGGAAAGGGGTGTCAGACTAGGGCCCCCACCAGGCCCCTCCAGCAAACCCAAGCCCAGGTAATTAGTAACCCACCACCCCACCCCCTCTTGGCGGCCCTGCTTATGACGCAGCAAAACCAGGCAGTCAGAATGCGAGCAGGGCAGTGGGCAGTGCAGGCAGAAACACAGAAGTATCAGGGGTACTTGTGTATTTTGGCGGCGCCCATCGCATCGCATACCATAACGCATACGATGGTATGCGATGCGACGCGATATCGTACGTCAGTGCACGATGGCATACAATTTTGAAATTGTATGCCATTGTACATGCCATACGATGCGATGCGATTAAACATTGTATAAGCACCCTAATGGGTGCTTATACAATGTCAAGCACCCAAATGGGTGCTTACAATGTTAAATGCACCCCCATGCCACCCCCCCCCACTATAAATGTGAACCCGAAGCGTGGCGAGCGCAGCGAGCCCCGCGAGGGGACGCGGATACCTGTGAAGCCCGTGAAGGGACGCGTTTACCTGTGAAGGTATCCGCGTCCCCTCGCCACGCTTCGGGCTCGGTGGCTCGCTGCACTCGCCACACTATTCTATTCTCAACTCCACGCCGACGTGGATAGTGGGGGTATGAAAAGGTCGTAGGACGCGTACCGCCGCCCCTCGCAGGCTCGCTGCGCTCGCCAAGCTTCGGGTTCACGTTTATAGTGGGGGGGTGGCGTGGGGGTGCATTTAACATTGTAAGCACCCCTTAGGGTGCTCAAAAGCATCCTTTAGGGTGCTTATACGATTTTTAATCGTATAGGGGTCAAAATCGCGTCGCATCGCATCGTATGCCATCGGGTGCATGGCATGCGATGCGATCCGTTCATCGTACGACGGACATCGGGGGGCGCCGCCAAAATACACAAGTACCGTATCAGGTGTCATGAGCTACCAACAGAGCATCATGACTGAGGAAAGATAGGAGGGTGGATAAGCTATGACACAAGGAATACAGATTTTACTTCTCCTCACTGCCTGCCTGGGCAATACTAAACTTCACGCTTCTGGCTCTATCTAGCACAGTGGTGGGCAACAGGCAGCCCGTGGGCCAGATGCGGCCCGCGAGCCGCTTAGGTCAGGCCCACCGCACTGACACCCAGTACTATGACAAGCGGCCCGACTATGAATAGCTGCTTGTCATTTAAATTGGTGGTGACCGGGAGCACTGTTCCGCTACCGCCAATGGCGGACTGTGCCTGCCGCGCATAGCATTACTGGGAGCGTGGGTTGGGATGCGGTGACGCGACAGCCGCTTTGCTGCCATTGGTTGGTGCGCCCTCCGTGTGAACGCATCCCCTCCCACACCACAGTAATGATGCGCAGTCCGGATTTGGCGGGCACATCTCTGAGGCGGTAAACGGCAACTCGCCTCTTTACTGGCTTCCCCCCCTCTCTCAGACGCCACTGAAAAATAATATTTAAGCAAAGCAAAGTAAGGAGCAGGCTACTATTTTATCTGCATATATATATATATATATATATATATATACACACACACACACACACACCCCTATAATGTATAGATGTGTGTATGTATGAATATATATACATACACACAGTGTTATGTGTGTGTGTGTGTGTATATGTATATATATATATATATATATATATATATATATATATATATACACACACACATATATATAGCGCAGCATATTCCATTGCGCTTTACAATTGAACATTTTTATTGTAATTATTATTATTTTCTATTACCTATATAAATATATATACACACATATATAAATATATGTACACACATATATAAATGTTCGAGGGCCGCCCTCAAACTATCTTGTATATTATACAAGATAGTTTGAGGGCGGCCCTCGAACATTTACTGGAAGTGTTAATCGGCCCCCTAGCCAAAATAATTGCCCACCCCTGATCTAGCATCAACTCCACGCCAACGTGGATAGTGGGGGTATGAAAAGATCGGAGGACGCGTACTGGCGCCCCTTGCGGGCTCGCTGCGCTTGCCACGCTTCGGGTTGCCGTTTATAGTGGGGTGGCGATAACAATGGGGGGGCATTTGACATAATAATTACCCATCAGGGTGGGTGTACAATTAAACTCGGGTGTTTGGGTTCATTTAACCTAGTAATCAGCCATCTGGGTGTACAATATGAAATCGCATCGTATGCCATTGTAATGGCATGCGATGCGCCACGATTTTAACATTGTATAGGAAGCTCTTAAAACCCGAATATTGGGTCAGATCGGGTCCCATCGCATGGTATGCGATGGGACCCGATGGGACCCGACGGGCGCCGTGCTAGGAAACAAGTACCATATATACTAGAGTATAAACCTACTTTTTCAGAACATTTTTTATGCTGAAAAAGCCCCCCTTGGTTTATACTCGAGTGAGGGTCCCACTTGAGTCAATACATTTTCCCAATTTTTTGTTGTAAAATTAGGTGCCTCGGCTTATACTCTAGTATATACGGTACTGTTGTATGTAGTAATTACTGTACAAGCAGTTTATGTTTAATAATATCATTGAATTCTGAGCAATGTAACATATCAAGCAAAAGAAAGCAAGCACAACATAGCTTGGACAAGGCTTAAAATGATCAGTCTGGTACGTGATTAGATGCTGAAAGCTCTTTCCTATAATCAAAGATGTCTTTATGTTTACCTTTAATCTAATCATTGTATATTTTTAGGAAACATAAATGTTGATTACAGAAACAAAAAAAAACAGAGGCACTGAAACGCCAGTGACAAAAGGGCCTTTCAGTGTACTGTGAATGTGGAGGTCAGACAGACAGCGAGTGTCACCAGATGTTAGACCACACAGGTCTGCTGTCTGGCCACTCAGGAGAAATTTCACACTAAAATATTACCTACAGTATGTCAGGTACACTTTAGCAGTGGCAAAGCATAATATTGTACTGCATTACATGTGCTGTGGAGGTAACACAGCAAATGTTATTTCTCGAAATGAAGGCATATAAATTACCTGTAGCTTCCTAGATCTAGCTAGAATTTAAATCTTTTTAAATCTTTTTAATTTAATGAAATTATTTTTACCACATTAAAGTAATAACAGTGGATTATATGAAACATTGGACCTTATTCTGGTTCACACACAGTGCTGCGAAGTTCGCAGCGCTGCATGTGATTTAAAGCACGCCCGACGTTCGCATTTGCCACCCACCACCCTTCACATGGTGAATTTGCCCGCATGGTTGCGAATGAATGTTTGGCATAAACATCCATTCACAGCCTAATGGACGAGGACCACATCATTCAATGGCCGTCGACCATCGAATGATGTGGAATGTGCATGCAAAACTAAGACACTCTCAGGTGCCTTGGCTTTGTATGCACCCTGTGCAAAGACAGGGCAGGCAGCTGACATCCGGTGGGGTCAGCTGCCCGCCACTGGCAGCCACTTGACTGCCTCATTTCATGGGGAACACCCATGAAATGCTGAGCGCGTCTATCCACCCCACACCCGCACTGTGTGAATGGGATGTGAGTTTGCAGTTCGCTGTGCCTGTTCACACCCAGCAGCTACACATGCGCATAACTGTTAATGTGCATGCGCAGGTGCAAATCATCCCTCCCCCATGCAAATTTGCAGGGGTGCGAGCCAACCAGTATAACCTCCATTGTAGCGATTCTTTACATATATAGCCAAAAAAATGGTTTGTACACATGTATACTGGGATTATGTATTACTTTGCAACATATGCTAAAACGCCCACAAGAAGGCAGATTTGCTTATTTCTTCACACCTTAAATCTTGTTTCACTTGGCATAACTTGGTATATTACATGTTACATGTTGGCCCTATTACAAGGCATGATACATGTTGTTGTACATGGCATGAAACATCGTGCAAGGCTTATTACATGGCATATTGGGGCAGGTGTATTAAGCCTTAACAAGAGATAAATGCAAGGGTGATTTATTTATTTTATTTATTTATTTACAGTTTCTTATATAGCGCAGCAGATTCCGTTGCGCTTTACAATAGTAGACAGTGATAAGACAAACTGGGTAACAACAGACAGACTTGGAGGTAGGAGGGCCCTGCTGCAAGCTTACAATCTATAGGGATATAGGGGGGAAACATAAGGACAGGCACCAGTAATAGCATAGCCGTTACAAGTCCAGAAGGGAAGCTATATAATACATAAGTGCCTCGGAGGGTTATGCATGTAGAACTTAAATATGATAGGCTTGCCTGAAGAGGTGAGTTTTCAGGGAACGCTTGAAAGTTTGGAGACTGGTGGAGAGTCTTAATGTGCGTGGAAGGGCATTCCATAGGATGGGAGCAGCCCGATAAAAGTCCTGTAATAATGAATGGGAGCTAGTGATCCGTGCAGAAGAGAGACGCAGATCTTGTGTAGAGCGTAGTGGTCGAGATGGGAGATATTTTGTGATAAGTGCAGAGATATATGCTGGTGCAGTATGGTTAATAGCTTTATATGCAAGTAGAAGTGTTTTATATTGAATACGGTAATATACAGGCAACCAATGGAGGGACTGGCAGAGCGGATCAGCAGACGATGAGCGTCTTGCAAGGAAGATCAGCCTAGCAGCAGCATTTAAAATTGATTGCAGTGGTGAGAGTCTGTTCTTGGGAAGACCAGTTAGGAGACTATTGCAATAATCAATGCGGGATATAATGAGTGCATGGATAAGAGATTTGGTAGTGTCTTGTGTGAGATAGGGTCGTATTTTGGATATGTTTTTTAGATGCATGTAACATGATTTGGAGACAGATTGAATGTGGGGAAGAAAGGACAGTTCAGAGTCGATGATGACCCCTAAGCAACGAGCTTGTGGGGTAGGGTAGATTATCGAGTTGTCAACAGCGATGGAGATGTCAGGATGGTAACTGTTCTTAGTTGGCGGGAATATAAGTAATTCCGTTTTGGAAATATTGAGTTTGAGTTGGCGACAAGACATCCAAGATGAGATGGCAGAGAAACAATCAGAAACTCGACCCAAAACCACTGGTGACAACTCTGGGGTTGATAGATAGATTTGAGTATCATCAGCATACAAGTGATACTGAAATCCGAAAGAGCTGATTAGTTTGCCAAGAGAGGAGGTATAGATTGAGAAGAGCAGAGGACCTAAGACTGAACCTTGCGGAACTCCGACTGACAGAGGTAATGAAGAGGAAGTAGAGTTAGAGAAGCGAACACTGAAAGAGCGATCAGATAGGTAAGATGTGAACCAGGAAAGGGCTGTATCATTAAGACCTAGGGAGTGTAGTGTTTGTAAGAGAAGAGAGTGATCAACGGTGTCAAGAGATAAACATCCAGCCAATCAGCTCCTTACTGACTTTTTTCAAACACAGCCTGTAACATGGCAGTTAGGAGGTGATTGGCTGGACATTTATCTCTCTTTATCACCCTTGAATTTATCTCTTGTTAAGGCTTAATACATCTGCCCCATTATATCATATTTTGGGGCAGATGTTTTAACCCTGGAAAAGAGATAGGGGGGTGCATTTTGGGATGCTCTAAGCATCCCCCGCAGGGTTAACGCGGCGGGGGGCATCGCCAGAAAAATCTGGCGATGCCCCATAGAAGCCAATGGGCTTCTACCGCATCCCTCCGCCGCCCCGCAACGACCCCCCGCCGCCCCGCACGGATCCCCGCCGCCCCGCATCGCCCCCTCACCTGTGTCCGGGCAGCACAGCGCAGTGCTGCCCGGACCTGTGACCTCCTCCCTGCACTGATCCTCTTCCGGGTGCAGGGAGGAGGAGAGCCCGGCGCAGCAGCAGCAGTGCCGGGTGTGTGAGGGGGGGGGAGCCGCCGGGACCTGCTGGGACCCGGCGACTCTCACCGCAAAGGACAGCTCTTAACGCAAGAGCTGTCCTTTGCCTTAATTATCGCATATGTTACAACATATGCGATAATTATAATTGCGAAGACAGGCGAAGGGGGGCGGAGATTCTTAGAGAATCTCCCCCATAAACTGGAGAAAAAGTGAAATGAGATAAAGCACCTGCCAATCAACTCCCAACTGTCATTTTCCAACACAGTTGATTGCCTGGTGTGTTATCTCCTTCCAATTTATCTCCAGTTTATCTTTTCTCCAGGCTTAATACATCTGCCCAGTGTCGGATTATGGCAGCGGCGATAGGGGCGGTCGCTCCGGGGCCCACAATAGCAATAGCCTGGCGGCTGCAAGCAGGGCAGAGGAGCCTTGCCCAGGACCCTGTCACGCTGCGTCATGACATCAGACGCCACAGTTGTCACGACTCCCACCAGTGCAGCACATCGGAGTCTGCACAGAACGGGAGCAGCCTCCCCCGCACGGTAACCACCTCCATGGGGGGGGGGGGGGAACCTATGTGCCATATTATCTATGTGCTATATGATCTGTGGGGGGCCCCCACAAATTTGTTGTCCAGGGCCCCCACAGACCTTCATCCGGCCCTGCATCTGCCCCTGTGTTTGGTATGTTTTAAACAGATATGGGGTCATTGGGGCAGATGTGTTAAGCCTTAACAAGAGATAAATGCAAGGATGATAAAGAGAGATAAACGTCCAGCCAATCACATCCTAACTGCCATGTTACAGGCTGTGTTTGAAAAAAGTCAGTAAGGAGCTGATTGGCTGGACGTTTATCTCTCTTTATCACTCTTGCATTTATCTCTTGTTAAGGCTTAATACATCTGCCCCATTGGGTCAGTCCTAATTAGGTTGACATGCATTGGGTCTACCACTGAAGGTCGATATGGCTTAGGTCGACAAATGAAATAGGTCGACATGGCTAAGGTTGACAGGGTTGGAAGGTTGACAATAGCAATGTCAACAATCAAAAGGTCGACATGAGTTTTTCACTGTTTTGTCATGTATGTTGACATAGTCGACATGGACACAGTCAAAGTGTACCACTAAGCTAGTCATGCTTCGGGCACGGAGCCTCACTGCGCTCAGCACACTATTTTATTCTCCCACCACGCCGTAGTGGATGGTAGGGCATGAAATACCGCCCGTCAGCCAACTCATGTCCACCTTTTGACCTTGCCAGCATCTCTGTCAATCTTAGCCAAGTCGACCTATTTCAGGTGTTGACTTAAGCCATGATAACCTTCAGGGTCGACCTCATTACTGTATCCCGCTTTAAACGACATATTGTTGAGAATACAGTACTGGCATACATATGCATATGAATCCTCAGGCTTTCTATTGTAGGTTATAAATGATGTGCATTGAGCGGTCATCTATGGCACAGAACTGTACATGGCACTCATAATGTTTGTATTTACTTATATTATTGTAATACTAATTTTATACACATTTTGCAATATTGACCATACTTAATATTTGCTCTTTTGTACTAGACATGCTATAAGTGTTTATTTATCTTAGTTGTATGCTCTGTATTAGATACATCATGCTAGAATACCCTATTTAATGTGTCATTATTTTTTGTTTAAAATAATATATGCTGCAAGTTTCCACATTAGTAAAAAGTCACAAACATCTATTTAAATAAAACAATGCCCACAAATGTACATATGAACGTGCTCTAAAACAAATTCCATATGCTAGATGCACCCTCTTAACCTCTCCAGATGCAATAAGCTTCAAAAGTGATAAAATGGAGAGGGATAAACAGCCAGCCAATCAGCCCTTACCTACCATGTCACAGGCTTTTGAAAAATGTCAACCAGGAGCTGATTGGCTGGTTGTTTATCACTTTTGAAGCTTAGTGCATCTGGCCCTCAATCTGGGTACAAACTAAGCATTCCACAGCACCGCCGATATTGTTACCTATGCGCGGGAGAACAATATAGTGCAAACACACTAAACGATATCAGTGACGTCACACACTCCATGCTCCGTACATGCAGTTACTGATGATATTAACAGACTGAGCTGCATTTACAGATGACAGGGGGGTCATTAACTATGTAAGGGAGTGCACATCATTAATGACATAGGCCCTTATTCAGATCTGATGGCAGTACAAATTTGTTCTCAAAATGGGCAAAACCATGTGCACTGCAGGTGGGGCAGATGTAACATGTGCAGAAAGAGTTACATTTGGGTGGGGTGTGTTGGAACTGAAATCTAAATTGCAGTGTAAAAATAATGCAGACAGTATTTACCCTGCACAGAAAAAAAATAACTCACACAAATCTAACTCTCTCTGCACATGTTACATCTGCCCCACCTGCAGTGCACATGGTTTTGCCCATTTTAAGAACAAATTTGTACTGCGATCAGATCTGAATAAGGGCCATAGTGGGTAGACACTGATCGATTTGCAAAGTACTGTGTCATACCTCCCAACTGTCCCTCTTCCCGTGTGCTGCCCGGCGTCAGCATTGTCCCGCAGCGGCGGGGTGGGCAGTTGGGAGTCCCCCCCTGTCACCCGGTGAATAGATGCTGTCTATTCCCATAGTAGAGAGGCTGAGGGCTGACCAGCAGCTTACATAGCCACTGGTCAGGCCCACTCAGCGGCGAAAATGGAGGCATGGCCTCACGAGAATGACGCAATTTACAGGCCTAATTTTGGGCATGCGCCTTCGGCATGTGCAGGAGCCCCTCTTCTCTTGTCTAAAAAGTTGGGAAGTATGCTGTATATTGATATCATCAATATAGTTAACGTTAATGTACAAATGTACATATGGCACTCTGTTCTACATTTATGTTTTATTTTTTACATTTTAAAAATGTTTTTTAAATGTTAAAACTATATTTAACATATTTTATCAAAGTTTTTGCTTCACTGCATGTATCATATTATGCAGTTCTGCAAAAGCCACACAAAAATGACTGAGTAAGCATGTGGTAAATTGTATTTAATTAGGATAATTGCTCAGTAAGATACCACAAATCCTCAGTTTATAGTTGGATTTTTGTTGGAACTCAATAGCATACATAGGCCTTTTTTTAAATTAGGCAGTATCCGGTACTCCAAATCTATTGCAAACCAACTCATAAAGTGAAATATTTATTGAAAACTTCCATGCAATGGCATGGAGAACATCCCTATAAAAAGCAGGTTAAAGTCTTGGCTTCCTCTATATACTTATTTTGGCAAGAGAGGTTGAGTCTTATATAAAACATTTGGTTTTTCCTTGTTCTTTTCATTTTTTTTATATGAAATATTTTTGATAGTACTTACAATTGATTTTTCAAATGAAAGATAGTCCTCGAGCATACAATATGAGCCAGATCACTTATTAATTGGATTATGATTTTGAGGTCATTTATGGAGTACCAACAGCTAAATCATGGTGCAAAAGCTCACATGCATGGGTGGAAGACAATAAGACCTGGTCCACCCTATATGTGAGCATCCAATGCAGAGGGCACAATGGAAAGTTTTATTTGTATTGGGGAGGGCTAGTTTCCCTGATTGTTATATGTATATAAACTGTGTGATATATCCATATCTATATACACACACACAATATATATATATATATATATATATATATATATATATATATATATATATATATATATATATATATATAGAGATAGAGAGAGAGAGAGAGAAAGAGAGATATATTATATTGAGATATAGATAGATAGATAGATAGATAGATAGCACCAGTTCCCCCACCTATACCTATTGGAATACTTATTTTAGATAAAGTTGAGACAGCTCTGATAAAAACACCAAACTGGTTGCTGACACCTTTGAAACTATCAAGAAGTCTGGTGAGTGCTGTTTTTTCCCCATATGGGAATTGTCTGTATGTATGTATGTATGTATGTATATATATATATATATATATATATATATATATATATATATATATATATATATATATATATATATATATATATATAAGCAAAATGTACTAGTAAAAAAAGGTATACATTGTAGCTGGTGCCCGTATATTTAGAAATAAGTTATCCACAGCTACAGTTTATGACGACTAAAATGTGCGGCACTCGGCATATTAAATCCAACACAAAAATGATCTGTCCATATTAGCCCGTTTAATATAAATAGCTAAGAGTTTCTTCAATTGTATTTCAATAGATTTATGAATGCTGGTTAAAGGCATTTATTAGAGACTGTAGGAAACATGTCACATATAGCCAGTCATCAAAATACGAGGGTACATTAAGAATAAGTACCTGTGTTTGAAGACAGGTGGCGTTGCTGAGGAAAGTTGGTATTACTGTCGTGTACTACCATCTTTCAAATAACGCCATACCAAATTTCAGATTGATTTGTTAGTTGATAGGTTAGTTGTTTTTATCCACCACGAAAATGCACCAGCTCCCTCATCCGGAATGGTTGTGGGCAAATTGCATGAATTGCGCTATGAATTGTTGCCGCATCCACCATACTCGCCCGACTTGGCTCCCTGCAACTTCTTTCTGTTCCCTAGCCTGAAAATGTGGCTCGCGGGGAAAAAAATTCAGCTCACACAGGGAGGTCGACATCAAAACAGAAGCCTACCTGAGTTTGACAAATCACATTTTTTAAAGGGTTCAAAGAAATGGCAGGGATATTGGGAAAAGTGTATTGCCATGAAAGGAGATTATGTTGAAAATATAACTAAAAAATTTTGTTAAAAATTTTCATCTTCATTCTTAACACAGGTACTTATTGATCCACCCTCGTACATTAGTCATGTCCATGGTTCTAATATGGTGCCATATCTATAATGGTTCTATGTATCCAGGGCGTGCAACACTGTACACCCTTCATCCTTGTTACCCCAATTCCTGTGTTGTCACTGAAGCAGCAGCGCAAATCAGCTGAAAATGCTCTACAATGTGTGGGCATAATGCCACAGGTTACTACACCGCAGAGAGGAGGGGGCCATACAGAGCCTGCACACAGGCATTCTCCTCTCTTTAACCACCCCTGTACGTTGCCTTTAAATAAATGACAATAAAAGGGGTTTAATTTAAAAAGCATCAAGTTCAAAAACCCAGCACTTTATAGATTGTGCGAATGTAAAAGGACAAATCTTTTGCTAGAATTGTCAACATTTAGTTAAAAAAAAGACAACTTCATGAGGAAACTAATGTGAACTTTTTCTACTTCACTATAGTTTCCTGAGATCAATACATTAAACAGTAAGTTTAACAAATAGCAGATTAATATTTAAAAGAAAAACCCTTGAAAATAGTTTTAAGACTTTCCGATATCATTTATTAGTATTTTCCATTCATGCTAAAATCACACACTGTAAATCATGAGTGTGTACAGCAAGCACCTGCATGTTATTTACTTACAAAGTGCTACAATATGCAATAACCTCAGCTGTTCTTAAAACTAAGAAAAGATAGACTTTACCCATGACACAGGCATCCATCATCTCTTTCATATATTTCTATAAGAGGCACATTCTTTGTCTTGCCATTATTGGAAACCCCAAGCATGTGAATGGAATTATTGTCTTTAGATTTCTGAACAGAATAACTGTTTCAATGTTTCTGGCCTCTCTGTGTCTTACCTGTCATTATGGAGGCAAAAGGCGGATGAGGATCAAAGGGGCACTTCAACCTTCCTGACTCCAGGTTTTGCATGTCAAGTTTAAATACTATTTCCTGCAAAGAAAGATCAAGATAACAGTAAGAGAATGATTCTACGTGAGTGATGGCCTCTATTACAGACACAGTTTAACATGGTGAACCAAAATGTCAATCAGTTGTATCCTCTCAACAACTGGCAATAGGGTTTCCTTTAGACCAGATTTAGGAAGTCTGGGATAAACAGTAAAAAGCTTAAATTAAATGCACTATTAAATGTTCTGTATTGCCTTTATGCAGAGGAACTGTAAGTACAGTTTTTCTGGTACTTGTTTCCTAGAACGGCCACAATCGCGGGCATCGTGTACCTTAAAGTTAAGGTACAGGATGCCCGCAATGGACCCGATTTCCTTTGAAATTAGGTCCATTTTGCCGGCAAAGGCAAAATCGGGGGCATCGCGTCGGTCACATGCATTAACATGGCCCCCGACGCGACCGACGCGATGCCCGCGATTTTGCCATAGGCTTCAATGTTAAAATATTTTTAACATTGAAATCGGGAGCATCGCGTCGGTCTTGTGCCATTATAATGGCACAAGATGAGATGGACTTGATTAAGTCCATTTTACATAGGAAACAATGTGAAATGGGCCAATATGACCCATTTCACATTGTATATGGCCCCGTCATGGGTTACGCAACCCCATTGTGAGCGTCACACCACGATTTACGCCAACCCGAAGCGTGGCGAGCGCAGCGAGCCCGCGAGGGGCGGCGGTGCGCGTCCTCCGACCTTTTCATACCCCTACTATCCACGTCGGCGTGGAGTTGAGAATATAAAGTGTGGCAAGCACAGCGAGCCACCGAGCCCGAAGCGTGGCGAGCGGACGCGTATACCTGTGAAGTTATACGCGTCCCCTCGCGGGGCTCGCCACGCTTCGGGCTCGGTGGCTCGCTGCGCTCGCCACACTTTCTGTTCTCAACTCCATGCCGACGTGGATAGTAGGGGTATGAAAAGGTTGGAGGACGCGCACCGCCGCCCCTCGCGGGCTCGCTGCGCTCACCACGCTTCCGGTTGGCATCAATCGTGGGGTGGCGTTGAGGGGGTAAAATTGGGGGTCTGGGGAATACTTTACATTGAATCCAATGTAAAATAGGGTCCCAGGGGCCCTATTCACATTTGATTCAATGTAAAAATCGGGTCGATCGTGTCGGTCGCATTGCATGCGATTTGGTCGCATGCGATGCGACCGACGCGATTTTTCCGACACGATCACCCCAATGCAAATCGGTGTGGCCGTGCTAGGAAACAAGTACCGTTTTTCTTTATTCTGCTGTAATTCCCTGTGCCTTACCAAAAAGCTCTGCACACTCCAGAGTCATGCAGTGCTGCCTGCCCGTTCAACAGCGCACCCCTTTTCCCCTGCTCCTTCCTACTGTACCAGTGCCTAACGGCAGTGCCTCCTCATGTGCAGGTAAGGCAACCTCTTATTGTTACTGGGGGAGGGGTCATGTGTGTCACAGGGCAGGGTTCTGCAGTGCAGGAGGTCATAGGTCTGGGGCAGGGGCTAGGAGTGGAATATCGAAAGAAAACATCAGTTATATTATGTTTTTTCAACATTGATTACAAAACATTGTTTAGACCTAAACACTGGTTCTGTGAAACCGATGTGAACCAATGTTAACCAAGATTTATATATTTTTAATAAACTGGCTACCGTAGCATATAATACACTATTAAACTTAAAATGATAACTCATCCCTCTATTATGTTTATCTTGTTGGAGGCTTAAAGTGGCCAAACACTACTGCGAGAAGTTGAGGCAGTTTAAGGCCAGCCAATCCTCCTTGAGCCTCCCGGGAAGGTCCCGGGCAGCAGGATTGCATGTGATACATCTAAATCTCTCTGCACATGTTACATCTGCCCCCCTGCAGTGCACATGGTTTTGTCCATTTGAGAAGGAATTTGCCTTTGCGAGCGATCCAGAATTAGGGCCATAATCTGAAAGATTGATCATAGCAGCATCCCATCTGAATTAGAACTCCCATCTTAGTAAATTTCTCCAGAGAGAGGGAGAATGCAAGTTTGCACAGACAGCTCTAGAAAAAAATGAATTGCAAGCTCAAGTGAAAAGATCACAGTTAGAACACACGGGCTCATGCTTTAGAATGTCATCACCTTATCAATCTTCTTTATTATTATTTCTTTTTCTTCCTCAGAAATCCTTAAGAAGTATTATTTTTACTAAAAGGTGAGAGTTACACATCTGTAAGGTGTGAACAAATTTGCCTTTTTTGTGCAAACATTCAACTTTATGATTCATCATTTGTCAGATCATTATTTTTCGCTGCAACAATTCATGGAGAAAGGTGATAGCTGATGAATCTCAATGTTATGGCATGTTAACAGCTGTAAGACCTTACCTCTTTGGGGCTTCCAACTTCAATATACCCACAGAGAGGGTGGAACGCTCCAGTCCCACATGTATACACATGGGTCTTATTGTAGTGATGAAGGACTTTAATGAAATTTGCACATTCAGCCTAAAATAAAGAGAGGTAGATTTATAAAACAATGTACATATAAGTATAAAGTCTGGAGAGCATACAACAATCCCTACACTACTGCTTTTCCCGTAGTTGAATATTTCTGTTAACCAGTTATTTCCCATGACGATCACATAGGCACATAACTATAAGGGTGTGGTATGGGAGTCCGACAGTCGGGATCACGACAGTCATTATCCCGACATCCAAATAAGTGTCGGGAACCCATCCGGCACCCAACTATAATTAGTAAATTATATACAGGTTGAGTATCCCTTATCCAAAATGCCCGGGACCAGAAGAATTTTGGATAACGGATTATTCCGAATTTCAGAATATTTTTATATTTCAACGATGTATCTTGCATTTATGTTGTATACGCACATCAAACACATGAAATACACACAAATATATTTTATTTGTGCATAAAACAAGGTTTCAAAACATGAATCAAAGTTTGTGTACTTTATCAGTTACTGAATTTGAATGCCAAACAATCATTTTCTTGCACATATATAGTGCCAGTTACATATCATGTCCCCATTAGTGCTCTTACAGATGTCCCCAGTAGTGCCAGTTACATATCATGTCCTCAGTAGTGGAATGTATGGTTTTCGGAATAATTTGGATAACGGATATTTGGATAAGGGATACTCAACCTGTACTGTAACTATTTTATTAACACAATAACATTTAACACAATAGTGCTGAAACATCTTTTGCAATTTTCAAAGCTATTTTGGTATGTAAAAATATATAGCATTAGAATCTTTGTGCACGGAACATATTTTGTTCATAGTACTAAATATTTCTGTGGATGTGTCCCTCTCCAGACGCGAATACTGAGGGTCAGTTGTGGGGGTGCTGTGGGTGTGGGACCGATGGTGGAGTGGTGGAGGAGGTATGGGTGCATGGGAACTGTGGGTTGGTGATGGGGGGTCGCCGCAGATGGGGGAGGGTGTGGGGTGCTGTGGCTGGGGGAGAAGCGGGTGGGGGGGAGTCCTGTGGGTGTGGTGATGTTGTATTGGGTGAGTGCCAGTTGCAGGGGTACTGCAGGTGGGTGAGGGTTGAGTGCGGGTGATCCACGTGTGGGCATACTGAATGCACAGTAGGTGTGGTTGCGGGGGTGCTGTGGGTGGGTTCAGTGGTACCGTGAGTTGGGGAGGAGCGGGTGTGTAGCAAGTGTGTGCAGGGGTGGCATGGGTGGGGGAGTGGTGTCTGTGTGGTTATTGCAGTTATCTAACTTTCCTGACAAAGGAAATAAAAGATCGCAAAATATTGGAAAAAAGAGCTACAGGTTACTTATCGGTCCCATGGGGCTGGCTACATGCATTCACATGCACCAGTTTGGGGTGCCTGACACCGATAAGTA
This sequence comes from Crinia signifera, assembly GCF_055691185.1. Lineage (NCBI taxonomy): Eukaryota > Metazoa > Chordata > Amphibia > Anura > Myobatrachidae > Crinia > Crinia signifera. Next base: position 179,947,497 of record NC_139220.1, read on the forward strand.
ACCTGTAGCTCTTTTTTCCAATATGTTGCCATGTGTTATTACTTTTCTTGCTTGGAAGCATGCAATATAATTTTTGATACAAGTATAATCTTGGTGTGCAGATCTCTTTTTTCATTTGTTGGGAAAGTTATATATTATCTGGATTACATGATTTAGCACCAACCAACAACCATTGAACTGGTGTGCGTTTTTTTTCCCCCTCTCTTTCTCTCTCTCTCTCTCTCTCTCTCTCTACTATGTAGATGAAAGTGATTGGACACTGACAATAAAAAGATCAAAAATATTTTATTGACGTCAGTATGTCCACCACGTCACCCTTGGCACACTATTCATAAATTCCTGGCCAACATCATGCGGTATGTTTTGAAATTCTGCCTTAAGTACAATGACCAGCTGTGACACTAAAGGTCACTTGTCACTCCAGTTCATCCCAGAGGTTTTCAATGGGGTTAAGATCTGGACCCAGAGCTGGCCAGTCCATCCGGGTTACTGAACTTTCTGATTTTCAGTCCAGCATCACCCTGGAAACATGGCAGACAGCATGGTCATCCTGATTTAAAAAAAAAAAATGTAGTTTCCATAGAACTGCCACAGCATAAGGAGCACAGAGTATCAAGAACATATCTATACTTAGTGGACCCATGCCAAACCAGCTGAAACAGACCCACAGTATAACACCACCACCTTTATTGTAGGTACTATTCACTTTGACATCAGACTTTCACCTGGCACTCATCAAACCCAAGCACATCCATTTAATCTGATGAATGTAAATCAAAATTAGTCACTCCATTGTCACAGCCATTGTTACTCCACCATCATAAGCACAGGGCTGTAATTAGAGGTTTATCCAAGTGCATGCACCTCTCTATGAAGTTCTTGTCAAAACTGACACATTTATTTAGAACTCCTGTGCAATGGTATGCATTGAACGACCCCTGTTCTTTCACTGCATCCAGGTTGGCACATTTCAGTCCCTGGATTGAAGTTTTGGTGGTTTTGTAGGGCGTGGTGTATTCCTGCAACGATTCTTCTTCTTCCACACATTAATGCCAAAAGCCACAGTGGACCTAGGAACCTCTATAACATCTGCAGTGCTTCGCATGCTCCTACTTCTGATTGAGCAGCCTATGACTTTGTGCTTTCAAACTTTGCTAGCAAGTGATCTAATCAGTGCCCCCTTAACCATTAAATACTTTCACGAACACGTTTGCTGAAGGAGCACATCAGGTAGATTGTGAAGGTGTGTCCAGTCACTTTTGTCTACACGTTGTATATACGTTCAGGCGTTGGTGTGGTAATGGATGTATTAAAATGATTATTCAAATACATAGGTTGGCAATGTAACAGAATGGAGACAGTGGTTAGATACAACATGCCTGCCCCATGTTTTAAAGTGCTAATAATTTAAAAGCCAAAACCAGGTTGTATTTGCCTTCTAAATAAATATCGCACTCGCCAAGGTGTTCGCACTGTGTGGGGTGGGCAGGGGGGCAGCAGCAGGGGAATTCCCAGTGTTTTATGGTAAGTTGTAGTGGGTAAGTTTCAGATGACCAATGGGAGGCAGAGGTATTGCAAAAAAGTTGTATAAGTTTTATTTCCAGCTGACAGGCATAGCCAATGTAATAGCTTCTTACACAGTTCAAATATAACAGTTCAGCTTACTTGACGGTAGCAGTGCAAATAGGCAGAGTATTCACAGCTGTGCAGATATCTCCAGGACAGAGCGCGCTGCTAAAGGTGCAGTCTCTCCCACACATTACCCACTACTAACTCATCTGGCCGGGGTTTTATACCTTAGTTGGTCTTAATTAAGGAATAGGTGTGGTTCCTCCCTGAACTGCAGGTGATTAACCCTTTCCTCAACCTGTGGGAGAGACCAACTCTGCCACATAAGTATTGACTTACTTTTCAGACCAAAGTCTGCAGAAATGATTCGATAGTCAGTGACCATCGAATGACTTCACCTCCATTCGGGCGCATGCGAGGGAATGTGCAAGCGCACACATTCCCTCGTATGCAAATGTGGGGATTCATAAGGGGGCGGATGCTTGGTCGGGCAGGTGGCGATTACCTGTGCACTAGTCTGCAAACAGATGCAGCCTAGCGAACAGGTCTGAATAAGGCCCTGTATTGTATGCTATGGCAAAAGATGTTTACAAAAGCAAGAAAAACAACAAAAACCAAAACAAATAATTGCAAATCATGTAATAAAATAAGTTAGTATTGTTTATATTATATTATAGTTATATTACATCAGCATACTGTGCTTTTCAAGTATAAGTTATCTGGATACCGGTTCAGACTAGAGCAAAAAATTGCAAAGGTCCAGTTTATTCTGATATAACTACTATTACAGTATTTACCTTCTAGCATTTGCTGAAATAGAAATGTGTGTCTATAACACCGATAGAATATATAGAATATGTTATCTGCTGTAAATATTGATTTTTATTTAATGTCCCCTCATGCACAAAGTAATGCAAATAGGTTACACCTTAGTACATTGTACGGCAAATAGCTTTTTTTTATGGTAGCCCACAGTAATTTCTAACAGGTTATACTTGGAGAAGTCCAACTGAGTACAACCAGATAACCACACACAAAAAATGTTTGTTATGTGTTATTGCATTGAATGATGACTATATGTGATATGCTTTATATTACAAAGGTAACTTTTTTTCTTAAACATTAATCACATAAGTTTGGAGTACTAAATATATACAGTATTGATAATGTCCAGTAATCTACTCACCTCTGTATCTTTCCCAGCGAGCTTGCAAAATTCCACTCTTTCTTTAGGTGCCGGCCAGTGAATCTGAAAACATTGACATTGTTTATATCAGAAAGTTCATGCATTTTTAAACTTTTATTATTGAAGTTCATTTTACTTATAATTACAAACATAAAATAGGGATTTCAGTTATTTTTTATAGTTTACCACAGGGACAAGTATATGGTCCAGTTTGTGAAATAAAACTTCTAACTAAAAGCACAGAACATGATTCAGACATGTACAGTACGCATTGACAATATTTATGCAGTTAAGAGGTTATTGGCTGCATCTGTGCATGCACCTAGGCACCATTGCAAAGTAGAACACAGTAAGAATTTCATTCCAAAGTGATTGACAGTCAGCGACTGTTTGTTGGCTGTTATGGGGAGTTCCAGGAAAAACAAAGGTGCGCTGTGACCATTTTCAGTGTGTGTCTCAGCCTACATCTGAAACACACAGAAAAAATGGCACCAGTATCTCAGTTCCTGCTGCCATTCTGCATGACCATAGGGTAATGCCCTACCGTACAATTGCAGGTGCTATTCCCCAACACCACCGTTTAACCTTCTGGATGCAAAAAACAGCAGCCTTGAGGATCATCAGGGAATTTGGGAAATTAGGCCTACAGTAACCATCTTTAATATTACTATCTATTAATCTACAGTAAAAAAAAATATTTTGGGTACCACATATAATACCTGGCACTATTAGTCCTCATAATAAACACAATTGTATTTATTCCAATATATTATTTAACTAATTATATAGCACTAGTCATGATCAGAAAAAACTCAAGGCCTAATTTATCAAGATCCATAGCAGACCATTTTTGCATTCAACTCTGCATGCAGCACTAAGGAAACAGGAGAAATGGAAATAACAATGGGTTCAGCTTTCATTGAGCTCTCACTTCCTAAATGAATGATTCTCAGGCTCTTTGCTTGACACACTATCGTATTTCTGTCTGCAACAATAAACCCTTCATAATTGAGCAGTTATGCAGATAATGCTGTTTTTCTGTCATTGGCAATGGAAACCTCTATAAGTAAAGTAACTCATTCTGAAACAAAAGCTACTGTACCTGTGCTAGTCAAACCTCATTATATATAATACAGATGAATCGTTCGTGTTTAGATGTTTGATTACAAGTATGAATGTGCTTGTACATGGTCAGTTGTAAATCATCTGATTCATTTCCTGGAACAGTTGACTTGTCAAAAAACTTAGAAAATGGCAATGTCTGTAGCAAAGGATGAATGAAATGTATAGCACTCTCTGGGCCTTAGTCACAGTTGCACAGAGGTTGGGCCAAATTTGCGGCTACATCACATTTTAGAGCTGGCTGCATCTATGAGATTTCACTTCCCCAATCAATATGCTTGCCAGATCCTTCGGAAAGGAGTACCTGCTCCCATTGTCCATCTGTACCCCTACATGCTGACCACACTGCCTATGTGTAGCCATCCAGTTGTAATTGCGCTACACTCTGAATCACCTGTTCTTGCCAATAGCTGTCTATGCTCAGCAATGGAGCATGCATCATGCGACACTTATGTACATTAGATTTCTTAGTTTTTCAGTTTGCAAAAATCTCCCAAAAACGTATTTAATATTGTCATTATGGGATATTGTGTGTAGAATTCTGAGAGGATTGCATTCATTTATTCCATTTTGGAATTAGGTTGTATCATTACAAAATGTGGAAAAAGTGAAGCGCTGTGAATACTTTCTGGATATACTGTATATAAGAGAATTCTTAAAATAGATTTTACCGTATGTCAACTCACATTGTGTTCATGCAATGTGATTTGATGTAGTTCAAAAAGTATGTGCAGCACATACTTTTTGAGCTGTAAGATGGGATGTGCACGGGAACCTGCATCTCATCGCACACTGCAATTGTACCATGTATGGGCACCTTAAGACTTGATCTCATGGGCCAAACGAATGCATAAATAAACTTAACAAAATACAGTAGTCAGAAATCTAAATATAGTTGCCGATATTTTAAAAAGGTTCTCTGGGTCTAGAGATTTGCTATGAATCACTTAATTTAGCCACAATTAAAGAGAACTGTGGCTAATTTTGTATGGGATGTAGGACATATCACATATATTGTTACATTATTGTTAAATAGCAGTCCTAATAAATAATACCGGTAAAACATAGATAAATTATATTTCTCCACCTTTAAAAGTTAGAGATGGATCTACATTTTTTTTAATACTGTACTGGGCACTAATGCCTTTTTCCAGGCTACGCTATAAAGTTACAGTAATTTGTTGTGACAGTCCTATATGTATCAGTACTGTAACAAAAAACATCTGTTTCCTGACCTATCTGTGCCAATGTCTGGTGAACAATCCAAGCATAACATTTTTGAAATGTAAACCACTTTTCTAATTTTTTTGTATACACCAATCGATGAGTTATTTGCCTAAAATCTTGATTGTGATTATGAAACCTAAGTTGTAAAGTGGTAGTGAAAGCTCAACTGACAAAGTTAAATAAATAAAACGTCTTATACCGGGAGTGAAGCAAGGTGGGCATGAGAACACTTGCTGTACATGCCAGGCTGTTGTTGTTTTATACATGAAAGTTGGCTTTCTTTGGCATACAATTAGAATACTGTACTTAAAAGTATTTAGTATGTAAAAGTCATATTTAGGATAGCACCTACAGTAAATGTTTGTATTGTGTTTTGTAGGATCGTGGTATCACTTATATAGTTAACCTGCAGATTTCCCAGTAAGCTGTAATGCAACACTGGTTTATCCTGGTGCAGATCACAGGTTATGCCTATCACCTACCACAAGATATTTGAGCATTGCTACAGCTCTTTCCCATACCAGCATGCTATTATAAATATATTGATCTTCTGGTCCATTTATGTCTTCTAGTATCCAAAGTCTAAAAGTGCATACACATGGTGCGATTTTGCCAAAAGCCGATTTTGACTTTGCGATTTCCCTTTAACTCCACGCAGTCTAGAACCATCATTAACTATTGTTTTCTTGAGATTTTGAATATGACCTATTTGACTATACTAGAACAATAGATTGTATACAATATAGTAAAAATTGGCGGTACTCTTTACCTAGAACGGCGCCCGTCGCGGGCATCGCGGGTACATTTATGCCTGCCCGCGACGCGACCGACGCGATGCCCGCGATTTTCCCATTGAAAACCATGTTAAACCTGAAAAATCGCGTCGGTCGCGTCGCGGCCGGCCATAAACGTACCCGCGATGCCCGCGACGCGATGCTCACGATTTCCCATAAGGAACAATGTTAAAAGTCGCGATGGACCCGATTTTAGTGTTAAATGGCTCAATCAACCCGATTTTGCCATAGGAATCAATGTTAAATGGGCCACAGAGCCCATTAACCCTTAAATGTCCCCAAAAAATTTTAACGCCACCCCACGATCCACGCGAACCCGAAGCGTGGCGAGCGAAGCGAGCCCGCGAGGGGCGGCGGTACGCGTCCTACGACCTTTTCATGCCCTACTATCCACGTCGGCGTGGTGTGAGAATATAATAGTGTGGCGAGCGCAGCGAGCCACCGAGCCCGAAGCGTGGCGAGCGCAGCGAGCCCCGCGAGGGGACGCGGATACCTTCACAGTTATACGCGTCCCCTCGCGGGCTTCACAGGTGTCCGTGGCGACCCGGACACCTGTGAAGCCCGCGAGGGGACGCGTCTACCTGTGAAGGTATCCGCGTCCCCTCGCGGGGCTCGCTGCGCTCGCCACGCTTCGGGCTCGGTGGCTCGCTGCGCTCGCCACACTATTATATTCCCACACCACGCCGACGTGGATAGTAGGGCATGAAAAGGTCGGAGGACGCGTACCGCCGCCCCTCGCGGGCTCGCTGCGCTCGCCACGCTTCGGGTTGGCGTGGATCGTGGGGTGGCGTTAAAAATTGTTGGGGACATTTAAGGGTTAATTGGGCCTAATTCAGGGTTAATATGGCCAAATCGGGTCAATTGAGCCATTTAACAGTGAAATCGCGGTCAATCAGCCTTTTTTAACATTGTTCCCTATGGGAAAATCGCGGTGATCGCGGTCATCGCGGGCATCGCGACCATCCAATTTTACCCGCGATGCCCGCGATTACCGCGATCACCGCGATTTTTACCCGCGATGACCACGATTTCAATCGTGGGCGCCGTTCTAGGTAAAGAGTACCAAATTGGCTTGCCTGAATGGTCTATTTTTTTTTCTGCTATACTCACTTTGCGATTTGTGATAACTTTTCTTCAGATTTCGACTATATACAGTAGTCAAAATTAGAATTCAGACTTCAAATTGCACTGTGTGTATGCACCTTAACATTAAGCAGTCCTCAACTATAGAAGCAGAATGGGACCAACAATACAACTATTAAATGCACAACACAAATTTCACCTATAATTGTGCCTGTATTATTACATCATGCAATCTACAAATGTTTTCTTAATTTATTTATTAGGTCAGTAAGCAAACAAAAAGTTAAGTCATACAAATAAACAAGTTTATACAGAACAGTACAAGGGACTTTTTAAACAGGCATATACCTGATACTAGTAAATATGAGATTTTGATTAGAATCCATCCATATACTGTAGACTTTTCACATGTTAAATACAATGAACAATGTTTTTTTCAGTTTTTTTTAGCTCAAGTATAAGTTACATATACACATTAAACTGTAATATATAGCTGGCAGAAGAATATTGCTATAGGATTCAGAAGCCATTGCTAGTAAGTTAGATAATATTCCCTTTTTAATAAAAGCCCTAGACCATTTTTTATTATAAGATTTGCTAACTTCACGCTAAGGTTTGTAACAATGAAAAGGATTTTGTTTCTATGGCCATCAAAGATTATAGCAACGACTCTGACATATAGTAGAAGATGGTCTTAGTTGTTTATTAAACAAACAGTAAATCACATCAGCAGAGCCGCTGAGTTGCGTACAAGACAATCCACTCTGAGATGACTGGAAATTGATACTATCATAAATATTTTGATACAACGCAATTGGCAAGTCAGCAAATGTTTTTCCATCTGAAGCTTTTAGCATTTGTACAAATCTTAACTTAAAGATGTATAATTTTTACATGTATAATTGTTTTTTACATTGTATATTTACATTTAATAAATTGCAGATTGTATTAAAAATTCTTAGGTTTACGTCATTCTTATTTATCAGTTGTAATATTATAGATATAACAATGGGCATGTTTGCCAAATTTAATTTCAAGTACTATTTTTTCCTACATGGGCTCAAGTCCTATTTATTTAATCTATGTGTGGTCTATTGGAGAGACTCAGTTTCCAGGTCAAATTCCTTATGCTAGATTTCATTTAATTGAAATCACTCACCAGTGATTATACAGCTACAGTATAGGTTTGTTTCAATGGATATACAGTTTCTTCCTTGTACATTACTGATATTAAAAGTGTATGATAAAGAGAATAGTATATGTAGTGAAACAAATAAGTCACTTTTATGGGCAGAAAGAATGTGAAAAATATCTAGCTCTGATAATCTAATATATATATATAACATAATGAAATAAAACATATATTGCAAAGAGTGCACAGTATTGCTGTGACCAGTTATGCCAATCATAAAGCACTAGGGAGATAGAAATGTATGCAGAATGCAAATCTATCTATACAATGAGATGAGAAAATCAGCAATATTGCCTTTGCACAATAACAAAATCGTAAATTCTGGTGTCTGATATTACAATTAGGGCTTTCTCTATTTGTTGGACTTCTGTTGAGGCACTCTCTTGTTTCTGGATAATGTACATACTTTACCCATTTTGGTCTGAGTGGTTAGTTTTCGACCCGGTACATATATTATATTGATTCAACAGCATTGAACAGGGGATCTCAGAAGAACAAGCCCAACTTCACAAGCAGTCAGGCTCGTTCTGCCGAGAGCGGCTGGGAATTGACACTCCTGCCAATTCCTGGCCACAGCTCCCGGACAAGCCCCTTCTCGTCCCACTGCAGGTGGGACATTGAATTCCGCCTGCAAATTCTCGGCCGAGCAGACCGAGAATGGGACAGGGTCATGGCTGTCAGGCCAGCTCGACAGTTGTGACCCAACATTGAATAACCCCCTTTATCTGACTTGGAGAGATCTCTTAGTATGGATTTATTTTTACATTTATTAACAGTTTCCTATATATATCGCAGCATATTCCGTTGCACTTGGAAACAACAGTGATTAAACAAACAGGGTAGAAACATACTATAACACGCAACCACCCTAACTTGTCGGAGTGTCAGGCAGTGGCCACGTGGGAGTGGGTGACCCAGTGCAGCCAACACTTTCCCCTTGTGTGCAAAGTTCACAGGAGTATAAAAAGGGATGAGGTCTTGACTGGGAAGCTTTCATTCATTTACACAGATGCTGAGCTGCCCCCAGGGACTTGTGCCTAAATGCTTGCTGATTCTCAGCGACAATAACTGGTTGCTGCAAGATAATTTCACAATACAGCACACGGCTCTTGTCACTAATGAGGATCTGGCATTTTGGTGCCACCTCTTCTGAGAATGATTAACGGGAGTAGCTAACACTGCCCACTATGACCTGGTATATCACAGGAGTTTCATGGGTGTGTAAACCCCTGTGTGCAACTTTGTGTCATGTGTACAGGAAAGGAAAGCCTATTTCTGACGTATCTCTTACACCTATCCTAGAGTTGATGCCAGTGCATATACTAATGTTGACGGTTATGGCAGACTACTTAAAATCCACAGATGGTAGAAGTTTCTGGTTGCGCATGCACAATCATTTGCATTAGCTGAGAAACTCCTAGCAGGGTTCCCACCATCAGGGTTTGCCTGGGCTCCTGCTATATAAGCTGCAGTATTGGTCATTAGCATTGGTGCTGCTCTTAGGACTGATTGATGATTTAATTACCAGCAGGAACTACACCTTAGAGATGCCTATTAAGTCTTTTCTTAGAACTCAGTGCTGGATCATGAATGTTTCCTGATCATGATTTCTGGATCTGCCAAGCCAAAGAACTGTTTGGACTAATGTTTCATGTTTTGAATTGTCAGAATTCCAGGATACCTGCTCCTGTTTATGTTCCTGTAAGCTTCTGTGGCTGCCAAGCTAAATTAACTTCTTCTATTCAGATTACCTTCTGTCTGAATAGTTTCTGCCATTAACCAAAGATACTGGGCTTGTTCTAGATTCTGGTCTTGTGTTTCTGGAATTTTCTTTGTTCTGGGAAATTGCCTTGTCAAGTTAATTTGCCTTGCCAAGAATATCAGTATTTTAAACGTATTCTCCACCTCACATATATCTGCAGCTAAGTACGTCTGCCTTATCAAGCTATGTGTATTCCCAGCCTAGGTGCAGGCCTAGGGTGCACCAGGTCCCAAGGGGCTCAATACAGATATCCTAGCAGTCCAAAAAATTCTTAGAGGACCATTGAGCAACTACCGTTTGACATCCTGCCCATACTCCCAAATTCACAGTTATACTACTTATAGGCTGTGCGGAGTAATTCTATGTTTGAACTCTAAAAAGGATACAGAAGATACCTGTTGGCCAGTGCACAGTTCTTGCATTCTAAAAGTGAAGATGATAGCTTGGTTTGGAATGGCTTATATTTAAAGTAAAATATAAAAAGAGAGAGAGCGCACTGTGTTGATCAAATTTATATTTTTACTAGAATAATGAAAATTCATTTAATACATTATAAAAAAGCAGACAAACAATAAATTACTAAAAATATGTGCAATAAGCACTAGACATTCATTTAAAATCCGACCATGAACCTTATATGATTTAACCAGTAAAATTAGTTAAGCCTTAAGTTGAAGCAGTTCTTAAGGAAGTCAGTGTAATAGTTCCTTTTTTAGCGATATGGGCAGGTGAACTGCTGATAGCTATCAAAGAAGTGGTGCTCCTTTTTTTAGCGATTGTGCAGGTGAACTGCTGATAGATATCAAAGAAGTGGTGCTCCTTAGTGTTAAACGTAATTTTATATTACCATTTGCTTCCTGCGGGTAGGTGCGGCGGTGATCTTATTTCCATGCGGACACCCGCTACTACCGGTGTTGCTCCGATGGTGCGTGAGCCGGTACCGGGAGCAGGCGTCTTAGGACGGGTCTCAGCTGTCTGCTGACAACCAGCGTGGCTCTGATGTGGAGAGAGCTAACGCTGGGAGCTGATGCTGCTGGAGAGTGGACAAAAACCCGGACGATCAGATGATATAGGACGTCTGTGCGCACCTGAGCCGCGGTCACTGGGATGGTACACCTTTAGCTGTTTGTAGGAGCAGTCCAACAGTGGGAAGCACGATGTGAACAATAAGGCAGTCTGGATGGTAATCACGGTCGGAATAGAATACGTCTTGACGCGTTTCTCCGTCCTCCTATTACTGACGGTTTCATCAGATGAAACCGTCAGTAATAGGAGGACGGAGAAACGCGTCAAGACGTATTCTATTCCGACCGTGATTACCATCCAGACTGCCTTATTGTTCACATCGTGCTTCCCACTGTTGGACTGCTCCTACAAACAGCTAAAGGTGTACCATCCCAGTGACCGCGGCTCAGGTGCGCACAGACGTCCTATATCATCTGATCGTCCGGGTTTTTGTCCACTCTCCAGCAGCATCAGCTCCCAGCGTTAGCTCTCTCCACATCAGAGCCACGCTGGTTGTCAGCAGACAGCTGAGACCCGTCCTAAGACGCCTGCTCCCGGTACCGGCTCACGCACCATCGGAGCAACACCGGTAGTAGCGGGTGTCCGCATGGAAATAAGATCACCGCCGCACCTACCCGCAGGAAGCAAATGGTAATATAAAATTACGTTTAACACTAAGGAGCACCACTTCTTTGATATCTATCAGCAGTTCACCTGCACAATCGCTAAAAAAAGGAGCACCACTTCTTTGATAGCTATCAGCAGTTCACCTGCACATATCGCTAAAAAAGGAACTATTACACTGACTTCCTTAAGAACTGCTTCAACTTAAGGCTTAACTAATTTTACTGGTTAAATCATATAAGGTTCATGGTCGGATTTTAAATGAATGTCTAGTGCTTATTGCACATATTTTTAGTAATTTATTGTTTGTCTGCTTTTTTATAATGTATTAAATGAATTTTCATTATTCTAGTAAAAATATAAATTTGATCAACACAGTGCGCTCTCTCTCTTTTTATATTTTTCTTTCTTGGTTAAAAAGACTTTGTCTTTTTTTGGGAGCAGCATTTTTTTGAGCTGTTTACCGTATAGATAAAATACATATATATTACATATATTAATTTTTGCGCCTGATTTACCCGTTGGGTAATTTTTTCTTTATATTTAAAGTAAAGGTACTTCTTTACTTTCACGGCGCCAGCATGGCGTCGCGCTACTTCCGGGTTACGCTCGCCACAAACTAAGTTAAATAAACAAAGTTAACGCCATGCCAACATGGATAGTTCATACCTCCACTATCCATGTTGGCATGGAGTTGATTTTAATTAGCGTGGCGAGCGTAGCAAGCCACCGAGCCCGCAGCGTGGGCGAGCGAAGCGAGCCCCGCAAGGGGACTCTGACGCGCGGCGCCATGCTGGCGCCGTGAAAGTAAAGAAGTACCAAAGTAAACAGTATACACCTACACTGTAATAATTGCATATATTTATAGAATTGTTTAGTACATTTTAGAATTATTTATTTTGTTACTGGCTTTATAAAATATTTTTATTATTTTATGGGACCTGTATTGATTTCTTAACAGTGTTTCTAGCTTGTAAGTCTTGCATAGACATTGTGTCAATCATTAAAAAGTAAAATGTAATTTTTTTCATATGCTCTTCCATTAGACAATGAAAACTTTTGAAGTGATGCGGTTAAATATCACTGTTAGAAAATAGCTGCATGACTTAAATATTGCATTTGGCCCTATAAGTATACTTAATGCAGGAGGGACATCTATATTTAATAGTACAAATAGAACACAACACTAGATTTACGAAGATCCAGATATAGAACAACTGAAAATAGCTGGAGGCAGGTGTCCCGTTCTTGCTACACACACAAGTTTTACACACTGGCAAACTCAATTTAAATGTTCTGAAAAGTATTTCAGTTTGAACAGCACATGAAGAACGAAATTGACAGATTGGTATTTACCGCAGGGCTGGAGATGAATGAAACATTTCATGATTTGATTTTCATCTTTTGTAAGGATTTCTGAACCAGAAGTTTGTTGCTCTTCTGCCACCTGGGCAATATTGTCTGTCAGTCAGAAAACACAAACCCCTTTGATATATCATAATTTGGATTTGTGGTCACTTGACATGTATCTGCATAGGATTCAGGATATGTGACCATTTATTTCTTTTGCGAGGTAGCTTGCTGAAGATCGTATAGTATGCCAGGAAAGCATAGGCTCTACTGTATTGCTTTAGACAAAATAAATGAGGTCATTTAGAGTTGGACTGAAGTACATTTTTGTAGCAGAAATATACAAAAATCTGTATTGTGAATGTGCACCAAAGTGCGTTTGTACATTCACCCCATGCATGTGTGGGTTACCTCCGGGTTTTCTGGTTTCTTCTCACATTCCAAAAAAATACTGGTAGGTTAATTGGCTCTAAACATAATTAACCCTAGAAAGTCTGTGTGTGCATGTACATGTGGTAGGGAATATAGATTGAAAGCTCCACTTGGGCAGGGACTGATGTGAATGTTCAACTATTCTCCGTAAAGCGCTGTGGAATATGTATGGGCTATATAAGAAACTGTTAATAAATAAAATAAATATGAACCTAGATTTGAATATATCGAGTGCATTTATATATAAGTGCAGTAAATCCACTGGAGGTATAAAATAATGGGCCTGATTCATACATAGAACAAAATTAGTCACATGTATTATTTTTATCCTCAAGTCAGTTAATACTATATTATAGTAGGAGGGTAAAATAGTGGACATATTTTCTTAGTAGTGAATAATGTAAATGTATAGATTGTAAGCTTGCGAGCAGGGCCTTTATACCTTTGACTGTGTAAATACCCAGTTTGTTTTGTTGCTGTCTCCTATTGTAAAACGCAATGGAATCTGCTGCGCTATATAAGAAACTGTTAATAAATAAACAATAAATAAGGCAACCATATTCAGATTAGGTGGAGCAGCAGCACCAGAGCCCTATACCATAATAACATATTTCTGTTGGCATCTAAAACAGCTCTCTGTCATTCTGTGCACAAATAGTACACACAGCAGAGCTACGCCACTGAAGGTGTTCACAGGGGAGTGATTGCAATGTACACAAATTGTTTGAAAAGTAATTTGTCAAAACACTATTGTTATAAACAGACTGACCTTTCTCATATTTTTGTTTAAATCAACCAGATTGAGCATGTAGATATGATCCTTCCCTCCAAGAAGCAGTTGACCCCTCTCTTCATCAAGCAGTAGGGTTTGAGACCCCAAGCTCTTAGCCGTTGAATCCAAGAATGGGATACAGCTGTTTGACAGAAGTAGGTCTGTGGGAAAAGGAATGCCGTCTTTAGAATGAAATGTTTACATATGAGTCAATTGTTTCTGTTATAAATATGTTAAGCCTGCATAAAGGTTACAGTTCGGATAACCAAATAACATATTCCTTCTGCCTCCTGCAATGTATTGCAAAATACTAATCATGCTACTGTATGCATCTCAAAACAGTGTAATTGGAATGAAAACTTTACTTAAAGTATTTTTTTAATGTCATAACTACACAAAAGCCGTAAACATCTGGTCCATTTATTAAACTATAGTACAGTTGATAACAATCCATAACTCCTTTTCTAATGCTACTACAAGCCACCACAAGTCACAGTAGAGTCAATAAGAATTTTCTATTTCCACACATCTTGTCAATCAGTACTGACCCTATACAAATACCCTCCAATCACAACACTGATGATGTAATTAGCCAAGACCCATCCCTGTTGCCACCAACCTGCTTCTCCTCTCTGGATATTTACCAGAGAGGAATTAAAAAAAATTAGACAAGTATGTTTCAGCCATACAACAAGGAAGGAATTTCCCTGCTCAGAATTTCCCAGGTTTTTCACCTCAGCAAAAATTTAGTTTTTTGCTGTAAATCTCTTTTAACGCCTAAGACCTGGGACCTGGATCGTCTCCTTTCAAACATAAGCTGGGCCTGCTCTGGCATTCTAAGTGTGACCCAAGAATAAAAATCTTGAGTCGAACCATTCACTCCCAGGTAGTTTGGCCAAGACCCAGCAATATTCCAGGATTCTCTCTATTACCCCTTTCACATCACACAAATAACCGGGTTTGTTGCCGGGTCGACATGCAGTGTGAAAGGGCCTTTTGAGATTACCTGGGTCCAACAACCTGGCATTCTGACCTGGATTAAAAGAAGGGTTATTTCCGGGTCGAGAGACATGGGTCCTGTTCACACTATAGGGAGGAGGCAGCGTCAGCTCCAAGCGCTGCCTCCTTCCCCACCCCCGATAACGTGCCGCCGCTCCTCTCCACCCCCTTTCTGATGTCAGCAGCCCAGCTTATTGCCGGGTCTCTGTGGGGGGCTATCATCACAAATGCCCAGGTCGCTCCTTGTCCAAATCCCGGGTGCGACCTGGCATTTGTGATGTGAAAGGGGTATATGTCTGGCTTCCTAAACTGATATTCACTTCTGTGCAAACCCGTGAACAGCAGGAATTATATATAATACAACAACAATAAACAATATAATGGTTTTCTGAAATAATCTATAGGCTCACCAAAGCATTTATTGTGTGCAAGTGAAATATATTCTTAAAACCAAAAAAAAAAAGGTAAAGCAAAACATTACACAGCTCAGAGGAGAACTGCAACAACACAATACAATTAATCTAAAGGCAGAGCTAAGAAACAGATAAATGTCGGTATTGTGCCAGGAAATTCCAAACAACAATATATTGAGCAATCTTTAGTTTACGCATTTGTTTCCAAGAAGTACTCCCAATGAAAGCTGTGGCTTTTGCTGTAAGACATATGAAGAATAATCTAATATTGTTTAACAAAATAAACAGAAAAGAAATAAATAATAATATTTGTATGTCTATTCAAAAAAATACTGTCAAATGCTACAAAATAACATAATTTATCAGCATGGTATATTTGATTTATTACTTTTTAATTAATATTAATACAATTAATATACTTCTGTTAATGTGATTGATTTGTTTACATGTGCATGTACTGTATGTACATTCTATACATTCAAAAGAAAGAGAGTAAAGTCATATGCTCAGTATTACTTGGTACTGCCCCCTAGAAGTATACTGTATATACATGCCATTATTGTATAGCAACATAGTTCTTAATGCAAGACTTATAGTGATACTGTAGTGTATAGATTAAAATGCTGGGCCTGATTCAGAGGTGGTGCTACTGCAGTAGTGATTGCTTTTGTTGGTGCAACAGCTACTTCATCTTTATGCCACAGGCAATAGCTGTCCCACCGAGATGGCCATGTGCTAATCTGCCATTGTGTGTAAAAAGTTGCACCCATCAGGTGAACCATCAGACATTGATCCAGGCCTATGCAGACACACACTGGCCATATTAACCATGCGGGGGGGGGGGGGGGGGGGGGTGTGTGGCCCGCATTGCACACCCTGCACCCATTGGGTTATTCTTCCCTTCTCAATCAGTCTGGCGCTGACTGTACAGCTGCCAACATCACTAGTAAAATGGGCACTCTGCCATTTCACGTCATTTACACTTATGCTCTTACTAGTAAAATGCCAGGCAAAATTATGGCTTCTGCAATGTATCTGTAGTCACTATCTGCTCCTACCTCCAAACTCTGTCTTGACAGCTCCCTCTCTCCATATCCAGCGAGCCTAAAATACCAGTGTCCCTGCAAAAACTGCTTTCACTTTCTGATAAGAAGTAATTTGGTCCATTGAGTGGCCTCTAGCGGTGCCTGGCAATACTTCACTTCATAGAGGTGAGGAGTAGTTAGCCTTTTATATATACATCATACCTCCCAACATGACCCTCTCCAGGAGGAACACAATGCTCTGCTTCTGGACTTTTCTTACTTGTGCTGAAACACCTTTCTTCTCTTTTAACCTGTTTAAAACAGGTGATGGCAGTGGCGTAAGTTTGTCCCAGTTGCCCAGAGCCAAGATGTATATTTGTGCCCCCCATGTTATGAAAAAATAATAATAAAAAAAAAAATATATATATATATATACATACATACACACACACATATACACATACACACACACACACAACCACAGAGAGAGAGAGAGAGAGAGAGAGAGAGAGAGAGAGAGAGAGAGAGAGAGAGAATACATATATATTTCAGAATTCAGCCACAGAAGCAATTTCAATGGCCTTCATTTAATGGATTTAAACTTGCAGGTTAGGAAAGGTGCCCCATTGAGAGCAGGAGCCCGGCGGCAGATGACTCCATTGCCTCCCAGAGTTCTGCCTCTGGGTGATGGTAATCATTAATTAAGAGGAAAGTCCAGAAATGGAGCATTCTGTCCCTCCTGGAGAGGGTCAAGTTGAGAGGTATGATCATGGTTACCTACCTGACCCTCTCCTTCAGGGAGAAAATGCTCTGTTCCTGGACTTCCCTGGAGGGTGAGGTAGGCAACCATGGGTATGATACAGTATATACAGATGTTCTGCAGATGATATGTACATACCTCCCAACATGACCCTCTTCAGGAGGGACACATTGCTCTGTTTCTGGAGTTCTCCCTTAATTTATAATTGCCATTACCTGTGTTGAATCAGCTTTCTTATTAATTAACCTGTGTGAAACAGGTGATGGCAATCATACATTAAGAGGGAAGTCCAGGAACAGAGCAATGTGTCCCTCCTGGAGAGGGTCATGTTGGGAGGTATGTATGTATGTATAAAAAAAAAAGTGATGGTGTACTCCAGAATGCTGCTTTCCATCGTGCCTTCTAGTGTTGCCTAATATTATACTTTCTAGAAAAATTATAAACTCCTTCAGCATTTTCACTTTTTTTTTCTCCGACATCACAGAATTAAAATTCAAGTATTCCAAAACTCTTTCCACTAATCAGCAAGACAACCTATACACCTTTTATTAATTAATTACAAAAAACTACAAACAATAATTGATTACATAATTATTCACCACTTAGTACACATAAATACATCCTGATACAATCAGTTGTCTTCAGAGGTCACATCATTAATTGATTGGTGAACACCTGTGTACAATTAGAAGGTTTTAATTGATTGCAAAATAAACACACCTGCCTGTCAGAGATCCTACAGTCTAAAAACATTCAAGGCAACTGCAAGACAACTGCAAGACATGGTTATTTAAAAGCAACAATCTCTAAAATGATAGAGTACAATTTCAGAATTTACTATCTCTAAAGCATCTTCATATCTTAAAGGAAAGAAAATAATATTTTACAACTGCAAATGTCTAAACAGGCAGTCCTCCTAAGCTGGGCATCCATGCGAGAAATGCCCTGGCCTTATACAAGAGAAGCTTGCAAAGGGCCAGTTGCAAATGAAAATTCACTTGTACAGAACATGGAAGAGATTTGAGAAACTCTGAACTGCTCAAAAAATAATCTGGATACTTTACAATTTACATTGTTTCAAGTGTTAGATAGTAATGAAGTGGGGTACTTGCCCAAAGTAACTTATCAGCTTCTGTCATCCTGTGTAGTCTTTAAAAAAATGTTAAGTTGGGTACACACTAGGCAATATATATATATATATATATCAGGCTTCAAGGGAACAGCCAATTTATCAATAGTGGGTCACAAGGAGTATGCAAATTACATGTCTGTGAATGATGTTGTTGACAAATGTATCACATTGACCCTGCAGCTCAGCTACACTATATGGACAAATGTATTTGGCCACACCTATTAGTTATTGAATTCAGGTGTTTCAGTCAGACCTGTTGCAACAGGTGTATAAAATCAAGCACTAAAGGTGCGTACACACGGGCATAAATCGCTGGCAATATGGTCGCTGAGCGACCATATTGACAATGATTGGAGTGTGCACCAGCGATAAATCGTTGGTTGCGTGCTCCCGTTTTCAGCCTCCATTCATGCTCCTACGACCAGCGACTTCCCCTGCCTCTTCTCCCGGCTGTGTGTCATTTTCATCAGCGACCATCTCTGGTCGCTGATGAAAACGGGCACTGAGGAGTCTGTCAAACACCAGTCACTAGTGACAAGGGGGGTCCCAGATGGAGGCAGCCACAAGGACACAGGGCCCATGACCAAGAAAATGTACAAGCTGCTCTTCAAGCTGCTCATTGGGGACTCGGGGTGGGCAAGACCTGTGTCCTCTTCCGCTTCTCCACAGATGCTTTCAATACCAACTTCATCTCCACCATCTATAAGAGGAGTGGGGGACAACAGATCCTGTGTGATAGAGGGGGGGGGGGGTTTCTAGGGCATTGGCCTGTGTGACAGAAGAGGAAACACCGGGGCCTGTGTGATAGAAGGGAGAGGGGGTTGCTGGGGCAGGAGCTTGTGTGACAGAAGGGGAGACACCATGGCCTGTGTGATTGAGGGGAGGGGGGGCGCTGAGTTCAACAACTGCTAAGGTGCATGGTGCGTAAAGGTTGCCAACGCTCTGATGATTCCATAGCTGAAGAGTTCCAAAATTCCTCCCTTATTAAAGTAAGCACAAAAAAATGTGCAGCAGGTAATGTACTTGGTGGGTCATTCTGATTGACTCGGTTAGCTACGCAAATATAAGTCAGTCTCAGTTGAGACTGACTTATATTTGCAGCCGCCGGGACGAAGAGAGGGCGGGCGACTAACGCCATGTGACATCAGCCGCCCCCACCGCCGGCAGTCATTGACCCACCCTCGTACCCATGGGAATGCCCAGCTTTTTCATGGGGATGGCCATGAAATAGAGGGCGTTCCCATGGCACGGCGCTGCCACCGCCCAGTCCCTACCCTCTGCGAACTGCCCAATGAAGTGAGCAACTCGCCACAGCCGTTTACAGTTTGCATGCGCAAACCCTGACCATCGGGGTAGGGGCCAAATTTGGTTCGCTGCGTGTGATCCAGAATCAGCCCCTTAATGCAATGGGTTTCCATGGTCGAGCCGTTACATGCAAGCCTCACATAAAGCACACTGACAGAGAACTTTGGAAATGTGGTATGTGGAATGGTGATTCACACTTATCTGCTTGGCAATCAGATGGGCGAGCCTAGGTTTGGTGGATGCCAGGAAAAGTTATGCCAACTGTGAAGTTTTGTGGAGGAGGGATAACAATATGGGACTGTTTTTAAGGGTTTGGGCTAGGCTCCTTATCTCCAGGGAAGGCCAAATTTAAAGCTTAAGCATACAGTACCAAGCCAATTTGAACAATGTTTTGCTTCCAACTTTGTGGCCAACAGTTTGGGGAAGGCCCTTTGCTGTCGATCATGACTGTGTCCCAGGGCACAAAGCAAGGACTTTAAAGACATTCTGTGGAAGAACTTGACTGGCCCGCACAGAAATTTAACCTCAACCCCATTGAGCACTTTTTGCAATGCATATACAAAGATTGCGAGCCAGGCCTTCACATCAAACGTCAGTACCAGTTCTAATAAATGCTGTACAGAATGAATGGCTACAAATGTCCTACAGAAACACGCCAAAATCTTGTGGTAAACCAGCCAAGAAGAATGGAAGCTGCTATAACTGGAAAAGGGGATACAGATCCATATTAAAGCATATTTATTTGAATTCATTGCCCTTACAGTCCCTTTTGGTGTAATGATCGTTAAGTGTATATACTGTACTTTTTTATTTATTAACAGTTTCTAATATAGTGCACACATATTCAGCAGCGCTTTACAGAGAATATTTGAACATTCACATCAGTCCCTGCTACGTTATGGTGACTGAAAATTTTACATAGGGCGAGATGGAAGGAGCAAGAAAAAAATACAACAAAGATCGGACAAAAACTTGCTGCAGTCTGAAGAAAGACCTAGGACTGAATACAGGACTCTAACTAGGGGTGTGCAACCAGTGTTTTTTTTTTGTTTATTACTGTACCAAACTGCAGTGTAAAGTTAAAGCTGGCCAATATATGTGGGCTATATGCAAAAGCAGACGTTATTTACCCTACTTTCAAAATAATAAATGTGTTTGCACCCTTATATTGCATCATGATTTGTTCAGGTGCAAAGTTAAAACTTTTTTGCTTTGCTCCCAACTCAGCATAGAGCACATGATAGCAGCTAATATTGTATTTTACTTAAGTGGAGCAATGAGATTTAATTTTATGGGATGCTATTATTTAACTACAGCAGACAGGGTGGAGAAGGCATATGAATAGTTGTGTTCCTTGGCTTAGATGAAGGCATATTTCTGCCTGCAAATTGACTTAAATATTCTTACTGATCAGATTTGCCAAACACCAAGTTCAGTTTTAGGTTATTCTTGCTTGAACATAGATGGTTAAATCTGTAAATAAAGCCAACTGTGTTCAAGAATAGATATCCTACAAACCTGGACTGTTAAGGTCCCCATACATTAGTCCGACTTGTCCTAAGGACAAGTCGGACATTAATGTCCTGGAAGCTCCCCGGGAGGGGTCACACTGGATGAGGCACTTTATGTGCCAAGTTTTGTATGTGATAAATCGCATGCGATTTATCACTTGCAACTCCTGGGGAGCTGCAGGCATTGGGAACATGGGGGCGGTGGATGCCAGTGAGGGGACGGCAGTGGGCGGGGGATGCTATCGACCAGAGTCGCGCAGAGGGAGCAGAGGGGACCATGGAGGGAGCCGGGCAGGGGAAGCCGCTGCCGGGTAGCGACAGTGGGTGCACTTAAATAAAAAAAATCCCATACTAATGAATGGGCAGCCACTGACTATGGGTGTGAGACCTCTCACAGCCAATTGCTGAGATCCCCCCTCCCGCTTCTTCCACCCGGCTCTCTGCTCGCCGGCATTCCCCCCGCCCACTGCCACCCCCCGCCCGGCTCCGGACTGCACAAAAGATTTACCGAATCTTATGTGCAGCCCATCCGACCTCCCATCTCCGATCCGATGTGCAGGGACCGCGCATCGGTTTGAATGGGAATCAGGTGAAATCGTGCCCAAATCGCATACTGTATGGGGGCCTTTAGAGTGTCTTGAAGAGTTTTCCATTGATGTTTGGTATGTATTTAGCCTCTTCCAGTAATAATCTAATTAAAAACACAAAAAGAAACATAAAAGAAATATAGATCTAAAGGTGCCCATAAGCGGTACAATTCTTGAATGCAATTTGGACTAGATCGCATCGCATTGCATATGTTTTGCAATGCGATGCGATCTAGTCCAAATTGCATACAATAATTGTACAGTGTATGGGCATCTTTAGTTAATTTATTCACATGACTAAAACATGTCGTAATCATTAAGTTTTATTTTAGAATTAATAGTAAAAGTTAAAATGAACAAAGGCATATGTCTAAACATGGGTCCAAATGTAATAGGGTGTGAGAATCAGAAAGTAAGAGATTTTAGGAGATTTTTCCTATTTCTTTTAAAGCTGCAATCAATTACATGGCAAAATCAACCTGGTTTTTCAGTGTAAATGATTGCCGCATTAAAAATATTGGAAAGCTCTTCCTTTCTGATTCTTACACCCTATTACATTTGGCCCATGGTAGCCATTTACACCATGCTAGTTATTTTAAGTATTTGACAAACCACATACATTTTGCCCAATGTGTACGCAGAGCGTTGATGCTGAAAATCGCTCAGTACATACACACACAGTGATTTTTGCCTGTCCAAGATTTTTTGTGGGGGTGGATGGCTTTCCATAGCAGGACACTATAGAAAGCCATCCACCCCGTTACTCATCTTTGGTAATACAAGCAGATGAACAGCGGCAGCCAGCAATGATGCGGGAGCATGTATCAGCATTCACCACTCATCGCTGGGCAATACACACTGGGCGGCTTTTGAGATGAAAGCAGCTGAAACAGTAAAAATGAGCTGCTTTCAGTGTGTATGGACCTTAAGACTAAAGGTGGCCATACATCAGAAAGATATTGTACCCAATCATACAATCTCAATTGATTGTAAGATGGATTGTATGCAGATTGTGCGCACATCTTGTGTACACAAATCATACAATCAATCATCAGATGGATTGTATGACTGATTGTATGATGGATTGTATGCAGATTGTGTGCACATCTTGTGTACACAATCATACAGCAGATGGATTGTATGACTGATTGTAAGATGGATTGTGTGTAGATTTTGTGTCCAAAAACCACCAAGGACTGCCGCGGATTTCAAGGGAAATTGTACACAATCATGAGCACAATCGATCTTAAGATCGATCTTTCTGATGTATGGCCAGCTTTAGGGACAGATTCAATCATTCACAAACTAATATTGCCATGATAACCCGGGAGTGGCTCAGTGTAAAATACCTAACCGTGGTCCTGTGACCTGGGAATCCAACACGGCTAGCATGCATGTTGTAGTGCAGTGTAAATGGGTCTAAGTTTTAGAAAGGTCACACTCAGGTTGGACTCATATACAAAATACTAGATGCTTAACCCAGTAATTTGCCTAGCAATGAGAACAGGGGTCCAGTGCTGCAGTTCCCAGCATTGCAATGCCGGGTAAAAGCCAGGTAGTTAACACTAGCAGTGTGAACATAGTATAAGACTTTTTGTTATTTCATTAGAAAATCACAGCTCTTAGTTCAAAATAGTACAAGTTTGGATTTATCCGACTTTGTCGTACTGATTATTTAAAATATATGAGAACTGATAGCCAACAAAATGGCATTTTTTAGATTTGAGTAAAGTAAAGTAAATTTATTTCTTGTTATATTACTAACTTGTTTATACAGATTTATAAAATAAAATATATACATTTAAGCAGTGGTGGTTTTTCCCTATGGACTGCAGGACTGCATCCCCCAGGTAAAATCCGTCACTGTGTTCAGTGTTAGTGAAGCTAGATGCATTCTGTGAGACTGCACCAGCTTCACAGTGACTGGCAGTGACTTTCTATTGGAAGTCTGACCTGCCAGTCCCACTGGCTTCAGCAGAAGCAGCCCATAGAACCTGGGGTATGCGCATGCGCAGTATCAAGACTGATACTGTGCAGGCGCCATTCCCAGTGCCTGTCATCTGCATTGTACTGGTGCTGGGGCTTCTACGGGCTGCAGCCGAAGCAGCACATAGAAAGCTGGAGGTATGTGCATGTGCAGTACCGAGGCCGATACTGCACATGCGCCAAACCTGGTGGCTGTCATATGTATTGCACGGGCACTAGTACCAGCGGGTGAACAGTGGTGGGTAGATACCAGCATCGCTGCCAGCAGCAGGGATGCTGGCCCTCTGGCGGTGCTGGGATCTGCACAAGAGCGGCATCGGGGGGAGGGTGCCAGGACCAGCGGATGAGCGGTGGTGGGGAGGTGCCGGGATCAGGGGGTGAGCGGCGGAAGCAGAGGGGTTCTCTCTGCATCTCGGCCAGCGGCAGCACCCCTCCTACAATCGGGTAGGAGCTGCCTCTGCATTTAAATATATCCCAAAATTTTCTAAACATACTTATTTAGTAAATCACGCTTGCTGGCTAACATTTTTCCATCATGAATGCAAGCGGGTCCCATGTTATGGCCATACCAAACAATAAGCAAATTATTTAAATGCAACTTCACAGAATAAAACTGACTCCTAAATCTTTGGGTTAAATTTACTACGATGGGAGTTCTATTGAAGATAGGATGTTGCCCAAAGCAACCAATCAGATTCTATCTATTATCTTCTAGAGGGTGCTAAATTAACGTACCACTTAGTGTCTGTACAAAAAAGTCCACATTAGAGACTACAGAAAGAGGAACACCTGCTAAACCTACGTTACTCAATGCATAACTTTGGAATAGTGCCTCATGATTTAGGTTTAAGCTTATTTGGCAAGGATGTGACCATTTTATACATGTCAAATAATTAGTTTTTTTTATTATTAAGTCTTCGTTTCTTATTACAGATTACAAATCCTTCAGCTTTACTACAGAAACTTAATTACGGGGGTTACGCTTAGTCCAAAACGATCTATTTTCCTTAGATTGCTGATTAATAGGAAATATGTTAGCTCTACATTGCACACTTTAATGACAGCTGTTTTAAACAGAGCCAAGGCCCATAAGGTATCTATTAGGTCAAAAGAAAGCCTTCCTTCTTAGATTCTCAGACACAACTAACGAAGCACAGATTAACGCCAAATCAATAAGTGACTATGTAAAATAGAAAGATTGGCAAAGGCTATAAAGTCTTTCTATTTCATCTGGGATTCAGCTGTTAAAATCTATGAAAGATTAAAGGATGATCAAAGTTATCTGAGAAAACAAAAAAGCATTAAACCAAGGTAATTCTTAGAGAGGGAGATGCAAATGCTGCTGCTTTTTGGAGCTTTGATGTTTAATTACAGATTTAAATTTTGGTTTTTACAGATACACATAGGATCAATGTTTAACATAAATGGACATTTTTTATTTGTTTTCAAAAACTATTAAAATAGAGCTGGAAAACCACACCTAATAATGGGCCTGATTCAAGCCTGCTCGTTAGGCTGCGTATATTCGCTGCATAGCGAGCAGGTAAAAGCTGCCCTGCCAAATGCACTTCCCCCACCAAGCGACTCTGCACTAGCATGCAAGTGGATGTGTATGCATGGTCACTGACCATCGAATGATTTATTTCCAGCTTTTGGTCTGAAAAGTAAGCCTATACTTACCTTTCCGGTGGTTGCGTTCCGCTAAATTGGGGGCGGGCACTGAAATCATGTGACATTGCTGACATCACTGCAATGGAAAAGCTGGCGCAGGGAAATGCTCTCATCTCCTAGCGCCAGCTCAGGACCTGCCTCTGGTGATGTCACCCATTATGCCAGGTGGGGAGGCAGGAGTGAAAGGGGTCAAAAGCTGGCTCGCACCCGGGTTGGAGCCAGCTAAAAAATCCCAGGTTGAAGCTGGGTAAAAAATACCAGGTGCCACCCGGCTTGAAGGTGTAAAAAAGCATACTGTGTGTAAACCATAAAGGAAACATTTGTGATTGTACATTTATCATAAAGAAATTGTGGCGTAGTAATATGGATTAAAAATTAATTGCAAACAGTCTTTTTTTCCCCAATACTATAACATATTTAGTTATATTTTGGAGTCTTAATTTAATTAAGTTAATACATGTTATGTTATATTGGTTGCTGATAAATGTGAGTGCCCAATGAAGAATACTTTTTTGTCCCCCTCAGCTCTCAGCAAAGCTTCCAACTACTGTTCATTTTTTTTTATATACATCTTTTTTTATCTATTTATGTAATTATTTATTTATTGTTTTGCAACAGAGACCAAATGTATTACATATAGAATGTATTTTAACGGATTAAAGAAGTGGTCAATGTAAAAAAAATCACAATGAGCGAGAACAGGGTTACCTATTAAAGAATGGAATATGCTGCGCTATATACTGTAAGAAACTGTAAATAAATAATGATTAGATAGACTACATTGGTTATCTTAGCGCGCCTTAATATCATTTAACATATCATCATTTCTTTAAGACATGTTGTAAGATAATTAGTTTTGTTTAGGTTTCAACAGATTATGCCTCATTTGTGAGGTCTTCGAGAGGACTGTTTCTAACATGAAAGCAGTAAATTGGACATTCTATAATGCAGAACAATTGTCACTTTGTCGGAACATGAACTGAGGGCCTGGTCCAGAGATGGTCTCGGTTTTGGATGCATCTGCTGTACAAAAGTAAGCAAAAGCAGCAAGAAGCACCTTACGTAAATACAATTAAGGGAGTGATTCTGGTTGGCTCAGTAGAAACACAGCTTACCGAGCTCACCAGAGACGCTGCCCTGCCAGATACCCCCCATGCCGCTGATTCCCCTCGGAAACATGCGAGGGGATGTGTAATGAGAACACATCCCCTTGCATAAGTCACTAGCAGGAGAAATCATTTGATGGTCACATCCATGGAATGATTTTTCCTGCCTTCGCAAATAAAAGTCAGTCTCAACTGATTTTTATTTGCCGCCGCCTGGACGAGGACAGGAGATGCAGCTGATGGCATATGACATCAGCTGCCCACCCCCCCACAGGTATTGGCCCACCCGCGTACCCATGGAAAAGCCCAGTGTTCTCATGGGGACGCCCATGGGCGATCCCATCCCCATCACTGTCCGCTCCGTACCTCTGTCCATGTTGCGAACTGTCCAGCGAGTGAGTAGAGTAAATCGCCGTGGCTTTACACAGTTGGGATTTGCACATGCGCAGACATGGACACCGTATCAGTGGGCTGCGCTCGCCATGGTTAGGCAATGGTGCCTCGCTACATTCAGCACACTATTTTATTCTCCCTCCATGCCCTAGTGCAGTGGTTCCCAACCTTGGTCCTCAAGTACCCCCAACAGTGCACATTTTGCAGGTCTCCACACAGAATCACAGGTGAGATAATTAGCTCCACCTGTGATCTATTCAAATGTGCCTGAATAATGAGTGCACCTTCCGGGTGACCTGGAAAACGTGCACTGTTGTGGGTACTTGAGGACCAGGGTTGGGAACCACTGCCCTAGTGGATGGTATGGCATGAAATACCACCTGTTGACACATGATGGCAAAAAAAAAACGGTGAAAAACCCATTTCGACCTTTTGACTGTTAACCTTCCCAATGTCAACCGAATGATTGTCGACCTTTTGACCCTGTTGACCTTATGCATGTCGGACTTTTGTCTTAATCGAGCTAAGGCCTGTCGACCTTCAGTGGTTCACCCAATGTATGTCGACCTAATGACCCTGTTACAAACAAATAATACTATGGGTGTGTCAATTCAATAGTTTAATATCTGCAGGGCAGGGCAAAGTATGATTCCTATGTTTTGCTGATAAATCATAGCGAATATGTCCCGTTCTTGTAAAATATAGAAATTGGCTTTATTAATGGATACATGTCCTTAGAAGGGAATGAAAACAAACAGCTGCACAAGCACATGTTTAAACTCAGGGATTCTATGTTTATTTCTCTTGAGTTCACATTTAATAAACACATAATAAGTGACTTCATTTTATAGCAAGGACAGTAAAGAACACGTTTGAAAAAGAACAATAAACAAAACAAATGATTAGGATGAAAGTTTAATAAAACAGCAAATTAATATTAAATTTGCAAGAAAATCTAAATTAGGCTTCTGTCCTAAAGGAGCATCATGTATTTCCCTTCTGTGTGAATCAAATCTGTTTCTGTTATATTTTTTAATAATTCAAATGATTCCTACACATGCTGTGCTAGTAGTGGTACTATAGCTGGGCCACACAGAGGCGTATGGGTCATAATGTCGACACCACTAAATGCCGACAGGCTTTGGGTCGACACATGGAATAGGTCGACATGGTTAAGGTTGAAAGGGTCACAAGGTCGACACAAGCATTATGTTGACAATGAGAATGTTGACAGTCAAAAGCTATGTATGTCGACCTTCATAGAGTATACACAGAGCATGCTTAGAATAGCAGATCTGGGGCCTATGTATCAATGCCACCCCAAATTGTACTTTGGTGCTATGGGATTTAATGCTACACTGTTGCCTGGGAACAATTCCTGTTTATTGTATTGCCTGGAGTACCTATACTGAAAGGAATGTGTTCCTTTATTTATAGATGATAGCAAAAATAGGTATAACAATATACAATATGAGAACTCAAACTATATGGACCAAAGTATTCAAACCTTTGACCATTACACCAGAGGTTCCCAAATGCGGTCCTCAAGGCACCTCAACGGTACAGGTTTTAGGTATATCCATGGCTCAGCACAGATGGTTAAATCAGACTGACTAAGCTACTGATTAAGTCACCTGTGGCCAAGCATGGATATACTTAATACCTGGACCGTTGGGGTGCCTTGAGGACCGCGTTTGGGAACCTCTGCATTACACCAAGAGGGACTATAACAACACTGTTCAAATACATATAATTAAATATGGAGTTTGTCCCCCTTTTGCAGCTATAACAGCTTCCACTCCCCTTGGAAGGCTTGCCACAAGATATTGGAGTGTTTCTGTGGAAATTTTTATCATTCTGTACAGCATTTATAAGGCCAGGCACTCATGATGGATGAGAAGACCTGGCTTTCAATCTCCATTCCAGTTCATACCACAGCTGCTTGATGGGGTTGAGGTCAGGGCTCTGTGCAGGCCAGTCAGGTTCTTCGACACTGAACCCAACAAATCACACCTTTTATAGTCCTTGCTTTGTGTACTGGGGCACAGGAATAGATAAGGGTCTTCCCTAAACAAAACTGGAAGCATAGCATTGTTCAGTCTTAGTATGCTGAAACATTGTTTGCCATTTACTGGAGATGAGGGGCGTTGCCCAAAGCATTTAAAAAGCCCCATACTATTTTCACTCCTCCACCAAACTGCACAGATGGCATAATGTAGTCAAGCGGGCGATGTTCACCCGCATGTGCCAAACCCAGAAGCCTGATTCATCACTCCACGGAACAGGTTTTCACTGCCCCACAGTTAGTCTGCTTTACACCACTGGCATTGGACTTGGTGATGAGAGGCTTGCATGCAGCTGCTCGGCTATGCAAACACATTTCATTAAATTGGCACTGCTCAGTTTTTGTGCTTACATTAAAGCCAGTGGAATTTGGTAACCCTTTAGCTATGAAATCTTATTATTGTTCTACAGCAAAACACAAATTAGCTGTTAGTGGGTTTATGCATAATTTAGTTAAAAAAAATGGAGAAGTGGATCAGCTACAGTAAGAGGAAGAATGAATTAATAAAATTGCATAAAATGATAGATGAATGTTATGTGCACTGTTCTCCCCCATATAAAACAGGAGTAATTACCACTATATGCCGTTTGCACTATGCACCACTGTCATTATTGGCTCTGCCACCTACAAGATAGCATGCCCATATGTGGGGGTAATGTATGCATGGTCAGTGACACAATACGAAAACTACATCTATTGATTTTGACAACGGCAGCTGACAATGCCACATCACCACAGCTGGGGCAGCTCTGTTCCTGGCTGGGGCAGCGCTGTTCCTGGCTGGGGCTGAGCTGATGTTGCACCATTACCACAGCTGGGGCAGCTCTGTTCCTGGCTGGGGCAGCTCTGTTCCTGGCAGGGGAAGCTGAAGGGCTCCAGGCTGCATGAGAGATCTCATGCATGCCCAGTGGAGCCAGGCAAAGTTAAAACACTGCACATCACCACTAGGTTGATCTGCTGTGGGTATGTATTAGGGGTCGCCGAAGGGGGTTGGGGGAGTGTTCACTGGTAAAAAGCTGTAAATACCTTATTTGATATATTAAATTGGACTCATCATTCGTAGAAGGCTTGAGATCAGCTCCACCATTGTTATACAATTACTGCATTGTCACACCTACTGTATATTATCTTGGATACATACTGTATTTTGTTCCACTGCCACAGATTGTATTCTGATATAATTTGTAAAATATCAAAAACGTTTAAGGGGTAACAACATTGGGAATGGCTGCAAATGTCAATATAAAAATCTGTGTCAGATGTGTCTATATACAGATGTAGCCCCGCTCATTGGAGCTCCGCCATGTAACATGCGCACATGCTTGGCGAAAGGAGCGCATCTGCGTTACAAAATATAATTGTGTGTGGTAATGTAATGTAATAACATTTGCACAGGAAAATACTCAATGAAAATATGATCAAATAAATTGAACATTAAAGTAAAACTAAATTGATTGAAATTTAAGATTTATACTGAAAGTAACTGTAGAAAACATTTTTCTTCAATCATTAAGACCACCTAGACACGTAATAAGCAATTCATTTGAACAGCTGGGAAAATTGCATACAGATATGATACATTTTTGTTAAATGACCAAAAATTAGCACCAATTGTATAACGTCAATATAAGTCAGTAGTAGTTTCTCCTATATACTGTAATGTTATCTGCTTGTGTAAAAAAAATCACATCAGTCTACTCATCTTATTGTTCACGTGGAGTTCATTCTGGCTTTATCATTAAGCTTTTGTCCACTGGAGAGTACATCTCATGACTTCTTAACCTACAGTCCTCGAGGGAAGGCATTTCCCTTTCATTTCTGCACAATAACCCACACATTAATGGTTCTTACAAGTTTATACACTAGAACTACACTTGCAGATGTACTGACCTTCATCGTGTTCAGCTGGCTTTAGTAGAAACGTGTATGACAATGAATCCATTTGTACCATCCACATTTATGAAACTCTGTGATTTGACTTCAATAAAATCTTGCAATAGTATGTCATGTTCACAGTAAGAAGCTATGAGTAGGATCAGTTACTTATGTGTGAGGCTATTCAGATAGGTTAAGGGCAAATTGAAAGCCAAGCAAGTGAAGGTATTTATGTCCAAGTGGTTTCCTCTAGACCAGATATACAGGAAGGTTGAGGGACATCTTGGCTATAATACCTGCACTAGAACACAGTACTCTATTCTGACATCGTTAACAAATCAATTTTGGGCTTAATGGTAACAGAAACAGATTAAGTGGGTTTTGAGCGTTTTCAAGGTTTGCAGTTTACTCCATGTGACCCAAAAGCCCTAAACATCAGCACTTCCACTTTTTTTTACACATCCTTTTAAATGTACAGTTAATATGTTTTCCATGGGGTGGGATAGAATTATATAGCCTTATCCAGAAGATAGTGGAGACAAGGCTGGATTAAGGTCTGCGGGGGCCCCATGGAAACTTATTGTGGGGACCCTAATAAAACTGTTCCCAGCACCACAAAAAATGTAAATACATTGTAGTTCCCCGTTTAAACCACAACTGAATACAGTGTTAAATGTTTAATTGTCATCACAATGATTAAATAAAGTTTTAAAAAAAACGGCGCTCATAAAAGACATTCTATGCTAAGGAAAATGTATTGACTTTAAACTATGTAAGTAATGCTTATAATGACCAACATGAGTAGAAGTTCATGGACAATTACATAGGGTGATATTTCCAGACATATTTTTAATAGTTGAAATATAGGTACAATGCAAGGCCGAGTTAAGAGCGACATGGGCCTGAGCCTGAAAATGATCAAGGGCATAATGTGAGAAGTGGAGGATTTGTGTGACCACTTCTGAGTGGGTGTGGCCATTGTTAAGTAGGCATGTCACCATTCTACACTGTCAGCCCCAAGTAGAAAAAATTTAATTATTTTGTGAGTAAATTAGAAATACACTTTTGATACTGATGCTTTATGGCCGTAGGGGTGGGCGGTTGGTCATCATCATGCTGCTATGATGACAGGCCTACTTTTATCTGGAGGTCTGTGGTACAAGCTCTATTATCCCCATTGTTTTTCCGGCCATGGTAATATTAAACTTAATTTCTTACAAGTTCCATGCTTAGCTTTTAAAGGGTATGTTACTGTGCTACACAAGAGGCTGTGATGCTTGCGCTAATGTATGGCTTCAGTAGAACATACTCCTATTCATTTGGAAATTGTAATAACTTACTAGCTGATGTCAGGTCTCCCATGCTGTTATTAATTATGGGAGTATCTCACAGCTTGCGGTATCTTCTAACCACATGAAAGTGCCTTATATTAAACATACTGCAAGTAACAAAGCTCTGGGTGGTTGTTTCAGCTTGGGTAGGGATGTGCGCATGGAAATAATTCTGCATGGTACATCCAAAAAGGTTTAACAGAGATTAATAGGGGCATATGAACTTTTGGCATAATAAAAAAAAGGGCACAAGGGACAGGCGGGTCACGGTGTAACAGTATTTTATAGGGGCACTTAAAGAATATATCAGAGGAAATATAAATTAATCCTGCTCAGTTTCACATTGTGGTTGTCTGAATCACTGCATGCGCTGCTGTGAGCAGGTGGTATATGTCGTAGCTTTTTGGGAACTGGTGACATAAATAAACATAGTATATTCAAGGCTGTGCAATGTATTCTGCAAGGAACGCAGTATGACTGCTTAAACTATAAATAATAAACTGTAAAAGTATTTATTGGGGGTAAAGTTAGCATTCATCTGTGGATTTTGTGATGTAAACAGTTAAATATTGTGAACTTATGGTAAAAAATGATCAAAACAGTCATGTTTTCTATTGATACACGGCAAGCCATAAACCTTAACAGGGCAGAAGAAAATCCTGTGCATTTACAAGTCAAAAACAGCTATTTCTGCACGTTTAAATGAAAACCCATAGTGTTTCCCAGATGCAGTTACATAATGTAACTGAAAGAGAGAGAGATAAAATACTTACTGCTTCTGTTTGGTTAACGGCTGTTACTAAAAACATGACCGATTCAGACCATTTCGTATGGGCCTGAATTTGGTCCCGTTTTTGATGGTGGGTGGTCTGTGCATGCGTGAATATGACCATGTGCAGACCCCCTGTGCGAAAGCCTTCAGCACAGAGAGGTCTTCCAACTGCATGTGTGGCACGTGTGGCAGTTATCCAGCAACAAGGCTAAGGAGGATAGAGGAATCCTTTGGATCACTCACATGGGAGTTTTGTGTTAAGAATCCCAAAGGCTTCTAGGGACAATGCCCTCTACAGAGGGTGTAGCTAATTGAGAACATGGTCTGTAAAGTTTCGCTTTCCAGAGCTTGATATATACAGTCACATTGCTACCCTAGAAATGTTTATGGGGACTGCAGGGTCAACAGTCCTCAGCCAATATCACGGATATCCACTGAAGTCCACTTGAATGGAACTAGGGAGACCAATTCCAAGGCATTTCTTTCAATCCCGGGATTTGGGATTGAGAAATGCTCAATCCCGTGATTAGCCTCCCTATAAAAAAATACCACCACCCGTATATTTACATACTGGTTGGTGTGGCAGAACAGAGCCAGGTGCGGGTGGTAGAGCAACATACTCGGCGGTGCGGCAGTTGCTGCAGAGCAGAATAGGGATCAAGTGGGAGTAGCAGAGCGTGGAATCCCCGGGTGAGGCCGGAATTTGAGAGCGGGTGTACGGCCAGTGATTTGCACAATGTGACACACAGCATTACCTCTGACTGCGTCATGCTGCGCAGAGCTGCACAGCCGGGATGGGAGCAGTTTAATCCCAGGATTGAGACTCCAATTCCGGGATTCAAATCTAGGCAAATTTGGGGCCAAATCCCGGGATCTCGCCGATCCCGAGATTGGCTATCCTAATTGCAACAAATCTCAGAAAATTGCAATTATCAGATGTTTGCATTTTTGGGTTAAGTACACTCCATAAGCTTTGGTAAATCTCCCCCATAGCGCATTAGTTGGCCAAAGCAAAAAATCAGCTTCTATGTAACTATCATTTCAAAGACTACTGTATGCTAGATAAATGAAAGAAGCTTAATGGTTGTCTTGGCAGCTTCTCCCAATTATCTTTGTAGACCGGCGTCCCTGACTCCGCCAACATCCCCCGGTGAAGTGAGCTGTCTGGGGGCTTGATGATGCAATTCATTTGATGGGGAAAAAAAATCACAGCATTGAGCAGCAGTATGCAAAACCACAATAATGTGATTCACAGTGCCAGCTCCCCACATCATACCTGCACATATCCTTCAGGATATCCCATAGGACAAAAGACTAGCCAAGTGTGTCATAATCCAGGCATTCAGCACATCACTTTATTTTTATTTTCCTTACATACAAAGCCAAAAAGAATAAAGAAGGCTTCCACTCAAATCGTGAGTAATGTACAGTACCAGGGTGTAACTTTAAAAGGACATTGAGGGACAGTGGAAATTAAATGTATAAACATTTATTTCTACAAGTGCGCACAAATATTTTCCTATGCAATACAAAGTTAATGGGTTTCACAGCTTAGAATTTGCAAATGTCCGTTAATGCATAATATGTTTTCTATTCAGGCTATAGGAGATGGGGGTAGGTATAAATGGAATGCATGGTACCATATAGAGCAGAGGTGGGCAACGATTGCCATCTTGATAAGAGAAGGCAAATAATAAACTGGCACAATAAATCCTAGACAAGAAAAACGATACAAAGGCATGCATATCTTATTGCGTTGTGCAACTGCATAGCTCAGCAACAGCTGGGAAAGACTATCCCTGAGCTAACACAGCCCTATATACTATATAATATACACTTTGTATAAACTTTGTTAATATTGACGTATAATGCATTTGATTTTTATTACAATCACACAGTATATTGTTACAAAATAATGCTGGGTGTTTATGTGGTTAAAAAAAATTGTTTAACAAAAATAAGGGGGAAAAGGCATTATACAAGAATCCAGAAATCTAGAATTAATAAATGTAATCTTGAGATTAATTAAAACGTATGGTCATTTTAAATCATGCTCACAAAGACATTAGATCAACTTACAATGGATTTATATATGTTCATGAATCAATTTTTATAGCCGAGCTGTACAGAAAAGCTACGTCATTTGTTTGGCTTTTTTTGAATTATAAAAACATGCTTAAAGGAAATGTTCCATGCTTATAAAATGTTAATTGACCTTTTCCATTTGGAAAACATATTTCAGTAAATACGTCTTCTTTGAACAGTTCTGATTGACCTTCTTTCATTCCAGAAAGAAAGAACAAAAAAGTCTTAAAACTGTGGAAAAAGACATTGCAGGCCTTTGAAACAGCACTGATATTTTAGAGATGTAATTAGCCCAGACTGTTTTATTTGGCACACACTTACTGTTTTAAACAACTTGTGTTTATTCACCATAAGCTGATTATGGCAATTGTGCAAAACAATCTAACCGGTCACAGCTACAGTATTTATACCATACGCTAAAGTATATGTTTACAATCATTTTACTTAATAAGATTTGAGATATGTCAATCATAAATATGTACAAGTTGGCATTAGACTTTCCAAGTAGCTATTACCATCTAGATATCTAGATGGAAGGTGCTAGATAAATGATCAATTGAATCTAATAGGTTATATATACAGCGAGAGAGAGAGAGAGAGAGAGAGAGAGAGAGAGAGAGAGAGAGAGAGAGAGATAGCAAACAATATGTCGCAGCCGTCTCAGGGCTTTGTATGCCAGTTTATTTATGGAACACAAAACCCTATGAATGCTATTTGGGACATTATGAATGTGTTAAAAAATGATGAGGCTTATGTATCAACGCTTGGAGAGGGATAAATGGGAGATATATAAAGTGTCAACCAATCAGCTTTAGTCAATTTACAGGCTGAGGTATCTTCATGAAGAAACTAAGTGAGATTAGGATTGTTACTTTTCACTATAATTTGATGCAATATATAGCGTAGTTACAGTAATAGCAATATATCTTCTTTGTATAATCCTAATTATTGTTCTAGTCAAAGACTGGAGTATGACAAAATATACTGGCATATGACATGTGAGGCTCTGTCTTCCCTGCCTACCCTGACTGCACATCAATGGTTTAGGGCTTTGGTACACTTGACAAGTGAAGAATGGTAAGGGAACAGGGCGAGTGGGGACGGCATATATCACCTGATAATGACACACACCATCCTTTGTTACGCAAGGGCACATAAGCTATCTATTGTGTTTAAAGGGATCCTTCAATAATTTTTCGATGGTGTTAATTTAGTTACATTCATTTTTTTTTTCTCTTCTGTAGACCCCACAACACCTTAGCAGACTAATGACAAAGCTCTGTCAAGGTGTTAAATTATGTTTAATACCTGTTTCAAACAGAAGTGCAAATTGCTGGGTCAAACATATCTACACAGTAATTTCTATTCAACACGGGTCCTTTTATTGTGTGAAAGGGTCAACTGTACCAGGGTTGCTCCTAGCAGTCTGTTTTCCTGCATGTTTGGTGTATGACTCAGTGCGTATAATGCTAAACAATCACTTCACAGTTCTATGGGTGTAACAATTTTTAACATATTCTCACCTACACATTTTTTTACAGAGTGCTATAAAAGTTTGGCTGGGTTTCAGAAAATGCTCAAACCAGCTCAGTGTGTTAAATATTTTAGAAAAAACAATAATGCTGTGTGGATGAAAATGAAAGGTTTCATTTGATCTCTGGAAATGTCTCTATGGAAGTTAGAAATACAAAGGTAAAATAAAGACTGTACTTAAACAGTAATGTGTATTACATTTCACTTATTCTGTAATAATACCTGAGTTTTTTTTTTAAATTACATTTTCTTTTTTTTAATGACTATGAAGTATAAAACCATTTCAGATTCTTCTATGTTTTGCAACAACTAACACTAAAATTACCCATTCACACTATGGACAAAATTGGGTGGATCCAGACATTCCACAGAGTGGGTTCAGCCCAAAGAAAGTCCTGAACTTTTGAATGGGAACAGGTAATGCGTGTGGATGGAAAACGTAGATCTTTTGAAGAACGAAGAGGACGAGTTGGGAGGTATATTGAGATACTTTGAGATTAGAGAAAAGGTGTACATTGGTGTAGTTTGGTTATGGCCTTGTCTGTGTAAGAAAAAGTATTTTATATTGAATATGGTAGGATACAGATAATGCGTGTGGATGGAAGACGTAGATCTTTTGAAGAGCGAAGAGGACAAGTTGGGAGATATTTTTAGATATTTTGAGATTAGAGAAGAGGTGTACATTGGTGTAGTTTGGTTATGGCCTTGTGTGTAAGTAAAATATGGTAGGATACAAGTAAATGATAAAGGGACTGACAGAGCAGTTTAACAGTTGATAACTGTCTGGCGAGGAAGATTAGTCTCGCAGCTGCATTCAAGATAGATTTTAGTGCTGAGAGTCAGTATTGGGGAAGACCAGTAAGGAGACTATTGCAATAGTCAATGCGGGAGACGATGACAGCATGGAATAGAGTTTTAACAGTGTCTTGTGTAAGGCATAGGCATATTTTTGATGTATGTAACATGAGTTTGAATGTGGGGAACAAAGAACAGTTGAGTCAAGAATAACACCTAGGCAGCGAGCGTGTAGGGTAGGATTGATTGTGGTGTTCTAAACAGTAATAGAGATCTCAGGTTGGTAACTACTATTGTTTGGTGGAAATATAATTAATTAAAAATGTAGATACATTTCAGTTTGACATGTATTTGATTCCTTTCAGAAGTTGATTGTGATTGTTCTTTATTTTAGAATCTACATATGCATATGCAGATCCAATTTAATTCAAAATGTTCAAATTTGTCCTCTAAATGTCTGTGTATGACAACATGACAGCATCACACATGACAGCATGACGGCAAAAATGAAAGACATTTTAAAAGGATTTAAAAATAATTTTTCACTTTTAACAAAATGCATATATTTTTGTACTTAAAATACAAAAACTATTTAAACTAAACTTCACATGTCTTTGCAAATGTGCTGGAATGTACCACAGTCCCTGTACAGTAAACTTTGGGAATTCATAGTGCTGATTTTAAAGCATTCTAATCTCCAGAATCACCCAAGTACTAGGATAACATGGTTTGGCCTACTTTCACCAAACATCGAGGAGACTAAAACTTTATGGCGTGTTCACTGAAGATTCTTGATAATAAAGGAACCCTCCCATAGGGAAATGAGTGTGGTGACTCATCAAGGCCCTAAGTTCCCTGATTACTTAAATTGTCACCACATACCCTTACAAACTTTTCTACCCTTCTGGAATGTCCAGTAAGCTCTTGAAGAATGGGTGGCTCTCCTGCCCCCCTCTCCCCCTTCGATGCGGTGACAAAGTGAAAGGGGGTGGTCCAAGAGGGACCCAATGATGCGATTTGCATTGAATTGCCTCATCTTGCCCCTCTCCCCGTTAAACAGTAAATTATTTTTTGGCACTGTATAGCATGGATGGAGCCGTGATGATGCAATCATGATGCCACGCCCAGGACAGCTCACCTTTGCGCCTACCACACTGCCCCTTACTATAGATGGGAGAAGCATGTTAGGTAAGTATGACCATGCATTAGGAACTCCCAAAGTGGAGAAAAATAAAATAGTAGGCTGGCGTGATTTAACTCTTAAAGTGTTAGTGTGTAAAACTGAATACTACTATAGACAAATGTTGAATAAGAATATAAAAATGAGATAGAACTATATTTTTACACTGTTAATACACAGACAGTGAAATATTTTATATTTTTACAACATGACACTTCCGGGGTGTTAGATTTCAGCACATGCTCAGCAAACAATGACAAATACAAATTCCAAATAAGCACATGAAAAATGTCCCTGTGAAATACTATTACCTTTGTAAGAAAGCTTGAGCCGAGGAATATTCTGTTTCAAGCTGTCAGTTGCTGGCAGAAACATTAGAAAGACCATTGATAGCATTGTAGAGAAATCCTGTGGTCTAAGCCATCTGCTGGGACATTTGTGACACTTCTTTCTCATGGTGCTGTATCTGGCACCTCTCCTAGGGAGTTGTCTGTCTGCGGAGAGAAATGTAACATTATTATGACTTGTTACAGGAAGATGATATTGTGCAAAGACAGTCACATGGATCTGGGGAAAAAGTGTCATTGGAACTGCATTTTCCATTTACATCAGTCCTTTTTAATTATTACTATCCTGGTCGTCTTTGCACAGCCAAGTTTAGGTCATTTTCTCCATTTCTGTTTGAAGATTGAGTTACACAGTTTCTTGTAAACTGATGTTTACAGGTTTATTTCACAACACAGTGTGGTAGAATATTATTATTCCAGGCAATAAGGACAGGGCTTTGATTTATGGGTTAAGTAAGTTAACCACTTGGGTTTATAATAAGACATTGGGATGAGTTAACCCTGCACAGATGTAGAATTCTACAGTATCTTAATGTCTTTGCATGTGAAATAAGACCGACTGATTCAGTAGCATTTTAGTAATTCATTTAAAGGATGGTCACTGCAATTGAACCTGTTTGAGGGGGAAATAAAATATACGACACAAGGTTAACTCTCATACACACTAGAGTCTAGACGATTCGCTCCTGAATGAACAATCTACTGCATACACACTGAATGGTATTGGTCAGTTATGTCACCTGCCCCCCCCCCCCCCCAATGTACATGCTGACGTTGACGATATAGTCTACATTCAGCTGCATGTTCACACAAGAGTAGACCCACGCTAATGACCCACGGGAGCTCACATCATTAAAGATCATGAGCGCACACACTGGACAATATTGTTATCGTTCACATCAATCTAGTGTGTATGGGCTTTACTTTCTTTTTAAATTACAAAGTTTTTTAAGATCGCAGTAGTTAATGTTTTATAAGACATACAGTATTAACTTTATTGGGGTTTCTTTCTGGGAGGTGAAGGGAAAGGTAATATGAAACTTGACCACAGCAGCAAAAAAACACTTTTCAGATTTCCCACTCAGCTAGAACAACAAACATACAGTATTTTACAGGGAATCTTCACAGTGATCTTCTGTGCCTGACAGCGATTTGGTTTCATCCTTCATGCTGTAGAAATAATTAATTTTAAATATCTTACCCTCATATCTATAATAGTATGGTGGTTCTTACTACCCTGAGAATGCCCTCATGTGTTCTATTAAGCATAATCCCAAGTTTTAACCCCTTCACGACAATTGACGTATATATACGTCATGGCCGGGAAGTACTTCCCGACCGTTGACGTATATATACGTCATGGCTTAAAACTGTCACTGCGTCTAGAGACGCAGTGACAGAGGGACGATGTCTGCTGTCCCTGACAGCAGACATGTCCCTGCATGCCCAGGGGGGGCTGCGATGCCGCCCCCCCGTCGCCGATCGCTGTGATTGGCTGTTCAGTGTGAACAGCCATTCACAGCGTTTTCCTGTGTCACCGGCGAATAACGTTCGCCGGTGACACGGGATCGGAGGTGATTGGTGCTGTAAAGTACAGCACCAATCACCGCGGGGTGTAAGGGTGACACTGGTGTCACCCCACCTCACCCCGCCCGCCCCCAAAGGCCGTGATTGGTCCGTCGGACCGACGGACCAATCACAGCCGTGGAGGGGGGTTTAAACTAACGGTGACTGCACTGCAGACGCCATTCCGGTCTGGAAAAGCGTGCAGTGCGGTCACCGTGCCCCACCTGCCGCCTATACTGACCAGAACCCTTACCTGATCATTGATCATTGATATTGTGACATTTTGTGACATCCTGTGCTGCATCTTGTGCTGCATCTTGTGCTGCTGCGATTTATTAGATAGATAGTTAGAGAGAGTTAGAGAGAGAGAGATAGAGAGAGATAGAGAGAGATAGAGAGGCCTAGTGCTATATTTTGTGCTGCTGCAGTGTGATAGAGCTATAGATAGAGAGATAGAGAGAGATAGAGAGAGAGAGATAGAGAGAGAGATAGTGACAGATTGTGCTATATATTTTTTATATAACTGAAAGAGATAAAGAGAGATAGAGAGAGATAGAGAGGCCTAGTGCTATATTTTGTGCTGCTGCAGTGTGATAGAGAGAGATAGAGAGAGAGAGATAGAGAGAGAGATAGTGACAGATTGTGCTATATATTTTTTATATAACTGAAAGAGATAGAGAGAGATAGAGAGAGATAGAGAGGCCTAGTGCTATATTTTGTGCTGCTGCAGTGTGATAGAGCTATAGATAGATAGAGAGAGATAGAGAGAGAGAGAT
This sequence comes from Crinia signifera, assembly GCF_055691185.1. Taxonomy (NCBI): domain Eukaryota; kingdom Metazoa; phylum Chordata; class Amphibia; order Anura; family Myobatrachidae; genus Crinia; species Crinia signifera. Next base: position 179,988,828 of record NC_139220.1, read on the forward strand.
AGAGAGATAGTGACAGATTGTGCTATATATTTTTTATATAACTGCTGCAGTGTCATAGAGTGATAGATAGTGAGAGATAGAGAGAGATAGTGATAGAGTGCTAAATTTTGTGTCGGCTGCCCCCGCCTTTTTGTGCTGATCACTATATCTGAGGTGATCAGCAACTTTTTGGGGGTACAGAGGTTTTTTTTTTTTATATATACCTGTCAGTACCACCAAAGGTTGTGCACCTGCTGCCCCTCACTGGTAATCAGTGTCGCATCACTGATCACCTTTTTTTATTTTTTGTGAGTGCTGTGGGGTCTTTTTTACATTTTTTTTTTACACACACTGTGATTTTGTGTGTGTCCTGTGGCCACTGTGCACTGATCAGTGACGTACATCACTGATCAGCTTTTTCGGCATAGGGTTGATCTATTTTTTTTTTTTTTTGATCAAATTCCTGTTGCCTTTGAGCGCTGTTCAGTGACGGACGTTACTGACCAACATCTGTGCTCAATTTTTGGCGCAGGACCTTTTTTTTTTTTTTTAACCCCTTCCATTTTTTTTTTTTTTAACCCCTTCCATTTTTTTTTTTTTTAACCCCTTCCATTTTTTTTTTTTTGAACCCTTCAATTTTTTTTTTTTTGTATTTTTTTTTTCTGCACTACATACACAATACACACTACATACCCCCTGGGTTGAAATAAAGTTTGTACCCCCCCCTACACTATACACGTGTTGAAACATTTCACTACCAGTAACACAAAAATATAAATGGCATCCCAAATGTCATCCCAAATGTCGTCCCAGTCATCCAGGAGAATGTATTCGGTGGAGGAGGCATATGCCATGCTTGCATCTGACTCTGACACAGCCAGTGAGGCAAGCGGGGAATTTGAAGGATTTGTCTTAAGCTCCTCTTCCTCCTCTGATGATGAGGGACCCCCTCAAAGACGCCCCCGTAGAGCAGCTGAGACCCCCCCCCCAATAATTGATCTCGTATGGACCCCACCACCAGACAATTTTGAGCCCCAGGTTCCTGAGTTTTTGGCCATCCCAGGAATCCAATTTGATTCAACAGGTCTCAGAGAAATTGACTTTTTCAAATTATTTTTCTCTGATGATTTTATAAATTTAATGGTGGACCAAACTAATTTATATGCCCAGCAGTTTATTGCTCAAAACCCCACGTCATCATTTGCTAGGTGGACCCCTGTAGATGCAGTAGAGATGATGACGTTTTGGGGTCTGGTGTTACATATGGGCATAGTAAAAAAGCCACAAATTAGGCAATATTGGAGTACAGATGTTCTGTACAGCACCCCATTTCACCGTATGGCCATGCCCCGGGCTCGTTTTGAGGCAATCCATAAATTTATACATTACACCGATAATGCACAGTGCCCACCCAGAGATGATCCCACCTTTGACAGGCTATTCAAAGTCAGGCCGGTCATTGATCATTTCAGTGCCAAATTTGCAGAGCTATACATCCCTGATAAATGTATTAGTATCGACGAGTCCCTTATACATTTTAAAGGAAGGGTTAAATTCCGCCAGTACCTTCCCAGTAAGAGGGCAAGGTATGGCATAAAAATGTATAAGCTGTGTGAAAGCACCACAGGGTACACCCACAAGTTTAGGGTATATGAAGGGAAGGATTCAAGAATTGAACCACCAGAATGCCCCCCCTCCCTCGTAGGTGTTAGTGGAAAAATTGTCTGGGATTTAATGCACCCCTTCCTGGATAAGGGTTATCACCTCTATGTGGATAACTTTTACACCAGCATCCCCCTGTTTAAGGCCCTTGGTTCAAGAGGTACAGCAGCTTGCGGTACTGTGCGCAAGAACCAAAGAGGCCTCCCCAAAACGCACATTGCCCAAGTAATGAGAAGGGGTGAAAGCAGGGGAATATGCACCGAAAATATGTTGTTGGTCAAATATAAGGACAAGAGGGATGTCCTTATACTGACAACAATTCATGGAGACAGTACCACCTCCATCCCTGTACGAGGTACCAGTACCCACACCTCCAAACCAAATTGTATCCTAGATTACAATAAGTACATGGGCGGAGTGGATCTTTCAGATCAGGTACTAAAGCCGTACAGTGCCCTGCGGAAAACAAATATCTGGTACAAGAAGCTGGCCGTGTATATCATCCAGATGGCACTGTATAACGCTTACGTGCTATTCCGTTCTACCGGCCAGAGGGGGACATTTATGCACTTTCAAGAGGAAGTCATAAAGAGCCTAACATTTGGGAATCAGCAGGCAGAGGGCCCCAGTACTTCTAGTACTGGCCCCCGTATTGTACCAGGGCAGCATTTTCCCAACGAAATCCCCTCCACTGCAAGAAAGGGCAGGACACAAAAAAGGTGCAAAGTTTGTTATAAAAAGGGAATAAGAAAGGAAACTATTTTCCACTGTGAAACTTGCCCCGACAAACCCGGCCTATGTATAAAGGAGTGCTTTAAAATATACCACACATCTATGGATTATTAGGTTCATCATTTCACCGTGCTTCGGGGGTCTTGCTAATGCCACATAGCACCCACCATTCATTCCACCAGAATCTGAGCTGCAAAATCCAAAAATCACTCCTTCCCTTCTGAGTCCTGCCATGCACCCAACTGGTATTTTTTGGTCACATGTGAGGCATTGCCGTACTCTGGAGAAATGGGGGCACAGATTTTGGGGTGCTTTGTCTCCTTCATTCCTTGTGAAAATGAAAAATTTTGAGCCAGAAGTACATTTTTGTGTAAAAAAATGTATTTTTTTCATTTTCACTGCCCAGTTGTACCAAAATTGATGAAACCCCTGGGGGTTTGAAATGTACACTATACCCCTAGATGAATTCCCTGAGGGGTGTAGTTTGCAAAATGGGGTGACTTGTGGGGGGGTTCCACTGTATTGGTAATGCAACATAGCACCCACCATTCATTCCACCAAAATCTTTGCTGCAAAATCCAAAAATCACTCCTTCCCTTCTGAGTCCTGCCATGCACCCAACTGGTATTTTTTGGTCACATGTGAGGCATTGCCGTACTCTGGAGAAATGGGGGCACAGATTTTGGGGTGCTTTGTCTCCTTCATTCCTTGTGAAAATGAAAAATTTTGAGCCAGAAGTACATTTTTGTGTAAAAAAATGTATTTTTTTCATTTTCACTGCCCAGTTGTACCAAAATTGATGAAACCCCTGGGGGTTTGAAATGTACACTATACCCCTAGATGAATTCCCTGAGGGGTGTAGTTTGCAAAATGGGGTGACTTGTGGGGGGGTTCCACTGTATTGGTAATGCAACATAGCACCCACCATTCATTCCACCAAAATCTGTGCTCCAAAATCCAAAAATCACTCCTTCCCTTCTGAGTCCTGCCATGCACCCAACTGGTATTTTTTGGTCACATGTGAGGCATTGCCGTACTCGGGAGAAATTGGGGCACAGATTTTGGGGTGCTTTGTCTCCTTCATTCCTTGTGAAAATGATAAATTTTGAGCCAGAACTGCATGTTTGTGTAAAAAAATGTAATTTTCCATTTTCACATCCCAGTTATACCAAAATTGGTGAAACCCCTGGGGGTTTGAAATGTACACTATACCCCTAGATGAATTCCCTGAGGGGTGTAGTTTGCAAAATGGGGTCACTTGTGGGGGGGTTCCACTGTATTGGTGCTTGGGGGGTCTTGCTAATGCGACATAGCACCCACCAAAATTCCACCAGAATCTGAGCTGCAAAATCCAAAAATCACTCCTTCCCTTCTAAGTCCTGCCATGCACCCAACTGGTATTTTTTGGTCACATGTGAGGCATTGCCGTACTCGGGAGAAATTGGGGCACAGATTTTGGGGTGCTTTGTCTCCTTCATTCCTTGTGAAAATGAAAAATTTTGAGCCAGAACTGCATGTTTGTGTAAAAAAATGTAATTTTCCATTTTCACATCCCAGTTGTACCAAAATTGGTGAAACCCCTGGGGGTTTGAAATGTACACTATACCCCTAGATGAATTCCCTGAGGGGTGTACTTTGCAAAATGGGGTGACTTGTGGGGGGGTTCCACTGTATTGGTGCTTGGGGGGTCTTGCTAATGCGACATAGCACCCACCAAAAAACCACCAGAATCTGAGCTGCAAAATCTAAAAATCACTCCTTCCCTTCTAAGTCCTGCCATGCACCCAACTGGTATTTTTTGGTCACATGTGAGGCATTGCCGTACTCTGGAGAAATTGGGGCACAGATTTTGGGGTGCATTGTCTCCTTCATTCCTTGTGAAAATGAAAAATTTTGAGCCAGAACTGCATGTTTGTGTAAAAAAATGTAATTTTCCATTTTCACATCCCAGTTGTACCAAAATTGGTGAAACCCCTGGGGGTTTGAAATGTACACTATACCCCTAGATGAATTCCCTGAGGGGTGTACTTTGCAAAATGGGGTGACTTGTGGGGGGGTTCCACTGTATTGGTGCTTTGGGAGTCTTGCTAATGCAACATAGCACCCACCATTCATTCCACCAAAATCTTTGCTGCAAAATCCAAAAATCACTCCTTCCCTTCTGAGTCCTGCCATGCACCCAACTGGTATTTTTTGGTCACATGTGAGGCATTGCCGTACTCGGGAGAAATTGGGGCACAGATTTTGGGGTGCATTGTCTCCTTCATTCCTTGTGAAAATGAAAAATTTTGAGCCAGAACTGCATGTTTGTGTAAAAAAATGTAATTTTCCATTTTCACATCCCAGTTGTACCAAAATTGGTGAAACCCCTGGGGGTTTGAAATGTACACTATACCCCTAGATGAATTCCCTGAGGGGTGTACTTTGCAAAATGGGGTGACTTGTGGGGGGGTTCCACTGTATTGGTGCTTGGGGGGTCTTGCTAATGCGACATAGCACCCACCAAAAAACCACCAGAATCTGAGCTGCAAAATCTAAAAATCACTCCTTCCCTTCTAAGTCCTGCCATGCACCCAACTGGTATTTTTTGGTCACATGTGAGGCATTGCCGTACTCTGGAGAAATTGGGGCACAGATTTTGGGGTGCATTGTCTCCTTCATTCCTTGTGAAAATGAAAAATTTTGAGCCAGAACTGCATGTTTGTGTAAAAAAATGTAATTTTCCATTTTCACATCCCAGTTGTACCAAAATTGGTGAAACCCCTGGGGGTTTGAAATGTACACTATACCCCTAGATGAATTCCCTGAGGGGTGTACTTTGCAAAATGGGGTGACTTGTGGGGGGGTTCCACTGTATTGGTGCTTTGGGAGTCTTGCTAATGCAACATAGCACCCACCATTCATTCCACCGAAATCTTTGCTGCAAAATCCAAAAATCACTCCTTCCCTTCTGAGTCCTGCCATGCACCCAACTGGTATTTTTTGGTCACATGTGAGGCATTGCCGTACTCGGGAGAAATTGGGGCACAGATTTTGGGGTGCTTTGTCTCCTTCATTCCTTGTGAAAATGAAAAATTTTGAGCCAGAACTGCATGTTTGTGTAAAAAAATGTAATTTTCCATTTTCACATCCCAGTTGTACCAAAATTGGTGAAACCCCTGGGGGTTTGAAATGTACACTATACCCCTAGATGAATTCCCTGAGGGGTGTAGATTGCAAAATGGGGTGACTTGTGGGGGAGGTTCCTAACTTTTAGCACTTATGGTGCCTAGAAACCTACATGGTGCCTAAAAAAAAATCTCATAAAAAGTAGGCTCCAAAATCAAGTAGGTGCTCCTTCTATTATGAAGCCTGTGGTTTGGTCAACGTGCACACTAGGGCCACATATAGGATATTTTTGAAAACAAAAGAATTGGGGGAATCAATTTTTAGTCACATTTCTCTAGTAAAATCTACTGTATTCGTTAGAAAAATGTATTAAAATTGAAACTCTGCAAAAAAAAAGAAATTTTGAAATTTCACCTACACTTTGTTTTAATTCCTGTGAAACACCTAAAGGGTTAACAAACTTCCAAAATGCTGTTTTGAATACTGTGAGGGGTGCAGTTTTTGAAATGGCATCATTTATGGGGGTGTCTCACATACAAGTCCCTCAAAGTCACATCAGAACTGAACTGGTCCCTAAAAAAATCAGTGTTTGAAATTTTCATGAAAATTTGAGAATTTGCTATTCATATTGTAAGCCTCCTAGTGTCCAAAAAAATTAAAAGGAAGTTGAAATAATGATGGAAACATAAAGTAGACATATGGTCTATGTTAGTTATTAACTATTTTGAGTGGTATGATTATTTGTCTCACAAGCAGAAAATTTAACATTTTGCAAATTGCAAAATTTTCCATTTTTTCACGATATTTTGGTATTTTTCACAAAAAAACACAGACTGTATCGACGAAAATTTACCACTAACTTGAAGTACAATGTGTCACGAGAAAACAATCTCAAAATCACTGGGATAAGTAAAAGCAAAAAAAAGTTATCCCCACTTAAGTGAGACATGTCAGATTTGAAAAAAAGGGCTCTGTCATGAAGGCACAAACTGGCTCTGTCATGAAGGGGTTAATATAACTAGGACCAGTGGTGCACACGGGGGGTGTTTCTGGTTGCACAGAAACCCCCCTTACAGGACGAGTTTTCGTTTTTATAGAGAAGCCGACATCCAGCCGCTGCTGCTTCCATGTGTCCTCGGCTTGGTCATTGCCTGCTGTTCCCCTTCAGCACTGAGAGTGCCCAGCAGCTCCTCAGTACTGAAGGGGAACAGGAGGCAATGAGCAGCCATGGGCACATGGAAGCAGCAGCGACTGGACGTTGGCAATAGCAGCAGTGCCGGAGGATGGTAGCGCGCAGGGTCTCAGTATACTGGCCTGCTGGGCCAGGTGCTGTGGGAGCCGCAGGAGGAGAGGACAGATCCCAGCTGCCGCCTGAGCCGAGGAGGGCACCAGCTCCTGCTGGAGCCAAGGACGGGACCCAGCTCTTTCTGGAGAGCAGCCACAGGGGAGTTTAGCCTCCAGGGCTGTGCTGCAGAAGGGGAAGAGAAGTCAAAGGCAGAGCAGCAGTGGGGAGGTGCTGGGCCATCTGACTGGCGCAGAGGATGAGTCCAGCTTATGAACACAATGTGTGTTTACAGTATAAATATTGGGGCACAGCGTGTGTATGGGGTCAAAGTGTGTGTGTGGGAGGGAACACAATGTGTGTATACAGTGTATGTATAAGGTCACAGTGTGTATTGGTGCACAGTGTATGTGTTTGTTGGCACAGTATGTGTTAAAGTGTATATATATATATATATATGTATACATATATATATTTATATATAGATAGAGAGAGAGAGATAGATAAAGAGAGAGAGAGAGCCCCCCCCCCCCCCCCCCCCCCATGAAAATACTGTGTTTGCCACTGCTAGGGCCACTTGGTAGGGATCACAATGTAAGAAATATTAACACAACAAGTAAGGTACAGCATTATAATGTATTATGTAATACGTAGAAACACTTGTTCCATAACCGTTTCATTCTGTAAAACATAACACATTTATTTTGCTTTCATAACATGAGCATACATCCAGTACTTGCAGCATCATCTTTGGACTGCTATTAGTCAGTGATCTGTGCCAACGAGCCAACGTCCTTTTAATTGTGTTCAATTATAAATGACACAACGAGCTTAGAGCATCAACTAAATCACATAGCAGTACATTGTGTTTTGCCAGAGCTGGAAAACTATTTGCTAACAATGGAATCATGTCTACCACGCTGTATTATTTACATTTACTATTCTCTAGTGGGATGTTCCTCAAGTAAATGGTAATAAAACAGGATGCAGTTACAGCACACAATTCCCAAGAAATGTTTTTTGTTATTAGATGCATGAAATCCTCTGGCATCTAATGCCGCTAAGTAATACAATTACAGGTTAGTGAATAGCATATAATTTCAGTTCCTAGGTGGGATCTTTTGAAGTAAAGCTGCAAATTCCATAGCAATCCCTCCCAGCTGCTGTTATCTCCAGCTGCAGTAGAACAGTGTGTGTCATGGGTATAACTTACATTCCCATAAGAATTCTACTATGTTTCTGGAGATCATTTCAAAGAACCTTTTCAATTTACCCTTGTGTAGAAGACCAAGACGTTTTCTGCCTATGCAAGAGAACAATGATGCTGGGTTATGTAATTCATAGTAAATCCACTCAAGCATTGAATTCTGCTCATCTTCCAATTCCCCTCTATGTCTATTAACCCCCAGATTATTCTTGCGAGTGTTCCCATGATGTTGTCCTGAATCCAGCATTGCAATTTGCGACCGACATTATGGCTTCCAGCAAATGTCTTTAATTATATAAAGACATATGCTGGTTATAAAAAGGCAGGAACATGTCTTACTAATTAAGACCGCATATGCTTGTGAGTAGAATACCAAAAATATAATAATTATTATTTGAGAACTGCATGTCCATCAATCGATACTACTACTATTATCTCTATAATTGTCTATTTTATGAACAATATAGGAAATACAGTATAACAATGCACTTATGTTCCAAAGAAAGTCCACGTGCAATAGAAACACGTGTGTATTTCCTGCTCTGTGACGTCAAACAGCATATTAGGAGCAAAGAGGAAAAGTTCAAATGTATCATGGGTGTGGTTCACATGTGTTTTTCGGCATTACTCGGAGATGGCTCACAAACTTCAGCAGCCATACATATTAGAGTGGACTTTATCAAAGAGAAGCACAGTCATTACAGAAGAAAATAAAGTAAGGTTGTGGGTTGCCCTGATTTATTAATTATCAGTTTATTATATAGCGCACACATATTCTGCAGCACTTTACAAAGAATATTTGAACAATCAGTCCCTGCGGTGGAACTTACAATCTATATTCCCTTTTTCAACATGGGAAAAGGGTAATGGGACAAAATTACCTGTGCACTAGTACAGGTTGAGTATCCCTTATCCAAAATGCTCGGGACCAGGAGAATTTTGGATAACGGATTATTCCGTATTTCGGAATATTTTAATATTTCAATGATGTATCTTGAGGTATCTTGCATTTATGTTGTACATATACATCAAACACATGAAATAAACACAAATATATTTTATTTGTGCATAAAACAAGGTTTCAAAACATGAAACAAAGTTTGTGTACAATCTCAGGCACTGAATTTAAATGCCAAGCAATCATTGTCTTGCACATATACTGTATAGTGCCAGTTACATATCATTACCTCAGTAGTGCTGTTACAGATGTCCCCAGTAGTGCCAGTTACATATCATTCCCTCAGTAGTGCTGTTACAGATGTCCCCAGTAAGTTTTTAGCAAAAAAAAAATTTTTTTGTTCACTTTCTGGAATGTATGGTTTTCGGAATTATTCGGATAACGGATATTCGGATACGGGATACTCAACCTGTACCACATAAAGTTTTAGATATTATGTATGTGTAATATATGATGTTCCACGATTTGAATATATCAGGTGCCTCTGCACTAGTAATTGTTGTAGTCTTTGATATATTATTCACCTCAAAAAAATAAATAAATCTGCTTTCTGCCTTTTTCCTTTCTTTCCTTATATATTTATATATTAATCCAATCACTCATGTTGGTATATTTCAGTTGCACTTAAAGGTAGAGTACACCGCTCATCGCCCACCAATACTAAAAAGCATATGGGAGAAAGCAGCGTGTATAGACATCTAATAGTGCAACACACTTGCTCCTTAATCTGTATACACTTTCTGGGAAAATCCTCCTTGATTGTGGGTAGACTTCCCTGCAAGGGCATCAGCCAACCAGGGGGACACCCACTCTAACATAGAGAGATTTAATACCCAAACTTTTTTCACATCCAAATCTGCAACTGTCACACGGATAGACCCGCTCAATTGTAAGGATTGGTAAAGCTAGTCCGGATAGAGCAATCAGCAGCAGTCACCGTGAAACAAACAAACTGCAAGGATGTACTGACACTAATTCATCCTATTCTATTCCTCTCTTTATGTACCAACTTCTGGCTGCATAGAGAGCACTCTCTCATGAAAACCCCGTTGGTGAATCCCACCTAAAAAGAAGGGACTCCTTCTTTTTTCTTTTAAAAAATACCAGTAAGAGAAAAGGCACTACAAACATATATTTTGATGTAAAATACGTTATTTAAATATTTGCGGTCTACTTTATACACTGTGGTACCTCTTTTTGTGTGATTGGCAGCTCCCAATTAGAATACCTCCAGATTGGTAAGCCTAACAATATAGACCAATCCACAACTATTATAGAACTCTGGTAAAGAGATCTTGCAGTATTTTTTGTGTTAAATGTGTGTCCGTCCTGTCATGTCATACAGAAAAATCTTTTAAAATTTTTTTTATGAATAAACGTAAAATTTTAATAAAAAGCGTGCCCCCCAAAAAAGAGAGTACTTTCTCTTTTCCCCTTGCAATCTATATTCCCTACCACATGTACACTTACACACAGACATTCTAGGGTTAATTTTGTTAGGAGCCAATTAACCTACCAGTATATTTTTGGAATATGGGAGGAAACCTGAGTACCCAGAGGAAACCCACGCAAGTACAGGAAGAATATACAAACTCCACACAGTTAGAGCCATGGTGGGATTCGAACTAATGACCTCGGTGCTGTGAGGCAGTAATGCTAACCATTACACCATCCGTACTGCCCTGATGTATTTATGTCAGTACATTATGGGAAAATAGGCATTCAAATAAAATGAGTTGCGTCTCCCCTTTTTCACAGTGAAAAAAAGAACATGTACATTAATTGAAATGTTTCACTGAAAATCTACTGTATTCTATGTGATATGTTGGCTCAGATATGAGCTAAAATGAGAAAATGTAATGTTTAACAACCCAGAAGAAAAACAACCACCCAAGACCTTCCTTTTAGGATAAACAATTAGGGCAAGAGAGAAATTGGTTACATTTTGCTGGCCACAGTTAGTGATGTCACCTGGCCAGCCAATTAGTGCTGAGGAGAACTTCTTACTGTACTTTTATATGGGAGGAGTGGCCTTGTTTAGATCTCCTTCTTCAGGAAAAAATTTCCACCCTCCCTGACCCAATAATTGGTGCTTTTGGTGTTGTATTAATTTGTTTCTCAAATTATTGGTTGTTTGGGGCATTACAGCATGGAAACCAGTCACCAATGTGATGTATAATTGGTTCAGTGCAGTTTATTATATATTTTGCACACTTACTGAAGTACAATTGCACGTGTATGTTCCTAATTTCCTTGCTACAGTGCAGAAGTAATACAGTAAGTAGGCTTGTGGCTGCTATAAGTACCAAAGGTTACGGTGGAAATGCAAAAACACGATCCCGTACTTGTCTACTTTTGAAAACTAGTTTCAGGGAAATTATAGTTGGTAATAGAATTTTGTCATGCTCCACCCAAAGGGCGTGTCTAGTTTTATATGGGGAGAGATTGTGAAAAGAGATTGTGAACGTGACAACTAGAAGCGTGAGTGTGTGTGTGCTGCTACATCTGAGAGGAATCTTTTATAATGACTTATATAAAAAATATAGATGAGACCCAAAGCAGTTAGTCAAAGCTACTATACTTGCTAAAGTGCTGGGAAAGGGTGCTGATGATTCATTGTAAATGTATCTATCTCTCATTCCTTTTCCCCCAAAAAATGTAACAGTATAATGTGGGCTAGGTTAAATGAGGGAGATTGCTAGACTAATGAGGGAGAGAGGGAGATTGCTGCTATTTCAGGGAGTCCGAGGATAGGCAGATATGCACCATCCTAAGACCATTACAATGCTATCAAAAGAGCACACTGTGCATATGCCGTACCAGTGGATCAGGTTGTGCTACCCCAGGTACCAAGTCCAGAAATACTATAATACTGCAATACAGCAATGTGCTCTTAGGGTTGATTACTATTTAATTGATCCTGCACCTGATTTTATTTCTTTGCTTCTGTGTTTACACCAGAGAAGGAGTTTTCACTGATATAATGGGGCGCACTCCCCCCCCTTCCCCCCCGGAGCCGTAAACGCTGAACATAGCGGCTCTCCTTATCTGCTTGGGGGGAGGGATCATACATCTGCCCATAACGCGTGCCCGCTTCTCCATGTTATGCTGGAGAAGCGGGACCCGTTATTTAATAAACGTTATGGGCAGATTCATACATCTGCCCCATTGGGATCTATCACCAATATACAGTATGTTTATAGGGCCTGGGAGCCAGTTCATTTAATAAGTAAATAAAAAAATTATCTGGAAGTGTATGTTTTTTTTTTTTCTGTTATCTTGATCTACAGTATGTTAAATTGGCTAGATGCAGCAATAATACCAAATGGGGGTATTATTGCTGATTTTAACACTGTTATGACTCTAAATATTTAAAGTTCAGTTCTACACTATCACCAGCAAAATCACATTATCCCTGGGAAGAGAGCTTTTGTGTTTAATAAGGCACGATGCATACTTACCTACTTTGCTGCCAATAGGAGGCAGCATGGTAGGTGCATATAGGGTGTGGCCAGTGGGAGGCTGGGCTGTTCTAGAGCAGGGATGGGACTACAATGAAGCAGTTCGGTGCAAATTGCATCATCAATTCCTTCTCAGACTGCCCACATGTATTGTGTTGTTGGTGGTTAAGGGGGTCCAGAGAGGAAAGCGGGATACTTGCTCACATTTCCCGGGGGCCAGGAGCACCACAAGATTTTTGGGTAGGTAAATACGCCCCAATGTATTAAAGAACTGGCAAATGTATTTTTTATTCATGTATAGTAGCCAAGGCGCTGTCCAAATTTTCCATTAAAGTACATCATTCGGACAATGGTGGCATTTGTTCATACGGTGTAATATGATACATTTGTCACATAAGCTACATGTGTTGAGTATAATATTTACTTTTTTATTTTCATGAGTATGTAACTAATAACAGGTGCAAGAATGTGCAGTTGCTGTCACAGCTGTGCCTCATTTCACCAAATGTATTGTATTTCTAGATAGTAATATTGTTGATGTCCATTCAATTAAAAAATACATTTATCATTTCCTTTATCAAGTATAGACAGCAATAAACGTGTGTGTGTGAGCATGTGCGTGTGTGTGTGTGTGTGTGTGAGTGAGTGTGTGTGTACCACATTTTAGTTCCAACCAGAAAGATCAAACACATAGGGGTACATTTACTAAAAATGAATAGAGGTGATGTTGCCCATAGCAAACAATAAGATTCTGACTATCATTTTCTAGTATGCAAAAGATAATGATAGATGGAAGATGATTGGTTGCTATAGGCAACATCACCTCATTTAATTTTTAGAAGCTTTAGTTAAATTACCCCATAATCTTATAGTGTGTATCCAGTCTAAGTATACGTTTCATCCCATGAACTCACTAACATGAAATTTTTAACACAGGTGTGACTGTGCATCAAGAATACCGTATTCTGCACTCTACTATGAACTAGCAACTTAAGTGACCCCCTTCCAGCGCTCTCCTTTCCAACCAGGTTCCTGCATTCCCTGAAAGGCAGCATATATACTTAGACAGAGGTCCCCTGGAATGCAGCACATACCCCCTGTAATAAAGCACACATGCCCTCTAATGTAACACATATGCCCTGTAATAAAGCATACATCTTTCATAAATCAGCACATCTTGATCACAAATCAGTGTGCTGGAGAACAGCAGTCACACCCCGTCCTTCTACTTCTCTGCTGTGTTCATACATAGAGAGCTGAGAGTGATGATGTCTTCACTATGCTGTCCAAACCCCAGGAACAGATTCTTGATGTTTTCTAGACTCCCTGACAGTCTATGAGAGACCCCAAATATCCCCCCAAAAAAATATAGTAAGTAGAACGCAATTCCCATACTTATAATGGGAGACGTGATCTTGACAAATTTACTAAAAGAAAATAATTGTATATCGCCATGTGATAATAACGCCAGCTTTAGCTGGCAAATCACAAGGCTCAGATGCAAATTAGTAGCTTTGATTATCAGCTCTATGTGTGATATTAAAAACAATCAAAAAATATCATACCTCCTCAGTGTCTGGGGATTGCTGCTCCGATGAGGGGTGCCAGTCTCCGGGGCTTCCTGCTGCGCTGTGAACCCTGTGCAATAAAGTGATGCTGCAAAGTAGCAAGTCACCTTACAGCATTGGGGGTCACAGGAGAAGAAAGCCCCGAAGACCGGCAGAGCTGCAGAAGCCAATCCCCGGGGGTCGGTGAGTATAAATCATTGCTGGGGGTGGTCACAGTGGAGGGGGGGTCGTCATTGATGGAGAGGAGGTGCCGGATGGTGAAAAATGGGCCCCATAGTCACTGTCACATCCAGGAGCAGTACCTGTCAATTACCTCCTGTCATTTTTTAAACACTGCCTGTAATAAGTAAGTTAGGAACTGATTGACTCGTACTTTATCTCTCTCCAAGACTTAGTACACAGGACTCAAAGCGCTATGTAGTAGGCTTCTGTCATTTTTTCAATGGCAGTTTAAACTAACAGGAGCTGCTGATTGGTTGGCACTTTTTTCTATCTCACCTTTATCATTCTACAAGGCTTGATACATCTCCCCCTTTGACTCTCAAAGACGGCAGGTTTGGAATAGTAACTGGCGCAGCAGTAAAATTTTTGGGGAATTAAGCATCCACTCTTTTAGCTTGTGACTAGATACCATACCAACAACACATTTTCTAGCTTAGATAGTGATAGCCTCAAGTGTAAATTGAAAAAAAAAAAAGAAAAACCCTGCATTACTTAATATTTTTCTATCAATTCATCTTGGATCTCATCTTGTTACATCAAGTTCAATAGTAGTTACTGACCTGATAACAGGACAATATTCTCTACCAATAATGCTAGGTTCACACAACGCCAATATAGGCTCAATTTGATATCTCTTGGTAATATAGTTTTGACAAATCAGGTACATTTTGCATTGTATATGTCTGATTTGCAGCTGTCATTGGCTATGCCTTCTGGTTGGCCCTGCTGATGCAGATGCATTGTCCTATTCCCCCGCCAGATGGGCCACGCTATACATTATTCTGATGTGTATCCTGCCTGGGACTCACTACTATACTGAGATAACAACTGTTCTTGGCTCCCCACATTTAACAAGGTACATTAGATCTACAATGCCTAGGTCTACAGTGAAAACATTGACCACTATTGGTCGACAGTCAAAAACTCATGGTCGACATGGATGGTAGGGAATGAAATGCTGCCTGTCGACACATGCCAGCTCGAAAAAGTAAAACTCATGTCAAACTTTTGACCATGTCAACATTCTGACTATCCACCTTTTGACCATGTCAACCTTTTGACTGTCAACATTTTGACCATGTTGACATTCTGACTATCTACCTTTTGAACATGTTCACCTTTTGACTGTCAACATTTTGTAAATCTAACGACTGCATACCATTTATCACTGATTCAGTTTCTGGTACATACTGTACATAAAAGAACCTCTCCAGAATATGCCTATATCATACTTGCCTCCGGGAAGCTTCACCTGGCTCACGATTTGCCCTGTGCAGCCCTCAGAACAGGTCTTTTGTACCCCGCCCCTTCCTATTTAAGCAGGCAGGATTGAAGGTTACTCACCAGCAATAGCAGGAGCCACGGTAAGGGGGCAGGACTAAATTACTGGATTACATCATTTAGCTCTGCCTCCACTACAAACCTTCTAACTGTGGGTGTTTGACTAGATCCTTTGGCCCCGCCCCCTGAAGTGACCTGAGTTTCCTGTGCCTGAAAGATTTTTCTTATTGAGACTAAAACATTGATACAACTGGTTGAATGATTCATTTTAATCCTGCCGTAACTGACATGCAGGTTAATTTCAATTAAATGAGGTTTAAGTGTGTGAGTTAAAACACAGAGCACCAAATACTGTATGTTTGAAACATTCTTGGGTAGAATTACTGTATAGGGATATTAGTTACAGTGTCTGTAATGTTATGCATGATAACATGCTATTTATTTTGCAGTAACAGTTTACCAATTGGAAACTCGACTAACATATAATGGCCAAGTGGCTTTCAGCATAATGCACATTCGGCAAAAGTATGAAATTGGCAACTGTGCATATGCTGGATCAGGCAAGCACTCACAGATGGAGAGTGCCAGAATGGGGTGGATGCATGTGCAAACACCAATAATGAAATGGTTGAAGCTGCAGTTATAACAAAGCAGGCAGGGACTTCCACATAGCGGTATATGAATCTTTTGGCATACATGAGTATGAGCATGAGAATGTAAATAGCCTGCTGCGGTCATATGGAAAAGCAGGCATGGATGTATGGAACAGAATCGGGCACATGTCACTCAAGTCATTCCATAAAAACCTACTGAATTAAATGGGCAACAGAAAGAGTACAATATTATGGCATAGATGGATTGTTCCACAATGTTTATAGAAGCAATAAATTGTAGGCTGGGTGATGCCCACTACCCCCCGTCACACCTACATAGCAGCATAGTCAGCCATAGCAGAGCAGTGGGCACATTTTTGTGTGGATGTGGCCACTTGTCTGTGGGTGTGGCCACTTGTCTCAGACAGATTTGATCACCCCCGCCACAGTACTCAGGGACCGTCATACGGCCCAGAGTTTGCAAAATGAAACAATTGAAGCTTAAGCATGGATACTTTACACATGTATCTGTTCTTACTACGTGCTTTAATAAATTTAGGTGTGCGTTTTAGTGCTCCAGAAAGCCAAATCATCACAAATTTTGTGGATCCAGACCAAAATTCTTTCAAGATCCATGGAGGATATCCAATCCTTACCCAAGGCCCATTTCAAATCTTCCTATTGTTCAGGATTCAGAAATCTGAATTTGGGGTATTGAATTGCAAAAAAATACATGATTTTAACAATTTAAGGTGTTTTGTTTTTCACAATAAATATCGTCTTTAACATGAACCAAAATCTGAATGTGAACCAAAACACTTGATGGTGGTTTTTCCAAAACTAAAACATGATGATAAATTATAACCAAAACTAAAACCAAATGAAAACATGCAGTAGTTGCTGTCCTTAAAATACTGTACAGTATACTTTATGCTTCCAAAGCAAATCTGAAGTAAATTTGAATAACAAAACGGCAAAACATTCCAAATATGAAAACATCAAATGGATCTTTATTTCAAAAGGATTTTGCCGCAAGTGACAATTTCAAAAATAGTTCTGAGGATATACTGTACCTGTAGATCACCGCAGGGCTTGGCTTGTGATATTGCAATAAAACCCTGCTTGTGCTACTACTGTATGATGATGAGATTCTGGAAAATCCCAGTGAAAACACACAGACACAATGAGATATAAAAACAGACGCAGGTTTTTATTTTCCAAGATTCTAAGTTGTAGGGAATACAAGTTTTAAATGTAAATAAATGCAAGGAACAGTTATATTAAATGGCAGACTAGGACCACACAGAAACACTGTGCACTGAAGCATGATTGCAGACAATGAGAACACAGACAGTTGCTTAGACACAGAGAGCCTCATTTAAGCAAGACATAATCCTCTGCAGTAGCGCTGCGTGCCTTAATTTGTGCAAGTGTCCTAGATTCATGCCCAAGCACATAGGTTTATACAGTGGTGTAGCTTGGTTCCACGGTGCCCGGAGCAAGGGCATGTTTCGCGCCCCCCCCCCCCCTTTGGAGGACTGACCTTGCTCGTTAATAATAATAACATGACCCCACAGGCTGCTCCCCATATATAATAACAGGACACCACAGGCTGCTCCCCTGTATAATAAAAGGACACCACAGGCTGCGCCCCCTGTATAATAATAAAAGGACTCCACAGATTGCTCCTCCTGTATAATGATAAGGCTGCTCTATAGACCCAAATATGTTCCAGCTCAGATGAGGGAAGATGAGGGAAGATGAGGGAAGATGAGGGATGTTCTCTCTGTTCTGAGGGGTATCTGCAGGCTGTCTCCCAACCTAGTCCACAATTCTTAGCCTGTACTCAGGCCACTAGGCTATACACAACAGCAGGTACAGTAGTATATGAAGAATCCCCCAGCCCCCTCAGGGGGACCACCAACTCTGGTAGCGCAGGGGTGCCAGGCAGAGATCAGCACAGCAGTTTATTAGGAGGGATGTGGCACACTGTGCTACTTACTGTTGGCGTTAAGGGTGCTGTGAGAGGCCCAGGGGGGGAAGGCAGTCTGTAGGAGTATGCCTTCGGCTGCAGAGTCCCAGGTCCAAGATGGCCGCCACGACTATGAAGCAGGAGAACCCTCTGGAGCAGCAAGGATGCCGTCAGTCACCTCAGCCTAGGAGAGGTGAAACCAGGAATCCGCCGGCCCCTGCACCTCCAACAGAAGGGTGCTGCCGCAGGAGGACTTCCGCGATGAAGAGGACGCCGTCCAGCCGCCGGAGAACGTCCCTGGAGCCGTGTCGGGGGAGCTGTCCGAAATTTAGGCCCCGGCTTCCGGCTATTGAGTAGGCCGCAACCTGCAGGGACTCCTAGAGAGTCCCCCGGCTCCGCAGCTCGATCCCAAAGCCTGTGGGCATGTCTCCAGGTAGGAAGCATGACCTGAGGCATGGCGGGGTGTCACAGGGGGCTGTAAAAGACCCCTAGCATAAAGGAGCTCTTCTCCCCAGCGTCCTGCTCGTCTGGCGTCCAGGCCAGGTTTTAACTGTCCATAGTAAAGACTGATGCCGGGCACAGGGGGCGAGCAGGGTGGGGGAGCCTGCGGCAGAGCTCCGGCGCCAGGTGATATGTCGGCGCCTGGAGCAGGTGCTCCGCCGGCTCCACCCTAGCTACGCCTCTGGGTTTATATGGCAAGCCTGCAACATTTTTAACAGAATAATGCCCTGGCCTATAGGAAGAGGTGTGCCTTGTAAAGCACCAGTGCACCATGTATAAGTTAGTTATTTCATTTGGCAGGGCAATGTTATTTAAATGAGATATAGGAGAGGTGAAGACACATTTTTACATGTGTATCGTCTTAATGAAAGGTATGACGCTAAGGCAGGTATTCAATGTTCATTATCACTATGTGCAGCGAATCCTGTTTAGGATTCGCTGCACATCCGCAGGGTTCCGGAGGGCTGGAGCATTCGCTGCCAGCCCTTCCTCTCACCCTATTCAACGTGGCAGGCAGGGAGATGGAAGCCTCCCTGCCTGCCCCAGAATGTGTGGGAGAGTAGGGCTCCTGGGGACACAGGCAGCACAAGGTACCCCCTGGGAGAGCTGCGCTGGTCCCACTCATGCATATGTACTGAGCGGGACCAGTGTGCAGTGAATATCTAATGAGCGGCTCCCTGCACCCAGCTGGCGAATGTATAAAAAAAAATTCAAAATTAAATATATATTCATGTGCTGAAAGCACAGAAATAAAAATAGCATGCCCCTTCACAAAATAAAATTACAGATTTTTTGACACCAAAAAACAAAAGCAAAAAAAACCTTTTATTTTAAAATATCACATTCCAGTTCACCTTAAAAAGATGTCGAATGCAAAACGGGAAAAAATGAATCATGGCGAAAATCATGCTGAAAGCAGTTCGCCATCCTAGCATTGAATACCCTCTTGGCGAATCACAGTAAAAACCTCATTGAAATACACCAGCAACTTGCAACAGGCATGAAACGGAGAACTGGCCAGCATTCACTGTTCGCTTTCGGCGAACAGTGAACATTGAATAGGGCGAATCAGATTTTCAAAAAGATTCATCGCATGGAGTGAAAACAGCCCCATTCGCCGAAAAAAAACCCAGTGAATCAGGAGCATTGAATATTGCTCTAAATGTTAATGGGTTGGGGCTTTATATGACATGTTCCACTTTCACAAATATTTTCTTTAGAATTTTCCTAGGTTTAAAGGGTTCACAGCTGTCTTCCGATAGTGGAGAGTTCATATGCACATTCAGAGGCACTGGGAAGATCCACATACATCTATCCTCCTTGCGCATTAAACAGCCCTTCTAGTCATGCCATGGCGTAACTCAACAGTGCCCAGTCTCTTTGCATATAATTTTTCCATTAAAATGTGTCTTATTTTAATCAGCAGAAGATGCTTGTGCATCCTATTTACACCGTTTTTGTCATCAAGATGCATTGAAATGGAAAAAGACTCAAACACACTTGGTACTTCCAAGTCAAATATAGCTTACGAGTTATGTGTTACACGACTTGTATGGATGATAGATGTATGTGGAAAGATCTGTAGATGCACTAGACTAGTGCATAGCAAAGAGAGTTCCAGTGCTCACCCAGTATGCCAAGTCCTGTTTACAGCATAAGAAGGGACATATCCCTAACATGGCTAGATTCGAAAAATGACAGGTAGGAGTTGGTTGGTTATTGCTTTATCTCTGTCCCCTTTATCTTTCTCCAAGGCTTAGTCCATAGACTGCCATATTCTAAACCCTGGGTTGGACCCAGAAATTTTGTAAGAAAAAGGTATGAGATCAAAAATAATATTTATTATCATACTGATTTTAACAGAAACGTCACAATTTTTTGTAATGTTCCGTGGTGGTGCGGTGGTGGTGGGGGCTGTTGGCAGATCCTTTGTCCGTCGCTGCTCTGTAAAGCAGTGTATAGATGCTGCGCACATGTGCACAGCATCAACTCACTAGGAAAGAGTGATAGGGGGCATGACAGCAGCTCATAGAAGGCTTGCCATGCCCGCTCAGCAGCGAAAAAAGTGTGTGTGGCCTTGCGGGAAGTCTCAGGATCGTAGGCCATGCCCCTCAATTTGGGGCTTTGTCCCTCTTGCCTGTAATGAAAAGTTGGGAGGTACGCTGCTATTAATTACTATTATTTTTTTGTAGAGTGAGTTGAGATCTCTTTAGAGAGAGTAGATTTCCAAGTCGCCATTTAAACAAGGAAAGAAAATAAAAAAGGCCACATTTAAAGTCCCACAAAAAGTGCCTGCATTGTGACATTTCTGAGCCGGCTATTACAGTACAGTACAGTATGTTGCTTTATTAAACTCAGACAGCTTCATTTCATACAGAGTTTAAGTGCTTTTTTTGCTGAACCTGAATGATTTCACACAAGGGGAATAAAGGTATTGGATTCCTAACAGAGTAATGAGGAAAACAGACACTTTTTATTAAGATATTTTTTCAACTGCTACTTTTTCCCCAAAATGTGCAGAACTATAGGAAATAGATGAATACAGTAGGTTGTATATTGCATATAATACTGTGTAAGTGCGTATATTAAGTGTGATGGTATTTGGAATCGCACATTTAAACCTTACAAAAAAAAATACACACATACTTTTCTTATGTGAAATCATACTACGTTTATCCCCATGCATAATTTGCATATATTTAAATTAATCTGCAAATCTGTACATGTACAATACTCGTTGTCATTTTAGACATGTAAAGTGCTCTAGAATGTAATGGCTACATAAAGTTATAACCCAATATGAGATCTTCTACGGGATACACTAAACAAAAAATTTGGTAAAATCCCTGTTTTTCGGGGTTTTCACTGCATTTTCATATGATGCATATGATTCATTGATGGGTGCATCACAAACTTAGGGCAGCTCTAAAGGTGCCCATACACTAGTAAGATTTATCTTCAGATCTGGCTGGTTGGAACAAAAACATGATTATAGATGAGTGACAGTTTGTCAGTTTTCCAGCATTTCCAAGCAAATGGTCAACTGTCATTTGCTCTCATCCATAACCATGTTTTTGTTCCAACCAGCCAGATCTGAAGATAAATCTGCATGTGTATAGCCACCGTTAACATAAGAGCTGTCCCTTGCGATAATTATCTTATGTTAGTGCATATTTGTTGTGTATCAGCTACCTGAATTCATCCCTAAGAGCCTGAAGCTGAGGTGAGCTCAGTGCACACTTTGATCCTACTTACAAAGAGAACAGATTTGCACATATCTAACAGTTGTAATCCCAGAAACAAACTAACCTAACTCCACCACCACCAGCCCAGGATCGAGCCCCTGATATTGTTATATATCAACTGAATATGCTATTTTGGAAGCTAAAATAAGGAGCAAGTGCGTCCCAGAGATTCTAATATCTGTAAAAGGTGCACACAGCAGTATGGAGGTATTAGATCAAGTTATAATAAAAAGATACATTTACAAAGACCATTTACAGATTTGAAGGTATTGTGGAACAGACATGAGGAAATAAGGAATGAGAGAGGTAGTTATCAAAGACAAGTTATGAGAAAAGATTAAACATTATGGGGGAAATTTACTCAAATGTGAATTGTATTTCACATGGGAAGTTGCTTTGGGCAACCAATTAGAAATTACTCATTTTTTAGCACCTTCTTGAAGATAATATATTGTATCTGATTGGTTGTCCATAGCAATATACCATGTGAAATACAGCTCATATCTTAGTAAATTTCCCCCTATATGTCGAATGGAATGGTGTTGTTGAGACCACTGTGAAAAAAAACAAGCTATTTATATTAGATTGGAAGGAAAAGTAAATCTTGAGATAATTGATAAAAGTGTTGGTAATATCATGAATAGGAAAAGGGTATGTTCTAGTAAAAATAAAAAAAATTGAGGTTTCAGGACCAGCAGAAAGAATGTATTTTAAAACAGACACCAAAGTCATACAGTATGTGACACCAAGGCAGTGAGTTTTGCAGACCAATGAAAGGGTAGTGGTTTTGATTGTATTTGAGGAGCGGTAAGGAGGAATGGTAGATTTGGGTTTATCAATTTAGTGGTGGTACTGGTGGGAAAATAAACACATTATGGCCACTATTCTGGTTCTCACAGAGGCAAATTCATTCTCAAAAGGACAAAACTATGTGCACTGCAGGTGGGGCAGATGTATCTTGTGCAGAGATAATTAGATTTGGGTGGGACCAAAGTGAGATCTACAGTATATTGCAGTGTAAAAATAAAGCAGCCAGTATTTTCCCTGCACAAAAACAAAATAACACCCAAATCTAACTCTCAAGATACATCTGCCCCACCTGCAGTGCACATGGTTTTGTCCATTTGAGAAGGAATTTGCCTTTGCGAATGAACCAGAATAAGGGCCTATATCCACAAGAACAGTGTTATACAGTGGGTATTGCAGGACCCTAAAATATAATAGAATAGATAATGGATGTCACATATATATTATATGTGACACAGCCATTATACACATATATTGTGTCATCTATATATTATATGTGACACATCCATTAGGACACATATATTGGGGCATCACGGTTGGTGTAATGGTTAGTATTACTGCCTCAAAGCATTCCCACCATGGCCCTAACTGTGCATAGTTTGTATATGCTCCCCGTGCTTGCGTGGGTATACTCCGGGTACTCCGGTTTCCTCCCACATTCCAAAAATATATCTGTAGGTTAATTGGCTTCCAACAAAATTTAAACCTAGAATGTCTGTGTGTGCATGTACCTGTGGTAGGGAATGTAAATTGTAAGCTCCACTGGGGCAGGGACTGATGTGGATGTTCAACTATACTCTGTAAAGCGCTGCAGAATATGTGTGCGCTATATAAGAAACTGTTAATAATAAATAAAATATATACACTGAAGGACAACATACAGAAACAAAATGGGGCTGTGAGGAAGGTATAGGGAGGTTATACTGTTTCACTTCATATCTTTCTTACACGGTTTCTCTCTCTTCCTCTCTCTTTCCCTCTGGCACTGTCTTCCTTTCCTTCCTTTCTCTCTCCCCCCTCTTTTTCACCTGTGCAGTCTCTCTTGCTTCATTCATTCTCTGTCCCTGACACTGTCTCTCTCTCTCTTGGGGCCAGATGTACTAAGCTGGAAAAGTGATAAAATGGAGAGTGATAAACCACCAGCCAATCAGCTCCTAACTACCATGTGACAGGCTGTGTTTGAAAAATGACAAGTAGGAGCTGATTGGTTGGTGGTTTATCACTCTCCATTTTATCACTTTTTAAGGCTTAGTACATCTCGCCCCAATTGGACAGTACTATATTTCAACCTTTATGGCTACAGACATAATTAACATTAATCAGTAGACACAAAATCGGGATTAAAAAATGCCTAATCCTGGGATTCCCGGGATACCTTGGATTGAGTTTGTCAATATAATGACACACTTTAATCCCCCTCTGTCCCCACCAAACCAGTGTCACTTACAGTACCCAGGTGGTGGTGTTTGGGAGACCCATTGGCGGTGGTCAGGAGGCCCAGCGGCAGTGATCGGGAGACCCGGGCGGAGGTTGGGTGCCGGGCAGAGGTGTGGCTGGTAGGCATGGTGCAGCAGGCGCACTGCACAGTGTGACCTCTACCATCAGGTCACAGTGCACACAGCCGCACAGCATTGTGCCGCGATCAGGAGCAGCCAGGCAGCATCTGAGCTGGTCTCTCAGCGCTGCCCGACATTAGTTTTGTGCATGCGCAGGACAATCCCGGGATTAGAAGTTCCAATCACGAGATTCAAATCCCAGTGTTTTTAGGGCCAAATGCCGGTATCCTGCCGATCCAAGGATTGGCCACCCTAGTCATACACATGTGCAGTCTATTGATAATTGCAGCTGTGTGATCAGGTCTGAATTACTGTAGGCCCTATTTTCTAACCCAGCTAAACTATTTTTATTCAAGTCATTTGATTCAAAGGTTTGGCCGTGATTTAGCAGAAAATATGCAATGTTTTATATTCATATATTAGTAAAGTTGTATTTGCATTTATTCCATGGAGATTGTAACTAGTATCCATTGTATCAAGTTAATGATCCTCTATTGAAAAACAGTGAAGATTCCAAAAAACACACGGAGCAAGGAATTTGAATTAGTTAATAAATAACCCAGTAAACTGGAAACAATAAAAAACGATCACGTACAAGGCAAGAAAAGTACATAATATACAAATTGTGTTACCATTTTTGTGCAACATCTCTAACTGCAATGTCAGTGTTTTATTTGTAACAAATGTACTTATTAATGCATTCACTCCACATATTTATAATCACAATGGAAATATCTTTAGCCATTGAAACCATATATTTAAATTGTTTTCTTTGAGGTCATTTATTGGTTCAGTTCAGCAGCAACTAATGCTGTCTTTTCAGCATTAATTCATTCAGCTGTCTATAAGTGAGTGAGTTTACAGCAATTGCTGTAAGTTTAGAACACTTGGGATTTATTTGTAGGCAGTTTGGACTGCATGAGTCAAAACAGAAATAAATGAAGAAAAAAAAGGTTTTATATTGAATAAAAAAAATACAAGAAAACATTATTGTACGTATGCATAAACTTCTCCTTTTCTTTACCCCCATTATATACCTTTGAGCTACATTTTCTCCTAATTCTGAATGAGACCCACTGAGGACTTCAAAGCTCAACAGTTTCTAAACATGCTCTTTCTGAATGATTATTACCAGAATAATAGGATTACAGAGTGTTTAAATTTAGAATCTAGAGAACAGCATGGTAAAAAGTGTATGGTAAGGAAGAGATAGAACGGGTAGATGAACTAACCATATGATAATCTGTAAATTATTGAGCTGCATTATTTTGTATGATCCCACAAATGTCATCTACCCTTGCAATTCAAATCATGGGGCATATTTATTTAAAGGTGAGACCCCCCCCCCACACACACACACACACACACACACAAATAAAGTATGTATGTTGAGGGGAGAGGGTGCAGGGTGAGTAATACTGTCATTTAGTGCTAGTATGTGCATGTATGTGGTGCAGGATGAATAGAAGTGTAGTGCATAGTGCAGGATGAGCGGGAGTGTAGCGCATAGCGCAGGGTGAACCGTAGTGTAGTACATAGCACAGGATGAGCAGTAGTGTAGTCAATAGCGCAGGGTGAGTGGTAGTGTAGTGCATAGTGGAGGGTGAGCAGTAGTGTAGTGTAGTAACTAGTGCAGTGCATAGTGCAGGATGAGTGGGAGCATAGTTCATAGTGCAGGGTGAACCATAGTGTAGTACATAGCACAGGATGAGCAGTAGTGTAGTCAATAGTGCAGGGTGAGTGGGAGCATAGTTCATAGTGCAGGGTGGACGGTGGTATAGAGCAGTGCGCTGGGAAGGGTGTGCAGAGTGAACAGTGTGGGATAGTACTGTACCTGTGCCCAGTCCTTGGAAAATTCTGCCAGCAACACTGAGAACAGATGAGAAGTATAGGACAGTGCTGCAGAAGATAACTAGAAACTGACTAAACTATTTGGAAACTACCAATTGCTTAATTATTGATTAAGAGGTGTCTACCGGTTTTCCTAAATATGGATTAAGTAAAAACTGGATTTACTCTTAAAGTGGTCAAAAAAATCTGAGCGCATAAAAAAAAAAAAAACCTTTCATCCTAATGAATAAATTTTGGACAAATCTACTCCCAACTATGGTGTCCAATCCCGGGATCGTGGGATCGTGGGATCGTGGGATTTGGCCCCAAAAACACCAGGAATGCGATCCCAGGTTGTCCGGGATTAGACTGCGCATGTGCAGTCTAATGCCAGGCAGCATCTTAGCACTCGCTCTGCGCAGAGGTCACGCTGCACAGGCCAAACAACCACTCTGCCCGCCCATCGCTCCCCGGCCCGACTCCCACGCGAGTCTCCAGCTCCCTGGCCCGGCTCCCAGCGACCCGGTGCCTGGCTCCAGCTCATGGCCGCACCTTCACTAGAACAGCTCCCCGGCTCCCAGCTACCCAGTGCCCGGCTTCCAGCACCACGGCACCGGGCTCCCAGCTGCCTGCCTGCACAGCTCCCGCCTGCACCATAAAGGCAAATATGCAGGGCATTTATTTTTATTAGGGAAGCCAAGCAGGGGATCCAGGGAGTCCTGGGATTAGGCATTTTTCAATGCCGAATTCTGTGATTGAAAAAATGCCCTGGGATTGGCAACCCTACTCCCAACTGAATATTGGATTGTGTATTACACACATAAAATCCAAATGAATTACATACAGTATTTGCAATATAAATCTGTAGATTACTGTGAAGCCAAAACAATCTATTTTATGACAGTAAAGACGCACCAAACATGACTGAACAAAACGGAATAACAAGCCTTCTTTTGAGAGATGAATATAAATTTCATGTAGAAACAAATCTCAAATTCAAAAAGTGTCAAAATATTTTTATTGTAGTCACTTTTATTTGACACCTATCATTTCAGTAGATATCCCATCAAAGAGCAATAGGCTTTTCTTTAATTTAATAGAGTTAGTCATCCATTAGTAAAATTGCCTTAAAAAACTGCTGATGACTACAAACTGTCAATCATATGAACTTTCTTAAAAACTATGGATATGAGTGTAATAAAGAAAAGTTGTCACACCTGGTGCACAGATCTTTGAACCATAGGGACAAATCAGTGTTTAAACACACTATACCAATTAAATTGTCAAGTTCATGAAAATAATTAGGTGTACATAAACCACGGTAGTAGTACATAAGAAAAAAATTGGGTTTTACTGTTTTCCCTCGTTTGGTCCTGTATTAACAGGGAAGATTCCCGGTAGGCCCACCCACCTCTGAGGCCACTTATCAGCCAGTCACTTATTTTATAATTTGGCCCTACTCAGAGTAGTAGCCAAAGTCCTATTACCCTTCTGTCTCCCACACACACAACATTTGCCAGTTCACAGAGCAGAGTACCCGACACTGCAAATACTCATCTAACTGCTTTCACTAAGGTGTAGTGATATATTAACCCCGCCTATTTTGGTGTTTACTTCACCTACATTTGATTTGGTGCTGCTCATGCCACTTCTAGAAATATTTCCAGGGACACTTTTCATTTCCAATCCGCCCTTAAGTAGACACAATCTGACTGGTTGTGAACTGTGTAATATCTGACTAAAGTTCTTGGGAAATGTCAGCCTTATATTTTAGCAGCACCTTCAGACACTTGTTATTGTACTCAACAGAGGCCACTGGAGAGTTATGTTCTTCCAAGACTACAAGAGGTCTATGACAGCAGGTTAGGGGAGGAGGCACCATTGTAAACCACTGTGTTTGAGTAGTTTGCGGTATTTTGGCACGGTAAGCAGTCCCTATACATGAGGAGCACTGTGGCCAATCTGTGTGAGGTCTGTGATACAGTATTTTTGCTCTATGATTTCCAATAGACTTTGTTTCTGTTATCACAAGTGGTAGATACATGCAAATCTCCTCCACTGCTTATACATCTGTTCTCTTTGTAAGCAAAATCAAATCAAGGGCCTGACTCAGACCGGTATGCTAGACTGCGTGTAAACGCTGCCTAGCGAACAGGTAAACGCCGCCCGGCCTAGTGTGCTCCCACTCCTGGCGCCCAAATCACATCCCCTGGCATGTGTCCGTCAGGAGGAGGAATCATTTTTCTGCCTTTGCTCTGAAAAGTAAGTTCATACTTACTTTTTAGGTGCCTGCTATCCGACGAATTGGGGGCAGGCACTGATGTCATGTGACCCCTTGCAAGCATCACATCTGCGTTCTCAACGCCCATAAAACACTGACCATTCCCCTGCTGCCACCCTCTGCCACCATCATTCCGCCCCCTCATGGAGAGAATGGGGTTTGCGCATGAACAAACCCCAAACATCGAGGACAGGGACGAATTTGGACCCAAATTAATAAGTCTGAATTGGCACCAAAGTTCGAGTTCAGCTCAGCTACATCTCAAAAGGCTGAGGGCCAGATGTACTAAGCCTCGAAATGTGATAGAATTGAGAGTGAAATTTGAAAAGCAGACCACTAGATTATTTTTTGAACATTTAGTGGTCAATTTAGTACACTTTCTAATCACGTTTTTCCAGCATATTTCAGCAGGAGAATGCAAAATGTAAGCTATCTTCACATTTAAATGCATTTAACAAGGTAAATCATTAATTTCTTTGACTTTTCAGTTGTCAATGCAGATCATTCAGCCCCATGGGATGTAATGGGGACTACCGACAGCTGATATTTATATACAGTAATTTAAATAATTGTTTTGATGATGTTATGCAGGCTAGTTACTTCCATATGCTAATGTGAGAAAACATTCATGTATGTCAAAGACCCAAGGCTGAAGCAGATGTAAAATTTCTGTCCATACTTCATACAGTACCTCCAAACTATCCCTATTTTTGCAGGACCATCCTGGTTTTTTTTTTTGGGTCGTTCCACCCAGGGCCAGCTGTATCCTGAGGTGGGGGAGCAGTTGAGAGTCCCCCCCAGACCATTCCCCAGGAGGCATATGTACGCTACAACCATGCTCCGCGGAGGCATACTGTATGTACGCCTACAACCATACATGGAAGCTGGCTTACACACATGCAACACTTCAGTTAAATGCAATCGACGCATTTTCACCACCAAGTTTCCTCCCATTTCATGGAAAGTGAGGCGAGTCAGTCTGTAAACATAAGCAATCTCCACCAGTGTGCATTTGCACAGTTGCTGATTCCTTACTTTTGGTACAGTACATGTGCATTATGCTGAAAACCTCTTACGACCTCTCTGACCATTGTATGCTAGTGATATTCCAGTTTGTAAACTGTTAATGCTCATATTGCCAATCTGACAACATTCTAAAAGCAGAAAAAAATGGTCTGCTACCATGCATCACAATACAGACACTGTAACTAATATCTCTACGCAGTAATTCCACCCAGGAATGTTTCATATATTTGGTACACAATGTTTTAACTCACATTCTTAAACCTAATTTAATTGCAATGAGCCTGTATGTCAGTTACTGCAGGATTAAAATTCACATCATTCAGCCAGTTGAATCAAAAGTCTAGCCTCAATAAGAAAAATCTTTCAGGCATAGAAACTCATTTATTCAGACCCTTGATATAATCTATTCAAATATGTTAAATTCAGAGGACCTTATTCTGGTCCATTCGTTCCCCTGTGTGTTTGCGCAGGGGAGCGATGGTGTGCGACTGCGCATCCATTTACATACGTGCGAGGGGGAGCTTGCAGGTGACGGGCGGCGTTTGGTGGACACACAAGGCCGCAAAATTCAAAGACTTGCGAGTCAACCAGAATAAGGTCCAGAGTCTCTAGATATGGACATTTATAAAAAGCCATAAAGACAAAACATTGATGAAAATGATGAATGAAAATTAACAATACTTTTATGCTCTGTTCATTTGCTTTATAAAATATTATATAATAATAATTTAGGAATTGCTTAAGTTAAAGCAGCAATTTCACATAGGTTTTCCTTCTGTGACTTATCTGACAATCAATGACAATTTTCCGTGCCTGTGACAGACATTAGGTGACTCACATGATTGGGTTGATAAAAGTTTACTATAAATGAAATTCTGATGAAAACTAAAATTGCAGTTTTGTATGCAATTATTCGTTATTCTCTGTGAACGAAATGCATTTTATAGGATCTAAAATCATGCTGCCCTCATTCCACCATAGTAGAAACAGACACATCTGCACAGTCTATTTCTACTTTCGATTCAGATGCCACGGGGCAGCAAATCGGCATCAAACTGGGATCAGATGTGGGCAAACTCAGTGTGAATTACAAAAACATGCTATTGATTTTGATTATATAGTCAAAATCAATAGCCCAAGTGGCAACGTGTGTACACAGCTTAACTTCATTATCCTTACTTATTAATGAAGGGTCCACCCAGGGGATGCAGTGGTAGGAGCCCATGCTTTAGGGGCTTAGCCAACCATGAGAGAGTATATAGTCTACAGACAGCATGACAGACAACCCCTGATACACAACAGTCACTGTTTAAAACACACTGACACCCCTTTCACATCGCACCTAATTACCGGGTTCATGCTGGTCTCTTGCCGGTTCAACCCGGTAATTGGAGCGATATGAAAGGGGTTCTTACCGGTTCGTTGCTGTGTTGGTTTGCAATGTGAATGGGTTAACTGTTTCTCGTTCCCACTAATGGAGGAGGCAGTGCTTTGAGCAGCGCCAGCTCTAAGCACTGCTTCCTTCCCAACCCACGATGATGCTCAGCTGCTCTGCCCCGCCCCCCGAAAGACATCAGCGAACCAGCAATATTACTGGTTCATGGAGGGGATGTGAAAAGACTAAAATGCAGGGTCGCACCGGGTCTGAACCGTTTCTAAGTCCCGGTGCGACCCTGCATTTTGCCATGTGAAAGCAGCATAACAACTGCATTAGGTCTATTAAAGGCCAAATACTGTACATGCTAGTGTGCCAAAAAAGAAAAAAATATCAACATTAATACCACTATGATGATTAAAGTTGTGGTTACCTTTTACATGTACAATGTTTCCAATATCATATATTTTTCATAAACTTTAACACAACAGAACATTAGATGCCTTTCTCACCAGCATCAGATTTCTTTCTCACCAGCATTAGATGTCTTTCTCACCAGCATTAAATGCCTTTCTCACCAGCATCAGTTGCCTTTCTCACCAGCATCAGTTGCCTTTCTCACCAGCATAAGATGCCTTTCTCACCAGCATCAGATGCCTTTCTCACCAGCATAAGATGCCTTTCTCACCAGCATCAGATGCCTTTCTCACCAGCATTAGATACCTTTCTCGATGCCTTTCTCACCAGCATTAGATGCCTTTCTCGATGCCTTTCTCACCAGCATTAGATACCTTTCTCGATGCCTTTCTCACCAGCATTAGATGACTTTCTCACCAGCATCAGATGTCTTTCTCACCTTATCCTCATGTGCTTTCTAACCTTAGCCTCACTTTTACCATCATCTACTCCAGGGCTGGGCAATTGCGGCCCTCCAGGTGTTGAGGAACTACCCATCCCAGGATGCTTTGCATTCGTTTTGCTATGTGGCCATGCTGAAACTGATGCAAGGCATGCTGGGATGTGTAGTTCCTTAACATCTGGAGGGCCGCAATTGCCCAGCCCTGATCTACTCCTTACTGCCAACAAGGGCAACTAAACATTGGGTTCATCCGTCCTACTGCTTATTTGGGTATTATGACTGCTGCTGCAACAATATTTATAAACAATGTCCATGTCATTAAATGTTCTGTACTGTACATCACTTTCTTTCTTTCTTTCTTTTTTTGTCCATAATGCTTATGTTTTTGTACTAAGTACTGTAGGGTACTGTGGACCCCTTGTGCTGTCATATAAAGAATAATATTAATAATAACAAAAACCCAGCAGCTCACAAGTTCCAGGTCACCCAGTGCATGGTCTGGACCCTGACATTAGAGGAAGGAGTGTGGCCCTCAGACAGTGAGGCCCACCACGGATTTCCCATGTACGTCTGTGGGCCAGTCTGATCCTGCACATAGTACAATGACAATTAATATTTTCTGTTTTGGTGACAAAACAGCTCTGTAACTGGAAGGCTAGTTAAAAGATACAGAGCAAATGTCATGATGTTATTTCCTTCATTCTGTTTCTATGTTAACATAAAGTGAGGATGAGGACAGGTATTATCATTGATGGTGATAAAGCTAAACTTGGCAGTGATTTGTCAATAGAGAATTACATTTTCCCAGAGTGAATGCCAAAATAACAAGTAGAGGGGAACAAATCTATCATTCTCAGGTAGTCCCACCTGTATTACAGATGATGACTATTTTCCATCTGACCAATCGTACATATGGGACAATTGCTAATTTTGAAATTTCTCAAATGTAAGTCAAAAGAATGTGACAATGTCAGCCAAAAAATCATAGCTTTTTTTAGGTTGTTTTATTTTAGTTTGTAACAGTTTTGCATTGACTATACAGGGATGGCCAATACCTTAAGCTACATGTTTCCATTTTAATATGTAGTACACTTATTGATATCATCAATGTAAAATAATATATTATTTAGACAATAATCTAGTAATTTAGTAATACAATATGGACTTATTAAATTAATGGGCGGGAAAAATCACTATAATAAAATCATGTATACATGTCGCTGTAGTCAATGGCGGCACTAGGATCTTTGACCCCAAGAGACCCCCGGCCACATACAGGCAAGACTTTGGGCATGTGACAGTGAGAATGGCGTTGTGGTTGCACCGCTGATGTTATCAAACTGGGGTGTGGCTTCATGGGGAAAGTCACAGATAACCTAACTCCTGGGCCATGCAGGCAGCTTCTGGAGACTGTGCAGCACTGCTGTCTCCTTTTCAGTGGGAGGAGCTGAGTTCTGCAGGTTAATGTCACACTGAAGCACTCTGCTCCTGTTACTTTGGAGGAGTCGTCATTCTGTTGTCACCCAGGGAAGCGTGACATCTGGGACCATCAGGCACCCTTCCCTGCCCCTGGTGATGCCACTGGCTTTATTGTTCTAGTTTGGCTTAGGGGGTGAAAGCTTTGATAATAATAAATAAATAAAATGTTTATTCCATTTTGAATACCAGGTGCTATAGAGAGTTGTACAGCTTGAGCTACAGTACCTGAAGTTTGTCCATTCTCAGTTGCATTGTTGTTAGCTGACCTTGTAAAGTACAAACACCTTAAATTAGTACTGCTTCAGTACAGTACATTGAGAAGAAGAGCTGCTGAATCCGTTTTAATGCTGGGTTATTATGTCACATGAAAGTTGAAACTAGGTATAATTTCTCTCTTTCTAGCATTTGACCATAATGGAAAGGACATATGCATATAAATAGTTATACTCAGGGCTAAAATAAGGTTTGGGGTCAAGTTTTCTTTTAGTGGAACAAAGACAAATTAAACAACCTTAAAATACACATAGAAAAATAAAACTGACTGTATCATGTCCCATGCAACAAAAGCAGCAGCTTCTATACTACTTACACGCTGGGATGGGAATCTGGAGAACTAGTGATGTCACTGTACTCTGACCAGGTGGCCCCCTGACAATGGGCGGTCCAGGGTACTGTATCCCCTGCATTCTCCCCTTAATCTGGCTATGGTTATACTGCAAATAGGGCCTGATTCAGAGGTGATCACAAATGCAAAATCTTTCTCGGATTTGCAAAACCATGTGCACTGCAGGTGGGGAAAATGTGCAGAGAGAGTTAGATTTAAGTGGGGTATGTTCAAAATTAAATCTAAATTGCAGTGTAAAAATAAAGCAGCATGCATTTGCCCTGCACAGAAATATAATAACTTACCCAAAGCTCACTCTCCCTGCATATGTAACATTCGCCCCATCTGCAGTGCGCATGGTTTTTGCCCATTTGGGAAAGATTTTCTAATGCAATCAACTCCATCATCATCATCATCATCATCATAATCATGGGTGATTTCAGTATCTCTATTGATAGTCCAAGAACTGCTGCTCGCATCTCCAAGCTAATCTCTCTAACCTCTTTCTCTGCCACCCCCAATGAACGGACTCCTTTACTTCTAGGACTTTTAAGAACTTTCCATCTCTATGCAACAACTGCTCTCAGCTATCTCTTCATTAATTTATCCTAAAATAGGTGTATAACACCTGAACCAGACTCTAGAAATTGCCGTTGATGAAGTAGTTTCAGCTACACATCACACTCCAAGGGGTATATTCAATTGCTGTCAGAACAGATAGGTCGGAAGGGGTTATGACCTATTCAATAGGGCTATTTTTTTCTGACACCAGGTGCACTGGCGGAACAGCTGTCAATCCACCTGCTTTTGTCATAAATATGGCCAAATCTGGCAATCTCATTCTGACTCCAAAAATAGTCAGATTGAGGCAAGGAGGACAGAGCTGGA
This sequence comes from Crinia signifera, assembly GCF_055691185.1. NCBI lineage: Eukaryota > Metazoa > Chordata > Amphibia > Anura > Myobatrachidae > Crinia > Crinia signifera. The sequence continues at coordinate 180,023,304 of NC_139220.1, forward strand.
TGAGCAGCAGCAACTCACCCCGCACCATCCTCCTGTCAGCCATCCTTCTGTCAGGTCCCACATCATTTACGTCCGGACGCCACAGCTGACTTGGTGAAGAAGTCACCGCCCCACCTCCTGGGTCGCATCACACCGCTCACTCAGTTCTGGCACCAGCTGGGAGAGCAGCAGAAGTCCAAATCCGAAAGTCAAATTTGGCTGCATTGAATAGGGCATGTCATATCCATGTAAATCTTGTAAATGAACTTTCTTTGTTTAAGACTGTCTTTCACTCCTATTGTAATGCACTGGATACTGTTTAACAAATATATTTTCAGACTCTCATCTCTGCTCAAGTTTTTAATTCCAAGTGACCTTTTAAATTAATACATTTAAATCACTTTTCAACCCTTCTTTAACCAACCCACCAGCCACTATCAATGCACAAGACCTTGCTTCCTAATCCACAGACCCTATTGATAACATCCAAGATAAATGGTATGGCCTTCCTTAGTCAGTGACTTGCTTAATTTCCTACCTGAACCCTCCTCTTCATTTGATCCCACAAATAAAGATGAAGTGTCTACACTTTGTGTTCCTTCTACTCTACCTCCTCTCCTCTTGATCCTACACCCTCACAAATAAGTATTTATCTGTCTCCTGTTCATATCCCAACGTTAACGAAATCTGTTCTCTCTCTCTCTCTTTTCCGATATCTTCCTTTACTTTTCAAACATACAGTGAGAACTCAATTCTGACCAAAAACCTCTTTCAAACTACTGTTTCATATTTCAGCTTCCATTTTTCTCCAAGCTACTTAAGAGACTTGCCTACACTCTATTTGTCAATTCACAGAACTTATTGGACACATTTCAGTCAGGCTTTCATTCCCAACACTCCACAGAGACAGACAGTGCTGACTAAAGCAGTGAATGATCTAGCCATTACTTCTTATTCTTCTTGATCCCTCTGCTGATTTTGACACTGTTGACCATTCTCATTTCATATAATCAACTCAAACTGAATATTTCAAAAATAGAATTAATTATATATTAATTATATTTCCATCGACCAATAGTAGTTACCAACCTAAAACTCTATCATTGTTGAGAACACAATAATCAATCCTACCCCACAAGCTCGCTGCCTAGGTGAGTTGTGATCCTTAACTCTGAACTGTCCTTTATTTCCCAGATTCAATCTGTCTATAAATCATGCTACATGCCTCTAAAAAATATAACTGAAATACGACCCTATCTTACACACTGCTAAATAATCAAATGCATGCTCTCATCATCTCCGGCATTGATTATTGTAATAGTCTCCTAATCTATCTTCCCCATTACAGATGCTTATCACTATTATCCATTATGAATGCAGCTGCAAGGCTGATCTTCCTTACCAGACTTCATAGTCTGCAAAACTGCTTTGTCAGTCCCTCCACTGGTTACTTTCAAGTGTTTCTTCAAATCTCACCTCTTCAGGCAGGCTTATCGAATGTAGGTCAAGTTTAAGTGTTATTCTTATACAGATAACTCCAGATATTCACTTATCAAAAAAATGTGTATAGATGACAAATTAATTAAAATAAAGGAGGTGTCAACGATGTGAAGTGGATACTTGATTCCTCTTTTCCTTTTTGTTGTCCTTTGACACTGTCTGAATAAAAAACAAACTCCCAAAAGCAAGTAAAATATCATGATGGGATCATTAAGGGCATAGCCTAAACAACATTGACAGTTTTATCTCCTTCCTGCAGTATGGCCCTCATTTGAAATCATTTGCTCCCCTGCGCGTTGGGCACAGGGGAGCAATGTTCAGATACTGTACATGTACAGAAGAATATATGCACATGTGCAGCGGGCGGGACAAATTAATTATTCGCCATTCTGTTCGCACGCAGCAGTGTGGGCAGGGGGCGGTGGCCACGAGTAGTGCCTATGGGAACAACCAGCATTTCATGGGCGTTCCAATGAAAACGCTGGGCGTTCCCATGGAAATTTGCCAGTGACGCGATTGCAGGGGCAGGCAGCTGACATCACCGGATGACAGCTGGCAACCCTCTTCCCATACAGGGGTGCCACAGATCTAGTGAAGTGAAGTGCTAGTGAAATCATTCAATGGTCAGCAACCATCGAATGATTTCTGCCCCACATGCAATCTGCAAATGGATGTTTATACAAAACATCCATTCGTATGCGTGCGAGGAGATCGCGGTGCATGAGGCGGGCGAACCATCTTGCGTGCGGGGGGCGGCGTTTAGATGACCCACAAAGCTGTGCATTTCCCAGCTTTGCGGGTCAATCAGAATGAGGGCCTATGTGCACGTAACTGAGATTCCATTAATATTTATAATATTCCATACTATACGATACTTTGATCCAATATATATATATATATATATATATATATATTTACAGATACTATATGATATGCGAGTTGTGCTGGTACCCCTACAATATCCAGCTGCCAAAAAACATAAAGTTGGCCTGTGATGACTAAGACTGAGGACCACACTTGAAACCTAATACCAGTGTTGTTTTAAAAGTCCTTTGAAGTCCTAATAGCCCTCACATGGTGTCATCACTTTCACTCCCAGCAAGCATTTATACACTTACATATTCTATATTTTGGCTCTGTGTGCAATGTGAAAAGTCTGCACTTTGTTCAGAAGCAGATACTATGACAAATTATAATTCTGTCACCTTTTGTCTACTGAGTAACTTGAAACAATCCTTTGAAAGAACCAAGGTTAAGGTAATTATTGAACTTAACCTTTTCGGTACTGGGTGAATTAGTTTCCCTGAATGTAATAATGATGATGTATAATTAAAAACAGGTGAATGCATTTAAATTTGTTGCTGAGAAGCAAAATATATACATATTATTAAAATATATTTTAATGTATTGGGGTATATTCAATGGTTTTTGCAAGCTGTGACAGCGAGCATGGTCAGTATTCAACTGACCCCTACGGGTTTTTTACAGCGACATGGAAACGGAGTGTGCGGCCGCTAAAACAGCCAAGCTCACGGATAAAAGCAGCAGGCTCCCTGCATTAGCTTCGAGCCTCGCTGTTTGGGGGAATCCTCGCCATCATCTGACAGCGAGGGTTCCCCAGAACATTGAATATGGTGAGCGGCCGGCATGGGGGTAAAACGGCAAGGGTTGTTTGTTTTCGGCGATTTAACCCCCTCGCCGTCCGCAATGAATACTGGCCATAGAGGTCCTGTGAAAACAGTGCAGTATGCTCCAGAACATGGCATGGCATCAGTTTGGCTTCGTGAATCATCTCATACAGGGCCTGACTGGGTCATATGCACCTGTGACTATTTTCCATATAGCCATGTCATTCTGATTACTTTCTTATGCTAATGCCAGAATCCGCATAGTTGTACAGATGCAACAATCCTAATTATTATCTGCACTTGCATCAGCCCAATGCTAGGTACAAATGTGCTGCTAGAAACAGATGTCTTCTTCTTGCGCCCATCTCAGACTCAGGCCAATAGATTAAATCACTGTAACATCCTCCTCTTCTTTTAACCCTCCGTTCTGAAATGCTAAAAGCTGTGACTCAGTTATAGCCCTCCTTGTTTGCTATCTAGAAAATGTATGAAAGGAAGCTAATGGGAGGAAATGGAAGCTATAAAAATGATAATCCTACCATCATGTAGATGCTTAAAGATGCAGATTTTGCTTTTACAAAAAAAAAAAAAAACACGTACAGTTTAGGATTGCTGTTTTCAGTGAAAGCCAATGATCTCTGTAAAATTAAATGTACCTCGAACCATTAACAGAAACACACATTACTGTACCATACCTGACAACTTTTGATTACCTATAAGAGGGACATATCGTCAAAGGTGCAAGCCCAAAATTAGGGGGTGTGGTTGTTGTTGGGGGCATGGCCTATGAACGCAGCACTTCCTGAGAGGCTACACACCCATTGCTACTGAGGGGATATGGTCAGTGCTCTACGAGCTGCTGGCATCCCCCTGTCCATTTCTCCTGGTGAATAGATGCTGTGCACATACAAACATTGTCTTTTAGCGAGTGACAGGGGGTTTCCCAGTTGCCCCCACCCCTCATTGCGGAACACTGCTGTCTGCAGGTGGGATGGGATGGAGGACCGTCACAGAAAATCTTGACTGTCCCATGAAAATTGGGACAGTTGGAAGGTATGCTGTACTGTACAAACAATGGAAATGACTTACTGTAATATGAGGAAAAAATAGTACATTTTCCATATTTTTCAGGGTCATATACAATGACCAGTCACAGCCTGCCTTACCACACAAAAGTACAATACATTTATATCTGAACATAAAGTGTGATATTCTTTGGATGAGTTGGAATTTATTTTTCACAGTGTCAGTAAGATTACAAAATATCAATTAATAGCATTTAAAGACTGAATTCGATATATGCACAAAAACAGGATTCTCATTGACTTTGGGGAGTACCGATCCAATAAAAACTCAGATTCTAGGATTTATCACCCTATATGGTTAGTTTATACATAGACAATTACTGTGTAACATAAACTATGATCCAGGACCCCTGTGTCCTTTGAATGACAAGTTCTTATGAGCACTGTATAAACATACAAAACTATGTACTTTACTGTGACTTTAAGCATATCCTAACAATAAAGCATACAGTGCGTGTAGACTACCCTACAAATACATACTAAATAATTCATAATAGTCTTATCTAAAAATAATTATTGTATACAAAAAAATGTAGCAATTATACAATTTGAGAAAAAGGTTTGAAACAAATTCTTTGTGTAGCCGGTGCACATTGTTCTCTTATCAGGTAATGAAAGCTCTCCTGTCTCCATACTAATTGGCATAGTATCTCCATCTAGATTCTGAACGGTGTGCCTTCCATTTTATAAGCCAAGAACATTAAGTCATTCTCTTGTTTCATACCCAATCATTTTCAGTGTTATCTGTTTTCCATCGAGGTTTCTGTCTCCACTGCGCTTGTTTCATCTCACTACGGGATGAACTCCCTCTGGCTACACTCTCATGTTTTCCAACTTGTTCTATTGTGATCTGAATCCTAAGTCAGATATAGATTTTATGATCGCCATATGTTCTGTCAGAAGAATGTCATAGTTTTAATACTTTTATAGCATGTGATGACATTTATGAAATGCGACTTACAAAAAAAAAGACATATACTATTTATGGACTCATAATTGTACCCCCAGGGTAGTCAGTTTCTAGGTGGGGGTTTCTTATTATGCGTACCATAGAGACAGAGTGCTAAATAACAAGGTAACCAAGTTAAGCAATTCTGCACCGAATCCCTGCAACTTCATGCACACAAAATCAATTGCAGCTGCTTTTGCTGTGCATCATATGATCTTTCTTTCACAATACGTACAATGTCCAATAATTATCTGCCCCCTGCTTATGTTACATACCACTGCAAAAAGAATCTGACAAAGAATAAGCCCCTAACATATGTAAAAAATATATTATAAGAAATAAACTACCCCCCTCTACACTGCGTAACTCTAACCTTCGCCCCCCACAGCCTTACCCTAAGTCCCCCCTGGGATACTTACATTTGGGATGCTAACTGTCAGTATTCCGGTATCAGCATCTGATATTTTCGAAGTTTCGGCACCAGTGTTCTGATGGCGGTCGGGATGCCAGTGTCAGTATACTGAACACCGGCACCCTTACCGTCTGATGCTGACCACGCCCCGGCTAAATATAGTATCGACAGCACTATAATGGAAACTACTGAGAAGAAAAGGGATCTAGGAGTGGCTTGAGGGCAGGTAAGCAATGTAACAAGGTAAACCCGATACTTGGTTGCATATGGAAAGGAATCTACGTCAGAAAGAAAGAAGTAATAATACCACTGTATATGTCATTGTGTGGCTTAATCTAGAATTCTGCATTAAGTTCTGGAGGCTATATCATCAAATGGCTATAAATACTGAACAAAGAACGGCAGATAAAATGGTGCATGGCCTACAACACAAACGTTACCAGAAGAGATTAAAATAAAATTAATATGTATAGTTTGGAGCAGAGAAGGGAAAGGGAGACATGACAAAGCCTTCCAAATACACCAAGGGTTTTAAGAAGGTCCAGGAAGGAAACATACTTCAAAGTAAGATAAGTTCTAGAACACTGAACACTGGAGGGAGGTAGGTTCAGAAGAAATTTGAGGTAAAATGATTTCACAAAATGGGTAATGGATAAGTGGTTAGCCTCCCATCAGAGGTGGTAGAGGCTAAAGGCCCATACACACTGGGCGACTTTGAGCTGAAAATCGTTTAAAACAGCATGTTTGAGCGGCTTTCAAATCAAAGCCACCCAGTGTGTATGCCCTGGTGATGAGTGGGGAGCACTGCTCGCGCTCCCGCATCATCGCCGGGAAAGCCGTTCATCTGCTGGTATTACCAGCAGATGAGCGGTTTTGAGGACGGCTTTGCATAGCTTTGCAAAGCCGTCCGCCCCCGCTGTAGGCACCGGGCAGGGGGAAAGCGGCTCAGTGTGTATGCACTGAGCCGCTTTCCCCCCAGCGATGAAAATGATCATCGCTGTCCATACAAAAATTGCCCATTGTGTATGGACCTTTAGGCAGTAGAGTAATTTAAATATGGTTAGTCTATGAATATCCTTTTTTAATTGTATTCATTTATTATTTATTTATTTAATTATATCCTTAAAAAGAACTAATAGGGTTCAGGTTACCAAAAGGTTAAAAAATGGGCAGACTTGATGGGCCAAGTGGTTCTTATCTGCCGCCAATTTCTATGTTTCTATGTTTAACGGCCCAAATTGCTATTATAGGTAAATAAATTCCATGGGGTAAATGATCAATTTTAGCCCCATAAATTTGCATTGAAATACATTAAAAGCATTGATCTGCTGAACTTACCACATGGTGACCTCATCTTAAATAAATCTGATTATTAAGATAATTGATCTATATAGGAAGAGCACTCTCAGCACACACTGACATTTGTTTCATGTCCTGTAGTATTTATGGTGCAGCCAGACCTTGAAACAAATGTCACTGAGTAATGTAAATGTGCTCCCTATAGAGATTAATGATCGTTATTATCAGGCCTGTGCAGGCTGTAGTCGCTGTGCAGTGAACTTTGAATAATGCTGATGAGGGTGACTAGATGAGAGTCAATGAATGAAGCCAAAATGCACCTCAAATAGGCGTTGTAGTATCAATAGCCTGCCATATAGAGGTTTTATTCAAAGGTGGGTAGATTTAATGTATTTCAGCACAAAATATTAGCGATCCAGAAAAATCAATACCATACATGCAACCATGTTTGGACTGTGAGTCTAAATGAATTACATCAGTGACTAAATTAGTACATGTATTTATTTTTATGCATTGACTTCTGGATATAAGTATGGATGTATGGATTTGACTTCTCACAATGCACTTTTGGCCTATAATATCTAATTTTCTAATTAACTATTAGGAACAAAATCATACCTCCCAATAATCATAACTGATTTGAAAGGACTATCCTGGCTTCCCAATTATCAGGGCTTTGGTTCTGATTCTGATTTGGAAGTAAAGCACAATAAACTAGTAACTTTGTATCTAGAACAAACCATGGTAAAATACAAAAAATACAAAAGAAGAAAATACATTTATATTTTATCTGTGCAGGGAAAATAAATTGTACTGGCTGCTTTTGCATGTAGCCCATAAATGTTAAGGCTCACATACAATAGTGTGATTTGGCCTGTTTTCACCTGATTGGGCCGAGAAATTGCTTAAAATTGGGCCAAATTGCATGTGTTTGTCATCCAAATTGACCCGATGTGCGGTCCCGTGCATATTGGGTCATGTGTCAGAGGTCAGATGTGAGTCTCATAACATAAATTGTATTTGCAGCCATTAGGTGAGCATTGCAGGTACTTTTTAGTAGAGATGAGCAGGTCCGGTTTGACTCTGATTTACTCGAATCTCAAAGAGGAATCTTATTGGCTATCCAAAACACGAGATAGCCGATAGCCAATCTGAAATATCTGAAATTGCGTTAATTTGGTTGTAAGAACCGAGCACATTTGAGTTAAAGCGAACCAGCTGATATCTACTTTTTAGTAAACAATGGCACATGCCAAGTCGGATGAAGGACTCCCGGGGAGCTGCCGGGGAAGTTCAAGGGAAAACTGGTCTTTTAGACTCTTTGCACATCTGCCCTACCTACGGTGCAACATAGTTTTGCCCTGGTGCACATTTTTTTCTTTTTTTTTCTGGTTTGCTTCCAAATCAAACTTAGGCCCTTGTCTCGGTTCTAATGCCTTGTGAACTAGCAAGTCATTAAAGGATTTTTACAGGCTTAGGAAAAAGGGCTTGGATTGGCCTACTTCTTTGAAAGCACCAGTGACACACCTGTGGATGTGGTGACATTCACTGAGACGTGTCCCAATTTAGAATTGACAATACTGAAATAAATACATAGAAAGTAACACAATATGTTTTTGATGTTTTAAATCAGTAAAGAATTTACAGCCTAAAATGTCATTGCTATTCAGAACAAACTTTATACAGTAGGCATTGCATCGAATAATCCTGTTTTCCACATATCATATCACACCTTTTAATAGTACATACAGCGGTATTTAGTGTAAAGCTTCAAGATTCACCACAAGTAGTATTCATCATGGTAACCAGTAATTTTAAGATTGTTTCTAAAAGATGTGCTTTAAAACTAAGAAATCCCATAAGGGAAATAAACAACCAACAAAGCCAAACTTGCAATAAACACTGCTATTTACAGGGCTGCTGAGAATTACTAAAGATCTGGCCATTCCAAAGCATTGCATCACAAGAGTCCACAGTCAGGCGTCATGAAATTATTTTATTCGATATAACAGCCATAAAATCTGTTTCTGATGCGGAAATCTCACATATTAATTGTATGTTTAAGTGAAGATCATAAATGTACCACTTTATTAATTTTTGTCCAAAAGGTTAAGAAATGAGATACATTTGGCCATTTGTGGGGGAGCAGATAAGTATAGATTGCAATTCCAAACTCCTGTAGGAGGATTCAGAAACATTTATGGGAACTCTTGAAATCTGTGATAAAAAAAAAAGAATCAAACAAATTTAGCTTACTGTACAAGAACTGATTACAAAATATTGTTTAAGGTAATTTTTTAAACAGTTCTATTCTAAAACATATTCTGTACATAAACATATAGTAGTTCATAAATTAGATCTAATTTCTATTACATCAGGGTACACGCTTAAGCTGTGTATACATGGTGCGATTTTGACTATATAGTTAGTCAAAATAGCCCATGCGATCCTGATGTGCAGCCCGCACCGTTGATATCACATGGCTAAATAGACTGTGCAGGCAAGTCTATCTTGACTACAGTACAGTATGTCACCTGTAGAATGTAATTGGCCTAGGGCAGAGGCGTAACTAGAACATTGTGGGCCCCATAGCAAAATTTATAATGGGGCCCCCTAACTCAGGTCTCTACTAAAACACACCGTTTGTGACCATCATCAGTGGGAACAGTAACAATGTGCCCCTCCAATAGATACTTTAAAAATAAAGAATGCACACATTATATAAGAAGGTGTGTGGCCTCGCCTCAAAGGGTAATGCCCCTCACACATTATGTGACATACCACAATGCCATTAAACATTGCACGACCCACCCCAAAGCCCAATACACAATACGCGACACACCGCAAAGCCCAATACACATTACGCGACACACCGCAAAGCCCAATACACATTACGCCACACACCGCAAAGCCCATTACGCGACACACCGCAATGCCCAATACATATTACACGCCACACCGCAATGCCCAATACACATTACGCGCCACACCGCAATGCCCAATACACATTACACGCCACACCGCAATGCCCAATACACATTACGCGCCACACCGCAAAGCCCAATACACATTACGCGACACACCACAAAGCCCAATACACATTACATGACAATTACAAACTTACCAATATTCTTTCTTATTCTGTCCCACGCTGCTCCTCTCTGCATCACAGGTGCTGGAGTATGAGAGATCTGCACACCGTCACCGTACTGCTGGGCATGGGGGGGGGGCGCTGCTACTCCCCCCTAGTACTGTCTGCTCTAGCCTCAAGCAGCGCTGCAGCATTTTGAATTTGCCGCTCTCCTGAAGTTAATCACAGCTCACGGATCAGCAGCCAATCAGACTGCTGATCCGTGAGCAGTGATTAGTTCACGGACAGCGGCAGATTTCAAATGCTGCTGCGCAATCACTATACTTAGTTTGTTTCACTGGGGGGGCACAGGGAGTTTTGCCGGGGACCGCAGAGGGTGTAAACGGTGGGGAGAGTATCAGCGGCAGCGTGAGGCTGGGGGAGGTGGTGGCTGTGGTGAGCGGCTGTGCGTCTCTAAACACAGCCACTGACCATCATACTTCTCACTGTCAGGCTGGATTCCTCCCTCTGCCTCCCCGCGCTGTCAGTCCCCACTGCCTGCGTCAGCGTGCCAGAGCTAGGCACTCAGTAGGCAGCAGCGCAGCACACAATCTCCCACAGTTTCTTCCGGACCTGTGTCCCGCCCCCCGCTCAGCTTCTTGTTTCCCTCCAGCTAGCACGCAGCTTCACACAGGCAGTTGTGGCAGCCGCTGCTCCCTCAAAAACTAATAAAATATCTTAGCACAGTGCAGGGGAGTGCTAGCTATCCATCGGGCCCCCCCAGCCGCCGGGCCCCATAGCAGCTGCACCCCCTGCACCCACGGTAGTTCCGCCACTGGCCTAGGGTTAAAAAGCAAAATAGTGTAAATCTAAAGCTGTGTACACGTGGATCATTTTGCCTGATTTTGACTATATAGTCAAAATCTACAGCAAGTGATGCGTGGCCCTATGGCATCGGAATCGAAAGTAGAAATAGACTGTGCAGCACAGTCTGTATTTACTATCTCAGAAAAAGGGCCAGCATGGCCATCACTCCCCCCCCCCCATGTCACTCCCTCACTGCCTGCCCCCCGCCAGCCACCAATATCGAATCGCATTAAATAAATCTTAAGTGCAGTTAGCTAAAATCAGATAGCCAAAATTGGATAGTCACGGTGGCGTAACTATAAAATTTGCTCCCCCAAGCCAAAAAAGTTTCCCACCACAGACCCCGCTGGCTCTTTCTCCTCCAAGCAGCTGCATGGTCTGCCACACTGGATAGTCAAAATTGTCCATTAGCCTGAATATCACCGTGTGTACGCACCAGAACACTTCACAAACAGGAGATGCTTATGGCAAAGTAGGAAGATCTGCAAAAAGTACAGTAAAAGATCAAAGATCACATATTTAATTGAAAAAAATGTCTGGCTTTTTTCCTAATATTCTGCTTTGTTTTGTGTCCTGCATGTCTTCAATTAGGTATAAGAGGATATACTGTATTAGTACCGCTGATTCACATCTCTGTTTTGTTTTACAATGAGAAAAGTGCAATGATGCCTGATCACTGTCAGCTCAGAGCTGGGATATAAATCAATTTGCTAGCAAGGAACTTTCCAAAAAATTCATCCTCCCAACCGTTTTATCTCATTCCCAATATAACACCCCTACATACCTCCCAACTGTGGACCGCAGTGTACCATGGTGGTGATGGTGGGGGGGGGGGGAGTTGTGTTGAGCACACAATGCTGCTCTGCATAGAATAGCAGCGTGTAAGCAGAGGTTGAGTAGCAAGTGAGTGAGTTGATGCCATGCGCATCCCGAACCCATGTGTTATCCCGGCTCTGAAGGGGCTGCCACATTGCTGATTAATGCTCAGGCAGCCGAACCATAAGAGCAGAGCTTCCTGGCCTCTTCCCTCTCCCTAATGGCAGTAGCAGGCCCCCATTTTCACAACCTGATGCCACTGCCTCCCCCTTCCCGCCCTCCAAATGGCAGCAGACTGTTAATCACTGACAATCTGCTGCTGCTCTGTGTCCTGTGTCAAAGGACCCATTTGAACATGTGCAGAATGGATACCGCACATGGGTAAAGTATCAATAATCGATACTCTGTGCATCAGTAAGCAACTCCAATCTGATAAACATCCTAATGGTCAACATTCTGTTGTCGAAATTGTGACGTTGATCCAGCTGAAGTAAATGCAGCTATAATAATGTAGCGCTCTAGATCTAGATTACATTATGTGGTACGGAAAGTAATTCTCTTGTTGCCAAGTATTTCCAATACTACGGCACAGTTGGGTATTACATTTTATACTGAGAGAAAGAAAATAGCTGCTAGCAAGCTAATTTTTCTGTTATTTAATACAGAACAGCATTCACATAACAAACAAGCAACACGTACCGTAGTACAAATGGAAAATTGGCATCATTTTCAGTTATTTACTTAAAAGGAAATTGGTGCCACTAGTTGTTATTTTTCATATATATATATATAATTGATACCAGAAGCCATCCATGACATATATGACCATATCAATTGTCTTTCTCGTTTTTAACATATTTTGCTTATCCAATGTATTTTTTTTAATTATTCATAAGCAATTGAAAATGATGCCATCGTTATGTAAAGACATTGTGATTTTTGCATTGAATTAAAAAAACGTCATAGCAACTATTTCACAACGGCCCCTATAATTGATTTGTGTGAAAATCTGTAAAACTACACGTACAGTACCATGAGTCCCACTGAAAACAATGTATCATCCTGAAATATCACTGATGACAAGTGGAAAATAAACCACTAAATGCTATTTGTATCTCACTGTTATTGTCTACAAATGTTTTCCCAGTCATTTTTTTTTAAAACATTCTATACCAGAACCTACAGAGTAAATGTAACTGAGAAATATTAGCAAGATAGCACATTTTTAGTTCCACCCACTCACAGCAGTGATCATACATAAAGGATATGGCATCATCTGTATAATGTACCTTTTTATCATTGCCTCTGCTCCTTGTTAAAGTGCCCATAGCTTTTTTAAGACACCAGCAATCAACTCTCAAGTAGTTTCAAGGCAATAGTTAACACTGATTTTTGCTTACAAATATGGAGGGTGTGAGCCATAGTGAGTAATAACTGCTGCCCAAGGGTCCATTGCATGTTTGTAATGGAAACGCAATTTACCAGGACCACAGACCACAGGACCCACCCATAGTTAATTGAAGCTGTCCCCAAAAGTCTACAAGTGCTACAAGATTTCTCCCATGCTATATCTATACCAGTAGTATTAAAAACATAGGGGTTTATTTACTAAGCCTTGGAGAGAGATAAAGTACCATCCAATAATCTTCTACCTACCTTGTTACAGGCTGTGTTTGAAAAAATGACAAAAGCTGGTTGGCTGGTCCTTTATCTCCATCCAATTTATCTCTCTTTAAGTCTAAAGCTGGGCACACATTTAACGATGTGTGTACCTGGTCAACACGACCTTGCATCGGCAAGTGCATACAAACGGAGCATCCGGGGATACAATGTTGCATTCAGTAGCAATGTCTTTTGATTAACCTTGCCGCAGGACTGTCTAGAAGATATTGCTAATGACGGCAGGGGCACACTAGATGATTGGCCAATAGATTATTCCAATCCGAGTTGGAACAATATATCTGTATGATATATAATCTAGTGCACGGTTAGCCAACTCCAGTCCTCAAGAGCTACCAACAGTTCACGTTTTCCAGATCGCCTCACAGGTACACAGGTGCACTCATTACTGACTAACACATTTTAAAAGATCCACAGGTGGAGCTAAATACTTTAGTTGTGATTCTGTGAGGAGGCCTGGAAAACATTAACTGTTGGTCCGAGCCGGATTAAGCCTTTGGGGGGGCCAGGGCACTTTAGAAAGGGGGGCCCCCTCCTACTTGCCATTACTGGCCACAAACTGCACGGTAGGATATTACACTGTCAAAACACAGAGTAAAAGCAGTATAAAAATGGTCAATTGTCAACTGCATGGGGGGGGGGGGATTAATATATATATATATATATATATATATATATAATACCACATGAAAAACCTTTGTTTGTTCCTCTGTACCTTACTCTGTAGGAGCCCTGACAGGCTCAGCGCTGCCTCTGATTAAAAACCCTCCCATGATGAGGCTGCTGCTGCTATCCTTCATGGGCCTGAGAAGCATATGATGAGCTCCACCAAGCAGAGCTCAGCACAAGCCTCTCAGCCTCTGACCTCTTGTGCAAAGTCTTATGGGAGTCAACTCCCAGTAATGCACTGCACACTTATGCAGTCAGTGTGCCTTGGCACCATTAATCATTGTCACTTTGGCAGATAGGTGAAGCTGCAGCACTACCCCACTCCCATGCACAAAACCATTAGCTAAAAAAAAATATATATATTTTTGAAAAATACATGCCAACCACAGGGGGCCCCTAGATAGAGGGGGGTCCAGGTGTACTGACCCCCTGTGCCTCCATTATAATCCGGCCCTGCTGTTGGTAGCTCTCGTGGACTGGAGTTGGCTACCCCTGATCTAGTGTGTACCCGGCATATAGTCCTCAGATTGGGATGCAGTTCAAATCCCGGCATTCAAAATCCCGACGCCGGAATCCCGACTGCCGAAATCCCGACCGCCGAAATCCCGACACTTTCTCCCTCCGTGGGTGTCCACGACACCCATAGAGGGAGAATAAATTAGTGTGCCAAGCCTAGCGAGGCACCGGGCCTGCTGCGTGGCGAGCGCAGCGAGCCCGCAAGCGGGGGGTGATCCACGTCCCCCCTTGTCAGGATTTCAGCGGTCGGGATTCCGGCTTCGGGATTTTGAACGCCGGGATTCCGACCGCCGGGATTTCATAGCAATCCTCTCAGATTACCGTTGAATTTTGAAAATAGAAATTTGACAGAAAATCTGCAAAAAAGTGTAGATTTTCAGATTTACGGAAAATATCAGCACTAATTGAACGAATTCTTCCCTGGGTTGGGATCAAAGCAAATCACTCTGTATCTGAAACAAACTATATTGTAATGCAAGGGGTGCAAATACATGTATTTTTTTTCTATGCAGGGTAAATACTGTCTGCTTTTGAATGTAGCCCATAAATGCTGATAATGTAAATATGGGTGGCACCAAGAAAGAATCTTTTCTCTGCAGCCTAATGATTAGGGATAGGGAAATGGATAGGGAAAGAGATTTTCCAACTGAAACCCAGTATATGGAGCTAATCGGGGACATAGCTGGAACTCTGTGTACCCTATATTCGCCGACCCACATGGGTTTTGATGCTTCTGGATTTTTCGACCAGTCAAAAAATCATCACGAGCATTGAATAGGGCTAATATAATTCACCCTAAAAAGGGTAGAAAAAATTTATAATAATTATTACCCCCTATGTGACTTTATAATGCCCTACAGTTAATTTTACATCACATTACAATGAGCAGTTTTAGTGGCATAACTACACATAGTGTATCTTCCAATGGTGAAATGTGTGTATAACGCATACATCTTTGACAGGGAAGGTGGGCCCCTGTAAGCAATGGGCCACATAGCAGCTGCACTGCATGCAACCATACCTTTGGAAACAAGTAATAGAAGGTATCTCCAGTGCTGACAGATTAATTGCATATGAGGAACCATAAAACTAAAGCATTAAATACTGTCAATTCATAAAAGTAAAAGTCTAACAGCTTTTCATTGCACATGGCTACTTCTTCAGTACAACTTTATTCTTAAACTACAATTTAGAGTTTAATTTGTGCACATCCATATTAACTCTAAATCTCTGTGCACATTTAATTTGCCCCATTTGCACTTCAACATTGTTTACTAGTGTGCAAAGTTACTTGCTCCCATCTCAGAATCAGCCAGTCTTTCTGATGTATGGCAAATTGGGAAAGGCAAAACTGTACCACATTGGGAGTTCTGACCCTTATATATGTCTGTTTCTCTAATACCGATTCCCTGCTACTGATGCATGTGGCATCTGTTACGCACAGCATCAGGAAATGGACCATACCTACCATATATACTCGAGTATAAGCCTACTTTTTCAGAACATTTTTTTATGCTGAAAAAGCCCCCCCCCCCCCCCCCCCCCCTCGGCTTATACTCGAGTGAGGGTCCCACTTGAGTCAATAAGTTTTCCCAGGTTTTTTGTTGTAAAATTAGGTGCCTCGGCTTATATTCGGGTCGACTTATACTCGAGTATATATGGTAGCTTCATTGAATCAGGGCTGCCCCACTGAAACCGAAAAAATTTGGAGGTTTGTTTATGTGCTGAAATGTTCTGAATTAATATTTGATACTACAATTTTTCACTAACCTTTCATAGTTTTAAGCAGTTCCTAAAAACAAAACTGCAAGGACTAGATTTCTTATCTACAGAGACATGTTTGTCTATTTGCCAACTCTATTATTCCCTTAATCTTGTACACCCACTGGTGACATATGCCACACAAAACACTTCATTTTCTTGTTCAGAAAGACGCCCTGGTGAGTTTTATCTCCATTCACTTCTGAGCACATGCTAATTGATCAAACCATGCACCTGTGTCTTTTATAAATCATCCTTTTTTCCCTAATGAATTGTAAATTGCAATGAGAAAAGTCCTCTTACCGTTTCCTTTCCATTATGTTCCTGTATTGTTACTAATGAATGATTGCCTTACTTATCTAGTTCACAGCCACACAGGTTATGTTGGTACAGAATAATAGGATCATGATTCATCTTTCAAATTGTTATTCCAAATGTAAATCCTTATATTTACTGAAGAAATGTAATTCACCAATATAGGAAGCAAACAGTGAAATATAATACTGATCGCTGGTTAAATAATAAATAGGGGAAATCCCCTGTGACTTTCCAATTTCAAACACTTAACATGTTGCATATGTATTGTGCCCTGATGAAGATCTATTGTGCCATTCTGTATAACTACTAAAAATGTCCAGTACAGTATATTTTAAACAAACAACATGACAGCACTAATACGCCAAAATCACTCACTTCTGTCCAAACATTTACATATCCATGCTTATTGCACTGGGAACATATACATACTGCGTAAACGGTATCTTCATTACACTTACTTATATAACTCTTACTCCATGAAGGGGATATGTTGTACAAAAGTTAGTACTTGTATGACTAAGGTGATGGTCAGTTGGTTCAGAAATGTTTTCCTGAAGCTAGAGTGACTGGAATGTCAAAGTGCTGAATGCAGTGCTCTCCATTCACTTTTATGTTATGGCTTTAAAATGCAGAGGTTTCCTAATGAAAAATAGAAGTGCCTTAAAATTCTTCCCCAGACCCTACCTCTAGGGACACTATTCTATTTGTGTTTATTTCAGGCTGGTTTGGTTTGCATTTCGGAAATGCATGCAAAATCTCAACATTAAATCATGCACATTTAAAAAAATATAGAGATGTATAAAAATAAAATTACACCAAAAATAATTATGTGGTTTCTCCTTAGTTTACAGTTACAAAATACAATCTCATGAGGTTTGAACCTAAAATATAACAATATTCATTGATATACTCTATGGGGGTTTATTTTCTAAGATGGAAGACGTACTGGAGATGGGATGTCGCTATGGGCAACCAATCAGATTCTATCTATTATCTTCTAGAAAGTGCTAAATAAGTGGTAGATTTTGATTGGTTACTATGGGCAACCCCGTATCTTCAATAGAACTCCAATATCAGTACATTTAAACAAAAGGAGTTTATTTATTTAGATGGGAGTTCTATTGAAGATGGGTTGTTGCTATGGGCAACCAATCAGATTCTATTTAATTCTAGAATGTGCTAAATAAATAAGAAGTAGATTCTGAATGGTTACTATGGGCAACATCCAATCTTCAATAGAACTCCCATTTTACTAAATAAACCCCTATTAGAGTAGGCAAGTAGGCATAAGATGGGCACATACAACTTTTTGCAATTATGCCACATCATGATAGTGACAATGCAACTACTAATTCATCATGAAAACACAGTTCAGGAATGTTGTGGTACAGTAAATATTCTCTTATTGACCCAATTAGCCATAAACTTGTGCATGTCTAAGTGCACCACTCCTTCCGCAGTCGCACTGCACATCAGAAAGCGTTTAACACCATTAGCCCAGGTTTTTGGGTAAACTTATGGTAAGGAAAATGTCAATTAATAAATGCAGTGAGGAATTACAAGGCAAAATAAGAAATGTAATATTGTACACCACCATGTAATGACATATTATCTTGTGAAACAGTATCCTATGATTTCCATAAGATCTACCTCTATACTGTATAATTATTCTGATCTTACCTATTAATACTGTAGTTTCATGTATAGTGCCTACATACAGTATAACGCAGTACTTTCTTTACAGAGAATCATTCACATCAGCCCCTATGATCCACACTAGGGTTACGAGACAGATGTATACAGTAAATAGGAGAAATAATCAAAACCAGCTCTCCTGTCCTTCCCTGTCCTGGACACTCAAACTAAAGTAAAAAACTATGAAATTAGAATATGACCCCGACCACACATTTTCTTATCACAATTGTTAATTTAGTCAGAACCCAATTAACCTGCCGTAAGTTTTTAAAGTGGGAAAGAAATGCAAACAAACATGGAGGAACTTCCAAACTCCATAGAGATAGAACTTTAGTCAGATTTGAACCCATAACCGTATGTCAGCAATACTACCACTGTACCACCATGCTGCACATCATATGAATTACTTCAAAGATCTTGCAGAATGAGGTTCAGGCCTGCAAGAAGTGCAGTGCAAATACACTAGTTAAATGCTTTCTAGGTTCCTGCTAAATTCCTGAGAACTGAACAATTGTTGTTTGTTAAGCCATCTGTAAGCGCTGCATGGAGAAGATAAGGGACCATTATTGAGACAGGAGTTGTAACAGTATCATTTCGAAAGAGAAAGAAAAAAATATATCATGCCAGAGCAATGCTTAGTATAGCTATGTAACACCAGTTTTTTTTCTTTAATTATAATTATTACCAAAGAACAATTAAAGCTTGGCAGACACCCAGGTGGGAACTGTTGTGACATACAGGTCTTAGTAAGACAAGTTACATAAAACATCACTCACCCACTGTTAAAAGGGAAGCTGATCTGTTATACTTCAAATGACTTGCAATGGTTAAAGTAAGCTATATACCCCAGACAACTATGATTTTCCACAGGCTGCTTCGCATTGCTACAGGATAAATCACTGTGTTTTGCTATGGCCTAATTACTTAGGATTAGTAACAGAGATGTATCTGGAGTATGATTAGAGCATTGCAGGTTTTGGGTGTCAGTTTGTCAGTGAGCAGAAGTCATATGTTACAGACATGACTATAAGGTTGAACAATATAATAGATGTTCCCACTGAGGATCCGCTCATTAAACAAATGTGATTTGCAACTGTCAGTGTTTACTATCAAAAGGCTGTCATGTTTCGAGTCATTAATTAAAAAACTAATTAGTTTATTACACAAATGATTTAGAATAAAAGATCTAGTAGCGTTCTAGGAAACATTTCTTTTTAAGGCAAGATAACTAACTTTCCACATCAGAGTCATGTCAATTCTTACTGTCATAGTAATGCAACATGGGATTCAGGAGCAGTGATGCAAAGCAGAAACTGGAGAATCCCACCACTAAAATAGTAATATCCTGTTTGGACAATATCTGACTTCCAGTATACATTAGGTCAAAGAACGCAAACCCATAACTGCAGTTGTCATCAGAGAGCCTGGTATCTATATCAGTAATGTCATCATATGAAGTCACACTGGGTTTGAAGAATTCTATTTATGTAATGCTTGTGTGCCATTACTTACATTAATATTACCCATGATAATTCCACACACATGAAAAACTATTTTATACTCTCCAGTCATATTCTAAGTGAGTTGAACTTTTTGCTACTACTGTATCCTATACACATGTTACATCATACCCTCAATGACAGCGTGTAATATCAACAAGCCAAGCATTTTGCAATATTATTATGTTCTCCTACTGCATTACACTGAGGGATAATACCCCAGACAGGTTCACTGCAAGCTCAGTCGTAGACCATTATTAGGGATTTAGAAATGTATGCTTCCAGCATATGTGATTAAAAATACATTTTGGCAAAGAAAATTGTTATAGTAATGTCTATGGCTCAATCTGCAATATGTAGACTTCCATGTAATCTTGGCAGACTTTCACCCACTAGGAAATGACTGTTTCTGCCAATGCTTAAGGGAAAAGGCACTAAATAGTCACAGGACTCAAATTCTCTGTAGATCCAGCACACAGCAATGGTGGGATCTGAATATAACCTGCTTTTTTTTTTTTTTTGCTGGAGTGTACTACTGTCATAACTTTAAATATTAGGCAATACCAAACTGTATTTTGCAATAATATTATTATTATTATTATTATTATTATTATTAATAATAATAATAATAATAATAATAGTAATAAATCCTAATACACTTTTAAATGAAAGTAGTAGGTCAGCTACAAAATTAATTTAAATGACATCAAATACATCCCATCTTAAATCCAGTGCAGCTCGTTGCCCGCATTCACATCATTGCATCAGATCATATTATCAGACAGTTGTAGCCTTTTAAATATAAAGCTCCTGGTACAGTATATAGTAATATAAATTTCACGTCCCACATCAGTCAGTTTGTGCATTACTTACTGCATGCACACAGGTGTGTCTAGCCCAGTTAGACCACTTACTGGGAATATCTGTACTTTATTCTAGCAATAATATATTTCTGCCTCGATATATTCAGTAAAGTGAAATAATGAAAATGATCTTTACCTAGATTTCCAGCAGGCGACGAAGCGAGTCCCAGGGAGATAAAAGTTGTCTGTAGAGTAAGTAGGGAATGTGCCAGCAGTCATCCAGCCCACTGTCAGCAGAGGATCAGCGCTGCTATATGATCAGCACTAGCGGGGCAGCAGCGTGGGCTATGGCTGTACACAGAGAGCTGTCACGCCTAATAAATGCAATCCAGGGCTCACCAGGATGGAGACTGTCAAGGGAAGGGTCCTACTTAGGTGCATGAAGTGACGCCTGATCATTAGCTTGTGCTGGACTAAGCTGCTCTGAACGTCCTCTCCCTCTGATGCTTGTGGTGGGTAATGTCATAGGCTGGGCTGGAGTTCATCCACTCATTCATCGACTTTGTCAACAAACCGAGCAGCTCCCTGTGTATGAGGGACTCCAATTACACCGTGTACTGTGCAGCAGGGTGGGAGGAGTGAGGCACAGACAGAACCCGGTTACACACACACACTCTCCTGGCACTGACACACTCAGCCTCTCCTGGCACTGACACACTCAGCCTCTCCTGGCACTGGCACACTCAGGCTCCCCAAGCACTGGCATGGCTACTGGTGGCATGCTGGGATCACACACGCTGGCAGGAGCAAAGTCATGTTTCCTTAAACCGCAATGTGAGATATAAATGTGAAATACAACAAGTGACTCATTGTACTCAGGCTGCCCGGGCTTTCCTGGTCTTTAGTTGCAACCCCTGATTAAAGTGACATAGTGGCTTCGGTGCTAACATAGCTTGCCAAGAGTTAATGCTGCTAAGCACAAGGTAAATTAACCCTTCGATGGGGATGTGGGATGGATATTAGACAGCACTTACATAGACAGCCATTACATCGACACCATTAGTTCGACAGCTCAATAGGTCGACATGGTTTTAGGTCGACATACCATTAGGTCGACATGTCATTAGGTCAACAGCTCATTAGGTCGACAGCTCATTAGGTTGACATGTTTTTAGGTCGACACTGCCATTAGGTCGACAGTGTCTATGTCGACAGTCAAAAGGTCGACATGGTTTTTTTCACTGTTTTTTGGCCGAAATGTCGACACAGTCGACATGGACACCGTTTGAAGTGTACCGCAGCCCCTCGCATCGCTCGCTTCGCTCGCAATGCTTCGGGCACGGTGCCTCGCTGCGCTCGGCACACTATTTTATTCTCCCACCACGCCCTAGTGGATAGTAGGGCATGAAATACCGCCTGTCAGCACATGTCGGCTCAAAAAACAGTGAAAAAAACCGTGTCGACCTTTTGACTGTCGACATAGACACTGTCGACCTAATGGCAGTGTCGACCTAAAAACATGTCGACCTAATGAGCTGTCGACCTAATGAGCTGTCAACCTAATGAGCTGTCGACCTAATGACATGTCGACCTAATGGTATGTCGACCTAAAACCATGTCGACCTATTGAGCTGTCGAACTAATGGTGTCGATGTAATGGCTGTCTATGTAAGTGCTGTCTAACAATAGTCCGGATACCGTTTCAAAAAAGGGAAAAGTAATGAATGCATTTTTTGAATTGATATTTTGAAGTATAGCATCTGCATTGGCACATAGATAGTTAACCCATGGCGGTATATTTTGGAATAAACCACTTAAATGATTTCATACCTCCCAACAGTCCCGATTTTAGCGGGACAGTCCCGATTATCAGGGCCTGTCCCGCTGTCCCACCCGCGGGCGGCAGTGTCCCGCGGTGTGGGGGGGCTGTTGGGAGTCCCCCCCTGTCAGCTGCTAAGCAGCGGGGAATAAACGCTGTGCGCATGCGCACAGCGTCTATTCCCGCAGCCAGGGTGTACTAGTAAGCCGGTTCAAAGTAAATGTTTCGAAAGCTAGTCAGCTACCCTGCGATTGCCTCTGTGTTTGTGCATGTGTGAGAGAGAAAGAGATGTAGTTTCACTTGCTGCCAACAGATGGCAGTGTTTCGGAGACACACAAACAGACACTAGACATATATATATCGCTGCTCTCGATTAACTCCAATCCCTTTGGAGGATAAATCCACCACACTTCACTCCTGGTCTTAGTGAAAAAGGCAAGACCTGGAGTGATGTGTGGTGGATTTACCCTCCAAAGGGGTTGGAGTTCTTCGAGATCAGCTACACTTATTCCCAGGGGCGGATTGGGATTGAAATCCGGCCCGGGAAGGGGGGGGGGTGCTACAAGCCGGGGGGGGGGGGGGGTGGTGTTTGCTGGTGCTGACACTACAGCCGGGGGTGGGGTAGCGGGTGCTGTGAGTGCTGACACTACAGACCGGGGGGGGTGGGGGTGGGGTGGGGGGGATGCTGTCTCAATACAGCCCAGGGGATGCTGCCGTTTGTGACCAGGCTGGGCTGCGGCTGCTTGGAACCAAGGTAGGCAGCCCAGCCAGAGGGAAATCTGAAATTTAAAAAACAAACATAACTTTTCTACGGAAGCTTATACCACTTTCACACTGCCTAAACGTTTTAGAAACTGGTGTTTTGAAACGGTATTTAAAATGGGTCTGAGCCTTCAAATTGCAGTAGATTACCGTTTTAAATACTGTTTAAATACCATTCACATCAGTCAACCCGTTTAATCCCCTGAACATGTTTCAAGGCAGCCAGCCTATCACAGGTCTGTAGTCCATACCTCCCAACTGTACCGCTTATTTTGGGTACGCCCTGATATTTTGGGACATTCCCACATCCCTCCTGCCACCGGCAGTGTCCCGCGGCGGGGGGGGGGGGGGCGTTGGGAGTCCCCCCCCCTGTCATCCATTAATACACTGAATAGACGTTGTGCGCATGCGCACAGCGTCTATTCTTGCAGGCAGAGGGGCTGGGGGCTGGCCAGCATGTCCCCACCGCCCCCTTTCCGATAGGCCACACCCCAAAAAATGACGCGTGGCTTCGACGCGCACCCCGTCCCGACCCACTGTCTGCAAATGTTGAAACGTATGGTAGTCTGTACTAAATACCGTTTCAGAGCCATTCTCACTGTATAAAAAACGGCTCTGAAACGTGTAGGACTCTGCTTTTTAAACGTTTTGAAATACCGGTTATCTTTAACCGGTAAATGAACTCTGGTGCTTTCCCACTGCAGCCTTAAACATTTTCAAATGGAAAAAAAAACGGCAATATACTGTTTAACAAGTGCGGTGTGAAAGGGGTACTAGACTGTGGACAACCCTGTCTGAGCTGTGCTGACAGCTGCGTTATCCTCAGCCCTGTCAGATTGGGCTGCAAAAAGATTGTCCTCCTGTAGTTGTGACTTGCAACGCTGTTAGGAAAGCCCTTCATTGCGGAATGGGTGGGAGTAGGAGCCCAGGGTGGATTTAATGGAGCAGAGGCGTGTAATGACCAGACATGGTTGCTGGTGGATGCAACCATGTCAGGAAAAGCCAAACTTGACACATAATAATTGAGTAGTCAGTGTACAGGGGATGTGGCTGGTGGGAAGGTGGGATGACTCAGGGCACGGCCACATGATCAAATCTTAATGATAAGTGTGTATAGTGGGGGTGTGACTACAATGATGCAATTCAGCGTGAATCACATCATTGGGTCCCTTTCGGTCTGACCACTTTTATTCTATAAGTGGGTGCGCATGGGGGTGTGTGTGAATGCAGGGGACTTGCCCTCCTTTCCGGGCATCCAACAGGGCCACACAATTTTGGGAAACCATACAGCCATTTCGGGAGGGAAGACAAGTATGGCTTGACGTGGTCATTTATCATGCTACCACATCCGGTTAAGGGCCACAATGACTTGAGGCAGGAAATGATAAAGAGCCTATTATGGAGAAGTGTGACCAGTGCTGTTTGGGTGGGTGACCAGTGCCATCTAAGCATATGCACCTCTAGTGGTGGCTACAGATGTTGTGCTGCAGTGCAGTTCAAAACTGAAATAGGGGAGTCACATTAACTGCCCCCTAACGCTGCTACACAGCAGGGCCAGATTAACAATGGGCCTCCCCCCCCCTGAGAACCAGAGATACCGTCTAGAAAATCTGGAACATTTTCCCATAGGATAACATGGGACCCGCTAATTCCAACCCACGCCCAGTTCAAATGGCTGCCAGTTCTCCCTGCGTCATCACAGAAGCTCAATGATCTCATTGGTCCATATGGGTTCATTGGTTCCAGAGATATTGTGGGTAAACTGATTTTTTCATTTCTGAAATGTAATTTCATGTTGTTTGAGGACAGATTTCTCTGGAGCCAAATGGCCCAGTTTCGCAGGCCCAAAATCATTCAAAGCCCACTCAAAAGTTCTTAAATACGATACTGGTCTCATGTAAATGGGTCAGTTGCTTCCAAAGATATAGCTGTCGGTTAAAGGGGACGGGGTTTCTCTCCCCCTCACACTAGAAAATGCAGGGACTAGGCTGGTGTAAAAGGGACAGGGAATTTCCCTACATGATCCTGGGACCATATTCCCGGGTAAGTCCCTGCATTTTCTGGTGTGAAAGGGGTAGTATATCAAATAGCCGGGAATACAGCTGGGCAGCTCCCTGCTTTCTGCCCGGCTATCATTTCTGCCCAGCTGTGGCTGTCCCCCAGTTACTGCGTGCATGAATTGGCAATGAGCATGTAATCCCACATGGCAACAAGCATGGAACCCCTGGGAATGAGCATGAAACCCCTGGTAATGAGCATGTAGGTAAGCAGCACTTATGTAGCATCATTTTGAATAGGCATTATGGTGTTTGGCATAATACCTAATGGACATTATGGTCTGTGGCTTTACATGTAATGGGCATTATGGTGTAAATTTTTAAAGCGCGCCTTTGGTGCACAATGCCCTGTTTGTGAAGCATATTGTGCATTATTGCTCAATCCGTTTGGCAAAACGTGAATTTTGACTCAATCCATGTGCCATAGTGTGAATTTTGGCTCATTCCATGTGGCATAATGTGTAAGAGGCAAGTACAGTATAAGGGGGTTACTATTGTGTTGCATGATTTGTATAAGGGGTATATGGTGTGGTAAACTTAGGTGACCACATAAAAGGTGCTGAAATGTTGTCTACCAAGTTTTGGCTTTCATTATTTTTTTTTATGACTGGAGTGCGGCCTTAACCCACAAATATCTTAGGACATCGGCGTCCTGCGGGTGCACCTTTGGAGGGCACCCGCCAATACTGTATATCGCCCTGCATTTTTCCTATGCAAGCCCCCTGGCTTTTCCAGGCATATATAATTAGTTGAAAGTATTTACACAGAGACACACTCATGAGCAGACCACCCAAACAGAACACCACATTATTAGGTGCTGGCCACAACCCCTATTATTTCGCATAATAGGCCCTTGATAATTTTCAGCTCCAGGCCCATTTAGACCTTAATCTGGCACTGCTACACAGCACTGACCGGGACTCACTGGCAGTTGATTTGGCCCCCTGATTGAATTTTAAATTGCGCTGCAGCCCCACCTCTGGAGCCGCCACTGTCTATAATACTGTATGAGCCTCAGGGGTAGATGTATGAAGCAGTGTTAAGGGTGGAAAAGAGATAAAGGGGGACATTTACCAAAATGGATTCGTAGAAAAAAGGTGTATTCGTAGGCAGAAATACACCTTTTTTTTACGAATTTGTATTTTCGGGATTTACAATCCCAAAAATACAACAATTCGTAGTCCTAAAGATGGAACATTCGTATTTGTAGTTACAAATACGAATGTCTACACCATCGATAGGATACGACAGAAATCACCATTCAAAAGAATGGTGGTTTCTGATTTACTAAGCAGCCGGATAATACGGCTGCTAAGTGGTGTGAAACACCCACGCAAATACGACAGGAAAATAGAACACCATTTTCCTGTCGTATTTGCTTTAAGCCTGCACGGATCAGTCAGATCCGTGCAGGCTTCAGTGTAAAAAAATAGAAAAAAAATTAAATATAAAAAAAAAACGGCGTGGGGTTCCCCCCACAGCTGTAACCAGCACCAGGCTGAAAGAGTCGGGGCCGGTAATTAAAAATCAGGGAACCCGACAAATAGGGGTTCCCCGATTTTTAACAACCAGCCCCAGGCTCCTGCTCTGGGGCTGGTTCCCAAAATACGGGGGACAAAATGAGTAGGGGTCCCCCGTATTTTAAGAACCAGCCCCAGGCAAAACCAGCCAGCAGGGTAATGCCACAGCCGGGGGGAGACTTTTTATGCAAGTCCCCCCGGCCAAAGCCTTAACCCTACCGACCAGTCAGCCTGGCCAGGGGCCCTGGGGGAGTGGGGACCCCCCCCCCCTCCAGGACTTACCTGACCAGGCTGAAGCCTGGTGCTGTCCTCGATGCCCCTGGGCGGTGGGCATCGAGCTGATTATCGTGTAAAAAAAAAGATGAACCTATTGTTTTTTACTGTGGCACTACAAGTGCCAGCAAGCCTCCCCAGCAAGCTGGGACTTGGAGAACCACAAGTCCCAGCCTGCTGGGCATTAAAGGGCCCGCTGGCACTTGTAGTTCCACAGTTAAAAAAATAGTGCACAAAACACACTGACACACTTTTAAAATAAAATTTTATTACATACAAAGCTCACACATACTAATACTTACCTATCTTCTTTCCGTAGGTATCCCTGGTCCTGTGTCGTCGTCTTCTGGTCCTGTGTTGTCTTCTTCCTCCATGTCGACCGTCGCTGTCGCCGTCCGGATCCGACGAAATCCATTTGGGAAGCTGTGGAAGGAAACCATACTCACCTGTCCCAGCGCAACGTAGTCCAGGTAAGTGTCTTGGCAAAAAAACAAACCGAACACCACGAAACCAAGCGGACACGGAGACGCACGGTGTTTGTTTAAATCGTGCGGCTCCGCCTCCGGAATGCCGCTATTGGCCGCCTTGCGGCCTAGCGGCTCCTGATTGGCCGCTAGGCCGCAAGGCGGCCAATAGCGGCATTCGGGAGGCGGAGCCGCACGATGTAAACAAACACCGTGCGTCTCCGTGTCCGCTTGGTTTCGGGCTGTCGGTTTGTTTTTTTGCCAAGACACTTACCTGGACTACGTCGCGCTGGGACAGGTGAGTATGGTTTCCTTCCACAGCTTCCCAAATGGATTTCGTCGGATCCGGACGGCGACAGCGACGGTCGACATGGAGGAAGAAGACAACACAGGACCAGAAGACGACGACACAGGACCAGGGATACCTACGGAAAGAAGATAGGTAAGTATTAGTATGTGTGGGCTTTGTATGTAATACAATTTTATTTTAAAAGTGTGTCAGTGTGTTTTGTGCACTATTTTTTTAACTGTGGAACTACAAGTGCCAGCGGGCCCTTTAATGCCCAGCAGGCTGGGACTTGTGGTTCTCCAAGTCCCAGCTTGCTGGGGAGGCTTGCTGGCACTTGTAGTGCCACAGTAAAAAACAATAGGTTCATCTTTTTTTTTACACGATAATCAGCTCGATGCCCAGGGGCATCGAGGACAGCACCAGGCTTCAGCCTGGTCAGGTAAGTCCTGGAGGGGGGGGACCCCTTTATTGGGGGGGTCCCCACTCCCCCAGGGCCCCTGGCCAGGCTGACTGGTCGGTAGGGTTAATGCTTTGGCCGGGGGGACTTGCATAAAAAGTCTCCCCCCGGCTGTGGCATTACCCTGCTGGCTGGTTTGGCCTGGGGCTGGTTCTTGAAATACGGGGGACCCCTAGTCATTTTGTCCCCCGTATTTTGGGAACCAGCCCCGGACCCTGGGGCTGGTTGTTATATATCGGGGAACCCCTATTTGTCGGGTTCCCTGATTTTTAATTACCGGCCCCGGCTCCTTCAGCCTGGTGCTGGTTACAGCTGTGGGGGGGACCCCACGCCGTTTTTTTTTTTTATTTATTTATTTTTTCGATTTTTTTTTACACCTTGCAGCCTGCACGGATCTGACTGATCCGTGCAGACTGCTAGAAATAATTCGTATTAGCAGCCGTATATACGGCCGCTAATACGAATCATTAAACCATCGGAGGGTTACAAAGCAGTCGTATCTGACTGCTTTGTAACTGATCCTCCGGAACACGACTTTGCATACGACTTAAACAGTCGTATGCAGTCGTAGGGAAAATACCAATACGAAAAACTAGGTTTTTCATATTGGTAAATTTCCCCCAAAGTGCCTGGTACTTCACTGGCCAATCAGCCTGTAACTTTTTTTTTTTTTTAACCCCTTCCCGACATTTGACGTACATGTACGTCATGGTCGGGAAGTACTTCCCGACATTTGACGTACATGTACGTCATGGCTTCTAACTGTCACTGCGTCTAGAGACGCAGTGACAGTTAGGTGATGTCTGCTGTCCCTGACAGCAGACATCCCCCCTCGTCGCCCAGGGGGGGCAGGGGTGCCCCCCCCGGTCGGCGATCGCTGTGATTGGCTGTTCAAATGTGAACAGCCAATCACAGCTATTTCTGTGTTACCGGCGGCTATGCCGCTCGGTAACACAGAAATCGGTGGTGATCGGTGCAGCACCGATCACCACCGATCCGCAGACACCCCCTCCCACCCCCCCGGCAGCTCACCGTCCAGGGCAGCAGCACCCGGCAGTCGCAGCCGGAGCGCACGCAGCGTGCGCTCCCCCCCCCCACCCCCGTACCCACAGCAGCAGCAGCAGCAGCAGCAGCATGAGCTGCTAAAAATAAAAATAAATCAAATCAGCTGAATTTTATATATATATATATATATATATATATATATATATATATACACACACATGTGTATATGTGTGTGTGTATATATATGTGTGTATATATATATATATATATATATATATATATATATATACATATATATATACACACATATATACACATATATACATATACATACACACACACACACATATATATACATAGATATTCCCGACATATGACGTATATATACGTCATGGTCGGGAGGTACTTCCCGACCGAAGACGTATATATACGTCATGGTTTTACTGTCACCGCGTCTATAGACGCGGTGACAGTTTGGAGATGTCTGCTGTCCCTGACAGCAGACATCCCCCCTCGCGGCGATCGCTGCGATTGGCTGTTCAAATGTGAACAGCCAATTGCAGCGTTTTCTGTGTTACCGGCGGCTAAGCCGCTCGGTAACACAGTGATCGGTGCTGTACAGCACCGATCACCACCGATCGCCAGCCCCCCCCCCCCCCTCCCACCCGGCAGCCCCCCTCCCTCCCACCCACCCGGCTGCCGCAGCGCCAGCACCGCTCCCACCCCCCCACCAGCCGCAGCGCCAGCCCCCATCCCAAAGCTGGTGACCAAAATGGGGTCACTTGTGGGGGGGTTCCACTGTATTGGTGCTTCGGGGGTCTTGCTAATGCGACATAGCACCCACCATTCATTCCACCACCAAAAATCACTCCTTCCCTTCTGAGTCCTGCCATGCACCCAACTGGTATTTTTTGGTCACATGTGAGGCATTGCCGTACTCGGGAGAAATTGGGGCACAGATTTTGGGGTGCTTTGTCTCCTTCATTCCTTGTGAAAATTAAAAATTTTGAGCCAGAACTGCATTTTTCTGTAAAAAATTACATTTTTTGACAGAAAAATGCAGTTCTGGCTCAAAATTTTTAATTTTCACAAGGTATGAAGGAGAAAAAGCACCCCAAAATCTGTGCCCCAATTTCTCCCGAGTACGGCAATGCCTCACATGTGACCAAAAAATACCAGTTGGGTGCATGGCAGGACTCAGAAGGGAAGGAGTGATTTTTGGATTTTGCAGCACAGATTCTGGTTGAATGACCCCCGAAACACCCATACAGTGGAACCCCCCCACAAGTGACCCCATTTTGCAAACTACACCCTTCAGGGAATTCATCAAGGGGTATAGTGTACATTTCAAACCCCCCGGGGTTTCACCAATTTTGATACAACTGAGCTGTGAAAATGAAAAATTTATTTTTTTCATTTTCACTGCCCAGTTGTACCACAATTGGTGAAACCCCTGGGGGTTTGAAATGTACACTATACCCCTTGATGAATTCCCTGAAGGGTGTAGTTTGCAAAATGGGGTCACTTGTGGGGGGGTACCTAACTTTTAGCATTTTATGGTGCCTAGAAACCTACATGGTGCCTAAAAAATAATCTCATAAAAAGGAGGCTCCAAAATCAAGTAGGTGCTCCTTCTATTATGAAGCCTGTGGTTTGGTCACCGTGCATACTAGGGCCACATATAGGATATTTATGAAAACCAAAGAATTGGGGGAATCAATTTTTAGTCACATTTCTCTAGTAAAATCTACTGTGTTCCTTAGAAAAATGTATTAAAATTGAAAATCCGAAAAAAAAATGAAATTTTGAAATTTCACCTACACTTTGTTTTAATTCCTGTGAAACACCTAAAGGGTTAACAAACTTCCAAAATGCTGTTTTGAATACTGTGAGGGGTGCAGTTTTTGAAATGGCATCATTTATGGGGGTGTCTCACATACAAGTCCCTCAAAGTCACATCATAACTGACCTGGTCCCTAAAAAAATCAGTGTTTGAAATTTTCTTGAAAATTTGAGAATTTGCTATTCATATTTTAAGCCTCCTAGTGTCCAAAAAAATGAAAATGAGGTTGAAATAATGATGGAAACATAAAGTAGACATATGGTCTATGTTAGTTATTCACTATTTTGAGTGGTAAGATTATTTGTCTCACAAGCAGAAAATTTAACATTTTGCAAATCGCAAAATTTTCCATTTTTTCACGATATTTTGGTATTTTTCACAAAAAAACACAGACTGTATCGACGAAAATTTACCACTAACTTGAAGTACAATGTGTCACGAAAAAACAATCTCAAAATCACTGGGATAAGTAAAAGCAAAAAAAAGTTATCCCCACTTAAGTGAGACATGTCAGAATTGAAAAAAAGGGCTCTGTCAGGAAGGCAAAAACAGGCTCTGTCAGGAAGGGGTTAAATATAATCTGTAATGATTTTTTACAAATAGACAAACATTTACCTTAATTTCATTTGACAGTGTTTTGTATTTTCCGCAGTACAATGACATGGTAAGGGAAACAATAACTGACAATTATACAAATAAGTATACATACAAAACTACCTTATACACATAAAAGTAAACCCTCGTACCCCTCCACCCACCCTCTCCTACCCCCCTGCTTTTTTGGTCTATTCCTTCTTCTAACCATAATCCGCTCTAAGTCCATAGTCCTATTTTAGTGGTACTATAACAAAGTGCATGTGCTTTATTACTAATTTTAACTCTCATTATATTTAATTCTCTCCTTTTAGTGCTAGGAGGTGACAGTGTTTTCATTTACTCGTGAGTAAATTATTTAGTGCGAAGAAAAAGCTGCCATTTTTAACTATATAATAAATTTCTAAAGTGCAAAGTGCTGGATGCGTGGTTATTAAATTTGTTGTGTAAGTCTTTTATCTCTATATTAAAGTTAATTATTATAACTCTACCTTGTTTTCGTGTCTAAGAGCCTATTTATTAATATCCCGAGTACTAAGTTATTTACATACATATAATCTAAGTTTCTAGATTAGGGTGTTGTTGTATCCAACGGTGCTTATGTAACGCATTTCTATTCATATATACATATTTCTCGTGTTTGTAGGTATAGTTTACCAATCCTTCCCAGGCTATTAGGCTGGGACCGTTCTTTGCCATCCAGCTATTTGCGATAATAACTTTCGCCAAGGAGCACAGGTTATTGATGTATTGCCGATCTCCGGGTTTTAGAGTCCTAGTTTCTATGATGTTCAAGAGACAGCCTTTCTCACTAAGGACTGCTCTAGGAATACCGGAGTCTACCAGGGTTTGGATAATTCCTTCCCAGAAATTGACAACACATCGGCATTGCCATAGTAAGTGGAAAAAGGTGCCTATATTGGTACCGCATTTGGGGCATGTTGGTGATGTTCGGCCTTTGAATTTAGCTCGGCGTGTTGTTGTCATATAGGATCTGTGCAATATAAAAAAATGGACCTGCTGTGTTCTTATAGCACTTGTAGATTGAGCGATAGAGGCGACGGCATGTCGCCATTCCTCCTCTTCTATTGGTCCCAGATCTTGTACCCATTTATTCCTTAAAGTCTCCATTACATCTCCACCCTTTTCTAAATTAAGTCTTTCATAAATTCTACTGGTTAATTTCCTCTTATCCCCTGCCCTTAATATTTTTTTAATTGGAGACTCGTCTAGAACCAGATAAGCACTTGAGGATTGTGCCTCAAGTGCTGCTTTCAGCTGCAAATAGCGGAAAAAATATGATCTAGGGAGGTTAAATTCATCCCTCAGTTCTATAAAGGTTTTTATATGGCCAGATGAATATACCTGACTAATGGTCGTAATCGAATAGCTATTCCAGACTTCTCGTACCTGAATTGTTGTTAGCTCTTTAAAGGTGACAGGGTCATCTATTGGATGTGACGGGTCGAGCCCAGAGATATTGAGCTGTTTACCAACCTCCTGCCAGATTTTAATGGCTTGTTGTACCAATGGTGGGTCGTTTGGGTGTACCCTGGTTTGTAGGATTCTATTTTTAGGGTGTATTTGGGGTGTGGCCAGGGCCACCACTGCCAATGCAGTATCTGTATCTTCGAGGTCAGCTATCCAGGGGCGTAGCTGCGTCAGCTGCGCCGATAGATAATATAGACGGAAATCGGGAAGTCCCTCACCCTATCTATCATTAATTTATTTAGATGTACTTTTGGACGTGCATTATGCCAAATAAAAGATGAAAATTTACTATTCAGTTTTCTAAATAGGTTTTTAGGCAAAAAGACTGGGGATTGTTGGATAATATAAAGTAACTGGGGTAATACCACCATCTTAATCAGGTTAATCCGTCCTGTCACGGTCAGCGGGAGTCTACCCCATGATTTCAATTTTTTGTCAAGTTTTTCGAGTGCTGGGTAGAGATTATACTGGGTAAACTCCTCCGAGTCTCGAGTAATCTGGATCCCCAGATACTTACATTTATTTGACCACACCAGAGGAAGAGGGGGGGGAGTTGAGAAATCGGGGTCATACCTAAATACATGATGTGTGACTTACTCCAATTAATTTTAAAACTGGAAAATTTCCCGAAATTGGCGATGACCTCAAGGACATGGGGAAGAGATACCCCGTAGTCATGTAAATATATTAAGAGGTTGTCTGCGTATAGCGAAACTACATCACTCGAGTGAGCGATTTGTAGGCCTCTTATATTAATGTGGGTTCTCATCAGGCACGCCAGGGGCTCAATCGCAAGTGAAAATAAAAGGGGATATAGGGGACACCCTTGCCTCGTGCCCCTGGAGAGCCTGAAGGCGGATGATGTCCATCCATTTAGGGAGACCCTAGCAGTGGGATCCTCGTATAGCATTTGTACCCACTCAATATAGCCTGCTCCAAATCCGAATGCTTTCAGGGTGGTCCAGAGATAGGGCCATTCTACGACATCAAAAGCTTTGGTGGCGTCCAAAGACATTACCACTGGTTGACTGTTGGATTCTGGGGGGAGCTGTAAATGGGTATAAAGTCTACGGAGGTTGGCGGAGGTTGATTTACCGGGCATAAAACTAGATTGATTAGAGTGTATAATTTTGAGAATATATTTTTTGAGCCTGTTAGCCAAGACCTTTGCAAGGATCTTCGCCTCTTTGGTTAAGAGGGATATGGGGCGATAAGAATCAAGGTCGTTTGCCTCTTTCCCCTGTTTAAGAATAATAATGATCTTTGCTTCAACCATAGATCGGGGGAGCTGCCCCTCCTCAAAGCTACGGTTTAGCGTCACATGAAGCAGAGGAGCTATTTCAGCTATGTGTTTCTTAAACACCTCAGCTGGGATCCCGTCCAGGCCAGGGGCTTTATTTCCTTGTAATTCTCTAATTGCCTGGCTCACCTCGTTAACGTTTATTGGTCTATCCAGATCCTGGCTATCAGTAGGGGAGAGGCGGGGAAGCTCTATTCGATCGATGAACCCCTGCATCTCTTCTGGGGTAATGTTAAGCTCAGTCGTATACAGTTTTCTAAAATAGTCACAGAATAAGTCTCCCATCTGTGGGGTGTCATAGATGAGGTGTCCAGACGCATCTTTGATTGGGCCAATACAGGACGGGGAGGTTTCAGCTTTTGCTAAATAAGCGAGATGGCGACCTGTTTTATCAGCTGTTTGATATGTTTTACATGAGCGATGGTACATCATTCTCATATTGTCGTCCTGTATTGCCCTCAACCAAGTCTGTTGGGCCTCCTGCCAATTGTCATGTGTTGTTTCAGATTTGTTGGACAAGTATTTAAATTCTAAATCCAAGCATTTATCTTTCATAATCTGTAAACGAGATTTATTTGCATTTTTAATTTCTGATATTCGTTTTCTGTATATCCCACGCATAAATGCTTTAAAAGCATCCCATTCTATTGCTGCTGTTGCTGACCCCCGATTGATCTCCCAGTATTCCTCCCAGCTTGCCTTAATACTATCCTCCTGTCCCATAGAGTGTAGCCAGGCTGGATTGAGTTTCCAAAAACCTTGGCCTCGCTCCGTCGTATCAGAGAACTCCAGGAGCATTGGTGAATGGTCAGATATGCCACGTGGTTTATATACAACATTTCTGACAGAGGGCATAAAAGATCTTGTTGCCAACATTAAGTCGATCCTGGAGAAAGTCTGGTACGACGGGGAGAAGCAGGAAAACTGTAGTTTATTGGGGTTTCGCTCACGCCAGATATCAACCCACCCGACATCCCTCAGAAAATTGGAGAAAGCGGTGTTCCCGTGTGATGTGGCAGTGGGGCTGTTTTTCATTCTATCCATTAGAGGGTCTGATATATTATTGAAATCACCCACACAGAGTGACTGGGCAGTGGGGTTGCCAGTTATAAAGGCCAAAGCTTTAATCAGTATCTCATAAGAGAACAGAGGGGGTATATATATTGCTAGAATTAATATTGGCATGTTATTAATAAGACAGTCTAAGAAAACATATCTGCCACCTGGGTCTATTTCAACCTGATTTTTAACAAAGTTTAGAGTTTTCCTTATGAGTATTGACACCCCCCGGGACATTGTGGAAAAGGGGGAATGGAATGCCCACCCAACCCAGCGCTGTTTAAGCGACATAAGTTTATCGCCCACCAAGTGCATCTCCATTAGGCACGCAATATCTGCCCCATATGTTCGAATTTGGTTCATTACCAGAGATCGCTTGATCTTATGATTTAAGCCTCTGATGTTCCATGATAACAGCTTAATCATTTTTTGTTCTATTTACTTTAAACAACAGTATTATACCTCTTCGTGTTTTTACATCTAACATATAACAGATTCCAAGGGAACAGATTCTGAGAGTTCCACACACATCATACATCCCACTGCCAACTGTGTATCCAACGTAGTATTAAAAAAAAACAGGAGAGAGACAAAGATGTCCCTTATAGCAGCAGAAACATAGCACCTTGTTATACAATAGACCCAATAGTCCAAGCACATCTGCCCCCAGGCAGTATTCATCCTCCCCCCTCCCTTTATACCCTTTTCCTATAGGCATACCTATATCCCCACCCTCCCTCCCCCCTACACAGAACAACGACAAAAAAAAAATATATATATAAAGACAAACTATAATAACAACACTGACTCCTCACACCCGTTGGGGGGGCTACTGATAAAGCCACCAAGGTGAGGAGAGCTCCCGGGCAGGGAGAGTACATTCTGTTACACTTTATTATATCTGGTCTACTCGACCGCCAGCTGCCATCCCCCTGGGACCCGCCTATCTGACCATTTTGCAGCTTCATTGGGAGTGCTAAAAAATTATCTGCTACAACACGTAATTTAGAGGGAAACATCATTGAGTATTTAAGATTGCATTCCCTGAGCCTTTTCTTAATCTCAGTGTATTTGGCTCTGTCCTTCTGGACATCTAAAGCGAAATCTGGGAACACGGATACACGAGTCCCATTCCAGTGTGTGGGCCTTCTGTACGAATTAACCGAAGTATAGTGTCCCTGTCCTGGAAATTCAGGAATTTTGCAATTAGAGTGCGAGGGGGGGCGCCTGGGGGTAGAGGCCTGAACGGCACCCTATGGGCTCTCTCCACCGCAAATTGCTCTGAGAAGGAGTTCTTGCCAAATTTCTCTATCAGACACTTTAGTAGAAACTTAGGTGCATCTGGGCCCTCCTGTAGCTCTGGACAAACAAAGCAGAGATTATTTCTTCTTAGCCGTCCTTCGACATCCAACATTTTAGCCTTGATTTCTGACATTTGTTGTGACATATTTTGAATTTTTTGGCCCCATTGATGGTTCGCGTCTTCTAAAGCCGATATCCGCACTTCCGTTTCTGCAATTCTCTCTACTGTGTGTTTCAGCTCGGATTTAACTGCCAAAATTTCTGTTTGTACAGTATTAATCTGCTCGGATAGGTGCTGCTCACTGTTATTTATTGCCTCCAGCACTTGTTCAAGCGTAATTTCGGTTTTGCTCATTGGACTTTTGTTTTTTGAGGGAGTAGACGATGGAGTCGTTGTGCTGGCACTCCAAAATAAGCTGGACAGGTTACACAGTCAAAGCACACTGCTTAGTGATATCCAGCTGACACCGGCCCCTGGGAGTTTGTCCCACACTTGTAATGAGTTACGCTGCCTGCAGAATGGGTTGGTTTTGGCCAGCTATAGTCTCCTGCAGGGGTCACATAGAAGGGAACCACTCTGAACGTGCCGAATTGAAATTTTTCAGCCCTCCAGGAAGCTAAACGGGGAGAGTATTGCCTGGCAGTTTACCAGGATTTTATAGGACCCACCAATGGGCTATTCTGCTGCCAGGGGATTGCATGCAGTTGCCCAAACCATATCGCTCCCACTGTGGTATCTTTTAGCTCCTATTAGACCAGTACAATATCAGCCCGGCAGTTTTTAGAAGAATTGGGCTCAGAGTATTTTCCACTGTGCTGTATACCTTGCAGGCAGATTTCATTTAAGTTAGGACCAACACAGAAGTTGCATACATAGAGAGTTGCAGCTTTGTAAAATAGATACCAGGGGGCGGGTGTCCAGTTTTTAACAGGATTAGTGAACCCTATCAGACAGTAAACTACAACACACCCGCGAAGGGTGGACCCGTTTCTATATATAAACAATGTCCCGGGCAGAGCTCGCTCTTGGAATTAGGCTCAGTTCAATTTAGTACTGTGCAAAGAATATCTACAGTGCGATGGAAGTATCTGGGTGTTTATATAGAGCCTCTGGACACAGTCCTGCCTCTGGTAGTGGCCCACTTCCACTTAAATCGAATAGTGCCCCAGGGTTGTATCCATATATTATGTACAGTTATTATCAGCTTCTTGTTAATAAATAAATGGTAATACTGCACCGGTTTCTGCTGCTGTTTCGTTAGGCTGGTTTATAATATATGAGCATGCCATCTGGTGAGGATCTCAGCCTGGGCCACCTTCTGCTTCCCAGTACAGAGGTCCAGGAATAGTAGGAACTCTCTCGCCGTTCCTCTCGCCTGCTGGTATATTTTCTGGGCTGGTCCAGTCCAAACTGCAGACTGGGGGTGTACAGAGGCTGTGGGGCCCTCTCACTGGTGTCTGCTGCTCGCAACGTTCCCCCGGGCTTTGCTGGCTTTGGCTAGGTCGCCTAGTGTGCGGGCGTCTGGTGTGCACTGCCCAGCTTCTGTCTAGGGTCCTGCCGGCGTCCTGCTGCACATGCTGCGGCGTCTGTGTGGATCACTGCGAGCGGGGCCCGGCTCACTTCCGTCCGTCAGGTGTCCCCACAATGCTCTGCTGCGTGTGCTGCTGCACTCGCCGTGCTCGCCGCCCAGACCCGCGCGTGTCACTGTCTGCCAGGTAGGGAATGAAATTGCTGCAATTGTAGCCGGCTCGTAACACCCAGGTCTGCCGGGTTAAGGCTGCTGGAGGCGGCTGTAAACCAATGGCGGATATCCTCTCTCCACCTGCCCGGGAGCTCACACAACGACCTCCTCACTCACTCCAACACCGCCGTGGCCACGCCCCCCAATCAGCCTGTAACTTAACAGTCAGGAGCTGACAGGCACTTTATCAGTTCTCCTCCCTTATCATTGCTTCATACATCTACCCCTCAATGTCTGTTTGAACAGGTAAAACGCTGCGCTCGCCACACTATTCTATTCTCACTCCACGCCCTAGTGGATAGTAGGGGTATGAAAAGGTCGGAGGACGCGTACCGCCGCCGCTCGCCACGCTTCGGGTTGGCGTCAATAGCGTGGTGGCGTTAACGGTGGTGGGGGGCCATGAAACATTTTTTTTTAAAACATATCCAATGTGAAATGCCCATATTGGCCAATTTCACATTGTCATTTTATTTTAACATTGTTGTCTATGGGAAATCGGGTCCATCGCGTCTTTTAACATTACTGTCTATGGGAAATCGGGTCGGAAATCGGGTCCGTGTTTTTGAACATTACTGTCTATGGGAAATCGCGGGCATCGCGTCGCGGCTCCTTATAACGGCCACGACCGACGCGATGCCCACGATTTCGGGCGCGATGAAAAAATCGGCAGCCCGGATAACTCACAAGTACCGAATATGTTTTCAATAGCGCTGTTGTTTCCTTAAGGACAAAGAGTATATAAAAAGCAATACTGACCAGCAGGTCCGCACGAACTGAAAATGTGCCACCTGTAACAGGAAATACAACACAGCAAGTGTATTACAGAAATGACTCATGCTAATAACAACAATATTGTTGATATGTGCTATTAGTGTAGGACCAAGGTCAGTGGTACCCCCCCCCCCCCCCTTCACAACACACACACCAGGCTTTTGGAGCAAGCCCTGGTTCCCAAAATATGGGGGACAAAGTGAGTGGGGGTCTCCTGTATTTTTCAGACCATCACCTGATTTTTGCACCCGGCCCTGCTTCCCACATTACAGGTAACAAGATGAGGGGGCAGCACTGGGCTCTACTAGAGTGTAATGCCATAGCCAGGGGACTTGCTTGATGGGGTCCCATGGCCAAAACATTACTCACCCTAACTATTCAGCCCATGCTGGGGGTTCTTGAGAAGGGACCCCAAGTAAAGGGGTCCCCCACTTCCCTCAGTCTGCCGAAGAGGGAGTGGGTGCTGACGTCATCAGCCACCTACCCAGGGCCGGTGCTAGGCACCGGAGCGCCCCAGGCGGGAGCGGTGCCCGGGCGCTCACCTGCAGGGGGGGCGGGCGGTGCCGCGATGTCTCTGCCCGGCCGCCGGGGGGGGAGGTGGGTGTCTGCCCGGCCGGTGGGGGGTGTGCGCTGACTCTGCCCGGCCGCCGGGGGGGGGGTTGCGGTGTCTCTGCCCGGCCAGCGGGGGGGTGCGCGCTGTCTCTGCCCGGCTGCTGGGGGGGTTTGCTGTGTCTCTGCCTGGCCGCCGGGAGGGTGCGCAGTGTGTCTGCTTGGCCGCAGGGGGTGTGTGTGTGTGTGCCGGGGGGGGGGAGGGGGGTGGGTAGATGGGTGCTTGCAATAAGGCCGCAGTGCTGCTAGGGGGGGGGCGGAGTGTTTACTTACCGGACACCTGCTCCTTCCTCCGGCTTTCCTGCTCCGCTGCTCCTGCGGTGGTAGAGCTTTCCAGCTCACTACCGCCCTCCAGTGGCCGGCACCCTAGGCAAATGCCTAGACCTGCCTAGTAGTGGCGCCGGCCCTGCAGCTACCCCCGGCAGACATCGGCCCTCCTGCGTTCTCCTTCTCCAGCCTCTGCTCACCTCCTCCCTCCCCTACCCATGCAAACGCCTCAGTGACTGTGATAGATGGTGAAGGCATTCGCACAGTGGCTCTTCGCATCGCGTATTATCCCCCATGCGCATGCACAGAGACACACCGTCCGTCCCCGGCACGAATATGCCGGGGAACGAATGATGTTGAATCACTTTCATTTTTCTTCCAATCTACTAATTGTCCTTTTTCCTGGCTCCTTTTTATGGTATCCAATAATTTAATATATCCAAAATTCATAGTTAATTACTTGTTATTTCTGGGTATTCCCAGTTAATACATGCTACAGTGTCTCAAGTGGTATAATGTTTTTACAAAGCACTAATGTCACACAAAAAAAACACTTTTCTTTTTCAGTTGTCATATCTAAAGTCAGCCTATACCCTATATGAAAATGCACATTTGTATTGACAACATGAAAGCTGATTGAGGAAAGGGAGGTATTCTTTAACTGGGTCCAAAGGGGTTTGGATCATTGAGTAGAGAGAAAGTAGGTCGACAAGCATTAGGTCGACACTATTAGGTCAACATGACTGAAGGTCGACATGCAGGAATGTTGACATGACTGAAAGTCGACATGGGTTAGGTCAACAGAGTCTTTAGGTCGACATGCATTAGATTGACATGAGAAAGGTTGACAGTAAAATGATCGACATGGGGTTTTTCACTTTTTTGTCCCGAATGTCAACACAGTCGTCATAGACACTGAAACGTAGCACCGCGTCCCCTGCATGGCTCGGTATGCTTCACATGCTTCGGGCACGGTGCCTTACTACGCTTGGCACACTATTTCATTCTCCCACCACACCCTAGTGGATGGTAGGGCATGAAATACCATCTGTCGGCACATATCAGCTAAAAAAAAAACAAGTGAAAAACCCCATGTCGACCTAATGACCCTGTCGACCTAACCCATGTCGACCTAATGCTTGTCAACCTAGGTAGACCTAGTGACCATATCCTGATCCAAAGCACCCCCCCTTCCTGTAACACTTCTTGCCCGTAACCTGCAATATTTTTTTTATTTTTTATTAACGTTTCTTATATAGCGCACACATATTCCGCAGCACTTTACAGAGAATATTTGACCATTCACATAAGTCCCTGCCCCAGTGGAGCTTACAATCTATATTCCCTACCAACTGTACACGCACACACAGACATTCTAGGGTCAATTTGTTGGGAGCCAATTAGCCTACCAGTATATTTTTGGAATGTTTGAGGAAACTGGAGTACCCGGAGGAATCCCACGCAAGTACGAGGAGAATATACAAACTCCATACAGTTAGGGCCATGATGGGAATTGAACTCATAACCATTACACCATGCATACTGCCCAAATAGCAGCCTTTATTCCCAGACCAGCATGCGCTGCTGTGTGCTGGGCTGAGGAAGGCCCAGGAAGATAAATGTTTAATTTCTAAATGGGGAATGCCAAAGCCTCGATAACTAAGGGTGTGTAGCTAACCCATATAGAGGGTCCATCACTCGATGAGCTCTACAGTACACCCCTAGTCCCCAGTATTCTCCCTTGTAGTGCCTTACACATAATTGGTCATTGCATGCAGTTTGTCTTTTGTTGACAGTTGAACTGCTCCATAGCTCCTGTCATGTTTATAAGAGCATTGATCCCACAGGGTCAACCTGCCTCCAGCATAAATGTGGCTGGGAGAGAAAAAGCCACACTTTGGCCCTTATTCTGGTTGGTGCGGTCAGAGCCGCACACGGGGCTCCGACCGCACAAACCAAGGGCCGCCCACCCGACGGATCGCCACGGCCGTCCGTACACGGACGGCTGGCGATCCGCACAAAAATGGTGGAGGCGTACGCCTCCACCATGGTGGGAGCTGCCCCCTGCATTCGATGGTCGTCGACCATCGAAGGCAGGGCCGCACGCCGCGGCAGCTCCCGCAAGCTGAGACCACACGGACAATCGTCCGTGTGGTAGCTTGTATGGGGGCTGAAAGCTGACATCCGGCGACGTCAGCTTTCCGCCCCCATGTCATGGTAATGAGGGCGTCATGCCCTCATTACCATGCATACGCCCCGCGTTTGCATGGGAACGCCCATGAAACGCGGGGCGTACACATAGGGAAATGAGGGGATGAAGCCCCTCACGCCCCTATCCGCCCCCTTTGCGGCGGACGAAATCCGT
The DNA here is from genome assembly GCF_055691185.1 of Crinia signifera. Taxonomy (NCBI): domain Eukaryota; kingdom Metazoa; phylum Chordata; class Amphibia; order Anura; family Myobatrachidae; genus Crinia; species Crinia signifera. The sequence continues at coordinate 180,065,839 of NC_139220.1, forward strand.
CTGCGGCGAAGGGGGCTGCACATGCGCAGAATGACCTCTGCGCATGTGCAGACCACAAACATCGGCGGTACGGCCGCACGCGGGCCGTACCGTGCCGATCTGAATAAGGGCCTTTATATAGAAGGATGAGGTTCCCAACCCAAAAAGGAAGTGCTGAGTCAGGTATAATGCCACACCCATCATATGGCTGCTTTAATGGAAGGAAGGGCAGTCACATCGCCCAATCACTTAGTAACCTGGCGAGTGATGGTTCAATACTATGAGTATGTAATAGCTTCTTACTGACATGCTAAGGCAAGAATTATGCTGGGAGTTTTCTTTTAAAAACACGGCTCCAACTTCAATGCGACCTGGCTTTTGACCACTTTTACACCTGCGTCCCCACCAAGCATAATGCCAGGCGGGGGACATCACCGTAGGTGGGGCCTGAGGCGGCACTGGAAAATGAGAGCATCTCCCAGCGCCGCCTTTTCCGTTGCATTGAACAGGTCCCAGTTCGCATAGACCTGGGTGTATCCATTTAAACTGCACCACGGTACGGGTTGAACCTATGAACATTTCCCGGAACATTTGGCGGGTCAGACCGTTTACACCACCTGCAAACCTGGGTGTTTGTGTGCTCCTGTGCAAAAACACAGGTCATTAAGGCTAGCGTAAAAGGGGTACTAGTTAAACATTGACAAAAGTTAGACATGCATTAGTTAGACATTACCAAAAGTTAGACATACATTAGTTAGACAAAATTAACAACACAAGTAAAGGTTTGACATGGAAAATCAATGTGTGTACATGGACACCATGTAAGTGTAACGCTGCACTCCTCAAGCTCCTGGCATGGTACCGTGCTATGCTAGGCAAACTATTCTATTGGCCCGCTATGCCCACTGGGATTGTAATGTATGAACAAGTTGGGTTAAAAAAGGTGAGTTGTCGGGATATTGAGTGCATGCCTAACTTTTGGTGTCTACCTATTGACTGTCTGACTAGACATTGTCAGCTATCTAGGACCCTACACAAACATACCTCAACACTTGTATTTCCATGGCTGTAATCATATGGATGTGTCCACAGCAGAGATGCAGCATTTATCATCATAAATTTGCGCCAGCCGTATGCATGGATTCCATGATCAGGGCCAACTGTCAGGTAGCCACGCAGAGTTCCTCAGAGTCATGACTCTGTCCGGCCCTGCCTTCCTCCTCCGCGTATACTGGTGCACTGCCAATGTGCCAACAAAGACACTGAGGCATAGATGTACTATGGTGGCACGGATTATTCCACTATAGCTCTCCCTGCTTTTCCTCTTTACCGAGGTGAATTGATATTGCTGGTGCATTATGTTTATCACCTGGCATGCTCCACTGGGCATACATAAGTTCTTACAAGCATAACAAGATCTCTCACGCAGCCCGGAACCCAGCAGCTGCCATTGCTAGGTATATTGGCTCTGAATTGGGCAATGACCACTGCAGCTGTTCAAATAGATAGCTGCAGCTGTAGAAACATAAATTGCCAGGCACATTGGCATACTATCTTGTAGATTGCAGTGTGGATAATGACAGGGGCACATAGCTCACAACCCCATATTCATACATGGGGGGAACCAGTTAATGCCGCCCTCAACATGTGCACTGTTTTCTAACATGTTTTCTCATCATACATCTACCTCTGGGCCTGCACAATATCAGGAATCCAGACTAGGTTTGAAGCCTCAGCACTACTTATTTGATGGGCGATGGTTAAATATCGCTCTTCATGTCATTTTCTTCGGTGCTGCCTATTCATGCACTGCCTCGGAGAGTTGTCTAAGAGCACTCACGGAGACGTCTTATGGGTTTGTTATGTGTTATGGAACTGTTGTTGAAAGTGGTAGATAAAATGCTGATATACAGATAGCTCTGCTCTCATTGGAGTGGCTCACAGCACGCCAATCAGCAGGCCACGTCGTTAAAGAGATGCGCGTGCATGTCAGATGCTTGTGCACCCCATCCGTGGCAATGGACGCGTGTCCCTGTCCCGGTGAACGGCGCGCCAAGTTGGTACGCCAAGTTGGCTTGCCGGCGCTAATAATGTACGTGGCTCCATCTGCATGAAGCCACTGGGGGGTGTAAGTTTGAATGGTGTGAGCTGTGATGAATCTAAACACAGCGATCAGTATTTCTGCACTTATAGTCGCTGACAGTGGGCATCTCAGACCTTGCTCATTGAGGCACATGGATGTACACGACAGAAGGACTTTGTAGCCTCAACTCCATAAAGTCGCAGATGGGAGACCGCCAATACACATAGCCCTTGCTGCTTTTACATCCACCACGGAATTAGGCCCACTGGGATTTTATGCATGCTACTCCCACAGAGATGTCTGATAGTAAGTGGTCTAGAACTGGAATCTCCTAAATATCAATTTGCAAACAAATTTGCAACAAAAAAATGGCACAAAAAATATGTTAACACAGGGCCTTATATCTAGTTCACTCTTGTGCACTGCAGGTGGGGCAGATGTTATTTTGTTTCTGTGCAGGGAAAATACTGGCTGCTTTATTTTTACACTGCAATATAGCTCTCACTTTGAAGAAAAACCCCACCCAAATCTAACTCTCTCTGCACATGTTATATCTGCCCCACCTGCAGTGCACATGGCTTTGTCCATTTGAGAAGGCATTTGTCTCTAAGTGAACTAAAATAAGGCCCACAGTTTGTACGGTTTGAGGGAAATTTCCTCTGAATTGTGACAAACAGAATTTCTGGATCTCCACAAAACTCTAGACTAGACAAGATATGGTAATGAAATGAAGAATAGGACATGTCAGTGTCACATTAGAGTCCATTGCTTTTTCAGACTACAGGAAAGGAAGGCTGCAAATCTGTTAGAACTACAAAACAATGTTATTGCAGAATGATATTATCACTCTTTACACTGTGAAGACTTTTCTGCTGAAGTTGGGTCTTTTGAGTGCAGATCAGCAGGAGTGCTGTGTGACCTTGCCAAGTCATTCTATGTCACTCTGCTGGTCCAAATTATACAGAAACCCCCTAGTGACATGGGTTGTTATTTGTTTCTGTTACAGCCCTATGCGAGTTGTACACAGATAACCAAGCGCTTTGATAATATATGGTCTAATATATAATTTGTCTCTTCATGGTTCAAGTGGTAACAGAAACACTTTGATTTATTGTGCTGTGTTTAAAACAGATACATTCTTTTCAATACCAGGCAGTCCTCCTTTTCTGGCTGAAATTGACTTAAAGAATGTGAGGAGTTTCTCATCATAAACTGGTTGGTGCCATTCACTCTAAGCTCTGTTATCTCAAGAAGAAGCTGAACTGCCGCTGATGCGGCCCTGAACTTCGATTGAGCCCCAACAAGCAGAAGGCAGAAGAAAGTATACAGTACCTGAAAAGATTTATGGGGGGGGGGGGGGTCATTGTGTATTGTTTCGAATAATTGCAGCTGCCCACTAATTCCACAAAATGGGACATGTTTGTACTTCATGTGTTAGAAGGAACAGAACATCTACAAAACAAGGTCACATACCTCTATGTAGCAAAAAGCAATCAATGGAAATATGTAGATTAAACTTTCTCTATACAAACTTTACAATATGATAAATTAATAAAAAGTTATTAACCCCTTGAGTGGTGGGTTTTGCTGGGGCTTGACAAACCTACCAGGGCAGGTTTGTCCTGCCCCAGCAAAACCCACCACAGTGGAAATCCCCCCTCCCTCACCTCTGCTCTGGTGTTAGTACGCCGGAGCTTTCCTGCCTTAGCCGCCAGCCTGTCACATTCAGCAGTGATGTCGGCGGCAGGCTGGGGGATGTTTGTGGCGGCTCAGGAGGACTCGGGTGCCTGAGCGCTCCCAAGTCCCCCCGAGCCGCCCCGAACATCCCCGAGTCTGCCGCCTACGTCATTGCTGCTAAAAGTATGGCGGTAGGCGGCTGGGGGAGCAGGGTTAGAAGAGCTCCGGTGTGGGATCGCCGGAGCACAGGTGATGGGAGGGTTGGGGGAATGACTGGGGGGCTCTAGAGGTGCACACCTGGACACCACTGGCGCGCACCTATTTCATATTTGCGGTATGCCCGGAAATTTTCCGGGACAGCCCGCTGCGGCAGCGCAGATGAGACCAGGAGATTTCCGGGCATACCACTCAAGAGGTTAATATACCCCATCTGCACTATACATTGTACTGGTTATATTGCAGGTTTACTGTAATTACTGTAGTTCTCCTGGGATTCTCCATAGATTGTAAGGCTTCTTAAGGTGCCTACACACAGGAAGATTTTGCTGAATGATCCAATCGCTGCTTGATCGCTCAGATCAATCAGCAAGGTGCTCAGCACATAGCGATGTGCCAGTGATGTGTGCTGAGCAATTTGTCAGGGACAGTGTTCTCCAGTGAGAACACTGGCCCTGACCAGCGATTAAGTAGATTTATCCGGGATGTGTGGCCGCCCATCGCTATGGCCCGATGTAGGGGCATTTACTAAGCGATCTAGTCAGGGTCAGCGCCACCACTAGGCAGCTCTAGGCATTTACCTAGGGCGTCGGCCACTGGAGGGCGCCAGTTTACAGCAGGAGGTGCCCATGGAGGTGAGTGGCACCGGCCGCAACTCCCCCCCGAGCGAATAGGCGGCTGCCGCCACATCACCCGATCCCCCCTCCCTACCCCTGGTATTACTTAGCGGCGGTCGCCGCATCATCTGGCACCCACCCCCTGCCACCGCTTCACCTAACACCCCCTATCAACCGCCCCTCCCCCCCCACTGCCCCAGAATGCTGCGGCGTCCTGCCGCCACACTCACCGGCACATCCCCCTCCCCTGTACAGTGGCCGGGGGGGGGGGCGGATGAGCACCGAAGAGTCCCCCCCCCCCTGCCTGGATCTAGTTAGTTTGCTTAGAAAATGGCCTGAAATCACCCTGTGTGTAGGCCCCATGTTATTACTCAGTCTTGTTTTATTACTATTGTGTTCCCAATTGTCAAATTAAACCAAATATGCTGGCACTATATTCAGTAAATATTGATAAATATAAACAATTAATTATAGCCTTTAAAAAAAAAAAAAAAAAACTTTGCACTGCTATAACCTTTTGTCACATTAACAAATGGGGGGAAATTTACTAAGATGTGTATTCTACTCAGGGCTGGATTAAGGTTTATGGGGGCCCTGGACAACACAAGGTCCAGGGCCCACCACAATCGGGGCAGCGTGGACCGTGCTGCGCTGGGTCCCTGCGGCGGAGGGCGGGGGCCCTGCAGCGGATGGGAACCCACGGTGGACTTCACAGGGACCCGCTGGGTGGCGGGTGTGAGGGCCCTGGAATGTGTGCGGGCCCCTGTCACCCCGTGGGTAACCCGCCACTGATTCTACTTCACATGTGGAGAACACTGGCCCTGACAGATCGCTCAGCACACAGCGCTGACACATTACTGTGTGCTGAGCGATCTTGCTGAGCATTCTGAGTGATCTAACATCTCCCGTGTGTAGGCTCATTTACAGACAAATATGAAATAGTGAAGTTATATTTGTGCTTAAAGAATGAATCAATGATAACATATTAAAACTATGTACAGTAGTCAAACAGGAAACTATGGAATCATTGTCAACTTAATGAAATCTTTGTTCATTTTAAAACCATTTTTGTTGAACTAGTTGGGATATCCAGCATTACCTGGCGTTGCCAGAGTTAAAAATGGACATGCACAAGATTGACACAAGCAAAAGGTCGACACAATTTGTCTAACGTGTCCCCTTGTTTGAAAAATTCAAAAAGAAGAACCCTCCCACTTGTCGACATTTTCATGTGCTACCACAATTCCAGTCGACACAGCCACCTGGGATCTGGGAATTTAAACTTCCAATCGCTTAATTAGCAAAGGTAAAGGGTTCTAGAGCAAGTGCTGGCAGTTTTTTTCTTAGAATATAGATTCTCAATTTCTTTAGATATGCTTTGGAGGTGCTGAAAAATATTGAGCGCTCAACAAAAAACACTGGTACTTGTTTCCTAGCACGGCGCCCCCGATTTTGATCGAAGTGCATCTTATGCAATCGCGTCTCATGCAATATAGCGGCATGCGATGCATGCGATGCAATTTTTAATTGTATAAGCACCCTAATAGGTGCTTACAATGTTAAATGCACCCCCATTGTCAACGCCACCCCCACTATCAACGCCAACCTAAAGCGTGGCGAGCGCAGCGAGCCCGCGAGGGGCGGAAGTACGCGTCCTCCAACCTTTTCATACCCCCACTATAAATGTCGGCGTGGAGTTGATTTTAGATAGTGTGGCGAGTGCAGCGAGCCACCGAGCCCGAAGCGTGGCGAGGGGAAACGTATTACTTTACATGTACATTGTACTTTACAATGGGGGTGCATTTAACATTGTAAGCACCCATCAGGGTGCTTGTATAATTAAAAATCACATCGCATCGCATGCCACTCCTGTTAATTTAACGGGAATATACAAACGATGCCCCCAAACATATTTCCACACCCACTTTTGTATTCCCCCACTTCCCTATGTAAAACAATGGCTGCTTTTGTAACTTTGTCCCTCAGGCTGAAAGTTGCCAGCCAGCTCCTGATAAGATGTAGGGAAGATATAATACGTTTTTTAAATGATTGATGTCCTCTAGTGGCTTTTAGTGTCAGCTAAGCACAATACAGATCTGAGATAGTATGTCTGCAGTAATTAAAGAGTAAACTAATTCACTAAAATGGAGTTCTATTTCACATGGGATGCTGCTATGGGGCAACCAATCAGAATCTACTTCATATTTATTTAGCAACTTCTAGACGATAATATATAGTATCTGATTGGTTGACCGTAGCAACATTCCATCTGAATTAGAACTCCCATTTTAGTAATTTTCCCTCCAGTATGTAGTTTACAGGCTGTGTTATTGTGCCCTCTGTTTGGAAATGAGTAGCACCCCTTAGTGAACCTGAGCATCAGTCAAGCTCCTCTGGTTCCCTCGGATCCAGCCATCCACTGGAAAGGAATGTGTTGTGAGACAAGCAGACCTAGAGAGATTATTAAGATTAATATAAATGCATAATACCAGGAAGAAATTATTAGCATTATTACCGTCTGTATGTTCATTATTGCACAAATACATTGCTCTTTCTTATACAGGAAACCTATGAACCTGTCTTGAATTACAGGCCTCTTAACATGCAGATGTACAATGCACAGGCAAAGTCTTAGCATTTATAGTGATGGATATAATATTAACAGCATAACATGCTCATACAATATTAATCTTTAACAAATTAGTTTTGGTTTCCCATGCAATGGGGACTTTGATTTCTCTCCTATGCCTGTGATATTTAGGCACATACACACTAGGAGATTGGGGGCCAGATGTATCAAGCTTCAAAAGTGATAACATGGAGAGTGATAAACAACCAACCAATCAGCTCCTACATGCCATGTCACAGGCTGGGTTTGAAAAATAACAGGTAGGAGCTGATTGGCTGGTTGTTTCTCACTCTCCAATTTATCACTTTTTGAAGCTTGATTCATCTGGCCCTTTGAGCTGAAAGTAGCCTGCTCACTTTTCCTGTTTTGAGGTACTTTCAGCTCAAATTCTGCTAGTGTGTATGAATGGGCAATAATCGGTGACTGCTGATGTATGCTTCTGTATCATCTTTTTCAAGACATCACAGACAAAATATCAGGACCTTCACCAGCAAGCACCAATAGATCTAAACATCGACTTGCACTATGATGTTGTGAGACTTCTTTGTTCTTCTTTTAACAAAATCAACTTGGTTAGTGCCCCTGATATTGTGCTTATTTATGCAAATTGTTCCATGAAGAGAGCACCGCCTTGCTGTATATATGACTCTGGAGAGCGGAATATGCCTTATTATTATTTATTTAGTAACATTTTCTTATAAAGCGCAGCATATTCTGTTGCACCTTACAATAGAAGACAGCTAACTTTGGAAGTCTATGAGTGTCGCCACTTTCTGCTGTATATAGATATAAATATATCAGAATTAGAATCAGAATCAGCTTTATTGGCCAGGTATACTTAGGCGTAAACTTATAGCATATACTAGGAATTAGATTTGGATTGCTATGCAACAGCCAGTAAGGTACTGTACAGTTAAACAGTGACAGTACAGATATACATAACACATATACACGTATACAGGTATATACTAGATGTACCCTGGAGAGGGTGATGGACATGTTCAGAGCAGACATAGGGAACATATATTTGCTGAGCTGCGCAGCACCTAGGCAGCCGTCAGCGGCACCACTTGGTTTCTGCAACAGCCAGATGTGTAGAAAAATTAAAAGGTACAAATAAGGACAGAACAGGGGAGACAGGAAATAAAATGTTGGCTGAGCTACACGTATCTTAGGTAGCTATTGGCAGCACCATCTTGATCGTTGCTACTCACAGGCCCGCAGGGGGGGGGGGGGGGGGGCTTAACAGGCCATCTCCCCTTCAGCACCCACAGGAGTCAGCCAGCATGGATGGATCCTAAGGCTGTCTTTCTGTGGGGCTAGGAAGGCAGCGTGTCAGGGGCCCTGGTTGGAGCAACGGCTGGAGGGAGATCCAGTGTGTGTGGGGGAGGGAAGAGTCAGTGAGGCCAGGGGGAGAGTCAGTGAGTCCCAGGGCCGAAGTTGGGCCCTCTCTGGGCTTCTTCCAGGAGGGCACTGGCTTGACCCTGGAGCTGGGACATTGGGTGGGGCAGATGGGCTTTTCCATCCACCTGAGGTCTTACAGCTGGGGCCTACAGCCTGGGATTCCCTCTTCTGCACAGGCTGAGCATCTGGGTTGTAGCAGCCAGGTGTAGTGGCCTCGGCCAGGGGTCCTGCTGGCCGGGATGTACCCTGGGGTACTTGGCCAGGAGGTTTCCAGCCGATGGTGTCGCAGGCCTGGGAGTTCAGGATGGGGGCCACGGCTGTGGTGCCGCCTGTCTCTGGGTGGAGGTCGGAGACACTCGGCACTCCTCTGCACTCTCAGTCTCCCCCTCCGTCCTCCTCCCTCGTCCTCGAGGTGCCTCTTCTCCATTGGCCGAGGATGGGAGCTCCAGTGGATGGAAGAGCTCGTGTGCATGCGACCATCCCCGCCCCTGACCAGAAGTCTTCCACAGTCTACCCTGCTCTTTGCTGCCCATATGTCTCTAATCTCTAAGACATAGAGGCTAGAAGCATGGGCAGCAACTATTAGTGCACTGGCCATGCCCCCACAGATGTGAAAACGGGAGCACGGCCTTGCTGGAGTGCTATGATCATTGGCCATGCCCCCTACCATGGGGCCACACCCCCTATTTTAGGACAAATGGCACTCCTTTACTGCCCTCCAATGTTGGGCGGTATGTACATATTTAGCCGGGTGCCGGGGGATCTGCACATGCATGGTTAGCGCTAACCCCCCATCCCACTGAGTGCAATGCCCTGCAGGCAGTGCAGTAAGCAGCCCATAGGCTACAATGAGGTACAACCATCTCAGAAATGTGGTAGCCCCTGGACCCGATGTGATGCTTTCCGATATTGTTACATTGGGCAGTATCGCGTCCCCCATAGAAACCTATGGGGGATGCAGCTGGTGGCAGGGCAGAAGGGATCACAGCTGCAAGCTGTAAGCCCTCCTAGATACATTCGGGGGATACAAGATAATTGTAATTAAGTATTATGAGGTTGATTCTGGTTGGTTTGCAAAAGCAAACTCCTTTTTTAAAGGGAAAACCATTTGCACTGCAGGTGGGGCTTATGTAACATGTGCACAGGGAGTTACATTTGGGTGAGTTATTTTGTTTCTGTGCAGAGTAAATACTGGATGCTTTATTTTTACACTGCCATTTAGATTTCAGTTTGAACCCAAATGTAACTCTCTGCACATGTTACATCTGCCCCACCTGCAGTGCACATGGTTTTGTAAATTAAAGAAGGAGTTTGCTTTTGCAAACCAACCAGAATCAGGCCCTATATTCCATGAGGTTCTGTAAAGAAAAATACATGTAAATGGGGATGCAATCAAAATCTCAGTGGTCGGGATCCCTATTGGGAGGGTTTAGTTAGGCTGCGGTAGTAGAGTGGTTAGGATTGGGTGCAGGATGGGACAGTTAGATTTAGGCTGCAGTAAGAATTGGTTAGGGTTAGGATTAGGCCTAGGGTGAAAATACTTACTGGGATCCATGGGAATTTTGGCTGTCGGTCTTCTGACTGTCATGACCCCAATTGTCGGAATATCGTACACAACCCTCTTAAGCTTTACAATAGCCTCCTATAAAATGATACTGCACAATATGTTGCATAATTATTTTAGTATTAATATGAAAGTAACTTAAATGCTTTGCAGTGAAGACATTTCATTGATTGCATAAGCAGGAGCTTGGTTGAGGGGAAATGTAACTGTAACAATAAGATTATAATGAGAACAATATCCTGTATATGTAAACAGTGTCAGATGATAATATAAAGATATCATCTTAGATAATAAAAGGCTAACACTGCTTCTCACCTCTGTGCCACTAGAAGGCACCCAACTGAGCAATTTAAATTTTGCTCCATTCAAGTGCACACTGCCACCAAAGCTGACATTATGGTTACGTACTTTCATCATTGTGACCGGCTGGTAACTAGTAAATATCTAATTAGCATGGAACAAATTTCAGATTTTTTAAAAATCTTTCTTATGGCCCTATTTATCAATATTATTTGTACCAAAATAATCTGAAAATGTGTTTTCACACCGATTTCACAATATTTTAGTTTCACTGAAATGTATTAAAGGTTTTTTTTTTTTTGAAAAACGACTTAAGCCCTTTAATTTGCTTTGTTTTAGTAATTTACCATACTTGTAATGAGAAATACGATATGCTCAGATTTACTAAAAATAATAGGTGAATATACTGGAGGGAGACCTGAGATAATAACACTACCTTAAGATATTCACAAATATACAGTGATAAGAGGATTCACAGAGACAGTTTTCTCACAAGCTCTATCCCTGATTACAATATTTGATATATCCCTGCAATGTATGTAATTATCACATTGTGAGTTTAGGCAATATTATCACATCCCATCTGAATCTGAGATGCACATTATAATAAATATGCCCATTAGTAACTTAGTTCATGGTGTTTTAGTTAATTAAACTGTTGACTGCTTTACTAATATCCAAGTGTGTAGTGGGGCGACTTCAGCCCATTTTTAAGCGATCTGACTAGAAAATGACCCTACATCGCTCCGTGCATAGAGGCCATAGCGATAACGACGCAGGGCCCCATGCAGGATAAAACTAGTCAGATCGACAGTTAGAGCCAGTGTTCTCACTGGAGAACACTGGCCCTGACAGATCGCTCAGCACACATCGCTGTGTGCTGAGCGATCTTGCTGAGCGACCTTGCTGAGCGATCTAGCATCACTCAGATCGCTGAGCACAGTTGCCCCATGTATAGGCCCCATTACCCTGTTTTGTCTTCATTTCCAAATGAGGATCTACTGTACACTTTAACATGGGTCACTCACAACAAAGGATTACTCTGAGAACTCATTATTGCAAGTGCTATATCTAATTTAGAAGGTGTATCCATTATGCTTATACAGGTAGACAGAGTTGATAAGCCATCTGACATCAAGCAATGCTATGTTTGCAGTCAACAAATCATTTCTGATTCATTGTTTGGTCTATCAAGTTCCAGTTGTTTTGTTTAAGTTACTCTATGTTACTCTATGCATTATATACGTGACCTTATAGTTTATTTTCTTTTCCCGCTGTTGTCCTCTCTTTATTCTGATTTGTAATAATAACAACATAACTTTTTCCCTTTTTGTTTGCTTGACTATTGTCACAGGATACAGCCACAATCTGTCAGTATATATAACAGCCTGCAGCCATTAAATCTTTATGCTTGGAGAAATATCAGGCTTTCAGCAAATGAAGAGGTAAAACTGCCCAGAGCTATCAGCAAATGAAGAGGTAAAACTGCCCAGAGCTACCTAGATATGCGTCTGTTTATCTTTTCCTGTGGACATATACTACTGGATTCAATATTTTTTTTAACACAAATTTCCTGAGAGAGAACAAAAACATTTCCTCAGTTCACCAAAAAAGGGCAGTTACTGGTAACCTCTTAATTGCAGTTAGTGTTTAAAATGCCAGTTAACTGCACTGAAGTTTCATATTTAGCCAACCCATTTAGAGTTAAAACAGATGCATACAATTCCAAGAGCCATACCTCCAGGGCCTGATTAACCAATAGACTGATTGTGAGATCTGTGAATTGCTGGAGCAGCGGTACCTGCTGGGATTGCCGGCATCAATGTGGCAGGGGCGCTGGAAAGAGGAGATCCTGTGAGAGCTGCGGCTGCCTCCGCCTCCGACTACTGTATTAGACTAGCGCAACTGGAACCCTTAATCAGGCCATGCATACCTCTATGACATTAAAAACACACATTGTCAGGACATACACCTTCAAAAATAATGATATAATTAACTCGAGCTTTCAATGTCTCGCAATGCCATCTTAGTGCATTTTGACTCAGGAGTTGGTCTTTCTTTCACATGGGGCAAAAATTCAGCTGAAAGAAAGAATTCTACCAGAATTCTACCGGCTTTAGGAATCAGCCATGCCAAGCACCTCTTGCCTTAAAAAAGGTATCTTATTCACACTACTAAGTGACAAAATGATATTGCAATCATAAACTGACTATGGCAATACTTGTACTTCTGTATGTGACTAAGGGGTAAATTTACTAAAGCTTCTAGAAAAGTGGGGAGCAACCAATCCAATTCTAGCTATAACTTCTCTATTGCATGATAGAAAATGATACACAAAATCTGATTGGTTGCTATGGGGACATGTAGTAGTAGTAGAAGTACGTTTATTTATAAGGCGCCGCAAAGTGTCCGCAGCGCCGTACATAGCAAACAAAAAAAAATAATTACAAGGTAGCGTACAGGGTGTGTTAAAAAATACAGTATAAATAGGGGTATAGCCGGTAGAACTAAAATCAGCATCAGTTCAGAAGTAGGTGTGGAAATTGTCGAGGAGACTGAAGATGAAGTAGAGGAAGGGAAAAACAGGACAGGAGCACAGGTGAGATAATGAGGTAGGGTGAGTACGTGAGGAAGGAGGACCCTACTCATAAGAGTTAACATATTAAAAATAGGTGGGTGGACGAACGAAATACAATAGGATAAGTGGGAACGGAGGGGAACGGAGGCAGGATAGGAGGATCAAAAGAGGTTAGGAGGAGGGATAGGCTAGTATCCCTACTTTCCACTTTTAGAAGCTTTAATACATATAACCCTAAGTCAGAATTCTGTGTAAAGAATTTCCCAGTGATGCAGCAGCCATTCCTACTGCCATTTTTTGTTATGTTTAATCTGTGAATTTATACAATTTTATAAGAATTTTTTTATTATAAAAGTAGTAACCTAGCATATCTGGCACACTTTGAGCAGTAATGAAGTCCTTACCATGCGATTAAGACACAATATTTAGGAAAATGTATGCTGTGCATCCATAGTGGGGAATCTAGGTCACAATAAGTATCTTGCTAGGTGTATGAGGATACAGCTACAGTATAATTTAAATCATCAGTTTTATTGTTTTAATTAAAATAAACATTTATCGAAGATATGGCAGCAAAATATAATCGGGGTGTAGATTGAGGGGTGTACATTGGAATAGAAAATGATACCCCTTTTCCACCTAAACCCCCGATTCAACCCAGGTACAGTATCTTAGAAGTAGAAAGGTTGGGTTTGGCAAGGTTTTTGGGCGCTGCTTTGGTGCTGTGCTGCCTCACTCTCACAATTGGGGCTATTCCTTGCGGTCCCCAAGAAAGGTAATTTTGAAAAAGGAAGAGTAGTGATAGTGATGGCGCTACACCAGTTTAAGGACAAAGATTTATACTTAGCTTTTGGTCTTAAGCTTTTGTTGTTCTTCTCTATGTTCTGTGATCTTTTCAAATTTTCTCATGCGATATGTGGAAACAAGAATTTTTCAAAGACAAAAAGGATTAGACCTTGTTTCCCTATTGGATAAAAATACTTTTTGTCATACCGGTATACTGGTTTGCATACCGGTACTCACGGTTGTTTGTGAAGGAAAACGTTCATCAAGGTTTCTTTATCTTTCAAAGGAATTTTATTTATAAAATCATCTAAAAAATGTGATGTATAAATCCAAAAGGCATTAATATGCCAATTTAAAATTATATGAACCCCTTTGCTGTCTGAGGGTCGATTCACATCCCCTTGTGTTGTTGGGATCCAAGTATAGGACTGCAGACCGGTTCTACAGGCCTCACTTAAAAAAGGGGGGAGTCCCAACTTCCCACTTGGGGTACGGCACGATACCAAGATCCTCAAGGAAAGAAGGTGTCAAAAAGCAAGTCCTCCTGCCTACGCGTTTCGGGATAAAGATCCCTTTATCAAGGCATGCCTTATAAATAAAATTCCTTTGAAAGACAAAGAAACCTTGATGAACGTTTTCCTTAACAAACAACCGTGACTACCTGTATGCAAACCAAAGAAACCGCAATATGATTGTTTGATTATGCATTCATGTAAGTGAGGTACGACTGACAGAAGAAACCTCCCATATTTTTGAAGATTAAAGATACCTAGAAAGGTTTCACCTCGCTACACACCTGTGTAAGTGAGGTAGGAATCATGACATATCTGGGACAAAAAGTATTTTTATCCAATAGGAAAACAAGGTCTATTCCTTTTTGTCTTTGAAAAATTCTTGTTTCCACATATCGCATGAGAAAATTTGAAAAGATCACAGAACATAGAGAAGAACAACAAAAGCTTAAGACCAAAAGCTAAGTATAAATCTTTGTCCTTAAACTGGTGTAGCGCCATCACTATCACTACTCTTCCTTTTTCAAAAGTATCTTATCAGTGTTTCATGCAGTGTCAAAGCTGTACTTGAAACTCTATTCACACCGCAGGTGCTGACGTTTGGAGTTTACATCATCACCAAGCAGAGGTGATCCGGCTCTCAGTGAGCTTTTAACGGGATCTGGGTCAGATGACTCTTTTCATCCGATTACACTGCAATGATAACTGAATCCATCCCTGGTCCAACCCTGGTAGCTACTAGGGTCAGATTCCCTGATCACTCAACACAGGTTATTTTCAGACATTTACCAGGTCTGGCTAACCTGTGGCTCACCAGCTGTTGTGAAACTGCACATCCAAGCATACCCTGCTACAGTATTGCTATCAGGGAATGCTAAAACCATGGCAGGGCATGCTGGGATGTGTAGCTTTATAACAGCTGGAGAGTCCCAGGTTGGCCAGGCCTGTACTATATTGTCTATACAGGTTGAGTATCCCCAGGGCCGGCGCTACCCACTCAGCAGCTCCTGCAAAGCAGGGAGGCGCCATGCTGAAAAGGCGCTGTCTCCCTCCCTGCTCTGCTAAAGCTGCCTCAGCCCTCTGTCACTGCCTCCTGCAGGCTGCCCGCAGCGCCTGTCTGACAGCAGGCGGCAGTATGGAGAGGCTGAGCATCTCCCTGCACCGCGCACACACTGTCCTCCTCCTGCGACCTGCCCCCTCTTCCTCACGGACACTTGCGCTGAGGCATGTAGCGCTGTCTGTGAATGCCTGGATGAATGTCCAGATCCACCCCCTACCCATTGCTCCCTGCGTCTGTCAGTTGACAATCAAATGACGATTAGGCAGCATCGCCGCCTCCCCTTCCTTCCCTCTTCTCAGTGTACTGTGCCAGTGCCACTGCCAGTCCTGAACAATCGGCCCCCTCTATCTCCTCCCCTCTTCTTCCATCTCCTCCTTCTCTCCCCTCCTTTCCCCCTCAGTCAAGAGAGGGGTGTAATGTGCTGCACATTCTTTTTGTACTGCTTTTGGATCACATCGCACACACATTGCATGCATGCTGTGCGATGCGATCTAGCCCATAACGTATGTGATTCTCGCAGCGTGTATGGGAACCATTAGTGCCTGCAACATTTTGCGGACACAGCACTGAGACGGTGTATGTATACATGTACATGCACCCGAGATCCTCCATAGATCGCATGTTGCATACACTCCCACAATCGGGCTTCAGCTTGTTGCAATGGCAATATGAAAGGGAGCAAAATGTATGGTTTGCAGGAGGGCGCCGGACACCCTAGCACCGGCCCTGAGTATCCCTTATCCATATATCTGTTATCCAAATTATTCTGAAAACCATAGTTTCCCAAATGTAATCTGTAACTGGCACTACTGGGGAAATAACATGTAACTGGCACAAAATATGTGCAATGACATGATTGCTTGGCATTCAAATTCAGTATCTGAGATAGTACACAAACTTTGTTTCATGTTTTAAAACCTTGTTTAATACACAAATAAAATATATTTGTGCCTATTTCATGTGTTCGATGTGCTTATACTGTACAACATAAATTCAAGATACCTCAAGATGACTCAATCAAATATAAAAATATTCCAAAATATGGAATAATCCGTTATCCACAATTCTTCTGTCCCGAGCATCTTGGATAAGGGATACTCAAAATGTATATACTTATTATGTGTGCTCTCATATTATAGGTGGTTAATACTATTGTGATGAGGTTGAAATCCTTATACAATTTTAAAATCACATCGCATGCATCGCATGCGGGCATATGGCATGCGATGCTATACAATGTATACGATGCCATACGATATCGTAGGCACCGTGCTAGGAAACAAGTACCGAAATCTCTGCACACTAGACAATATATTAAACTATATATTTATAGTATAGATAACAACCATCATTAATGATATATTCGTGCATAACGACAACTGTCTATGCAGTATATAGTTGCCGATGTGTGCTCCCATGTGTCGTTAGCATCCTCCTCTGTCGCCTGTAAATGCTGCTTAATACTGACAATATCTTTAACAAAAACATGCTACTAGATATTGCCACTGAACGATATAATTTAAGTTGTTTAGTGTGTATGCACTATGGGCCTCCGTCAGAGTTGAACGGAAAAGCCAAATCTTTCTCAAATGGGCAAAACCATGTGCACTGCAGATGTGGTAAATGTAATGTGCAGAAAGAGTGAGATTTGGGTGATTTATTTTGTTTCTATGCAGAGAAAATACTAGCTGCTTTGTTTTTACATTGCAATTTACAGTAGGGGTGAAATTTAATAGGATGAGAGATTCAGAAAGTGAGAAATTTGGTAAGAAATCGCCAGTTGCAATTCATTTAAAGTGGCAATCATTTACACTTCAAAATCAAACTGGTTTTGCAGTGTAACACTTTCTGAATCTATCACCCTATTAAATTTCACCCTAAGAGTCAACCCCAACATGATTACAGCATAAGTGAGCTACTGTACAAGTACTGTACTTTTATGTCTGGCACTATAAAATCTTTTTCAACTGACACCTTTGTAATATTATGTAAAGATTTTAAATTTAGATTTTTTTTTTTAACACAATTTTTTAAATCTGCAGGTACAATAGCTATCATTTTTACACATACTGCACTTACATTTTTCTTACAAAAAAACTAACATTTATTCCAAACCAAGGGTTATTCCAAATGTTGTAAAGACAAACACAAGTTACAAATGTCCATTCCAGAAACAACACAATTTCCAGTACCATTTATCTATGGCAATGGAGTTTGATGATATACTGCATGACACAATACTTCACTATGAATTAAACCTGAGAAGTTTTGTTTATATGTTTTAAACTAAACAGTTCTCCAAAGAGACAGGAGCAAGTATTATTATACACATGAAGCAAAATCCTACTATTCTGCAAAAAATGAAAATACACTGACTACAGTAATAATATTGTACAAATATATACCTATACTTTTTTTAATTGTGTGTGAAAGAAATCATTGCACAATAATTGTGTTGTGCCAAAGAGTTGCATCGGTACTTGTTTCCTAGCACGGCGCCCGTCGCACTTGATTGCATACCTTAAGTTAAGGTAAATTAAGGTATGCGATCAATGCGATGGACGTGATTTTCTGTTAATTACCGGGCTTTATTGCCGGTAATAAGAATGCGATGGACGTGATTTTCTGTTAATTACCGGGCTTTATTGCCGGTAATAAGAAAATCACGTTGATCGCATCCATCTCATGCGATCAACGCGATTTTACATAGGGCTCAATGTTAAATGAGCTTTCAATGTTAAAATCGCGTTGATCGCGTCCATCGCATGCCATTATAATGGCATGAGATGTGATCGACGCGATCAACGCGATTTTACATAGGGAACAATGGGAAATGGGCCAGTGTGCCCAATTTCTCATTCTATATGCACCCTATTGGTTTATAAGTATGTGAAATGCCCCCCCATTGTTAACGCCACCCCACTATTGACGCCAACCGGAAGTGTGGCGAGCTCAGCGAGCCCACGAGGGGTGGCGGTACGCATCCTCCGACCTTTTCATACCCCCACTATCCACGTCGGCGTGGAGTTGATTTTATAAAGTGTGGCGAGCGCAGCGAGCCACCGAGCCCGAAGCGTGGCGAGGGGACACGTATACCTGTGAAGTTATGCGCGTGCGCTCGCCACGCTTCGGGCTCGGTGGCTCGCTGCGCTCGCCACACTTTATAACATCAGCTCCCTGCCGACGTGGATAGTGGGGGTATGAAAAAGGTCGGAGGATTTGTACCGCCGCTGCGCTCACCACGCAGCCCCATTGGGCCCACGCTTGCCCCATTGGAATCAATGTAAAATTGGGTCTCAGGGACCATTTTACATTGATTCCAATGTAAAAATTGCGTCGATCGCGTCGATCGATGGTTGCATGCGATGCGATCAATGCGATTTTTTTTACCGCGATCAATGCAATCAAAATCGCGGGCGCCGTGCTAGGAAACAAGTACATCTTGTTTCATGTTCTTTGTTGCATCTTAACAATAGCAAGCAAAGAACTTTCTGTATACAATTAGTGGCAAGGTAAAAACTCAAGTAGAAAACAAAATTTTAATGCAACATATCTACAGTAGATTGTGTTGGAAAGTTGCCTACTTTAAACTTTTGCTTAAATATTTTTTTATGGAGTTTAACACCTCTCCCAAATTTATTCTCTGAACTTTGTAAATTTGCCCCACCTGCAATGCAGCACCTTTTACTAATGTGCACAATAGCTTGCTTCATTTTGTTTTATTCCCAACTCAGATCCGGGCCCATAATATGCTTCACCCTTTTGAGCTATTTATTCTCACCAGTGGCAGCTTCAAAGGTGTGGCGGCAGCAAAGTTCAAAATTCAAATAGAGGAGAAACACCAACTGCCTGTGAGTCAGTTTGGAATGGCAGTCGGTGTGACTCCCTATTTAAATTTTGAACTTTGCTGCAGCACCTCCTCTGTAGCCACAACTGCTTATGACCTCTACACTGTCCTCTATTGAAAGCTCTTCTTTCATTCACTGTTTGGCTGCAGGCTGGGAGTTATGTAGAGAATGCTGCCTCGCTACTTTGATTATGTCACCACCGCTTGCCCCTGCTCGAAGACCGCTACATTTGTCAGACTTTTCCATGCTATTCCAAGTGGTCATAGTATATAACCACTTTGCTTGGTCATTCACTCTGCTGTGAGCATACAGTATGTCAGCTGTGTTGCTACACACTAAAGCCCATTTAGGCTTTAAATTGAACTAAACCCATGTGGAATTTCAGTATCATTAGTTAAAATATAAATATTTACTATATATAAAATAGTACATATTATGTTTTTACTAAAATACTTTATTCTTATAATTATATTTTTATGAATTATTTTATTCTACTAATATCATCATTAAAATATATTACCAGAACAATCATTTTGGAGGTACAAGTACCACCTTCATCTGATAAATAGTGTAGATGTCTCTATTCATACCATGGGGGCCCACTTCCAGTGATGCTGGAAACTGTCAGGATTATTTACAGAGGCAACAATATCATCATCAGTGGTAGCCACTGGAAGATAGCGCAAGTCTGTTTTGACTTTGCACATTAATAATGATGCAGATGGCGTAAGAATTATTTACATCCTTATTCTAATTTCAGGTTTTTGTGATGTACAAACTGAAATCAAGATAAATCATATCAACCTTTTCCCACCTTTAATGTGACCTTGCATCCAACATAGTGCTAGTAGTAGACAGACATTTTGGATTAAAAGGAAAATAAAATTTATATAAACACTGCTATACTTTGGTTGGATAAGTGTGTACACTCTTTCACAGTAAGGCTGCTGCTTTGTTTAGAGTCGAAAAGTGTCAATCAGGAAAAAAAATTGAAAATAATTTTAAAAGCATAATATGTCCTGAGATACACCATGAAGACTATTGTCATCACAGCAGTGGCATTTCCAAGATCAGGACATCAATACAAAGTTGATTGGACAAGAAAAACATTCAACAGGGAGGCTACCAAAAAGGCTGTATGCTGTAGGGTGACAAGGTAGAAGCTATTTCTCAGAGAAAGAACACACCAACCCCTATCTAAAATTTGCAACCCCTCAAAAAAACATTCAGTTGCCCAAAAACATGTAGAAACGTGTGGATACCCTGCCGGTCTCCATTTCAGGGAGACGGGCAGGGTTAGGGGGGGGAGTGCAGGCAGCGGCAGGCTCTGTTAAAACAGGGCGCGGGAGCATCTCATGCTCACGTCTAGCAAACGGCGGCAGATGGCGATAGAATCACCAGTGAGCAGCTCTAATGAGAGCTGCTCCATCTGTAGGCCAGGGATGGTAAAACCAGTCCTCGAGGTCTACCAACAGTTCATTCTTTCCAGGCCACCTTTGAATCTGCAGTATATGTCAGTTAGGAATGCATGCAGCACATTTGAAAATGTGAGAGTGAGTAATGACTACACCTGTGCCCCAGCTAGATGGCCTGGATAACGTAATCTGTTGGCCTAGATCAGCCTGATTCTATCACATCGGCAGAGTAAGACCACTGACTACACACAATAAAAAATCATCCGTTGGTGAGGGAGTTGAGTATGGATTTGCTTATATCCACTAAACTGTGATATTTTGCAGGCCTTTCACAGACTAGGGAGGGATTTCACTCTGGTGGGGTGGCTATCTGATCGCAGGGCTCTACAAATAAGAAGATAAGCAATCATGTCTAAATAACCCCTATAGGCATAGCAATACACACACATAAGCCCCACACAAACAAAAACACTTACACATAGCCTACCTCCGCCAGGAAAATAAGCAAATAGGAAAAAAATTAACACACTTAGGGGCTGATTCAGGTTGGTTTGCAAAGCACATTTGGTTTGCTAATATACAAAACCATGTGCACTGTAGGTGGGGCTGATGTAACACATGCAGAGAGAGTTAGATTTGGGTGGGGTCTGTACTTCAAACTGATATATTGCAGTGTAAATATAAAGTTGCCAGTATTTAACCTGCACAGCAACAAAATAACTCACCCAAATCTAACGCTCTAACTTTACATTTGCCAAACCTGGAGTGCACATGGTTTTGTCCATTAGCAAACCAAATGTTCTTTGCAAACCGAATGGGCATTCTGAAAGATATCTTCTAGTGTGTATGCGGCTTTACTAAGATAGGTGTTCTAGTGAAGATTGGATATTGCTATGGGCAACCAATACGAACCTACTTCTTTTTTTTGTAGCACCTTTTAGAGGATAATAGAAAGAAAAAAATCGTATTGCTTGCCCATAGAAACATTCCATCTTCAATAGAACTCCAATCTTATCAAATAAACGCCTTGGTGTCTAAGGATGCATCCGCTGTGAGTGAAATGTTTGCGACATGCCTGCCTTTGTCATAACTTATCTCAATAAAATAAAAAGCACCTGCAATTTCCTTTGTAAATAAAACAAACTAATAAATAAAAATACATTTCAAATTGGTCAGGAAAAGTAACTTCCTTTCTGCAAGCATGACTGATTTTCAGATATACATTTAGATTTAAACCCAGCCTCAAAAGAAATGAGCACCCCACCCAGTAGATCATTTAAGCTGCCATATATGATAGGCTTAACTTTTTTTGAGAGCCTAACTTTAAACATAAGGTTATTTCAGGTTGTTTGACTAGTGCTGCATGTGTTTTCCATTTCCAGGAGTTCAGTAGGAAAATAAGGACTGAGTAGTCACAGTTTGATTGCCTTCAGTACTTGTTACTTTACTAAAAAAGGACTGAATTTGCTAAGCAAAGGGCTCTTTGGCAGACACATTCTATATTTAAATATTTTCAGTTTTTTCACTCCAGCTGCTAAAAAACCCGAACATTTCTTCTGACTCATTTAAATGAAGATCAATTAACTTTATGTTGGAAAGTTCATGTCTATAAATCTCCCCGTTGCTCACATGTATTGTATAGTTAGATTGGAGAAATGTGGATGCATAAGTTTCTTTTTAGGTCTGTTTAACACAAGGGAGAAAATTTAATGGTGGTTTTCATGTCAAAGTGATAGCATTTATTAAGTGGTGGCTCAGTAATCTAATCTGTAGCGGCCATTGAACGCTTGACAGACTTGTCAGTTTAGACCTGGGCTAGTGCCTGAGCTTTTGCTAGCTTGCCAATGTAAAATACCCTTTAGAAAGAGAATACACTCTAACTCTATTCATCCTATATTAAATTGGGCCTGTATAAACAATATGGGGGGTATTCAATCCCCACTGCTATTTCCGATGGGGGAAATAGCAGTGGGCACCTATTCAATGTTTTCATTCTCGACAGCATTTAAGAGGCAGATTGACAGAACAGACTGACTTTAAAAACAGTCTGGCTCGTTTTGCAGGATCTCTGCAATCTATGCCCGTTTTCACAGACACACCCCCTTTTCGCTGATCGGCGGGCGAGACATCGAATCCTGGCTGCTGATAAACTGGCGAGTGGGCCAAAAATGGGCTGATGTACCAACAGTCGAGACCCGCTATTTAACGTCCCCCTATATGTCTCTGGATGCAGGATCTTATCATTTTAACAATAATGGAAACCCAATTTCCTTTGGCCTCTCCTAGCATTTTGCATACAGAGGTAGCCTTGGTAATGACATGTTGTATACTGTATCATATGATTGGGAGTTTGACTCAGAGTTCTGATTTCCATCTGTATTCAGAGTTGCCGTATCTAACGCACTGGCCCCATCCTGTCACAGGTGAAAGTAGTTTTCATTATCATCAGTACACATCTGCACCTTGTGAAGAAGATTTATCGGATGTCGGAGAGACATGCCAATCATGACAATTTTATTGTTTGTGCAAATGCCTGATTACTACTTTTTCTTTAATTAGCGATCCGAGCTCAATGAGGGTGGGGGAGCATTGTACCCCTGTATCCGCTCCGACTAAAATTGACTGTCACCTGTCAGTCTCCCCGCAAGGAGTGTACACTGCACTTTCTACCTGGCACAGCTGCAATTGCAATCACAGGCTTCTATTTGGCTGAGTATATCCCAAAAATGCTGACCTTTCACTATCGGCTCGCTCCCCACAATAAGACCACAATGTCAACTTGCGTCAGAACCAGCTCTCTCCCGCTGAATATCACAAACCGCCACCTGTCACTATACAGTAGCGGTGCGGGTGAGATTGAGTTGCTGGAATACTGTACCTCCTGCCTCTACAACAGCGGGACCGCTGCCGGGGACGCTACAAACATAAGGTTGTATCAGTCACTTTCCCCAATACGGGTTTTTTGCACTTCATATCTGTTGCCATCTGTTGCCGTGGACATTGTAATTCCAAATCATTCTCCTTAATACGGGGCACTTTGCACTTTATCACCGCTGTTGAAAAAACTGCAGCTGGGACATTAACTTTATAATCAAGCCCGGTTCTATGTCTGGAAATTGAATTGTGACTGCCACTTTAGAAGAAATAAATCAATAAAGCAGTGTGATTTACACTGAATTTATATGGAGTCGGATACCATTGCACAAATCTGAGATAGATTATATCAATGAGAAATTATCAATTATTGTGTGTATTTTTAACATTGTGTAATTTTATTGTGTTTTCTTTATTTATTTTTATTAAAAACATACAATTGGTAGTTCCAGTGTGTGGCGCTCTCTCAATATACCTATAAACGTATTAATTTGAAGTGTATAGTTAAATATTCTCATTCATTATCATCAGTACACATCTGCACCTTGTGAAGAAGATTTATCGGATGTCGAAGAGACATGGCAATCATGACAATTTTATTGTTTGTGCAAACGCCTGATTACTACTTTTTCTTTAATTAGCGATCCGAGCTGAATGAGGAGCTTTGTGAGCCATTTCAGTTATTTTCTGGTAATCATCAAACAATAACTAAGTCGCACATTTTTTTGAAGAGGAGACTCCCATCTTTTAAATCAGGATTCCCCATATGTGTGTGGGCCAGAATGGTGGAGCAATGGCACAGTATGCCATTACTTATCTATAGAAAAATATATTTTTGGGTGCCCACAAAGTTGCTGGCTAATGGGGGATCATAAGCATTCAGGTGGAATTGATGCAATAAAGAATACAGTATCTATCCTTATGTATCAATGCCTATTTCCCTATAGATTGTAAGCTTGAGAGCAGGGTCCTCCTACCTTTTGACTGTCTGTAAATACCCTGTCTCCTTTGGAAAGAGCAACGGAATATGCTGCGCTATATAAGAAACTGTTAATAAATAAATAAGTGATCACCAGACTATAAGTACTAAGGGGACCCATTATGGAGACCTTTTTATCTGGGGAACACACTGATTTTGTGGCAAATAGCACTAATGTATGTGAGAACAAAGTATAAAAGAGGGGACTCCCCTCTTTCAATCAATGGTGCCCTCATCTCTCTGGGTACATGTTTGCATACAGAGATGAATTCCCTGCTCCATTCTCTGGCAATATTTTTTTCATGAACTTTAAACTGTCGTCTGTGGGCATACATGCTGATGTAACTGCTCTGGTTTGCCCCTGCTTTTGCTCAGGACTCCACACCAGTGATTAGTGCCAGTGGGGAGTAGGTAGGTTTGCTTGGGCGCTCTTTGCTCTAGATGATGAGTGGGACTTGAGTTTTTCATGTCCACAGGTATGCAAACAATAAAGTTTTATGTGCACAATAACAATAACTGAGCAAAGTGTATTGGTCAGTGATATCACCAATAATTAGAAAATCATGCACAATTTAGCAACTTTTCAAAAGACCCCTACTAAGCATAGAGTTTAAAATTATTATATGCTTCAAGTGTTTTAGTGCTTTTAAATCATAAAATGCAGTTGTTGCGAAAACTTGACTCTTGAAGACAAAGTCAATATATTTATTGTGACAACATAATATAAATTGGTACATGAAATCAGGAATGCGTGAAAATTGTTTGGATTGTACAAAGTACCCAGAGAAAGGCTGGAGGGTCCATGGCACCTACAGTAGCAACTTTCTATTACCAGTGTCTTTACTTACAGGTTAGTCATGTAGAAAGGAGATTGTATAAAACAATTAAATAAAAGAGTTTTTTTTTAGAAGAAATATTAAAAATGATTGCTCCTTCAAGCTTTTTTCTTTAAATAATATGAGCTTTGCAAGATTAGAAAAGAGTCGCTGACCACTTTGCAAAGAAATTGCATTGAAATTATTATTGAAATAAAACAGAAATGAAACATGCATGTACTCAGTTTTAAGGTATTACAGTTATAAAAGGCTTAGGGGTAGATGTATGAAGCAGCGATAAGGGAGGAGAAATGGTAAAGTGCCTGGTACTTTATTGATTTAGGTCAACATGCATTGGGTCGTCACTGAATTTCGATAGGGCTTAGGAATTTTATTCTGTGAAGGGGCATGCTATTTTTATTAATGTGCTTACAGCACATGAATATATATTTAATTTTTAAAAATATATATATTTTTTACACATAACAGCCAGCAGGGGGCCGGGAGCCAAGAGCGGCTCATTACATATTCATATATTCACTGCTCCCAATCGTTACATATGCACGATCAGGAGCAGTGTTAGCGGATCCTACCCGGTCCCCTGCTAGCTCTCCCGGGGGGGGGGGGCAGCTTGTGCTGCCTGGGTCCCGGGGAGCTCTCCTACCCCCCACATACATTCTGGGGCAGGCAGGGAAAATTCCCTGCCTGCCGCCGTCCCCCGGATCCCTGCGGTGTCCGCCGCAGGGGATAACATTCACCGTCAGGGGCAGCGAGCCCTGCGGCATTGAATAGTGTGTCAGTGAGGGCTGGAAGCGAAGGCTCCAGCCCTCCAGAACACGGCGACTGTGCAGCGAATCCTAAACAGGATTCGCTGCACATCGTGATTATTGTCATTGAATACTGCCCTTGACTATGTTAACTATGACTTTGACTATGTCAACATTCGGGACAAAAAACGTGAAAAACTCATGTCGGCCATTCAACTGTAAACCTTTCTATTGTTGACCTAATGCTTGTGTTGACCTTCTGACTCTGTCGACCTATTTCATGTGCCAACCTAAGACCTGTTGACCTTCAGTGGTCGATAAAATTCATGTCGACCTAAATTGGGTCAATCCAATGACCCATACCCATTTAAACACAAGAGCCAGACAGTGAGATCCTAGCAACCGAGTCTGATGTTGCTCATACCCGGTGCAATGTACGAATTAAGCTGAGATGAGCGCTCCCATGCACATCCCATTGCACTGCACATAAAGTATGTGCTACCCGTACTTTGCATCGCATCTAGTTCAAAACGCACGTCACCTGCGCTTTTAACTAGATGTGATGGAATCTAGATTAAAATGCTTGGTGCACATCGCACAGTGTATGGGCACCATGAGTCTCACCTCTTTGGCCTATTTCAGGTACTATTAGAACATAGGAGAAATAAATTTGGACTGGATCTCACTAGTGAGATTGAACCAGGGGCGCTTGGTAGGGGTGGTTTTACCCAGCTGCTACTTTACAACAGGATGGCCAGTCCTGTACACTAGAACATATAAAACAAAAAGATAAGCAGTGCTTAAACAATTTAAAGACTTGTTGATCTATTACAAACACATTTATTTAATACACTGAATATAAATAGAAAGCCAGCATAAAAATCTAAAAAAAACGAATAATGTAAAATCACAATTTCATGATCTCCACCAACAGTGGAATTTGGAGTGTCCTAGAGAGTCCGTTTTTAAAGGCCCATGGATAGTAAGATGGATCCTAAATGGCCAGCCGGAGGGAGAATAAATAAGCATGCAGATGTTGCCAAGAGTTGCCCAAGGTGGCACAAATAACCAACTCCTAATGCAGTTATTGTTGTAAAATCAAGTGTCCTCATACGTCCAATGACATTTCCAATGGTGACCAATGTCCTAATGGCAATTGGTCCAATGGGACTTGTATGGTCTACAATCCAGGTACAACTGTGGTAGGTGGGGTAGCAATATCTTCCTTATGCGTTTCACTACACCTTGTAGCTTTATCAACGTTTGATTGCATGTTTTCTGATGTATTCCAGTGATGTCACCGGTAAAGTAGACAAATGAGGGCCTAAGTAACCCATGGAAATATGGTTTGGTCATTCCTATTTTTAGTACATAAAGCATTGTAGCTCGTACACAAAAAAATTGTGATTTAATTTATTTTTTATATTTTTATACTTGAGCATCTGACAGAATCTTTTTACAGTATGTTCATACATTTATATGGGGATTTGAATGGTAACTGTCATTACAATACAGTCCACAAAATAAATGTCTTAACAGTAAGTTTACTATCTATATAAATGGACAAGGGGTCATAAAGGGTTTAGCTACTACTGAAAAATAATATCCACTCATGTTATCGGTTTGTGAACATAGCAAAATGTAATTTTATTAACCATTGTGCAATAAAGAGGTTAACCCCAAGATTGAGGGAGCACATACACATTTTTAAAGAAACTTAATATCATCCAACTATACCTACCGCATAGAAAATAAGTGGTTCAGTGATACAAAAGATATCAACAGCCATAATTCCTTTAGTCGTTTAGTCTAATTACATACTGTAAAACAATGTGGTCCGCTATAAGCTGTTATTACTGTAGGTGGGGAAATTTACTCACTGTTAAGTTCAGATAATATGACACAATTCTTCTTTATAAGTCTATTGATAAAAAGTTTTATATCTACTGTATACAGAAGTGTTACATTTCTAATACTTAAATGCTTTTTTAAAGGTGCTATATTGTAAAACATTTAACTACTTGAAAAGCATTATAGCAAAAGTTTATTCATGGAATACTCTTCCTACTGTTTCTAGAGTACTTGCTACTGATTCTACCTCCAATTTCACAGTTGTTGGAGCACTTCAACCAAAAGGAAATTTGAGTGGAGGCTACATGTCTATCCATTTGATTTCTGCATGAAAGTAGTTGATGTTCCTTTGTTCTTCATATAGTAATACTTGGAAGTAAAGAACTTTCATAATCAACAGTCTGTATCTTAGAAATACATTTACTAAATTGTGAGTTTTTAGGAGAGAGAGATGTTGGTAATAGCAACCAATCAGCTTCGAGCTTTTAATCTTGTAAACGTTGCTAGATAAATGATACTTTGGGTGACATTCTATGGATTGAGATAAATGCGCATGTTTTTTGTGCGCACCACATCGCCGCAAATCGCACTTTTTCAAAACGCACTTTTCAGTCAAAATTTGCATATTTAATGTGATGCGCATTGGAGCCTGAAAAGTGCGAAGAGGTGCGATTTGCGGCGAATTGGTGCGCTGTCTTTAGTCCTGAAAATGTGCGATTTTCATGTCTGAAAATCGCACGTTTGCAGGAAAGACCCAGATTTTATGTCACCAGCACCGGCTCAATGAGCCCGGGGCTGGTTATGCTCGGGCGGGGGACCCCGCGCTTGTTTTTTTTTTAATTTTAACCGTTTTTTTTTATTTTGACACCAGAACCCTGCACAGAACATTGCGATCTGTGCAGGGTTCTGGCTCATTCGCCAAACAGACCCTGGTCTGAAATAAGTGCGATAATTAGACACCTAAAAATTGCGATGTGCAAATGCGCATAGCATTAAATAAGCAAGTTGTATAGTTTTCTGTACGAAAACATCTGGATGCGCTAAAAATGCGAATTAATGTCGCACTTTTGGTCCGCATGCCTTAACGCACATAATATGCGATTTCAGTCCCTTAGCGCATCCCATTAAATTGCCGATTTGAAGGAAAAATGCGATATCGCCATTTTGCTGTCTAATTAACGCAAAAAAAGGCAAATCGCATTCCATAGAATGTCACCCTTTTAATCTGACTGGTTGCTATGGCCAATATCTCTCACTTTTAAAAACTCACACTTTAGTATTATTGGGGCAGATGTATTAAGCCTTAACAAGAGATAAATGCAAGTGTGATAAATGTCCAGCCAATCAGCTCCTTACTGACTTTTTTCACACACAGCCTGTAACATGGCAGTAAGGAGCTGACTGGATGTTTATCTCTCTTTATCACCCTTGCATTTATCTCTTGTTAATGCTTAATAAATCTGCCCCTATACCCCTTAGTATTAATCCCTGTAGAGACCCCACTATAGACTTGCAAAAATCCAGTTCATACAATACTGGATTTGATCGAGCAATGCAATGAATACTTAATCAACAGGCTCATAATTATGAAGATCATGAGCCAATTATGCATTTTTGGATGAAATCCGTTTTATCCATGAAATTAAAAATAAGTCTGGCTTGCTAAAAACCACAATTAAAATATGTTGTGAATTACAATATAAACAATGGAAATCCTTTTGGGACTGCAACATAAAATTCTCTAGCACTCCAAAATATGTTACTGATCATGGTAATTTTATTGTGGTGAATTATTATACAATGTAGAACTGTGCATGCATTCACAATGTAGCACTAAGAGTTCAGGAACAAGCTCAGGTCACAGAGATGCTTATACTGTATATGGTTTTTTTTGGGGGGGGGGGGGGGTTCATTTGCAAATTGCAGTGACAATGATAATGCAAAATGTATAATCAAACCAGAAAAATACATGCTTTCTTATTCATTACTGAGAAATAGTAAATAACCATATCACACATGTAGATTAAATAGATTGGTAGATAGCCTTTTATTAATATATTTATTGATATTATTATATATTTTATGATTATAAAATACTCTTTTAACTTACTGGTTTACAAAATGAATGTATTTTTTTATTAACTATTTGAGCTGTTTTTTTATCAGATTCAATTTGAGTATTTATGTATAACATGATTAACAGACCATTTATAAAATATGAAAAATACAAAACGAAATGTTAGATGTGCATATCCTGATGACATCAATGCATCATTGTTTTTCCCATGTACAATACTTCTTTGCTGTCGTTTCCTTTCTTCCTTCCCTCTGTATTTTCTTTTCTGTTGAAAGACAATTTCAAAGGTAAATGATCACAGAGCATTCCAAAAGACTCTGTCAGCTGCATTGAACACTGCCCAAGTACAAGAGGCCAGTGTCTTACAGCTTCCGTTGTAGTCTCGCTGTTCAGCTTCTGTTGTCAAATAAACGCCTGTTTATAATACAATCACTCACTATATATCGAATGCAAATTCATTTAAACAAAACAAAAGAAGGTGGTTTACACAAACTTCCACATAAAGCTGGATACACACCTATATAACTGTTCACACTGCGATGATGGCATCGATTCAGATGTAGCTACGCTCATTGTTGCCACGATGCATGTGGACACGCATTGCAGCATGCTGCAGCATTCACTGAGCTACAACTAGTCGAATGAATGGCGCGCGCCATCCATGCTGCAATGTGTACGCATTGAGGAAGGAAGGGCCAAGCTACATTTGTATGTATGCAGGACCAATGCAGGAGATTTAGCTGCTAAATGGCTTAAAATGCATTTGCAACTGTTGGGATTGGTAGGTTACATCCTGTGCGTTGTATAGTGCATATCTGTCTGATCATCCAATCCCATAAAGGTCCAACCGCAATGGGAGGTATTCAATGATCTTTGGCGAGCTGTAACGGCGAGCAGTGCTGAGAGCTCACTGTCACAGCTCATCGGTCAGTATTCAACTATTCAGTATTTAAAAGCGAGGTGGAAAAGGCAAGTTAGGCCGTCAAAATGGCGAGGCTCGCAGCTAAATGCAGTGGGCTCACTGCATTAGTGGTGAACCTCGCCCTTTGGGGGAGTCCCCAGGAACGTTGAATAGGGTGAGCGGCCTGCGTGAGGGTTAAACAGCAAGGGTGGCTTTTTTTCGGCAATTCTCGCTGGTAAAAAAAAAGCCACCCTTGACGCAGACACCCCCTCGCAGGAAGCATTGAATACCAACCAATGAGTTATATCTAGCATGGTGTATGTAGGGCTCACAGGAGATCAAGCTGGGTATGGGTGTGGATCATCATGTCGACAAGCATAAGGTCAATAGCAGAAGGTCAATCATGAGCATCTATTCATGAGCATTGATTCAATCATCCAAGTCACCTCAAAGGTGTGTACCCAGCATAAATCTGAGGCTAATACAATGGTTTCTATCCTATAATGTTTTATTAAAAATTGTGGGCATTTATTCCAGTACAGCCATGTTATTTTTCCCAACATACTAAAATGAGAAATCAGGCTGGATTATGTTAGTGCAGGTTATATAAAACAGGTCGAGTATCCCGTATCCGAATATCCGTTATCCGAATTATTCCGAAATACGGACATTCCAGAAAGTGAAAAATTTTTTTTTTGCTAAAAACTCACTGGGGACATTTGTAACAGCATCACTGGGGACATGATATGTAACTGGCACTATATATGTGCAAGACAATGATTGCTTGGCATTCAAATTCAGTGCTGAGATAGTACACACATTTTGTTTCACGTTTTGAAACCTTGTTTTTTGAACAATTAAAATATGTTTGTGTGTATTTTATGTGGTAATAAAATATATTTGTGTGTATATTATGTGTTTATACAGCATAAATGCAAGATACTTCAAAATACATCATTGAAATATTAAAATATTCCGAAATACGGAATATTCCGTTATCCAAAATTCTCCTGGTCCCGAGCATTTTGGATACGGGATACTCAACCTGTAACAGTTAAACAGTAGCCCTCATTTTAAGGCTCATTTGTACTTTTACCCATAACCCCCACAGCAAGTGAAATGGTTTCAGACAGATGTAGACATACTACAGACATGTTTTTCAGAAGTAACCACTAAATGTTTTCATTGCTTTGGGCATAGGGTGTAATGAACATAACAGTAATAGTATGACATGCATTCTCACTTAGGGCCTTATTCTGATCGGTGCGGATATTCCCGAATTCTTACGGTGCGAGCCGCACGCAACGCTGTGCGGCAGCGTGCGGGCATCGTCCGTAGAAACGCCCACGTGTCCTCCGCATTCGGACGGAGTCACTCTTTAAGAACAGGGCGTGTGTACGGACGACATACAAACCGTGCGTGTGCGGGGGAAACGTACAGATTCTTGCACGGTCTTCCCACACAAGCACGGTCTTAACCGCGTGAGAACGTACGGAAAGCTGTCCGTACGCCCCGATGCGGAGTATTTACGCACAATCCAACACTTTTGTACTGAGTACACACAGCGATCACATGACCCACTTAGGCTATTAGGCAACCTCCTGAAAAAGGGATTGTTAGCAATTTCAATCAATTAAATGCTCATCTATACTGAACCACATTCCTACTACATTCATGACACACATTAACCCTTACAGCATGTGACCCTAACCTACATCTAGATACACTATGTACATCTTGCTTATTTTAAACATTTTAAACAAGTTACACATATACTTTAGCAAGTTAGAAAAAAACACTGACAACTTTCAACTTTAAATAACAATTTATTCATAAAGAACGTAAAAAAAATAACTTTAAATTTCCCCCTCAATGATTTCGTCCATTAGGACCAACATTTCCCTCATCAGGCCTCGGAGTCTAAGGAGGGCCCCACGGCGACCCTCCTCTGCTTGGGCAGGCTCATCTGTGGAGGAAATTAAAAATGAAAAATGACTAATGATATTCATGCATACATTTAGTCAAAGCTACATTTTAAACATGCATTCTGCGAGGTGTGTGTGTATATATATATATATATATATATATATATATATATATATAACTATATATATATATATACACACATATCTACCTATATATATGAGACATACACCTATACATACATGCATACATACTACATGGAAAGCCTGATTTTGGCCCTCTACACTTTACTCTGTAGAACACCTCACAGTCATACTGCTCCTTCTCCATCCAAACCCACCCATGACTAAGCTCTGAGAAGCATGCCACGCGCTGCACCAATCACAATTCGGCAAACAAAGTTCAGTGTCTGTTATATGATGGAGCCTGGCAGGGGAGTTACACAACTCTCAGGAATGCTCAGTACATTTGTGCAATCAAGCATGGCTTGCCTGCTGATGGTCTGCTCCAGAAATCATTGTCAGAATGCCAGTTAGGGGAAGCTGCAGCACTAACCCACTCCCATGCTCAAAAGCATTACTAAGACCAAATCAACACACAATTATGGTGAAAAACATACATGCAGACCGCAGGGGGTGGTTAGCTAGAGGAGGGCCCAGGGGCACTCACCACTTGTTACTCCAGTCTAAGCCACGCCTGGCCATACTCCATTTATGCCATACTGAATCTAGTTAACAAAGATCATTCACCAGTAAACTCTACTCACCTATATGAGCCTACAGATTGTATGCAACCAGCAGGGACATGTAACCCTTACATGAGCAACTCATCACTTTCTTCCTGGATACAGATTAACTACACAGGTTCAGTGGCACTTCAATTCGACCTGAAAGCCATCCGCACAACCTGTGTCATTAATATGTGTCCAGGATGAAAGGGATGGTTTGGCCACCCTATCTAACCCCAAAGTGTGTCTGTTGCTACCCAATTTGTTGTTTGGCTTTATAGTATTTTCAAACACATTTGAATCAACAGTGCTACATATCAAATAGTGGATGACAAAAGGAAGAACGAATCTTTATGTATACATACCACTTTCGGCCGCCTGCTCAACCACATAGGCCTCCTCATCCTCCCCCTCTTCCTGGGCCTCCGCGGCCGCCATGACCTCCTCCTCGGCTGCCACCTCTGCCTCCACTGGCCACTCAGCCTCCTCCACCCCTTCCTCAATCTTTTCCTCCTCGGCCATCGCTGGCTCCGCCTCCTCCTGGGCCAGACCTGCCTCTGCCTCCTCCTGTGCCAGACCTGCCTCTGCCTCCTCCCGGGCCTGCCTTGCTCGTGCACGTGCTGTGTTTGGGAAAAATGAAAAAAGTGCCAATTAGTGGTAATTTGTAATAAGCCTCATCAACCTATAAATGCAAAGGTTAGAGGTACTGATACTTGTACATGCAAACAGCTCCTCAGTGGCCTTTACAAAACACAGCCTGTAACATGGCAGGTATGCTGTGACATTTGGGCCATTGTAAGCATCACAAGCATTAATCCTCCTCAATAACATATTTTATGACCATTACAGGGTGTCAATCATGAAGTAGCACTCATATATTGTATGGCATGTTTAACTCATGATCAGGCTGCTGACCTTAGTGGATTAAATAATGTCAGGTAAGCAATCATGTACAAATCCAGATTTACTGTTGAAATACTCACATCTAGCAATGCTGGCCCTTATGCTTTGAAGCCTCTCTGGCTCCCTGCGCCGGAGGTCGGACCACCGCCGCTCCAGCTGAGCGATGGTCCGCCGCACATGGGTGCGGGCGTATATCCGCCGGCGGGCCACCGCATAGGCAGAGCGTTTCTGCCTATTGGTGATGAATGGGCCCGCACGACCCAGCCTGGTCTCCATAACGGAGACCAGTGTCTTCAGCTCGGCTGCAGAGAAGGGTGCTGCTCTGCCATAAGCCGCCATCTTAGCAATGGCACACATCAAACAATCATGTGCTGTCATTGGTTGATCAGAGTGATATTTGGTATTAACTTTATTGTTCATTTTTACACTAACAGCGTGTATGCGCCCGAACAGACGGCTAACCCATTGCATCGCACACCCATCCTTAACAGTGTAAAATATGATGGTAACATATTATATCTAATCTATAACATTCACCAAACATGGGTATAAGCAACAGGTGAAATAGTGTGCATCTCTAGACACTTACACCTAACTCCACATGCTGCCATGTGTACACTTACCTTCTACTGGCCCCTACTACAGAGGTGGAATGAAAAGTAGCTAGCATCTAACCTGAATGTGGAGTGCTTTCACATGTGATTTGGATGCTAGCACTGATTACTTGTGGCTAAGTGGTGGACTGGATTGACATATGGAATGAGTAGTGTCAGTTGTACTACATAGCAAACAAGTGCACAGTACAGAAGTACATTCAAATATACATTGCATGTCTGACCTCAGTTGTATTTGGCCATTGGTGTTGGAATCTGCATTTAGCAAATAAATCTGACTTACTGAGTTTGCCATGTTTTTGGGAAATATTTTTCAACACCAAGGGGCGGGACGTATGCGCCGCACGGCTGACGCTGGCGTACGGGACGCGGCCGTACGGAACGCAGGTTGCAGCTGATTAACGCCAATTACAGAAATAGTATTTAAAGTAGTCCTAGAAAGGCAAACACTTGTTGCAAACATGCCAGGCTCAGAGTCAGAGGAAGACCAGGTGGTGCAGAATCTGTTGTCCCGCATGGAGGCCAACACCACCTATGTCCCCCTCAACCCAGAGGACCCAGATGGCCCATCAACATCAGGCCAATCAGCTGCTGGGCCATCCTCAGCTTCAGCAGAATCATTGGGAACACAGCAGGTGGCTTCCCAACAGAGTAGCCAGCCCAGCACTTCAGGTACAGCAACCGGTGGCCGTGGCCGTGGCAGTGCCCGTGCCCGTGGCCGCAGTGGGGCAACACGGGAACCAACAACACGAAACATGGCATATGAACCGCGGGAGCTTGACATCCTGGTGACCCGGGCACGTGATTTAATTGAGTGTCCAGCGGTGAAGTTGACACAAACAAGGAGATGGAAGATCTGGGAGGAGATAACGGCGGAGATTAATGCAGTGGCTCCACAAGTTCGTCAGACGGAGCACGTTAAGAAGAGTCAAGTACATGTGTGTAACATTTGAGTAGTACAAGTCCAGTAATGTTTACATTCAATATTAGATGGAGTTGGGCAATGGGTGTTCACGTTGCTTGGACGCACAGACATGTTGGCCATGACATTGAATTGATAGTTATTGGAGGGTGACTGTTTTTGTATCTTCTAAGGGTTGGTTTGAAAAAAGAATATAATGTAAGTTTGGTGTCAGTAGGCACATGTTGTATTATGTTTCAGATTGCAATGGGTGCTACAGCAAACATGAGGAGTTACATGTATTAATATGTACACTTTGATTGCAGGTGGCACGACTTCAAAGGCAACCTCAAGAAGAAATTGACCGAGCGGTGGCAACACAGCCAGACCTCTGGGGCTGGCCCCATGCCTGCCAAGCTGGAGCTCACCCCCCTGGAAGAGATGGCCCAGTGCTGTATAGCAGTGGAGGAGGTCCGGGGGGTGAGCACTATAGACAGCGAGTCCCCAGCGGAAGTGATGGCTTCTACTCTTGAAGGTAATTATTTGCCAGGCCATAAGTAGATGTTTTACATTTTGCATGGAATGTGTGGTAATTGGAATTTTCTTGTTCAACAGCATCGCCACCTCTTGGTCAAGATTCTCTTGAGGAGGTTGTGGAGTCTGTGCCACCTTGCCCCAGTAGCAGGGCCGTGCAGCAGCCGCCGGGATTGTCTGCGGCTGAATTGTCCATGTGGGGCCGTGTGCTGGATAGTATTGTGCAGCAGGGAGAGTCGGCATTCGAGCGGGTGCGTAGGGCCGAGGAGGTGCTGCAGGGTTTGACCAGCAGCCAGCAGAGTATTGCTAAGAGCCTGCAGGCTATGAGTGCCAGCCAGCAAGCTATGGCTGCCAGCCACCAAGCTATTGCTGGTAGCCTGCAGGTGCTGGCTGATCAAGCCCTGCGGCAAAACGACCTCCTCCTCCGCCATAATGAACTTATGGTGGAGCTAGTTAACAGCAATAGGGCCCTAATGTCACCCGCTTCGGGTGCATTACCAACCTCATCACTCCCTGCTGCCAGAGGGGGAAGAAGATCCACCCCCTCACCAGCACGTGCTCCACATGAGCCACCATCGGACTCTGGCCGTGGACGAGGCCGAAGAGCTGCTGCACGTGGCAAGGAGCCTGCCAGGGGCAAACGTGCTCGCAAATGAACTTGTGTCCCCATTAATCTCCTCCGTTATGTCTTTCCAAATCTTCCATTGAGCTGTGTGTGTCAGCATCCTGTGTCCAAATCCGTGCCCAGGGTCACCACTTTTGCCCGCGGTTCAAATGTCATGTTTGGTTCACCTGTTGCCCTGTTTTGGCTACCATTACTGTGTGCTGTACTTGAAGTGTTGGTGCTGTACTTTTGTTGTGAAGCCACCTGATGTGTTCCCAATGATTCTGCTGTGGCTATTTATTATGTATTATGTCATTTTTGTCCTGGTATGGTACCATTTGTTTTGATATGGTTTTGAAATTTGTACCAAAGTTTGTTTAATAAATTTTATGTTGGCCCCCCAAATGTCTGTATTAATTGATACATGCACAAGTGCCATGTGTATTAGTATTATTAATATTAAGTTGTGTTGATTATTTGCAGTGTAAAAGTGTGTGACAAGTGCAGCATGTAATGTTCCCTTTAAGCTGCAATGCTTCCAATTGTAGCAGTGAGAAGCGTGTAATTAACAAGTAATGGGTAAAGCATGTGATTGTATTGGGTTCAGGTGACATTGGTTGAGGTGCGTTCGTCCTGATTAGGCGTTCCGATTGCCTAGCGCATGACCGAGTGGTGTCCGCAAAGCAAGAGTAACCTTTTGTACACCGCACATTTCTTCCCTTTTTGCTCGCGTGCATTCGGCGTGCTGTCCGAATGCACGCCTACCAAAATGTGTGTACTCCCCCGTGTCCGCCCATGTTTCCGCCCAGTTTAGCCCACTTTGAAACTACGCCCCTGTGTCATTCCGCATGACGCCCATAACACACCCATATTGGCCGAGTGATTGCGGTGCACATTTCTGTACGGTATTAGTGAGAACAAGTACGGAGACCATGCGTGGCACATGCGCGTAGCGTTCTCCACGCATGCGCAGACGGCTAAAAAACGCCATCCGAAAGAATTCGGAAAAGTCCGCACCGATCAGAATAAGGGCCTTAATGCTAGATTTTATACAGATTACAGCTGTTAATGTATAAGGCAGGTTTTTAGTTCAGCTTTCTTCTCAAGTGGCTCGCATGGGATAATTGCAAAATTTGAGAGGTTTCTTCCTCTAACATTTGGAAGGATAACTAAATTTAAAATGTTTACTCACCTTTAATCTGGTGTTAAAGACAGGCTTGTGCTGCCAACTATTAATACACTTACAGGCAGCAAGTACATTTTTGTCGGGCGGTAAATAAGCAAAGTGGTTAGTAAAAATATGTTCTTTTACTAACACTACTAAGCCATACATAAAATACCATGTTTACAATTCCTTACCCCCTATAATTCTCCTACTTGCATATTTTCCCATTCATTTCCTCTAAAGCAGTAGATTTTACACAAATAGCTACACCGCTGTTAGACGACCAACACTTTATGGAATTCCCCATTTTCAACTCGGTGTTAGTCTTTTTACAGAGGTCAGTGCCTGTGATTAAAACTTCAGTAAGCTCACCTGCGGGAAGGGATTGAAGAAATGTTTTCTTTCTTTTTTTCTAGATATTCCAACAGTTCTGTGGTTTTGATTTAAGTCCTACTTACTCGCAGCATCCGCACTGCTTGTTATTCTTTCATAGGCAGCCCCAGTACTACATAATCACAGTTCTTTTATGTGTGCACAATAAACAAGAAACTCCTTACCAATAAGAAACATCTGGCAGTCAATTATCCATACATTGTAGTAATGAGACACAATACAAAAGTGCTATTAATCTAATATATTAAGGTACGCATTTTATTTACCTCACAATTTTTCGGCACGCCAAATTAGCACAAGATAATCTGATTCAAAGTTGTGACTTTAGGGCAAACTCCAGTACTTGTTTCCTAGCAGGGCGCCCAGATTTCCTACGTACGCTCAGTAGTTAACTAGTTAATTTATTCACTGCACTCTGAGTGAAATCGCATCGCATGGCCCTTTTTTGTGGCGTGAGATGTGAGATGAGATCTCAGTAGTTCATATGGTAAAACACCTAAAACAGCACCACTCTCCACGTCACCCCGAAGCTTGGCGAGCCCCGCCAGAGTTGGTGGAACACATCCTCCGACCATTTCATACCCCCACTATCCACGTCGGCATGGAGTTGATATTATATAGTATGGCGTGCGCAGTGAGCCACCGAGCCCGAAGCGTGGCGAGAGCAGCGAGACCCGCGAGGGGACGCGGAATACATGTTAAGTAATCCGCGTACGCTCGCCACGCTTCGGGCTCGGTGGCTCGCTGCGCTCGCCACGCTATAAAGAGTCAAATCTACGCCGACGTGGATAGTGGGGGTATGAAAGTGTCAGAAAAAGGCCATGCGATGCGATGTGCGATGCGATTTCACTACGCAGAATAACCCACTAAGCAAATAGTTTAGTGGGCGCCCTGCTAGGAAACAAGTACCCAAAATCCTTTGTAGTATAAACTCACCAGAGTACGTATTTGCACAAT
Source organism: Crinia signifera (assembly GCF_055691185.1). NCBI lineage: Eukaryota > Metazoa > Chordata > Amphibia > Anura > Myobatrachidae > Crinia > Crinia signifera. Next base: position 180,105,492 of record NC_139220.1, read on the forward strand.
CCTGCTGAAATTGGGACAGTTGTATGAAATGAATCGTGAATAAATAAACAGAATGTTCTGTAGTTTTGCTTTAACCCTTTGAGTGCCAACATTGCTGTGAGAGAGCCTCAAAATATCCGCTAAAAATGCCAGTGTCACTCACAGCGATTTTCTTTTAGTGTAAATATATACAAATATGTACAAGTCAATTAATAGAAATTTAGTTAAATATTGCACCCCACAAAAAAATTGCATTTTTAGCGGATATTTGAGGCTCTCTCACAGCAATGATATAATGTTTAGCATTATAATTATACTTCCTTCAGACTGAAAAGCAAAGTTTAATAAAACAAATATATACCAAAACTGTAAATTCTGTTTTATATTAATCCTAACTATTGAACTGAAATTTTTTATTTCTTTTTTTTATTCTCCAAAATAATGTTTGGCTTATAAAGTGAAAAAGTGAACACCTTCAATGCTATCACATAACTAATGGAATTTTAGCTACCGCTTACTAGACAAGAGCATGAGTGCTATGAATACTTAGGTGCAGATTTAGTTACCCGAAGTGTTTACCGCATGGATAAATCTCCAAGTTGAGTGCCTGCAGCTACTCAAGTGTTCTCCATTTTCCCCACATGTTAACCCATATATTCCCCATTAAGTGCCAGAATCTATAGGTCACATTTATATCTAAATCTAATATATATTGATATCTTTAACAGTGATGCAGCATTGTAGTTTGCTACCGCTTACATGAATTAAAGTGTATCTCAATATGAACACTTCTCTGCGCTGCTAGGGTACTGATTCCATTGAGTCCCCACAATATAGTCACTGAATGTATCACATCTGGATGCCAAAATAATTTTCACACTGCATCATGCGCTCATTATTTTGATGTTACAGAACAATGATGTTTGAAGTCCCAGCATGATACTGTTTGCAGTCCCCATGCATCACCCTTCTGAACTGCATTGTATAAAATGATTACACTCCCAAGAGATTCCAGTGAAAATGCCTATGGCTTGGGTTACAGTTGCATGTATGTGTCGTATAGCATAAAGATGCATCTTAATGTAATATGAGACACGATGCACAACCTGAAACACTGAACCTGCATTGGATTTTTATGCAAATATACAGTACATTCATGGCAGGTAAAATGACTATAGAAAATTGTAAAACATTTTTATTAAAACAATCATCAATAAAAACAAATTATATCAGTTATATATTATTAACAAAGAAGGGAAACCCTAATAAAAATAATGGAATGCAAAGTCAGTGATAGTGGGTGAAGAAGCTAGTAAGCAATGAGGAACTCTAAATAATGAAAGTCTGCTGTATAATTGACTGCCCCCCAAGCCTTGTGATAAAATCCAAGTACTATTTGTTCCTTGGCATACAACTTGCAATCTTATTTAGAGGCATAATCAATTTGCAATAGGATTTGTCTGCTGCATGGAAAAGAACACATTCAGGGATTCACACGTTGGGTAATCCCCGCTGTTACGACTCTGGGAGGATATCACAAACCAGAACCCTATACTCTGTTGCCTTTAACCCATGGTTGGCGGACACATGCAGTGCTAGGCTTCACCTTTAACAGCCGCATTCGAAGGAGCTGGTTATGCCGGCTCCAACCCCGATGTTGCCAGGTCTTACGTGAGTCTTGTCCACCAAAGTTGCCGGGCAACGTCCCCAATGCCTGCCTGCCATAAGCAGAGAAGGACGCCGTTCCCCGCCGGTCCCCAGCCGGCGGCGGTTAACACCCACTAGTTGAGTGGGACCCATGTGGCAATTAGTCCCTAATGTAATATGTCCCTTAGAGTTGCATTTGCAGGACCGCGGAGAAGCAGAAGAAGGCTTGGAGACGGAAGATATTCATGCCCTTTTGAGAGGATTCCAATTTTGCACCAAATGTATTTTCAAATAGTTCAAAAAGATGCATTTAATACACAGACAGAGTCTGTCAGGCCTCTATTCTCCAGATGATTAAGCTGAAATTTGAAATGTAAATATAACCATTGCTACCTGCTTAAAAGCACAACCCAGCACATGGCCTAGTAATCACCTCTGGCTGCTCTGTTGGCTCTCAGTGTAGACGTGAATTATTTACCTTACAGCAGATTTTTCAGATTGATAGTATAAATACTGTAGTTATTAAGCAGCCTGTCTGTGTTCATCTAGTTCAGAACATGGATTAAATGGTCTTCACATTTGCGCATACACAGCAAGTTCATTTGATTTAAACAGAGGACTGTAAATTCCAACAATTGAAAAAGTTCTGCTGACACACATATCTTCTCTTTCCTCTTGGTTATCTATTGAATGTTATTATTCAATCTCTGTTTTTAACGCTTTCTTAAACTGTATTTGAAATTAGTTTTAAATAATAAAACAAAATTTTGAAATTGTGTTTAATTGCCTGTGTGCATAGAAATGCATATAAAGCTTTATGCTACGAGGATGAGTAAATAATTATCTACAGTCCAGTTGTTGGCCACACTGGCGTAACAATGCTTTCCATACTAGGTCTTTGTCTGCAGTGCAAGAAAAAGTTGCTATGCAGGGGCAAATGCAGGATTTTCAGAAGGGGTTTCCAGAGAGGGGCGGAGCAAAGCACAGAGATGGACACTTAGGTGACCCAGTATAAGCCGGGTCAGTTAAAGTATTATAGAAAGACCAAATGTATATTAATAATAATAATAATATACACACGCATATATACATATATATATATATATATATATATATATATAAATACATAACAGCAGTGTAGACCCCTGTGCCTAGCAATGTACTGGGGCCCCTACCTATCCTCCAGCGTTAGGGGTGGGGGGTGCTATGAGCGGAAGCTTTGATGTCCCGCAGGTGGTAGGGGGTATTATATCAACCAGCATGTAGGGCCTGGATCAGTAATTTCCACTTATTACCCCTTTACTGCACAGATGGTGGGAGATGAGGTGGGAGAAGGGGGCATTGGGCTGAATGAAGGGGCCCTGATACATAACTTCCAGGGTGGTAGAGGATGTTTAATACGCAGAGTGGGCTTATTATTCATAATTTTCTGGTGGGAGGACAGCTTGCTTGACTGCAGATATCTCCAGTTCCCGGAAATAGATTTCTTAGATTTTAATGGAATTAAAAACTAGAGATTTTAATGGAATTAAAAACTAGAGAATCCCACCTACCAAATGGTACTAGGTGATCAGAGTTCAGGAAGCAGAGCAATCTGCCAACGAGCATATAAAACTACATACCAGGTGTGTGGAGCTGGAGCAATAACCAGGTGCTGGAAGGCTGATATCTCTGGTTCTGGGAACAGTAGAGAGAAGCTCTGGAATATACCCTCAGAAAAACTTTAAGTCAGACAGAACCTGAAATATCTGACTGGGAAGAGCAATTAACAGGCTTGGATGGGGACCACTGCTTTGAAGTCCGATATCTCCGGTTCCCCCGGGCCGATTTTTAAAATTCTTGTACCCATGGAAAGAGGGGATCCTCAGAAACCCCCCCTGCGTGCCCCACTGCTATGATTTGTATGAAATGAGTGCAGCATGTAGTGATTCTTTTTGTGGTCCGAGGGTGTGTCTGGTGCCGAAATTTATTGAAAACTTTGTGAACAGTATAGAGAAAGTGTTTCTTAATGAAAAAGTGTGTAGAAATAGCAGTATAAGTTCAAAGAGGGTCACACAAGTGTCAGCCATGGAGAAGGAGCCAGATGCCTATTTATTCCACGTCTACAACTGATGAGAACATTGGGCATGCTTATGAATGGATTCTGATTCACCTGTTTGGGCCCTTGAAAGAATCTTTATGAGGACATATATTTACGTCTGATGAAGAGGTGAAAACATCAGTGCATTCGTGGAGCACATTTCAGCCTTAAACATTTTTTTAATGAGGGGAGATGAAAGATTGCTGACAGGTTAACAAAGTGTAATGAAAAGCAGAGAGAAAGTAAATTTTGGGCGTTTTTCTAGGAACGCAGACGGGCTGATGCCATCAGTGCCGCCCCCTTTTCAGGAAATCTTATGGAAGTAAAAGTCAGGCAGTTAAAACTGACTTTTATTTTCACGTCGGCGTAGGGTTGAGAATAGAATAGTGTGGCGAGCGCAGCGAGCCACCGAGCCCGAAGCGTGGCGAGCGGACGCGGATACCTTCACCGGTAAACGCGTCCCTCCGCGGGCTTCACAGGTATCCGCGTCCCCTCGCGGGGCTCGCTGCGCTCGCCACGCTTCGGGCTTGGTGGCTCGCTGCGCTCGCCACACTAATCTATTCTCAACTCCACGCCGACGTGGATAGTGGTGGTATGAAAAGGTAGGAGGACGCGTACCGCCGCCGCTCACCACGCTTCGGGTTGACGTTGATCATGGGGTGGCGTTAACTATTTTTGGGGGGCCATTTCACTGGTCAGGGGGATTTTTGGGGTTCTCTGGCCCATTTAACATTGTTCCCTATGTTGATTTGGTTAAATTGAGGCATTTTACATTGTTCCCTATGGGAAATCACGGGCATCGCGTCGGTACCATCTTATGCTTTTTTTGGCCACATACGATGCGAACCTGGGTGAGAACCTGGGATCCAGTGATCATCAAGCAGTATGGTTTAGTATCAAGTCAGGGTCCAACTCCAGTCACACAAAAACTAAGGTGTTGGATTTTAGGAAGGCTGACTTTGCAAAAATGGGGAGATGTTTAAGCGACTCATTAGCGGATTGGACGAACTTGAAAGGAGTGCAGGAGAGGTGGAGAAAATTAAAAAGTGCAATACTAAAGGCAACGGACCTTTGTATCAAAAGGGTTAAGAAAAGTACCAGGAAAAGGAAGCCAGTGTGGTTTACAAAAGAGGTATCAACTAGTGTAAAAGCAAAAAAGATGGCCTTTAGAACATACAAGCAGACTCAAAATAATAATGACAAAGAAGTGTATCTTGCCAGACGCAAAGAGGCTAAGAAAGTGATCAGGCGTGCCAAGGCACAAGCTGAGGAGAAAATGGCTCAGTCGGTAGATAAAGGAAACAAAACTTTTTTTAAGTATATAAATGAAAGGAGAAAATCAAATGGAGGAATAATAAGACTGCGGACAGACACTGAGAATTTGGTGGAGGGAGACAAGGCAATTGCAGATCATCTAAATAATTACTTTTGCTCTGTATTCACTATAGAAGGAGAAGGGAAGGGACCACAGTTAAGTTGCAAGGACATTCATAAAAATAAGGTAGATGGAGGTACATTTACTAGGGAGAAAGTCCTAACAGAACTTTCAAGACTGAAAGTGGATAAATCAATGGGGCCAGACGGAGTGCATCCAAGGATACTAAAAGAACTAAAAGATGTGTTGGTAGCGCCATTAACAGATTTATTCAACCAGTCACTAGATACAGGTGCAGTTCCAGAGGACTGGAGAAAAGCAAATGTAGTTCCACTGCACAAAAGCGGAAGCAAAGAAGAAGCAAGTAACTACAGACCAGTGAGCCTTACATCAGTAGTAGGGAAAATAATGGAAACACTATTAAAAGAAAGAATAGTGGAATATCTTAAATTAAACAACTTACAGGATCCAAAACAGCATGGTTTTACTGCAGGGAGATCATGCCAAACAAGTCTCATTGACTTTTTTGACTCCGTGACCAAAATACTAGATGAAGGGGGGGCTGTAGATGTGGCATATCTAGACTTTAGTAAGGCATTTGACACTGTCCCACATCGCAGGCTGCTAAATAAACTTGAAAGTGTGGGATTGAATTATAAAACAATTAAATGGATAAGAACCTGGTTGCAGGATAGGAAACAGACAGTTGTCGTAAATGGAGTGCATTCTATGGAGGGACATGTTACCAGTGGAGTACCCCAGGGATCTGTACTTGGACCAGTGCTCTTTAATATCTTTGTCAGTGACATTGCAAATGGTATTGAAGGGAAAGTATGCCTTTTTGCAGATGATACAAAGATATGCAACAGAGTAGACACACCAGGAGGGGTAAATCAAATGACTGATGATCTAAGTAAACTTGAGAATTGGTCAAGAGAATGGCAACTACAGTTTAATGCTAAAAAATGCAAAATTATGCACTTGGGACTCAAAAACCCAAAGGCTCAATATAGTATCAAGGGTACTATAATGGAAACTACTGAGGAGGAAAGAGATCTAGGAGTCACTATTTCAAGTGACTTAAAGGCAGGGAGGCAATGTAACAAAGCAATGAGGAAGGCTAGTCAGATGCTTGGTTGCATAGGGAGAGGAATCAGTAGCAGAAAAAAAGACGTAATAATGCCACTTTATAGGTCATTGGTACGACCTCATCTGGAATACTGTGTCCAGTTCTGGAGGCCATATCTTCAGAAGGATATAAATACATTGGAGAGTGTACAAAGAAGGGCAACTAAAATGGTTCATGGCCTACATCACAAAACTTACCTGGATAGACTAAAAGATCTTAACATGTATAGTTTGGAGCAGAGAAGGGAAAGGGGGGACATGATAGAAATCTTCAAATATATCAAGGGTTTTAACATAGTACAGGTGGGAAATTTTCTTCAAAGGAAAACAAGTAATAAAACACGAGGACATGCACTGAAACTGGAGGGAGGTAGGTTCAGGGGAAATGTTAGAAAGAATTACTTCACAGAAAGGGTAGTGGATAAGTGGAATAGCCTCCCATCAGAGGTGGTAGAGGCTAAGACAGTAGAACAATTTAAACATGCTTGGGATAGGCATATGAATATCCTTACAAAGAAATAAGGATTAAAAAGGGTTGAGTTTACCTGAAGGGTAAAAAAGGGGCAGACTAGATGGGCCAAATGGTTCTTATCTGCCGTCAAATTCTATGACCGACGCGATTTTGACTTTTTCAATGCATTTCAATGGGAAATCGCGGGCATCGCGTCGGTCGCATCATGGACCATTAAAAATCACCCGCGATGCCCGCGATTGTGGCCGTGCTAGGAAACAAGTACCATTTTATTTAGTAAAATACATGTTGTAACATCTAACAGGTGTACATATTGGGAAGAGTAATCCTTGTGCCAAACCTTTTGCACTAGTTAAAAATATTAGTTTTTGTGATAACCCACTGCAGCAATTCTATGCATGCAATCATAACACTTATTTCCATTGGGTAGATTGTTTTTGAAAAGATAGGTCTATGAGTTTAATTGTTTAAAGAAAGTTTATCATGAAAAAAGTGACACATTTTATAAGGTTTGCCAGCTTTCTGCAACCAGCCTTTTTCTTCAGGTTATATTTAAAAGGGCAGGCTTTTATTAGTCATTGCTTCTCGACGGGTTTTATAATAAATAATAACTTCATTTAAATAACGCTTTTCTTCAGCGGGACTCAGTCACTTTACAGACATCAAAACATAACACTGAGGGCCTTATTCATCTGAGCTCAGTACAAATTTGTTTGGAAAATGGGCAAAACATGTGCATTGCAGGTGGGGCTGATTTAACCTGTGCAAATCTAATTTGCAGTGCTAAAATAATGCAGCCAGTATTTACCCTGCACAGAAACAAAATAACTCACCCAAATCTAACTCTCTCTATACATGTTACATTTGCCCCACCTGCAGTGCACATGGTTTTGCCCATTTTCCGAACAAATTTGTACTGAGCTCAGATCTGAATAAGGCCCAGAGTACAAAAGATTTAAGTGTTACAGAAAGGAGAAAACCATGCAGAAATAATAATTAAAGAAAACACAAAACACTTAGGGGTCAATTCAGACCCATTCATTATGGCAGAGGTTCCCAGTCTTTTTTGAATCAGGGCACCCTAGAGAATCAGAATTTTTTTCACGGCACCCCTAGGTCCCAAAAAAATGAATTAGATTGGGTTTATATGCGATTCTTAGAGGCAGTTATGTGGTAAAGGGCAGGATTTGCTTTTGTTTGTACACATTCTATGATTGCCAGCCACCAGCACTGGTCTTGCTCATAAATAATTAACCATTAATAATTTGAGTTGGTCCTGGACCACCAAGCCGCGGCACCCCTGCATGTGTCCCGAGGCACCCCAGGGAGCCACGGCACACAGTTTGGGAACCACTGCATTATGGACAGAATTCGTCCCTGTCCCCTATGTTCAGAAGCGAACGGTTTTGGTGAATGTGAAACCCTGTTTGCTCTAGGAAGGGAGGGCAGGGGGTGGCAACAGGGGAACACCCAGCATTTTATGGGCATCCCCATAAAAATGCTGGGCTTTGCCCTGAGAACACAGACATGGTGATGCGTGCTCGGGGAGGGCGGATGATGTCGCATGACATAAGAGCCCTCCCTGAATTCTAGACTGACTTTTATTACCAAAGGGCATACATATCATTTGATGGTCAGCAAACAGGTCTGAATTAGGCCCTTAATGCAGGATTGGTGCAGTCATTTTGAGAAATTAATTCTACAGCTGATCTTTTCCTCTCTGGGGCCAGACTTTCAAAGCTTCAAAAAGTGATAAACTACTAGGCAATCAGCTTCTAACTGCCATGACATTTTGGTGTTGGTTGGCTGCTATTTTATCACTTTTTGAAGCTTAGTAATCTGGCCCTGGGCCTAGACCAACTGTGTTATGCAGCCGTAACACTTCATGAAGATAGAGATATACTCCATTACAGAAGAGTGGCAGCATGTGCCCTTTGGAGGACTTTTGCTGGCTGCAGTTACTGAGGCTGTTGGCTTGTATCCATTCCCACAGCAGCCCCACTCTCCGCCACATGAGCCACGCTGAGATGTATTATCACAGAGTTCTTAACCGGGCCTCTGCACACGGCAAGATCAAGATGCATGTTGAATGTGCAATGTGGAGAAGAGAATGGGAGAACTGTAATAAAAAGTAGCCATCCACAGCCCCACTGGGTGTTAACAGTTAACAAAAGCAGTCATGGCTCCTCAACTCTGTGTTTTGCGGTTAATTACCTGTCAATTACTGTATGCTGAAAATTAAAAAATGTCCAAAGTGCAATTCTCAGCAACAATCATAACAGACATTCAGTACTGTTGAGGTAAAAAGCAACATATTTGAAAAAGTGTCAAAAGTACTGTATCGAAAATTCAGTGCAGACTTGATACTATGATCTAATATCTAACAACAGTTAAGGAATGACCTGTGGAATTTGCTTGGGGACTTTATATTAAGTAAATATCTGTAAACATTGGGTATGCAATGGGGTACTTGGTGGTTAGTATCGCCATCCTCCCTGGGAAAAGTGAATAACTTGTAGCAAGACACTTTGGCCAGATGTACTAAAAGAAAATATGTGGCCAAAAATCCAAAAATGTACATGTTCAGAATTTTTAAATTTTTCCATATGTACCATGCTATGGAATATGATGCATTCTGGATCTTAGATCTTGTGGTTGGGTATGGGTCATTGGATCGACACCATTAAGGTCGACATACATTGAGTCAACCACTGAAGGTCTACTAGGTCAAAAGGTCAACACAAGCAATAGGTCGACATTGGGAAGGTCTCAGATAAAAAAAAAATTCAGTTTCATGTACAGGTCGAGTATCCCGTATCCGAATATCCGTTATCCGAATTATTCCGAAAACCAGACATTCCAGAAAGTGAAAAAAATATTTTTTTTTTGCTAAAAATTTACTGGGGACATTTGTAACAGCATCACTGGGGACCTGATATGTAACTGCCACTATATGTGTGCAAGACAATGATTGCTTGGCATTCAAATTCAGTGCTGAGATAGTACACACATTTTGTTTCACGTTTTGAAACCTTGTTTTTTGAACAAATAACATATATTTGTGTGTATTTTATGTGGTAATAAAATATATTTGTGTGTATATTATATGCAAGATACTTCAAAATACATAATTGAAATATTAAAATATTCCGAAATACGGAATAATCCTTTATCCAAAATTCTCCTGGTCCCGAGCATTTTGGATAAGGGATACTCAACCTGTACTATGCATTTTTAAGTTTAATGCAACCTTGTTAAAATGTTATCTTACTATTGGAAGATCTAGTGTTCTGAATAACGTGCCTTATTAAAACTAAATAAACAATTAAAATTCATTGTTGCATTTATTAATATTAGTGCTTCTGCAAATTTTTAAAATCGTCAGTGAACTGGTCCTTGAAAAAAGTTCACCCAATTATGTTTTAAGATGTTAATGTAAATGATGAATTTTAATAATCAAGTAAACAAAAACTGAAGTACAATTAAATAAACAATCTAAATAATTGTTTTTTTTCTATCTTTAAAATGTTCTGCATTTGTTTAAAATCAGTTTCCTGTCTGATTGACCAATACAATATCGGGGAAAACAATTGTAAAAGATTTAATGTTTGCAAATAATTAGCCTATATTCATTCTGATGTCTCAAGCCATGGGGAATCTTCTTATCTTAAACACATTTAACCATAGTGCAGCATATGCATATACTTATGCTTATGTGGTAAAATAGCAGCATTAAGACACACTGCGATTACACAAGAAATGTCCCCCCTGGAAGCTAATATGTCACATTTAAGAAGAAGAGAATGGCTTTAATCTTTTTGGTGCGTTAAACCCTTGACCTTTGCTTTCAGATATCAGCTTATGTCTACCACAGTAAGTGCAGAAGATGGGACAATGCCAGCTCAACTTTCAAAAGTTGGACTCGCAAATTAACCTAAAAATTGTCAAGTATGTGAGACTGGTTGTTTAACCATAGCCACATGTCATTCCTGCCGTGTGTAATGAGCAACTTGCCTAGCTTAATCTAAGAATATATTGCAGATGAGTCACATTGTGGTGTATATGAAAGAAAACAAATCTTCCTGTTTCTCTGGCATTTGCCAATAAGAAAGTATGTTTTTTATTTGCAAAATATTCTTTAACTTTATAACATAGCAAAAATGTTCCAATTTTCATATCTCTGTATGAAGTGTGGAGATCGCTGTGCAGGTGTAGGCTGTCATAACAGCAAGATAGATTGCTCGTCAGGGCTCAAAATGTTCAAGGCTCATATTTATTGCATTTTTGTAGATGGCATGTTCTTACATTTTAGTGTAATCCCTGAATATTAATATTCATGTGTGATTTTTTTTCTTTTCTTTTTGGTTTAATGCTACACTTGTGAAAAGATAGCAGTGGAAATATTTTGGCGTGATGGAAAAGATATTACAGTTTTCTTTTTTTTTTTTTTACTTGGAAATATCAAATAATATAATAAAACAGGATATACTGTATGGATATTTCCGATACAAGAATGTGGATTTTTTTTTTATTTGGAAACTAGAGAAGTGAAGATATTGGCACATTTCAAAGGTAACTATAAAAAAGAGGTGAAATATAATAGTATTTTCCAGAGTTTATTCATTTTAAATAAAACATAAAAAAGTAATAAAATATATAATACCAGCTAACTGCAGTCCGGGCAGGAGTACACTGACATCAGTGACTCACTGACCATGGTTGGAATAGAAGTGCAGGAATTATTTCTTCTTTCCATAGCTTTTTTAAAAAGAGAGAAAATATTTTATATACGCTGTCCTGGAAAATGCTGAACAATGTGGATAGGAAATGGAAAATAGAAAATGTATCTTAAATGAAAGTGCTACATATGAATCATGCAAACTCTTTTTTTAATAGTTTTAAAATATCACTGATGGTAATGCTTTTCCAATCTTGAACATGTAAAGTAAAAAAAAATATTGGGAATAGATTTGATGAGCATACTCAATACTTTGTCTAAAATTAAGATTTGTCCTTCAAAACACCTCTTGTGTATTTTAACAGCTTCACATATAAGATGATTTAGGAATCTTAATTTACTCCCAATGGACATTATGCATATAAGTAGTAATTAGATACCACGTTTCTTAATTAACTATATGACATTCTTATGATTTAAACCTTAATGCAGCTCCACCATTCCAGGTTTTAAGGATAATCATGCCTGAGTACAGGTGATTTAACAGTACCTCAGTCAATTGATATATCCATCTGGAATCTACATGGATATCCTTAAATCTACACTGTGAGAAACTCTGTCATAATGTATATCCAGTCAAATAAGAAATCCCACAAAAGTGTTGTGCCAAATACCAGAATGACTTTAGTGATAGGATGGCCATCAGTGGGTTAACCATCGATGGTCACCTTTAATGGTAGCATTGATGGATATTTTCAATGGTGTGAATCCATTGACAAGGGAACCTTGATGGTTCACCCCACTGATGGTCACCCCTGCTTTAGTGAGTAAATGAGTTGCAGGCCAATCAAAACCTGGGGGTGGTCTTTCACAGGTGTCAGGGCTCGGAGCTAGGCTTCGTGTCATGACTCCTTGGAGAAGAGAAAAAATATCATTGATGGTGGGAAACCATCAGGTACTCCCCCATTGATGGTAAAGTAGTCATAGACCATCGATGGACCATTGACTTTCCAAATCAATTATCTCTGGTTTGCTCAACATTATACTGTGTACAATTATAAAACAATATCCACAATGTTGATCTGTATACTTATGTCACATCTATATTAAGAAATCAAATAAAATTATTCCTCAAATGCAAAAATGTATATTAAATGTAAAGTAAAGAAAATGTAAGAGACACATAATGTAGAAAGAATTTCTCAAATGTTTGTAATTTATGTTACTGGAATTCACAAATGCTGTTATGAGCACTAACCTAGCAGGGGCTAAGCAAATTTGAACACTAGGCAACATGCTGACGGGTAAGTGCCACATTTAACACATTTTAGTAAACAAAGTGACAATTTTAAAACCAATAGGTTCTGTTTGTCAGGAAAAACAATTACTTGAGTATTTAATATACCAAAAATATACTGGTAGGTTATTTGGCTACTAACAAAATTAACCCTAGAATGTCTGTGTGGGTGTACATGTGGTAGAGAATATAGATTGTAAGCTCCACTGGGGCAGGGACTAATACAAACTAGTTTACAATGCACAAACCAGTTAATAATTACCTGATGGAACTTTGGGGCAGATGTGTTAAGCCTTAACATGAGATAAATGCAAGGGTGATAAAGAGAGATAAATGTCCAGCCAATCACATCCTAACTGCCATGTTACAGGCTTTGTTTGAAAAAAGTCAGTAAGGAGCTGATTGGCTGGACGTTTCTCTCTCTTTATCACCCTTGCATTTATCTATTGTTAAGGCTTAATACATCTGCCCCATTGGGTGCAAATCATTGAATTTATGGTTCAGCCAGCTTTGTGAAAACAACGTTGAGAATTCTAGCTAAATTTGTCATAGCAAGTCCAAGCCTTATCATTTCTGTTAGGTAGACTTTGCAAATATTACATTTTGTGTGGCTTATAGTATGTGTTGTTTGCAAAATGACTTATGTATAATGATCTAGTATTTTAAAGCTGATTCCCCCCTGAGTAAAATGCACTGATTTTATAAATAAATAAATAAATAAATAAGATTCTGATTGGTTGCCCATAGCAACATCACATGTGAAGTAGAATACACATCTTTTGTCATTATCTCTCTTTATTTTCCCCTTATCTGTCTAATAATCTTATCAGCATCTGCTTTTATAGATTATCCTTAGCATTACCTTTTATCTTTACTATTGTTCTTGACGTCCTCACTTTTTCTCAGCCAAAGAGTACCTTTTCTTTCTATATGTAGCCTGTGTGTCTTTTCCTTCTTCTATACTGTTATACAATTTTTTGTTGTGCATAATGTAGAGGGTGAGCATATGGTATCTAAGCAGATTTATTATAATCCAATTTATAAACAAGTGGGAAAAACATTTAAAAAGACACATATAAGAGCAAGTTAAAACAAAATATTCAATAGCAAGGTGATAGTATAGAAGGTAGGATCATACCAATAAAAAGGTGGTGTCAGTGGTGATATAAAAACCCCCAGGGAGCTCCAAAATACTCCAGCTTTGCTACTCATAGGGTTAGGCTTTTATATTGTCCAAGAAGGGAAACAGCATATGGAAACTAATGTAGGACACAGTATACAGGTAGGTTTCAATTGCGTTTTTCAAGAAAGTGATATGCTTGTGCTGTGTGTCCTTTTATTCTTGTGTGTGGCCGTATCCACACTTCCAGTTTCGCTGATCGGGTTTAGCCAGCAATGAAGGAAAAGTTTTGTTGACTGAGGTGGCTCTAGAGTGATCCTCTTCCTAAAAAAAGGCAATACAGAGACACAATGAATAAATAAAACCATACAGATGAATGAATAGCTGTGACCAGAAGTCCAGAATCGTCATTTCTGGTTTATATATTGTCATGTGCTTTAATTAATTATGAAAGAATTTCTGGTACTTGTGGAGTATCACGGCTCCCATCGTATGGCATCGTATGCCATATGTAGGGGCATACGATGGCATACGATGGTATACGATGCAATGCGATTTTTACCGATTTTTCAGCATTTTGGTCAAAAATCATATGCGATCGCATCGGATGCCATACGATGGCACACGATGTGATGCGATGCGATGGCATACGTTTTTAATCTTAAATGCATCCAAATGCATTAAAATGAGTATGAAACATGTTAATTGGCCCCCAACTGTCATTTTTCACTGTGTACCACCCCCAATATCAACGCAAACCGGAGCGTGGCGAGCGCAGCGAGCCCACGAGGGGCGGCGGTACGCGTCCTACGACCTTTTCATACCCCCACTATCCACGTCGGTGTGGAGTTGAGAATAGAAAGTGTGGCGAGCGCAGCGAGCCACCGAGCCCGAAGCATGGCGAGCGCAGCGGATACCTGTGAAGCCCGCGAGGGGACGCGTATAGCTGTGAAGGTATCCGCGTCCCCTCGCCACGCTTCGGGCTCGGTGGCTCGCTGCGCTCGCCACACTTTCTATTCTCAACTCCACGCCGACGTGGATAGTGGGGGTATGAAAAGGTCGTAGGACGCGTACCGCCGCCCCCTCGCGGGCTCGCTGCGCTTGCTTCGCTCGCCACGCTTCGGGTTCACGTTGATAGTGGGGGTGGTACACTATGAAAAATGGCATTTGGGGGCATTTCATATGTTTACTACACATTTCAATGCATTTTGATGCATTTCAGTGCAAAATCGGGTGCGATCGCATCGCATGCGATTTGATCGTATGCGATGCGATGTGATTTTTTATCATACGATCAGCATACGATCAAGGTCGTGGGAGCCATGATACTCCACAAGTACTGAATTTCTTTATCATACTGTATGGCGAGGGAGTTAATTTTTGTATGTTGATTAGTTCCTTTTTGTTCATTTTCCCACAAACAAATAGAAAAGTTAAAAATAACCTGATAAATAAGACAAATAAGGATTACAAAAATTATTAAAATGATAACTCTATACAATTCCAGTAATGGACGTATAAATTTATAGTAAGAGTATACATCAATTACTGGAATTTTATAAAGTTATCATATTTATATAATCCTTATTCCTCTTATATAGACTATGAACAAAGAGGAACTAATTAACATACAAAAATGAACTCCTTCAACATGTGACAAAAAAAATTTCCTTCACTATAAATTGAAGCACATGCCAATATATAAAACCCGAAGTGATGATTCTGGACTTCGAGTCACAGCTATTCCATCATCAGTATGGCTTTAGTTATTCATTGGTTCACTGTATTGCCTTTTTTAAACAAGACGATCATCTCAGAACTTTTACTTTATTGCCGGCTAAACCCAATCAGCAAAACCAGAAGCTGTGGTCCGAGCACTTTGGGTTACTGCAACGTTACTTCCAGTGACAAAGTCGCACACAGAAATAAAAGGGCACAAAGCACAAACATACCACATCCCGAAAAAAGAGCTCCATGCTTGAAAGGCATTGTTAACCTACCTGTATGCTGTCTCCTACACTGGATCACAGACTTTACCCGCCTGCTGTGTCCCTTCCTGGACAATATAAAAGTCTAATTTCATACTCTCCAACATGCCCAATTCCATTAGGTACAAAATGTTCTGTTACTGGATTTCCTTGCAAGTGGCACCTCCAGTGGTGGGTCTCCAGCACAGTATAAAATTTAAATAGGGAAGCCACACCAACTGTCAGTCATTCCTTGCTGGAGATGTTTGGCAGAGAATGGGGTGACAATTGGTGTGGCTCCTCTATATGAATTTTGTACTACACTGCAGTCCCTCTGCTACAACTGCCACTTGCAAGGAAGTCCAGTAACAGAGCATTTTGCACCTAATAGAATGGATCATGCTAGAGGGTATGACCCTTCTGCGAATTAGCATCAAAATAAACACTAATTTAAAATGATATCATAGTAACCAATGTTTAGTAGTGAGGCTGTCATGTGTGGAAACCACATTTAAAAGTTCAGCAATTACATAAATCAGATGCAATTATAACATACTCATAATCAAAATCAGAAGAGTTCAACCAGAGTTGTCAGATTCACTGTGGTGCAATGCAAAGAATGGTATCATATATTTAACACTGGGTATGCTACAGCAGAAGACTAACAGTAATATCATGAAATAATATATAATAAGTAAAATGATCATACCACAGGTAAGTTATGATTATTTTGTCTAATCATAATAGACAATTCATAGTGACTATACGGTATTTATAAGCTGTCAAGCTACAGTCAAATTTATTTAATCAATACAGTAATGTTAAGACAGTACTGCTGGAAGTAGATTGTAAGCTTGCGAGCAGGGCCCTCCTACCTCCATGTCGGTTTGTATCTACCCAGTTTGTTTAATCACTGTTGTCTCCAATTGTAAAGCGCAACGGAATATTCTGCGCTATATAAGAAACTGTAAATAAATAAATAAATAAATAACCATGACTGATAATCCCGGTAATATGAACATTATTTCAAAGATATGCTTATCTATTTTTATAAAAAAAAATCTTGAAAAAAGCTTACTGTGACAGATAAGCTAATTTTACCTATAGAGAATAAACTCTATTCTCCATTATTGTACTTTTGGACCGGATTACACTCAATTAGTTTCTGTTTTCAATTCGCTAATACAACAGCTGACTGAAGGCCCATAGACACTGGGCGATTTTGAGCTAAAAGCAGATCAGTTTTGCGATTTTCAGCCCAGTGATTTTTCCCATCATTACTGTCCATATATGCTGGACAAAATCGCCCAGTGTGTATGGACCCTAAATAATCTTTACAATAGACTGCCACTCAAGCTACCTCATTACGATTGCTTGTTTAGGTTCTCAATGAAAATCAAGAAATCACTATGGCTGCTGTGTAGAATGTCCCTGCCTGAATGTATAGCCAAGCCTGACTTTCATGTGTTGCTTTGTAAGAACTCTATTAAACTGTGTCTAGACAAACTAGATTGTTTGATATACTTGTGTGCCAAAGATGAAGAATTATTACAGAATCTCAGCAGTGTTGCATCTCGGAGATAGGTTTACATTCATGAGAAATATGCATTACAATGGGGTCTATTGTTTAGTAAGAAATTACAATTTATAGGCGTATCAAATAAAACAACAGGTTCTTTTAAATCATATTGTATATATATTTCAACTCTGACCTGCATAAACAATGTTAGCGGTGACTGTCGGACATTTTAATCCTTTTTTTTTTTTGGGCTGTTATTGTTCATTTTTTAACTATGCGCCATGAAAACTAAGGATGGGAAAAAACAAACTTAACATTGATTCATAATTTTAATTGAAAATATTGTACGCATTCATTAAACTGTTATTCATATAAATAACATGACAACATGTTGGGATACTGTATATGCCATAACTTTATAAAACTTTTTTTTTAAAGGGGTGATTAAAAACTTTGAGGTTTATTTACTAAGATGGGAGGGAGTTCTATTATAGATGAGATGTTGCAATGGGCAACCAATCAGATTCTATTCATTATCTTCTAGAATGTGCTTAATAAATAAGAAGTTGAATCTAATTGGTTGCCCATAGCAACATCGTATCTGAAATGGAACTCCCATCTTAGTAAACAAACCCCTTTGTGTATCACACAGATCAATGCAAGATCGAGATGTACAATCTTCCAAGTTTGTAGATCTCATGCCATCCCTGCAGCTTGTGAAAAAAAGACACAGATTACACTGATATTGGAGAATATGTGCTGCATTCAGGCATACATATGGCCTGTTATTAACTCCTAACCCAACTGTACAGCTGACTGGTGTCATGCCCGTAAAAGGAGACAGACATACAGTACAAAGAATATCTGTGTCCTGACTGGCATATGGTGGAACAACCCACAATGCACTCAGGGGAGTTTTAAGAGAGGAAAAGGCCCGTGTGTGGCCTCCTTTGGGCCTGGCCCCCACCACTCTGTGTGGAGCAGCGTAGTGGAGTAGGGTCTGAGTACTAAAGAACTCAGACTCCACTCTGCATGCCAATTTTACAGTGATTCCTGAAGCGCTGCTGCCTCTGTTGCTGGACTTTGGAGGGTCAGTGTTAAAAACAATGGGTGAAGCATGTGTGGCGTGGGCCCCCCGGGACTCAGGGGCCCATGTTCACCGCAGCATGGCACCACTTATAAATATGCCCCCTGTGTACACTGCTCTAGACCAAAAGCTTGTCTCTCCATGCTCCCCTCTCATTCCCATTGTGTGCACCCTTTGGAGTTATCAGTCACAGTTGTGTGGCTCCCGCAGGTTTTGCTCAATAGCCTTCAGCTATATACAGTTTGTACACTGGTGCTCTCTCACATACAGTATTTCTATAGTGGGACTCTCTAAACATCTGTATGGTGGTGATGTGACTGTGAAATGGGGGCATGGCAGGGCTGGATTAAGGCCCCCTGTGGTTGGCATGTATTTTAAAAAAATATATTTTTTTTGTTTTTTTTAGATAAAGGTTTTGTGCATTGGAGTGGGGAAGTGCTGTAGCTTCGCCTATCTGCCAATGTGACAATGATTAATGGTGCTGAGCATCAGGAGCCAAGGCACACTGACTGCACAAGTGTGCAGTACATTACTGGGAGTTGACTAAGTCCCATGACACTTTGCACAAGAGGTCAGAGGCTGAGAGGCTTGTGCTGAGCTCTGCTTGCTGGAGCTCATCATATGCTTCTCAGGTCCATGAAGAACAGCAGCAGAGGCCTCGTCATGGGAGGGTTTTTAATTAGAGGCAGCGCTGAGGCTGTCAGGACTCCTATAGAGTAAGGTACAGAGGGACAAACACAGGTTTTTCATGTGGTATATATATATATATATATATATATATATATATATATATATATATATATATGTTTATACTAATACCTCCCCCCCTGCAGTTACCCTTTGACCAAGTTTATACTTCCTATACTCTGTGTTTTGACAGTGTAATATACTCCCATGCAGTTTATGGCCAGTAATGACAAGTGGGAGGGGGACCCCCTGTCTAAAGTGACCCCGGGCCACCCATAGGCTTAATCCGGCCCTGGGCATGGGGTCATGAAATGAGGGCATGCTTGCACATCATGTTCCCATGTTCCCATGGTGCTCTTTCATATATAGTATTTGTGCACTGGTGCTCTCTCATATACAGCATTTGTGCACTGGTGCTTTCCCATATGCAGCATTGGTGCTTTCCCATATACAGTGTTTGTGCTCTGGTGCTCTTCCATATACAGCATTTGTGCACTGGTGCTTTCCAATATACAGTAATTGCGTACTGGTGCTTTTCCATATACAGTATTTGCACACTGATGCTCTCTCATATATAGTATTTGTGCACTGGTGCTCTCTCATATACAGCAATTGTGCACTGGTGCTTTCCCATATGGAGCATTGGTGATTTCCCATATAAAGTATTTATGCACCAGTGCTGTCCTATATACAGAATTTGCGCACTGGTTCTCTCTCATATACAGTATTAGTGCATTATTTTCTCTGAAATGTTGTGTCTACCATGTCATAGTGGCCTCGAATAGATACATGTCTTTAGAAGACTCAAACTTGCCCATTTTCCTTTTGATTAAAGAACCAGTGGTGTACAGATTTTCAGTACTCTATTTAGTGAAAGTATCAAAGATTTTAATCCTGTTGAAATGGAATGTGAAGATATTCTGTAACAAAAACTAACTTTCTTTCATAAATATGAAATACAATATAGCTGCGGCATGTCTTGTAGTCTGCATTGCATGTGTGGTGTTAAATATAAAAGAGTATTTTACCTCTGAAAATATATGAACACCGGCACCAGTATAATGGATAACAGGTTTCCCACTTTCAATATATAATGCAGGCTGAAGAAAGAGAGAAGGTTCTGTAAGGCATTCTGGTTGTACAGTACCACTGACAACTACAACAGCTGTAACATTTTATCTGTAATTAGTCCACAATAGCCATTTATTGCTGACCCATGTGACAGAGAAGACAAGTTGTCCTCACTGTGCTGTAAAAGTATTTTTTTTTTAACTAAGAAAATGGTTACAATATATTTTTGCATTTTCCAAAGAAATAAAAATAAAATAATGAACTGATAAACTGTAGCATTTATATAACCCATAAACATACTGTATAGACATTAATCACCCTGCCTGTGTAACAATCTCCTGAAAAAGAATTGTTCTAAACAATCTTATTTCTTAAAATTCAATCACATAACTCCAAAAGAATCAATCATTATCTAATTAAAATACCACGATGTAGATTTAGATCACAATGCAGTTATATGAGCTAAATCCATAACTGATATCCATTCAATATTTAGTAAAACACAAGCCCAATGTGGTTTGTATTTTACATTTCATGGATGACAACAATCCATCTTAAAAGTGGCATCCTGCTAGTTGTACCACACTGGTCTAGATAACTCCGATACAACAATATTTAAATCCCTATTTTATATCTTTTATATTAGGTCATACATCTCAGGATCTACCGTAGTATACACAAATACCGATGGAACTAAACTGTAATCAAATCCTGTTCTACAGCTTACTCGCAGCTTGATCACCCACTATGTCATATATATTCTTATTTGAACTACATCCAAACATTGATTTTCAAGGACCCCACCTGTTGTTATTTTTGGCTGAGAAGCCTATAATTCCATGATATGTGTACTGGCCATGGTCCACTTCTCAGGTCATCACAAGTGTTTTACACATTTGCACCTCATTTGTGACTGTCCTTATGATTCCACAAATAAACAGTCTGTCTGCGGCACTGGGGAAATTATTTGATTAATTCCCCGCTGTTCTGAATTCCCCTTTATCTCATTGCT
Organism: Crinia signifera; assembly: GCF_055691185.1. Taxonomy (NCBI): domain Eukaryota; kingdom Metazoa; phylum Chordata; class Amphibia; order Anura; family Myobatrachidae; genus Crinia; species Crinia signifera. Next base: position 180,126,611 of record NC_139220.1, read on the forward strand.
TCATTAAACATTACAAAAAGTCAGTATCAGTCTCTTGAGAAACACTGTTTCCTACAGTAGAACAAAGAAATAACTAATCTATCTTTGGTAAGGTTGTTTACCCATTATTCATTTTCGATATGAGACTGCTGCATATTTTGATTTTGTTACCTATTTTGTATTATTGCCTTGTCTCCAGCAATAACAGTGCACCATTATCACTCATTCTCCCCCACACCAGGGGCAAACGCAGGATTTGCAAGGGGGGGTTTCCAGAGAGGGGTGGAGAGACACATGGGGTTGAGACTGAGGTGAATCGGTATATACCTGGTCCATTAAACAAGTGTAAATAGATGAAAAAATTATATGTGCAACACATTTTTCTGTGATTAATCGCATTGTTGGTGACGCTTACCTACATGCTCATTGCCAGGTGTTCTATGCTTGTTGCCGGGGGAATTACATGCTTGTTTCCAAGGGGATTACATGCTCATTGCTATAGGGGGTTACATGCTCATTGCAAAGGGTTCCATGCTCGTTGCCATAGGGAGTTTTCATGCTCGTTGCCCATGGGCAGTTTACATGCTCGTTACACAAGGGGAGTTAAATGGTCATTGAAACAAGTCTTTACATTGCTCTTTTGCCTGGTACAACTTGATGAAGGACAAAATTAAAATATTGGAAGAATATTTCCTGTTGCGTCACTGAATTCTGGATCACCATATATATGGACATTATTTACAAATTATAGGCGCCATTCTACAACTGGGTGTTGTGGACTGTATATATATAAAGGGTCTCTACCCCCCTGTTTTCGATATATATATATATATATATATATATATATATATATATATACATTATATCAAATTAAATATATATATATATATATATATATATATATATATATATATATATATATATACACACACAAACACACACACACATACACTGTATTTGCATACATACATTAGCTAGGCAGTAGGCAGCAGCAGCAGCAGTGTCAAGTACTTGGAGTGAGGATGGGACAGAGCCCTGCAGTAATCACAGGAGCAACTGTGTGTTCTTTTGGCAGGTTATCTGTTTTCTTCACAACCTGCTATTCACAGGTGATTGAAAAGGGGTGGGGATAATTACTGGGGTGGGGCTTAATCACGGCCCGCAGCAGTGGGTTTAAAAACATTTAAAACATTTGTTAAAACACACAGGAGTTGGGGGACACTGCAATTGTCTTTATTACATATTTGTATTTTCTACAATGGCAAAGTGTGATTGCAGTGGAACCGGAAAGCCAAAATGCCTAATAAAATGATGTATATAATAAGATCTGAGCTTTGTGAAATCTGAACTTGAACTAAATTAAAGAATTTTTGTGAAGTAAATACAGGCATACATAGCGGCAGCTGCTGCCCCTTGGGCCGCAGTGCCAATCAAAGACTGCAAGGACAGAGGTGTAACTCTGGAAGCATTGGAGTCACCTGCCACCGCGCTCCTGCTCCCAAGGGCCATCTCTACTCCCCTGTGAGTTTGAATCAGTTAATAGAAAGCCGTTGATATCACTCCTGTGGTTGACTACCCCTACTAGCAGGTCAATAGACATCACACTCTCTTTCTTCTAAACATAATTTTTGCAAATGTCAGACTCTGTATTATTACCTGTGACCTGTTCCACTAGAACAGTGGTGTCAAATTCATGGCACAGGTTACAGGTTCTAATCCTAGGTATGTGTGAGAGAGGGGGGCACCAATATTTATCTTATCTCTGGGCAACTGGGCAAACTTACGCCACTGTGCAGAAGGAAGCTGGCCAGCCCATATAAACAAGCATGTAAAGTCATATTTTATGTAAAATATATGCTGGCTGCCTAACCTGGGGATCAGCAACCACTGCTGCAGCATGGGACACAGTCTTCCAGCACTCTGCCTGTCTATCCTCAATTTTTGACAGTAAACAGGCTAAATGCTGGAAGTGCAGCCAGCGCATATCATTCTTACAACTAAATATGTATAGTATGTTGGTATCTGTTGGCCAGCTACCCCTTGCAGTCTTTGGTCAGCACTGCAGGCCAAGGCAGAAGCTAACGCTAGCCATACACAGCAAGGAATATTCTTTTCAACCACTTTGTACTATTTCAAAAATTCCAATGCGACCAATAGGGGACCGACAGGGAGCTCCGTCAGAACGGGGCACACAAGCATCTCATTCGTGCGGGCCCCCTTCCGACGGATGACGGGGCCTGGCGGCTGGCTGGGGCTGGCGATTCTATCACCAGCCCCTGCAAGCATGAGAACGGCTCCATTTGTATAGTGACTACTATAATTGCACGATGATGTCAAGCATATTACTGCTAAATAGTTGTTAACATAATTGTTGGATTTAAAAATATTACATTCAGAAACCTAAAACTTTGCTTCATTAATTTTCGCATTTTAATTGGAATACATTAGTATCACATTAGTGTACTTTTGTATTTCCTAATTACATTCATGTCCCAATGTGTTTAGATTTGAGACCATTTAAGAATGTATGTTATGTCATATGATATTCCCTCTCTATAGCCTTCTTGCAGAACTTATCCTACAACTAATCAGTCATGAGCTGCATGCCGCAGTAGCTATGTACATAATAAAGACACGGTGGTTTGTAGTATGCTATTTCTGTATAAATACTTTCCGACGTTTTAAAAGCCAACAAAATATTCCCCATCCTAAAACAAGCACTCCTAAATCAGTAAGCGGCTGATAGGTAGACAAGGTCTAGGTCGACAATCATTAGGTTAGCACCAAATGGTCAACATAAACAAACGGTTGACACAATCAATAGGGAGGGCACACGGTACACTCATTTGGGGTCTGTGTGTTGAAATTTAGAAATTGACACAAAAAACTCATATTGACCCTTTCAATGTTGACATTTTTCTTTTGTTCACATTGTGCATTTTGACCATTTTGTGCCAACCTATTGACTGTCTACCTATACACATTTAGGATAATGCAGTGCATGGTGTCATTTTTTTCTTTTTGTAAAAGATAAGTTTATAAGAAGATATGCTGCATTTCTTTGTATTTTGTGTCAATTTTCCGTGTGTATAACTGATATTAGTAATATCTCTTTCACATCGCAAATACCGCCCCCTGGGATGTTGACCTGGTTCCAGCCCGGGAGCGACCTAGCATTTGCAATAAATCATGCCCTTTCAGGCACAGGGGCGAAGCATCGGCGTGTCATGTGGGACGGGGGAGGAGTGAATGGGATCCAGGGGTTGCTCAACCTGGGGTTCCAGTTCAGAATGCCCAACGACCTGGTTCCGACCCGTGTAAAACACTGCTCTTACCCCGGGTCAGATTGCTGGGTTGCTGGCCCTTTCACATCGCATGCTCACCTGGGGTCCACCCGGGATATTTATGCGGTGTGAAAGGGGTATTAATGTATTTCCTTTGTCTTAAAGGAGTGATACTGTAAGTGTGTAAAGTAAATACATACCAGGGTTATCTCAGGTGCTGGGGAAGTGTGATTCATTTTTTACAATAATCTGGTATATGTTTATTTTACTAGTTCTGAAGAGATTTTCCAGCCAAAAGACACTAATGCCATAATCAAATCACACTTTGAAGAGTCAGCATTTTATGAATGATTATAGCAATTTAATTACTTTAAATTCTTATTCTGAAGTATTTTCAACATTTTTGCAGAGCACCTCAGAGATGTATTTTCTTAGCTCCTTCAGCCAAATGAACAAATGATCCACAATAGAGGCACTTATATTATGGAAATTAAATTATGATTTATAAATATTATTACATTTTAAATATTAATATGATACAAATTAACACTGAACTAACCAGAATATGATGGATCTAAAGTTCCAGACTGAGCTTATAGTTTTATAAAACTTGCCTCAATACATATATTCTTTTACTATTTTAGAGGCATTTCTAGATCCTGCTGTAATCTATCCTGGACTAATAACTATTGCAAGCTAAGGCCAAGATATTGTATTGTTGCTGGTACAGCTGAAAAATAAAAGCGTGCATTAACAGTACTGAGGGCCTTATTCTGATCTGAGCTCAGTACAAATTTGTTCTTAAAATGGGCAAAACCATGTGCACTGCAGGTGGAGCAGATGTAACCTGTGCAAAGAGAATTAAATTTGGGTGGGGTGTGCTGAAACGGAAATCTAAATTGCAGTGTAAAAATAATGCAGCCAGTATTTACCCTGCACAGAAACAAAATAATTCACACAAACCTAACTCTCTCTATACATTTTACATCTGCCCCACCTGCAGTGCACATGGTTTTGCCCATTTTAAGAACAAATTTGTACTGAGCTCAGATCAGAATAAGGCCCATTGATAGGAAATTTAATGAAGATAGGATGGGGGAAATTTACTAATATGAAAAACCTAGTTTTTCATATTAGTATTTTTCCTACGACTGCATACGACTGTTTCAGTCGTATGCAAAGTCGTGTTCCGGAGGGGGATTTACAAAGCAGTCATAAACGACTGCTTTGTAACCCTCCGATGGTGTAATGATTTGTATTAGCTGGCCATATATACGGCCGCTAATACGAATTCCTACAGGCAGTCTGCACGGATCAGTCAGATCTGTGCAGGCTGCAAGGTGTAAAAAATAGGTGAGTAGGATTTCCTTCCACAGGTCCACCATGGATTTCATCGGACCCCGGACCGGACGCCGACATGAAGATCGACATGCAGAAGAATGCCGACATGGATCCGGAACCAGGACAAGGCACCGGATCAAGACTCTGGGACCTACCTACGGGATCAAGATAGGTAAGTATCAGTGTGTGTGTAATGTATGTATTAAACTTTTATTTTTCAGGTGTCAGTGTGTATTTATTTAACTATTTTTTTTACTGTGGAACTACAAGACCCAGCGGGCCCTTTAATGCCCCGCAGGCTGGGACTTGTAGTTCTCCAAGTCCCAGCTTGCGGGGGTGGCTTGCTGGGACTCATAGTTCCACAGTTTAAAACAATAGTTTATTCATCTTTTTTTTTACACCAAGATCAGCCCGGTGGCCACCGCACAGGGCCACCGGGGACAGCACCAGGCTGGTCAGATAAGTCCTGGAGTCCCTGGCCAGGCTGACTAGTCAGAGGGCTGAATGCTTTGGCCGGGTGGACTTGTATAAAAAGTCTCCCCCCGGCTGTGGCATTACCCTGCTGGCTGGTTTGGCCTGGGGCTGGTTCTTAAAATACGGGGGACCCCTAGTCATTTTGTCCCCCGTATTTTGGGAACCAGCCCCGGACCTGGAGCCTGGGGCTGGTTGTTAAAAATCGGGGAACCCCAATTTGTCGGGTTCCCTGATTTTTAATTACCGGCCCCGGCTCTTTCAGCCTGGTGCTGGTTACAGCTGTGGGGGGGGACCCCACGCCGTTTTTTTTTAATTTTTTATTTATTTTTCTATTTTTTACACTGCAGCCTGCACGGATCTGACTGATCCGGGCAGGCTTAAAGCAAATACGACAGGACAATCAAGGTGTATTTTCGTGCCTGTTTTACACCAATTAGCAGCCGTATTATCAATACGGCTGCTCAGTAAATCAGGAACCACCATTCTTTTGAATGGTGATTCCTGTCGTATCCTATCGATGGTGTAGACATTCGTATTTGTAAATACAAATAGGAATGTCCCATCATTAAGAATACGAATTGCTGTATTTTTGGGATAGTAAATCCCGAAAATACAAATGTGTAAAAAATAGGATGTATTTCTGCCTACGAATACACCTATTTTTTGCGAATTCATATTAGTAAATGTCCCCCGATGTTGCTATGGGCAAGCAATCAGATTCTAGCTATTATCTTCTAGAAGGTGCTAAATAAATATAAAGTAGAATCTGATTGGTTGTTATGGGCAACATCCCATCTTATTCCCATCTCAGTAAATATACCCATACACACCGCGCTAATTTAAATCGCTGAGCTGAAAAATGCTCACTGCATACACACGGAACGGTTTTTGCCCATTTTAGTGATTTTTCCGGGAGCTGGCAACTTTCCATAGCTATGGAAAGCCGTCCACCCCAACGCTCATCTCCTGGTAATACCAGCAAATGAGCGTCTGGGCTAGCAATGATGCGGGAGCACACCAGCACTCACCGTTCATCGCTGCCCTGTACACACTGGGTGGCTTTCCAGCTGAAAGAAGCTTAAATAAGTAAACTGAGCTGCTTTCAGCTCAAAGTCACCCAGTCTGTGTGGGCCTTAAAGGCCCCCATACATTAGGCCGACTTGTCTGAAAGACAAGCCGGCCTTAATGTCCTCTGAGCTCTTCCGGCAGCTCCCCGGGAGAGCTCACTACGATTTGGCACTTGATGTGCCATTTTTCACATGGGATAAATTGCATGCGATTTATCCCATGTAAATTCCCGGGGAGCTGCAGGGGGTCTGGAGTCCGAGCTGGATGGGGTCCAGGGCGGGCAGGAGTCTCCACAGTGTCCGGCTGGATGGTCACTGCGGAGACCGTGCGGTCAGCGGCGGCAGTGTTTTGAAAACAATTCAAACTATAGGCTGGCCGCTGAGAGAGGATGCGCTCTCAACCAATCAGCGACCTCGTTGATGATTGGCTGGGAGCGCTCTCTCCCTCAGCCAATCAGCGGCAGGCCTATCGTTTGAATTGTTTTCAAAACACTGCCGCCGCTGACCAGCGCAGTGTTTCTGCAGAGCTGCCCCGGACCCTGCACTTGCCGCCCACCTCGCCGCCCCACTACCACTACAGACTAGGTCCCAAGTCGGGTGATCGGACGTGCAGCAGGTCCGACCACCCGACGCAGATCCAATGCGCACGGGACCACGCATCGGATCTGAGGGGGCATCAAAACTAGCCGATTTTGGTCCGATTTCGGCCAGATCCGACTGATCTGGCCGAAATCGGACCAAAATCGGCTAGTGTATGGGCAGCTTTAGAGTCTCCTGGCTTTTTTTTTTTATTTTAAAAATGAGACTGAGGGGTAGATTTATTAAGCTTGGAGAAGAGATAAACTGGAGATAAAGCGGAGAAAAGGTACTGTAAAAGGAGATAAAGCACAGCCAATCAGCTGTGTTTGAAAAAGACAGTTGGAAGTTGATTGGCTGTGCTTTATCTCCTTTTACCTTTTCTCCACTTTATCTCCAGTTTATCTCTTCTCCAAGCTTAATAAATCTGCCCCTGAGAAACTGAAAGTATAAATGTGTAGGATCGGTCAGTTCATAATTTACTGGCCGCATAGTAACAAATCTGTAAATTCTCAATATTTACAATAGATTAATTATGAATAACCATCGTGTCATAACTATGATGGTTTTAAATAGACCACTCAAAAAATTGATTTGCTTCAGCAAGAAAGTCATATGAGTTAAATGAGTATTAAATTATTCTTTGACTTTGGAGTTGAACTTTGTTAAAATAATGTTTTTTTTTTTTTTTTCAGTTCAAAGCTGAAATCAAATGGAAACATTAAAATACTGTACTTAGATAAAAATATGGTACTTGTGTACTAGCACGGCGCTAATCGCATCGCAGACCATAAGGCATATGATGGTATGCGATGCGATGTTACGCGATGGCAGGCGATGGTATACAATTTTAAATTGCATTGTATGGCATTGTATGCCATTGTATCGCATATACAATGGTATGCGATTTAAAATTGTATAAGCACCCTAATGGGTTTTTCAATGTTAAAAGTGATAATTAATAAGTGATAAGATAATTAACCGTGATGGGTGCTTACTATGTTAAAAGCACCCCCAACGGCATCCCCACTATCAACGGCAATCTGCGGTACGCGTCCTCTGACCTTTTCATACCCCCACTATCCACATCGACGTGGAGCTTATACTATATAGTGTGGCAAGCACAGTGAGCCACCGAGCCCGAAGCGTTAATGAGCGCAGCGAGCCCCGCGCGGGGATGAAGAATACATGTAAAGTAGTGCGCGTCCCCAGGCTCGGTGGCTCGCTGCGCTCGCCACACTATATAAAATTATAAAATCAACTCCACGCCGATGTGGATAGTGGGGGTATGAAAAGGTCGGAGGACGCGTACCGCCGCCGCTCGCCACTCTTCGGGTTGGCGTTCATAGTGGGGGTGGCGTGGGGGTGCATTTAACATTGTAAGTCCCCATTAGGGTGCTTATACAATTAAAAATCGTATAAGGTCCACTCCGTTTGGACCCCTTGGTATACACACCACAACACCCCTCTTCCTGGCCAATTCTAACTCTCCTCTCCACATACTAATAATCTATCTCATCAACTCCACCTCACTACCCATCCCCCCTATCTTTCCTTCTAAAATGCTCTCCCCCCCCCCCCCCCCCCCGTCGTTGGGAACCCACCTCCCCCCTCCTTTCTCCCATATATCCTCCAAACAGCTGAAGTTATATTAAAACCCCAAATGATGGTAACAATATCTAAACATAAGCCTATGTCGAACTAAGTGGCACAACACTTTGGATACTGCTTTATCAAAAGAAACGATAGCTAGTGCCTCCCTATCATACCAAAGCTCCCACTCTCATTATGCCATTATTATTGTTATGTTCTATTGTATCCGGTCCGACCTGCTTATTGAAATGATTCTTTATCTTACTGGATGCATACGTTATCATTACTACCTGTTAATTGTGTTACTTATGTTATGTAACTCTACTGAGACAATAAAATTTACGAAACAAAAAATCGGGTACTTATGTATTATCTGGGCTCCCGTTTATCTTATGAGACCGCGTCCCCTCGCCACGCTTCGGGCACGGTGGCTCGCTGCGCTCGCCACACTATATAAAATCAACTCCATGCGTAGTTGGATAGTAGGGGTATGAAAAAATGGGGTGTATTTAACATAGGAGCCCAGATAATACATAAGTACCAAAAATCGCATAGGGGGCTTATACAATTTAAAATCGCATCGCATCGGTGTGCATCGGGTGTATGGCATGCGATGTGATTATATGTCGTATGACTTAATATCGTGGGCGCCGTGATAATACACAAGTACCAAAAATATTTTGGTATTTTATTTTAAGGTTACTGGAAAGTCTTATTTTCATTACTTACGACAGGTTGTTTGTAGTGCAAGACTGCACTGTACATTGCCTGCGCCCTTTCCAAACTAACTAGCAGAACATAATCCCAGACATTTTTTTAAGTGCTTACATCTAAGTTAGATTAGTCAGAATTGCAAGCAAAAGCCATATAAAACTACTTTAAGAGAATGAACACAAACATTGCCCCTGAGTTTGGCCAGGATAATTCCTGTTTGCCATCACAACAAATAAAGGCAATTCCGAAGCCTATTTTTAAAATCTGAGTTTGAAAGATGTTTCTGTTCAGCCATATATCCTCAAGGTGTCCTGTAATTGGCTAGACATTGGTCTGAAATGCAAAATGACTTGCTGTGCTCCAGAAAATGAAGAGATAAAACCACTTAAAAGCTCCAACATTCTTCAGAGGGCTTAAAATGTATAAACAAACTGTGATTTTAAAAGTAACAGCAATTTTAGAAAAGAATGTTTACCTTGTTCTTTACTTCCTTGAAACAGATTTTAGCCCTTGGATTTCCACACCAATTAATGAATTTAGCTTGACTCATCTAAATTCTGTTTAAAGTTTAAACAAGGAAGAGAAATGGTTAGAAAATTGTCTGGGGGATTAAATATGTGGAATAACTACTAAATTGTTAGCAGTATTTGCTACAATGTTGTCTATAGGTGAAACAAGCAAAATGTTTTTCCATTAATTGAGTTTTGCTGCAAATACAAAGTGATATTATTTTGCAGTTCTATTTTTGCTTCCCCTTGTTTTAATAAATAATAATAATAATAATAATAATAATAATAATAATAATAATAATTTAATTTAATTTATATAGTGCTCTTTCAAAGCCCTGAAATGTTGACATTAAAACTTAGTGTCTGTGTATTCTTTGAAGTTGACATTGAGTGCTGTCCAATTTTCTGTATGTAATATACTGTATGCAAGGTCTGACAATCAAGTTTGCAAACTCACCACCGTGTGTTTGCCATGGCAACACTGGACAGAAACCTCAGTATGGTTTGATGATGTTTACATGTCAGCATTTAACAGCTGTATTGTTATTGATCTACGGCAGACTCTTCCTGAGTGGCGTCTATTATTGTCTGTGTGTGTTTTGGTGTGCTGTCAAAAAAATATTGAAGCTTGAATTAGAGCAACATAACAAACATTAAACTTGGCAACAGTGGAAGCAAAAATAGAGACGTGTTAGAGCAGGTTTTCGGGGATAATGCTATGAAGAAAACAGCAGTTTTTTTGAGGGTTAAAAAAAAGTGTCATCAGGACTGCCAGCAATAAGCAGAAATAAAGAAAACATTGCAAAATGTCATCAAATTGTGTATCCTTTAGAATGTAAGCTCTTGCGAGCAGGGCCCTCTCTCCTCATATGCTTTTCTTAAAATATATCTCTGCCATCCTGATAATTGCATCAGTGTCCTGTCCCCTGATGGAACTGTCTTTATTTACCAGGTACTTGTCCTAACTTGTCTTGTAATTCGTTATTTTCTTGGGTACTTGTTTCCTAGCACGGCCACAACGATCATGATCGCGGGCATCGGGGTTAAAATCGGGGCCATCGCGGGCATCGCGGGCATCGCATGCACTAAAAAATCGGCTGCGATGGGCCAGACGATTTCCCCATAGAGAACAATGTTAAATGCCTCAATTTACCCGCGATGACCCCGATTTCCCATAGGAAACAATGTGAAATGGATCAATTTACCCAAATTATCATAGGGAACAATGGTAAATGGCCCAAAAACACCCCTGAACATTAAAATGTCCCCCCAAAAGAACTAGACGCCACCTCGCGATCAACGTGAACCCGAAGCGTGGCGAGCGCAGCGAGCCCGCGAGGGGCGTCGGTACGCGTCCTACGACCTTTTCATACCCCCACTATCCACGTCAGCGTGGAGTTGAGAATAGAATAGTGTGGCGAGCGCAGCGAGCCACCGAGCCCGAAGCGTGGCGAGCGCAGCGAGCCCCGCGAGGGGACGCGGATACCTTCACAGTTATACGCGTCCCCTCGCGGGCTTCCCAGGTGTCTATGGCGACGCGGACACCTGTGAAGCCCGCGAAGGGACGCGTTTACCTGTGAAGGTATCCGCGTCCCCTCACGGGGCTCGCTGCGCTCGCCACGCTTTGGGCTCGCCACACTATTCTATTCTCAACTCCACGCCGACGTGGATAGTGGGGGTATGAAAAGGTCGGAGGACGCGTACCGCCGCCCCTCGCGGGCTCGCTGCGCTCGCCACGCTTCGGGTTCACGTTGATCGCGGGGTGGCGTAAACTACTTTTGGAGGGACATTTCACTGGTCAGGGGTTTTTTTTGGGGTTTCTGGCCCATTTACCATTCTTCCCTATGATGATTTGGGTAAATTGACCCATTTAACATTGTTTCCTATGGGAAATCGCGGTCATTGCGGGTAAAGTTACCCATTTAACATTGTTCCGTATGGGGAAATCGCGGCCATCGCGTGTGGACCATTTAAGCATTTTTAGCCGCACACGACGCGACCGACCCGATTTTTCACTGTTTTCAATGCATTTCAATGGAAAAATCGGGTGCATCGCGTCGGTCGCATCGCAGGCCACTAAAAATTACCCCCGATGGCCGCGATTGTGGCCGTGCTAGGAAACAAGTACCTTTTCTTGTGTTAAATTAATCTTTGTATTGTCAGGCGCTGTGGAACCCTTGTGGTGTCACATAAATAAATGATAATAATAATAATGCATATCATGGACTGACCTGCAGAAGCCGAGCAGAGAAAGTAAACATCAACCAAGTACTTGGAAGTACTTAAAAGGCTGTGTGAAAAAGTGAGACAGCAACTCTGAATGACATTTCACAAAACCAGTTCCAAAATTGATTTTAAAGGTGGACCAGGCACTATATTTATTACTGGTTTGATTTGAAAATGACACCATGACAGTGGGAGAGGTTATTTGTGCGAGCTTCTGGAACAGTGGCAATGGCCTCATATTGGCGTTGTCTTAAAGGGAATGATGTAGAGAGGCAGTGGACAGTGAAAATGTAACAGGAAGAGGCAAAGGGCGGTATTCAATGAGCCTGATTCGCCATGTTTTTATGGCGAATTTGTGCTGTTTGGCGAATTTCTGACTAAAACGGTGAATCACCCTATTCAATGACCACATGGTGAATACATTTGAAGGTTTTTTCGCCATGATTCACCGAGTAGCAATCGCTATCTTTTTATGGAGAAGTGGAATGTGAACTTAATAAAGTGTTTTGTTTTTTACATTTGGTGTCTAAAAATCAGGAATTTTATTCTGAGGAGGGGCATGCTACTTTTATTCATGTGCTGTAAGCTGGCACCCCCGGGGGGCAGCCTGTGCTGCCTGGCACCCGGGGAGCCCACCTAACCCCCACAAACGTTCTGGGGCAGGCAGATAGACTTCCATCTCTCTGCCTGCCACCGTCCTCAGGCTCCCTGTGGCAATCGCAGCAGGAGCTCATATTCGCCAGTCAGGGGCAGCGAGCCCCTGACACGTTGAATACCGGAGCCCGCCGGCTCCGGAACGTGGCGAATGTGCAGCGAATCCTAAAAAGGATTCGCTGCACCTCGCAGGTATTCTCATTGAATACCGCCCAAAGAGTGATGTCTGAAAGAGCCAAAGACCAACAGGAGAGAGGGAAATGGGGAGATAGTGACAGCCACACCGGGGAGAGTTTGAAGGTGATGTAGTGGATAAGGGGGATGGATAGTGGGAGATAGAGGGGCAATGATTAACAGGGAGAGACAAAGGGTGACAGTGAGCAGCAGTATTTGACCTCGGAGAGAGTAAAAAAGGTAGTAAGTGTGGTGATGCCAGGGGAAGGCAATGTGTGACAGAAGATGGCAGGTAGACGCATTGTATGACAGCAGAGAGAGGTGACAGAAAGAGATAGGGGGAAAGAGGGGGAGGGAGGGGGGAGAGAAAGGAGGGGGTAGAGAGAGTGAGGTTGAGGGAAATGGAGAATAAAGGAAGAGAGGATGAGAGGGAGGGAGAGATAAAGGCTAAGGAGGGAGAGAGAGAGAAGAGGGAGGAGAAATGGAAGAGAGAGAGAGACAAAGAAGAGGGAGAGAGAAAGAGAGAGGGAGAGAAGGAGAGAGGGAAATGGAGAGATCAGGAGTAAAGGAATGGAGAGAAAGAAAAAGAGAGACAGAGGGGTGGATAGAGAGAGAGAGAAGGAGAGACGGAGAGAGAAAGATGGAGTGATGTAACATTGGTGCAAGTGTGGTGTGAAGCAGCTTGTGAGGTAGAGGGCCATATTGCCACACCCTAAGCTGCGATAGACCTCCTGACTTACCTCTGGCTGTCAGCTCTAGGCTGCTGCATGATTCCTGCTTCTGGTTGCCAGCTCCCGGCAGCTGCGAGGGTCAGACCCTATCTCCCGGCTCCTGCTTCTAGATGTCAGCTTCCGGCTAGCGCAAGGATCATGCCTTGGTGCCCCCCCCCCCCCCTGAATCCGCCGCTGGTAATACCCATTACAGAATATACCACACACTGTAATGGGGCCCCATACACTGTTATCTCTGCCTCTGCCCCCTCCCCGTCAAACATCATCAATTCCTTCCCATGCTGGAACATAAACTGGCTCCCTGCTCTTTTGGCCTGCGCTCTATCACACTGACCTTCACCCTGCGTTCTATCACGCCGAAGCGCTCCCTCATCCTGCAGCCGGCTCTCTACCTTTTGATGCATTTCCTCATCCAGTGGCCTGCGTTCTATCACACTGATGCACTCCCTCAACGTGGGATGTGTTCTATCACACTGACATACTCCCTCACCCCTCGGCTTGGGCTCTATAACACCAACGTGCTCCCTTACACTGCAGCCTATGCTATATCACACTGACATACACACTCACTATGCTGAATGCATTCTATCACACTGACACACTCCCTCACCCTGTGCTCTTTCACACTGAAGCCCTCCCTCACCATACTGCCTTTTTTTTATCACAGTGATCCAATCACTCACCCTGCGCTATATCACACTGACGCACTCCCTCACCCTGCATGTTATCACACTGACACACTCCCTCAACCCGCAGTCTGTGTTCTATCACACTGACGCAATCCCTCACCCTGCGCTATATCACACTGACGCACTCATTCATCCTGCAGCCTGAACTCTATCACTCTGATGCACTCCCTCACCCAACAGCCTGTGCTCTATCACACTGATGCACCCTCTCACCCTGTGCTATAACACACTGACGCACTCCCTCACCCCGTGTGCTGAGCTCTATCACACTGATGCACTCCCTCACCCTACAACCTGCGCTCTATCACACTGATGCACCCCCTCACCCTGTGCTATATCACACTGACACACTCCCTCACCCTACGCTATATCACGCTGATGCACTCACTCATCCTGAAGCCTGCGCACTATAACACTGACACACTTCCTCACCCTACGGCCTGTGTTCTATCACACTGATGCACTCCCTTACCCTACGGCCAGCGCTCTATCACACTGATGCACTCCCTCACCCCACAGCCTGAGCTCTCTCACACTGATGCACTCCCTCACCCTGTGACCTGTGCTCTATCACACTGACGTGCTCCCTCAGCCTGTGGCCTGTGTTCTATCACACTGATGTGCTCCCTCACCTTGTGGCCTGTGCTCTATCACACTGACGTGCTCCCTCAGCCTGTGGCCTGTGTTCTATCACACTGATGTGCTCCCTCACCTTGTGGCCTGTGCTATATTACACAGACGCACTCCCTCATCCTGCACAATATTCCAATACACACTAAATCGTCCTGCACCTGCGCTCTTTAATGCTGACGAACCTTGTTTCATATGTTCTATTATGCTGACGAGCTACCTAACCCTCCATCCTGACCCCCCATAGGATAATGCTTAACCCTCATACCCTGAGGCCTAACCCTTAACCCCCCTCAGCCTAATACTTACCCCCTTCCCTGAGCCTAACCCTTCCCCCCCCTCAGCCTAACACCCCCCCCCCAAATATACACACATACCATAACCCTCACTCTTACCTTTGGAACATCCGCAGAGTGCAGTCTGGCTGGTTCGAGGAAGGCCTGGAACTGTGGTTGCACAGCATCTCTTCTCTCTTTGAGTCCTTTCCCTCTTGCCCAGGCAGCAGCAGCCACCAAACCATGTAGCTCCGCCCCCAGCATTCCCACGAATCTCCAACTCAGGTCATGCCATCCTTTACACCCCATTTTGCTTATAGTTTACAAGGCTTCACATCTTACCTATAGCCCCCCCATATTCTACCCCATTCTGCTACACCTCAACTGCCCCCTTCATCCTTTTGCCCAACACTACACTTTTACTGCATGGTATAATCCTTCTCAATTTCCACTAATTACTGATAGGTCCATTGTTGCACTTTACCGATTTTTATTTTACACCTTCTAAGTTTTAACTGGCTTCATTAATATGCCCTATACAGCGCGGATTGTCAAGTTATAAGTAACAATTGTTTTATAGATGATGGGAGGGTGGTGGCTTTAAGCCCACTACTTTTCCAGGGCTGCCCGAATCCCAAGTTATGGCCCTTTCTTTAGATTCTTGTTTTGTTTTTGTGTGTTAATGACATTTATAAAAGCAGCTAAGATATTCTTGATCAGCTTTGTACTGCAAACATTACAGACCTCAGTTATGACATGCACATTTTCAAGGCATAAAATCTAAATGTTCCTCTTTTACTTGGTGTTTTAAGAAATCCCCACACTTGATTTATAGCATTAGGAATTAGCATCAGCGGTGCAAACAATGTTTGGGAACTCCAGAACAATTGTGTAAATAGAGCCCAGGAGAGGGTCTTCTGCCTATATCAGCCACCTTCTTTTCCTTAAGTGCCTACTGTGTACTAAACGGCCACCAGGACATAAACCTCCAGCATTAAAGGCTTACACAATTGACTGGAGCAGAGGCAGAACTATCACTGGTGCAGCATATGCAGTGAGCTGGGTCCACTGCTACCATGTCACCCTCTTCCACTCACCCACTGTTTTACCCTTTCACACATTGCATCCCCCTGTCACCTACTGCCTTGTTGCACTTGGATTACAGTGGAGTAGGGGCTCCCAAATTATATTTTTGCACCTGTGTCAACAACCACAAGTTCATCCACTGGACTGGAGATCACAGTATTATTATCTGCAGAGGTTACTCATGTTAGACACAGCATGGCATGACCAGGGTTGATGGGAAATGTTGTACTAGGTAGGTTTAGGATTCTGGCACAGGTTGGAGTAAATTGCTTGCTTAAGGATCACATATCCTAAGCTGCAAATAGTGGTCTCTTTCAGTATAAGATTTAGTATGGCTGAATGTCCAAGAAGTAAGAGAATTATTTTGTGCTGAACAATTAGTTACGTATTTTTTAGATTTGATGTAAAGTGATGTTTAGATAATGTTTGCTTACGTTTTTTTATTGGTTGCCACCAGTAGCGGATTTACCACAGGGGCCTGGTTGACAAGGCTGTTTAAAAGGCATTTCTGGCAGATCGTGAGCTTTGCGAATATGGTCAGAGAGGTGAGAGGCTAAATACTCCTGGCAAGCTGACAGTGAACAGACAGCTGTTGGATGCCGTCCCCATTGCACAGCTGTGTCTCCAGTCCTGAAGTTTTGGGCATGTGACCCATTATGACACGTGTGATGTACGATGCTTCGAAAGAGAAGCCCTGGTGCACAGTGAGGTTTTTAGTGTACTTTATTATAGTATATTTTTGGTATCACATCCCCTACTTCAAGCAGTGGTGAGTGGAGGTGGACAGTTATTTTAATTAGTGCATAATATTTGCCTACTATAATCATGGCATGGGGGGGCACACATTAACTGATGATATATCAATGTGCTATTATATTTTATGTACTACTTAGTATAGTAGATGCCCGAGGCACTGATATATAATCAATACAGTCACACTGACTGACTAGTGTAATAATGCATGGGAGTCCTGCTAGACTGCCACAATCACTAAAGGGGAGTCAATCATATATAACACTACAATGATTGGGTGTAATAATTTATATATATGTCTAGTGTCTGATTGTGTGTCTACGAAACACTGCCATCTGTTGGCAGCAAGTGAAACTACATCTCATTCTCTCTAACACATGCACAAACACAGAGGCAATCACAAGGTAGCAGACTAGTTTTCGAAACATTGGCTTTGAGCGGGCTTACTAGAAAGTATTATAATATATGAGTGCATGCATTATATATCAGTGTCTTCCCCAGTGGTTAAGTGGAAGGTACAGATTTAGTATCCCTTACCCACAATGCTCGGTACCAGAAGTATGGGATTATGGCGCTCCCTAGATCCACATATTTCCTAGTAATCGTTCTCACATTAGGGTGTTATATTTACTGTAGAGAGTAGCGCACACCACAGTACATTCTCTATTTGGTGTATACATTTAGAAACCGGCACATAACGCATTTGCGTCCCACTGCTTTCCAAAATGGCCGCAATTTGGAATGCAAGCCAAATAGCCTTGCGCCTGTACCTAAAATGGCTGCAATTTGGAACGCAAGCTGAATAGCCTTGCGCCCGGACCCCTAATCAAGCTTCTAATTTTTTTTTCCAGATGCACGGCTTATTACAGTGTTTTGCCCATATAAGCGCTATTTGAACCATTCTCACATCTCACAAAAAACTCCTATAAATAGTGTCTATGGGGATTACACATTAATTGCCCATACAGGAAGTGACATCATAGCCTTAGCCCTATATAAAGTCATCCAGCTCCCAGGGATTCATTCTGTTTTTGGATCCCTGGAGAGCACATCCGGTTTGACCACCCTATGTAAGTACTTACCTTGCAAAAATTATCATGATCACTGTCACATCATTTGAATTTGGCATGCAAATAGTGATTTCAAATTTAGTTTCTTGTAGACTAGTCTGAACTTCTGTTCCCAATTGTTACCATATTGGGGCCAATCCATATACGAAGACTAACGGTATGAGTTCTGTTATCCCCCATCACACGTATTTCCTCTTTTTCTGTTTCCCAAGTATACATGATTCAAAAATAGCGATCAAATATGCTAACTTCGTGCACCAGAGCTAACTTACCCAACCCTTCTGCGATCAATAATAACACTATTCACAACGTTCTGGTAGACCGTACATGTCTTTTATGAAAGAAACTTCAATTGATAATCCTTGATCCGTATCCATCATCCTCTCTCCCCATATCGTGTTCTCCTTCTTCCAACTTCCTTATCCTTATGAAGGTGTTCTGAATATTTTAATATGAATGTACATATTGACACTTTTGTATCATAATTTTCAGCTCAAACTGGTTCTGCTAACTTGCTTCCTTCGCCCATAATGAAGTCACTTAAGTGATGAAACGCTTTGGGCCAACAACATCTTATGGAAGTTCAATCACAGATCATGAAATATCAGATATTATACTGAATGTTTTTATTAAAAATTTCATCATTTTATACTATTATTGTGTTATTGCAATCTGAAACCCTTCTCTTTCATTTCTAAAATTTCCCGGATCCCGTCTAACAGGGGATACCTCAAAATCGCTGCTCTTAAACCTTTTTTGGTGCGGTAGGGGTTTTTCCTTCTATCTGTATGTATATATATATATATATATATATATATATATACAGATCCAATAACTGCCGGCACTCGCTGGGTTAAAGATACAACATGCTCCAGGTGCCAGAACAAAATAATGTAAAACTTCCAATGTTCAGTGTAGAACAATAACGGCACTCAGGAGACTGGTTACATGCAAAAAACGATGTATTGTAGTATACAGGGGAACGTTTCGGGGAGTGACCCCCTTCTTCAGCCCCAACCTACAGCACTGGATAACACATTACAGAGACAATTTATACTTACCTGGCTACAGGACACCCCAGGACGCGCTGACAGCGTGGAACCAGCCGGCGGAAGTGAATCGCTGACAACTTCCGGTACGCGATGCGCAGCCTTAGTTGCTAAGCAACACCTAGCTTGCGCTTCACAGAACAGGAAGCACAGCGTTCCACCTTCACTGCCGAGTGATACACGCTGGAAGCGCCTTCACTTAGAGCGCCTGCAGCCAGGGGTACAACAAATACAGAACAGGCTATAACAACGCATACCAGTCCAGCTCCAGAGAGCCAGCAGCGCGCGGCTGGGAACACTGCAGACCTTAGACTGATATCATGATTGAATTAGTGTGTCTTACCGTGGAGCTCCCACTCAGTAGACCCACCTCAGATACCAAGAATAGTCCACAGAAATTCCTGCCGACACGATGTCGACCCCTGGGCATCTTGACCGATTCTGCGTATGAGCCTGGAACAAAACAAAATATATGAGATAAAAACATATTAGCAAGGTGGAACAAGCAAAACATTACATGTACATAGCTTCAAAAATCATAAACAAAATATACCAGTCACAACAAGATAATCATGGACCATGATAAGTAATTTAATACAGGGTGTTCCAATTAATCTTTTCGTTGAGGCCATTAGGATAAATGGTACCCAACTTAAAGATCCATTCAGACTCTTTGATCAGGAGTTTTTTAGATCTATCACCCCCACGTGGAGTTTCCGCCACGTGGTCGATCATAAAGTACTTCAGGGAGGAGATAGTGTGGCAACACTGTTTGAAATGGCGTGCCACCGGCTGATCAATCTCCCTGCCCCGTAGGGTCAGGTTGATCGCAGACCGGTGGGCCGTCATGCGCTCCCTAAATGTACGGGAGGTCTGCCCAATGTAGTAAAGACCACATGGGCAAACAATGATGTAAATGACATGAGACATCCTGCAGTGCAACACCTGCCTGATGTCAAACATCTTAGGGCCATGTGGATGCTTGAATTTTTTACAAGACACTATGTGTCTACAAGTTTCACAGTCCCAACAGCTATAGCAGCCTGGAGCCTTGGTATAGGTGTTGAGGGGTTTTGGTATCCCCATGCCCGTAATATCAGCCTTGACCAGGCGATCACGTAAATTTGGACCCCTGCGGAAGGCTGCCAGTGGTCTAAGAGTATTAAGTCCCGGTAAATCCGGGTCTGTTTTCACAATAGGCCACAAGGCATTGGTGGCATGGCGGATCACAACACTAGCTGTAGAGAAAGAGCTGGACCAGGGCAAGACTGCTGCAGAGCTTTGGGGTTTAGATTTGAGTAAATCAGATCGAGGAATTTGTAACACCTCCAATTTTTGTGACTGAAGAATTTTTGGGTCATAGCCCCGCGTCACAAATTTGGAAATGAGAGTATCCAAGCGTGATTCCAACTTACTGGGGTCGCTGACGATGCGAGCAACTCTCATCATCTGAGACCGTGGAAGCCCCCGTTTAAGAGCCGGGGGATGATGGCTGGAGCCAAGTAAAAAGGTGTTCCTGTCAACATCTTTAAAATAAATGTCAGTGCCAATTATGTTGTCACTGATGGTAACAGCTACATCAAGAAAATGAGTGACAGTACTGCTGTAGGTAGCGGTATATTTAATAGAGAAGTTGCCGGAGTTGATGTCGGCAATCAATGTCGACAGCTGCTCCTGCCCACCCGTCCACAAGATGAAAATATCATCAATGTAGCGGGTGTACAGGAGCAAACTGTCGTGTACAGCAGGATTGGCAAAAAACTTCATTTCCTCCTCAAAGAACATAAAAATGTTGGCATAAGAGGGGGCCACAGGAGAACCCATGGCACACCCTCTTAGCTGTAAGTAGTACCCCCCGTCAAATAAAAAATAATTACGCTGTAATGTAAGCATAAGCAATTCAATGAACAAATTGTGATCAAGCAAGTCTGGATCCAAATACTGTACAATAAATTGGCGAACAGCCTCTACCCCACCATCATGCGGGATGGAGGTGTAGAGGCTGCACACATCGAGGCAAACCATAATTGTGCCTTCAGGCAACACATCAAACTGTTTGAGCAGATGGATGAAGCTCGTAGTGTCCTTAAGAAAGGTAGGTTTTAACAACAGTAACGGTTGCAACAAATGATCCAACATTTGGGCAGTAGCTTGATACAGAGAATCGCGGGCCGATATAATTCCCGGGAGGCCAATTATATCGGCCCGCGATTCTCTGTATCAAGCTACTGCCCAAATGTTGGATCATTTGTTGCAACCGTTACTGTTGTTAAAACCTACCTTTCTTAAGGACACTACGAGCTTCATCCAACATTTTTATGTTCTTTGAGGAGGAAATGAAGTTTTTTGCCAATCCTGCTGTACGCGACAGTTTGCTCCTGTACACCCGCTACATTGATGATATTTTCATCTTGTGGACGGGTGGGCAGGAGCAGCTGTTGACATTGATTGCCGACATCAACTCCGGCAACTTCTCTATTAAATATACCGCTACCTACATCAGTACTGTCACTCATTTTCTTGATGTAGCTGTTACCATCAGTGACAACATAATTGGCACTGACATTTATTTTAAAGATGTTGACAGGAACACCTTTTTACTTGGCTCCAGCCATCATCCCCCGGCTCTTAAACGGGGGCTTCCACGGTCTCAGATGATGAGAGTTGCTCGCATCGTCAGCGACCCCAGTAAGTTGGAATCACGCTTGGATACTCTCATTTCCAAATTTGTGACGCGGGGCTATGACCCAAAAATTCTTCAGTCACAAAAATTGGAGGTGTTACAAATTCCTCGATCTGATTTACTCAAATCTAAACCCCAAAGCTCTGCAGCAGTCTTGCCCTGGTCCAGCTCTTTCTCTACAGCTAGTGTTGTGATCCGCCATGCCACCAATGCCTTGTGGCCTATTGTGAAAACAGACCCGGATTTACCGGGACTTAATACTCTTAGACCACTGGCAGCCTTCCGCAGGGGTCCAAATTTACGTGATCGCCTGGTCAAGGCTGATATTACGGGCATGGGGATACCAAAACCCCTCAACACCTATACCAAGGCTCCAGGCTGCTATAGCTGTTGGGACTGTGAAACTTGTAGACACATAGTGTCTTGTAAAAAATTCAAGCATCCACATGGCCCTAAGATGTTTGACATCAGGCAGGTGTTGCACTGCAGGATGTCTCATGTCATTTACATCATTGTTTGCCCATGTGGTCTTTACTACATTGGGCAGACCTCCCGTACATTTAGGGAGCGCATGACGGCCCACCGGTCTGCGATCAACCTGACCCTACGGGGCAGGGAGATTGATCAGCCGGTGGCACGCCATTTTAAACAGTGTGGCCACACTATCTCCTCCCTGAAGTACTTTATGATCGACCACGTGGCTGAAACTCCACGTGGGGGTGATAGATCTAAAAAACTCCTGATCAAAGAGTGTAAATGGATCTTTAAGTTGGGTACCATTTATCCTAATGGCCTCAACGAAAAGATTAATTGGAACACCCTGTATTAAATTACTTATCATGGTCCATGATTATCTTGTTGTGACTGGTATATTTTGTTTATGATTTTTGAAGCTATGTACATGTAATGTTTTGCTTGTTCCACCTTGCTAATATGTTTTTATCTCATATATTTTGTTTTGTTCCAGGCTCATACGCAGAATCGGTCAAGATGCCCAGGGGTCGACATCGTGTCGGCAGGAATTTCTGTGGACTATTCTTGGTATCTGAGGTGGGTCTACTGAGTGGGAGCTCCACGGTAAGACACACTAATTCAATCATGATATCAGTCTAAGGTCTGCAGTGTTCCCAGCCGCGCGCTGCTGGCTCTCTGGAGCTGGACTGGTATGCGTTGTTATAGCCTGTTCTGTATTTGTTGTACCCCTGGCTGCAGGCGCTCTAAGTGAAGGCGCTTCCAGCGTGTATCACTCGGCAGTGAAGGTGGAACGCTGTGCTTCCTGTTCTGTGAAGCGCAAGCTAGGTGTTGCTTAGCAACTAAGGCTGCGCATCGCGTACCGGAAGTTGTCAGCGATTCACTTCCGCCGGCTGGTTCCACGCTGTCAGCGCGTCCTGGGGTGTCCTGTAGCCAGGTAAGTATAAATTGTCTCTGTAATGTGTTATCCAGTGCTGTAGGTTGGGGCTGAAGAAGGGGGTCACTCCCCGAAACGTTCCCCTGTATACTACAATACATCGTTTTTTGCATGTAACCAGTCTCCTGAGTGCCGTTATTGTTCTACACTGAACATTGGAAGTTTTATATATATATATATACAAATACAGGGACTCAACACTCTCCATAATGAACTAACTCACCTTAGTATACAATTAATCAAATAAATAATGGGGTTTTAGTTCATGAATTGATCAATGCATTTAAGCTTGCAGCCCATCGCCAAGGGACCCCATTTCACTGCAAGTCCTACACTAGCATTTGTTTCTCAAGAGCCTGCCAACTGCCGACACATCATAGCTAAAGTGGACATGTGTTTTTTTCTGGTTTAAAGCTCACCTGCCAAGTGCCTTATGGCTTTTAAAGATGAGGCAGTCACCTAACACAACACCTGACTTAGAATTAAAGGGGCAGCTGTAACAGGTTACAGATAAATTAGCTCATCTGGGGTGAAAGAGAAAGCTATGATCACAGTAACAAAGGTTAATAAAAATTAACCCACATATATACACACATACAGAGTACCACAACACTCGCCATCCCTGCGAATGGGGTGCAAACAGCACTCGCCATTCCCAGGTTGGGGTGAAAGTGGCCTGTGACCACATGCTTTAATAAATACAAATACAGGGACTCAACACTCTCCATAATGAACTAACTCACCTTAGTATACAATTAATCAAATAAATAATGGGGTTTTAGTTCATGAATTGATCAATGCATTTAAGCTTGCAGCCCATCGCCAAGGGACCCCATTTCACTGCAAGTCCTACACTAGCATTTGTTTCTCAAGAGCCTGCCAACTGCCGACACATCATAGCTAAAGTGGACATGTGTTTTTTTCTGGTTTAAAGCTCACCTGCCAAGTGCCTTATGGCTTTTAAAGATGAGGCAGTCACCTAACACAACACCTGACTTAGAATTAAAGGGGCAGCTGTAACAGGTTACAGATAAATTAGCTCATCTGGGGTGAAAGAGAAAGCTATGATCACAGTAACAAAGGTTAATAAAAATTAACCCACATATATACACACATACAGAGTACCACAACACTCGCCATCCCTGCGAATGGGGTGCAAACAGCACTCGCCATTCCCAGGTTGGGGTGAAAGTGGCCTGTGACCACATGCTTTAATAAATACAAATACAGGGACTCAACACTCTCCATAATGAACTAACTCACCTTAGTATACAATTAATCAAATAAATAATGGGGTTTTAGTTCATGAATTGATCAATGCATTTAAGCTTGCAGCCCATCGCCAAGGGACCCCATTTCACTGCAAGTCCTACACTAGCATTTGTTTCTCAAGAGCCTGCCAACTGCCGACACATCATAGCTAAAGTGGACATGTGTTTTTTTCTGGTTTAAAGCTCACCTGCCAAGTGCCTTATGGCTTTTAAAGATGAGGCAGTCACCTAACACAACACCTGACTTAGAATTAAAGGGGCAGCTGTAACAGGTTACAGATAAATTAGCTCATCTGGGGTGAAAGAGAAAGCTATGATCACAGTAACAAAGGTTAATAAAAATTAACCCACATATATACACACATACAGAGTACCACAACACTCGCCATCCCTGCGAATGGGGTGCAAACAGCACTCGCCATTCCCAGGTTGGGGTGAAAGTGGCCTGTGACCACATGCTTTAATAAATACAAATACAGGGACTCAACACTCTCCATAATGAACTAACTCACCTTAGTATACAATTAATCAAATAAATAATGGGGTTTTAGTTCATGAATTGATCAATGCATTTAAGCTTGCAGCCCATCGCCAAGGGACCCCATTTCACTGCAAGTCCTACACTAGCATTTGTTTCTCAAGAGCCTGCCAACTGCCGACACATCATAGCTAAAGTGGACATGTGTTTTTTTCTGGTTTAAAGCTCACCTGCCAAGTGCCTTATGGCTTTTAAAGATGAGGCAGTCACCTAACACAACACCTGACTTAGAATTAAAGGGGCATATATATAAAATGGGGATAGGCTTGTGGCGTGGTTAGGGTTAGGCTGCATGAAGGGTGTGCTAGGGTTAGAATACTCACCTTGGTCTGAGCCTCAGAATCACACTGTTTTGTAAGCACTGGGGTTCCAATCGCTGGTATTTTGATACTGACTACTCCCAAGAGCAGAGAATAGGTGTTCTAGGATGATTTTTTTCTTGCCCCATTGCAAAATCAATGTGATTCATGGGGTACATCCTGTGCTCAACATATGATCTGTTTCTGATATGAAGACTAAGCAACACCTCCAATAATAAATTGTTCCAATTTTTACAACAAAAGAAAGATAACTTTGAACACACTCCCAGAAACTTGGAAACCCAGGGGAACAACACATCTTATAATAATTTTGATGTACACTGGAAATCTGATTATGTTAGCTGATTTTTCCTTATCGAGGCCCATAAATCACTAGAGATTAAAACATAAAGGAAATGGATAATTGAAAACAAATTGTAGTCCATATAAATCAGAAGATTATTGTATAATTTATTGGCATTTAAGATAGCAACAGAATAAACATATTTAACAGTGCAATGAATCTATGTTTGTATGAAATAATTATTTTGTCCTATGGGTTTTATTGTCTTTGGGTTTTTGCAATAATATATGGGAACCGGTTTGTATCTGTAAGAACAAAGCAAATACAAAGAGGATACTGTGGGCTATTCATTTATTTTGGCAATGCAGTGTTTAAACTCTGTAGCAATAATTTACTACATTTGCTAGAGTCAAGCCCCAGACCGATGAAAGATTATGTTGTTAATTAACAGAAGTACAGAAATAAGACAGTGATTTTTGGAATTCATTATTCCTGAAGGAAGAAGATCCAGTCAGTAATGATTTCTGTGGCCAGTGAGAGCTGCCAATGAAAGAGTTACCTTACTCTGGAAAATTCGGTGATGTAAGCTATATAGGATAATGAAAAACCAATGTGCATATGTTTGTATTTTACAGGTGTAACGTCATTTATTTATAGAAACAACAGGCACTTATAGTTGTGACAGTAGGAATTGCAGTGCACTGGGATTTAAAGGCCATTATCATTATTAGGTCTTTCTTTACAAAGCGGTGCTTCCCGAGGGAGATGAAAAATGAAAATGGTACTTGACCTGCTATACACTGTGGGGGTTATTCATGTTTATTCGGTCCTCCATGCATTCGCATGGAGGACCAATGTTGTGCGTCTGCGCATGCGCGTTTCTGCGCATGTGCAGATGTAGGGTGCGTGCACCCATGGCGAACTTTCGGTTTGCCGGGTGCACGCACCCTACATGGCATGCCGGGGGGTGGAGGAAGGTGGGGCGTCGGGCAGCCTTATTACCATATGGGAACGTTCCCAGGAGAACACTGGGCGTTCTCATGGTAATGAGGTGGTGATGCAGGTGTGGGGGGCGGGCAGCTGACAACACCGGATGCCAACTGCCCGCCCATATCCGTCCCATCGTGCATGCATATGGAAGTGACTTGAAAGTCACTTTTATATGCGTGTAGCTTCCACATGTTTCAATGGTCGGCGGCTATCAAAAGATGTGGGAGGATACCCGCAGGGTGCAAATGGATGTTTATGCTAAACATCCATTTGCTGCCTGTGTGGGCGAACTCGCGTTGCATGGGGTGGGTGGGCAATCATTTGCAGGGTGGGCCTTGGGGGAATCGCAAGGCTGCGAATTTGCAGCCTTGCAATTCAACCATAATAACCCCCTGTGTGTGTGTGATGTTTATAACTTTCACTTCCAACTTGCCTGGAAATGGCGGCTTACAAAAGCTGTTGCTTCATAAATAAAGCCCATAGTCTCTTGGCTGCTTGTTTCTTTTACTTTATTTGCTATTTGCTAATATGTATTATGTTATGCATGTACTATGCATTTGTTTGTGTGTTGATAAATAGTTTTTATTGTCTTAAAATACTTTGGGGATAAATTGATAATAGATTTGTTAAATAATGAACTGAAATGGATTTGTGGATTACATACTGTATGTGATGTGTCTATGTGGTATTGGCCAGGACAGGGCTGAGTGGTAAGATGATGGGAGGAAGGTTTCATTGAAAGACAGCTTTAGAATATCTGAGTTATATTTAGAATATATGTGTTAAATAATGGAAAAAAGGTAAAACTAGAATTATTCGCCAATATTTATAGTTACATCTATTATTTTCCTAATTCATGTATATGTTAGATACTATTTCTTTATCTACAACTGTAGATTGTTACTTTTGTTCACCTCAAACCTCAATGAATTGATTGGATATTGTGATCTGATGAATTTATTTTATCCTGGCTCTAATATACTGACAGTAACAGTATACATACTGTATAGGGAGAAATATTTTTAACAGAAAATGTGCCACTTCAGGGGGCACATACACATATTAAGCATCCCCTGAATATAGGTATAGGAGACTGCTAGAGATATTTCTGACAATTCTCGATTTTCAGTTGCATACGGTAGGTTTCTAAAATATTAAATTGGCAGGTTCTAGAATATGAAGCATTCTGATTTTTTGGGCCCAGGTAGTTATACCGGCATCTTCAGAGAGCACTGACCCAAAGTAGCATAAGGGGTGCATGTCACAAAAATTTTCAAAAATCCCTGGCACTTGCTGCTGGCACATGCATGGTCTCATGGCTACTTATGTACAGTAGCACAGCAGCCCCAAACCTGGAAGTGATTGCATCAGCAGTGGAGAAACTAAACAATAAATATGCCCCATATCATTTATTTATTAATTTATTTATTAACAGTTTCTTATATAGCGCAGCCAATGAAAGAAACATATCATTTGCATAAAATACAGCAACCATGAATATAATACAAAGGTGAGGCAGTCATTTTGGATCATCCATGCCAAGGATTATTCATCCTACTCATGAAGGGTAATGGCAAAGCAGTCATTTTAGGCACGTTACTGTGCATAGGAATACACTGGTCAGAATAAGCAATTACTGGAGGAATAAACTATGCAAAGTCATCTTACCCATGTGCTGTATTTCATACACAATAGCTATAATCATAAATGTGTGTGCTTTTATATCTGAATTTCACATAACCCATTGTGGTAGAGTAATATTGGAACTGTGATAAAATGCAAGTCAGCAAAAGACCACAATCCAACTCCCTCTATGATTCATAAGCTATGAGTTTATTGTTTTAATACCAGTTTTTTTTTACATATGTATGTATTGTATGTTATGCTGTGTTTTACAGAGAATAGTCATTCACATCAGTTCCTGCAGCAATAACGCTTGCAATATATGGCGCCGCTATAACTCTTCCTGCTTCGCCTCATTAATGAGGTGAAATAGGATGTGACACTGACAAGATGTATTAACATCTTGTCCGCCGAAGCGGGGGAATGTAAACACCCCCCTCCGGCGACGCTTCCACCTGCAAAAAAAAGTGTGGGGGGAAAGTGTATGCGTCTTATGGAGCGAATACTGCAAAAAAGAGTGCACGTTGGGGACCTTAATGATGCCGTGGGGAAGCCTGCAGCCAGATCAGAAAGCAGGGACTGCATGGAAGGAGAGCGGGTCCAGGCAGGAAACTTACAATTCAATGGTGGCAGGGTGGAGAAGCGTATCCCGGCCAAGAAGGAGGAGATTGTACAGAGGAGGAGGGAAGGCTGCAAGCGAGAAATGAGTTCTGTTGCTGGCTGTGTTATCGTCGTGCTGACTGGAGAAGAGATTGTAGTAGGCGGTGTTTCCTAGTAGACAGCAGGGACAGCAGTGTGCATGCACATTACTCCCCATTCAATGGCTGGGCTTGTCTGAGGTACTATGAATGCTGGCTGCTGGGGGCACAATTCATTAAAAAAAAAAAAAAAAAAACTATCACTCATTAAATCTTGATTTACCCCATACATTTGATGTTCCACTTTGAGCATAAAGTCTCTCCATTTGTTAATGACAGTGATAATGGTTCTTAATGCCACTGTTGACTGCTGTTCACTTTACATGGTTCAAATGTTATTCTGTTATAGTTTATTAAATATTTTATTACACTATTTGGTTCAGAATATTTTTTTTCCTGTTTTCCTCCTCTAAAAACTAGGTGCATCTTATGGTCAGTGCGTCTTATGGAGCGAAAAATACGGTATGTCTACTTATTCAGTATAGACCCACAATTGTGATAAGAGTTTTTAGGAAACATCTGATTACTGGTACCTTATGTTTATGTTATAGTTGTAACAATATCTTGCTTGCCTTTTTTTTCCTGGTTTACATATAGAAATTTTTTTATATATATACTTATACACTAATGCTGCTTGGGTGTCAATTTAAATTAGCATATAGAATGAAGCCTATGTTGGTTTGAGAAAAAGTAAAAGTTTTTTTTATAATATTTAGTGACCATATTAATGTGCTATATGACTGCTCTTGAAAACATATTAAATTATCTTCTGAAATGCACATCATTATCTTTGTTGTCTCTGAAGTTGCTAAAATAAATATGTGTCTCTTCTACAATCAGAGAACATGCTATATAATAATGTATATTCAGGCCCAATAATATGATTTCAGTTTAGTTATAGAGGGCGGAGTGAATAATATGTGAGGGTCATGGTTTTCAGAAAATGTTTAAAAAGATCAAAGTTGTAGATTTGATTGCATGATCAACCAGGCTTGAACTTTTCTTTAGTAAAGAATCCTGACCTGGCTAATAAGTTACAAAAATGGTCTCTTTTTACACTAGTATATCTTCCTGCATAAGTAAAGACAAGTTTATGGCATCAAGACTACAGTAAGTATTAACATAACAATGTTATATACCTAAGATATATGTATATACATATACAATGACAAGATAAATTCACATTAAGATGACAGTGTCTTTGAGTGAACTTGGATGAGTCTTGTACCCTATTTTTAGGTTATACTGTACATCACTAAAACTAAACAGAAAATGTTCTAAGCTTGCCTATTGTGACTGGAAGTTGTCTGTGTTCCAATAGAGGACTAGTCTTATTGAGCTACTAATTATGTTGTTGAACCACCCTTGTGAGGACATTGTGGTTAACCAAGAAATGGGCTGAATGCAAAATTATTCTAAACCTTAGAGACAAAGATACGGAAAGGGAAATGCATACACAGTTTTTAAAAGTTATAATATTTCTTTATTTTTATTTGCAATGAAGCAATCCAGGCAAGGCAGGAAAAAAGCAATAGGTTTTTATTTTGGCTGCGAGAGTGCACCCAGGGTGAACGATTTAAAATGGAGCCAACTGTTCATTGTCTTATTCTTTGTGTATTTATTGTAATGTAATCTACAGAGTTATTGTACTTGACAAGTGACATTAAACTGAAGCTAGTCTGGCATTGATAAATCTTCTAGTTGTAAGTAAAGTGTGAAAAAAGTGTGAAAAATGTAGGAATTTAGGGCATGTATGGGATTCAGATGGATGTAGAACATTGGATGCAATAGCCCAATGTTCTACATATAAGTATGCATCCATGGCACTATGTGCAGGATTTCCATGGCTATCATCAACCGGTGCAGATTGCCATTCTGATAGGCATTAGTGAGTGGTGACAAGGGTGCTGCTGGCATCAGTGGGTGTGTCAGCAGGTGTGTCAATGGTAGGGACAACATCAGACTTTCTAATCAGAAATTGATTCACTCAAAAGTCTGATGGTGCTGCTTATGTCTAACTGGTGATGCACCACTGTGGATTAGAGCAGCACCTGGTGGGTGTCTCAATAAACAGTATATCATCTGCATAATTTTGCATTAGTGGCGGCAATAAATTTCGCAGCCACTATTATATTGTGCCCACCTCTGATTAGATCAGTTCTGTCTGCCTTAGCCTAAAAAAAGTTGCAGTCCCCTCAAAGTCTACATTTAGCAACATAAAAAACAATAATAATCTGACAACTCTGTCACCATGGGGTTTATGTACAGTCATTTTCAAGTTAGAATATGTTTTAAAAGCAGTAATACTCCAATTTAAAATATTTCAAAAGGCAAAAAACTGTTTCGCCTTAAAAAATGAATGGCACTTTAAAAATATGAACTAATATTATTCTCACCCATAAAAACTATACCTATGCTTTTTGGGGGAAACAGAGCATCTGAAATCTAGAAGATGTTTTTTCTACAGTGTTCGTTTCCCACATCGACTGATGTAGCAGGTTGATTGTATTGCAATGAATAGCACACAATAAAAATACTATTAATTTACAAAATGTAAATTGCTTTCAACATTGCAAGTAATTCCCAACCAAACTAGTCACAGGTCTGTCTAAAAAATACTAAAATCTATAATCCATATATTAATCATAGTCATCAAAGAATGAATTAAGTAATAAGAGCTGCTCAACTAGTATCAATGAATAGTTGTACTGCTGCAAGTGAAATGTGTTTTAAAAAACTAAATAGATGGCCTGGGTGTTAGGAATAATAGGCTTCATTTGGAAGTCCTAGTTCTGGTATTCTCTATATGAGTTTTGTTTTTCTCTATTTCTCGTACATCCTTCCAAATACTGCAATAACAATTGCTCATGCTCCCCCTGTTATCAGAGGATCTGAAGCAGAGACTCATGGGGAAATTTACTTAGATCGAATGGGAAGGATTGCACCCATTCATACCAATTTGATCTTAACTACGGCCATGACCCGGCATCCGAAAAATTTACTAACAGCCAATTTGACAGAATTCTCATTTTTTACGACAGCTTAGTAAATTTGCTGAGTTCTCAGGCCGTATATTTGGACCAATCATGGCTGATCTCATTGGTACACATTTGTACAGTGGATTGGCCATGATCAGTCACCTTAGTAATACCCCTTTCAGACATAAGCAAAAATCCCGGGATTTCTCACGTGCATGCGCATAATCCCGGGACTAGAGTATGTCTGAATGGCTATTTCCAGGATTTTAGTCGACTAAAATCCCAGGTCCTGCGCACCTGCAATTGACTCAAGATTTATAAAAACCCAGGATTGTACAGGTTTTAAAATACTGGGTGGTATGGTATGTATAAATTTCCCCTTCTGTCCATAGATTTCCAATACAACTGCATGATAGTCCTGCTAATAAGGAGCTACTCAGCTGCATGGCCCTCTTCAATCTATTTTTTAGCAACAATAAAACCTATATTATAATTAGATGTTGTCAGTTGTACAAATAGTTTAGCTTGCGCAATAGATTCAAAATGTTTACATTGCCATCAAAAAATCTGGTCAGTGTCTGTTTCAATCTATGAAACATTGTTGCACTAGAAGTAATGCCTTGTTAAACATGGTGGACAATAGATCAATAGATCCATGGTTGAAAATGAAGAGGTGAAATTTGAAGCAAACATAAACAATGATCAGGATGGTGTTTCTCAGCTGATTTGAAGTAAAACAGCCTTGACTGACACCAGAAGAAAGAAGCTTGACCCCAATTGCACGGATCAATGGGAAGTTGCAGTTTGGGTAGAGGAAGAAAATCAACTAAGTTTCCAGACTGTCAGTCAAATGTGAAAACCTAACACATTTTTCTTTTCTTTTTTCTTTTATCTACACTTCTTGTTTTGTGTTATAACATTTTTTTTATAGTTTTCTATTTTTTTTCCCATTTTTACTTAACTTGATAAAAAGTAGAAATTATCACTTTCTGTCCTCCATAATGTCCATGTCTAACATTTAACTAACCTAAATTAATTTAATATTAAAAGTATCAAACTGGTTTAGTCTGGAAAAGGATAATTATGTCCAAATGCCAAATGGCTTTCTTAATCAGTTCTTAAATGGCATAAGTAGACCTTTTCAGGACACACCGGTAGCAATAACAATATCCTTTTACAATAACATAGGCTTTACAATAAATCCTATTCAAAAGGGCAAATTAACTTTAGTTCAAATTCCCATCACTATGCAAATAGTATGACCTGTAGTGAGCTTGACAGATTTAGTTTACAGTCAGTGTTCATTCTAATTTGCATTCCTGCACAAGGCTACACATAATGTATGCTGAACAAAAGTTTAGTCTGGTGGGAAATCCTAATCAGTTACCATGATGCTAGTTGTCACTGCTGTACGCGTCTTCAAGCAGAACTCTACAGAAACATATTTTTATTCCAATAACTGTACTTGATTTGAACCCTAAGTAATTATATGTTAAATATAATAACAAATAGCTGGAGAGTTTAGGGGGGGGAAATATTTTAACATGCAGCTTCCCCTCTATTCCAGCTGTCACTCTTAGGGGAAATGAAGCAAAGAGAGATAAACTACCAACCAATCAGCTCCTAGCTTTCATGTTACAGGCTGTGTTTGAAAAATGACAGGAGCTGATTGGTTGGTAGTTTCTCTCTCCACTTTACTACCTGCCAAGGCTTAGCACATATGCCTTATGCTGTACTAACCTATTAATAGAAGTTATAAGCCATGTGCAGTGCTTTCTGTATTCTCAATAATATTATTACTAGGCAGCAGTGGAATTACTGCTGGTTCAGCAAGTGCAAAGCATTTGTGTCCCTGTGGCCTCAAGAGCCATAACCAGAATTGGATTAACCCTTTGAGTGCCAACGTAGCATGTGAGCGATCCTCAAAACATCTACTAAAAATGCCAGCATTGCACACATCGACTTTTAGTATAATAAATACAAATACAGCCAAATCAATTAATTGAAGTTAAATTAAATATTGCACCCAAAGATGAACCTTCGCTGTGAGTGACTCTGGCATTTTTAACTGATATTTTAAGGATCTCTTACAGCAATGTTGGCACTCAAAGGGTTTAATAAAAAAATGTTTGCTTGGCATTTTTCACAGTTATTTTGATAAATTGTCTTGGCACTCAAAGGGTTAAAGAAGGTTGCACATGCCCCACCACCCACAACACGCCCTCATTGTAGGTTACAGATTAACTTATTGATAAAATTGTACTTGGTCATGTGAATGTTGGCAGATAAAAGAAGTACTACAACCAAATAAGATCATTTAGATATGGGGTGCAAACAGTAATGGGCAGCCCCACTGTCCCCTAATTGTCTTACAGTACGACTAAACCCCCTGAAATGGAGACCTGATCATCCCCTGAGGTAGTGACTCAAATCTCTCAGAGGAGCATTGCCACCCAACCAACCCAACTCTTGTTCTGTAAATACACCATCAGGTTACTTTGCTTTCCAACAATCTGAATCAAAGAGCCATAGCCCACCGCTCATAGGTGCCGATTTATGTTTTTGCTGGGGGGTGCTCAAGTCAAAAAAATAGGGGAGTGGCATTATAGGGAAGAGGCATGGCCACAAAATAATACCAATTTATATTACGGATCACAGTTGTCTTTAATTTTCTAATTATGGCAGCAGAGTGCCAAGTATATAAATGTCCCCACAGTGCGGGTACATAAATGCCCCCACAGTTCCAAGTACATAAATGCCCCCACAGTGCCAAATACATAAATGCCCCCACAGTGCAGATACATAAATGCCCTCACAGTACCTGTGCTGGCAACGAGGGAGGGGGAGTGCGGTGGGACACAGGCGGGTGGGCCGCTGCTGAGCTACTCAGTCAGTGCACACTGTGCGGCACCGGCGTCTGGCATCAGGCACCATCGCAGCAGAGCACACACAGGCTGGCCCGCCCCACGTCCGTGGACGGAATACACTCTGCCCGCCATCCTGGCATACTGTTTCCCAGGCAGAGAGTCCAGCACTGTGGGTGCTGCAGTCGCAAATTAGCCAGTTAATACGGTGGTACAGCAGTGGGACTCGGGCCCGTGGGTGCTCATCAACTTCCATGGGTGGTCAGGCCCTTGAGCACCCACCAAATCGCTATGCCATCGCTATAAATGACCTTCAAACTGAACTTAGGAAATTATAAAAATACCTTAATAAACAGCCCCAGCCCCACCCCAGCTAAATGTAAACCAGCAACAAGACACATAATTGAAAGCTTACTGGTAAATGGAGACTGTTAGCAGTGAAACATCAGCATGCATAAGACACTGAGGTACTTGTGTATTTTCACGGCGCCCATCGCATCGCAGACCATAAGGCATGCGATGGTATGCGATGCGATGTTCCGCGATGTCCCCCGATATCATACCATTTTAAAATTGTATGGCATTGTATATGGCACACAATGCCATACAATGCGATGCGATTATAAATTGTATAAGCCCCCTAATGGGGGCTTCCAATGTAAAATGAACCCCCACGCCACCCCCACTATGAACGTGAACCGAGGGGCGGCGGTACGCGTCCTCAGACCTTTTCATACCCCACTATCCATGTTGGCGTGGAGTTGATTTTATATAGTGTGGCGAGCGCAGCGAGCCACCGAGCCCGAAGCGTGGCGAGCGCAGCGGAATACATGTAAAGTAATACGCGTGCGCTCGCCACTCTTCGGGCTCGGTGGCTCTCTGCGCTCGCCACACTATATAAAATCAACTCCACGCCGACGTGGATAGTGGGGGTATGAAAAGGTCGGAGGATGCGTACCGCCGCCCCTCGCGGGCTCGCTGCGCTCGCCACGCTTCGGGTACATGTTCATACTGGGGGTGGCGTGGGTGTGCATTAAACATTGTAAACACCCATTAGGGTGCTTAAAAACACCCATTAGGGTGCTTATACAATTTAAAATCGTATAGGGGGCTTAAATCGCATCGCTGTGCATCGGGTGTATCGATATGCGATGGGCGCCGTGATAATACACAAATACCGACACTGATTTTAGCCTTTTGAAAGCAACTTGCCAAATTCTCAGCTAAAAATACAGGACAGAGCAGTGGAACAGGATGTGCAGGTACAGACACATAACAACCCCTATGCTGCTCGTCAGTTTGTATCTTACATAATAACAAATTGGAACTAACTATAACATAAAACAACAAGCCAGAGCTAGATTAAATCTGTTGACGGCCATTAGTTCACCAAACCAAAAAGCCCCAAAAACACCATGGAAAATGCAAAATTAATCAGTAATGCTTGATTTTTATTTATTAATTTACAGTTTCTTATATAGCGCAACAGATTCCGTTGCGCTTTACAATTGCAAACAGAGCTAAAACAACAGACAGACTTGGAGGTAAGAGGGCCCTGCTGCAAGCTTACAATCTATAGGGACATAGGAGGGAAACACAAGGACAGGCACCAGTAATAGCATAGCAGTCCTACCAAGTTGCAAGTCCAGAAGGGAAGCTATATAATACATAAGTGCCTCAGAGGGCTATGCGTGTGGTACTTACATATGATAGGCTTACCTGAAGAGGTGAGTTTTCAGGGAAGGGCATTCCATTGGGAGCAGCCCGATGAATGTACTGTAATAGTTAATGGGAGCTAGTGATCCATACAGAACAGAGACGCAGGTCTTCCTCAGAGTGGAGTGGTCGAGATAGGAGATATTTTGTGATAAGTAAAGAAATATATGCTGGTGCAGTATGGTTAATAGCTTTATATGCGAGTAGAAGTGTTTTATATTGAATACGGTAAAATACAGGCAATCAGTGGAGGGACTGGCAGAGCGGATCAGCAGACGATGAGCATCTTGCTAGGAAGATCAGCCTAGCAGCAGCATTTAAAATGGATTGCAGTGGCGATAGTCTGTTCTTGGGAAGACCAGTTAGGAGGCTATTGCAATAATCAATGCGGGATATAATGAGTGCATGGATAAGAGATTTATTAGTGTCTTGTGTGAGATAGGGTCGTATTTTGGATATGTTTTTTAGATGCATGTAACATGATTTTGCGACAGATTGAATGTGAGGAACAAAGGACAGTTTAGAGTCAAGGATGACCCCTAGGCAACAAGCTTGTGGGGTAGGGTAGATTGTCGAGTTCACCAAACCAAAAATCCCCCCAAAACACCATGGAAAATGCTAAATGAATCAGTAATGCTTTATAATCATCTTGCATAATCACAGAACCTGCATTAATCAGATCCTTAATGTGCCAAGAGTAATAGGCTTGTGAGAATCCCAAGATCTGGTCTGATCCCTAGCTCAGGTCCTCATCATCTTAGAAAGCAAGTGGCTGTGTCAACCCCCTCACATTGCAACCTAGGAGATGGTCACGCCACCCTTCCTAAAGACCGGAATATGTAACCCATGATGAATACTTTTGCAGGACTTTCTAACATTAGAAGAGGATAAGGTGTTACCAGGGGAGTCCTTTCAGCAGAAGTCCCCTAGTTGACCATGTAACCATGTAAGTTAATTTAATGTTAGCGATTATATCTACTAAAGTGAATCATTTGCCCCCAGGATTCAGTGCCCTCCTACAACTTTTAACAAGATGCAAACAAAGAAGTAGTGAATAGGAAAACCACAGCGCTGTGGTTTTCCTATTCACTACTTCTTTGTTTGCATCTTGTATTTTGGTAGTCTAAGGTGGTACTACTCTGTGGGTAGGAATACAGCTGTACTTTGATTTCATTGCGCACTCACATGGTTAATCCTTTTGTTCCTGCTCCTACAACTTTTGTAACTGAATAGCTAATTGTATTAATTTGAAGTCAAGTCAAAAAAAATACATCAATTTCTTGTTCCTTGCAAATTTGACATAAAATAATTTGATTATGTTAGTGAAATTAATGAGAAAAGCAGAAGCCATGCCATTTGATTTAGGAAAACATCATTTTGGATGGTACTGTATATTTGATCATAAAATCAAGCAGCCTGTAGTGATGGGGGTGTATGTAATAGGATCCATGTTTGCCGGATGTGCTGATCTCTTTTCTAAACCAGAAATCATCTACATGGCTTGGTTTTGCCTGGCAATGGATGCCACATAAAAATAGGACCAAGATCGGACTTCCAGCAAACCCGGACCATATTACATATGTCCCATAGACTTATGACACAGCATGCAAACAGTGTGAAAAACACACACACACATGTAAGAACCATTTCTGCTATACATCATCATGTCACAATCACATACATGCTTTGATCACAGTACTTGATGTATAATTACAAACACTGGATGGATCGTTGTTAACATTTGTCTTTGAATCAAGTGTGTTGTTTATCATCTCTGGATCTTTATGCAAATCAAAACCTCAGATGAGTTTGTCAATGTATGTTGTAGATCATCTTAACCTACCTTTACTGTTACAGATACTGTACATGTGCTTTAATGTTTGAACTAGAAATGTATCATGAAGAAACTGTCAACATTTGACAGAGACCTATCACATTGGGGATTCTTGCCATGTTTCTCTTACTAATGTAATTCAAAACAGTTGTTTTTCTTCATATCCTGGTTTCTGGATATATTCTGTCCGGAGAATCTATGTAGATTTGGATGAATCAATAGCAGATTCTCATAAAACTTTCACTGTTTGAGATGTTCCTGTTTCTCATGTTGGCCTGTTTTATATTATACTAGCGGTTACACATACTTCTCTTAACGGGTGCTAAGTTAGTCATGCTGTATCCATTCTAATAAAATACTTTAGTCATGGCTAGGTCAAAATACATGTATTATAGTCTTTTTTTAATTAACATAATTATTAGGTGCCTTATGTATTATGTGAAAAGTTGTGGATCCAAGTATGTGCACTATCTGCACGTTTCTTTCCAAATGAACATATGTAAAGAAAGATTGTTATAATTTGACTGCAACATGTGGCAGAGAGCATACCATAACCTTTACAGACCTGTCACATAGAAGAAAATACTTAACTAAATCTTTTTACTCATTTAAAAAATATATCAAATAGATATCCCAGTTAAACTACATGTCTAACAACCCCACCCAGCTCTATTATATTATTTAAGTCAGGGTCACACCCTAAGATTCCCATCATTCCATGTGTGTTACAGGGTGCTTTTACTATCTTTATACCAAAAGAATCCATTTTATATTTAAAACATCTCCTTATGGATGATGGTGCTGCAGAGAAACAGGAGTATGTATGAGGCTGGAGAGAAATGGGGGGATGGACTTTACAGGGGGTACAGAAAGGCATGAATATTAGACTGGAGAGACATGGGGAGTGAGGCTGAAGAGAAAAATTACATGAGGCTAAAGAGATACAATGGGGAAGAGACAAAAGAGATGAGGGTGGAGAGATAAAAGGGAATCAATCTGATGAAAACAGAGGGATGAGGTTGGAGAGACGCAAGGGG
Source organism: Crinia signifera (assembly GCF_055691185.1). Lineage (NCBI taxonomy): Eukaryota > Metazoa > Chordata > Amphibia > Anura > Myobatrachidae > Crinia > Crinia signifera. The sequence continues at coordinate 180,165,728 of NC_139220.1, forward strand.
TGGCACAGGAGAGACACAGGTGGAATGAAGCTGCCTGGAACTGGCTGGAGATTATTCACAGCAGGCAGGATTTGAATGAAATAGCTGGGGCACAGTAAAACATCAATGCTAAATGAGGGGTGTCTAGTCAAACATGGGCATGTCATAAGTTTTTTGTGGGCATGTCTCAGCTTTTGACATCTCTGCATGTAGTTTCACTTGGCTTAGCGGTTCATTTCCGACAGACATTTCGAGCAGCAATAGGGTTGTTCTGCAGTTCCATAGTGTGACTTTGTATGCAAGTGGAGATTAGAAATGCAGCTAGTGGGTGTCTCTTTACAAATAACAGTGGTTTCGACATTAGCAGGAATTCTCAGTATTGCCGTGTTCACCTACTTCATTAGTGCATTAGAGAGAACACTAATTCATTTAATGAGGCAGACTGAGGTCCTAATTCAGGTTGGCTCCCATGGTTGAGCCCTGTTTTCGTCTCTGTTCCTCCCTCCCTGCAGCAAATGGCCCAGCAAGTGTGTAACTCACGAAACCGTTCACTGTCGGGTTCGAATTCGGCCCGATCAAGGCTGGAGCCGAATTTGGATCACCTCAAGTGATCTTGAATCGACCCCTGAGTGTGGGAAACTATGAAGATTTAAAGAAACTGCTGAGGATAAGTGTTGTGTTTCTTACAAAGTCTACTACAGTGGAGTAATTTGTGTATTTCAATTGTCTTCTGAGTAGTTGTGTTATTAAGGGGGTAAAGGCTACACCCGGGTATCACCCTCCAAGGAGTGACATAAAAATGCAGAATCTTGAGTGATAGCAGGTGGGTGACCGAATAGTGACATTACTAATAAAAGCTGGGGTTAGGTCATGAGGCAACTTCCTTTTTTGGGCATGTGTGCTACTAGGGCATGTGGCCCACTGAAAGTCACTGACCTTAGTGATGCTCCTGCTTTTCAGTCCATTAGTGTATTTTAAACCATTCAGGCTCAATTCAGTATGTTTCATGTGTTTGAGGCTACAGTCAGAATACCACTGTGTCTTTAGATTTTTCCAAGATGCTTTCTTAGTTTATCTGACAAACTTTCAGTTAAGGATCATCAGCGTATTGTATTTGTTAAAGCTACATCCATTGTTATTTGCTAGAAATTGTATTCAATGAGACCTTTGTATTTTAAGTATAGACAGCTGTGACTTACACATACTGCAAGCGTGCCAACGTCCATTATTGCAATGAATTTCTATGCTACAATATTGTGTGTAAATGTAGTCACTGTGCTGTGTACAGATTATTTGACATTAAGAATTGGATTAGGATTTTGGAGTTTAGGGAGTCAGCTATGTCAATTGTGTGGCAATTGTTGCTACCATTTTTTCAACTGTATACAAAATTTCAACAATCTTGCCTTCTATTGTCTATTTTCATATCTATTCTATTTGGTGTATTTTCCCCAGAGCCGGCCCTAGCCTAAATGACGCCCTAGGCAAGATTTTGGCTGGTGCCCCCTAGCACCACCACTAGTTCCGCCTCTGACTCTGCTCCCCTTTCCTAGCACCATCAACCCTCATCATAGCAGTCATCATTTTGGTGCTCCTACCCGCAATATTTTAAATAGAAACAGTGCACACATTCGGTGCTCAGCCCAAACATGGGTGTGTTCTTGCTGGGAAGGGGCATGGCCATACAATAGTACCCCCAATTCAAATTATGCCACACAGTAGTGCAACTTTATTCACATTATATCTTGCGATGGTGTCCCTTACTCACGTTACATCACACAATAGTACCACTTTACCTCTGTACATTACTCCTCATATTATTCACATTATACCCTATCCTGAGAAAATATTGTATTTTAAGCACCTCCATGGCCACACTGCAACCCAGCACAAAGCAGTGTGTGCTGGGAAAAGGAGAAGAGCTGCAGCTGCTGCTGTCACTTAAGGGGAGGGGGCCCAGGGCCCCCACTGGGCCCTTCCATCAGATTTTGTCCTGGGTAATTTGTACCCCCTACCCCTTTCTCTCAGTACCCCTGATAATACCACATAGTAATGCCCCTTACACATGACACACATTATTAATGTCCTCATAACCATAATGCCCCTTACACATTATGCCAACCATTATTAATGCCCTTCATACACATAATGACACACATAATGCCCCTTACACATATGTTGCACATTATTAATGCACTTATATACATGACAGACATAATGCCTGTTACACATATGTCGCACATTATTAATGCATTTATACATGACACACATAATGTCCCTTACACATATGCCGAACACTATTGCACAAGCAACCCACCCGCAGATAGCACTCGCACAGCCGCTAACACTGTGACATCTGCCTCTGCTTGGATACAGATGTTTCCTTATACATCTTGACTCAATAAGCCATGCAGCTCCTGGACAGTTCTGCTAACGTTGGGTGCCTTCTTTGCTGAAAATTCATCTTATTTGCATTGATATGTGACCAGCACACACAAGGAGCTTCTGATGATTAAAATGATATGCGGCATGCCTATATTCTGTGTGCGACTGTGGCTGTACCTTCATACGGAATGCTATGTGACAATGATTTCCATGAATATACTATTTCATATGCAGATACAGCCTCACTCACACACAGAATATAGGCATGCTGCATATCATTTTAATCAGCAGAAGCTGCTGATGCCCATAGGCATTCCAAATACCCTAGGCAATTGCCTAGTTTGCCTATGCCTAAGGCCGGTTCTGATTTCCCCCATTGTTCTATGCTAGAATATACTTTTCTGTGCATTGGGACTAATTCAGTATGACTTGCTAATTAGAGAAAACACAGTGGACTGCGAGCAGAAAGCTACCCCCAGACAGAAGGAAAATAACCCCTTGCAAAATTGTGTATGAAATGCAAATAGTGTATTTGCAAAAATAAAACATCAGTTTATTCCATCTGTACTAGCTTCCACTAATATGTCGAAGAATCAAGTGGTAAGCAGTCATTACTGTAGTCAGAGACCCATCCGAAAAACAACTAGGCACACTTGAATTTTCTCAAATACACCCAGAAATGCCATATTTCCACTCCTAAATGTCAGCTTCCTGTCAATCAAACTGCAGCTACGACTTTTATGCATATGAATATTTATTTGCAAATTGCCTCCATGCATGCGCAGTAGTTTACTAATCGCTCCATTTACAAATTCAATCCATGCTAAATGAATCCCTTTGATATTTTTTTTTCCTTTCTGATTGTAATCCTAACATTGGCAGCCATTACTTAACATCAGTTTTAATCAATCTTTCTAGGTATTATGTAATGTATTTATTTATTTGTTATATTTACTCACAAGCATATTTTTTATTATTCTCTACAATTGTTTCAATGACATTTTTAACAACTGTATGTCATGTTCTTATAACTGTCTTTGCTAATTAATGTTGTCCTTTTTTTTTTCAATATTACGTTTTTATTGTATATTCCAAAGATGTAAACATGGGGTACTGAGACGAAAATTTGAAGGGGGTACAAAGAAAATGCGAGAAAAAGACTCTAGGTAAGTACTAAAGAAGGCATAAAAAATAGTAATTGGAAAAGTGGCACAAAAAGTGGAACAGAGGTAATACAATAAAATAATGCAGTAATGAAAGGATTGGAGGAAGTAGAAGGCTTCAACAGCCTAGAGATCAGCTTCACCAGAGGGAGACTAATTCAGATTGAATAGAGAAGGGCAGTGTGACACCCTGGTATTGAATGGTGCAAGAAAGGAATCTTAGAACAGGGAACCTCTTGAGTCTCTATTTCAAATTGAACCTGAGTTTTAGTAATGACCCTACGAAAAGGGGGCAGGGGTGTGAGTAGGCCTCCAGTGTGGAGCAGTGGTAGCTCTATCAGATATTAAAATGTGTTCAACGATGTAAGAAACAGATTATGGACCAGATTTACTAAGCTTTGAAAAGTGATAAATGGTCAACCAACTAGCTCATAACTGCCATATTTCAAACACTAATATGGCAGTTAGGGGCAGATTGGCTGGTTCTTTATCACTCTTCTCTGTAACACTTTTTAAGGCTCATTACATCTCATGTTAGGGGCTACAATAGGATACCAATGCAATAATACCAAAGCAGTCTACAGGATAAGGGTAAAACCTACACTACATTAATGAGGTCAAACATCATAAACTAAAATGGAAAGTCTGTAATACAGAACAATTCCAGTCCATGATCCAGCTTCCACAGAACAGAGACACCAGCATAAAAGCCACATTTTATTTAGTTTAATAGGGGACAGATGAAATCTAGTTAAAAGCTTAAAATGCATCTCTACATCATTTTTATATTTTGATAAGAATAAGGAAGAAAGGTGAATGGATTCCTATTGTTTTATTGTAAAAGAGTGATGGCAATCTGTTTCTCAATGAACTTGTGTGGAAGATTTATCTAAAGACAGATAGCACAGTACCAGTATGACATGGTGCCAGCATGAAATGGTGAGGTGGTAGGGGATAACCTAATAATTGTGTGGGAGGCAACGGAACACTTAAGGGGAGGTGTTAGAAGCAAAAACCCAATGTTTAAGCTGAAAATAATAACACCAGGCAGAGGGTTACCACCCAAATATATTGCAGAGATCTGCAAATGGTAGTATGGAGATCAGAGAGAGCATATCTGCCACTGGCACTGAGGCACAGCCCGGAAAATTCTCGGGATTACCACTGAAGGGGTTAATGAGCATGAGCCCCCTGGACTTAGGGGCTCATGTACACTGCACTGCAAAATATCATGTATGAGGTAGCAATCTGACATACAACCTGAAATGGCTGAAAGTCCTAGGGACTGCAGGACTGCCGGCATGCAGACTAAAGAAGTTAGTGCGCACGGCCGCTGTCAGGGATTTTTCCCTCCCCAACACTGATTACTGCTTGCGAGTATGTGCACCATTCATCATGGTATGATGGGTCGGGCAGCGCAGTTTGCAGAGCAGAGGAAGCAGTGGCAGCCCCCCAAGGACTTCAGGTAGGAGTCACCACTGCAAAAGACTTTCAATAATGTGGAATAATACAGATTGTTAGAGACCCGTATAGATTATAATAAGCAAAAGTGAAATGATAATAATGAGCAGCAGTGGCAATAAATAGTCTAGTATCTGAAAAACTGGAAATGCTTTGGTACTTATTTAAAGTAAAAATGCAAGGAAAATACTGTAAACCAGTCTCTTAGTTGGTAAAGCCATGCACATTAAAAATACATACAGGGCAGTAGACCTCAGCTATCAAAGTAATCTTTTAACAGTCATAAAAACATAAGTTCTCTATTTTAAAAAAACAAACAAAACATTTTCAATAAGTAGAATTTGTGTAAGTATACAACTCATGCTAAAATAAATTCCCTAATTTATATTTTATTTTTAAGATAATGCTCATTTGTGCCTGTGCAGGGTAAAATGAAGATGCATAAATGGCAATTACTTAAATGACAGTAGCTGTCATCCATCGTCAAACATGGTAATGTTCAAATAAACAAATCAGCCCCAGAATAGGAAATTCTCAGTTCGGTGTTTATTGACATAAGCAATAGGCGTTTTGCAGCAAGTGCACAGCCATATAATTCTTGACCTTTGTGGACCCACCATATTCAGAGCCGTCATTGGAATTCAAGTACACCAGTGATGACAGCCTAGAGACAGTTCATTTATTTACTGCTAACCTGTGGTGCCCACATGTCCATTTTAATTCAAACATACAATCTTTTTAGAAAAAAAAACCTTTGGGAGAGCAAAGTTTCCATGAACATATTTTATACCAGGCATCTTTATTTGCTAGAGCTAATAAAAAAATATTAAATTTCCATTAATCGCATGGAGTACATGTAATAGCCTTTGACTTACAGGCATTGGTGAGTTCTGCCCAATATTTTTTTTTTTTTTTTTTTTACCATTAATATATTTTATTGAATTTTCAACAAACAAAAGGAATAGGATACAGAAAAATAGAGATTGGGAGGGGGCACACACACAAAAAAAAAAAAAACACGGGCATGTGATGCACAAAATATCAGTACAAGGATGCAATATATAACAATAAAGAGCTCAATACAGTGATCAGCCAAAGAATAAGACATTTTGATAAAACATAGGAAATAGGAAGTATACCCCCGGCAACCTCAGGTAGCAGGTGGTTCGTTCAGACTGAACTGCAAGGGGGATGACCCAGAGGGTTGGGATACCAAAGCCGCTCCCTCACCATCTGTAACATAGTTATGCCAGGCCATCCATTTCACAATTGGGGAAGATGGTGTGGAGGAATATGGGACAAATTCGGTTTCCATTGTAAAGTGGAATTGGATTTTATGAAAAACTTTTATCACCAGGGGGGTAAAGGATTTTTCCATGCTTGGGCTAGTGTGGCCCTTGCCGCGATACACATTATGTCAATTTTGAGTGCGGTGATAGTTGCTGTTGGTCCGCTTCTACCGGCGTTGCTCCGATGTGCGGGGAGCCGGTGCCGGGAGCAGACAGCAGTTCCAGAGGAGGTGGCTGGTCCGCTTACCACCAGCGTGGCTCCGATGGTGAGGGAGCTGGCGCTGGGAGCAGATTATGCCACACGTTGTAGATACCTCATAGATGCCAAGGTGGAATTGGATGTCAATCACCACACCACTCTCAGCCGCTGCCGTAGCCGCCGCAAGTCTCTTGCCTGTTAAATCAATACAGCGTGTATTTCCAAGCAGTAGGGTCCATCCAAATTGGTAACAAAGTTGGTTGGAGCAAGGTGGATAAATTGGATGCTGATTAAAGTAACTTGACGCATTTCTCCGTACAAAACAATCCTGACGGTTTCCTCAGAAGATGATCTGTCTTGATACTGACATGGTTTAAAAAGGCAGGCTGGCCAATCGTTGTAAGACATTAATTATGTTGCACCTGTGGATTCACCTGTTTTATCCTGAGTCAGGTGCATATGTCTAAGCATGTCATACATTCATTGTTAAAAGATCTGTGGACTTTATTTATTTATACTTTAAAAAAAAAAATTAAGATGATAAGAAAAATATATAAACAAATTATAAATACATAAATAAAAATACTAACATATAAAAACATTTTAATAATGCGGCATCAAAGAACGTTTTTTGGAGATATCTTCAATAGATTAAGTATATTATATTCCTCTTCCTTAAGTATATGGAGCCTCAGTGGCTCACAGACAGAGCGTCCGGCTGCAAACAGAACACAGACGGCTGTCCCAGTTCAAACCCGAACACAAAGCCCAAACCCAACATTTTGTAATTCTGTATGTTTATTTTTTCTCTTTATGTTTATTTTTTCACAAAAGAAAATTATTTATTAGCAAACTGGGGGGGAAGCAGCCAGGCGCTCTGTCTGTGAGCCACTTTTAAATTCTTGCCTCTTTAAAATATTGGGCAGACTCACTGTAATCTCAGAGATCGATGTCTGCTGGTGGCAGCCTATTCCAGTTAGTTTTGAGGATGAACCCTGCATGTCTATCTACACATCCCCTCTCCATGGACCCCCACAATACAGCCTGTGGTTGGAATGGGGATGGCGTTTATTGACCTCAGTGTCTATCCCCATCCCCCAAACTTCACATCATTGTCTCCTATCCATGCTTTTCCCAAAGAGGAGCACAATAAAGTAGGCAAGTACGTGTATGTCAGCTCTGCATCAGCCTTTTGAGCAATTTTTAAAACAAAGAATTCAGAGCTAAAAATAGAGCCCTTCTCGTTATTGCGAGAGCTGGCGATAGAATCGCCAGCCCTTGCTAGGTCCGCCATCCGTCGGAAGGGGGCACGCGCACGAGATGCTTGCATGCCCCATACCGACGGAGCTCCCCATCGGTCCCTGCCGCCTTGCCGCCGGTCCCCATCGGTCGCCGCCCCCGCCGAGTGACTGGGACGCTCATGCGTGTGAGATGCCTACACGTGTTAGAGGCCTACACATCCCAGTCTGACTCTCAGCCAGCGGGGCCATTCTAACGACTGTTGGGGCTAAATGGTCCTTCAGTAAAACTGCATGTGTGACATACAGTAACAGCACTAAACTGCACCTTATTAATAATGTACCTATGATGTTTTCAATGGAAATTTGCTGGAGGACTTGGGAAAGATGACCTCCATCTGTTCAGGAAATGTAGAAGCTGTGCAATGACTGCTTTAAATTTGTACAAGTTTTAAGCAAACACTTTCTCTTGATTTATGAAGCACTTATCTTGCAGCTGTACTGTATGTTTCATTCCATATGGCAGTGATACAGAATAAAGTCCAGCTTCAACTTATTTCCACACATCAGATTTTGGTATCTCCTGATACCCTGAACAAACCTGGTCCCTCTGAGACCAGTTCTTGTTGCTCTATTGTAGAAGTCTTACCCAATAACGTAGTATCTTCAGTGTAGAACAGGAGAAACTATATAACTAATAGACTGACAGACTGTCAGTCCCAGACTTGTCCCAGACTGACATCAGTTAATATGGCTGCACATGCTTATTAAACTTTTATTTTTCATCTGTTGTGCAAGTGTACAAAACAGATATAGGTGTTTTGTGATTAGGTCTAAATGTAGCAACCCCCTCCTAGTGGAGCTCGTGTGTTTTGAAAAACTGACTGGTATGATTTGCTGGGGCTTCTCCCAGACTTTGCATGCCCACAGCAGAGAGGCAGGTGGTTCTTCAAACTCAACCATACTTGCCTACTTTTGAAAACTAGTTTCAGGGAGATTACAGTTGATAATAGAATTTTGCACAGTGCCCCATTGAGCTGGTGTGTCATGCTCCTCCTACAGGGTGTGTCTAGTTCCATATATGGAAAGATTGTGAAGAGAGATTGTGAACCTGGCACCTAGAATCGTGAGTGTGTACTGCTACATCTAAAAGGAATCTTTTAAAATTACTTATATCCAAATGTAGATGAGCCCCAAAGCAGTTAGTAAGAGCTACTATACTTGCTAAAGTGCTAGGAAATGGTGCTGATGATTCAATATAAATGTATCTGTCTCTCATTCCTTTTTTCCAACAAAATATGTAACAGTGTAATGTGGGCTAGGTGAAATAAGGAAGATTGCTAGACTAATGAGGGAGAGAGGGAGATTGCTGCTATTTCAGGGAGTCTCCTGCAGAATGCAGGAGGGTAGGCAACTATGAACTCAACTCAGTAAATACTGTATCACAATAAATATATATTAAAAAATGTATTTATCAGGAACCTTTCTACCGTTTCTGGGTTTTTAAGCAGAAAACCACAATAAGAACACAGCATACAATTTAACACAATAGCATATACATCATATAAATATGTATTACCAATACTTTATATTTGCTACAATCCAAAGCTTACTCTAGCTTTGTCACTCGGTAAATGTAATGTAACAGCTAAGTTACCACATTGAAGGTGACCCTTACACAAACTTTAATAGTAGACTATGTATTCACTCTTTTGTATATATAAACAATTTACTTTAAAGCGTTAAAGTTATTTTAGCTAAATAACCCATACAAAACTTAAATACTACCTCTGAGTCTATGCGCATGGCCATATACGATGGTGCACTTCCAGTTACTTTTGTAATTTTTTCTGTTTTCCAGATATATCATCCAGTTTACTCAGGAACGCTTTCTGAGATTCATGTCCTACAGTATGGACGGTGATCGTTTACTTATAGCCATCCAAGCACACTGACTGTCTATACTCCCTGGTGCAGTCGCTGTTTAATAGTTAATTTACTCTGAGCACCTCACTTAATGTTATTATACAGATGGAGCAGCTCCCATTGGAGCTGCTCCTGGTGATACATCCGCCAGCCAACAGAAGGGGGTGCGCGCACGAGATGCTTGCATGCCTCATTCTGTTGGAGCCCTCCGCCGCCCTCTGCAGCTGCCCCGAAGCCTTCCCCCCCCCCCCCCCGGCTGCTCCCCGCAATCCCTGCCTGTCTCTCTGAAGTGAAGACAGGCAGGGAAAGCACTCCCCGCCACCGTGCTGGTTCTCTGAGTGCTATGGTCTCCCTGCAGTCTCTTTCTCTGTGCTGTTACACTGGTAGTCACTATCACTTATAGGGCTCCCTCACAGACATAGGCACTTGCAGTGAGTTGTACTCACTGCATTTAGCTGTATACTGTTCTGTAGTATGTGTAAGGTGTGAGCCCTGGCACACCTGCCAGTTGTCCTTTGCAGACTCTGCTTTTAAAAGTGCATTAGCTGTCAGCTCACTAAATCTGCTGCAGCACAGCTCCCGTTCTCCACAATGCACTGATGCCAGCTCCGGCACCAACAGCTCAGTACCTCACGCACCCCTGGTCTCCAAGATGAGGCTCCCTGATAGCTGCCACCAGCAGTACCTTAGCAGCCCCTCAGGGCAGGCTCCTTACAGAAAACACCTGTTCTGTAATAAGCACTGGGCCTTGTACATGACTCCATCGACTGAAAATCCCTTCCTACGGTCACTGGCCTTACCACCTGACACTGGTCATGTGACCTTCTCCTGACCTCTTAAGCAGCTCCTGAGGCTGCTGGGAATTCACAGTGACAGGCATAATATATAGCTTAAATAACCCCATAGATCGAAAGGCTGACAGACGGGGCACAGATGGATGAAAGGACAGGAGGTATACCTCCAGCCTCACCCTGTCTGCTTCCTGTGGTCAGTCTATGAAGCACATCCATTTGGGTCCTTCCCACCGCTGATAGTTGCACTGGCTCCCTGTGATGTTCAGAGTCTTGTATATGTCCTGAAGGGGTTAAATTGGGGTGGAACTGAGTTCAACCTCCAAATATGGTGGAGGAATAGTTGCACCTCTACTACAGCCCTGCAAGTTATTCCAAAAGAAAGCCAGTCCCAAGTCTTTCTTTTCTGGCACAACATATTTGAAGTCATGCTGCTGCTGCTGAAGTGAAGTGAAGAAGAGCTACTAAGGGGAGCAGGCCATGTGCAGTGTACTATATTATGTGGATACTGATATTGACTAAGATAATTAAGGTATAATAATACTGAAAATTAGTAGATATCAGTATCCATAGACAGTGGTGTAGCTTGGTTCCCCAGTGCCTAGAGCAAGGGCATGTTTTGCGCCCCCCCCCCCTCCCTTGCGCGGCAAAAAGGGGGACTGTCCTTGCTCGTTGCCAAGGGGGACTGACCTTGCTTGTTGCTAAGAGGATTGACCTTGCTCATTAATAATAATAACAGGACCCCACAGGCTGCTCCCCTGTATAATAAAAGGACACCACAGGCTGCTCCCCCTGTATAATAAAAGGACAACACAGGCTGCTCCCCCTGTATTATTATAATAATAATAATAATAATAATAACAGGACTCCACAGATTGCTCCCCCTTGTATAATAATAAGGCTGCTCCCCTGTATAATAATAATAATAATAATAATAATAATAATAATAATAGGACCCCACAGCGCTCATCCCTTGACCCCTGGATTGGGTCTCCGGTGCCAGGGATGCGGCACCATGATGTTGATGCCCGCTGTGCCCGACATCAGTCAATGGGGAAAGTTAAAACCCGGCGAGCGCTCTCACATCGTGCATGTTCTGGTTTGGGATGCCGGAAGCAGGGATTCGATGCCATGATGTTGATGACGTTGTGATGTCATGGCTCTGCATACCTGCCTCCGGCGTCCCAAACCGGTGAGAGCGTGCGGAGTGAGATAAATAGATAGATGATGGGGAATAAAAGCTGTGTATATGAGGAATAAAAGCATGTGTATATGAGGAATAAAAGCATGCATATACTGGTTGAGGAATAAAAACTGTGTATTTGAGGAATAGAAGCATGTGTATATGAAAAATGGAATAAAAGCACACACTCTCACACACACATATATCTATATGACCCACTGACAAAGTCTTCTGACGAAATGTGAAGGGGCGTGGTCAACATGACGGGAACCTTGTCCTCCTGAGTTTGGAGCTGTGATACATGTGCCCGGGGAAAGAACTTCTACCTGCCTGTGGTGACTGATGCTGGACGTCAGGAGGAACACAGGAGGTCCTGTGAGTGAAACACTTCACCGGCGAACACCGGCCGTGCATGCAGCTCTGCCAGGGGATTTTACTATATGTCTAGTGGTATTCAGCCCACTGCCGCTGAATAATCTGGTACGAGTTCTGTACAGAAAGAAATTTTATACTATATGTTTTAAAAATTAAAAGCGATATTGCACTATTGGGCGCCCCCCTGTCCTTCCATCTTTTCCAGATCACACATATATCTATCTATCTATCTATCTATCTATCTATCTATCTATATATATATATATATATATATATATATGGTACTTGTTTCCTATCTGGGCGCCCACTAAGTAAATTGAGCACCATGCTATTCTCCGTAGTGAAATCTGATCGCATCGCATCGTACACATACACGATATTGAACGATGCGATGCGATGCGATCCGATTCGATTTCCCATAGGAAACAATGTTAAATGGCTCAATTTAGCCAAATTATCATAGGAACAATAGTAAATGGGCCAAAAACACCCCTGAACATTGAAATGTCCCCCCAAAAGTAGTTGACGCCACCCCGCCATCAACGTGAACCCGAAGCGTGGCGAGCGCAGCGAGCCCGCGAGGGGCGGCGGTACGCGTCCTCCGACCTTTTCATGCCCTACTATCCACTAGGGCGTGGAGTGAGAATAGAATAGTGTGGCGAGCGCAGCGAGCCACCGAGCCCGAAGCGTGGCGAGCGCAGCGAGCCCCGCGAGGGGACGCGGATACCTTCACAGGTAAACGCGTCCCTTTGCGGGCTTCCCAGGTGTCCGCGTCGCCATGGACACCTGGGAAGCCCGCGAGGGGACGCGTATAACTGTGAAGGTATCCGCGTCCCCTCGCGGGGCTCGCTGCGCTCGCCACGCTTCGGGCTCGGTGGCTCGCTGCGCTCGCCACACTATTCTATTCTCACTCCACGCCCTAGTGGATAGTAGGGCATGAAAAGGTCGGAGGACGCGTACCGCCGCCCCTCGCGGGCTCGCTGCGCTCGCCACGCTTCGGGTTCACGTTGATGGCGGGGTGGCGTCAACTACTTTTGGGGGGACATTTCAATGTTCAGGGGTGTTTTTGGCCCATTTACTATTGTTCCTATGATAATTTGGCTAAATTGAGCCATTTAACATTGTTTCCTATGGGAAATCGGATCGCATCGCATCGCATCGCATCGCATCGTTCAATATCGTGTATGTGTACGATGCGATGCGATCCGATTTCAGTACGGTGCCGTACGTAGAAAACCTGGGCGCCCAGATAGGAAACAAGTACCATATATATATATATATATATATAGTCGAATAGCCGGCACTCCTTTGCTTCCAATATGTGATATGCGCCCGGTGCCTTCCCAAGCTCTAGCCCAAACAGGGTTGGCAAATATAAACTGGTGTAATGGCGGCACTCAGACGGCTTGAAATAACAGGTTCAAGATCTTTCGAGATTTAATCTAATTTAATCCTGATGACGAGATTAAATCTCGATAGATCTTGAACCTGTGTGATTTCCTGTTATTTCAAGCCGTCTGAGTGCCGCCATCACACCAGTTTATATATATATATATATATATATACATATATATAGAGAGAGAGGGAGAGAGGGAGGAAGAGAGAGAGAGAGAATTAAAGCATGTTCATATGAGGAATAAAAGCATGTATACTGTATATGATGAATAAACCATGTTTCTATGAGGAGTAAATGCTGTGTATATTAGGAATAAAAGCATGTATACAGTATATGAGGAATTAAAGCATGGTGCATATTTATTTATTAACATTTATTTATATAGCGCACACATATTACGCAGAGCTTTACATTTGAACAATCACATCAGTCCCTGCCCCAGTGGAGCTTACGATCTATATTCCCCACCAACTGTACACACAGACTTTCTAGGGATAATTTTGTGAAAGACAATTTTACTACCAGTATATTTCTGGATTGTGGGAGGAAACTGGAGTACCCGGAGGAAACCCACCCAAGCTCGGGGAGAATATACAAATTCTGCACAGTTAGGACCATGGTGGAAATTGAACCCATGACCTCAGTGTTGGATAAAATTGTGTATATGAGGAATAACAGTATGTTTATAAGAGGAATAAAAGCATGTATATATGAGGAATTAAAGCAAGCATTTTGGTCAAACTGATCTCCTGATACATGACTACGTGTTAACCAACCACAACACAGACATATTCCTGTTCTTTGAAATACTGTACCATTATATTAGAAACTATAACCTACAAGAAAAATGTGAGACATTTGAATTATCCTCTCCTCAAAATAACTGGTTACTAAAACCGCAAGGTTCATTCAGTGGATACAGTATAAGTAATATAAAAATAACACGGACACAGCATGGTTCCTTTGTCGAGAGGTCATAAAGTTCTTTGATATCTATTGGGTCTCTTGAGAGCCCTTTAAACTTTTCTGATTTTTCATGCCAATTACATGCAGTGAAAGATTTGCTCAAAGCAGAGTTTAATCACATTTATGTGACAATGTTACAAATTGCCTTTGAATACTTTGAATACCGACTGTATTACTTTCTTACATCTGTAAAGTGCTCATTTTGAATTGTGAGGTATGCTAACTGCAAACCTGGCAATCCTGCAATTTCAATGATAAAGTACATTTCATTGACTAAATGCACATATGGCAGCCCTGCTTTGTAATTAATTACCTTCATCTGGGTTACTTGGGTTATAATTCAACACAGGAGAAAATAATTACCAGGCATCAAAAAATATGTGATATAATACAGAATAATCTGATGGAACCCCGGAGCTGGAGTGAACCACACTGTTAATGACAAAATCATCTAATGGGGCACTGGGATCTGGAGAGTACAACGTACCTCTAATTGTCACCCCCACTCTGTGTTGTGGTGTAAGAGAGATAACTCTGCCAAATCATCACAGGAACAGTCAAAGGACACTGTATGCTCAACAGCAATAATAATGGCAGTGCAGCTTGGGTGGTCCGTCCTAAAGCCCTGTGTCAGTCTAACCATCATGTGACATAGTGTGACAAAATGGAAATATTATAGTGTATAATGTGCATCCCCCTCCCTGTAGTGTAGGATATAATGAACCTCCCCTCCTTTAGTGAGAATTGTAACCCCACACTACCTTTACAACCCCATGCATTTCCACGTTTCAGTTGCCTTTTTCTCTGCATCATGCAGGAAAGAAGGCTGTTGTGCCCCCCCAGTAGGTGCCACACCTAGGCACATGCCTCACGTGCTTAGACGGAAATCCGGCACTGAAGAGAGCTATTTTTGATGTACGAGAGAATAGGGCTTTGAGAACAGGAGGGAAGAGGGTCCTGCTCCAAAAATGTACAGTCTAGTTGCATATGACTTGAAATCAGGTCCTTTATGTATTGTGATAGGTATACAGGAATTCACATTCAAATATATGCAGAATACATAAAACAAGATTCATTATCTTTTTTTAAGTTTTCTTTTTTGCTTTGTATTTTAAAAAATGTACATTGGGACCCTCCACCACGGAATGACTAGCTTTGCCATTAGCAGTTAGACATATTAATTTATGTGAAAATAAATAATTTATTGATAAGGGTTTATTTGCATAGCCTGACCATATTGCACAGTGCTTTCCAGAAAATAATGAATAATTCACATTATTTTCTGCTCCATTAAAGCTAACACATTATGGTCCATTTTGTCAGAAGCCAATTAACCTAACCATATTATCTGGGGTATAATATTGGTTGCTACATAAAATCAGTCATCTATTAAATTCAGAAAAATTTCATTACATTTTGTATCGCAGTAATTTTTCCCTAGAGAGTAAGCTTGAGGATTGGAACTGAACTCTTAAAACTCAACATTGTTGCTGATCGGTCCAGTTAAAAGGATGGAAAATCCTCCAGGATCAAAATACTTATAAAGATAGACTGGAGAATTAGTCAAAACTGTGGCATAATAATGACAAAAGCAACTCAGGGTCCAAGTGCAGTAAAAGAAAGTTATGTTATTAAAATATAGGCCCTTATTCTAGTTGACTCGGACAGATGCATATTTTCGGACAGCCACCGAGTGTTCTTAGCCCCGCCTACCGTACGGATCGCTCACACCGTCCGAATGCGGTAAGATGCCGAGAGAATGGACCATAAGTGGATGTTTCATGTGAACAACTCCCCCAACTGTGGGAACCTCCCCCATCCTCCGATGGTCGCCGACCATCGAATGATGGACTGAGCAGTCAGACAGCTCCGAGTGCTCCAGACCACTCGGACATTTCTCCGTGCCAAAGAAGGGATATCGGCGGGCAGCTGGCATCCGGCTATGTCAGCTGTCCCCCCCCCCCACACGTGCATCACGGCTGGATTACCATACGTACGCCCAGCGTTTTCATGGGAACGCCCATGAAACCTGGGGTGTGCGCATATGGTAATGAGCTCAAACAGCCCTTCACACCCCTCTCCACCCCCTGCTCGGATTGTTCATTTTCTGTACGGAATTCATGCCATATTCGGACGTGCGCGGTGTTTGCACATGTGCAGAAACGCCTCTGCACATGCGCAAACACAATACATCGGCCATCCGACCAAACACGCAGCCGTCCGACTCAATCAGAATATGGGCCATTGTCCAAATAATTGAATGTTTTAAATAGTTTAAGTGTATACATAAAGTTATTAGATACACAACCACTTAACACACTGCTGGTGTCTGTAGTAATAATAGTCTTCAGAGCCAGCCCTAGGCATAGACAAACTTGGAAAATGCCTAGGGCATGCATGCCAATCATAGGGCCAGCTCAGCTTTAAAGGGGCAGCTGTGGTTTTGCAGGGCACCTGACTGGTTTGACACTGGTCAGGTCCCATGCCTCCTTTTGTGTGGATGCTCGACCATTCAGCATAGTAGGGGGGATTTTTTGGAAACAAAAATAAATGGTGTCTTGCTACAGGGGCTCCAGGTCTGTGTGTGGCCCTATCAGCTCCCTCTTTATCTGTTAGTTGGCTCACTCACCCTGAGGTAACCTTTGTGTGTGTGTGTGTGTGTGTGTGTGTGTGTGTTGGGTGGTGACTGGGGGAACAGGCTGTGTTTTTGTCTGTGTGTGTGATGACTGAGGGGACAGGCTGTATCTGTTTAGTGTTAAAGATGGGAGGGAAGACTGCAATCAACATGTCTCTCAGGAGTAGCTGGTTATGGAGGACAGGGGGTCCATGAGTTCAAAGAGGCCAAAATTAAGGAATGAAGCAGGGGGTCATTAAGGATGCCCAGCAGCAGTGCAGTTGGCAGACTGATGTGCAAATAGCAGAGATACTTACAACACAGTAGATAAGGGGATGTGGATTGTTAGGTAGGTTTGGGTATCATCAGTGTAAATGTGGAACACAGCTAACAAATATATGAGCAATTTGCTTCTTGACAAGCCATACTAAAATACAAGGGGTTGGCATTATTTAGTTTAAAGGCATGCAAGCAGGGAAAATATAGTATACCGCATCAGCACCACAATCTATAGACAGATAGGAACCTATTTTTAATCAACGTCCACAATTCCACCATGTGTACAACCCCACCTTTTACCTTTTTACCTTTTTATTTTCAGGTTACTGGTCAGGAAACGTAAACAACTGTTAATGAGCTGTAGACTTATGCAGGTTGATCATGGCCATCTTTAACTGATAGTTATAACTAAAAGAGCAATATGAATAAATGCTAAACCAGGCTTGTACAACATTTATTTATATTGCTGTTGTAAAGCTATGGGTCAAAGCCACTGAATATCATTGGATCATATCCTGCTCCTTAGTAAATCTACCGTTGACATGGACAGCCATATTGGAAATTCACTGGCACAACTAACATAAGGGGCGAAATGTAATGGGAGGCAAATTTTTTTTTTGTGCGTTTTTTTCCGCAAAATATGCAGTTTTCGGGCATTTCCCGAAAATCGCATATTTTATAGGGTGCGATTTGCGGCAAAAATCGCATTTTTTGAAGGTGCGATTTGGTGCGATTTTTTTCTTATGAAAAAAATCGCACCCTATTACTTTTCGCCCAAGATGTATTAGGAGAGATGGCGGCAGTATACTAAGAAAATTAAACTACTGTAGATGGGCTAGAACTAAACTATTAAAGGGTCACCTGTAACTTGGAAAATAGATTATTGTTTGTCCTGAAATTGGTAATAGTTACAAAAAGCCTAATATTGTAGGGTTGATGAATCCTGAAAGGAAATCTTTATAGACAGCAATAACAACAACACTACCACTATTTAAATGTCATAGAGGTTAATTTACTAAGCGCAGGCTTGTGTGTTTAAGCATGAAATTCAAAATTCAGTGCTATTCAAAGCAAAACACAAGCACGGAATGAATGCCGGAGAGTTTATATTATGCATTTTTTATCTACAATAAGAGTGCAATAATGAGCAATGAAACCTTGGTACCTAAAGGTATCCATTAATTTCCTTAATATCACAGGATAATTTTTTCTATTGTGGCACATAGTTTATGAAAGGCACCTAGAGCAGAAATTATACCGTATTTAATTGTTATTGTGAGTTCTGCTTCAAATAAAGTTGTATTGTTTGGAATGTACAGGTATTGCTTGACTGGGTACTTATTAATTAAAGCAGCTTTTTGTTGCTTGACACCTATTATCATATTCATCATTGGGATTTTATTTTTCACTGCCTTTATTTATTTTGTGTTTGGTATACAGAGTTGTAGCACTTTCAGAATAAAACCATATCAACAGCAACCATGGAGGATCTAAAATAGTTAACAAAGGAATCTGGGGTAGGGGATTGGGTTTTTATCAAAGGTCATAAACTTTTTGCGACGAGGGCCAGATTTGGTGAAGTGTAAATGTGTGGGGGCCGACCATTTAGCCTGACCTTCTTTGAATCATTAATCACATCAGAATGGTCCTCCATTCACTCTATTTCCCCCAGCCTGCCTCCATTCACTGTATGTCCCCCATTCACTGTATGTTCCACACTCTGCACCCATTCACTCTGTCCCCCAGCCTGCCCCCCTTCTCTTAATGTCCATCAGTGCCTCCATTCATTGTATGTCCCCAAGCATGACCCTTCTTCACTGTATGACTCCCATTCACTATGTACCCCACTCTGCCCCCATTCACTGTATGTCCCCCAGTCTGCCACTGCTCCCCCTTCTCTGAATGGCCATCACTGCCTCCATTCACTGTATGTCCCCCAGCCTGACCCTCCTTCACTGAATGTCCCCCACTCTGCCCCTTCCCTTCTCTGTATTTTTCCCAGCCCCTTGTGTGAACCAGAGGAAGGAGAGGCAAAGCAGGCACTGCAAGGACAGGAGATGCTTGGGCTCCCGCTGCTGCCCTCCTCCGCTCTGCATGTTACGGGCCCTTGCTGCCCCCCTTCCCTAACACTGCAGTCATTGTGATTGTGGAAGTAGGGTGATATACGATTGCAGCAGCAGGGGTAGGACGCCAAACACATCTGACTGTGGTGGCCGGCACCTCCTCACTGCAACAGCCAGCAAGGTATAGGCGCGCTCGCCGGGGCCCCACCTTTAGTGTCCTGTGCTGTGCTTCCCACATCTGATGCTCTGCCCGCTTCCAGCTGGAGGCTGCGGGCTGCTTGAAATGAGAGCACGGGCCGCAATTGGCCCCCGGGCCTGACTTTGGACATACCTGCCATAGAGAGATAAAATTGTGAAATAAAGCACTAGCTAATCGGCTTTTATCTTACATTTTACATGCTGTTTTTCGAAAGAGACAGAATCCGATTGGATGGTACTTTGGATGAAATTTAATAGGATGAGAGATTCAGAAAGTGAGAATTGGTAATAATTCTCCAGTTTCTTTAAAGTGGCAATCATTTACACTTCAAAATCAAACTGGTTTTGCAGACAATGTCCCTGTTTATGAAGCGTATTGGGAATTTTGGCTTTATCTGTGTGGCATTATGTGAATTCTGGCTCAATCCCTGTGGCATTATGTGAATTCTGGCTCAATCCGTGTGGCATTATGTGAATTTTGTCTCAATCCGTGTGGCATTATGTGAATTTTGTCTCAATCCGTGTGGCATTATGTGAATTTTGTCTCAATCCGTGTGGCATTATGTGAATTTTATCTCAATCCGTGTGGCATTATTTGAATTTTGGCTCAATCCATCTGCCATTATGTGAATTTTGGCTCATTCCATTTGGCATCATGTGTAAGGGGCAAGTATAATGGGGTCTAGTATTTTGTTGCATAATGTGTATAAATTGTATATGGTGTGGTACACTACACTTAAGGACACGCCCCCTGTTGAGTTGCCACACCCCCTTTTCCGGAGCATGCCTTCGGCGTGCGCACAACTACATCCTTCACTTTTGTCACCATGGTGGGCCTGCATACTTTAAATGCCATTCCCACCCTCTCTCCTCCGCTCTCTTAGCATGTACACTGGCACCACTAACACTGCCCCTCCCCCCAAACCCTCTTTTATCATGGTGCCCCCCCTGTCATTTTATCCTGGATCTGCTCCTGGCCAGGTATACAGTCGTTAGGTTGACACACCTAAGGTTGACATGCATTGGGTCGACCATAGTGGCAAACGCAGGATTTTTAGATGGGGGTTCCAAATGTAATCCAAAGTCTCCCACTCTGCAGCACATTGGAGTAAGTACGGGAGTCTGGGGGAGCGGTAACAGCCCTGAAAATTAGATTGAATACAGTATTAATATTTAACAGTACAGATGGTCTATAGCAGTGGTAGTCAACCCTAGCCCTCGAGAGCTACCAACAGTTCACATTTTCCAGACAACTTAGCTGCTGCACAGCTGCACTCATTAATCACTGACACATTTTAAAAGATACACAGATGGAGCTAATTAGCTCACTTGTGATTCTGTGAGGAGACCTGCAAAACATGCACTGTTGGTAGCTCTCGAGGACTAGGGATGGCTACCCCAGGTCTATAGTATAGGCGGTTTCAATCATTTAAATAAGATAATGTAAGTGGTCTGGAAAAGGTTAAGCATGCCATAATAAATAAACACACAGACCTAATAGAATCAGTACTGCACATTCTAAGCTCACATTCTCCCTCCTCATGGTAAGGCTCCTGTTTCTTCCTCCTTTTCAGCTACTCTCTGGTCTATTGCGATGTTTTAAGGGGTTAAAACCACATGCACACAGCAAACTTGGTAGAAGAAGCTGCTCCCACAGGGTATGTGCAGCAGCTCTGTTTTGATGTGGTGTTACACTGATGTGATGGCAGCTCTATTGATCATATTATATACAAGTGCTAACATTGTCATAATTTAAGGCACTTGCCAAGAAGAGGGGGGTTTCTGTGCATCCACATCCTGCGCTGCGAGTATTGGCCATGCCCCCTTTCAGACAGGCCACACACCCAAAAATTTGACAGGCCACACTCCCGCCGCCGGGGTCCCAGATGTTGGTATGGCTTAAGTCAACAAGATCAGTAAGTCAACACAAGCATTAGGTCTACATGGCCAAGGTCGACAGTCAAAAGGTCAACATGGTCGACCCAATACATACCGACCTTAGCTGTGTCGAACCTATGACCCATACCCCTCAGCCAGAGTTCACAGTAAATTTACAAGTCTCCAGCTTCTCTGTTTCTCAATGACCGGTGGATCAGTTTTATCCATCTGCAACCTGCAGAATCGGCATTCATGGTGGGTCCCTCCCAAAGTCCAGCAGCAGCAGCAGTGTGTGCACTGTCGTTTGCAGCAGGAAAATGGACCCCTTGTTCACCCAAATTTGTTAAATCATGGATAATGTTTGAGTACAGGATTGGCACTGACTTTTTGTAGTGTCGTGCCTTTCACTGATTATTGCTCGTTTTATTTAGCCCAGTGCGTGTACTGTATGTTGCTTCATGTCTCTCACAGATGTTTTTGCCAAGAGTTTGAAGCAAAATGATTTCTACATTTTAAGCTACACCTAGAAAAAAAATAGCTTGAGGAACAATCTATTTGTGTTATTATTTCTGTATACTTACAGGTGTTGTTTGTACTTTAATTACCTTAAAGCTGGCAAGTGGCAGCTGCATTTCTTTGATGTCAGATCATCTGGACTCAAGGAGAAATATGACTGCATTTAAAGTACAGCTCACTTTCAGGTTAGCATGAGCTATGGTTTTGTTCTAGCACACTATGTAAAGCAGACACAATAAAGAGCGACTCTGTGTCCACACGCAGACCATTAATTCCTCTTACAAATTAATTCTTGCTCAAAACAAGTCATGCAGACACAGTTCTCAGTGTGTTATAGAGACACGCTCTGCATGTGCAATCTATCAGACACCGAGCTAGAGGAAGAATTTGAAAATTATCCAGTTCCTGAAATAATCGACCAGCTGTGTGGTTATCCTCAAACATGTCCAATAAGCAATTACTGTTCTATGGGCTATTCCTAGTCTCTGGATTACTTGGTGTATCAGTGGTTTTTGTCAAAATACTTCACCTTAAAAGACTTAATTTGCATTTTCACAGAATTCTCCCACAGAAATGTTCTAAAATCAGTTCAATGCTGAGATAAAATAAGGTTCATGAACTTGAAATTATATTTCAGCTATGTTTGTTTACAAAGTAACCAGCAAATTATCAGTGGAGGAATTCAAATTGAGACACACAGGGTTGAAAACAAGGTTGTCAATTACAAAGATGGCAAACTCAAAAAGGTCATTATTTAGTAAGAGACCCTGGTTCTATTAGATATCAGAAGTTCACCATCGCTATATGGAATGCCTATTATCAGTGCAGCTATCTGGGGGGGACTGAGGGGACAAAAATAAGAAAAAGAAAAAAGATAACTCTCTTTTTAGGGGCACTGACTTTTGCTGTAAGATTGATTTACAATTTCATACACATGGGTGAGAGAAGACAATACAATGTGCGTAAATAGTAGAGGAAGAGGGGGAGAGGGGAAGTAATCAGGGATAGACAGGGTTGACCTGATTCTTAGCACACTTTGAGTGGATGTTTGTTGTTATGAGAGTGAGTTGATGTTCTATGTAGGGTAAAGATGGTAATGTACACAATACAAATGAAAAATAAAAAATAAAAATTGTAAGATAAAAATTGTATCTCCCAAGATGGAGTCTAGGTTACTATCCCTTTAATGACTCAACATACCCTCTTAATAGACAATGAGAGATATGGGTTAAGCAACCCTGGACTACAATTGTGCTCCAGTTATTCAGGTTACTGTCCCTTTAAATGTAGCTAAATACCTTTACATGCTTTTATATACTCTTTTGCTCTCAAACAAACCACTAGAAGGTAATAGTGAAAGCAGATTAGATAACAGCAGCTGGGCACAGATGGTGTACACAGCTACACATATGGGAAATAATTAGTATTTTTATTCAAAAATTTTTTTGATGCTTAAGTGATAAAGTGTATCAGCTTATATAATAAGATGAGCACCACTTGTGATCTTCCGCAGAATCACTTGGGTCATCAATAGAATGAGCTGAATTTAATAAGTGTTGTAATACAGTGAAACAAATTATATATAATGAAGAAAATATCAAATAACATTTAAAAAAAGGGCGAAGATATTTATAGTAAGGTGGTGTCGACCACTTTCAGGAGACCCAGTAATTTATCAATAACATGAGCTGATTAGCTTCAATTACGTAATGCACACATTATTTTGCACATGAGCTAGTATAGCAGTGAAAAAACAAGTTTGTACCCGTTGGTGTCCCAACTGCCACTCATTGGTCCGTGTGCCCAGGGGCAGTGAACGGAATCCAGTAAGGTACAGAATAAGGGGCTACCAATATGGGAACAAATTAGAAGCAAGATACTGGGATCTGCTGTTGTGCCTCAGCTCTTGGATCACCCCTGTTGATAATTCAGCGCAGGAGGTCACTCTTGGCCGACACACTGAGGGGGACTGAGGGGACTCCAGTCCATACTTGCCTACTTTTGAAAATTAGTTTCAGGGAGATTTTAGCTGCTAGAAGAATGCGCCATGCCACAGAGAGGGTGTGTCATGCTCCGCCCAGAGGGCATGTCTAACTTCACCTATGGGCTTACCTATTGCCATTAAGGGGTGTGTCCTGCAGTGGCAGAAGAAAAACTCTGACACACGGAATTAGCACACATTCATATTCTGACACAGGGAATGAGCCAAAATTCATATTTTGACACAGGGAATGAACCGAAATTCACATTCTGACATAGAGAATGTGCCCGAAATTCACATTTTGACACAGGAATGAGCTGAAATTCACATTCTGACATTGAGAATGAGCCGAAATTCACATTCTGACACACAAATGTGCCTGAAATCCACATTCTGTCACAGGGAATGAGACAAAATTCATATTCTGACACACGGAATGTGCCTGAAATTCACATTCTGACACAGGGAATGTGCCTGAAATTCACATTCTGACACAGGGAATGTGCCCAAAATGCACATTCTGACACAGGGAATGAGCCGAAATTCACTTTTAGACACAGGAATTACAGTCAGTAGACACCACCATATTACACACAGAGCCCCCATATTACATTCAGTACTCACACCTTTTTTATTACATTATACACCCCCCTCATCACATCACAGCCAGTTGAGTATACACACTGTACACACCACTGTATGATATTACAAACAGTCCCCCCCTGTTCCCCCACATTATATACACCCCCCACTCCCGCAGTATACACAGAACTCACCTGGCTGTGTTGCAGGTGCATCACTGAAGGTGCAGGACCCGGCAGTTTAGGGGGAAGGCAGCTCACCGCAGTCACAGAGTCAGAAGCAGGAAGAGCAGGGAGAGCTGGCCTCACGGAGCTCAGACAGTGCTCAGCAGTTTGGTCACGCTGCCCAGAACCCCAAGCTGGCCGGCTGCAAGTCCCGCCCCCACCATTTACAGATGTGTGCATGCGGACTCAGTAAGTTTGTGGAGGCTTCCCGAAAACTGGGATGAAAGAGGGGGTTTGCGGGGCAGCGGGAGGCTCCTTTAAAATGCGGGAGCCTCCTGCTAATTGCGGGAGGGTAGGCAAGCCTGCTCTAGTCCCAGGCCGATACAGAAAGGTAGCCCAGGATTGGAGTTTAAGAAATATAATTTGTCATAAACGAAGTTCACATTTCTCTTGAAGCAATGTACAGGGTAAGTATTGTGGCCAGAGCTGCAATACACAGGTCTCACCAGGCATTCCAGGCAGGGCCGATGACAGGGGGGTCAAGGGGGACATGTGTGACAGGCCCCCGGCGATCTGAAGGGCCCCAGAGCCCGGCCAGGGCCTGTCAGTGTTACCCCCGCGGCTGTGGCAGTCTGCACTCTCTGTTTGGGCGAGATGTATTAAAATACATCGCCGCCCTTCGCGCCCCCCGCCGCGATGCCAGCGCATATGCACTAACATATGCGGCTGGCATCGCGGTGCGTTAATGGAACCCCCCGCGATACCTGTACTCTGGTCTGCGGGGGGTCTCCGTCACCTCCCAGCCGGCTTCTGCTGCCTACACGCTGGGGACAGCTAAGCTGGCTGTCCCCGGCGCCTCCTCCTCCCCCCTGCAGCCGGAAGGACATCCGGCTGCATTGATAGGGGGAGGAAGGGCTTACCTTCCGGGGTCCAGGAGGTCTTGCCAGAAGGTAAGCCCAAGGGAGGGGGGAAAGGGGGTTCGGCGAGGCGGCAGGGTTGCGGCGAAGCGGCGGGTGGCGAAAAGAAGCCCATATGCTTCTGCAATAACGGTGCGGCCGGGTAATAGTACATAGGAAAATGCGGTAAAATGGGGGTTTTACCGCATTATCCCTTTAGTACATCTCGCCCTTTGTGTGCTGGGTCAGTTGCCAGCCTGGCTGTGTCTGTCCGTCCGTCCACTTGTGCATGCCGCCAGTGAGTCTCCACCCTCTCCTGCCGCAGCGCTGTCACTCAGTGTCCGGCGCACGCAGTCAGTGCCAGGTCGCAGCCGTTCAGTGCTCAGAGGCTGTCGGCTGTCTCCTGGCTGCTGCGCATGGACCTTTCTGCGCATGCGCGGCAATACAATCTGTATTCCGCACTGTGTGCTGCCTGGAGGCTGTGGCTGCTCCCCCGAGTCCTGCCCTGCTGGCTGCTGCAAAGATCTTCCAGCTAAGATAATTGTATGGATTTAGCTGGGGTTCAGGCACCAGGTCTCTGCCACCCAAGCAGAGTGATTTCATGTTGCCATTGCTCAGCAGGTGCCCCAACACTGCCCCCCCCCCCCCCCAAACCGACTCTGTAAAAGTTGCTGAGAAAAGTAGAGTGGTATATCCCCAGCCCCTCTCATCCTTCCTCCCAGCTGCACCAAGACACCCAGGGGGGGGGGGGGGGGGCAATAATATCAGTGTATAAAGGGCCCCAAGATTTATGTTGCCCGCCCTGATTCCAGGTGTTCAAGAAAGGAACGGGGGGCCCTGCCTATTTTTGCAGTCCTGTGCCCCACGATGACTGATTTTAGCTCTGCAAACTATTATTAGTAATAGTATTCAATAACTACTGTAGTAATATTATTACTGGTTAGGTACTACCTTTATTGATAGCATACAATACACAAAATGGGGATTTCCAAATCTAGGGCACAATCAGTCAAATGTAATGGATCAGAGTATCGGCATCTTCATGTATCTCCAACCTCTTCAGAAGTGTCCTCAATAATATATGGAGAAAGTCAGAGAAATCAATGATCAGATTTTGCTATCTATACTGTATCTCACTCTTGATGGACAAAGAGAAAGAAAATTGCAAGAAGTAGATGGATTGGCATACCCCACTCACGGTAAATGTAGCAGTGTATGGGCGCGTAGCGGTTTCTTTTCTTCTCCAGATAGACTTTTTTAGGGTCCTCATCTCCGTAGGTGTGGGTATAAAAGAAAGATAATCAATGTGTACATTTGTTTTACTTCGTGCTAATTTAAACACCCAGTGACTTGAATGGAAGAAAGTGTCAGTCGTACCTTACTCACCAAAAATGAGACAAGGTACTGTACATATACAGATGGCGCAAGCTCCATCTTTGCGGGGGCTGGCGATGCCGCCATGGGCGCATGCGCACGAGATGCTGGCGGGCCCCTTTGCAAATGGATCCTGCCTCCGGTCCCTGCCACCTCCCCTGCCCAGTTCGGGGGGGGGGTCAGTGAAGCAAGGGGGAGCTGGTCCCCCTTGCTTCACTGACCCCCCCCCCGAACTGGGCAGCGTCTCCCTGAAGCGGAGACAGGCAGGGAGATGCTGCCCAGCCGCCGTGATACTGGGACGCACGTGCATGTGAGACGCACATGTGTCCCAGTCTCTATCGCCGGCGCTCGCCAGTGCAAGGTATCTGGCGAGCGGCAGCCAAGGATGATGCCCGCTCCATCTGTATAAAGGTTTAATTTTTTGTACTGTATCCAACACATCAAATGAAGTTCAGTAATGGATGGGCGTACCCCACTCACTGTAAAAAGATCTTAGTATGTGCCCATTGTGTGTTCTTTTTCCTTATGGTTGTGCTTAATTGTGGTGACATATTCCTCTCCATTAGTGTGAGTGTTTGGAGAAAAAATAAAATAAAATAATGTGTAGATTTGTTTATATCTTAATATGTAATACACCCCTATGTGAGAAGGAGGTATATACTGTATATTCAGGTGAATGTGCCTCCCTATATTTTTTAGTAGATAAGGTACAGATGTCGTACCGTGACTCACACTCTGTTGTGTAAATAAACACCCATAAAGGTATCTTTATGAAGATTGGAACTCCTCCACCATGTGCCACACGTACATATAGTAATCAGATGTATACCAGGAATAATCTCTGAAAACAGAGAGTATGCGTACCCGACTCACAATTTTGCAAGCCTTTCACCACATGTAGCAGTTTCTTTGCCTTCAGATATTTGTCCTTTTTCATATGGAAATATTTTTTATATTTATATTAAGTGTCTTACAAAGGCTATATTTATTTAGCAGCAGAAAAAAACAGGTTAAAAATCCCTCATACACTTATGCACTTACAGTATGTGACTTCCCGGGGGGAGAAGCCGCATATAACTCTTCCCTTGAACCACCCTGGAGCTGCCTGGGCAGTAAGATTGCATGCGATATATTGCTTTTGCATGTGAAATATCACGTGATACTACTCACCGTTGCCAGAGGCTGTCCAATTTGACAGATCCTTTGTGCAGCAGGTCCTATCACTGACTTGGATGCACAAAGGACCGCTCATAGGATTGGATGTCAAACACATGGGATTTGCTTACTTTCACCCTATTTCTAAACCCGATCCATCGAAATAGAGTGAAAAGTGGCCAAATCGCATTAGTGTAAAACCGAACCCCAGTACTTTCTACTGGGATTCTGGCCTTTAGTATGCTTCTGAAACCTGTCCCTCATTACCCCTACACAGCTTTCTCTTACTACCAGTTTCTTACATACTGTACAGTATAACTGTTAGGCCATTACCAAACACACTGACCTCACAGCACACAATGACCCCTTCAGTTGCATAAGCTGCCCTCTCATGGCACTCCCTAAAGCCCTTACAGCATTTATTCCACTTTCACTGTCCCCCTCCACTTTAATATCACAACAAACCCACTGCCCCACACAGTAGACAATGTGACTTCCAGTCCTCATAGTGGGCCTTATTCTGGTTCACTCCTTCTGGCAAATTCCTTGCAGGTGGGGCAGATATTACATGTGCATATAGAATTAGATTTGGGTGGGGTTTTACTTCAAAGTGAGATCTATATTGCAGTGTAAAAATAAAGCAGCCAGTATTTACCCTGCACAGAAACAAAATAACTCACCCAAATCTAATTATCTCTGCACATTTTTCATCTGCCCCCCTGCAGTGCATATGGTTTTGTCCATCTAA
Organism: Crinia signifera; assembly: GCF_055691185.1. Classification (NCBI taxonomy): domain Eukaryota; kingdom Metazoa; phylum Chordata; class Amphibia; order Anura; family Myobatrachidae; genus Crinia; species Crinia signifera. The sequence continues at coordinate 180,194,527 of NC_139220.1, forward strand.
GAAGAAATTTGCCAGAAGGAGTGAACCAGAATATGGCCCCGTATCTCCCTACAGCACTTAATCACCACCTCACAAGCACTCCCTTTATGTTCCAATCTCAGTGAATTCCTCACACCCTTTAATGTCACACTTCTCCCTTCTCTTTCACTGTGCACCTACAGTCCCCCCCGTGTCCACCTTAAAGTGAATCCTACCTTGAATAACCACATCACAGAACTCTCCCCCCAGCTCCTTCAGTCCCCCCTTATCCAGCACTTCCCCTCCCCTTGCTAATTCAGCCCCCCCCCCCCCCCCCACAGCACTTCAGTGTTCACCCATCTCACAATCTCCATCTCAAAACACTCCCAATGACTTACACCTTAACAATCCCCATCACAGCACTCATCCTCCCCCTTCAATGTCCACCCTAATGCATTCTCACCTCCGCCCAGCAACTTGACTGCCCACCCCCCCCCCCCCACACACACACACACACACGAAACTCCCCTCAGCACAGCAGCAGCAAACTTTACCCTTGCTGTGATGTGTATTGATGATACATATACAGTATATGGCTCTCGCACTTATTCACATCCTTCTTCCCTGGAGACTAAATCACAGTCATATACCATCAGTATAGAAAATGGTATATTGCAAAACAATACTATTCCAGCTATAGAAATTCTAAAGTGTAATAAATTATTGTACTAATGGGGTAACTGCCTGGTTTATAGATGTTCAAATATCTGATGTTCCATTCATCTGCTGATATAGATGTTCCATTCATCTGCTGCTGCTCTGGTAGCTTCTGCTATTACTAAAGGAGTTTTGACAATGGACAACTTGCCTTTTTTAAATAAATACTGGGTTGATCTGAGAGAGGATAAAATAACAGACATAGTTGCATTCAGCTCCCTACTGCAACCTAAGCCATGTATGAAGTTGGATATAATGCCTTTTTGGGTAAAATTTGCATATCCATACTGTGCATGCTGTACATGAAATAAAAGTGCATGCATCTATATGTATAAAACGCTGGGGAATATGTGTGTGCTATATAATAAACTGTTACTTAACGTCACTATGCAAAATGGCGGAAGGGTTAAGCAAGGAATTGCCAAATTCCTGCCCCCCCCGCTCATAAAAAAAGGACACTTGCAGAAAAATGCAGCCTGATAATCACACTTTTAATATAATAGGGTTTTGAAGAAAAAGAATACTATTTTTTTTTGCAATGCAATTGAACTGCTCATCATGGCCCAATAGGTACAGTGTGTCAGTCATTAACAAATCCAAAACAAATTAGTTCTAATTGGTCCAAGTTTGAGAAAGACACTTTATTTGGTTATATAAGGCTAGATCCCACTTGTGTATTCATTAAACATTATTATCCAATCTCCCACATTAGCAGTAATCACCATATGCTATGAAGAATCATGTTTAGATCATTTTTTGAGGGTGAGCACATTCTTCTTCCTTTTCTGTTTTGTTGATTCTATGTGAAAACATCGCTCATCATTGTCACGTAGATGAGGATGATGAGGATGATTGGCAGCCATACCATGTAGAAGAATGTGTTTGAAACATATATATTTAAATAGACACAAATGCTGAGCTGCATGTAATTTAAAAGAATGGATTGTACAAAGAGTTTTTCCTCCGCTCCTTTCAGATCCTATTGGCGGGTTCCATTAAAGGCAAGCTTGCCTTCCAGGAATATTACACTTCCATGGAGGGACTTAACACCATTTGCATTTAAGAGCAACAGCTTCTGCAAAAAGAGAAATCTCGTCATCTCCCATTAGTGTAATAGTCACTGATGAACCACATTGTGCCAGCTGAGTGCTTTCAGTAGCTTATGCAACTAGAGAGGATTTCTTTTTTCCCAAGGATAGGAGAATCCACCACAAAAGCCATCAGAGCAGATGTTTTTTTTTTATTGCCATTGAGGCCCCAAGTAGAAAGAATTCCCAGAATGAGAAAGATCTTTGCCATCGGAACAGATTTGCTATCAGAACTAGTGGAATTCCAATGGCCAATTCTTGCTCCACATGCCTTTGTTCAGTTGAAGCTGTGCATTGCTCTTTCTTGATGATTGATCGCATTGACCAATGAAATAAATGCAGGCAACAGAAATAAATGCTAAATCTCTTTAAATCCATTGTTCAATAATTTCTGGATTAAAAAAACAAGTACATTTAAGCAAAATTAAAGACAACATGTGATGAGAACTGAGGTTTCAGTAGAATCTTGATCATTAAAAAAAAACATGCATAATAGATAATTGTACCAAAAAATGGGACATGCAGTCTGGCACTATGGCAAAAAGGGTCAAGAAATATCTACTGTCTGAGTCTACGAGGGTCATCACCACCCAGAAGAAACTGGAGCAAAGGTTTAGTATAGATGCAATGTCCCTGACCCCTTCAGGGTAGTTCTTCATTGAAATGTAAAGTTTTCATAAGACCATGAATCGATTAATGAGGGAAAAACTAACATGCTAAAATTAGTACCTTTCCCACTAATTGCTAACCTCTTTGGTAGGCTCTTTCAGACCACTGTCTTCAAAACTGGGCCAGCAACACATCTATATATTTAACATTGAGGGATGAATGGAAGTGGTTATGTAGTAGAAACAATGAACAGCATGATATATACATGTGAATATTTATAGCTCTCTCCATGACCGCATGGTACTTGTACACATTTTTAGACTGATGTAGAGTTAACTGAACATACTAGTTACTATTGTACAGGTGAAGCTTGTTGGCCTAATGATGCATTCCTCATACATACAAATAGAGGGTGGAGATGAGCTGCTTCTGAAGAGAAGACACTTAAGTTGTGTATTGGCACTGGAGGAAGATACAGGATATACTGAGAGTGGGTTAGCAAGTGCACATTACTTTGGTATTACTGAAATGCCAGAACAAGAAGACAAATAAAAATTTACAGAAGTTCCGAAAAAGCATGTACAGTTAAAATGGATTACCCCAGAGCAGGAATCACAATGTCAGCTACAGGTTCACTGGATTGCCTGAAAACAGGAACATAGCAGCAGTCCAAAACAAACTGATATGCATGATCCTGGAGCCAAGGTTCTATCCTCAGTTTGAGCTATTGCACTGGCAATCCTTTGCCATCCCTTCTTAGTCTAAATAAGGTGTCCTGGCTAGTGATTGTTCCATCCAATCACATGGCTAGGACACGCTGTTCCATGATTTACTGGATATCCAGATGGCATAATGCCAAAAAGGTGGCAACAACAGACCAGAGCAGTAAAAACTGGAGAAGGACATCAGCCACATACTGCATATGTAAGTAGTTTGGAGTCATGAAGCAGAAAAACAGGGAGCAAGAAGACATAAAGACACACTATCAGATCCGGTAACAGGGTCACAGGATCCATTGTGTGACAAGTGGATGAACAAACGTAACTCAGTGTTTGCATGTAGGCATTATTTAGTGTTGACTTGTTGGTGGCATGCAGTATATACAGTATTGTAAGCTATTGTATTCTGGTTTATGCATATGTAGATTTTTTATTATCTTTATTTCCACTGCTTTCTTTTAATTCACAATATGACCAATATAATTCTAATTAGGGGTCTTTTATTAATAAAAACTACTTTTTTTAAATGATTTACAGGAACAGGCTAATTGAAAGATAGATAAAGCCATATCTTTCATCTATATCAAATTGAACATTCCACAGAACATGATCGAGAACTGTACTTATGCAAGTAACATTTTTCTGTTCTTATTGGAAAACTGTAATTTAAAATACAGACAAATCTTTTGACTTTTTAATGTGTTGAATAATGTTAAAAATCAGTTCTATCTTCATAAATACAGATTTTTTATTTTAGGAATTCACAAAACAATTATCATGATTGGTTCCTCTTCTATACACTTAAGGCATGGAGAGAACATCCATATTTCCTGCAAAATTACAGATTTGTGGGACATTAATTTCAGCATGACTATTTAGTAAACTTATGCTGTGCAGCCTATTATACTGTATATATGCCAATCAAGTTACTCAACATGAAATATAGCACAGAAAAAGTTTTTATTACTATATTGAGATTCTGCATATGTTAGTCTTTATATGGTATAGTATAGAACAGCATGGTAATATGTGATCTGGACTTGTACAGTATATCCTGCTTTATCTATAATTCCATAAAACTCTGAATGAAAATCACAAATGCCTGAGGGTATTAAGCATGTCAAGGCAGATGGCATTTGTGTTGATCTTGGGAAGTCAAGATTTCTGTTCATCTCGAGCTCTTTTGATCCTTCAGTTTGACAGTTTTAAGGGCTTAAGTGAATAGAACAGATACACTTATTATTTGTAACAATCTTCTTTCTTTTCTTGTCTCATGCCTTCTTTTACTTTTCTCTATCTCTCTTGCTTTTAGTTTTATTGACTGGTGACTGGAAGTTGATTTTCACAGGTGTCTCCTTTTTGCATGACGGAGTGATATGTGATTATCTATGTAAGTGTAAGGATTCTGGGAGTATCCCCGGCACCCTAACTCCGTTGCTTCTGGCTGGGTTTGACGGATGTGTGCGGTGCTAGGCTTCACCTGGGCCCGTCTCGGCTGAAGGGCGGATTAGGTCCTCCCCACTCCGCTACAGGCAGGTCTTAGGAAAGTACAACACATCCACCAAGGCCAGGAGAGAGCAAGGGGAAGACTAACTGGACCCTATAACCGGGGAACTCCCAGAAACCCCCTGGAAGCAATACTGCTCAATCAGAGCCTCGAAATGGCAACAATGCTTGTGAGATGATATATAAAGAAATGGGCAACAATGCTTATGAGATGTAATATAAAGAAATGGGCAACAATGCTTATGAGATGTAATATAAAGAAATGAGCAACAATGCTTATGAGATGTTATAAACGAAATGGCAAAATGCTGCCTGTTAAGCCAAGTAGGAAATGATACCAAACAACGGGAGAAGAGGCACAGGGTAACCCCTGACTTATCTGGTGAGATGATAAGAAACCAGACAAGCCTCGGCAGACTTCTGCGACCGCTGAGTGACAGCTGGGCACAGCTACGGAACTCCAGACTCAGCAGGACAAGACAGGCACGGCAAGGCAGGTAGTAACAGCAAGGGAACTTCCAACCAGGACCAGGACCAGGAACACGAACTAAAGCGATAGCTAACAGAACGCTATAACCGGCGTCAGAGAGAAAAAGACGCCGGCTTATATTTGAAATAGCCGCCCCCTGTGGTGACATCACTTCCTGTCCGCTCTGCACAGTCTTCCCCGTGCAGGAGCGGCTGGAGCGGAAGTTTGAGATGTTGCCTAGCAACATCCCCTGCAACCTCCAGACGACGTGTGTTGGAAAATGGCCGCCGTTCTAGCAGCGCAGATGCTGCTGAGGGACCAGGACGGCGGCGACGCCAGGTGCGGCGCTTAACAGTACCCCCCCCTTGAGGAGGGGTCAAGGGACCCCCAACTCTGGGTTTATGGGGAAATTCTTCAAAAAAAAATTTCTTGAGAAAAGGAGCGTGAAGCTCGTTGTCCGGAATCCAGGATCTCTCCTCCGGGCCATATCCTTTCCAGTGCACAAGAAACTTGAGCTGATTACGAGACACCTTCGAATCAAGGATCCTTTCAATAACAAACTCCTTGCGACCTTGAACAAGGATGGGTGCGGGTCCTTTGCGCCTGGGCTGAGCAGCCTGCTTGAAAAGAGAACAATGAAACGTATTATGGATTCTCATGGTCCGAGGCAGTTGGAGCTTAAAAGATACTGGGTTGATTTGACTGATGATTTTAAAAGGACCGATAAATCGGGGACCCAGTTTCTGAGAGGCTTGGCGAATCTTAATGTTCCGGGTTGAAAGAAAAACCCAGTCTCCTACTCTAAAAGAGCAGGGCCTCCTGTTACGATCGGCAAATCGCTTGGCAGATGCAGAAGCCGAGAGGAGAGCCTTATGAACCATGTTCCAGATGACCCTCTTTTGTGACAACCAAGAACCACCTCCAGGAGATCCGGAATCAAAAGAGTTGGCTCTGGGGTGTTGCCCAGAGACACAGAAAAACAGAGAAATCTTAGAAGCAGAGTGCCATGCATTATTGTATGCAAATTCTGCGAAGGGCAGATGCTCCGACCATTTGTTCTGACACTTGGAAGCATAACATCTTAAAAATTGTTCGAGGTTTTGGTTGACTCTCTCAGTCTGTCCATTCGACTGAGGATGATACCCAGAAGATGGACTGAGGTTGATGCCCAAAGCTGCACAAAGGGATTTCCAAAATCTGGCAACAAATTGTACCCCCCTATCAGAGACAATATCTGTGGGGAGCCCATGGAGACGAAAAACATGCAACAGAAATAATGAAGCCAATCTTTGAGCGGAGGGAAGACCAACCAGGGGGACAAAATGCGCTATCTTGCTGAAGCGGTCCACAATTACCCATATGGTATCATAACCAGAGGAAGCGGGCAATTCCACAATAAAATCCATAGAGATATGGGTCCATGGTCTCTCCGGACAGGACAAGGGAAGAAGTTGGCCCGCGGGAGGGGTGCGGAGGGATTTATTCCTGGCACAGACCTCGCAGGACTTGACGAAAGATTCCACATCCGCCCTTATTGATGGCCACCATACTGAACGGGAAATTAAATCCAATGTCTTGGCACAACCTGGATGACCTGCCGTCTTGGCCGTATGAAACTCAGCAAGAACTGCCCCCCGGAGTCTAGAGGGAACAAACAGTCTCCCTAGAGGGGTGAGGTCGGGTGCTTCCGCTTGTGCCCGTAAGACCTTGTCCAAAAGTGTCTGTGCCATACCGACATGAACCCGAGAAGATGGAATAATGGTCTCCAGTACTGACTCCTTGTCCTGAAGACCTAAAAAACTCCTGGACAAGGCATCTGCCTTGACATTTCGGGAACCCGGCCTAAAGGTGATACGAAAATTGAAACAAGCAAAGAATAACGACCACCTTGCCTGACGGGCATTAAGTCGCTTGGCATCCTGAAGATATGAAAGGTTTTTATGATCCGTAAAAATGGTCACCTGAAATTTGGCCCCCTCCAGCCAATGCCTCCATTCCTCCAGAGCGCATTTTATGGCCAGTAATTCTCTATTCCCCACATCGTAGTTACATTCTGCGGGAGAAAATTTACGAGAATGGAAGGAGCAGGGATGTAACAGACCATCCTTGGGATCTACCTGCGAAAGGACAGCCCCAATGCCGATCTCAGAGGCTTCTACCTCTAAAATAAAGGGACGGTCAGGATCGGGATGACGTAAAATACGAGCAGAAATAAACGCCTCCTTGAGACGACGAAAAGAGTTATGGACCTCTGTAGACCAGAGAGCGGGGTCTGCACCCTTCTTAGTGAGTGCAACGATGGGTGCGACAATATCAGAGAATGTCGGAATAAACTTGCGATAGTAGTTCGCAAACCCCAGAAACCTCTGGACTGCCTTCAGGGTAGTGGGTTGCACCCAATCTGTGATAGCCTGAACCTTGGCAGGATCCATACAGAAGCCCTCCGGGGAAATAATATAACCAAGGAAGGAAATACTATGGACCTCAAACTCACACTTTTCGAGTTTCGCATAAAGACAGTTTTCTCTGAGTCTCTGTAAAACTTCTTTAACATGCATTCTATGTTGCTCCAAAGATGAGGAAAAAATCAAGATATCGTCCAGGTAAACGACCACAAAAACCCCCAAAAAGTCCCGAAGGACGTCATTAATGAAGTCTTGAAAGACCGCCGGAGCATTGGCCAATCCAAAGGGCATCACGAGGTACTCATAATGACCAGTATGAGTGTTAAAAGCGGTCTTCCACTCGTCTCCTGCTTTTATCCTAATCAAATTATACGCGCCTCGGAGATCAATCTTAGAAAACACAGTAGCAGAGCGCAATTGGTCAAATAAAACAGAGATCAGAGGCAACGGGTATGAATTCTTAACAGAAATTAAGTTTAACTGTCTATAATCAATACAAGGACGTAATGTACCATCTTTTTTGCCAACAAAGAAAAACCCCGCCCCCACCGGAGATTTGGAGGGCCTAATAAAGCCTTTCTTTAAGTTGTCAGCAATATACTCCTCCATCGCCTTAACTTCGGGTAAGGACAATGCGTACAAACGACCCTTGGGTAATTTGGCATGAGGAAGGAGGTTGATGGCACAGTCATAAGGCCGATGGGGAGGTAATGTGTCTGCCTCTTTCTTGGAAAAGACATCAGAAAAAGAGACATAAGGAGCAGGAAGTAGAGAATTGGCGAAACTTGAGACTCTGACAGGAAGGTGCAGACATGAATCAGCGCATGACTCACCCCACCGTAACAGTTCCCCCATCCGCCAATCAAAATGAGGGTTATGTACCCTTAACCAAGGTAACCCCAGTACCACAGGCGCTAAGGGACTATGAATAACGAGCAATTCTATGCTTTCAGAATGGGTAGAACCTATGCTTAAGTCTAAGGGTACAGTACGATGTGAAATTAGACCCTTGGGAAGGAGACTGCCATCCAAGCCAAAAACAGACAGTTCAGAAGGAAGGGGGACTACTGGGATGGCAAGATCTTGAACCAAACGAGCATCAATGAAGTTCCCAGCTGCTCCGCTGTCCACAAAGGCCTGGGACTCCCATCGTTGAGCCCCCAGACCTAGAAACACCAACAACAAAAGGGAATTATTGGGAGATAAACGGGACTGGCCTAAGAGGATTCCTCCCCTAACCCCTAGGCCCTGGCGTTTCCCGGACGCTCTGGACATGTGCCCACCAGGTGCCCCTTACCCCCGCAATATAAACATAAGCCTAGGGAATGACGACGTGCCTTCTCCTGGTTAGATAAGCGGGACGCACCAATTTGCATTGGTTCTTCAGACCCACCCACCATCTCTCCTCCAGTCTCAGCTGGAGGATAGGAAGGCAACTCTCGTTCAGAGCGTCTCTCTCTGATGCGCCTGTCAATGCGAACCACTAACTGCATCAATTCATCGAGAGAAGCTGCCGCCGGATATTGTACCAGGAAATCTTTGATCTGATCTGCAAGGCCAAGACGGAATTGGCTCCGCAGTGCAGGATCATTCCAAGGGGTATCCCCAGCGTAACGACGGAATTCAGAGCAATAGGCCTCTGCAGTACGGCGACCCTGCCTCAGAGCCCGAATATGAGACTCTGCGGAGGCTGCCTTATCGGGATCATCATACAGCACCCCCATAGCTGTAAAAAATGCATCCACAGTACTGAGCTCAGGACTATCTGCCCCTAACCCAAAGGCCCATGTTTGTGGATCCCCCTGAAGTAGAGAGATTATCAAGCCGACTTTCTGGGCTTCGGAGCCTGAGGAGGCAGGACGAAGGCGGAAATATAATTTGCAGCTCTCCCTAAAATTGAAGAACAATCTCCTGTCGCCAGAAAAACGATCGGGTAGATTCATTTTAGGTTCTTTGACAAACTGAAGGCTAGCGGGAACTACTCTCCTAACCTCCTCCTGTGTCTCCACCCGCAGAGACAAATCCACCATCTGCTGCGTGAGGAGGCGGACCTGATCAGAGAGTACTTGGGCTGGACCCCCTACGGAGGGATCCATGATGGTAGAAAAGACAAAAAGATACCTGAACACAACAAGCGAGTACAGGAAGATCCTCCAGCACCGCTGGGGAATCTTAGTCTTTCTTTTGGGCCGGTTATAATGTAAGGATTCTGGGAGTATCCCCGGCACCCTAACTCCGTTGCTTCTGGCTGGGTTTGACGGATGTGTGCGGTGCTAGGCTTCACCTGGGCCCGTCTCGGCTGAAGGGCGGATTAGGTCCTCCCCACTCCGCTACAGGCAGGTCTTAGGAAAGTACAACACATCCACCAAGGCCAGGAGAGAGCAAGGGGAAGACTAACTGGACCCTATAACCGGGGAACTCCCAGAAACCCCCTGGAAGCAATACTGCTCAATCAGAGCCTCGAAATGGCAACAATGCTTGTGAGATGATATATAAAGAAATGGGCAACAATGCTTATGAGATGTAATATAAAGAAATGGGCAACAATGCTTATGAGATGTAATATAAAGAAATGAGCAACAATGCTTATGAGATGTTATAAACGAAATGGCAAAATGCTGCCTGTTAAGCCAAGTAGGAAATGATACCAAACAACGGGAGAAGAGGCACAGGGTAACCCCTGACTTATCTGGTGAGATGATAAGAAACCAGACAAGCCTCGGCAGACTTCTGCGACCGCTGAGTGACAGCTGGGCACAGCTACGGAACTCCAGACTCAGCAGGACAAGACAGGCACGGCAAGGCAGGTAGTAACAGCAAGGGAACTTCCAACCAGGACCAGGACCAGGAACACGAACTAAAGCGATAGCTAACAGAACGCTATAACCGGCGTCAGAGAGAAAAAGACGCCGGCTTATATTTGAAATAGCCGCCCCCTGTGGTGACATCACTTCCTGTCCGCTCTGCACAGTCTTCCCCGTGCAGGAGCGGCTGGAGCGGAAGTTTGAGATGTTGCCTAGCAACATCCCCTGCAACCTCCAGACGACGTGTGTTGGAAAATGGCCGCCGTTCTAGCAGCGCAGATGCTGCTGAGGGACCAGGACGGCGGCAACGCCAGGTGCGCCGCTTAACAATAAGTTGGATGTCTGGACTAGCCTAGGAACAATCAAAACCCCCCAAAAATGTAGTTAATAAAATGTGAATGTGCATGACAGATGTTACCTTCAGAAACATTTTAATTTTATTTCCTACCATAAAGTCTGTTTATTGTAGATAGTTATTTTTTTCCTGTTTTTTAAGTCGTTAATACACCACATGTTTATAACTGTATGTTGATTATTTAAAACTGACATTTTATCCATCTTGTAAAATAATTGTTGCTATAGGGCCAATGGAATAAGAATTTCCACTGGCTGACAATATTTTAAACATAATTTAACTATTGCCCATAAATGGGATAAGTGCTATTTTCATACTTCAGTTACTTAAATGCTGGTTTCATTGCGTTTTTCTCTCGGAGATTGTCACAAGGTCCAGTTGTAGCTTCATAGCTCTAACAATAACACTACATAGAACACTGCTTATTTCTAAAGCACTGCAAACAAAAATGAGCAATGTCTACTGTTAAAATCATGTCGCCAAGACAAATAGTGCCAGCTTGGAAGAGCACTGGTATATCGGAGCTAACGGAAGAGTAAAAAAACAAAACTTAAAAGTCAGTAAATTAGGGAGACGAAAAACAAGTTTCATATTTTGTGTCATGTTTTGGGTTATTTGGCATATGGAATATACAGCAATATTTTTTTTGTGTGTGAATGTACTATTTAAGATCAATTGTAAATAATTAAATTAAGGTAACTGATAAATTATTGCTACATACTCGTCTATTATATAGGACACCAGTCATGCCCTGCTGTTTTAAAATACCAGTTTTACTGATTCTATTAATGATGAGAATTCATATTATTTTATGACAGTGTAAAAAAGCGTAATGCATTCCAGTATAGACATTGGAGAGTGTTTATGTACTGCCACTGACCACTAGAGGCCACTCAGCAGACCAAATTACTCTTTTGTGTGCTAAAAGATGTCATAACAGAAGTAAAAGCAATGTTTGCATTGACATTGATCTGTTTCAAACTTGCTGGATATGGGAGATTGAAGCTAGGAGCAGATAAGGACTGGGAGTGGGGTGTAGAGTTTGTGGGCTAAAAATGGTCACGGCTCAAAGTGAAAGTAAAAAGGCCACAGTTCAAAGTGAAAGTACATTGTAGACGCCGTCATTTTCATTGGTTTTTAACTAGAATTGGATAAGTAACAATTAGATTTTTAAAGTAATCAGTATCTTGTACACTACATCACTTGTACTTACTTTACATTGGTAACTAGAATGCATAATCTGCAAAGTTAAATGATTCAGTTTAATGTTTACTTATTTTCAATAGTAATTTGATCCTATCCATTGCTACTTATTTAAAGCTAAACATTTATTACACATTTACAATAATGTTTAGCTGACAAAAGCTGATTCTCTTAATATGCTGTATTGTGCCCACAAGGAACTCACAAGATACCTTACATCAAGCTCAAGATGAGGAATAGCAATGCTGCTGTTTAGTATAGAAACATAGAAACATAGAATTTGACGGCAGATAAGAACCATTTGTCCCATCTAGTTCCCCCTTTTTTATCCTTCAGCTAATCTCATCCCTTTTTTATCCTTATTTCTTTGTAAGGATATTCATATGCCTATCCCAAGCATGTTTAAATTGTTCTACTGTCTTAGCCTCTACCACCTCTGATGGGAGGCTATTCCACTTATCCACTACCCTTTCTGTGAAGTAATTCTTTCTAACATTTCCCCTGAACCTACCTCCCTCCAGTTTCAGTGAATGTCCTCGTGTTCTACTACTTCTTTTCCTTTGAAGAAAATTTCCCTCCTGTACTATGTTAAAACCCTTGATATATTTGAATATTTCTATCATGTCCCCCCTTTCCCTTCTCTGCTCCAAACTATACATGTTTAGATCTTTTATGGTCACGTTCTGTAGTGGAACAGCCTACTTTTCAGAGGTGATAAACTTTTGTGCAAGTTCTTTTTTTGATTCACCATTATATGTAAAAATATTTCTCTGGTCAGTGTAGGGCTGCTGCACCACCCCTCTATCACCCCTCTTACATGCTCTTAATGGTTACCAATCCCTTATGCTCCTAAAAACACTGTTGTGTTGGCAATGTATAATGAATATGTTTCTTACACTATGGGGTATTGTTTTATTATATATCAGTTATCTTTGACAAACCGATGGATAGTAAATATAGCCTTTAAGTGGGATCACATTTATATTATTGGGATTCCCTAATAACCCTATTATACCAAAATAAAAAAAATAATAATGTTTAATTGCATAAAATACACTAAAACGGAATTCCCACATATTTATCTACTTAATCTGTCAGTCAGTACAATTGGGAAATATCTTCATTTCTTGCCTTTTTTGTCCAAATGGAAAAACAATTTCTGAAAACTCCACATTGAAAATGATCCATCCGCACATTAATGAAATGAATCATGCAAGATGTCACTGGGACCGCACCTCACAGGTCGTAACACGTTGTCAATGAGGAAAGAGACTTTTGGTTGACTGGCAGTGATGGTAAATTCAAGGGATTGACTCTTGGAGGTATATTTAATATCTAGCAGGCTGTCAAAGCTGCCAATCAGCGTTGGCTTAGACTGATCATTTTGAAACAGAAACATAAATAAATGCTTAACAAATCTAAGTTAGCATTTCTTTCTATTGCCGTTTAAATCTATCAGGCAAACCCACCAATGATAAGCTGTTTGACAATCCACTGGTTAGTAAATATACCTCTAGTGTTTGATCATTGTGCTTTGGTCATTTGCAAACAGAATTTCAGTTTTAGATTATATAGGACAAAGAAGGGTTAAGTGTATAAATACATAAATGGTGTGACCCCTCCACCCAATTATCTCACTTCCAATCTATATAGGACAAAGACTTGAAGACTTGCAGAGTTATGCGACTATTCTGTGGAGCCATTATGACAGTTTAGCTTCCATCTACTACTGATGAAGATAAAGGAGGTTAAAAAGCTTGGTCCTATTTTCTGTATACAGAATACCATTGCAGCTGTTACATTTTTATTTCGTTTCTGTGGTGCCAGAGCCGGATTAACAATGGGCCTGATGGAGCTATAGCTCCAGGCCCACTCTCCAAATAGGCCCATTTTGTAGCTGAGGGTCAGGGCTTTCCAACAAGACCAGCCCCGCGTCGCTAGCCTCCCGGGAACTGGAGATACCGCCAGGCAAACCTGGAACGTTTTCCCCGTAGGATAACATGGGACCTGCTAATTCCGACCTCCACCCGGTTCGAACGGCTGCCGGTTCCCCCTACAGCATCACAGAAACTCGAGGTTAATCTCAGTCGAACCCAAATCGCTGGGCCTTCAATCTGATACCTGGTCCATATGGGTTCATTGGTTCTAGAGATATTGCAGGTAAAACTATTTTTTTTTTTCATTTCTGATATGTAATTTCATGGCTGTTCATGTTGTTTGAGGACAGATTTCTCTGGAACCAAACGGCCCAGTTTCACGGGACAAAAATAATTCAAAGGCTACATGTAAATGGGTCAGTTGGTTCCGAAGATATAGCTGGTTGTTTAAAGGGGGGCGGGGTGGTTTTCTCTCCCCCTCACGCCAGAAAGTGCAGGGACTAGGCTGGTGTAAAAAGGGCCAGTTCGAGAATGTCCCTGCATGATCCTGGCAGGGACGTGCAGTCAGGGGAGGCAGGGGAGGCAGTGCCTCCCCTGTCATTAATGATTAAAATGATACAAAGAAGTTTCTTATGACACATATTCTGTGTCATAAGTATTTTCTTTATATTAATGTAAACATTTTCAATGCCATATAATGTTTAAAGGGATTAGGAGGCACCGAAAACGATGCCTCCAGCTTTCTATTACAAAATGCTGGGATCAGTGGGCGTGCAGGGGGCGAGGACAGGAAGATGGCTGTAAAAGCCCATTAAAAAACCTATTGGAAGCGGCACCGTTACAGGTGCCGCGGTGACAGGGACGTGCTTTCAGCCACTATACAGCACGTCCCTGTCATCACTGAAACCAGTGTGATTGGTCACGGGCAGGACTGACCGTGCATCCGGCTGTTCAGTTGCAGAACTCCAGCTCCTGTCGGACCCCCCACAATCACTGACAGCAGCACTTGTCCCCGTCCGCATCCTGCTGTCATTTAGGGTTTTTCTCTTATCGAATGGACGCTGCCCCTCCTAGAGAAGTCCCAAGCCGCCCGCGCCGGGTGCAGCAGGCAATCACATCGGCTCCTGCACACAAGTCTCAGTGCAGGAGCACTGTGGTGGACAGTTGCGAAGCCCGGCACATGGAGCCCAGCACTCGATATCAGCGGAGCTGGGACTCGCAGTGGTGCAAGTGCAGCGGTACGGCGTACCGCTATATCATATATCAGAAATCGCGCTGACACTGCACATGCGCCCGGTGCGTCCTCAACTTGCGTGCGGGCAGTACCGATAAGTGGAGGAGCAGAAGTCATGGCTGCGGCGCATATCTGTGGTGCGGGGTCCCGGCGGCGGCAAATACATGTGGTGCAGAAGTTGCTGTGGTAAGTGGGGGAGCAGGAGACCTTGAGGCAGTGGTGGTGACCTGTAGCACAGGAGATCTGGCAATACCCGTGTCACACGCAGCCGCGACGGAGCGCGGCGGGTACAGTACTCACCCGTCCGCGCCCGCCGCCGGCTAGCGTGTGCAGGCTCCACTCTGAGGCGGGCAGGTGGGGGCAGCGCTGGGTAGAGGCGGCAGCGACGGAGCATCAGGTAGCAGCGTCCTTGACGATTGCGGCGCCGGGAGGCCGGCGGCGCCATCTTGAGTAAGGGCAGGTAGCGGATTGGGCCAGAGTAGAGAGTTCCTCCTCATCCTGCACGGACAGCCAATGGCAGCCACTCCCTGGGGATTTAGTGGAGCTGCCCAGGCTGATCCGTGTCAGTGCAATGAGTCTTCTGAGTCGTTCACAACTCCGAGCTGACTCCTGGATCCTGGTTCTCTCTCCTGACTCTGGTGCATTGCTCCCTGCACCTTATCCAAGGAAGGTTTTCTCCTGACACCAATGCTGCAAGCGCTATCTAGTGCTGGTCCCTGCTTGTTCCAGAATTCCCTTTCTTCATCATCCATCCATTCCATCCTCTTCCAGTCTTCCGGATCCATTTCTTCCCTCACCAAATCAACCTCTTCCTGCATCTTCTTCTATGTACTCTGGCTCACCTAAAGACTGGTTCCAGAATTACCACTGGCAGTATATTGTGCTGGACTTATTGATTTATTCTTTTGCCACTTAAAGAAGTATTTAAGTGAACTTATTATTTATGAAATCAGTTATTAAACCTGCACGTTTCAATCCTACTCGCCCTGGTCCGTCTCCAGCTTCTGTGCACCACACGACTCCATCCAGCCCTTCTGCCGTGACAGTTTGCACTGACCCGATGGAATCGGGTGAAGCACAGGCTTCCATGACGAATGTTCTTCAAGGCATCATGGCTCGCCTGGAACAAGTAGAAACCACCCAGCGTCAAGTGGCTCACTTCCTCCAGTCCTTGTCACCACCTCAGGCGGCTCCCTCAGCTTCGGCCGCACCCACTGCTGGAGTCTCTGCCCCTCCTGCTCCTGCGAGTCCATCTGTTCCTCACCATCTACAGCTGTCGACACCCAGTAAATATGACGGGTCTCCGAGAGGATGTCGAGGATTCCTAAATCAATGTGACGTGCATTTTACCCTCCAGCCTTCCAATTTCCCTTCGCCCAAAACCCGGGTGGCCTACATTGTATCCCTACTGGCTGGTCCAGCCCTGGAGTGAGTGTCCCCCCTCTGGGAGCGTGCGGACCCTCTTCTCAATAATTATGAAGAGTTTGTGGCCTCCTTCCGTCGTATATTCGACGAGCCCGGCAGAGTGTCCTCTGCAGCCACGGAGATCCTGAGGATTCGTCAAGGCAGTCGCCCTGTGGGACAATATGTCGTACAGTTCCAAACCCTGGCGTCCGAACTTCGATGGAACGAAGAGGCTCTCGTATCTGCCTTCTGGAACGGTCTGGCTGGGCGCATCAAAGACGAGTTAGCAACTCGCGATCCTCCTTCCACCCTGGCAGAACTCATCTCCCTATGTACCAAAGTCGACCTGCGACTCCAAGAACGCCAACTTGAGAGGAATCGTTCTGATCGCCTTCGTCCTCGTTTCTCTTCCAATGTTGCTCCGGGTCCCAAGGCAATTCCTTCGCCGGCTGCACCAGCTGATGAACCCATGCAAATCAATCGTTCCCGCCTGTCCCTCGAGGAGAAGTTCCGAAGACGGCGAGAGAATTTGTGTATGTACTGTGGCTCATCTGCACACCTATTGGCTGCCTGCCCACTGCGGCCGGGAAACGACCGCTCCTAATCCCCCCCGAGGGAGGTCCGATTAGGAGTATTGTTTTCATCTCCCTCTTCTACTGACTCTACTATTCCAGTGACTCTTGTGTGTCCCCAAGGCGAGAGAAGACTTCAGGCCTTATTGGATTCTGGAGCAGCGGGGAACTTCCTTTCTTCTTCTTTTGTCAACCAGCATGCCCTGCCTGTGCAACCTCTGGATCATTCGCTGGTCCTCACGGCTGTGGATGGGAGTCGAATTCGGAGTGGACAAATCACTCATCAAACCATTCCGCTGAAGTTGCTCATCGGAGCCTTACATCAAGAGACCATTCAATTCTTCATTCTTCCACAATCTTCTCATCAAATGGTCCTGGGTCTTCCCTGGCTCTCCAAACATAATCCACAAATTGATTGGACCACTATGGAGATCAAGGCCTGGGGAACAGTCTGCCAGTCTACTTGCATTCCTCAGATCCTTCCGGTCTACCAGACCCATCCACAATGTGAGGATAACTGCTCTTCATCTTCTTCAGCTCCACCCTTGTCTATACCCGTACCGTATCGTCCATTTACAGATGTCTTCAGTAAAGGAGGTGCTGACACTTTACCTCCCCACCGGCCTTGGGACTGCCCAATAGAATTGATGGCTGGGAAATTTCCTCCTCGTGTCCGCATCTATCCTCTGTCGCTACCCGAGACTGAGGCCATGTCCTTGTACATCCAAGAGAACTTAAACAAGGGGTTCATCCGACCTTCTACCTCTCCGGCCGGGGCTGGGTTTTTCTTTGTGAAAAAGAAAGATGGCGGTCTTCGGCCTTGTATCGACTATAGAGGTCTGAACGACATCACTATAAAGAATCGCTATCCCTTACCCCTTATCACAGAACTGTTTGATAAGATCAGAGGAGCGACTGTCTTCACCAAATTGGACCTACGAGGGGCCTACAACTTGATACGAATCCGTTCCGGTGACGAGTGGAAGACGGCTTTTAATACAAGAGACGGTCACTATGAATATCTGGTGATGCCCTTCGGCCTTTGCAACGCCCCTGCCGTCTTCCAACAGTTCGTGAATGATATCTTCCGGGACTTGCTGTACCATTCCATTGTAGTCTATCTAGACGATATACTCATCTTCTCCTCCAATCTTCAACATCACAGACAGACCGTGTCCGAGGTGCTACGACGTCTTCGTCAAAATCAACTATTCTGTAAGTTGGAAAAATGCGTTTTTGAAGTCACCTCCATTCCATTCTTAGGCCACATTCTCTCTGCTACTGGTATCGAGATGGATCCAGAGAAGGTGAGAGCGATCCAAGACTGGGCACCTCCCACGACACTCAAGGGAATTGAGAGATTTTTAGGATTCTCAAATTATTACCGGCGATTCATCCGGAACTTCTCTACCATCGCTGCTCCCCTCACAGCTCTTACCCACAAAGGAGTTGATCCAAGTCAATGGCCGCCAGAAGCATTCTCAGCCTTCCAACAGTTAAAGAGGGCGTTTATGACGGCACCCATTCTCCTCCAACCAGATCTCGACAAGCCCTTCATCCTCGAGGTGGACGCATCCTCGGAAGGTATTGGGGCCATCTTGTCACAAAAAGGAGAGGATCAAGAATTACATCCTTGTGCTTTCCTCTCCAAAAAATTCCTTCCGGCAGAGAAGAATTACCCCATTGGGGAACAAGAGTTACTTGCTGTCAAAACTGCGTTAGAGGAGTGGCGATACCTTCTGGAGGGTGCGCGGCATAAGATCACCGTGTATTCAGATCACAAGAATTTGTCCTTTCTCAAACAAGTTCAATGCCTCACTGCTCGTCAAGCCCGATGGGCTATGTTTTTCGAACGTTTTAATTTTCAAATTAAATTTCGACCTGGCACCACTAATATTAAAGCTGACGCCCTATCCCGTTCCTTTGAAACGACTTCTGATATAGAGATTCTTCCTCGTCCAATCCTTGATCCAGTGGTTTTTGCTCAAGTGTCCGTACAGCCAATTCCTCCTCCAGGCAAGACGTTTGTGCCTCTCGAACTGCGAAAAAAAATATTATCATGGGCACATTCCTCCCGTTTCGCAGGTCACGCAGGAATACAGAAGACCTTGATGTTCCTGTCACGTTCTTATTGGTGGCCAACCATTCGTCACGACGTCACCAACTTCATCGCGTCTTGTGTAAAATGTGCTCAGCATAAGGTGCCCAGAACAACTCCTGTTGGTCCTCTCCGTCCTCTGGCCATTCCCACAGAACCCTGGACTCATCTATCTATGGACTTCATTTGCGAGTTACCTCCTTCCAAAGGTCATACAGCAATCTGGGTAGTGGTTGACCGATTCTCAAAAATGGTCCATTTCGTCCCACTAAAAGGTCTTCCCTCTGCTCCAGTACTGGCTCAGCTATTCATTTCCACCATTTTTAAATTACATGGTCTGCCCAAAGAAATTGTGTCTGATCGCGGAGTACAGTTCGTGGCGAAATTCTGGAGAGCTCTCTGTGCCACGGTAAAGGTTAATCTCAAGTTTTCTACTGCCTTTCATCCCCAGACCAACGGCCAGACGGAACGGGTGAATAAGGACTTGGAGGCCTTTATTCGATTGTTCATCTCGTCCTCTCAAGATGACTGGGTAGATCTCCTCCCGTGGGCAGAATTTATGCATAACAACTCCTATCACTCTTCCTCCGGAACCACGCCCTTCTTTACCGTATTTGGTAAACATCCACGATCTCCAGACTTCTCAGAATTACCCTCTTCTGAAGTTCCTGCAGCGACCACTTCCCTCCAACGCTTTGCGAAGATTTGGTCGGATGTCCACACCGCTCTCCTTAAATCTTCTGCTCGATACAAGAGAATGGCGGACAGGAAAAGAAGAGCAGCGCCCAGATTAAAACTCGGGGATCGGGTATGGCTATCTACCCGTCATATACGCCTCCGTCTGCCTTCTATGAAACTGGCTCCCCGGTACATTGGGCCATATGCTATCACCCAAGTCATTAATCCAGTCGCTTATAGACTTCAACTTCCTCCTTCCCTAAGGATCTCGAATTCCTTTCATGTGTCCCTCCTCAAGCCTTTAAGATTGAACTCTTATCAGAAGAAGGTTCCCAAACCACCCAAGATTAACTCCGAGAGTGGGATCGAATTCGAGGTAAGACGTATCATAGACTCTCGTCACCGCAATGCTCGTACTCAGTATCTGGTGGAGTGGGTCGGTTTTGGTCCTGAAGAGAACTCTTGGGTGGACTCCGTTGATTTGCATGCTCCAAAGCTGATTAAGCAATTTCTGCAGCGAAATCCTCACAAGGCCCATAGGCGTCCTGGGGCCACCCTGAAAAGGGGGGGTACTGTCACACGCAGCCGCGACGGAGCGCGGCGGGTACAGTACTCACCCGTCCGCGCCCGCCGCCGGCTAGCGTGTGCAGGCTCCACTCTGAGGCGGGCAGGTGGGGGCAGCGCTGGGTAGAGGCGGCAGCGACGGAGCATCAGGTAGCAGCGTCCTTGACGATTGCGGCGCCGGGAGGCCGGCGGCGCCATCTTGAGTAAGGGCAGGTAGCGGATTGGGCCAGAGTAGAGAGTTCCTCCTCATCCTGCACGGACAGCCAATGGCAGCCACTCCCTGGGGATTTAGTGGAGCTGCCCAGGCTGATCCGTGTCAGTGCAATGAGTCTTCTGAGTCGTTCACAACTCCGAGCTGACTCCTGGATCCTGGTTCTCTCTCCTGACTCTGGTGCCTTGCTCCCTGCACCTTATCCAAGGAAGGTTTTCTCCTGACACCAATGCTGCAAGCGCTATCTAGTGCTGGTCCCTGCTTGTTCCAGAATTCCCTTTCTTCATCATCCATCCATTCCATCCTCTTCCAGTCTTCCGGATCCATTTCTTCCCTCACCAAATCAACCTCTTCCTGCATCTTCTTCTATGTACTCTGGCTCACCTAAAGACTGGTTCCAGAATTACCACTGGCAGTATATTGTGCTGGACTTATTGATTTATTCTTTTGCCACTTAAAGAAGTATTTAAGTGAACTTATTATTTATGAAATCAGTTATTAAACCTGCACGTTTCAATCCTACTCGCCCTGGTCCGTCTCCAGCTTCTGTGCACCACACGACTCCATCCAGCCCTTCTGCCGTGACAACCCGACAGAGACTTTACACAACTTTTACTGTGGGGGGATGGGAGGGAACTGACTGAGGTACGGGGATGCTCCTAATGATGTGTCTCCAGCTCCCCTACAGCTGCTGACTCCCAGTCCCTGTCCCCTCTTGTCTTTGTCTCCTGACCTCCTCCTCCTGTTTCCCCAAACCTCCTGCATAAGTAAGCTTGTAAACCCAGTCACAGACTCCGTTTGTCCCTGGCTCCTTACCACCTCCTCCTATGTCCCAAGCTCACCCATCTGTAATATCTGACTCCCAGTACCTGTCCCATCTTGTCCTCGGCTCCTCCTATGTCCCAAGCTCACCCATCTGTAATATCTGACTCCCAGTACCTGTCCCATCTTGTCCTCTGCTCCTCCTATGTCCCAAGCTCACCCATCTGTAATATCTGACTCCCAGTACCTGTCCCATCTTGTCCTCGGCTCCTCCTATGTCCCAAGCTCACCCATCTGTAATATCTGACTCCCAGTACCTGTCCCATCTAGTCCTCGGCTCCTCCTGTGTCCCAGCTACCTCCATCTGTAATCTCTGACTCCCAGACCTTGTCCCCTCTTGCCCCTGGCTCCTCACCTCCTCCTACTGTGTCTCCAACCTGTAATCTCTAACTCCCCTTCCCTGTCCCATCTTGCCCCTGGCTCCTCACCTCCTCCTACTGTGTCTCCAACCAGTAATCTCTAACTCCCCTTCCCTGTCCCATCTTGTCCCTGGCTCCTCACCTCCTTCTCCTGTTTCCCCAGCCCCCCTCCAGAAGTTATGACTCCCAGTCCCTGTCCCCTCTTGTCACTGACTCCCTATCTCCTTCCCCCATGGCGCATCAGACTACAGTATGCCCTGGTCTCTCTCCCTGTCACTTTCTCTTGCTCCCAACTTTCACGCGTACTAGCACTCCTACCCCTCTCTGACACACTTTCTCTTTCACTCATTCTCTATTTTTTCATGATACTCTCTCTCCGACCCCCCTCTCTCACCCTCTCTTTCTCTTCCTTTCTTTCTTGGTCTTCTCTCTTTCTCTCTCTCTCTTTCCCCCTGACACCATTTCTCACTCTCTCCTGACCACCTAAGGGGCATTGTAGTGGTGGCGGGCCTATTTAAAGATATTGCTATGGGGCCCATATAGTTCTAGTTACGCCCCTGACTGCGCTCACATCATTGGCAATGACTGTAAAAGTGGTTTTCAGGCGCTGCTAAGTCCTTTTGGTTCAGATGCAAAATTGTTGGGTGGGCTTGAGCCTCAACAATTTTGCATCTAAACCAAAAGGCCTTGATTGTATGCTTTGATTGTTTGGAATGATAAGAAGAGCCAGAGGTTAATAAAAATGTAATGGGTATTGTGTTTTTCAATAAAGTTGAAAGATAGTTAACAGTGGTAATTTAATATTTTATTAGTTTATAATTTGGAGGTGTGGGTCATGTGGAACATGGGGACTAATGGTACTTATCCTAGATGAGGCTGGGCAGTAAATTTGGTTATGCGTGCCCCCTTTGTCACATAGCCACTCCCACTAGTGTCCCATGACCACGCCCATTTTTGGGTGTTTTGGACATAAAATGGTGTCAGCGGCATAACTGGGTGTGGCACAATGTGAAATGGGCATTACGTGTGTGACATCATGTGTAATGGGCAAATTACGGTGTGTGGCGTCATATGTAATGGGCAATACGGTGTGTGGCATCATATGTAATGGGCATTACGGTGTGTGACGTCATGTGTAAGTGGCATTACAGTGTGTGGAGTAATGGACATTACAGTGTATGTTGCCATGTGTAATGGGCATTACGGTGTGTGGCATCATGTGTAATTGGCATTACAGTGTGTGGAGTAATGGACATTACAGTGTGTGTCGCCATGTGTAATAGGCATTACGGTGTGTGGTGTTGGCCGGGTGCCTCACCAGCCACTAACCTCACCGCACGTCACTGGATCCTGGGACCATATTCCCTGCATTTTCTGGTATGAAAGGGGTATTATTTCAAATAGCCGGGACATGCAGTGCTCTGAATACAGCCGGGCAGCCCCCTGCTCTCTGCCTGGCTGTTAATGGCTGTCATTTCTGCCCGGCGGTGACTGTCCCTGAGTTACCGCGAGTATGTATTCCCCCTTGGCAATGAGCATGTAATCCCACATGGCAACGAGCATGGAACCCCTGGCAATGAGCATGGAACCCCTGGCAATGAACATGGAACCCCTGGCAATGAACATGTAGGTAAGCAACACTTATGTAGCATAATTTTTAATAGGCATTATGGTGTTTGGCATAATACGTAATGGAGATTATGGTGTGAGGCTTAACATGTAATGGGCATTATGGTGTAAATTTTTAATGTGCGCCTTTGGCGCGCAATGCCCCTATTTATGAAGCATATTGTGCATCCACAGCCCTCCAGCTGTGAAACTACAAGTCCCATCATGCATTGCCACAGTTTTGCAATTAGGGAATGCTAAAACTACTGTATGTCAAGGCATGCTGGGACGTGTAGTTTCACAACAGCTGGAGGGCCACTGTTTGGACATGCCCGGTATAGTGTGTATTTTGGCTCAATCCGTGTGGCAAAATGTGAATTTTGCCTTAATCTGTGTGGCATAACGTGAATTTTGACTCAATCTGTGTGCGATAGTGTGAATTGTTGCTCAATCGGTGTGAATTTTGTCTCATTCCATGTGGCATAATGTGTAAGAAGCAAGTACAGTATAAGTTACTATTGTGTTGCATGATTTGTATAAGGGGTATATGGTGTGGTAAACTTAGGTGACCACATAAAAGGTGCTGAAATGTTGTCTACCAAGTTTCGGTTTTCAGTATTTTTTTATGACTGGAGTGCCGCCTCACCCCGCAAGTATGTTAGGACATCGACGTCCTGCGGGTATACCTTTGGAGGGCACCGGTCCAATATATCTCCCTGCATTTTTTCTTATGCCAGCCCCCTGCCTTTTCCAGGCATATATAATTAGTTGAAAGTATTTACACAAATAGAGACACACCCATGAGCAGACCACCCAAACAGAACACTGGTCACGCCACCAACATTATTAGGTGCTGGCCGCAGCCCCTATTATTATGCATAATAGGCCCTTGATCATTTTCAGCTCCAGGCCCATTTAGACCTTAATCTGGATCTGTGTGGTGCTGAATGTTATTTTCAAAATGTATTTTTGTTGATAAATATGATAAATAGCATTAAATACAATACTAAGGAATTCGTAAAATATATTTAGAAAATTGGCCATTTGCTATATTTTAGTCATACTGTCTTAAATGTGTTTTACATTTTTATGTCAAAAGCTTAGCCTTGGGTTAAAAAAAAAAAGATTTTTTTTTTTTTAAAGGAGAGATTTCTAGCAAAACAAACTTGTTGTGTCTTTAACAAGCTAGTTTATTGGCTGAATGTTGCCTGTTGGTTTCTGCCAAATCAATTAGTCTCCCCTAGCAGTAATTCCCACCATTTCACTACATATAAGAGAATGTGCCATTTGTCAGTGGTGACTGTGTAACTCAGAGGAGCTCTGTGAGTGTCTGTATTGACTGAACTTCAAATGATATAAATAAAAGACCCTACACTGTAGTAGTAAAAATATTCTGTGTTTTTGTATTTAAATCAGGCATGTCCAACCTGCGGCCCTCCAGCTGTTGTGAAACTACACATCCCAGCATGCCTTGCAATAGTTTTAGCATTCCCTAATACCAATATTATGGCAAGGCATGCTGGGATGTGTAGTTTCACAACATCTGGAGGGCAGCAAGGTTGGACATGCCTGATTTAAATCCTCTATTTTAATGATCTTTATTCGATTATTTGTTTCCTTTGAAATGATGATCTGAATGATATTCCCATGTGATTCCTTATGAAGAATTCCTTATGAAGACGTGTATGCTACTTTTTGAAAATTTCACTGTAGGAAAAACAACATACAGTAAATAATATGTACAAAATATTCTATCACACCTGCTGCTTATTCTCCTTATGTAACCATACGTTCTATGTTGCATCCTGTGCATCAAAGCCTTGTGGCAGTAATGATTTTTAACTCAATTTTAGAAAAGTCTGAATAATGCCAGAAGATACAATATTAGTAGTTATAATTTCCCATTAGCAATGTGTGTACCTGTATATGTATAAAAATGGCCTGGTTCTGAGCTGTGCGTAATGTGGACAATGGCCACAAGAATGCGAATTGACTGCAAACTGAATGACAATGCAAGTATATGCAAGTCCTAATGTCTATGCATTTATGCAAAGGTACCGCCCAATTCTTTATGTGACAGCAGCTGTAATCATCATCATCACTGGTCACTTATACCTATCCCATGCCAGGGGGTATGGAATAAGTCCCTGAATAGGTCAGTACGGATGGTGTAATGGTTAGCATTACTGCCTCACAGCACTGAGGTCATGGGATCAATACCCACCATGGCCCTAACTGTGCGGAGTTTGTATATTCTCCCCGTGCTTGAGTGGGTTTCCTCCGGGTACTCCGGTTTCCTCCCACAATCCCCAAAAATATATACTGGTAGGTTAATTGGCTCCCAAAAAATTAACCCTAGAATGTCTGTGTGTATACAGTATGTGGTAGGAATATAGAGTGTGAGCTCCACTGGGGCAGGGACTGATGTGAATGGTCAAATATTCTCTGTAAAGCGCTGCGGAATCTATGTGCGCTATATTAAGAAACTGCTAATAAATAAATAAATAAGTCCCTGACAGTCAGGATTCCAATGGTCGTTTTTCCCGACATTGGAATCCCAACTGTCAGAAGCCTGACGGGGGGGGGGGGGGGCGGGGGTGAGCGCATTGAAGCCCTTATGGGCTCGGTGGTGAGCATTCTCCCTCTGTGTGGGTCATGGACCCCCACGAGGGAAAATAGCATGTGTAAGTTGGGATTCCGACTGTCAGCCTCCTGACAGTTGAGAATCTGATGTTGGAGAAAGGACCGTTGGAATCCTGACTGTTGGTCACTCATCCAACACCCATGCCAGGTGCAGGCTATCCACCTTTTTTTTGTTTCCCGAGTAACTTGTAATCGTGATTAACTCAGATTATATGCCAATGACACACCACCAAGACACCCATGTTTCTCTTGCTTGGGTTCACATTGTTGCAGCCTAGTTCTCATTCAAAATGCCCATTTAGGGGATGCAAAAAACTGTACCAATGTAAATTGCATAAGCAAGTTGTGAAAAATCACTACATACAAAAATCACTACTACTTATGGTTTTTAGCTGACTATGCCTTCTCTGTACATGCTTCCAGTGAATGTCTGTCAGCGATATGATTGGTAGATTGCTCCAGCCATCCACCAATCAGCATGCTGATAGTTATTCCCTGTCTGGCTGCAGGCTGGGAGCCAGGTAGAGAATGCTGCCTGGCCACTCTATTTGTGGGACAAACAATATCCCCTCTTTAAATGACCCTATATTTGTGGTGCAATGGGCAGCTGCCCAGTGTGTTATAAATTAAGATGTCCCTGTGTACAGCACTTGCCCTGCCCACTCCAAAGATAGCTCATTGGTGCTTTCTCATGATGTATATTTCTAAGCAGGCATGTTTATCCTGTGAAGATAGCCAATAGGAGTCTGGGGATAGACTTAGAAGGAGTGTGTAAAGTCTTATGCTGGATCCCAATACACTCAATGTACTTGATTCCAGCTAGCACATTTATTACAGACATGATAACGTAATATGTTTATATGTGCTAAATGGCAGTAATATACAGTAGTTGTTATATGTGTATGTGTCAATGTAGCTCTAATGGCTCTTTACTGTGTGATTTTTCCAGTCCACCTTCAATTTATGAATAGGTTTAGGTGCAAATCCATCCATAAGATTGTTGTAAACTTACAGACATATGCATTAAATAATGTTTATGCATAGCCATAGACTAGGCATGTTATAGCATAACAAGCTCATAAAGTATCATTAAACTAGCCGTGAAGCCCAGCAATAACTTGTGTAGGTTATTTGTTCACTATTCAGAAGCAAAACTGCTCTGTTATTATGTTAATACCTTCATAAAATATCATTCAACACACTTGCTTTTAAAACTGCACATTTTGCAATCTACTACTTTTGTTTAAGTGGTACATACTAAAGTCAGTGAGAAATTCTAGATTCTTACACAAGTCCTATTTAGTGTTAATTATATTTTATTGCTGAAAACTCTACGCTAGGGCAGGGTTACACGAAGCAGACTGAAATGTGTTCGCCTAACACTTATTAGCTTCAATTTTTATGGTATTTGGAAGAAACCACTTGGAAAAAGAATAAATCTACTGTATACTATACATACATACATATCAAGAAAAGAGGGAAAAACAAAACAAAATAGTTTTTAACCTTTCGGATAGACCTCTCACTGACGTTGAAATGACTGTCCTCAGTAAGGGATTGAATTGTGTTCCCTTGAAGGGTTATGATGATTTCCAATGGCAAATTGATTCCTATAAATTTAATTGGAAACTAAGGCTGAAAGAGTACTTTGATAAAAAGCCGCAAGAGACATCCAGGTCCAGTATGGAGACAGAAAGAGGTTTTTCTCTGAAAAAAAGCTCCAAGTTTGATCCTGTTCAGGGGCTGGCAACTTTCAGCCCAGGTGGCAGCACACAGAAGCGGCCCACCGCTACTCCACCCCCCCCCCCCCAGCAGCAGCTACGTATGCTGATCTCCCCCTCCCTTCTACCCAGGGCCGGCCCGAGACTTATTTGTTTGGTAAGCAAATAAAGATTTTGGAGACCCTAACTGTTTATATTGTGGGTGGAGCTACAATGTGGGCTGGGCAACAATTGGTGCATAAACCTAACACACAGAATGAGCCAAAATCCAAGGTATGCTACAATGAATGAGCCAAAACTCACACTTTGCAACATGGAATGAGCCAAAATTCAGGGACAGTGATGGCGGAGACCTGGGGGTACAGTGACAACTGGGACACAGGGACAGGAATCACATATCAAGCAAGCACTAAAATAAATAAAAACAATAATTCAACTTGCTTATTTTGTAATTGATCATCTCCAATGCACAAACAAATTGATGGAGTTCTCCTATGTACTTGTAGGTTCCAATAGTCATGTATGTTCCCAAAGTGAAGAAAAGTTTATTTAATGTACAGTACACTCAAGCTGACTACACTCAAGCTGACTTTATAATTTTGAAGCCTCAATCTCGGCTGTCAATAATATGTATAGCTAAAATTTACTCACAGCAAGGAGGATAGAAAGCCACAGCTCAGCTGTTGTGGAGTCCCCATGGTGTAGGATGACGCCGGTAGAAGAGGGAATTGCGGCCGCACTAGTTTGAAGTCCCAGCTATCTTAGGATAGGGCAGCAATAGGGTCGAGGACACTGGTCAGCACTGACACAGGGAGACCCCAACAAGCAGTCGTATACACAGGGACTGCAACTATGCTCTCTGAGATTGTCCCTGTAGATAACCTTTTGCTGACAAATGTAATTGTCCCTCACGCAGCCGCGCCGAACAGGCCAGCAGTTATGGCGATAATTGCTGGCCTCCGCATTGTTCCTGTTGTCCTGTGTCCCTCGTGCAGCTATCTCTCCATCTGTGACGGACGGAACTCCTTATCAGTCCAACCGAGACCTTACATCTGCTTCACGCATTTGATATACCAGCAGCGCTGTTAAGTGCTTACACGGCCGCGTACCTAGCATAACGGTCCGGCCATGCTTCTTCCCTGCAATAGCGTCCTCTAATATTAGTCTCTCCACAAGCCAGCCCCAGGACACTGAAACTTTACCAGCCTGGGGGGCATGTGGCATCTTGCCCCCCGGCCCAGCCCGCCACTGATCCT
The DNA here is from genome assembly GCF_055691185.1 of Crinia signifera. Lineage (NCBI taxonomy): Eukaryota > Metazoa > Chordata > Amphibia > Anura > Myobatrachidae > Crinia > Crinia signifera. Next base: position 180,223,407 of record NC_139220.1, read on the forward strand.
GTTATCAATAGTCAAACTTTAACCCCTTCCCGCCCGCGGACGTACCTGTACGTCACGGCAGCGGGGTAGTTCGCGCACCTTGCCGTACAGGTACGTCCCCGCTGTGTCATGTCGCCTTGTCAAGTGACAAGGCGACATAGTATAGATGGCTGCTGTCATCAACAGCAGCCGATCGTGTCAGTGCGCCCGCGGACCAATCAGAGTGGTCCCGCCCCGCCGATCGCTGTGATTGGTCAGTCAGTCCTGACTACACCAATCACAGCCTTTCTATTGTAAAAGGGGTGTTTTGCTTCTCTTCCCGGGCTCTAACCCTCTCACTGTGTTAGAGCTTTGGAAGGAGAAGCTGTGTCAGAGCTGTGTCAGAGTTTAGGCTGTGTTTAGGCTGTGTGAAATTGCGCTGATCACCACAATACCCCTGCCTATATCACCCTCCCTGTGGTCATCTGTGCAGGGATCACCCTCCCTGTGGTCACCCCTGCCTATATCACCCTCCCTGTGGTCATCTGTGCAGGGATCACCCTCCCTGTGGTAACCCCTGCCTATATCACCCTCCCTGTGGTCATCTGTGCAGGGATCACCCTCCCTGTGGTCACCCCTGCCTATATCACCCTCCCTGTGGTCATCTGTGCTGGGATCACCCTCCCTGTGGTCACCCCTGCCTATATCACCCTCCCTGTGGTCATCTGTGCAGGGATCACCCTCCCTGTGGTCACCCCTGCCTATATCACCCTCCCTGTGGTCATCTGTGCAGGGATCACCCTCCCTGTGGTAACCCCTGCCTATATCACCCTCCCTGTGGTCATCTGTGCAGGGATCACCCTCCCTGTGGTCACCCCTGCCTATATCACCCTCCCTGTGGTCATCTGTGCAGGGATCACCCTCCCTGTGGTCATCTGTGCTGTGATCACCCTCCCTGTGGTCATCTGTGCTGGGATCACCCTCCCTGTGGTCATCTGTGCTGTGATCACCCTCCCTGTAGTCACCACCTAATTTTGTGTGTTGTGATCCGTATAATTTTTCTGTACCTTATCCGTACACCATAATTTTTCTGTGCGTTATTCGTACCCCATAATTTTTCGGTGCATTTGTACCCCATAATTTTTTATGTGCGTTACTCGTACCCCATAATTTTTCTGTGCATTTGTACCCTATAATTTTTTCTGTGCGTTATTCGTACCCCATAATTTTTCGGTGCATTTGTACCCCATAATTTTTTCTGTGCGTTACTCGTACCCCATAATTTTTCGGTGCATTTGTACCCCATAATTTTTTCTGTGCGTTATTCGTACCCCATAATTTTTCGGTGCATTTGTACCCCATAATTTTTTCTGTGCGTTACTTGTACACCATAATTTTTCAGTGCATTTGTACCCCATAATTTTTCAGTGCATTCGCACACCATAATTTTTGCAGTGCATTTGCACATTGTCAGTGCTACAAAACCCCACACGTGTTGAAGCACCTCATAAATACATACACCAATAAAACTATGGCCCAACGAACATATACTGCCGAGGAGGCATACGAGTTTCTGGCCTCTGATACTGAGTCTGCTAGCGAGGATGAGACAAATTTCCGTTTGTCATCCTCTTCATCATCTAGTGACTCTGATGAACCCCCGAGGAGGCAACGCAGGACTCCCACTGCAGTAGTCGAGTCCTCTGACCCCACATGGACAACCCCTGAAAACTACGTACCCCAGGTCCCTGAGTTCACAGGGAATCCAGGAATACAATTTAATTCAGCAGGGTTCAGAGAGCTGGACTTTTTTAAATTTTTTTTTAGTGATGATTTAGTTGATCTAATGGTCACCCAGACTAATGTTTATGCCCAACAATTTATTGAGCAAAACCCCACCTCTAATTATGCCCAGCCCCGCAAGTGGACCCCTGTACATAAAAATGAAATGGTTATATTTTGGGGCCTTGTACTGTGCATGGGGCTAGTGAAGAAGCCCACGATTAGGTCCTACTGGAGCACAGACATCTTATACAATACACCAATGTTCCGTGTGGCTATGTCAAGGACCCGCTTCGAAGCGATCCTTAGGTTTCTCCATTATAGGGATAATGCACAGTGCCCACCCCGGGATGACCCCAATTATGACCGGTTATATAAACTTAGACCCCTAATAGACCATTTTAGTACCAAGTTTGCCCAGGCATACATCCCCGAGAAGCACATTTCAATAGATGAGTCCCTGGTACATTTCAAAGGGAGGCTCCAATTCCGCCAGTACCTGCCAAGTAAGAGGGCAAGGTATGGCGTGAAGATGTACAAGCTGTGTGAGAGTACATCAGGGTACACACACAAATTTAGGATATATGAAGGTAGAGACACAAAAATAGACCCCCCACAATGCCCCCCCTTACTCGGAATTAGTGGGAAGATAGTGTGGGATTTGGTGCACCCACTGCTGGACCAGGGATACCACCTGTACCTGGATAATTTCTATACCAGCGTCCCACTATTCAAAAGCCTCGCTTCCAGAAGTACTGTGGCATGCGGCACTGCACGGAAAAATAATAGAAGCCTCCCTAGGTCGCTGCTTGGGCAAACACTTAGAAGGGGCGAGAGCAGGGCATTATGCAGCGACAATGTACTGTGTGTCAAGTATAGGGACAAGAGAGATGTCCTTATCTTGACAACAGTGCATGGCCATAGCAGCACCCCTGTCCCAGTGCGGGGCACAAGTACCGAAACTACAAAACCCAACTGCATTTTGGATTATAATAGGTACATGGGGGGGGTCGACCTGTCAGATCAAGTGCTGAAGCCTTACAGTGCTATGAGAAAAACAAGGTTCTGGTATAAAAAATTAGCTGTACACATAGTACAAATGGCACTGTACAACGCATTTGTACTACATCGATGTGCAGGCCAAAGGGGGACATTCCTGGATTACCAAGAGGCAGTAATAAAGGCCCTTATTTTTGGCAACCAGGAACAGGGGGGCCCTAGTACTTCTGGAAGCGAGGCCTCGCGAATTGTACCAGGGCAACATTTTCCGAGTGAAGTCCCCCACACTGGAAAGAAAGGAAGGTCCCAGAAACGATGTAGAGTATGCTACAAAAAGGGGATAAGAAAGGACACAACTTACCATTGTGAAACCTGCCCCACACAACCAGGCTTGTGTATCAAAGATTGTTTTAAGATATATCACACTTCCCTTGAATTTTAATGTACTCCACACAGCTTGTACAAAGAGCCGCATGCCATTACCTTCCCTTCTGAGTCTTGCCATGTGTCCAAACAGAAATTTACAAACACATATATGCTATTGCCATACTCAGGAGAAAAAGCACCCCATAATATGTTACACAATTTCTCCTATTAACCCTTGTGAAAATGGCACATTTTGATCTAAAGTTACATATTAATGTAAAAAATTAGTTTTTTTTTTTATTTTCACAGCCCATAACAATTTGACAAAACACCAGTGGGGTCAAAATGCTCACTACGGCCGTAAGTGAGTTCCATGAGGGGGGCTAGTAACAAAAAGGTATCACTTGCTTGGGATTTCCCTTGCACAGGTACAATATGGGCTCTGCAAATGCAAGATGGCGCCCGAAAACCATTCCAGCAAACTCTATGATAAAATGGCACTCCTTCCCTTCTGAAGCCTGCTGTCTGCCCAAATAGCGTTTTACAACCATATATGGGGTATTGCCATACTCAGGAGAAATTGTGTAACAAATTTTGGGGTGCTTTTTCTACTATTGCCCTTTGTGGAAGTATAAAATTATGGGGTGAATCTACAAATTAATGGAAAAAATTACATTTTTCATTTTCACGTATCGATGCCTAACAATTTGACAAAACACCAGTGGGGTCAAAGTACTCACTATACCCATAGATGAGTTCCTTGAGGGGTGTAGTTTACAAAATGGTATCACTTGTTGGGGTTTTTGACTGCTCTGATACAACAGGGGTTCTGCAAATGCAACATGGCGCATGAAAACCATTCCAGCAAAATCTGCGCCAAAAACGCCAAATGGTGCACCTTCCCTTCTGAAGCCTGCTGTCTGCCCAAATAGCGTTTTACAACCATATATGGGGTATTGCCATACTCAGGAGAAATTGTGTAACACATTTTGGGGTGCTTTTTCTACTATTGCCCTTTGTGGAAGTATAAAATTATGGGGTGAATCTACAAATTAATGGAAAAAAATGACATTTTTCATTTTCACGTATCGATGCCTAACAATTTCACAAAACACCAGTGGGGTCAAAGTACTCACTATACCCATAGATGAATTCCCTGAGGGGTGTAGTTTGCAAAATGGGGTCACTTGTGGGGGGGTTCCACTGTATTGGTGCTTCGGGGGTCTTGCTAATGCGACATAGCACCCACCAACATTCCACCAGAATCTGAGCTGCAAAATCCAAAAATCACTCCTTCCCGTCTGAGTCCTGCCATGCACCCAACTGGTATTTTTTGGTCACATGTGAGGCATTGCCGTACTCGGGAGAAATTGGGCCACAGATTTTGGGGTGCTTTTTCTCCTTCATTCCTTGTTAAAATGACACATTTTGAGCCAGAACTGCATTTTTGTGTAAAAAAATGTAATTTTTCATTTTCACTGCCCAGTTGTATCAAAATTGGTGAAACCCCTGGGGGTTTGAAATGTACACTATACCCCTAGATGAATTCCCTGAGGGGTGTACTTTGCAAAATGGGGTGACTTGTGGGGGGGTTCCACTGTATTGGTGCTTTGGGAGTCTTGCTAATGCAACATGGCACCCACCATTCATTCCACCAAAATCTGTGCTGCCAAATCCAAAAATCACTCCTTCCCTTCTGAGTCCTGCCATGCACCCAACTGGTATTTTTTGGTCACATGTGAGGCATTGCCGTACTCGGGAGAAATTGGGCCACAGATTTTGGGGTGCTTTTTCTCCTTCATTCCTTGTTAAAATGACACATTTTGAGCCAGAACTGCATTTTTGTGTAAAAAAATGTAATTTTTCATTTTCACTGCCCAGTTGTATCAAAATTGGTAAAACCCCTGGGGGTTTGAAATGTACACTATACCCCTAGATGAATTCCCTGAGGGGTGTACTTTGCAAAATGGGGTGACTTGTGGGGGGGTTCCACTGTATTGGTGCAACATAGCACCCACCATTCATTCCACCAAAATCTGTGCTGCAAAATCCAAAAATCACTCCTTCCCTTCTGAGTCCTGCCATGCACCCAACTGGTATTTTTTGGTCACATGTGAGGCATTGCCGTACTCGGGAGAAATTGGGCCACAGATTTTGGGGTGCTTTTTCTCCTTCATTCCTTGTTAAAATGACACATTTTGAGCCAGAACTGCATTTTTGTGTAAAAAAATGTAATTTTTCATTTTCACTGCCCAGTTGTATCAAAATTGGTGAAACCCCTGGGGGTTTGAAATGTACACTATACCCCTAGATGAATTCCCTGAGGGGTGTACTTTGCAAAATGGGGTGACTTGTGGGGGGGTTCCACTGTATTGGTGCTTTGGGAGTCTTGCTAATGCAACATGGCACCCACCATTCATTCCACCAAAATCTGTGCTGCCAAATCCAAAAATCACTCCTTCCCTTCTGAGTCCTGCCATGCGCCCAACTGGTATTTTTTGGTCACATGTGAGGCATTGCCGTACTCGGGAGAAATTGGGGCACAGACTTTGGGGTGCTTTGTCTCCTTCATTCCTTGTGAAAATGAAAAATTTTGAGCCAGAACTGCATGTTTGTGTAAAAAAATGTAATTTTCCATTTTCACATCCCAGTTGTACCAAAATTGGTGAAACCCCTGGGGGTTTGAAATGTACACTATACCCCTAGATGAATTCCCTGAGGGGTGTAGATTGCAAAATGGGGTGACTTGTGGGGGAGGTTCCTAACTTTTAGCACTTATGGTGCCTAGAAACCTACATGGTGCCTAAAAAAAAATCTCATAAAAAGGAGGCTCCAAAATCAAGTAGGTGCTCCTTCTATTATGAAGCCTGTGGTTTGGTCAACGTGCACACTAGGGCCACATATAGGATATTTTTGAAAACAAAAGAATTGGGGGAATCAATTTTTAGTCACATTTCTCTAGTAAAATCTACTGTATTCGTTAGAAAAATGTATTAAAATTGAAACTCTGCAAAAAAAAAGAAATTTTGAAATTTCACCTACACTTTGTTTTAATTCCTGTGAAACACCTAAAGGGTTAACAAACTTCCAAAATGCTGTTTTGAATACTGTGAGGGGTGCAGTTTTTGAAATGGCATCATTTATGGGGGTGTCTCACATACAAGTCCCTCAAAGTCACATCAGAACTGAACTGGTCCCTAAAAAAATCAGTGTTTGAAATTTTCTTGAAAATTTGAGAATTTGCTAGTCATATTTGAAGCCTCCTAGTGTCCAAAAAAATGAAAAGGAGGTTAAAATAATGATTGCAACATAAAGTAGACATATGGTCTTTGTTAGTTATTAACTATTTTGAGTGGTATGATTATTTGTCTCACAAGCAGAAAATGTGACATTTTGCATATTGCTAAATTTTCCATTTTTTCACGATATTTTGGTATTTTTCACAAAAAAACACAGACTGTATCGCCCAAAATTTACCACTAACTTGAAGTACAATGTGTCACGAGAAAACAATCTCAAAATCACTGGGATAAGTAAAAGCAAAAAAAAGTTATCCCCACTTAAGTGAGACATGTCAGATTTGAAAAAAAGGGCTCTGTCATGAAGGCACAAACTGGCTCTGTCATGAAGGGGTTAAAGACATTTATCAAAGTACTGGACTACCAAGCAATGAAAAGCGGCAATAACATCAAGACCAAACATTGTAATATGTCTAAAAAGGAAATTTCTGCCTCAGTGCTGATAAAAGTATCATCATCCGCCCTGCCGACAAGGGGGTTGGGGTGGTGGTACAAGGGACAGATCAATACCGACAAGAACTCCTGAGGCAACTGAATGACCCTGAAGTTTATACAGTCCTGGGTGCTGATCCAACCGTGCATTTCAATTTTGAACTTTTACAAATATTACAGAAAGCCATCAAAGTTAACCTCATTACGAGTTCCACGGCAGCATCCCTCATGGTGCTGGTGTGGAGGCAGCCCGCAGACTTTTGTCTGCCAGTCCGGTGTACGATGGTCCAGATGTAATGTTTTTTTCTTGAGTTGCTCACACTTACGCTATCAAACAATTATTTTTTGTTTGATGGCAGGTGGAATATCCAGCGCTGGTGCTGCGCAATGGGATCTTGCATAGCCCCGGCGTTTGCTAATTGTTTTATGTTCGATGTTGAGCATGACTTTTTCTTTTCTGATGCCAATGTGTCCTCTAAAATTTTCTGTATCTGGACAGGTACCCAACAAGAATTTGAAGAGATGGTAGGGCGGGTGAACTCTTTGGAGAGCACCATTAAATTTACTTTTGAGACCAGCCCTGTTAAAGTACACTACCTTCACACTCACATTGGAGGGTGGCAGGATATACACTGGTTTATTTAAGAAGCCCACTGACTGAAAAACCATGCTACATTGTACCAGCCAGCATCCCATCTCCCCAATCAGGGGTTTACCCTTTTCGCAACTTGTTCGGGCTCGTCGTATTTGCGAAGACCTGGGAGAGGCGGAGAGGAAAATGGATTCATGATTAAGAAATTATTATTGAGGGGTTACAATTATGAGGAATTACTTGCTGCCAAGGCACTAGCCACCCCTCGCAGCTCCACATTTACCCCCAAAATGAAGGGAAATAACTCCAGTAAGAATAAAATCCCATTTGTTCAAAAGTTTAATAGAGCCAGCACAGAAATTGTGAAAACTGCTCATAATCTGTGGCCCATGGTACAGAAAGTCTGAAATCCTTCAAAAAGTATTCCCTTTTACCCAGCTTTCAAAGACATCTGAAAGATTGGCATGGGAAAAATGATATCACAGGTTTTGACAGGTGAGTAACCGATTTTCTCACAAAAAAACAGGCTGCTACAGGTGTGTGGGTTGCACCCCCACTCAGGGGTTAAAATCATCCCATCAAGCAGGTACTCTCATGCTCGAGCACCCATGTAGTGTATATCATATGGTGCCCCTGTGGTCCTCTCTACATAGGGAAGACCACAAGGAGCTTCAAAGAATGCATGGGGGCACATCGATCCACGATCAGGCAATCCTTAGAGGGTAAACCTGCGGCCAATGAACAACCTGTTCCACGACATTTTAGAGAATTGGGGCATAACCTATCATCCCTCAGAAACAAGATCATTGATCAAATTCCGTGCAACGTGAGGGGTGGTGACTGGGACAAACGCTTGCTTCTGTGTGAAACCCGCTGGATTCACAGTTTAAATACGGTGCACCCAGCGGGACTTAATGAATATTGCAGTTTCCACTGCTTTTTATAAAAAGGATAATGCTTTTTTATGTTTGTTGACACAGTGGGTGACATTTAATGAGATGTGAAAATGTGACTTTTTTGATATTTTCGCCCAAAACGGGCGAAATCGCACTTTTCCCCAAATTCGGATATTTAACGAGATGTGGAAAACGGCAAAAATTACCGATTTTGCTGCGAAATTGCACTTTCTGAAAGTGCGATTTTTATTTGATCCGGAACTCGCATCCAGATGTTTTCCTATTGAAAAGTATACAATTCACATATTTAATGAGATGCGAATTCAGGAAAATGTGTCTAAAAATCGTCAAACATTTAGACCAAGTTCTGATATGCGAATTGGCCAGAACCCCGCACAGATCATTGAGATCCTGTGTTAAAAAATGTGTTAAAGTGTTTTTATTTACAAACACAAAATTGCACATTACCTCAAATTCGCCCATTTTCATGTCTAAAATTCGCCCATTATCGCACTAAATCACACTTTTCTTTCCGGAACATGCACCTCATTAAATATGCGGCAAAATTTTGATTTTGAAAGTGAGAAAAAATCAAAACCTATTAAATGTCACCCAGTGTGTCGACACTTTGGTTAGTCTTATTAGACTGTCCCATTAAGGTTATTATGGATTCCTTGTTTTATATAGCCTTTAATCTAGTATAATGAGGCACAATTGCACTTTGAATGGGTGCATTTGCCATTAGGATGGGTGCATTTGCCATTAGGTTTAATGCCCCCCTGGTTTCAGTATTTTAATTTCAGACGCTTTGTGCGCCGTTATACATGTTCTGTCAGTGACCTGAGATTTAGACCAGCGCCTGTTTCATATATCTTGTTTAAATAACTGTGTTTCTGTATCTGATTGTTTATTTACACACTTGTATATATGCGCACTAAGCGACTGCACTGTTGAGCGTCAGAAGTGGAATGATGTCATCAGTGGGGGCCCCGGACCCGGAAGGATGGAGAGCGTGGCGTCCTGCTCTGCACGGTGGGGGTAAGGTGATATAAATATGTTCACTGTCATTATATGTTTGCGAGCCTGATGAAAAGCTGATTAAAGCATGAAACGTTGCTGCCTATATTAAGACTGTTTAGTCTGTTTCTTCTGCTAGCTTTAAAGTCCTGTGAGTGCCGGATCTCTGCTGCTATATATATACACATATATATATATATATATATATATATATATACAGTATGTGTGTGTATTGGTACAAAAAAAAGGTATTCCGAAGATGTATGGTATAGTTGACCGGGGTGCGGCCCAAGAAATAAATAGAGAGGGGGTGGATGGCAGAACTCTCACAGATTTGTAAAGAAAGGACTCTACACAGGGATCAGGTCAACGTTTCGGATTTTACTCCGTTTTCAAGACCACAAACCAGCTGGTTACACTTGTGTATCCTGAAGATGGGCACCCGCCCAAAATGCCTTGATTAAAGCACAGCACTTTACTTTATTATCGAAGTCCCAGAGTGACACTCATATATATATATATATATATATTTCGATGAGGAAGAGGCGGCACTCTCGGGTCTATATAAATAAGTACAGAACCAGAAGCTGTAATCATCATTTTGGTGTTTACCACCTTTATCAAGAACACATATGCTATATAACGAGCATTAAATACACAATGATGCTAGCTTACCAACAAATCCAAAAGTCCTCCTCATCCCACCATGGCCCCAGTGTCAACAGTGCCATGCGGTGGCATTTTGGCGTCACGTGTATCCACAACTACCCACATACATATTGGTTTTTTTTATTCCATAAACAAACATCTAGTTACAATGATTTATAGATCATGAGTCCTACTTAAGGCCCCCATACAGTAGTTTGACATCTCCAAGGGTAGAATTCACATGCGATCTCCCTTGAACCAGTCTTGAGTGCAGGCCTTGCGATCTCTGGCTTCGACCTGATGCGCACGGAACCATGCATCAGATCGGAATTGGAGATAATGCATTTCTCATCCCAATGCATCTGAATTGGGTGAAACACATACCATTTAAAAAATATATTACAATAATATTTAAAAACAAAGACGTTTCATTAATATAGTTGACAAGAATTAACACCAAGAGTGCTTATTATCAACACGTTCATTTAAAAATAAAATATTCTAGGTATCTATTTCAATTAAAAGAAGCAATATCAAAATAAAATCCTGACATGTTGGTGACAGATCTGACATGGCAGAAAAACATTTTTGAAAACAAAGCCCTTAAGTGTGTTCATTATTTACCATCTTGTCAGTCTGCAAGAAATGTTTTATTCTCTGGAGAGAATAATAATGTCTGGCAGCAGCTATGCAGCTTAGCATGTTGTGCAGAGGGATTCTTCAACACTGGGGTAGACAAACTGAGGGGCAGACAGAGTTTAGGGGAATATTTGTACAGAGCTATATTCTCACGTTTATAAGCAGTCTTCAGTTTCCTTCAAATATATGTGTAAGGCATACATTCTGTGTATGAGATATAAAGTAAATAAACTACACAAAAAAGTGTATTGTACAGTATATGGGATGTGTAATCCCTACATTGTATATTCTATAGCTTTCTTATGTGATGCTTCTTGGTGTTTGTACTTTTTTGTTTTAATTACGTCTTTATATTACAAAAAAATAGACAATACACTTTTTTTATACAAACAAGATGTACATGACACATCAGACAATCTTAGGACACCTAAAGTGAAAAATCTTATCTTACATAAGTTCACAAACATTCTGTGGTACAATGACAATCCAACTTATTCAATGCACTTGGTGCAGAAGAACACGACAGAGGGCAATATGATATCAATATTGAGCCAAAGATGAGCTTTGCACGCCAAACATGCTGGGACAGTGACCCTTAAGTGAATTTAAATTGTAGTGACCAAAGAAAAAAGAAACAGAAAAATGTATATACTCAGCTTGTGCTATTTAGACTATCACTAGTCAGCTATACATTGATAATAAAGGAGAAAAAAAACAGAAAAAAAAAAACAAATCTTTAAAAAATTTTTTATTATAAACACAGTGCACTATTTTTACAATTGACCTTAAAAAAAAAAACAGATTTGTGCCAGCTGTGCCATATCTTTTGAAAGGATGAAGTAAGGCCCTTAGTGGCATATACAAAATTTTCATGCTCATATGTGAAATTCACTAAATTTATTTATTCAAAAAACTCCGGGCCGTTCTGTGCCAGCCAGCTGGGTGCCATAATCACCTTAGCCAGAGCCGTCAGGATTATAGCCAGAGAACTTTTACCATCTTGAACCACCTCGTAGCCCCTAAAATTATGTTTAACCCCATGAAAGCCTCATCTTGTATGCCCATACGCCTCATCACCTTGAAAATCTTAACTCAGAAGTTATAAATGATTCTGCACTCCCACATGAGATGCCAGAAGGTGCAGCCATTCACCCCGCACTTAGGACAAGCATCCGAACCCAGTTCAGCAGTTCTCTTCAATCTAACCGGGGTTAAGTATGTTCTGTGCAGTATGTTAAACTGGACCTGCTGAATACGAATGCAGTTGGTTGCACTTTTTGACATAGCCAGAGCCACTTTCCAATTATCCTCGTCAATACCAGGGATGTCTATAGACCATTTCCCCTTTTTCTTGTAGGGCTACCTCAGCTTTTGGGGAAATGGTCTATATAGACAGATAGCTATATATCTTAGAAAGCTGCTTACCCGGAGGTAATTTCTTAATAAATAACTTAATGGAGGATTCTGCCATAACCCCATTCTTATCCCTACTAAACTGGGCTAAGGTGCACCTTAACTAAAGAAATCTATAAAACCTTGATCTAGGGATTTTAAATTCAGTCTGAAGTTGATCAAAGGACTTAAAACTCAAGTCTTGGAACAGATGCCCTTAAAATCTTATCCCATTTTGTGTCCAGATTTTCTGCCCCTAATATTTTTTAATCTCCACAAAGGCTTTCAAAGAAAATATAGAGTTATCGGGATCAGTATCCATGATCACCATATAAGCCCCTCGTCAAACCCTGATAGCTCTATTTACAATAGGAGAAAAGTTCTTGCAGATTTTATTCACAAGTAACAATTGCAGGGGCGTAAGGCACTTATCTACCCTTTCTACCCGCTTGAGTAATTTGGTTGTTTCCACACCCTCTTTTACCTACTAACATAAATGTACCACTTGGGCTGCCAGGTAATACAAGCCATCCCCATTCTCTACTTCGCCAAAGAGTGGACATTTTAATTCTAGGGCGTTTGTTACTCCAAATAAAGGAAGAGATTATGCTATTGATTTTTCTGAATATCTCATCTTTTATGTAGATGGGGGACTGTTGAAGTATATATAATATTTTCGGGAGAATTACCATTTTAATCAAGTTTACACAACCTATTAGAGAGAGAGGAAGCTTAACCCAACACCTACACTTAACCCTAAGTTCCGTAATTACAATGGTAATATTATCCTGGATATAGTCGTGAGCTGATTTAGAGACACAAATCCCTAGATATTTAAATCTATCTACCCTTGCCATAGGAATTTGGGGCAGCCCATCCCCTATCGAGTCATTGCCCCCAGGTGAGATTTACTGCAATTTATGGTGAGCCCTGAAAACCCCCCACATTTTTTTATTATATTTATTACTGTCAATAAGTCGGCCTTAGAGTCCGATAGTCCCACCAGTAAATCATCTGCATATAGGGAAAGTAGGTTGTACTTTGTGGTCGCCTCTAGCCCTATTGCACTCAACCTAGAGTAGTTCTTAATAAACATGCAAGGGGTTCTATAGCCACTGCGAATATCAGGGGAGAAAGGGTTCATCCTTGACGGGTGCCTCTATATAGTGGGAAAGAAGGGGAAGTAAACCCTTTTATGGACATCCTCGACGTAGGGTCTTTATATAATAATGCTAACCATTTCATAAACCCTGACCTGAACCCATGTGCCTGAAGAGCAGACCATAGGTAGTCCCACTCCACTGAATCAAATGCTTTGTTAGCATCGAATGATGTGAATGCAACATCTGAGCTGTCTATATTGGCCGAGTGAATATACAGTAAGAAAAAACCCTTTGTATATTTATCAGCATAGATTTCCCACTAATAAACCCTGTTTGATGGGATGCACAATATCCTGAGTGACTTTACCCAATCTGTTCACCAGAACTTTTGTGAAAATCTTAACATCAGCTGATAAAAGGGAAATAGGCCTATAAGAATCCACTCGAGTGGGATCTTTCCCATTTTTTAGAATGACTACAATAGAGGCCTCTGACATAGATGGGGGCAATCTATCCTCCATCATTATATCTTGAAACAACGCCACTAACCAGGGGGCAAGAATATCAATACGTTTCTGATACAATTCCCCTGGTAAGCCGGCAAGTCCCGGAGACTTGCCGCTCTGCAGTGATCTGATTTCACATTCTACCTCTTCAAGCTCTATAGGAGCATTCAACAATGCCTGAGCTTCTGGGATGAGTCTGAAGATCAATTGCCCTGAGATAATCCTAATTTTTGACCGCACCAAACTCCAAATGAGTTGATATAATTTCCACGAAAAATTGGCAAACTCTTCCACTATTTTAGGTGTGGTGGCCACGGAGTCGCCTGAGCCTACTGTTATTTTCGAGATTACATTAGAGGGTATGTCTTGTTTTAACAGGTAGGCCAGACATTTACCCACCTTATCTCCACTAGAGTACTGCTGATGTGAGCTGGCCGTAAAATGGCACCTGTTCACCTCCTGCATGTACTCTACCCACTCGGCCTAAGACTTTTGCCACTCTAGTTTGGCCGATTCCAACCTTGTGGACAGATATGCTGTTTCCAACTTGATTGTTCTTTCTTCAAGCTCACTAGCTTCCTTGCAAATCATTTTTTTTAAAAAGGAAATTTTTTTAATAAACGAACCTCGGAGATATGCTTTGGCCGCTTCCCATAGGATGGTATTGGGGCAGACTCGAGAATGTTATTTCAAAAAATCAACCAACTCCCCCTCAATTTCCTCCTGGGTTAACTGGGATAGCCAGAATGGCTGTAGTTTCCCGCTTCTATATCCTACGGAAATCTCCAAATTTAACTGCATAATCAACTGGGAGTGATCCGATATTCCCAGTGCTTCGTAATCAATATGTGTAACCATATTCAGCAATTTTTCTCAAGCAAGTATCATGTCAATCCTTGAGAAAGCGCCATGAGTCGGGGTATAGGTGTTTGTACTTCTAACATGAATCACAAGCAAGATACTCAGGGCAACATTTACAAAAAAAGGGCGTTATATAGACGATGGAATGTTGCCCATAGCAAACAATCAGATCCTATGTGTTATCTTCTAGAAGGTGCTAAATAAATAATTAAAATCTGATTTGTTGCTATGGGCAACATCCCATTTTCAACTGATCTTCCATCTTAGTAAATTTACCCATCTGACTTTAGGATTTGCACTTCCGTAAAATAAAACCGAATAAAGAATTGCTCCCTTTCTAATTATAATTACATTATAATATAGTCTTCTTTTAGCATCTGTGGTGTAACACCTTGAAGATTACAGTTCTTCTTAATAAAACCTAATAGATGATTGGGTACTTGTTTAGTTTCATGGCGGCTCTGCCCGCGGATCGCATCGTATGCAAATCACATCTTATGCAAATCGCATTGAATGCAAATCACATTTGATTTGCATATGATTTCCATATGATGAGATTTAGCACACCCCCACTATCCACATCAGCTCAAAGCATGGCAGGCGCAGCGAGCCCCGCGATGGGACGCGGGACGCATCCTCCTGACCTTTGCTTACCCCCACTATCCACGTCGGCGCAGAGTTTATTCTATAAAGTGTGGTGAGCACAGCGAGCTACTGAGCCCGAATCGTGGCGAGCCCAGTGAGCCCCGTGAGGGGACGCGGAATACACATCAAGTAAAACACGTAATACACGGCAAGTAATCCACATGCGCGCGCCACACTTTGGGCACGTTTTCTGCGTGCGCTCACCACGCTTAGGGCTCGGTGGCTCGTTGCACTTGCCACACTTTATATAATCAACTCCACGCCGACGTTGATAGTGGGGGTATGAACAGGTCGGGAGGACGCCTAATGCGTCCGCTCTCCACGCTTCAGGCTGACGTGGATAGTGGGGGCAGTACCGCCGTGAAACTACACAAGTACCAATGATTGTTTTTCACGTTTCTGTACAGACAGCATTTGTAGCAACGTCACAATACACACATTTCTGAAAATTAGTGGTTTGTGCTCAAAATAACACAATTACACCTTTTGTTAAGAAATGTTACCTATTCCAATCTATAAATTGTAAGCTTGCGAGCAGGGCCCTCCTACCTCTATGCTTTTTTGCATCTACCAAGTTTGTTTAATCACTGTTGTTTCCAATTGTAAAGTGCAACAGAATATGCTGCGTTATATAAGAAACTGTGAATAAATAAATGTTTGCTTGTTAATAAAACTAAATTTTACTTGAAAAACAAAATGCCTTTCACTCTCCCCAAAAAAATCACTGTCTTTCGAAAGACTTCTAGCAGACCCATTTTATTCTTCTTCCACTGTGCTTATTCTTACTTATGTATTCTGTTCCCTCCTTCAAACTTTGTCAGGCACCCAGGGAGTAACATCAAAACAAACATCTGTTATGTCTGCTATGAAACTTTTCCGCATCCTTGTCCTCTATTGAATTTAACTGTAAGTCACGGTTTTGCCTTTTAGTTTATGTGATTTGGAATTGGGTGCTGCGGATCCCTTGTGGTGCCATTTAAATAAAGGATAATAATGATAACAGTGATAACTTAGTTTGTTACAAACCGAATACAGTAGCTGGCAGCTAACCACCACTGACCGCTTCTTGTCTGGGTAGAATGACAAGCCAGAAATGCTTATCTAACTGCAGCATAAATATTGTGATTATGCAGAGATGTATATCAGGGGTGGCCAAAGCAGTCCCCAAGGATCCCTAACAGTTCACAAGTTTGATAATGCCAGCAGACATCTCCCAGCCTTGACAGCAACTTGTCTTTTGGTACAAGAATCAAAAACAGATATGCATTGCAAGCAAACCCCAGCCCCTGGTGGCCAAAAGAGAAGTCCTGAACTTTCTCCCAACTCCATGGCTCTCAGGCCCTGACAACTGGGGGCCAAATGTAATAGGGTGGGAAAATCAGAAAGTAAGAGATTTTTGGTGAGTTTTCCCACTCTTTAAAGCGGCAATCAGTTACATGGCAAAATCAACCTGGTTTTTCAGTGTAAATGATTGTAGCTTTAAAAAAAATGAGCAGACTCTGCTAAAATCTCTCACTTTCTGACTTACTTGGCTTACTCATCGATGCGACGGCTGTTGGGAGGAGGCCACTGATGATGTCAGCAGCCCTCCCTCTTGATGGCCACCTGTGTTTTCCATTACACTTCCAGAAAAAGCTGCGTTTCCGCCCCTAAATGCCCACATGAACAGTCATTCGATAATCAGCATAGCCGGAAAAGCTCACTTACGTCACGCAATTCCAGCTGTGTGGGGTATTAAGGCAAGATGTATGATGACACATCTGTATTGTGGCACCAAGTCACTTGAGCCTCCTTTTGTTCTTTAGTCAGCTGATGAGGAACTGAGCATGCAGAAACCTTGCTCAAGCTAAGCTCTTCCTGGAGAATCAAGTGGATGGATCCCGATGAGATGCCTATTTCCTCTAACTGGGTCACACTGGTATCCACCTCAACTATGGCCTTCATGGTAACAATGTTGTTTTTGGTGATGGCAGCCAAAGGTTAGTTGCAGCTTTTCTCCTTTTCTTCAGTGAAAGGACCTTATTCAGGTCCATTCACAAAGCGAATTCATTCCCACGGGGACCGATGTTTTGTCACTGCGCATGTGCATATGCATGGTGCATGCACCCACTGCAAATAGTTGGATTGTTGTGTTCACGCACCCAGAACAGCAGGCCGGGGGCGGAGAGGGGTGTGGGGCGGCGGGTGGCTCCATTAGCATATGTGAACAGCCAGCATTTTATGTGCATTCCATAAGAACGCTGGGTGTTCTCATGCTAATGAGGCCATGATGTGGGCACTGGGGGTGGGCAGATGACATCACCTGATGCCAGCTGCCTGTCCACTTTCTTCTGAACGTGCACGCATCTGTAAGGGTGCCTCAGAGCACCCTTACAGATGTGTGCATGTTCCACATCATTCAATGGTTGCCGACAGAAGGTTGCTGTTTATGTAAAACATCCATTCGCAGTCAGTGCGAAGGAAAGCACCTTGTGAATCGTGGGCCAGCGTACCACCATTCACAAGGCGGGGTTAGGTCGACTTGCAGGGATGCGAATAAGCATTTGAGCTAATCAATCAGAATAACCCCCAAAGTGTCTTGCACTGAAATTCTGAAAACTACTAAAACACAGTGGTTTGGGATTGTGCTACCTTCCCAAGAACAGCTCACAGTCGGTCAAAACTCTACTGCTGCCGCAGACAGCTCTTGTAGTTATAGAAGACCATGACTATCCAGTGGTCTCTGTTGAGCCCCAAAATGAGTTCATGAAGAAAGGGAAGATGTTGACTTGTTGAAGTGTGCAGTGTTGCTTATAAACAGTTCCATGCCTTGACAGTTCACACAAACTTTAGTTATATATTATTGTTCACAACCAGAAAGCCAGATTGCGTCTACTCTATCTATGCACTGCTCATACGGAAACATATTGCACACCCCTTATTTCATTGTTTACCTTAGTGATACACAGGATTGACATGAATAGATATCAAGTACGAACTTACATAAATAATATGTAAATGCATTGTAGCACAATAAAAATCAATATACAGTATTCCATGTGATATAAATCATAATCTGTAAAACATTACTTTACCCTTGAGTTTTCATAAAGCTGTTGATGCTTAGTTATTGATAGTCATTTCGTTTTTTTAATTCTGCATAAAAGTATTATGTAGACACGTATACTGTAGGTCATTCATTACTCTGTGTCTCACTTGTTTTATTTATTGTAGGATAACGATCTGAAGGATGTTATTATTTCTTCTGCTTTCCCAACTGTGGCAATTTAAACTATTTAATTACTTCCTAGTTTTGTTAACTGTAGGTACTTGCATTTTTCCTCTTTGTGTACTTAATGGGTATGGAAGTAATGACTTCATTTTCTCTGTAATAGTCCTTTCTCTTGAATCTTGTGTATCTTTTATAATTTAAACATAATAAGATTGTATATTTAATCTTACAATATGACTGTATTAAATATTTTTCTATACACATATATGAAAATAAAGCTGGATTTTGATGTAATGATCAATGTACTGTATAGCAATATGATTTACTGTGATCTAGGAATATAGGAATGTTTGTTACCCAAGTGTTGGTTGATCCTAGTGTATAGGGATCCGATACGATTTGCCGGCGGTCGGGATCCCGGCGGTCGGAATCCCGACACTGGAATCCCGACCGCCGAAATCCCGACAAGGGGGGGACATGGATCGCCCCCCCTTGCGGGCTCGCTGCGCTCGCCACGCAGCGGGCCCGGTGCCTCGCTACGCTCGGCACGCTATTTTATTCTCCCTCTATGGGTGTCGTGGACACCCACGGAGGGAGAAAGTTTAGGGATTTCGGCGGTCGGGATTCCAGTGTCGGGATTCCGACCGCCGGGATCCCGACCGCCGGCAAATTAACTGCATCCCGTGTATAGAATACAATGTACTTTCAATTGGTTTGAATATGATACTGTGCAGAGGGTGAGCTTCATGGTGGGCGTCATTTGCCACAAATTTGTAGCTCTCCCAGTCCAACTAATTAATTCCTGAACAACAAATATTTTGTACAGATAGAAAATGTTCATTAATTTGTAATTAGGATATTATTCTGCTTTGGTAGTACAAATACAAATACAAATATGAAATCAACTCTGTGGTCACCACTCATTGATATTTGTTTGACTAAGTGGGCAAGACAAGAACAATCACACTTCTAAAACTTTGGAAACGTCCCTTATTCTGATCTGATTGCAGTACAAATTTGTTTGGAAAATGGTCAAAACCATGTGCACTGCAGGTGGGGCAGATGCAACATGTGCAGAGAGTTAAATTTAGGTGGGGTGTGTTGAAACTGAAATCTAAATTGCAGTGTAAAAATAATGCAGCCAGTATTTACCCTGCACAGAAACAAAATAACTCACACAAATCTAACTCTCTCTGCACATGTTACATCTGCCCCACCTGCAGTGCACATGGTTTTGCCAATTTTCCAAACAAATTTGTACTGTGGTCAGATCTGAATAAGGGCCATTATGTTGCCAACCACATTCAGATCATCTTACCATAACATTTTTATTTCCAAGTTCTACATTTCTGCACTGAAGCGCCTTATTTTATGTGCAATAATGTATGCTCATGACAAAAAATAGAACACACTGTTTTCTAATTTTGAGTCACATAATATAGGAAGGTCCTCCCGCACCTCAATGTCAGATTGGCCAGTGAGCAAGTTAGGTCTTCACCAAAGGTATGACATATATTATTGGCATACTGCACCTAAATGTCACAACTATACTGACACTGATCAAAATGACAATGAGATGATCAGGGGAACACACTAATGGGTATACAGTATATGTTTTATGTTATACAGTGTAGTCATCTTAGAAGCCATGATGAAATCAAACTTACATTTTGCTCTTACTGTAATATTGTGCACTTGTCATGCCAAACCTAATGATGTGGCAACTGGCATCAACTGTATCTGCCACAGTGAATTATTGGGGCTTCCACAGGCTTTATTCTACTGGTTGTCCTATAGTAAAATCTACACTAAAATGTCCCAGTGTAACAAACCTGTATCTATTTACTCGGCATGGGGCTGATGCTATGTATATTATTGTTTAATATACTGTACTTGTCAATTGTGTATTGGTACTATGTAGATTGCATTGTTGAGTGTGTAAATAATTCAGGTGTCATACACTGCTGGTATAAACTGCTGAGATGATCATGTGCAGGTAGTTAGTGCCGGTGGGGGGCGCTTTGGTGCTCACCCGCCCCCCCAGCCACTGTACAGGAGGGGAGGTGCTGGTGATTGCGGCGGGGTGGATGCTGCGGCACTGCGGTGCTCACCCTCCCCCGGCGCTGTACGGGGGGGTGCTGGAGATTGCGGCGGCAGCCCGCCGCGGTGTTTCGGGGGCAGGGTGGGTGATGCCTGGTGTGATGCGACTGCCGCCGCATCATTTCCCGGGGGTGGCGGGGGGTATAGGAGGCCCCCTCACCTCTCTGCTCCCTGCTGCACACTGGTGCCCTCCAGTGGCTGGCGCCCTAGGCAAATGCCTATTGGTGGTGCCGGCACCTGGGGGTAGTGCAATGTGTGGGAAGTACAGGATAATTGGGGATATCAAAATTAATACATTATGGCCATGTATGGTCTTAGTTGTACCACACTGTGCCACCCTCCTGGTGGCCACGCTATGGTAAAATGAAGGGGCATGGCCAAAACCCATTGAATAAAACCCTTTGTTTGGTTGGGCGCCAGTGGGGGTGTGGGCGGCATCACACACCACTGCAGGGTGAGAGGGCTTGCTGCCACTGCAGCTCCTCCTTCAGACCTGGTCCTGAGTAATATGTACCTACCCCCATCCCCTCTCGCACCACTGAGCAGCATTGCAGATAATGGGGTCAGTTTGGTTCTATTTTATGGGTGTGCTGAAGATAGTTACCATCCTGATATCTCCATAACTGTTGAAAACTCGACAACCTACCCTACCCCACAAGCTCGTGGCCTAGGGGTCATCCTCGATTCTGAACTGTCTTTTCTTCCCCACATTCAATCTGTATCCAAATCATGTTACATGCATCTAAAAAACATCCAAATTACGACCATATCTCACACAAAACACTAATAAGTCTCTTATCCATGCACTCATTATATCCCGCATTGATTACTGCAGTAGTCTATATAGGGTGGCAGCTCGGCATACCTGACAGACACATTTTTCCTAGTAAAGATAAATAATTCCCTAGGATGTGCAAGCCTGATGGTTGCCGGTAAATGTGAGATGTCTTGAAGGTAAACCCCCTCCTCCAAAAAGTAGAATTTCATATATTGAAATTCTACATTTCTCCTAGTATCTAGGTTTTTTGGTGTTTTGTTCTACTCCCCATTGTACTCTGTAATGTTGTGGACAATCGTGATGCCTTGTAAACTGATTTTAACAGACACCTTTCATGGACAAATAATAGCTTTATAACACATTATTTAAATAAATTATCAAATAATGCCTGTAAAGTGATGTTAACTACTTCTTTCAAAAGTGTCATTAAATAAAATTGGACTTGCATAATTCATTGCATTTATATTCAGAATCTGTCCAAAAAAGTATATGAAATATGCAGTACATACAACTATGGTATACTTATTTTACCCTTAAAACCCTTATACTAGCAGACAACTGAATGAAATTGGAAATTTGAAAATTTACTGTAAGTTGCATAGTACTGTAATTTGCCTGAGTATGTGGCATGGTCATGAGTTTGGTATTTTAAGCTACTGTGTGTACAGCAGTTGGACAGAATTGAGCTCTGCGTGGAAATTCTGCAATACAAGGTTAGGAAATGTATAATGTATAATAATCCAGAGGCAGATTTATTTTTATTTATCCAATACCTTCGCTATGGCTTTGAGCTACAGTATGGAAAAACTTTTAGCACAATTAGAATGCATTTAAAAGTGGTCCTCAATACTTTGATTGTAGTTTCAGGGATATTTCATACCTTTTTTTATTTTTTATTCATCTATTTAATTTTTTTTTACAAATTAGGAAAACCTTCCTGACTGCATCACCTCTAAACTATATCAACTAACTAAGATTGCTATCATTTAAAAATATTATGCTTACAAAGTAAATAAGATGAAAAAATGCTTCAAGGTGCCCATACAAGGTGCCCATTAAAGTGCCCATACACGGTGCTCCCGCGAGCATCTCATCGCGCACTACAAAAAGTATGTGCTGCACATACTTTTTGTACTGCCCTTGGATCTCATGGCATTGCACGCAAAACGCATGCAAAACGCATATGTTGCGATGCAATGTGATCCAGCCCATAACGGGTGCAATCATCGCACCGTGTATGGGCACATATACAGTCGACTTTGAATCATTATATCTTTTTTTCTGTTAACTGGATCACTGTGAACTTCACCATTGTTTTCATATTCTGTATATTACAAATAATGTAGGCAGCATTTATTTGCCTTTAACTGGGGATCAGGGGTGATTATCAGTGGTGTGCTAAATTCAGGGTTTATAGTTTTTTTAAGCAATATGCTTGTTGAAAACTTAGATATAATTCTATTATAGTTATTATTGTAATTGGCTTCATTACTGAATTTTCACATTTCAAGTAATTTTTAAATCAAAATGCAAAGACTGGGGAATCAAATTGAGCAGGAGTTTATTATGCTCTAAGGATGAGTGCCCAGAGCTATCAATTGCCTGCGCTGTACACATGAAACTAGTGGATTTCAACTTGCACCCTCCTGAAGTTCTAGCTTTTAGGCTACAATGGTTAACATTATTAAAGATGACATTAGCTATTGGAGCCATACTTGGTAAATTGTGCGTTTCATAGTATCCTAGACAACTATGGATAATGCTTCTGTGATTGGAAACAGAGGGACCACCAGACATACTTCCAAAAGCTGTGCCCCTTTTTAAATAGCATATTTTGTGGAATTCCCATGAAAACTGCTTTTTTTATGAGAATCGGACACAAAAATAATAAGGTTCCATTGTGATTTTATCACAATTTGATTTAATTATATAGAATCTGCAAATTAACTGGTAGACAGTTTTTTAACTAAGATTATCTTCAAATATTCATGTACTTTACTATGGTGTTATAGGCACTGTATAAATCTCTGTGAATTCAAACTGTGAATACTGATGTATAACAGCTTTGCTTCTGAGCTATAAATTCTGATATAATTCCAGAACGCCTCTGCTTATGTAGAGAAAAAAAATCAATATCCTCAATGAATTATGTGCCCAGTAATGTTGCCTTTATGTAATTACTGTAGATGTAGCTAACTTTTTAAAATTTTACAGTTTCATTCAGAAATCTTTGCTACTCTTGCACTCACCTATGTGATATATTGAGGGGAATGGTATGTGGATCCCGGCGCTTGATGTCGGCGGTCAGAAGACCAACAATGACACCTCAATGGTTAGGATTCCGACACCTTTTTAAGTAGGTATGCTTACCCTTCTCTCCTAACCCATCCTAACCTGCAGCCTAGCCCTTCCTATGCAGTTTAACCCTAACCCCTCTGTGCAGCCAAACCCACCCTTAAGTGACAAAATCTTACCCTCTCTGGCATGCTTACAGTCAGGATGCCAACAGTTAATCCTTTAGTGCCAGCATTGTGAGCAGAGTACAGATCCCGGGGGCTGATCTAATGACCAGAATCGGAATCCGGCACTGGTATTCTGACTGCTGGCATTGCAATCACTGGTATGATAACTGAATCCTATGATTCTAGCAATGGATAACTACATAGATAAAGCAGGCCATTTTCCAATATTTATTTCCATAACAGTCCAGAACAAGGTGTGGCTATGTAACTGATAAGTATGTGGTATTTACACTATATAAAAATTCCAGGCACTAAGTAAATCCATGATGCTTTGGAGTAATTAGGGTGAACAGAACATCGAATATAAAAAAATACAAAAGTTCATCATTTCGAATCATTTTTTTTCCAAGCTACAAATGTTTGGCAATATAAACCTCACAGTACATAAAACCGAAGCTAGTAAGCAAAATGTTTGTAGTAATCCAGAATCACACTTATTTTTGTTTTTAATCTGATAATCACGTGCACAATTTAGGCAATCCATCTTTGTCCTAAGCCTCTAAAACTTCAAAGAAGTAGTACATTATATATGTTTCAACAAGCAGTCTGCCATGTTCCTCTTGCCCTTCCAACCCCGTCACCTTCCAGCACTAATGAAGATGCATAACATTGTATGATTGAAATATCCATCCTGACATAGCTACTTTTTAAGGGCTTTCAGCCTACTTCACATACTGCTAAGTGTTTCACGCTTAAACCTGAACAAAGAGAGACTTATGACTCATCTCATGCTGGAACTATAGTTCATAGCATGCCACTTACTAGAAGGTCTTTCATAGGACAAATGAATCCAGGCACATGGCCTTTTACCCCAGGCTAAGAATCTTTTTTTTTCAATTTGCACTAGCGATTTAGCACGCATTCCTTGCCATTATGGTATACACATATAGAAGC
Organism: Crinia signifera; assembly: GCF_055691185.1. Lineage (NCBI taxonomy): Eukaryota > Metazoa > Chordata > Amphibia > Anura > Myobatrachidae > Crinia > Crinia signifera. The sequence goes on from NC_139220.1 coordinate 180,248,047, forward strand.
AGAAAGAGCACAGGTTTACTAATTTAGAAGAAATGATAAAATATGTTTTTCTGTGAATGATTGCATTATAAGTATTAGAGAAGAATTGTTAAACATTGTTGACATGTTATGGTTCCAACACATGTTTTTCATGTGATGCTATTGTTTATTATGAAATTAGTCAGTTATTTAAGACGATCGTGACTAAAATCTATTTTTTTAATAGAAATCAAAATACTTTTATCGTTTCACACTAGAAATTGGCCTTGTGAGATAAAATAAATAATAAAATAAAATATAAATTGGCTTTCTTAGGGCCTTATTCTGGTTCACTCTTAGAGGCAAATTCCTTCTCAAATGGACAAAACCATGTGCACTGCAGGTGGGGCAGATATAACGTGCAGAGAGATTTAGATTTCAGTGAGTAATTTTGTTTCTGTGCAGGGAAAATACTGACAGCTTTATTTTTACACTGCAATATAGATCTCACTTTGAAAAAAAAACCCCACCAAAATCTAATTCTATCTGCACATGTGATATATGCCCCCCTGCAGTGAACATGGTTTTGTCCATTTGAGAAGAAATTTGCCTCTAAGAGTAAAAAACCAGAATAAGGCCCTTAGTGTTTTTGGGTTGGTCACTTTAATACTATATATATATATATATATATATATATATATATATATATATATATATATATATATATATATATATATAAAATTCCTTTATTGACGCCCGACGGCGTTTCGGGGAAGAGTTCCCCCGTTTTCAAGGGCACAGGATACAAACTAACATGGTCTACAGACAACATTTATACAGGTGGAACAATGCATATAATTAAAATAATTAAAATAACGTGGTGTTTACCTGTCCGGCGCCGCCGCTCTGCTGGGATCTCCACACGCTGAATTTCCACGTGTCATACGTATTGAGCATGAGACGGAGGCGCCGGCCAGTGACATCACTGCAATGCCCTCAGTTAGTTGCCAGGTAACCGCTGTAAACAAAAGTGAGATATTACTGACGCGGACCTTGGTAGGGCTATTGCTGCTTAAAAAACACGAATATATACAGTAAAAACATATTTACAACAAGCGGAGCCTTCTGTCTAAAGTACTGTCATAACTATCATACAAGTATAAGTATTTATAACATGATTACAAAACATATTATCAATAATGAAGCGGACGTCTGTGCTTCCCAAGCAGACATCGCACATAGACAAGATGATTAACAGTGCTGTATAACATGATCTAACTTAGGTCATAGAGTAAATATGGATAGAACATAATTAATGAATTTCATATTAGTAAACAGATAATATAAGATTAAAAAAGGAGTTGCCACTGATATTTGTGGATGTTTATAAGAAACACTGTAGACCCAGCGATTCATTTAAGCCCTTGAGAGGGGGAGACAGAGGCAGAATCCTCCTGCAGAAGGAAAGCAGGTGGATCCATAACCTCAACACCTTGGCCCCCAAGGGCTTAAATGAATCGCTGGGTCTACAGTGTTTCTTATAAACATCCACAAATATCAGTGGCAACTCCTTTTTTAATCTTATATTATCTGTTTACTAATATGAAATTCATTAATTATGTTCTATCCATATTTACTCCATGACCTAAGTTAGATCATGTTATACAGCACTGTTAATCATCTTGTCTATGTGCGATGTCTGCTTGGGAAGCACAGACGTCCGCTTCATTATTGATAATATGTTTTGTAATCATCTTATAAATACTTATACTTGTATGATAGTTATGACAGTACTTTGGACAGAAGGCTCCGCTTGTTGTAAATATGTTTTTACTGTATATATTCGTAAGTTTAAGGAAGCTGGTTGTATCCTTCAAAAAGGACTTTCGCAGTGGTAGCAGAGGCTGAAGGACAAAGTCCAGTAGTTGGGCCACAGACTGGTATAGAGAACCGCGTGCAGAAATAATTGGGCGTCCCGGTGGTTTCCTGGCATTTTTGTGCACCTTAGGTAAGGTGTACAGTACAGGAACCACCGGGGCCGCCACAGTAATACGGTCACGGACCTTGGCTGGTAGCACACCCTCACTGACAGCAGTGGTCAGAATAAAAGAGAGTTCTTTCTGATATCTTGTAGTAGGGTTGCCTGGTAGTTTGCAGTCAACTGCACCATCCGAGAGTTGCTGGTAAATCTCACTTCGATAATCCTGTAGATTTTGGATCACGATGGCCCCGCCCTTGTCGGCGGGCCTAATCGTGATGTCCTGATAACTGCCCAATTGCTTAAGGGCTGCAGCTTCAATCGGGGATAAATTCTTTTTTACTCTACCAGGAGCTGCCATGAACCGATTAACCGAATCATCCAGTAGGCGACCAAACGTTTTGATCGATGGGTTATTTGATATAGGGTCAAATTTAGACCTCGAGTTCATAGATAGAAACTGGTCAAAAAAGCCACTGGATGATTGAGATGGTTTAGACTGAAAAAATTCTTTGAGTCGCAGTTTCCGCATCAGTCTATGCTGGTCACAACGCCAATCAAATGAATCAAACGAATTTGTAGGCACAAAGGAGAGTCCCTTCTTAAGCACCGATATTTCAGTCGGGGACAAGGTGCGATCGGACAAATTGAATATCAGGGTTTCTTCCCCTGCACTAGGCGAGGGGGATTGCGTCTTATTTCGGCGGTTCTGTCCGCCCCTGCGGGTGGCCGGCCTCTTCTGCGCTGCCCCGCAGTAGAGGTGGCTTGGCCTAAAGGGGCCTGCTGATTTTCATTCAGGTCATCGGATTCTGAAACCGCGAAATCACTATCGCTTGTCATGTTCGAATAATTCTGGCGATTGCGATTTCTACCCTGTTTCTGTTGCCACGGTTTGCGGCGTCGATATCCTGGATCAGGGCGTCTCTCTGGGTGTTCCCCAGTAAGCCACCCATACACCTTATTCTCATCATAGTCCATGTCGACCGTGTGTCGCTTATTTCTTTTAAATTTGAGAAGGTCTCTCCGATATGCCTCACACTGCTGCTCCAGTTTGAGCAATACACCAGCATTGGTAGGACTGTTAAGTATTTCATTATGCTCATCTTGAAATTTAGCAATTTTGGACTTAGCAATCTGCAATTCCCGTCCGGATTCCTCCACCACCAGAACCATAAGATCCATTGACGCTCTGTTAAGGATCCCAATCCACTTACGTACAAATTCTGGACTGTGGCGTCCAATTGTGGGGGTATTTCGGATGCGAAAGCCCCTAGGAATCTTGTTGGCACGATAGTAGTCAGATAGTGAGGATCCATGTAAATGGAAATCAATCTCACGCCGTCGGAGCTTGAATAGGTGATGCTGTAACTCATCAATACTCTGGTCTGCTTGAGCCAGAGCAGGATCTTCATCAAATAAAATATCACTGATTTCAGCGGCAGTATATGTAAACTTAACCCCGATGGGGACTGACATGTTCAGACATCCCGGTACATCCTGGGATGCCAATGCTCCTGCTGGGTCCATGATGATAGAGGATACTCCAGCAGAGTGCAGCAGAAAGGTAGTGCTGTATGTAGGTAAACAGCAGATTAATTGTAGGTAGGTGCCATGCAACTAGTCACTGTTGTAAAGCAGTGGCCACATACATAAAATCCAATGCAGCCGGCACTCTGGTTATCAATCACAGCTGGCCCCGGTGCCCAAATAAAAAATAATACACAATGTCCAGCAATAAATGGCACTCCGGAGACACGTTTCAGCTGAAGTAAATTGTATTGGAAAGGCTAAGCTTTCGGGGTTTGACCCCCTTCTTCAGAGCACACAATCCTACAGCAATTTGAAAATACAAAACACACAACATAAATACCTGCTGCCGTACACATCTCCGCCTTCCACGCCACCGGGCGCACGCTGCTGAACACAGGAAGCACCGCTGAACAGCGTCCTTCCGGTCCCAAGAGGCAGGCAAGTTGCTAAGCAACGCCTGCAGCTTGCGATCCACGGTGGCCATGTTCAGTAGGATCGCTACTGCAGACAGCGCCTGCAGCCCTGGGAGAGAAGGGGGAGAATAAACATTAGGTAAACACAAAAAAAAGTTTAATACATAAAACTGACACAAGACATGAATAAAAAACATGAATACATATACAGCGTATGAAAACATTAGGGAGGTTATTCTGATCGGTGCGGCCAAACGTGCGTACGTACGCTATTAACGTACGCTAGCCGTACGCGGCCGTTGGGGTTAAGTCCACCCACAAATCAGCCGCTTACGTACTGGCAGAAACAACGTAGAAGGGGAGTGGCGTACAAATGAGCGTACGGCAACGTACGCGGACGGGCCAGCCCTTACACTCCGACAACTGGCGTACAACTGAGCGTACGGCAACGTACGCGGACGTCTTTCGTCCGTCTTCCCACCGACTTCTTGCGGAGATCTGAGCGTACGCCAGCTTGCACGGACGGCTCCCTATTGTTTTCTATGGAAAACTCAGCTTATGTCACCGCTCGTGAGAGTGAGCGTACGTCCGTGTACGCTGGCATACCCTTGACATATATGGACCTGCAAATCTTGCCTTTCAACTAGAATTCTGACAATTGATTAATTAATCTATTTGTTATTCAATTATTGTTTTCTATTAACTCAATTGTCTACCTTAATAAAGACCCTAATAAAACTACATTTTAACCCTCATTACATGTATATTTGTTATGTTCTAATGTGGCATTTTAATCACTATCTATGTGTCCCCATATTGCTGTTACTTTTAAATCAAGTTATGTTGGTGTTTCTGTATATGTACTAAATTATGTCCATAATTACTTTGTCCTAAATGTGTAACATGTATACCTACCCTGATGTTATGTGTGATGTTTTAATCGAACAACATTAAACATTCATGCATTTTCACTATGTGTTATTTTACTCAAAAACACACACATTCACATATCAATCATTACCCCTCACCTCAAAGTATAACTTACAGTACACATCTGTATGTACCTACCCTTACAAGCCCTCTAACATATTTATTATTAAAAACACAGCCAATTTATAACAGAATATAAACGTTTATTTTGAACAAAAATAATAAGGGGGGGGGGGATAAAAATAAATTATATGCGGGCCTCCAGTAGGCCAAAAAGGATTTGGAGATACAGGAGAGTCAGGCCGATCTCCCGCATGAGGGCTGCCACCTCCTCCTGCTGCTGTTCAGTGTCTGTAGTGAAGGGATAAAAAAAAAAATTTATATATAACATACACAAATGTTTGTTGTATTTGTACATAATAAAAAAGTTGTGAGTTATGTGTGAAGGCCACATACATTTTTAAACTACATTGAAGATGGGTCTGCTGTAAACACAGTACTAAAAAATAATATGTTAACACACACATACTGTACATAGTAAATCACATTAATTAAATTACTCCTTTTTGAATGTATGTATGCTGAGACCCAATTGGTAGTTTGGTTTTGGGGGAATCACCTCTAACCTCACAATTAGGCTGTGCTATTTAAGGGTTATGACATTGTGGCGGCTTAAGCACTCCTTACTATTTTAAATTTAGGACATTGCTGTACAAATTATAGGCCTACAGCTATGTTTGTAAAGCATGCATCCGCATGGCCTCACACACTATTAACAAAACAATCTCTACATTTATGTTGCACATCATGCTGGGAACTGGAGTTACCCAACACCTGGAGCCACATAACTACCACACCACTAATGTCGGATATCTCATTGGATGTACTGTTATGTCAATTATTCAAGGGGTGAGGCATGGCCACACTCAAAAAAACCACCAAGGGGACCCTTGTTCCTGGAGAAGGACAGGACACACCTCATGGTCGCCCTGCAGTGATATGTTGCAACTAATGTTGATGTTGGATACACATATGTGGTTGTTGTGATTGTTTATGTGTAGAAATGTGTAGGTAAACATTAGACACATTATTTACTTACGGCTACTTGAGCCATCCTGGTCGCCGCTGGTTGGCTGTGCGGTGGTTGGGGGGGTCAGGAGCAAGGGGGATGGGATGGGAATTTGGATAGAGGTAGTGGGTGTGAGTGGGGATTGGAGAGGTTTGGGGGTGGGTGGTGGAGAGGTGTAGGGGGGTTGGAAATGGGGTGGGGAGGGGGTAGGGGTGTGGGTGGGGGTAGGGGAGGGGGTTGGGGAGGGGGTGGGGGTGGGGGTTGGGGAGGGGGTGGGGGAAGGGGATGGGGAAATTGTGTGGGCCCCAGCTTGAGCCATTGTCTCGGCCTCCTCTTCCTCCTTCTCCTCTTCCTCCTCCTCTTCTTCCTCCTCCTCTTCTTCCTCCTCTTCCTCCTCCTCTTCCTCCTCCTCATCTGGCTGCTCCATGGCTGCCTGCTCCTGGGCTGCCTGGTCCCGGGCTGCCTGCTCCCTGGCTGCCATGCGTGCCCTTGCCCGTGCTGAAATGTTCATGTTGATGGCATAGAAATCGAAGATTGGGTTTCATAAAAAAGGGGGAAAGAAAAATTCACATTAGTCATGCTCATAACCTTCCAAATTATCATTGCTGTTATATTTCAGACATTTATCATGCAAACTAATTGATATGCTACACCCAAAAACTGAGCAACTACTTAAAACCCCCCCCTATACACCCCATATACACCCCCTATACACCCATATACACCCCCTATACACCCCCTATACACCCCCTATACACCCCATATACACCCCCTATACACCCATATACACCCCCTATACACCCCCTATACACCCATATACACCCCCTATACACCCCATATACACCCCCTATACACCCATATACACCCCCTATACACCCCATATACACCCCCTATACACCCCATATACACCCCCTATACACCCATATACACCCCCTATACACCCCATATACACCCCCTATACACCCCATATACACCCATATACACCCCTATACACCCCCTATACACCCCATATACACCCCCTATACACCCCCTATACACCCCCTATACACCCCCTATTCACCCCATATACACCCACATACTCAGGAACATATTTATAAAAAGTACAGAAAACATTAGCAAAAAAACGCAGACATACTAGTAATAAAAACTTACATCGGGCAATATGGCGGCGAAGTGTGCTGAGCAAACCTGGCTGCCGCCGGCGCAGGTCTGACCAGCGCCGCTCAACTTGCGCCAGGCTTCTGCGGACGCCGGTGGTTGAGTATATTAGGCGGCGGGCAGCAGTATACGCCCGCCGCTTGTCCCTATTGCTCACATATGGGCCCCTGGGCCCCAGGTGACGGTCCATCACGTCAACCAGGGCCAACAGCTCCTGGGTCGCAAACGGCCTAGCCCTGGTAGAAGTCATATTGGCAATGGCGCAGTTAATAATAGCAGGTACATATATCACTTTTGGTGCTTGCTGATTGGTCTAAAAAATTGTTTGTTTGGTATTAACTTTATTAATCCTTCTTACATGAACAAACTGGATGCGAATAGAAACTTACGCGGACCGTTCCGATATACACAGACCAAAACCAACAGCAAGCATTAAATGTATAGAGAGGAACTGTATATACAGTGTGCGGAAAATGATACACGCAACCGTCTACTTATAAATACGCTGCTTAAAGGGGGGGCACAATACACCGATTTCCATGGAGAGAGGTACTGTATATACAGTGTGCGGAAAATGATACACGCAACCGTCTACTTATAAATACGCTGCTTAAAGGGGCACAATGCAACATGTTGGTGTATGACAATTTCATACTCATTACATATGTAAGGAAAGCATTATAACGTGATGTTTTGAAATGTGACTCACAAAGCATACACGAACTCCAACAGATACCAGCTGACAACACTCATCATTGGAATGACAGGTGCACACATTTCACGATGTAGCACACAATGCTCCACAACCTGTGTATGTGCATATACAGGTGATTGATCAGGTGCGTTGAGACCTGCGTAATTTAAGCGGGAATTATCGGCGGCAAATATCGGCGTAAATGAGCAACTACATTGCGGGGAAAAGTATACGCCCCCTTGTTCATGGCGGGAGATTAACATATAAATATTCAGTCAGATGCAGGCCACAATTGCTGCAAACATGTCTAGTTCAGACGATTCCGCAGCTGAGGACGCTCTGCAGAGAGCACAAGCAGAATCCCTGCTTGAAGCGTTACAGAAGAGGGAACAGGAGCGGAGAAGGAGGGCTCAAGAGAGAGGTAGCCTGCCAGACCAAGCGGGCCCCTCACTAACAGGCCCTGTTCAACCTCCACCAGCTCCACAAGGGCCAAGCAACCAGCCAGAACAAGAGGTTGCATCTCTCCAAACAGGTGTGACCCAGCAGGTGCATGGTGAGAGAACTGGGGCCACCAGAAAACAGGCTGCAACATCGAGGGTGAGGACTGAGCAGGATGCCACCACCAGAAAGAGAAACCCTGCATTTGTAGAGGCAGAATTAAGAATTTTAGTGCCGAGGGCACGCGAATGGATAGAATTGCCAACCAGGAAGCCGGGTGCCAGTGCAAGGAGAAAGCTTTGGGACAAGATCACAGAGGAAGTGAACCAGGTGTCACCAGTGGTCAGAGATTGGCTAGCGGTGAAGAAAAGGTTAGTGTGTTTGTCAGGGCTATTTTTCAGCAGGCTCCAGCAGGAACTGAGGCCCTTATTCTAGTTCACTCGGACAAAATATTTCTTAGATGGACAAAACCATGTGCACTGCAGGTGAGGCAGGTGTTACTTGTGCAGAGATAATCAGATTTGGGTGGGGTTTTACACCTGCCTCACCTGCAGTGCACATGGTTGTGTCCATCTAAGAAATATTTGGTCAGAGAGTGAACTAGAATAAGGGCCTCAGTTGCTGCTGGAGCCTGCTGAAAAATAGCCCTGGTGTTTGTCCCCCTGATAATGTCATATGTGTGTACATATGTTACATGTATGTTTTGAGAATAATAGAAAGGTGTGTTTGTAGATAGTGCTACACTTCAATGTCACATGTGAACACAACCATGTCTAATAACCCACATTGATATCTGAAACATGCACCATTGGTGTGATGTGAGGTTATGGGCACAGTTCTGCTCATGTGAAGTATGTGATGGGACAAGAGAAAGTGTGTTTTTGAAAGAGTTGTTGTAACATGTTCCATATGATGCTACTGAAACAAGAATGAGCAAACTGTGCACATGTAGCTGGTGAGAAACTACACATCCCAGTATGCCATCACATAGTGAAATTACTCCATAATAACCACACTGTCAAGCTATGGTGGAATGTGTAGTTTCACAACAGGTGGAGGTGCATAATTTGGCCATGGATGATGTCATTTCTGCATAGTGATGTATGTATGTGCATTTAGTGGCCTAATGAATGAGATGAGACACTGAAATGCCTCCTAATGGAGACATTTATGTGTGTGTGGGACACATATGGCTAAAAAACATAAGATCACCCACACTAGGAAATGTCACGTAGCTAGGGGTACCACCTAGTCCCTTTAATTCCGGACACATATTAATTACACAGGTTCTGTGGCTGGCTGACTTCAAGACTCCACTTCACCTAATTTTAAACTGCCACAGAACCTGTGTAAGTAACATGTGTCCAGAATTAAAGGGACTAGGTGGTAACCCTACACGTAGCACAGTGGTGCACATATCTCATGGTGATATTTGTATTTTTAAACTTGTAGGTGGACTGACTTCAAAACGGCAATGAAGAGGAAGATGACTGACCGGTACAACCACAGCATGTCCACCGGGAGAGGGCCTATGCCCGATCATTTGGAGTATACCCCCCTGGAGCAGGACACCTTGGACGTGATTGATGTGGGCGAGGTCAGGGGGATCTCCAATATGGACAGCGAGCTCCCGGCGGAGGTCTTTGCTGCTGCTTTTGATGGTAAGTCACAGTAATGCATTGTATTTTGAAAGAGATTTTTTAGTGCGTATGTGATGGTGACATTGTTTTCAATTATTATCCTAGCAGAAGCAGAAACCCAGGATGTACCGGCAGCATCTTCCTCTGCAGAGCCACAGGTGGAGCGAGTGGTCCAGCCTCCACCAAGAAGACACCCCCAGCCCCAGCCACAGGAGACATGGGAAGAGAGCATGATGGTGACGCTGGAGAGGATCGAGCAGCAAGGGGTGGATGCTGCGCTCCGTCAGCAGCAGATTGGGGATTTTTTGGAGGATTGGAAGGCCTCAAACAGGCAGCAGTGTGAGGCCTTCAACCGCATTAATGACACTCTGGCGGCTGGCATGCAAAACATTGGCCAACACCTCAGCCGCCTGAATGTCATTCTTGCGGAGCTGCTGCCCACCGCCAGGTCCCTAAGGGACAATCCCCCATCTGCTGCCCCACCCCAAGCTGCTCCCCAACCTTCCACCTCTGCTGACCCTCCTGTGTCCACTAGGGGAAGACGCCGCAAGCCATCTGACCCAAAGGCCCCTGTCCCCAAGGCCCCATCTAAAAGGGGGAGAAAAGGGCCCAAATAATGAGACCTGGTTCACTTCCTCTGTGGTTGGACCCCAAATGTTTCAATTGCACTGGACATCCACTTCCTGAGTTGGCCATCTATCCATTTTCGTGCCATGGGCATTAAAGTTCTTATTTTGACCTCTACAAATGCAGGATAAATTTTTGGTGGTGTGTATCTTGCTTAGTATTCACCCTGGTTGTTGCAGTATGTATTCTGGTGTCCCCATTTCTTTCACCATTGCATTTGCAGGGTAACACATGTTTGGAGATATGCAACCTCTTGTTCTGGCTGTTTTTTTTATTTTTGTGTCTATTTTATTTGTTTATTTGATTTATGACATGAAAGTGTCTACTAAGCTGTGATGCTGAACAGCAAATAAATTTCTTTTACCAATTCAATAAAAATTGTGGTATGTGTAATTTCTTGTGTGAAACAAATACTACATTTATGTGTACTTACTGACCAGGGTATTTTTGCACATTTGTTGAAGTGTGGTAGAAGTTCCCCATGTGTAACCCTCTCCATGGCCATTGCCATGTTCCTATCCAACTTTTCCCAGCTAATTAGTTTGTGTCAGCACATGTGCAGAGCAACTTAATAGGTGAGAAAGCAGTTTGTGTGCAGGTGAGGTAGCTCCTACAGTAGTAGGTAAAAGCAGGTCCAGAACAATGCTTTCCTCATGGAGTGGGTGAGGCAGACAAACAAGGGTGAAAAGGTAAATTTGTGTAGGAATGCATATGTGTCCTCCCTAAAAAAAGATGTGTGAATGGGCCAAACATGATAAAATTGCTTGTGAACAAACATGTATAAGTTTTTAAATATATATGATTTTACAGTGTCATAAGCAGATGTAGGAATCCTTTGTTAGAGAGATGTGAGTGCAATAATGTGATTGGTGGCATCTTACATCCAGAGTGTAGTAACATCCAATTCATAGCAGATGAGATAGTGGTAGAGTTCTGTATTTTGGGTACTATACAAAGATTGTGTGCAAAATAGTGGTCATGGGCTTAAAACATTGCTGAAACATCCTTTGTAGGTGTTAGATGTGGTTTATGTTATTGTATCATAAATACAAAACCTATGTTTGTATTAGAGTGAACACGTTGACACATGTCGACTTGTGTAGATTGAGTGTGCTACTGTGTAAAGTCTATGAAAGCACGTAGTGAATGTGTCTAACTGTTTAGCAAATACCTACCTTAGCATATATAAGCAGGTGTTAAAAAGATTCTTACCTTAAATTAAACAAACGTTTAAATGTCGAGAAGTATAGAAAGATAAGCTTCCAATGTGTTTGCGTGCTGTGTGTGGCTTGCAGGTAGTGAAATCATGCTTTGGACTTAATAGACTGCAGCATTGCTTATTACATTCAGGTGTATGTGTTTGAGTAGTAATCAGCGTAAATTAGCTAACTCAGGCGCACGCTGGCATGCGGTATCTGTAGGGGTGGTCTGAGCTGGCGGTTGGCGGCCGCCTGTTTGGTGTCCGAAATGAACGGTGCTTTAGTCGATCGTGCGGTAGTAGCACCGCTCATTTTTGGTGCACACCCCCGTGTACGCCCATATTTACGCCCATTTTCCCTCATTATTTCGGCCGCTCCCCTCAACACGCCCCTATGCCGCCCCATTACCCGTACACTCGCGTACAGGTTTTTTCGCACGTAGAGACCCCGTCCGTAAGCGTTGTGGAGTGTTCGCGCCGGCGCATTAGCGAATTGGCGCATGCGCAGATCATGAAAAACACCGGGACGTACGCGTACGGCCCGGCCGCTCCAACCAGAATAAGGCCCTCGGTGACAGCGTTCCAGTTGATCTTATCATTCAATCCCAATGGATGTATGGTCTTCAATCGGAAGATCCATCTAGACTCAGTAATCAATAATCGTTTAGCCCTATCACCACCTCGTGCGGACTCACTAACTGTATCAATCATAAAATATTTCAAAGAACCCAAAGTATGACCTGCGGCCTTAAAGTGGCGCGTGACAGGTTGCTCCACCGTTCTGCCCGATAGGGCCAAATCGATGGCCGACCTATGGAGGCCCATGCGGACGCGGAATGCCTGGGTAGTCTGACCAACATAGTAATACCCACAGGGGCATACTATCACATAAACAACGTGGTCAGACCTACAAGTCAAGACAGATCGAATCTCATACATTTTATTTGAATGTGGGTGTTTGAAATTTTTGCACACAACCATATGTTTGCACGTAGTGCAATTGAAACAGCTGTAGCAGCCTGGTGGTTTAGTATATGTATTAGGGGCTCTTGGGATATTCATCCCAGTGATGTCACTTTTAACTAGACGATCACGTAAATTACGTCCCCGCTTAAAGGCTGCCAGCAGGCGAACTGTTCTAAAAACTGGAAGATCAGGATCACCTTTAACAATAGGCCACAAGGCCTTAGTGGCATAATGGATGGAGGGACTAGCCACAGTATATGTACTGGTCCAGGGTAAAACACTGCTATTTTGGCGGGTATTAGATTGAAGTAAGTTAGCATGGGATATAGCCAAAACCTGCTGCTTCTGCACCTCCAATGACTCTCTATCATATCCCCTTTGTGTAAATTTCTCAATCAGATGGTCTAGCCGATCTGACACCTTAGTGGGGTCACTAATGAGACGAGCCACTCTCATCATCTGAGAACGGGGAAGCCCCCGCTTCAGGGCCGGAGGATGGTGACTTGAGGCCGGCTGCATTGGATTTTATATATATATATATATATATATATATATATATATATATATATACAGAGAAAAGATAGAATGAAGCGCACCAATCAGTAATAAATAAAAGCAAAATTTACTTATAATATACTGACATACATTGGGGTATTAAAATAACAGCTTGCCATAGGAGATGTCGGGCAGCACAGCAGGATAGCACCGATGGAATAGCCGCTCATTCGGTGATCAGTCGCCGGCGGGACACAAACTCAGCAGCCGCTACTCGAGGAAACTCCACCAAATCGACACGGACCAACAGGGACATATATATGTATATATATATATATATATATATATATATATATATATATATATATATATATAGCAATAGTGACACAGGTTTGGACTGGGCCACATTGGGATTTTCCATGATGTGCGACGCTAGTTCATGGTTCTGCCCATATTGTTCAAATATTGGTTTGCTCCATAAGGAGCTTGGTGTGTACCCGCACAACCACGTAAACGAATTAATTAGTTAGACAGTGTAACCCCAGAAATTTTAGGTCAATGATGGGGGTGCTGTTCCCTTCAGTCTGGTAAATACGTTTTACAAAAGTAAAAGTAAAAAAGTATCTGCCCATATTGGCAAGAAGGTGGGGCTGAGCGAGCAAAGAATGTACTAGCACACTGTCAGGACATGACAGGTTCATGCTGAGAATAAGGGGGAAATTTACTAAAGGAAATTTGTAAAAAATAGGTGTATTTGTATCCAGAAATACACTTATTTTTGACATTTACTATCCCAAAAATACGGCAATTCGTAGTCGTATTCATAGCACATCAATACGACTACGAATTGCCGTATTTTGGAATAGTAAATGTCAAAAATAAGTGTATTTCTGGATACAAATACACCTATTTTTTTTACAAATTTCCTTTAGTAAATTTCCCCCTTAAGGGTCTGATTCAGACCTGATGGCACTGCTGTGAATTCGCACGGCTGGTGATTATTAATACACTGCGCATGCCTATGGTTCACAGGCTGTCCTGCGATGAATTCCTGCAACTAGTTCTGTTGGCTGGCTGTTCACAAGGTGATGGACAGGGAGTGGGCGTGGAAACAACCTTTTTAGGGGAGTAGTAAGCAACTGGGTGGGCCAGAAAAAACACTGGGAGTGTCAGGGAAAATCCAGACGTGCCAAAACCTGTTAGGGGAGGGTGTGCGGAAATCCCTGAATTCATCGCAGCTGCAGAGTAAGTCCTGGGCTGAGTTGTGGCCAGTGTTAAAATCATTCGATGATGAGCAATGTTTGCTTGTGTCAGAATGGATGAACAGACGTACACGTCCATTGGTACAGGGTGCACATTCATTTACAGGGCAGGTTTTCACTGAAGCAGGGCCAGGGGCAAACGCAGGATTTTCAGAAGGGGGTTTCCAGAGGGGCGGAGCAAAGCACGGAGATGGACACTTAGGTGACCCAGTATATGCCGGGTCAGTTAAAATATTATAGATAGACCAAATGTAATAATAATAAAATAATAATAATAAAATATATATATATACGCACATATAAATATAACAGCAGTGTAGACCCCTGGGCATAGCAATGTATTGGGGCCCCTACTGATCCTCCAGCGGTAGGGGTGGGGGAAGCTTTGATGTCCCGCGGGTGGTAGGGGGTATTATATCAACAGCTCAGCATGTAGGGCCTGGATCAGTAATTTCCACTTACTACCCCTTTACTGCACAGATGGTGGGAGATGGGGTGGGTAAAGGGGGCATTGGGCTGAATGAAGGGGCCCTGATACATAACTTCCAGGGTGATAGAGGATGTTTTATACGCAGAGGAGGGGTTTATAGTGGAGTGGGCTTATTATTCATAATTTTCTGGTGGGAGGACAGCTTGCTTGCTGCAGATATCTCCAGTTCCCGGAAATAGATTTCTTAGCTTTTAATGGAATTAAAAACTATAGAATCCCACCTACTAAATGGTATTGGGCACTAGGGGATCAGAGTTCAGGAGGCAGAGCAATCTGCCAACGAGCATATAAAACTACATACCAGGTGTGTGGAGCTGGAGCAGTAACCAGCTGCTGGAAGGCTGATATCTCTGGTTCTGGGAACAGTAGAGGAAAGCTGCTAGTGTTTATCAAAGGGGGAGAGTCTCAGCTTTTGGAATATACCCTCAGAAAAACTCTATGTCAGAAAGAACCTGAAATATCTGACTGTGAAGAGCAATTAACAGGCTTGGATGGGGACCACTACTTTGAAGTCAGATATCTCTGGTTCCCAAGGGCTGATTTTTAAAAATTTTATACCCATGGAAAGAGGGGACCCTCAGCTTTAAGCTTAGGGTCCTTATACTCCTGGGGGGGTTTCTGGGTACTCAGAACCCCCCCCTGCGTGCGCTACTTAAACTGATCTCTGGCCGTGCAAAATCCCACCCATAGGATCAGGTCTGATTCAGGCCCCAAGCTCAGCAGAGAGTGAGGTTCTGATGATAGTAAGTTAAGTTCCTGCCTTAGCATTAGCAGTACTTCTCTGGACTTGAAAGATGGGAGCCTTTAATGATTAGTACATCTGCAGCTACTAAGCAGAGTAAGCCTCTGCTTTTTTTTCATTGTCAGAAGATTACCTATATACTTTATATACTGTATAAGGAGTCCTTTTATACTAAGAGCATACCACCTAACTGTCACTATTTAACGGTACAGTGCCGCTTTACAGACACTGCTCCTCTGTACCTCCCGTGGTTAGTGGTGTCCCACGGACTCAGGGACGGATTTCTTGCAAGGTAACCTAGGTGGTTGCCTAGGGCTTGGGGGGTCTCAACTGCCCATGGACAGACTCCACAAACTCTGGCTCTATCCTTAACAAGTTCCATTCCCATTGTCTCACTGCGGATGTGGCAGACATCACGGTTTTTTATATGGGAAAAAGTGTTTTCCTGCATGAAACGCATTGATAGCTGCACCCCATGGAGAAGACCCCCAGCACTGACACCTCTGCATATCCCCAAGTGCACCCAAACTACCAGCCACGAGGATCTGCACACTGTCACCATGTGGCATCCCCCAACTAGGGATGCAGGTAGCGGAGGACAGCATTCAACCGGCACCTACCGACCATTCAAAGTAACCATGGCCACTGCATAAAGATTGGTGCAGTGGGATACAGACGGTGCACCATCTTCTTGCTGTGCAGTGCATCCAGACTATAGAGGTAGGGACAGGCTAGTCAGAATTAATTCCATTCTCTGCAAAAGAGCTGTTAACATTAACCTGTTTTTTTTTCTAGTGTCAAAATTCTTTTTCCATAAGTGCCATTTTTTTTATTTTCATTATTTGAATATTTTATTTCACATTTAGTCTATATCTTTGTTCTGTTTTTGTCTTCTTACATTCTCTTACACTCCTTCTATCCTAGTAGCACTCACTCTCCTTTTTAAGATATCCTATGTATCAGAACCGCCTTCACTCAGAGTCTGTGCACAGTGAACAGGCACCACTCAGCCCAAGCCAGCGCATCCACTGCCAGACAGATGTGATCGTCATGCGGTGACCCGGAGCCACTATAACCCAGCTTGATATTGCAGGGTTGGTTGACAATAACCAGTCAATAACCCGGGTTATGGGTGCGGTGTAAAATGGGTACTAATGTAATAAAATTGGATTGGAAAAGTCCACAGTTTCTAGATTGACAGTCAATAGGTCACAACCAAAAGGTAGACATGCAATAGGTCGACATTGAAAAAAAGTCAACGTGCATTAGGTCGACATTGACAAAAGGTTGATATTCAATAGGCTGACATTGACAAAAGGTGGACACATGCAAAATGCTGACATGGAAAATGTTGACACATGCAAAGTTTGACATGAGTTTGTCAACATGGACCCTCTATTAGTGTAGCGCTATGCTCACTCTGGTTTGCTCAGCATACTTTACCATTCCCAATCGTAGTCCACGTGTATCATAAGCCATGACATAAAAGCCAAGTCTATAAAATGAAAAAAATAAATAAAAAAATTCTTCAAAAACTGTAGATCTATCAAATGGAACCACAAAATACTGCTGAATGTACTAATATATTTTTTGTTGGATGGTTGGGGTGTTTGCAAAACAGCCAAAATTCTGGCTGTTCCATTTTGAATTTTAGTCTTAATTAAGCATGAGGGGAAAATCCAGATACAGGATACAGAATAGAGAATACATATTTAGACCTGGATAGTTCAAGCTACAAAGCAAGTAAATCAAAAGCAATTTTTACTTTGATATAGAAATACTATCGGCCTAACCATGTAGCAGACAAATGCTGTTCAACTTTATTTATTTAATTTATTATTATTAATAATAATAATGATATTTATATAGCACTTTTCTCCTAATAGGACTCAAAGTGCTTGCATTAGCCTTTTACAGCACAAAATACAAAACAAACTTAACAAGGGACATTAGTGAAATGCTTGGGTGAACAGGAAAGTCTTGAGTCTATTTTTGAATGTTTCCAGAGTTGAAGCTTCTTGAACTGAGTGGGGAAGTGAATTGCACAGAGTTGGAGCAGCAGCGCTGAAAGGGAATACAGTCACTAGGTCTCCAGTAACTGGGTCGAGAAGCGACATGATTGAAGGTCAACATGGGTTAGGTTGACGGGTCATTAGGTTGAAATAGGAAAGGTCGACAGTCAAAAGGTTGACATGGGGTTTTTCGCTTTTGTTTTTGAGCCAACATGTGCCGACAGGCGGTATTTCATGCCCTACCATTCACTAAGGCATGGTGGGAGAATAAAATATTGTGCCGAGCGAGGGGTCGCGGTGCTACGCTTCAGTGTACACGTCGACTGTGTCAACATTTTGACTGTCCCCATGTCGACCAAATGCTTGTGTCGACCTAATGACCTGTCAACATAATCCATGTCGACCTTCAGTCTTGTCGATCTCCAGTCATGTCGACCTTCAGTCATGTCGACCTAATTACTGTCTATCCAATGATCCCATTCCGCTGAAAGCTTGACCCCCAGATAAATTAAAAGAAATTCTGGGTACTGTTAGTAGTCCTTCATCAACAGATTGCAGTAATGGAGTGGCACAATATGGGATCAGAAGCTGCTTCAGGTACCTTCGGCCATGGTCATGTAACAGTTTCCTTTCATACAATCCACCATACAATACAGTTGCTGCATTATTGTATGATTGAAGCTTCAATTAAATATGGGGTTGGCCTACTAGGATCAAAAAATAAAAAAGATAGGAGTAGGGTTGCCAATTCCGGGGCATTTTTTGAATCCCAGAATTCGGAATTGAAAAATACCCAATTCCGGGATTGGGATATTTACTTACATATGAGGTGCGGCCGATCACTAAAGCCAGGAGGTGGGCGGGTGAGCTGGCGACCACGCAGTGAAGCCGCGAGCCAGCAGGATCCAGGAGCCGGGCAGGTGGGCTGCCGGGCGATGCAGTCATTCTGCGCGGCCAGGACGGGTCTGTGCAGCTGCTTGGCCTGCGCAGCGTGACCTCTGGCCTCGTCACGCTGTGCAGAGCCACACTGCCGGGGAAGGGAGAAGCCGGGCAGTGTCTGAGCACACGCATGTGCAGTCTAATCCCGAAATCCCGGGATTGGAAATTCCAAACCCGGGATTAAAATCCCGGCGTTTTAGGGGCCAAATCCCAGGATCCCACCGATCCCGGGATTGGCCACCCTAGATAGGAGTACCAAATATATATATATATAAAAACACACATGTGGATTGGCCCAGCACAGCCTCCTAAGTAAGTTAGTCGGTGGGTGCCCGCACTAGAAAGTGCATAGTATATATCCCGGTGTGTGTGGTGCGGCACTCCAAAGTAACTCCAATCACAGGGGTAAAGTTTCAAGTTTTATTCTAAATTCAGCAACGTTTCAATGCCAAGTAGGACATTGTTCTTAGCCTGATGACAATGTCCTACGTGCCATTGAAACGTTGCTGAAGTTAGAATAAAACTTGAAACTTTACCCCTGTGATTGGAGTTACTTTGGAGTGCCGCACAACATACCAGGATATATATACACACAGGTACATGTGTCCTTTAATGCACTGCATGCTGGTACTTGTGGTTCACCAAGTACCAGCAGGTTGGGGATGCTTGCTGGGACCTGTCGTTCCACAAGTAAAACACAAAATTAAATCTAATTTTATACTGAACTGCTATGAACTCTGCACCCACCGCCCGTTGGTACTATGGATACTCCCTGGCTTTAGGCCTGGTCCTATACTGGAGGAAAAGATCCTTTTTGGGGGTCCCCATTCCCCAGGGACCCTGGTCAGGGATGACCAATTAGGGGGTAAAGCGATGGCCACAGGGACCACTATAAACGTGTTTCCTGGGTGTGACATTATCTTACTGGCTAGTGGAGCCCGGTGCAGGTTTTAAAAATACAGAGGATCCCTATGTCCTTTTTCCCCCATATTTTTTTAACCAGGACTTGTCCAAGAGCCCAGTGCTGATTTTTTTAAATACAAGGGACCTCAAGCAGTTATCCCCCTGTATTTTAGGACCGGCTTGAAAGAGCCCAGGGCTGGTTTTGCGTAGTGGGTGCTTCTATGGGGTGTGGTATAGGGTACCAACAGTCGGGATCCCGACAGTCATTAGCCCGACGTTGGGATCCCGACTGCCCAGACTCAGACAGCATGGTAAGTGCAACAAAGCCCCTTCCGGGCTCTCTGCGCTCGCCACACTGCGGGCATGGTGGCTCGCTACGCTCGCCACCTATTCTATTCTCCCTCTATGGGGGTCATGGACCCCCTACGAGGGAGAATAGCCGGTGGCCGTCGGGCACCCATCTGTTGGAGTTTTGACAGTCGGGAACCCGACTGTCGGGACCGCGTCCGGCACCTGCTTCTGTGTGTACCCTTTACACACAAAAACACTGCACAGATCTCTTTGATTCATGCATGCTTCATGTTCGCCAGTGTTTGGCTGCCGTCAACCTTGCCAGCCAAACAAGAACCTATGGAAAATATGATTTCTGAGAACATAGCATCTTAGTAAAAACACAGATTTATTTGTTAAAACAAACCCTATAACGTTCATAACAGCTGAGTTACTACTCAGTCGATACACATGAACTTAGAAAATTTACCTTGTAGATGAAAAGAGGCCATGTGACTTCACTGTTGAGGGCACCTCTGCATGCTACATATTTATTTAATATTTGTACAGTTGGACTTATAACCCTTTTACACTGCTACAAATATCCTGAGATATTGCACATGAATGCGCAGCAACCCAAGATACTGTGCAGTGTAAAAAGCAATTTGTAGAATTTCCCAGGGACAAGTGACCTGGTTTTTCAAAATGGGTAGCCCACAGGGTAACCTGAGGTCAATGCGCCATGGGACCCATTCCCAGCATTGAATCAGCCGGTGCTGGGAGATAATTTAATTTCACTGAACTATGGATCCACTTTCACTGATGTCACCCACTTGGCATTATGCTGATTAGTGATGTCAGTGTATAAGGGGTCCCAAGCCAGGTCGCAGCTGGGTACAAAATCATGGGTGCGAACCTGCATAGTAGTGTAAAATTAGTATTTGTGAAACCTGCCAAGTAAGAGGTAAAATATATGCAGTAGATGCCCCCTGTCAGGAGTTTGAACGTGCTATGAGCTGATAGTGCTGAAATGTTCAGCCAAATCAGTGCCATGGATATAGAAATAGAAGAATATCCTGTATTATTTATTTATTTATTTATTAACAGTTTCTTATATAGCGCAGCATGTTCCGTTTCGCTTTACATAGGGTACAGTGATACAATAAAACAGGGTATTTACAGACAGTCAAAATGTAGGAGGGCCCTGCTCGCAAGTATCAAGTACAACTATTAATATCAAGATTCATCTGTATGGGATCCACCAAATTGTTATCGTTCATTGCCAATGACAATAATGTATAGCATTTAGTGTTGTTGGTGCTTACCTTCTGACTCAAATAAACATGTACCGGGGTAGCCACGCTCATCATTGCCATGATCTGTCCATTTGTGCTTGCTTGTCATGCCAAATTAATTTTTAATGTCTGAAATAAAAGTATTGTTTTTAAAAATACAATCTGTCCACTTCTGTAAAGGGATTTTTCACTATAAAGTGCCTTTTCACTTAGTGACTTTATGGAAGAGAATTTGTGAGATACAGCATGACGAGGTGTTGCATGGCTCCTTTCGTCTGGTGAGAAAGATTCCTGCTACACAGATTTGGGGAAGAGTTATACTGTACTTAGATAAATTGTACAAAAATGAACAATTTCTTTAAGGCTGACCTATATCATGGACTACATCAACTATAAATATGGGATTTTCTTTCTTAGATAATGTATTAGATTTTCTCCTAATGGAATTTGAATTGCTGCCAAATTAACAGAAGGAAACTGCTTCACAGTCTGGCCAACCTGATGCATAAATACTTCAAATAGGACAAGCTGGTCTGGAGTTATTTAATAATACTTTCCAAAATATTCCATTGCATTGAATAGTCTGATATTACATGTACATTGCAAATTGGTTACTTCAAAGAACATACCTCAGCCTTAGTGCCAGGTCTTCTGCCAAACTATTTCACTGGGAGGAATTCTAATTGCTGCTTTAACTGTTTTCTTTGGTATGATCACATTTTTACCACACAGAGCACTTGGAACGAATACATTTAAATATGATTTGCTTTATATAAAAATACAGGTTAGATGAATCATAACACCAAATTTAACAGCATGATATCAGTTAACCATAAAAACCATGTGAATAGTAGCAGACTCAAATCCCTGGGAAAAAAATGCCTCCTATTCTTGGAAGTCTTTCAAAATGTGGTCTTTATTTTTGCAGCTCATATCACTGCAAGGCAGACAAGCCCTTTTAAAATGGCAATACAAAATACCAGTGCTAGTTTTTAATAAGTAAGAGGATCATCCTACAATTGTCTACATTTTTAAAAAGACTTACAAGGGGTTCAATAAATGCAAGTTTCTTAGCTCCAGTCCTGAAGCACCCATAACAAAACCTACAGTCTATTTTCTAAGCCTTGGCGAAATAAACTGAAGTCTGCAGTTGTGCAATGTCCATTCTGCATATGTGCAGAACGAGAAATGCAATCACTTGTACTTCCCCTGTGTCGCTACCAATACTTGCCTACCCTCCTGGAATGGTCAAAAGCCACATTTTCCATCTTTTAAGGAAGGCGGTGGGAATAAAATGTTGAAAATTGCATAATTTTAGCCCGCCCCTCCACATAGATCCACAAATCACAGTATGTGCTGTACAGGGGGTGTGGCTTGATATCAACATGTGCACTGACAGTCTCCTTTCTGGGCTTCTCCAAAACAGTCCAAACAAGTAGAAAAGTATGTATTTACCTGATTGAAAGGCGTGGGAGTCCTGTATTCCCAGAAGTGGTGGTGTCCCATCCCTGTTTTCAGAAGGAGGGGGGGGGGGGGGGGCTAGGGGCCTGTATGTTCCCACATGGATTTCATAGCCTTGCAGACTCTGCTTCCATCTGCCAGCTGAGTAAGCTGGAGTTTGCTCAGCTGTCCACTTTGGTGGAACATTGCGACCAGATCCCAGATTGTGGTTTGCAGATAACCGTGAATTGGGTTTGCAGCTGGATTGATAGCTGCACATGTTTTGCCATTGTCACAAACATGGTAGGTTGCTTGAAGCAATTACTGCAGATTAAGGAATATCAGCAGTATGGGCATGTGTGTATAGATAACACTGGGATCATCAACTACAAGGTACACATAATTGTGTATAAAAACAACATTTGACAGAATATTGACAGAAAAACGATAATTTCATTCTTTCCATGTACAGATTATGAATTTGAGCTGACTTATACATCTTGGCTAAAAAGCAATTAAGGTTTTCAGGGTGAAAGTCTAAGGAGCACACTGGGGATACAGTACTTACCTTGAATGCCTGACAATAACAAGAAGTACTTCTGTCGCTGTTCACCTAAAAGACCACCCCTGTAATCTATCTTTCTGGGACCGTGTATAGACATAAGACTCTCACTCCTCGTACTATACTGTAGAGCAAGATAAGTGAGCAGCAGAAGATTTGTGTACTATAGAAGTCCTAACTACATGTAGAAAGTCTAAGTAATGTATAACATTTTTGATAAGAAATTGTCTTATATGCGTCCTATGATTATGGGTGGGATGTACTAAGGGGAAAATGCCGTAAAACCCCCGTTTTAAAACGCAGCCGGCACAATACCGCATTGTAGGGTGTCGCCACCATTGGGTGGCGATACCCTATAGATGCCTATGGGCTTCTTTTCGCCGCCCGACGCATCTGCCGCAAACCCTCCGACCCCCCTCTCCGCCTCCCTCTGACTTACCTGGTACAGGTCCTCCTGGACCCGGAAGGTAAGCCGTTCCTCCCCCTAGTAAAGCAGCCGGATGTCCTTCCGGCTGCAGGGGGAGGAGGAGGCGTCGGGGAAAGCCTGCTTAGCTGTCCCCGGCGTGAAGGCAGCAGGAGGCGGCAGGGAGGAGATGGAGACCGCGATGCCAGCCAGCTGGCATCACGGCAGGCGGGGGGTGAAGGGCGGCGATGTATTTTAATACATCCCGCCCTATATCCTTATCACAACTCATATTGAGTGATACATAAAGAATACAGATGGGACATCGGGATTAAAGAGATATGACGGTCATTTTTATTACCACAGCCTGGATGGCACATATTATCTAACTATATATTTGCAGGCTATTTAAGGCACGTAAAAATATTTTCCTCAGGAGTAACTTACTTGCATATGATAACATTCCGAATAAAATATTTTAACTGTATTTAAACATATTACTTTTTGGTGTTTAAGTGTGCACCCCACCCAAGTTTCTTTTTTCTTTCTTTTTTTTGTATATGAAAGTGTGTGCGCCAGCAGTATATCCTAGCTTGTTAGAAACACTCTGCATGCATGACACAAGTCCCAGAATGTTTCATTTCAGCCCCAGAATTTGTATGAATATTTATTAGCTCAGATAATACAAAAATGTGAGACTTTACTGCCAGCAAAAATATTTAGACAGTTACAAGCAAGTATCAAATTCATTGTGATAGTAACCAGTGCCAGATTATGTAAACTGGATTCATGTAGTAACTAACAGGGATAAAGGTATGATGGCCTATACATGCAGGACTGTATGGCACTGTGATGATTTGACACAGCTTTATTGACAGTTTGACACACACAGAAACTACTCTCCAGTAACCGAATAGACTACTAAAAAAAGTCAAAATATAAAGAATTTTCTGAGATACTCATTAATAATGGTATTTGTATACTATCTACATTTATATGAACAATACTGTGAAAACAATATTTTATAGTCTTACTTATTAACATTTATATAAAGACTTATGATGCAGAATGGAGAGTATGGTTGTTTTGGATTTTCCTTGATAGGGGCAGGCTGTGAGACCAAACAACTTCTTCCAAGTAGTCTGTATTCTGCCATACAAACACCCCTTTCTGCTATCCCTCTCAAGAGCAGAGAGGCAAGAGATTCCTCCCACCAGAAAACAGTAAAGACACACCCAATGAAGCCAAACTTTACTTACAGTTGGGAATTACTTATTTAACTCACTTTTCTCCTTATCTTAGATCATATAAATTTACATTACATTTTTGTCCACTTATTATTATTATTATTATTATTATTATTATTATTATTATTATTATTATTATTATATTAACAATAGCAACAACTGAGAAACAACATTATAAGTAGTGTGGTATATAAAATTTTTGTGTATTTACACATTGATTCAGTCCCAAAGTATTGAGCAATATTAGTATTTCTAAATAATTTTTGCCTGAAACACTAGCAGCACATTTTTGTTTCACTCACACTTGGCTTAAATTAGACCTGATCAATTGGCTGTACATTCACAGGATGGGCAATTATTGATAGACTGTGCATGTGTATGGTCCATAGTACACATGCTCAAGGCCGTCCTGTGATGGACGACCTTGAGTCTTGCAACTTTATTTAGTCGCTGGCCATTTGCATGGTGATTGACAGAAAGCCAGTGTTTGGGGGTGGTAAGCGGTTATTTTCTGGGAGTGTCAAGGAAAACTCAGGCATGCCCAGGCATTTTAGTGGAAGTCATGTGACATCAGCTACGACCCTGATCAGACTGTTTCAATCACAGCATACAAGAAAAATTATAGGAACTGGCTACCTTCTGGCGCTGTTGCAGCCTCGAGTCTGTGCTATCCCACAGTTATCACCCAATAACAATTTACAAGATCAAACAATACAACAAAATTGGGGTTCTGGACTTCTGAGGCGCAAGGATCATTAGCAGGGATACCAGATGGCGATGTCTCCCTTGATCTTATTACCACCTTGGATACACATTAACACAGATATTTTGTTTATTCGTATGTACACACACCGGGAGAACGAAAAGTTGGTCCAACATATTAAGAACTAGAGGGTCCTTAACCCCTTCCCGACATTTGACGTACATTTACGTCATGGTCGGGAAGTACTTCCCGACACATGGCGTAAATGTACGTCATGGCTTGTAACTGTCACCGCGTCTATAGACGCGGTGACAGTTTCAACATGTCTGCTGTCCCTGACAGCAGACATGTCCCTGCATGCCCAGGGGGGGCTGCGATGCCGCCCCCCCCGTCGGCGATCGCTGTGATTGGCTGTTCAGTGTGAACAGCCAATTACAGCGTTTTCTGTGTCACCGGCGAATAACGTTCGCCGGTGACACGCGATCGGAGGTGATTGGTGCTGTAAAGTACAGCACCAATCACCGCGGGGTGTAAGGGTGACACTGGTGTCACCCCACCTCACCCCGCCCGCCCCCAAAGGCCGTGATTGGTTCATCGGACCGACGGACCAATCACAGCCAAGGAGGGGGATTTAAACTAACGGTGACTGCACTGCAGACGCCATTCCAGTCTGGAATTGCGTGCAGTGCGGTCACCGTGCCTAGCTGCCGCAGTATACTGACCTGAACCGAGCAAAATACTTACCTGATCACTGCTTCATCACTGCTTGTAGTGTGCTGGATGCTTCCTGGATCCTGTTACTACTTGTGACTTCCTGTGTTGTGAACTTGTGCTGCTGCAGTGTAATAGCGTTAGATAGAGAGAGATAGATAGAGAGAGATAGAGAGAGATAGTGTCAGAGAGTGCTATATTTTGTGCTGCTGCAGTGTGATATAGTTATAGATAGAGAGATAGAGAGAGAGATAGAGAGAGATAGAGAGATAGTGACAGATTGTGCTATATATTTTTTATATAACTGACTGCTGCCCCCCCTTTTGTGCTGATCAGTATAAATTAACTGATCAGCAACTTTTTGGGGGCGCAGGTTTTTTTTTATATATATATATACCTGTCAGTGCTGCTGCTGCAGTGTTATAGAGTGATAGATAGTGAGAGATAGAGAGATAGAGAGATAGAGAGAGATAGTGACAGAGAGTGATAGAGACTGCTATATTTTGTGTCTGCTGCCCCCATTTTGTGCACCCCCAGCAACTTTTTGGGGGTGCAGGGGTTATTTTTCATATATATAACTGTCAGTGCTGCTGCTGCAGTGTCATAGAGTGATAGATAGTGAGAGATAGAGAGATAGAGAGAGATAGTGACAGAGAGTGATAGAGAGTGCTAAATTTTGTGTCTGCTGCCCCCGCCTTTTGTGCTGATCACTATATCTGAGGTGATCAGCAACTTTTTGGGGGTGCAGAGGTTTTTTTTTTTTATATATATACCTGCCAGTTGCTGCCAGTTGCACTGTCAGTTGCACCAAAGGTTGTGCACCTGCTGCCCCTCACTGGTAATCAGTGTCGCATCACTGATCACCTTTTTTTTTTTTTGAGGCTGCTGTGGGGTCTTTTTTTAATTTTTTTTACACACACTGTGATTTTGTGGGTGTCCTGTGGCCACTGTGCGCTGATCAGTGACGTACATCACTGATCAGCTTTTTCGGCACAGGGTTGATCTTTTTTTTTTTTTTTGATCAAATTCCTGTTGCCTTTGAGCGCTGTTCAGTGACGGACGTTACTGACCAACATCTGTGCTCAATTTTTGGCGCAGGACCTTTTTTTTTTTTTTTAACCCCTTCAATTTTTTTTTTTTAACCCCTTCAATTTTTTTTTTTTTAACCCCTTCAATTTTTTTTTTTTTGTATAAAGTATTTTTTTTTTTCTGCACTACATACACACTACACACTACATACCCCCCGGGTTGAAATAAAGTTTGTACCCCCCCCTACACTATACACGTGTTGAAACATTTCACTACCAGTAACACAAAAATAAAAATGGCATCCCAAATGTCATCCCAAATGTCATCCCAGTCATCCAAAAGAATGTATTCAGCGGAGGAGGCATATGCCATTCTTGCCTCTGACTCTGACACAGCCAGTGATGCAAGCGGGGAATTTGAAGGCTTCGTCTTAAGCTCCTCTTCCTCCTCTAGTGATGAGGGACCCCCTCAAAGACGCCCCCGTAGAGCAGCTGAGACCCCCCCCAATAATTGATCTCGTATGGACCCCACCACCAGACAATTTTGAGCCCCAGGTTCCTGAGTTTTTGGCCATGCCAGGAATCCAATTTGATTCCACAGGTCTCAGAGAAATTGACTTTTTCAAATTATTTTTCTCTGATGATTTTATAAATTTAATGGTGGACCAAACTAATTTATATGCCCAGCAGTTTATTGCTCAAAACCCCACGTCATCATTTGCTAGGTGGACCCCTGTAGATGCAGTAGAGATGATGACGTTTTTGGGTCTGGTGTTTCATATGGGCATAGTAAAAAAGCCAGAAATTAGGCAATATTGGAGTACAGATGTTCTGTACAGCACCCCATTTTACCGTATGGCCATGCCCCGGGCTCGATTTGAGACAATCCTTAAATTTTTGCATTACAACGATAATGCACAGTGCCCACCCAGAGATGATCCCACCTTTGACCGGCTATTCAAAGTCAGGCCGGTCATTGATCATTTCAGTGCCAAATTTGAAGAGATGTACATCCCAGATAAATTCATTTGCATAGACGAGTCCCTTATACATTTTAAAGGAAGGGTTAAATTCCGCCAGTACCTTCCCAGTAAGAGGGCAAGGTATGGCATAAAAATGTATAAGCTGTGTGAAAGCACCTCAGGGTACACCCACAGGTTTAGGGTATATGAAGGGAAGGATTCAAGAATTGAACCGCCAGAATGCCCCCCCTCCCTCGTAGGTGTTAGTGGAAAAATTGTCTGGGATTTAGTGCACCCCTTCCTGGATAAAGGTTATCACCTCTATGTGGATAACTTTTACACCAGCATCCCCCTGTTTAAGGCCCTTGGTTCAAGAGGTACAGCAGCTTGCGGTACTGTGCGCAAGAACCAAAGAGGCCTCCCAAAAACGCACATTGCCCAAGTAATGAGAAGGGGTGAAAGCAGGGGAATATGCACCGAAAATATGTTGTTGGTCAAATATAAGGACAAGAGGGATGTCCTTATACTGACAACAATTCACGGAGACAGTACCACCTCCGTCCCTGTACGAGGTACCAGTACCCACACCTCCAAACCTAATTGTATCCTGGATTACAATAGGTACATGGGCGGAGTGGATCTTTCAGATCAGGTACTGAAGCCGTACAGTGCCCTGCGGAAAACAAAAATCTGGTACAAGAAGCTGGCCGTGTATATCATCCAGATGGCACTGTATAACGCTTACGTGCTATTCCGTTCTACCGGCCAGAGGGGGACATTTATGCACTTTCAAGAGGAAGTCATAAAGGGCCTAGTATTTGGGAACCAGCAGGCAGAGGGCCCCAGTACTTCTAGTACTGGCCCCCGTATTGTACCAGGGCAGCATTTTCCTGATGAAATCCCCTCCACTGGAAAAAAGGGCAGGACACAAAAAAGGTGCAAAGTTTGCTATAAAAAGGGAATAAGAAAGCAAACTATTTTCCAGTGTGACACTTGCCCCGACAAACCCGGCCTATGTATAAAGGAGTGTTTTAAAATATACCACACATCTATGGATTTTTAGGTTCATCATTTCACCGTGCTTCGGGGGTCTTGCTAATGCCACATAGCACCCACCATTCATTCCACCAGAATCTGAGCCGCAAAATCCAAAAATCACTCCTTCCCTTCTGAGTCCTGCCATGCACCCAACTGGTATTTTTTGGTCACAAGTGAGGCATTGCCGTACTCGGGAGAAATTGGGGCACAGATTTTGGGGTGCTTTTTCTCCTTCATACCTTCTGAAAATGAAAAATTTTGAGCCAGAACTGCATTTTTGTGTAAAAAAATGTAATTTTTCATTTTCACTGCCCAGTTGTATCAAAATTGGTGAAACCCCTGGGGGTTTGAAATGTACACTATACCCCTAGATGAATTCCCTGAGGGGTGTAGTTTGCAAAATGGGGTCACTTGTGGGGGGGTTCCACTGTATTGGTGCTTTGGGGGTCTTGCTAATGCGACATAGCACCCACCAACATTCCACCACCAAAAATCACTCCTTCCCTTCTGAGTCCTGCCATGCACCCAACTGGTATTTTTTGGTCACATATGAGGCATTGCCATACTCGGGAGAAATTGGGGCACAGATTTTGGGGTGCTTTTTCTCCTTCATACCTTATGAAAATGACAAATTTTGAGCCAGAACTGCATTTTTGTGTAAAAAAATGTAATTTTTCATTTTCACTGCCCAGTTGTATCAAAATTGGTGAAACCCCTGGGGGTTTGAAATGTACACTATACCCCTAGATGAATTCCCTGAGGGGTGTAGTTTGCAAAATGGGGTCACTTGTGGGGGGGTTCCACTGTATTGGTGCTTGGGGGGTCTTGCTAATGCGACATAGCACCCACCAACATTCCACCAGAATTTGTGCTGCAAAATCCAAATATCACTCCTTCCCTTCTGAGTCCTGCCACTTTTTGGTCACACATGAGGCATTGCCGTACTCGGGAGAAATTGGGGCACAGATTTTGGGGTGCTTTTTCTCCTTCATACCTTCTGAAAATGAAAAATTTTGAGCCAGAACTGCATTTTTGTGTAAAAAAAATGTAATTTTTCATTTTCACTGCCCAGTTGTATCAAAATTGGTGAAACCCCTGGGGGTTTGAAATGTACACTATACCCCTAGATGAATTCCCTGAGGGGTGTAGTTTGCAAAATGGGGTCACTTGTGGGGGGGTTCCACTGTATTGGTGCTTTGGGGGTCTTGCTAATGCGACATAGCACCCACCAACATTCCACCACCAAAAATCACTCCTTCCCTTCTGAGTCCTGCCATGCACCCAACTGGTATTTTTTGGTCACATATGAGGCATTGCCATACTCGGGAGAAATTGGGGCACAGATTTTGGGGTGCTTTTTCTCCTTCATACCTTATGAAAATGAAAGATTTTGAGCCAGAACTGCATTTTTGTGTAAAAAAATGTAATTTTTCATTTTCACTGCCCAGTTGTATCAAAATTGGTGAAACCCCTGGGGGTTTGAAATGTACACTATACCCCTAGATGAATTCCCTGAGGGGTGTAGTTTGCAAAATGGGGTCACTTGTGGGGGGGTTCCACTGTATTGGTGCTTGGGGGGTCTTGCTAATGCGACATAGCACCCACCAAAATTCCACCAGAATCTGAGCTGCAAAATCCAAAAATCACTCCTTCCCTTCTGAGTCCTGCCATGCGCCCAAATGGTATTTTTTGGTCACATGTGAGGCATTGCCGTACTCGGGAGAAATTGGGGCACAGATTTTGGGGTGCTTTTTCTCCTTCATACCTTCTGAAAATGAAAAATTTTGAGCCAGAACTGCATTTTTGTGTAAAAAAATGTAATTTTTCATTTTCACTGCCCAGTTGTATCAAAATTGGTGAAACCCCTGGGGGTTTGAAATGTACACTATACCCCTAGATGAATTCCCTGAGGGGTGTAGTTTGCAAAATGGGGTCACTTGTGGGGGGGTTCCACTGTATTGGTGCTTGGTGGGTCTTGCTAATGCAACATAGCACCCACCAACATTCCACCAGAATCTGAGCTGCAAAATCCAAAAATCACTCCTTCCTTTCTGAGTTCTGCCATGCACCCAAATGGTATTTTTTGGTCACATGTGAGGCATTGCCGTACTCGGGAGAAATTGGGGCACAGATTTTGGGGTGCTTTTTCTCCTTCATACCTTCTGAAAATGAAAAATTTTGAGCCAGAACTGCATTTTTGTGTAAAAAAATGTAATTTTTCATTTTCACTGCCCAGTTGTATCAAAATTGGTGAAACCCCTGGGGGTTTGAAATGTACACTATACCCCTAGATGAATTCCCTGAGGGGTGTAGTTTGCAAAATGGGGTCACTTGTGGGGGGGTTCCACTGTATTGGTGCTTTGGGGGTCTTGCTAATGCGACATAGCACCCACCAACATTCCACCACCAAAAATCACTCCTTCCCTTCTGAGTCCTGCCATGCACCCAACTGGTATTTTTTGGTCACATATGAGGCATTGCCATACTCGGGAGAAATTGGGGCACAGATTTTGGGGTGCTTTTTCTCCTTCATACCTTCTGAAAATGAAAAAATTTTGAGCCAGAACTGCATTTTTGTGTAAAAAAATGTAATTTTTCATTTTCACTGCCCAGTTGTATCAAAATTGGTGAAACCCCTGGGGGTTTGAAATGTACACTATACCCCTAGATGAATTCCCTGAGGGGTGTAGTTTGCAAAATGGGGTCACTTGTGGGGGGGTTCCACTGTATTGGTGCTTGGGGGGTCTTGCTAATGCAACATAGCACCCACCAACATTCCACCAGAATCTGAGCTGCAAAATCCAAAAATCACTCCTTCCTTTCTGAGTCCTGCCATGCACCCAAATGGTATTTCTTCCTACGATCCCCATGGCAGCCAGTATACTGGGATATTCCCCTTTCCCACCAATCAGACAGGTGATCTTTTGCAGGGACCGCCCACTCTGGGTACATCAGCTCCCTTCTACCTCCCTTCAGTGTCATTTTCTCCTGTCTCCGGTATAGACAGATAGTGCAGGGTTGTTTGTTTATTTTAGAAAGGATACCTCGCTGGATGGGGATAGGTCCCCCGGGGGGAAGAAGAATACGCTGGGAAGGACCTTATTTATAAGCCCTTTCCCCTCTGTATTGTGCCTGCCGTCCCTAGGAAACCGCAAGTACATCTATAACTGCAGAGGTTTTTCCTACCTTCTCCTGCTCGCAGAGGCTACTAGCGCGTCTGGTGCCTCGCTGGTATTGCTGGAGCTCCGGTGCTTGCCTCAGCCAGAGCGCTCACTGTTACAGAGCGGGGAGAACGCGGCTAGATATCTACGCCGCCGGCAGAAGGAGCGGAAGCGCGTCAGGCGCGTACTTCCGCTCAGTGTTTTCCTATGGGTGCACAGGTAAATGGTGCCCCCCGGAAACTTGGAGCGGTAGATTGGTTCCGCTTGCCGCTTTTTTGGTGTAAAACGCTGGAACATGAGGGGTTAAGGCGCGGTATTTAAACCTAGCCTCCCCCTGCTGTAAAGTTGGCTGTTTCACGCTGTTCCAGTTATTGGTTTGTCAGTATGGATGCGCCTTCCCCCCAAAGACCTGATGGTGCCCCCAAGAGGTATGCCTGGTTTTGTGGCACTTAGAGACGTTTTTTGTGTTGTAGTTAGCATAGTTCACCGCTTATATATATATATATATATATCTTTTATACAGTGTGCCTTCTTCACCTCCTAAGAAGAGGACTTCCAAGAAAAGACATGTTACCTCTCGGTGTTTGGCATGTGATAAAGAGATTTCTGCAGCAAGCAAGAAGTCAGTTTGTGAAGAATGTGATACTTCGCCTAAACAGGTTAAGGAGCCTAGCTCTCAGGATGAATTGATACGGAATTTAATGGACTGGATGAAGAAGTCATTCGTATCCAAAGAAGATCTCGCCCAGCTGCAGGTGGTCAAAAGATCAAGATCCATGGCTGGGTTGTCCTACGAGGAAGGCGAATCCTCCACGGAGGAAGAATTATATGTGGAAGAATCTGGTGCAGAGTCCGGAGAAGTCGAGGAGACCAGATCATTTGACCTCGAGATAGTTGACGCTTTATTAAAAAATATATATAAAGCTATGGACTACAAGGAAGATGGTGTGACTACGGACAAAGATCCATTGTTTGAGACACGAGGAAGGAAGGGTAGAGCCTTTCCAGTGCATAAAGTCGTACGAGATATTATATCAAAAGAGCACTCGACCGTGGAGAAAAGGATGTCGGTGGGTAACAGAATCGACAAGATGTACCCATTCAGGGATGAAGAATTCCTGAGCTGGTGTCTGATTCCTAAGGTTGATGCGGCGGTAGCTGAGCTCACATCGAAGTCAACTATTCCGGTAGAAGACGCAGCGGCTTTCCGTGACTCCATGGACAAGAGAATGGAGAATGCCTTTAGGAAAATACACTCATCCTCAGCAGTATCCCTAAAAGCTGGTGTAGCCACAACCTCGGTGGCCAGAGTCCTCCGCTTATGGTTAACCAATCTTCACACGGATGTGGAAGAGAAAATCTCCAGACAGTATATTCTGAAGAACCTCAGTATCATGCAGAAGGCAGTGGAATACCTGTGCGAAGCCTCGCTAGACTCGGTTCTATACTCTGCTAGATCCATGGCAGCGGGGGTCTGCGGAAGGAGAGCGCTATGGTTGAAACCATGGAGCGCGGACGCGAGCTCTAAGAATACTCTTGCCTCTCTACCCTTTCAGGGTTCATACCTGTTTGGCCCTAAGCTAGACACTCTGATACAGAAGCTGTCGGGGGGTAAGTCTATTAGGCTGCCCCAGGATAGAAGAAACAAGTTTCAAAGTTTCTCAACCAACAAGCAAAGCTATAAAGAAGCCAGAAGCTATAGGCCGGGCAAAACATTCTATCGAAGAGGCAACCCAAATACTTCCAGATTGGGATCCCGGCAGTCCTTTCGAAGAGGAGGAAAAGCATGACTATGCGGACGTGATGGGCGTAGGCGCCAGACTCCTTCTGTTTTGGAGAAGATGGGAGGAGTCCATTACAGACAAGTGGGTACTGCAAATTATTTACAAAGGCTACAATATAGAGTTCCTAGAAGTACCCTATCAGAACATATATATAAAATCAGCAATTCCAAGCCAAAAGATTCTCAGAGACAACCTGATGTTGAAGGTCCAGCAGCTGCAAGAAATAGGAGCAATAGAAAGAGTTCCTTTTGCTCAAAGAAGGAAAGGGTTCTATTCAAGACTATTTCTAGTAGAGAAGAGCTCAGGAGGATACAGAATGATACTGGATCTGAGACAACTGAACGAATACATAAAAGTAGTGAAGTTTCGTATGGAAACTATGACTTCAATCCTTGCCGGTCTAGCAAAGAACGAATTTCTAGCATCGGTGGATCTCAAAGACGCATATTACCACATCGCGATATAACATCGAGACAGAAAGTTCCTAAGATTTGCGCTGGGACGCAGTCACTTCCAATTTACTTGTCTACCTTTCGGGCTGAAAACTTAGCCGAGGGTGTTTACAAAAGTCCTGGCCCCTTTACTAGCAGAATTGAGGAAGGAAGGTGTACAAATCTGGGCTTACTTGGACGACCTGCTTATAGCTGGGAGATCGGGTCAAGAGGTTCAGGAAAAGATTGCCCGAACAACTGAGTTTTTGAGTTTCCACGGGTGGATCCTGAATATAGAGAAGAGCTGTCTCCAGCCAGTTCAACAAATTCAATTTCTGGGGGTCAGGATAGATACAAGAGAGTTTCATGTAGCATTGTCTCTGGAAAGAGCGGCAAAGATCCAGGCCCTAGCAAGAGAGATGTTATCTACGAACAAGTTCGGCCTCAAAGTGGCGCTGAAGCTATTAGGAATGATGGCGTCTTGTATCCACATAGTGCCCTGGGCGCAGTGGCGAATGAGAGGGTTTCAGTGGCTACTACTCCCCCTCCTAAGGAAAAGATGCGACGACATAAAGATGTTGAGTTGGTCTTCAACCGGAAGAGACTCGGTTCGCTGGTGGACAGAAGGCCTGCATCTGAGGGTATCAAGTCTGGAAAGCCCTCAGTTTCAGGTTCTAACCACAGACGCAAGCAGCAGTGGTTGGGGAGCTCATATAGAAGACATATCGGTCCAAGGACGGTGGTCAGAGGTAGAAAGAACGATGTCCTCCAATGCAAGAGAACTGCTAGCGGTCTGGGAGGCGATCAAGCAGGTACACTGGAAGATCAGGAAATCTCATTTAAGGGTGTTGACAGACAATGTGACAGTGGTATCATATATCAACCACCAAGGGGGTACAAGGAACAAGAGACTCATGCTTATAGCAGGTCAAATTATGACATGGGCAGAAGAGAATCTGCTGTCGATCTCAGCTGTTCATATCCCTGGGATAGAGAATGTAGAAGCAGATTTCCTAAGCCGAAAGACGATGGACCCGGGCGAATGGGAATTGAATACGGAGGTCTTCCTCGAGGTGGTCAGAATCTTTGGCCAACCGGAGGTAGATGTAATGGCTTCTTTCAGCAACAAGAAGGTGAAGACATTCTTTTCAAAATATTATCACCCACAAGCCTCAGTCCTAGATGCCTTTTCGGTGAAATGGGAATTCAGGCTGGGATACGCGTTTCCACCATTTCCCCTGATAGCCAGAACTCTGAAGAAAATCAGAGAAGACCAAGTAGAAATGGTGATAATTCTTACCTATTGGCCAAGGAGACCTTGGTTCACGAATGTACTGAGGATGTCGAAGGTCTCCCCTTGGTGCCTCCCGGCCAGAAAGGACTTGTTAAAGCAAGGCCCTTTGACCCATCCAAACCCCACAATGTTATGCTTGAGGGCATGGAAATTGAGCGGCAGATCTTAAGGAAAGCTCATGTTACTAACTCAGTTTCAGATATGTTGCTGAAAGCAAGAAAGACAGTGTCCTCTCTGCTATACTATAAAGTGTGGAAGAAATTCATCTCATGGGGTGGATATGAAGGTAACTTCTCAGAGATACCCTTGGCAGAGGTGTTACAATTCCTCTATGAAGGTTTTGAGCTGGGGCTCGCACCGGCAACCTTAAAGACTCAGATCTCAGCCTTGAGTATTCTCCTGGAGCGTAGACTCGCAGAGAATAATCTCATCATTAGGTTCTGTAACGCTATGAAAAGAATTCGTCCTACAAGGAAACCTCTAGTGACACCTTGGGACTTAAATTTAGTTCTTAAAAGCTTAGCTAACGAGCCATTTGAACCTCTGGAGGAAGTATCTGGGAAATATATGACCTGGAAGGTCATTTTTCTAGTGGCCATTGCATCAGCCAAACGGGTCAGTGAACTGAAGGCCTTATGGATGGAGGAACCTTACTTGAAGTTTCTACCTAACAAAGTTATACTGAAGACTAATCCAGAATTCTTGCCTAAAGTAGTCTCTGAGGCTAATATCAATCAAGAGATTGTTCTACCGGCCCTTTGTCCAGATCCCAAGGATGACAAGGAAAAGGCCTTGCACTCGTTGGATCTAGTGAGAGCGATTGCCATCTACCTTAAACGAACTGAATCCTTTAGGAGATCCAAGAGTCTGTTTGTAATACCTGAGGGAGTCAGAAGAGGTCTTACACCTTCTAAACAGACCATAGCCAGGTGGATTAAAGAAGTCATTCAATTTGCCTACAATAATGAAGGAAAGACGGTTCCACTGGTGATTAAGGCACATTCTACGAGGGCAGTGGCAGCTTCGTGGGCTAAGAAGGCTAACGTGTCAGCGGCAGAGCTGTGTCGCGCAGCTACGTGGTCTTCACTCCATACGTTCTCGAAGCATTATGCTCTCAATGTGTCCTCTGCCCACTTTGGGAATTATGTGCTTGAAGAAGCCCTCTTGGGTAACTCTGTACAATAAATTGTTTAAGCAGCACTTGGTTCCCGCCCTATTTTTTCTTGGTTTGCTTGGGTAAGTCCCAGTATACTGGCTGCCATGGGGATCGTAGGAAGAAAAATGCGAATTATACTCACCGATAATTCCTTTTCTTCTGAGATATCCCATGGCAGCCATGGTTCCCTCCCTATGTATGTGTTCTTCCGCAGGGACTTTATTGGTCCGGAGACACTCGAATGACACTGAAGGGAGGTAGAAGGGAGCTGATGTACCCAGAGTGGGCGGTCCCTGCAAAAGATCACCTGTCTGATTGGTGGGAAAGGGGAATATCCCAGTATACTGGCTGCCATGGGATATCTCAGAAGAAAAGGAATTATCGGTGAGTATAATTCGCATTTTTTTTGGTCACATGTGAGGCATTGCCGTACTCGGGAGAAATTGGGGCACAGATTTTGGGGTGCTTTGTCTCCTTCATTCCTTGTGAAAATGAAAAATTTTGAGCCAGAACTGCATTTTTGTGTAAAAAATGTAATTTTGCATTTGCACAGCCCAGTTGTATCAAAATTGGTGAAACCCCTGGGGGTTTGAAATGTACACTATACCCCTAGATGAATTCCCTGAGGGGTGTAGTTTGCAAAATGGGGTCACTTGTGGGGGGGTTCCACTGTATTGGTGCTTGGGGGGTCTTGCTAATGCGACATAGCACCCACCAAAATTCCACCAGAATCTGAGCTGCAAAATCCAAAAATCACTCCTTCCCTTCTGAGTCCTGCCATGCGCCCAAATGGTATTTTTTGGTCACATGTGAGGCATTGCCGTACTCGGGAGAAATTGGGGCACAGATTTTGGGGTGCTTTTTCTCCTTCATACCTTCTGAAAATGAAAAATTTTGAGCCAGAACTGCATTTTTGTGTAAAAAAATGTAATTTTTCATTTTCACTGCCCAGTTGTATCAAAATTGGTGAAACCCCTGGGGGTTTGAAATGTACACTATACCCCTAGATGAATTCCCTGAGGGGTGTAGTTTGCAAAATGGGGTCACTTGTGGGGGGGTTCCACTGTATTGGTGCTTGGGGGGTCTTGCTAATGCAACATAGCACCCACCAACATTCCACCAGAATCTGAGCTGCAAAATCCAAAAATCACTCCTTCCTTTCTGAGTCCTGCCATGCACCCAAATGGTATTTCTTCCTACGATCCCCATGGCAGCCAGTATACTGGGATATTCCCCTTTCCCACCAATCAGACAGGTGATCTTTTGCAGGGACCGCCCACTCTGGGTACATCAGCTCCCTTCTACCTCCCTTCAGTGTCATTTTCTCCTGTCTCCGGTATAGACAGATAGTGCAGGGTTGTTTGTTTATTTTAGAAAGGATACCTCGCTGGATGGGGATAGGTCCCCCGGGGGGAAGAAGAATACGCTGGGAAGGACCTTATTTATAAGCCCTTTCCCCTCTGTATTGTGCCTGCCGTCCCTAGGAAACCGCAAGTACATCTATAACTGCAGAGGTTTTTCCTACCTTCTCCTGCTCGCAGAGGCTACTAGCGCGTCTGGTGCCTCGCTGGTATTGCTGGAGCTCCGGTGCTTGCCTCAGCCAGAGCGCTCACTGTTACAGAGCGGGGAGAACGCGGCTAGATATCTACGCCGCCGGCAGAAGGAGCGGAAGCGCGTCAGGCGCGTACTTCCGCTCAGTGTTTTCCTATGGGTGCACAGGTAAATGGTGCCCCCCGGAAACTTGGAGCGGTAGATTGGTTCCGCTTGCCGCTTTTTTGGTGTAAAACGCTGGAACATGAGGGGTTAAGGCGCGGTATTTAAACCTAGCCTCCCCCTGCTGTAAAGTTGGCTGTTTCACGCTGTTCCAGTTATTGGTTTGTCAGTATGGATGCGCCTTCCCCCCAAAGACCTGATGGTGCCCCCAAGAGGTATGCCTGGTTTTGTGGCACTTAGAGACGTTTTTTGTGTTGTAGTTAGCATAGTTCACCGCTTATATATATATATATATATCTTTTATACAGTGTGCCTTCTTCACCTCCTAAGAAGAGGACTTCCAAGAAAAGACATGTTACCTCTCGGTGTTTGGCATGTGATAAAGAGATTTCTGCAGCAAGCAAGAAGTCAGTTTGTGAAGAATGTGATACTTCGCCTAAACAGGTTAAGGAGCCTAGCTCTCAGGATGAATTGATACGGAATTTAATGGACTGGATGAAGAAGTCATTCATATCCAAAGAAGATCTCGCCCAGCTGCAGGTGGTCAAAAGATCAAGATCCATGGCTGGGTTGTCCTACGAGGAAGGCGAATCCTCCACGGAGGAAGAATTATATGTGGAAGAATCTGGTGCAGAGTCCGGAGAAGTCGAGGAGACCAGATCATTTGACCTCGAGATAGTTGACGCTTTATTAAAAAATATATATAAAGCTATGGACTACAAGGAAGATGGTGTGACTACGGACAAAGATCCATTGTTTGAGACACGAGGAAGGAAGGGTAGAGCCTTTCCAGTGCATAAAGTCGTACGAGATATTATATCAAAAGAGCACTCGACCGTGGAGAAAAGGATGTCGGTGGGTAACAGAATCGACAAGATGTACCCATTCAGGGATGAAGAATTCCTGAGCTGGTGTCTGATTCCTAAGGTTGATGCGGCGGTAGCTGAGCTCACATCGAAGTCAACTATTCCGGTAGAAGACGCAGCGGCTTTCCGTGACTCCATGGACAAGAGAATGGAGAATGCCTTTAGGAAAATACACTCATCCTCAGCAGTATCCCTAAAAGCTGGTGTAGCCACAACCTCGGTGGCCAGAGTCCTCCGCTTATGGTTAACCAATCTTCACACGGATGTGGAAGAGAAAATCTCCAGACAGTATATTCTGAAGAACCTCAGTATCATGCAGAAGGCAGTGGAATACCTGTGCGAAGCCTCGCTAGACTCGGTTCTATACTCTGCTAGATCCATGGCAGCGGGGGTCTGCGGAAGGAGAGCGCTATGGTTGAAACCATGGAGCGCGGACGCGAGCTCTAAGAATACTCTTGCCTCTCTACCCTTTCAGGGTTCATACCTGTTTGGCCCTAAGCTAGACACTCTGATACAGAAGCTGTCGGGGGGTAAGTCTATTAGGCTGCCCCAGGATAGAAGAAACAAGTTTCAAAGTTTCTCAACCAACAAGCAAAGCTATAAAGAAGCCAGAAGCTATAGGCCGGGCAAAACATTCTATCGAAGAGGCAACCCAAATACTTCCAGATTGGGATCCCGGCAGTCCTTTCGAAGAGGAGGAAAAGCATGACTATGCGGACGTGATGGGCGTAGGCGCCAGACTCCTTCTGTTTTGGAGAAGATGGGAGGAGTCCATTACAGACAAGTGGGTACTGCAAATTATTTACAAAGGCTACAATATAGAGTTCCTAGAAGTACCCTATCAGAACATATATATAAAATCAGCAATTCCAAGCCAAAAGATTCTCAGAGACAACCTGATGTTGAAGGTCCAGCAGCTGCAAGAAATAGGAGCAATAGAAAGAGTTCCTTTTGCTCAAAGAAGGAAAGGGTTCTATTCAAGACTATTTCTAGTAGAGAAGAGCTCAGGAGGATACAGAATGATACTGGATCTGAGACAACTGAACGAATACATAAAAGTAGTGAAGTTTCGTATGGAAACTATGACTTCAATCCTTGCCGGTCTAGCAAAGAACGAATTTCTAGCATCGGTGGATCTCAAAGACGCATATTACCACATCGCGATATAACATCGAGACAGAAAGTTCCTAAGATTTGCGCTGGGACGCAGTCACTTCCAATTTACTTGTCTACCTTTCGGGCTGAAAACTTAGCCGAGGGTGTTTACAAAAGTCCTGGCCCCTTTACTAGCAGAATTGAGGAAGGAAGGTGTACAAATCTGGGCTTACTTGGACGACCTGCTTATAGCTGGGAGATCGGGTCAAGAGGTTCAGGAAAAGATTGCCCGAACAACTGAGTTTTTGAGTTTCCACGGGTGGATCCTGAATATAGAGAAGAGCTGTCTCCAGCCAGTTCAACAAATTCAATTTCTGGGGGTCAGGATAGATACAAGAGAGTTTCATGTAGCATTGTCTCTGGAAAGAGCGGCAAAGATCCAGGCCCTAGCAAGAGAGATGTTATCTACGAACAAGTTCGGCCTCAAAGTGGCGCTGAAGCTATTAGGAATGATGGCGTCTTGTATCCACATAGTGCCCTGGGCGCAGTGGCGAATGAGAGGGTTTCAGTGGCTACTACTCCCCCTCCTAAGGAAAAGATGCGACGACATAAAGATGTTGAGTTGGTCTTCAACCGGAAGAGACTCGGTTCGCTGGTGGACAGAAGGCCTGCATCTGAGGGTATCAAGTCTGGAAAGCCCTCAGTTTCAGGTTCTAACCACAGACGCAAGCAGCAGTGGTTGGGGAGCTCATATAGAAGACATATCGGTCCAAGGACGGTGGTCAGAGGTAGAAAGAACGATGTCCTCCAATGCAAGAGAACTGCTAGCGGTCTGGGAGGCGATCAAGCAGGTACACTGGAAGATCAGGAAATCTCATTTAAGGGTGTTGACAGACAATGTGACAGTGGTATCATATATCAACCACCAAGGGGGTACAAGGAACAAGAGACTCATGCTTATAGCAGGTCAAATTATGACATGGGCAGAAGAGAATCTGCTGTCGATCTCAGCTGTTCATATCCCTGGGATAGAGAATGTAGAAGCAGATTTCCTAAGCCGAAAGACGATGGACCCGGGCGAATGGGAATTGAATACGGAGGTCTTCCTCGAGGTGGTCAGAATCTTTGGCCAACCGGAGGTAGATGTAATGGCTTCTTTCAGCAACAAGAAGGTGAAGACATTCTTTTCAAAATATTATCACCCACAAGCCTCAGTCCTAGATGCCTTTTCGGTGAAATGGGAATTCAGGCTGGGATACGCGTTTCCACCATTTCCCCTGATAGCCAGAACTCTGAAGAAAATCAGAGAAGACCAAGTAGAAATGGTGATAATTCTTACCTATTGGCCAAGGAGACCTTGGTTCACGAATGTACTGAGGATGTCGAAGGTCTCCCCTTGGTGCCTCCCGGCCAGAAAGGACTTGTTAAAGCAAGGCCCTTTGACCCATCCAAACCCCACAATGTTATGCTTGAGGGCATGGAAATTGAGCGGCAGATCTTAAGGAAAGCTCATGTTACTAACTCAGTTTCAGATATGTTGCTGAAAGCAAGAAAGACAGTGTCCTCTCTGCTATACTATAAAGTGTGGAAGAAATTCATCTCATGGGGTGGATATGAAGGTAACTTCTCAGAGATACCCTTGGCAGAGGTGTTACAATTCCTCTATGAAGGTTTTGAGCTGGGGCTCGCACCGGCAACCTTAAAGACTCAGATCTCAGCCTTGAGTATTCTCCTGGAGCGTAGACTCGCAGAGAATAATCTCATCATTAGGTTCTGTAACGCTATGAAAAGAATTCGTCCTACAAGGAAACCTCTAGTGACACCTTGGGACTTAAATTTAGTTCTTAAAAGCTTAGCTAACGAGCCATTTGAACCTCTGGAGGAAGTATCTGGGAAATATATGACCTGGAAGGTCATTTTTCTAGTGGCCATTGCATCAGCCAAACGGGTCAGTGAACTGAAGGCCTTATGGATGGAGGAACCTTACTTGAAGTTTCTACCTAACAAAGTTATACTGAAGACTAATCCAGAATTCTTGCCTAAAGTAGTCTCTGAGGCTAATATCAATCAAGAGATTGTTCTACCGGCCCTTTGTCCAGATCCCAAGGATGACAAGGAAAAGGCCTTGCACTCGTTGGATCTAGTGAGAGCGATTGCCATCTACCTTAAACGAACTGAATCCTTTAGGAGATCCAAGAGTCTGTTTGTAATACCTGAGGGAGTCAGAAGAGGTCTTACACCTTCTAAACAGACCATAGCCAGGTGGATTAAAGAAGTCATTCAATTTGCCTACAATAATGAAGGAAAGACGGTTCCACTGGTGATTAAGGCACATTCTACGAGGGCAGTGGCAGCTTCGTGGGCTAAGAAGGCTAACGTGTCAGCGGCAGAGCTGTGTCGCGCAGCTACGTGGTCTTCACTCCATACGTTCTCGAAGCATTATGCTCTCAATGTGTCCTCTGCCCACTTTGGGAATTATGTGCTTGAAGAAGCCCTCTTGGGTAACTCTGTACAATAAATTGTTTAAGCAGCACTTGGTTCCCGCCCTATTTTTTCTTGGTTTGCTTGGGTAAGTCCCAGTATACTGGCTGCCATGGGGATCGTAGGAAGAAAAATGCGAATTATACTCACCGATAATTCCTTTTCTTCTGAGATATCCCATGGCAGCCATGGTTCCCTCCCTATGTATGTGTTCTTCCGCAGGGACTTTATTGGTCCGGAGACACTCGAATGACACTGAAGGGAGGTAGAAGGGAGCTGATGTACCCAGAGTGGGCGGTCCCTGCAAAAGATCACCTGTCTGATTGGTGGGAAAGGGGAATATCCCAGTATACTGGCTGCCATGGGATATCTCAGAAGAAAAGGAATTATCGGTGAGTATAATTCGCATTTTTTTTGGTCACATGTGAGGCATTGCCGTACTCGGGAGAAATTGGGGCACAGATTTTGGGGTGCTTTGTCTCCTTCATTCCTTGTGAAAATGAAAAATTTTGAGCCAGAACTGCATTTTTGTGTAAAAAATGTAATTTTGCATTTGCACAGCCCAGTTGTATCAAAATTGGTGAAACCCCTGGGGGTTTGAAATGTACACTATACCCCTAGATGAATTCCCTGAGGGGTGTAGTTTGCAAAATGGGGTCACTTGTGGGGGGGTTCCACTGTATTGGTGCTTGGGGGGTCTTGCTAATGCGACATAGCACCCACCAAAATTCCACCAGAATCTGAGCTGCAAAATCCAAAAATCACTCCTTCCCTTCTGAGTCCTGCCATGCGCCCAAATGGTATTTTTTGGTCACATGTGAGGCATTGCCGTACTCGGGAGAAATTGGGGCACAGATTTTGGGGTGCTTTTTCTCCTTCATACCTTCTGAAAATGAAAAATTTTGAGCCAGAACTGCATTTTTGTGTAAAAAAATGTAATTTTTCATTTTCACTGCCCAGTTGTATCAAAATTGGTGAAACCCCTGGGGGTTTGAAATGTACACTATACCCCTAGATGAATTCCCTGAGGGGTGTAGTTTGCAAAATGGGGTCACTTGTGGGGGGGTTCCACTGTATTGGTGCTTGGGGGGTCTTGCTAATGCAACATAGCACCCACCAACATTCCACCAGAATCTGAGCTGCAAAATCCAAAAATCACTCCTTCCTTTCTGAGTCCTGCCATGCACCCAAATGGTATTTTTTGGTCACATGTGAGGCATTGCTGTACTCGGGAGAAATTGGGGCACAGATTTTGGGGTGCTTTTTCTCCTTCATACCTTCTGAAAATGAAAAATTTTGAGCCAGAACTGCATTTTTGTGTAAAAAATTTAATTTTTAATTTTCACTGCCCAGTTGTACCACAATTGGTGAAACCCCTGGGGGTTTGAAATGTACACTATACCCCTATATGAATTCCCTG
Source organism: Crinia signifera (assembly GCF_055691185.1). Lineage (NCBI taxonomy): Eukaryota > Metazoa > Chordata > Amphibia > Anura > Myobatrachidae > Crinia > Crinia signifera. The sequence continues at coordinate 180,292,549 of NC_139220.1, forward strand.
AGGGGTGTTGTTTGCAAAATGGGGTCACTTGTGGGGGGGTTCCTAAATTTTAGCATCTTATGGTGCCTAGAAACCTACATGGTGCCTAAAAAATAATCTCATAAAAAGGAGGCTCCAAAATCAAGTAGGTGCTCCTTCTATTATGAAGCCTGTGGTTTGGTCAACGTGCACACTAGGGCCACATATAGGATATTTATGAAAACAAAATAATTGGGGGAATCAATTTTTAGTCACATTTCTCTAGTAAAATGTACTGTGTTCCTTAGAAAAATGTATTAAAATTGCAAATCTGCAAAAAAAATGAAATTTTGAAATTTCACCTACACTTTGTTTTAATTCCTGTGAAACACCTAAAGGGTTAACAAACTTCCAAAATGCTGTTTTGAATACTGTGAGGGGTGCAGTTTTTGAAATGGTATCATTTATGGGGGTGTCTCACATACAAGTCCCTCAAAGTCACATCAGAACTGAACTGGTCCCTAAAAAAATCAGTGTTTGAAATTTTCTTGAAAATTTGAGAATTTGCTATTCATATTGTAAGCCTCCTAGTGTCCAAAAAAATTAAAAGGAAGTTGAAATAATGATGGAAACATAAAGTAGACATATGGTCTATGTTAGTTATTAACTATTTTGAGTGGTATGATTATTTGTCTCACAAGCAGAAAATTTAACATTTTGCAAATTGCTAAATTTTCCATTTTTTCACGACATTTTGGTATTTTTCACAAAAAAACACAGACTGTATCGACCCAAATTTACCACTAATTTGAAGTACAATGTGTCACGAAAAAACAATCTCAAAATCACTGGGATAAGTAAAAGCAAAAAAAAGTTATCCCCACTTAAGTGATACATGTCAGATTTGAAAAAAAGGGCTCTGTCAGGAACGCAAAAACTGGCTCTGTCAGGAAGGGGTTAAAGATAACGCTACATGCCTATACCCTGCCGTAAACACTGTGAGTGGGGTACGCCTACTGTATCTACCTCCTTTTTCTTACATCTATCTTGGTTTTTCGATTGAGGAACGATACATAACAGTTGGTTTCTTTCTATTTGTTTTTTTCTCCATATCCGAAACACATCGAGTGTGAGCATCCAAGGTGGTAATAAGATCAAGGGAGACATCGCCATCTGGTATCCCTGCTAATGATCCTTGCGCCTCAGAAGTCCAGAACCCCAATTTTGTTGTATTGTTTCAATCACAGACACCAAAAAAGTCTTGGGCTATGCACTAACTGCACACAGTGGAAAAACCATTTGATGGTGAGCGCATTGGCATAACTATGGTCCCGCAGACCCCGTGGCAGCTTGGGAGAGCCAGCGCCGGTGGGGTCTGCAGGGAGTGCCGCTGCCAGGATGCTGCTGCACCGGGTGCAGTCTGCCCTCAGCAGACACATCACTGGAGCTAACCCACGTGAGTCTACCTCCCTCTTTCCTCCTCCCTCTGCCATCCCCCTCCCTCTTCCTCTCTCCGCTATCAACCCTACTCCCTCCACCCTCCGACCTGCAAACTACTGTGCAGAGATGCAGGAGAGAAGAAGAAGGGGAGCTCTGCTGGACAATGGAGGCCTCATGGAAAGAAGTTCTGCCTGCCTGTCTGCCTGCCTGCAGGTACAATATGTGTTCAAAGAGCACAGCTCTGCCTGCCTAGCATGTGTTCAAAAAGATTTTCCTAATGATGTTTTTTTCAAATAAAAGACGTTCAGAATCAACTTCACTACTTCTTTGCAATACCTACTATTGAAACTAGGAACGCACCTGGCAGAAATTACATTCGGACCTAAACATGAGTGCCAACCACCTGCAGTGGAATATATATAAATATATGGTACTTCTGTAGTTTCACGGCACCGGAAGTAACAGAAACTTGGCAGCCTGCCAGAGGCTCGCGTGCCGCTCTAGCTAAAGTGTTATAGTGTAACGTGATGTAGCGTAGCGCTGCGCGTGCCACTCTGAAATGTAATGAAGTGTAAAAAGTAGACAAACAGGGCTAAACGGGGCTTATAAATCGCACACCCCGGCACACCGCTACCACAGGGGGTGTCCCGAATGTAGACGCTAACTTATATTGCGGTTTGAGACGCTTTTAGCGTCTCAATTCACACTCCCGGAACTTCGGCTTAGACGCGCGCGGACAGCGTTACGTAGTCAGTCAGAGAGCTATGCAGTTTGCGTAGTCAGTCAGTCAGTCAGCCGAAAATTTCGTCTTTACTGTCTCAGGTGTGTGAGTGTGCAGGTGTGAATGTGTTCCTGAATCAGCCTCACTATCCACGCCCATCCGAAGAGTGGCGAGCGGCGGCGGTACGCGTCCTACGACCTTTTCATACCCCCACTATCCACGTCGGCGTGGAGTTGAGAATAGAAAGTATGGCGAGCGCAGCAAACCACCGAGCCCGAAGCGTGGTGAGCGCAGCGGATACCTTCACAGCTATCCGCGTCCCCTCGCGGGCTTCGCAGGTGTCAGCGTCCGCTCGCCACGCACCGAGACCAAAGCGTGGTGAGCGGACGCTGACACCTGTGAAGCCCGCGAGGGGACGCGGATAGCTGTGAAGGTATCCGCTGCGCTCGCCACGCTTCGGGCTTGGTGGCTCGCTGCGCTCGCCACACTTTCTATTCTCAACTCCATGCCGACGTGGATAGTGGGGGTATGAAAAGGTCGTAGGACGAGTACCGCCGCCGCTCGCCACGCTTTGGATGGGCATGGATAGTGGGATTTACACGGTCCACAGCTGTGGCGTCCACTAGTGGCACTGAAGGTGGGTTTCAATAGTGTTCCCCTAGGGCCACGTCTGAATCCAGGCTTTCCGGCTTCTTAGCGGCTATCTATGTGACTCGAGATTCAGACGCAGTTGCGTCTGAATCTCGCGTACAGTTTAGAAGCCCCGGCATTGCTGTGCCGGGGTGTCCACTTTAACATACCCCCTTTGTCAGCGGTGCCCAGGCGCTGCCTATTTCACTGTGGAACTACAAGTGCCACAGTGACATTGACCTGTCAGCGCCTGGCCGGCCGCTACGCTGTTTACGTACAGCTAGAGCGGCACAAGCTCAGTCAGACAGAGCTAGAGCGGCACGCGCACAGTGAAACAGAGCCTCTGGCAGGCTGCCAAGTTTCTGTTACAGACTGTGCGCGCGGTGGCGCCGAAAAAATATAGAAGTACCAAATATATATATATATACATATATATATATATATATATATATACACACACACATACAGTGTATGTGTGCGTACCCTAACCATCCCTCCATCCACAGCCTAGCCCTAAGAACCCCCCACCAATTACAATGTGTTGCATAATGTTTAATGGGAATTACGGTGTGTGGCATAATGTGTAATGGGCATTATGGCTTGTGGTATATTGTGTAATCGCAGTACGGTGTGTGTGGCATATTGTGTAATGGGCATTGCGGCATGTGACATAATGTAAAAAATTTGTTCTCAAAATAGGCAAAATCATGTGCACTGCAGGTGGGGCAGATGTATCATGTATAGAGTGAGTTAGATTTGGATGAGTTATTTTGTTTCTGTGCAGGGTAAATACTGGCTGCATTATTTTACACTGCAATTTAGATTTTGGTTTCAACACATCCCACCCAAATGTAACTCTCTCTGCACATGTTACATCTGCCCCACCTGCAGTGCACATGGCTTTGCCCATTTTGAGAAAAAAATTCTACTGCGATCAGATCTGAATAAGGGCCATTGTGGTGTGTGGCATGTGTAATGGTAATTACAATGTGTGGCATAATGTGTAACGGGCATTATGGTGTGTGCCATAATGTGTAATGGGCATTACGGTGTGTGGCATATTGTGTAATGGACATTGTGGCGTGGCATAATTTGTAATTGGCATTATGGTGTGTGGAATAATGTGTAAGGGACATTATGATGTGTGGCATATTGTGTAATGGGCATTGCGTTGTGTTGCATTATGTGTAAGGGGTATTACGATGTGTGGCATATTGAGTAATGGGCATCTGAGAATTAGAAAGCCGGAGACTATGTAAGAGTTTTCCCATTTTTTTTAAAGTGGCAATCATCTGCACTGAAAAACCAGTTTGAATTTGCCTTGTATTTGATAGCCACTTTAAATGCAAAATGCTGCCAAAATCTCAGACTTTATGATTCTAACACTCTATTACATTTAACCTCTAGACTTAACTAGAGGTCTAAGGGCAAATATCCTAGATATTTTGAACCTATTTCCCATTACCTCAGGCCTCCAATTTATCCTGCCCTATGTTTATGGTGCTTTTGTTACTTTATTGAGTTCATATAATAATAATAATAATAATAATAATAATAATAATAATAATAATAACTGTTTGTAATGTGCTATCTGGCAAAGATATGATAATGGGATGTAATGTAAGAGAAGGGTTGTTTAAATCAATATCTTTCCACTTCTTAAATACTAACTGTTAAACTCTTTAACGATGCAATTTTCAGTCGCCATAATTTCTGCTAATTTTCCAATTCAAGACTATCGCCGATTAATCTCAGACATGTATAGCAGGTGCCTAGTGAGCTTACTAAGGTTGAACCACTTCTGTCAAATCTCCTTGCAAGACATCATGGTGATTGCTTAAAACTGTGTTGTCTATTATACTCTGCTCCTCAGGTTAACCAATAATAAATATTAGAATGATAAAAAATAAAGTTTATGGTGGCAACCATATTGTTTACAGTACAGTGCTTAAAAAAGGTGAAATACAAAGTACAAGTTATACACAGACTCATAGCTAAACAGATTGTTCAACCTACTTAGGCAGCCATCTTGGGCACAACACACTAGGTTACAAAGTATGAAATAAAACTGCACAATTAGATATGTACTATGGGCTTGATTCAGAACTGATAACTGCTGTGCAAATTTGCAGAGGCCTGCAAGTCACCACCCAGACAGAGTGAAAACTCACCCTGTGCAAATCTTCAAATTACTTGTGAAAATATTGACGATCACCAGCCAACTGCAAATCTATACGCAAATTGGTCATGCCTTTTGTGTTTTTTCCAGACACTCCAAGCAAGACTTCCTGTCAGTCAAGTTATGAGGGGATTGTGGCTTTTCATCACTGTTTTTGCCTTGTGCAGTCACACTACTATTCATACACATGCACAGTCATTTGATAATTGACCAGCTTGCGGATTCTCACACCATGATCAGCTCTGAATAACCCCCTAAGTTCTTCCACCTGTCATAGTTCCTGTAGTTATTACTATATTGTTGTGCTATTTTTGTTTCAATTTCTTAAACTTCAGTTTCCTCTTCAGAAGAGGATGTTATGAAAACCACATGTATTGTTTTCAGCTTTTTAACGTGTTTTGTTTTGTCATGCTCGATCACTCTGAGCAAAAACTGGCAATGACTGCATTTGGTGACATGCCATTGTGTGATTACAGCCATAGTTTACATGTGATTGACACAACAGAGTGAAGCACATATAATTATGTCCTTGCGGAGTTATGTTGCTGAGAAAGTCCAGATCCGTTCATGACAACTTCCTTCTGAACTGTGATAGAATGCAACATAAAATCAACAAACATATCTTCCAAACCACAGCGTGTGCACTAAGCTCAACACAATTATTGAAAGCTTCCATTCAGAAAAAACACTGACAATGCAAACATAATTGTGTATGATTTAAGGAGGTCAGAGGTTAACTAGCTAGAGTGCTTCATTTAAGTATAGTGTTACCATCACTTGCTTTAATACTGATATACTTGGTAAAAAAATGCCAGGTACTGTAGGCTTCACATTTTTGAGAAATAATTGAGGCAGAGGTCATTATAACTTTAGTCAATGTTGTTGTTAGCATTCTATTTTGGCGATAGAGACTTTTATTGAATGATTTCATACAGCGGTGTGCATAAGTGAGTAAAAAAAAGCAGCAAAAACATTTTCCATGGAACGGACAATCTTTGGGATATGACATTAAAGTAACTTTGTGTTTACCATTTATGTGTTGTGGCAGACTCCATGGGGCAGATTCAAATGTTTAATCATGCCCGATCTCCCATCTAAAGTGACGGGAGATTGCAGGGCGATATTCAAAGTGCCTATTTTTATCATGCTTATTGCACCCATTATGGTTGGGTTTAGACCCGCATAACAGCTAAACCTGACCAAACTATTGGGTGTGACATGAAAAGTCCCTTTTCACACATTTCAGCTCGTCACCCTGGCAAACATATACCTTTGAAAGGAGCTACATTTAAATATCTGCATTGGGCGCCCTCTAGTGGCTGATGGCGCAAAAGATTTCAATAAGGCCCGTTTTTTTTTTACTTGCCTACTCCAGCCACTGGGGCAGATGTATTAAGCCTTAACAAGAGATAAATGCAAGGGAGATAAAGAGAGATAAACGTCCAGCCAATCACCTCCTTACTGACTTTTTTCAAACACAGTCTGTAACATGGCAGTTAGGAGCTGAGCGGCTGGGCGTTTATCTCTCTTTATCACCCTTGCATTTATCTTTTGTTACGGCTTAATACAATACATCTGCCCCATTGTGAGAATGAATGTAAAATAACTGCCACAGTCAGCAAAGATTTTAAAAGTACATCAGTCAATTAACAGGAATTAAGAGGGTTCTTCATATACAGTATATTACAAGCTTTCAGAAATGCCCCCCCCCCCCCCACCAAATATTGAAATTGTTAGGAAACTATAAATATCATGACTTATTAAAAAGTGAAAATAATGCCTTTTAGAGTACAACGGACCTCATTCAGCATGGATCACTAAGTTGTGAGTGATAAGCAGTTGCTACAATCAAATAGTTGCCACTCATAAAGAAAAACCGCACATCACAGAAATTGCGTTCACATTGTAAAACATGATGCATCTGCAGAGTAACCGGAACATCTAAGAATGCTTTCCATCTGTGCCTATCAAAGGCATCCAAAATTCTGCTAAAATAACAGGCTGGAATTTGTCTTTGCTGATGTCAAAGACCCACCCAAAAAACGCCTTGAAATGACTGCGTTTGGACAAACACACAGCAAGACGCCATGTTTACTCCCGTAAATGCTTGCTTCCTCTAAACCAAATTGCGATTGTTTTGATACAGAATGCATACACAGAATAACTTGCAAATTTAGGGTGTGCACATGCAATGTGAATGCTTAGCATGCACATTTGTATGATAATAGACCATATTGCATTTTCTCTGAGCAAGCCTATCACCACAAAGTGGCACACATTTGTGCCCACTTGTGTTTTAAAGTAATAAGTACTAAAGTCATATAAAGTACTGTAGCCACAGCATGTCATACTTGCCTACGCTCATGGAATGGTCGGGAGGCTCCCAAAAAGCAAGTCTGCCTCCCAGCCAGCCAGAAAGGCAGGCAAGTGCCCCACATTTTCCTCTGACACACTGCATTTATGGCAATTTAGAGAGTTGCTAAAATGACCTGAGTTGTGTAATTTCACATCATTTTAGCCCCATCCCCTCTCTTAATGACATCAGCTTCCCCTCCACCCCTGAACTGCAGATCAGTGCCTCCTCTCTTGGTTTCACCCAGAGAGGAACACCGGAAAGTAGACAAGTATGCAGTTTGTAGTTTCCTTTTGCTGTTAGTTTGTTACATTAAATTATTTCAGATAACAGTCAAAAACAAAAAGGAAAGAAAGAAAAAATGCATTTTAGAACAATTTTTTACGAGGCTAAGATAAATAGAATGAGGACTTCTTCACAGTTTGCTAAAGCTACAGTTGTACAATTATTTTTTCTATAAATATGAAATGTATTCCCTGATTTTAATTGGGAAATTTCAGCAACATTTTGGCAACATTTTATGCATGTTATAGCATAAAGAATATTATAGCAATAAGGGCTAAACCCATAGTTGGCAACAACTTTCAGGAATGGCTATGAATAAGGAAATAGTAGAATTGTCCAAGAATTTTGTTTGTAAAAATAATCATCATTATATATATATATATATATACAGTGGTCGAAGTGGGGCGGTATACGGGGGTATGGCATACCCCCACTTTAATCTGAAGATAAAAAAAAAAGTTTTTTTTCCCCCTCAGGATGCTCTCTGATCACTCAGCAGCACATATTGTGCTTTTGTAATACCCCTGTACAACGGGGCAGTCTGGCAGGGGACGTTGATGGACAGGGGGGTGTCCGAAGGTGCGCACTATATTCACTCTTTACTTTTCCATACCCCCACTTCAAAATTTCCATACCCCCACTTCAAAATTTCCACTTCGACCACTGTATATATATATATACTGTCATGGAATATTGTAAAGGAGAAATAAATTCAAGTTGGGTTTAATTGTCCTGGCAAGTTATATCACAATCAGTGAATGATGTACTGTGTGAATATAGAAATAAGATTGTAAATATGGCAATTTTCTTTATATATCTTTTGCACATTAAGTCTATTATGAATATGTATAAATATTTTTTAATTACAGTATTGTGTGCTAACTGCGAAATTGCGGTTTGCAGTCCTTATGTGCTCCACCCAACAAACGGAATTGGAAATATGTTATCCAACTTCCAAAATGCTGCATAAACCAGAACAAGGCAGTGGAAGGCATTTCACTGTGTTCCAATGTCATTTATCATGTAACTAATGTTTCTAATGCCTAAATAGAATATCATAATGCCCACGCAGTATATATATGTTTCCATATACAGTAGGATACACGTACATAGGATGTGTTTAGTTAATCTATGTTTCTATTCTGCGCAGAATTGGGTGACGCTGATGCTTCCTGTCTCCGGCAACTTAGGCCTGTGGTGGAGCCAGGAGGCCCAGGCACCGGGATGTTACAACCTTGGACGGAAAGTGCAAGCCAGCCCTCTTTGGTAGCAAAAGAGGTTCCAGATTGCCAGGTAACCATGGAAGTCACACTTAGTCCTAGGGAAAAACTGGAAGTAGTGATTTTAGTTGCACAATAATAAGATGTGCTTTCTGCCATTCTGAGAATGGCACAGACCATCCAACATCATGTTGTAACTCCACCTGGGGTGGCAATTAAACAAATGCTGTATCACATACCAGAGGCAAAAAAGGCAGAAGTAAAGAAAGAGTGGAGATGCTATGCCTAGGGGTCATAGAGGAATCAACCAGCGAGTGGAATAATTCCATTGTTTTATTTTCTAAGCCATGCTTTAAGATTCTTCAGGGACCTCCATAAGTTAAATCAGGTTTTTCACTTTGATTCATACCCTATGCACCGGATTGATGAGCAGGCAGGAAATGTAGCCAAATCAGTATTTTACCACTGTCACACCAGGGGTCTGATGCTGGGTACACACCAAAACGATTTGGATTGGATGCAAACCGTATGCAAACCGTATGCAAATCGTACGCAAATCGGATCATACGATTTGCATATGATTTACATACGATTTGCATATGATTTGCATACGATTTGCATACGATCTGATCCCCTCTGTATTCAGATGAATGGATATTTTACAGATCCTACCTGCAGCAGGTAGGATCGGATTCGGATCCAATTCAGATCCAACCAAACGATTTTGATCAATTCTGCATCCAATCTGCATCCAATCAGTCTGAATTGGATCCAGATTGATGGAATTGTGCCAAAATCGTTTTGGTGTGTACCCTGCATTAGTCCCAATGACGAAGATCTCTGGTGGGAACCCGGGCTGATACAGAAAATCGGGGAGATTTCAGGAGACCCTTTTGCATTCACTTGCACGACAGTGCACCCAGAGGCAGGAAGGAGGCAATGTAAAATACAACCAGTGTATCAAGACAAAAGAGAGCGCTAGTATTATAGAAAAGCCCAATTACTTTTATTACCATAAAAATGAATACATCTAAAAGAGCAGCTAAAAATAAGCCATCAATTTAAAAACACAGGCGAATTCTGTCCCCATTGTAGGGGGCACTAGATTGAAAACAACAATTAAAAGTGTAGAAGCATCCAAAGATTCACCGTCTTTTTTAGAGCGAGAACTTTATCCCATATGGAAGGTAACTCAAGTGAAAAACAGGTACAGTGCCTTAGGCGAAGAGTCACCAAAAAGGAAGAATTTAGAAAGAGAGGAGTCAGAGGAGGAACCAAGGCACAACACAAAAAGCTCAAAAAGAGACCAAGAACTACTGTAAGGGCATCTTTAATCTGTCCTCAAAGACTCTTAAGGAGAGCGAGAAGGCAATTTTGGCCAAGGGCCTAAAGTTCGTTTCCACGAAAGAACCAGATCTATTTGAGCTTTTTTTTGGAGTTGAATAAATTTACTTGAGATATCTGTAGGAAGAGACATTTTGATCATAAGAAAGTTCAGAATGTGGATAATGTGAGACTCCCTATTATATTAGATGATGGCGATAAATTAGCGCTGTTTATCCTGGAGGAATTAGAGGAAGAAGGCTCTACAAATGTCCCCATACCCAAATTTGATATAAGATCCAATGTAAATACAAATAATAAATTCCATAAAAGAAAATCAGAATTCTACCCCACTGTTCAGAAAAGTGGCTCTATTGAGGCCTTTTATACCCTGACTCTGGCAGACTTTAGAAATCTTTATGATGACACAAAGACATATTTATTTATTTATTTTATTTATTTATTAACAGTTTCTTATATAGCGCACACATATTCCGTAGCGATTTACAGAGAATATTTGAACATTCACATCAGTCCCTGCCCCAGTGGAGCTTACAATCTATGTTCCCTACCACATGTAAACGCACACACAGACATTCTACGGTTAATTTGTTGGGAGCCAATTAGCCTACCAGTATATTTTTGGATTGTGGGAGGAAACCGGAGTACCCGGTGGAAACCCATGCAAGTACGGGGAGAATATACAAACTCCGCACAGTTAGAGCCATGGTGGGAATCGAACCCATGACCTCAGTGCTGTGAGGCAGTAATGCTAACCATTACACCATCCATACTGCCCAATAAAGATAATCTCCATAAAAATGAAAGGAAGGCCCTTAAAGACCTGAAAAAGATACCTCCATTACTAGACAGGCCGCCGACAAAGGCAGTGGTGTTGTAATCCATGACACCAAAGATTACATAATAAAGGCATATCGCAGCTTAATAATAGAACATATTACAAGAAACTTGAGTCAGATCCTACCAATCAATTTGCAAATGAACTTAAGATTCTGTTGTAACGAGCAATAGACAGTGGGGCAATATCAAGGAAAGAATATCACTTTTCGTTTAATCATATTCAGATATACCCACCTATTACCACCTTCCCAAGATACACAAAACACTCCAAACACCCCCTGGGCATCCTATTATTTCAGGTGTATGGCCTCACCATCAATTTATCAGCATTTATTGATACTTATTTACAGAAATTAGGTATCGTGAACAAGAGGGAAAGGGGGTATGGGGAATGAGTTCATGCACAAGCAAAAATAAAGATCAATAAAAAATCCACCATTAAAGACAAGTCTAAACCAAATGGTATGAATAACACAAGTGGAGGTGCACCCCGGAGAGTCATATACTGTAGGTTTGGAGAAAGAAAGGCACTCTCTCTTTGTGGGGCACTCTTGTTTGTAAAATTTATCTTTTAATCAAAATTTTTTTTTTAAACAATTGATAACATCCATTTTCAAAGACACACCATGACACATATAAGACATAACATTACAATAAAATCAATAAATTTTAGACACTGTATGTAACAAAGACAAGTCAAAGTGATCTGCCTGTATTAAGATTTAAATATCAGCGTAGTCTTTGTAACAAATAATATGATAATTGAAGCCAAATGAAATATAACAAACAGTCAGAGGAAAATACAAATAATTAGACAGTAATATCATGAGGTATTAGCCTAAGATCTGACTGTAAGCTCAATGCCCTGGAGAAAAAATGTTGGTTTTAACAAATATATATCCAGCATAAATTGCATATTATTAGCCAATCATTTCTGAAACACAATAAAGTCTTCCTTCTGGAAGTGTAATAAGAGTAAGTATTACGGGTTAATTGGTGGAGATAAAAAGGTGGTAAGTGCTTCAAAGATTCCCACCAATGGATGAGACAGCTGCTGTTGCCCCAGCCCTGCCTGGGTAGGTGTTGATGGGGAAATGAGCGTGTCTCAATTGAACCCTTGGTTTGGGATGAAAAAAGAGGATATCTGCTGTCCTTTTCGATCACACTTAAATGAGTTCCTGGTAGTGTGTCACCATTGCAGGAGCTCATAGGAGTGATTACTCAGGATGAGAGTACCCATAAATGTGTCTAAAGAGAGAAGGAAAGAAAAGAATGACAGAGGAGAAAGGAAAGAGAGAAGAAGAAGATAAAAAGAAAGAGATAAAGTATAGTATAATGACTATTGGAGATTATGCTGCTTCTCCCCACTTGTTATGTACCAAAGGTGAGCGATACATTTTGATTAAAAGTTAAATTGTACAAACAAGAGTGCCCCCACAAAGAGAAATTAGTTATCACCTTAAAATCTCATTTAAAGGATACAACCCACTTTCTAAATGTAATTAACACGGTGAAATGGAAACCCAATTATAGGCTCTTAACGTGACGTTGAGTCTTTATATACTAATATTCTTTGCGCACTTCAATATTATTTGGATAAAGACACATAGGTTAATGAGAACACTAGACACTTTATTTTGGAAGCGGTTTCTTATATTTTATCACATAATTATTTCACATTTAATGGTGATTTTGTTTACAGACTCTCGGTACCGCCATGGGCACCTGGTTCGTGACAAGTTTTGCAAATCTGTATATGGGCCTCTTTGAAGAAAATCTTATATGGAGAGGCCCATTTGCGTCGAACCTGGTGCTCTATAGGCGGTACATAGATTATTTATTTTTTGTTTGGAATGGGGACCCTGACACTATCACTGATTTTCTTGCACACCTCAATCTTAATGATTTTGGTTTAAAATTCACAAGCACCTTTAATGATACATATATTACTGGACGACCTTATTGCTCCTGCGGGAGATGCAGAGACCGTGTGTATGGTCTTCTAACACCTGGGTGCCAGAGGTACTTGAGAGCTGAGCGATACAAGTGCCAGGAGGACACGCTGCAGCTCTGTCTCCCCCTTATACTGCTTATACAGAATCGCAAGTCGACTACATAAATCATCGGGTGACATAAACGGGCCCTGAGGCACCTCAAGCGCTGATCCACATTCAACAGAGCTGTAGCCTTGAGGACACCGGCTGAGGTACGGTTACCTGTGGACTGCAGGTACCTCAGCCTCTGTCCAGCCCTTCTTTTCTTATCACTCCCCCTGGCAGTCACACTCCAAAAGGCATTTGGAATGTAAAATTACCAAGGTATTGTGGATATACAAAATCAGAAATTTGCCTGGTGTGTACACGGCAGACTTTGGAGGTAACTTTATTCCAACTGGAACATCTGTGCTGTTTTGCATAAAAAAATCAAAGGGGATACCAAGTTTACAAGAGGCTTGTTGAACTCTGCTCATCATTGGTGAGAACTGGTTCCATAAGTGATATTTAGTTTTAAGGCAATATATTTGAAACATTGTCTCTAAAGTTGTTTAAATGAATGTGCCCAACAGATGTCAGTGTTTAATGAATTGTTATATTTAATATAGATCTATCTATGTGTTATTAATACATTTTTATACTGTGACAACTGCGCTTTCTTTTGTTCAATTATCTGTGGACATATATTACTTACCTCGATATTGCCCTATAGGTGTCTAATAATAGAATTGAGACAACAACCTTCAAGAAAGAAGTTGATTGTAATAATTATCTGCATTATAACAGCTGCCACTATAGACCTTGGTTGGACAATATCCCCCAAGAGTCAGTACATGAGACTAAGGAGAAATTGTTCTACATTGGAACAGATCTTAAACAGGCTGACGATCTGACCATTTCATTTTTAGAGCAAGGGTATCCCCTACAGATTCTCAAAGAGGCTTCTTTAGAAGTGTCTAAAATGGAGGGAGAGTCACTTATGACCCCTAGGGATACCTTAGGAGTTTCCTTATATTCTAAGGATACCAACTCTATTTTTGTCTCTAAATATAATTCCAGGTCTGGTGAAATTAAGAAAATTATCAAAAATAATTATTGTATACTTAAAACAGATAAAACACTGGCAGGAATATTGGAGGAAGAACCTAATGTAGTTTTCAAAAAGAACAATAATATCAAGAATCATTTAGCCCTAAGTCATTTCAGGAACAACACTAGACAGGGACATACACCCCCACATGGGAACATCAGAGGGCAAAGGATGTGGGAGAGTGAAGTGTTTAACTTGTCCATATATTATAGATTCCATCACTGTTACATCATCTTCGTTAGGTACCTCTTTTAGTGTCAAAAGAAATTGTCTCATGTCAAGAATCATATGTCATCTACTTACTCTTTTGCGAATGTGGGGCCAAATATGTGGGCAGAACAACTAGGACTGTCAATGTTAGATTTTTGGAACACAGACAGAACATTTTGAAGGTTAATCCAGCACACAGTGTGTCGAGACATATGAAACAATGCCCCATGGGAACACTAGAAAACATGAAGATACAAATAGTGGAGTCTATTTATAATACCGATAGAGGTGGGGAAAGGTATAATCTTCTTTGCTAACGGGAAGCCTATTGGATTTTTGCGTTGGGAACATTATATCCAAATGGAATTAATGAGAATATGGAGTTAAATAATGTGCAAGAAATTGTGTCTTTGTTAGAGAAAATTGTGATAGGCGTAATCTGGAGTAAGGCTTCTTCTTTAGGGATTTGTTATATTAGAATTCATTACAGTCCATGGGAGGGACACTAATATATTTGAAATAAGTGGAGTGTGTGGCTCTAGAAATATATAGCTATTATCAACCTATTATGTCCCTATAATGGGAGAGAGGGATCAAATACAATTGAGTTAGTGTATTAGAGGTCATAAATTAGAGTTTCACCTAGAAATAGAGGTTCATATATATTTCTATACATGGATTTATGAGCATTATATGATGTGCTCCCCATTAGGATTAGAATCATAAGGAATAAGAAGTATCAATGAAATTTTAGAAAAATACATTATACAGGTTGAGTATCCCTTATCCAAAATGCTCGGGACCAGGAGAATTTTGGATAACGGATTATTCCGTATTTCGGAATATTTTAATATTTCAATGATGTATTTTGAAGTATCTTGCATTTATGCTGTATAAACACATAATATACACACAAATATATTTTATTACCACATAAAATACACACAAATATATTTTATTTGTTCAAAAAACAAGGTTTCAAAACGTGAAACAAAGTGTGTGTACTATCTCCGCACTGAATTTGAATGCCAAGCAATCATTGTCTTGCACATATATAGTGCCAGTTACATATCATGTCCCCAGTGATGCTGTTACAAATGTCCCCAGTGAGTTTTTAGCAAAAAAAAAATTTTTTTTCACTTTCTGGAATGTCTGGTTTTCGGAATAATTCGGATAACGGATATTCGGATACGGGATACTCGACCTGTATACATATTCATGAAATATCAATTAATTATGAATTCAAAATACCTAAAAAATAATAAAATATAAAATAAAAAACAATATAAAAAAGATTAGATATGATGAGGGGATAACTGGTCTCGATCCGGTGGCTGGGGCTATGTGTCTCGGTGAGAGCCTGGAGCCTAAACTACTAGGCTACGGAGCTGCAGAAAGCTATCCTGCTCAACAAGGATTACTTTGAAGTTAAAAAAGCAGTTCGATATAAATTGATTAAAAGAAGTGTGTGTTCTTCTTACTCCATATTTAGGTTATATATATATATAGAGAGAGGATGCCTTGATTCTTTTGATTTTATGTATATTTGTTATAAACCCACACTTTGATGCATTTGTTCTCTATAGGTAATACTAAGTTACTGAATTACATAGAAAATATCTACCAAATGAATGGAAAGATATGTGTCCAATTAAGCCACGAATGATTCTCAACATCTGATTGAACCTTTGTGCTTTCAAAATCTACCCTTGGACACACACAAACATACCTTCTGATAAAACTGCCTTTTTTTACCTGCTGAGAAAGGCATAAAGGTTCTAATAGACCTGATTTATCAAGCAGAGGAGACGAATTAGACTACTCTTTATCGCCTCCACACACTGAGATGCCCCTCACCCCAAATTGAAAAGATGCTGGAGCACCACGGTCAGTGTCCATACATCGCCTGACATCGTGGCTGCCACTGTACAGAACAACCAGGCATGGATGGCGCGGCTGGGTGACATCTGTGGGGTTGGGAGATTTGCTACAGCCATGGCCATGGTACAGTACAGGGTACGGAGGGGGGATTTGCATCCATTTGCTTTAATTCTTGCGTGGGTACCAGCAGACCCATTAGAACACCTGCAGCAGCAGTGGATAAATATTTTAACCTTTGAGTTCAAACTTAAACCCATTGCAACATTTGAGCGCCGGTTTCTGCAGTCTGGATAGGTGGCTCCCCTAGTCACCATCATTCTGCAAATCCCTGCTACAGTACAGGGTACACCTGCAGTTTCTCTGAGCATATACCATTATTGGTGAGTGCCTCCATTGACATTGTAATAAAGACCGGCTGTTGTGACGCTGTGCAAACGACACAGCCGGACTTAGGAGGATATCGCGAATTGGACAGAGGACGGGTTAGATATTAGATACTAATCTCAGGGGACATTGTATATGTGTGGAGAGCATGGAGTCCAATATTGGGATCAGTCCCCAAATCAATAAACATATTTGCCTGGATATACTGACTCTATAATAGTAAGGCTTTGAGCTCTGAGCTGGTTGTGACCATACAACATACTAATACAGCACTTGGGCTATAAAATCTCCTGAAGCCTCATTATACCATCTTAGGAGCTCTACATGTGGTTCTACATTCTAATTATGGACCTGTTATACTAATTCTGCTGCATTAATTATGCCAAATTTACTTGATCAGGTCATTAAAATGTATATGAATATATGTGTTTTTAAATTGATGGCTTATTTTTAGCTGCTTTTTTAGATGTATTAAACGTTTATGATAATAAAATTAATTGTGCTTTTCTATAATACTAGCGCTCTCTTTTGTCTTGATACATTGTTCTCTATTTAGTGTTGAAGTAAACTAACCTGGGAGCTGCTATAAATGTAATAATTAAGGGTTAACAGGATCGCTTTAACTCAGTATTTATGTATAGACAATTGGCCATGACTCATACATATTAATATTTTTCAAAGCTATTGGATATATTATCCATACTGATTCATGACCTATTTTTTATATATCTTTTAGGTTTTGCGCCCGATTTATATATTGATAAAATACAACCAGGTTTATTTGGAAATAACCGATGACAGGAAGGCAGTAAAGTATGCAAGATAATAGTAGCACAATGGAGGGACAGGTGGTATATGGTGCAGTGCAGAGCACTGAGGAAGTCCTGGAAAGGGAATATAACCCACACCGTGGGAGCAGTACTTTACTGATGCTTGCCTGTAGCTGAGATGTGGAACGATGGCTGAAACATCGAATGTTAACAGAATGATGGCAGGAACATCGAATGCTGACTGATGATGGTTAGCATACTGAAGAAATGCTGAACGATGGCTGGAACATCAAATGCTGAAGGAACGATGGCTGGAACATCGAATGCTGAAGGAACGATGGCTGGAAATCGAATGCTGAAGGAACGATGGCTGGAAATCGAATGCTGAAGGAACGATGGCTAGAACATCGAATGGCTGTAACATTGAATGCAGAGCTAGGCCAGCATCTGCTGAGGTGAGCATCCTAAGCTGGATACCGGATCACAGGAGCTGGGATGCCTGGAGAATCACAGGAGCTGGTATAACACACTGCAGAAGAGACAGACAGACAACTGCACCAACAGGAGACAATTGACAAATGAAGCACTAGCATCAGTCTGTGGGCTCCAAGCATACTTGTACCCACTGGAAGGCAGGACCGGCCAGGTAGGTATGACAGGGAGCTTAGACTGCACATGATTGGTTCAGACTGACATGTGACAGAAAAGAAGCATGGCAGCCCCCATGTCAGACTATGGCGGGAAAGAGTGTTTGTATCCACCATACTTGTGGCTGGGAGCAATGGCGGTGGACTGGACAGCGCTGCACAGCCGCAGACTCAGCAGTGCTGAGGTAACCGGGAGATGACCGCAGGACAGCCGCACAACACACAGGACGCCGGCTGCATATGGATCTGAAACGCAAGCTCAGCCTGCGCAGACACTTAGCCGGTAAGAGAGCATGCTTTAATACTCGGATTGTGACAACCACTCTTTAATAGACAAACAGGTACAGATGGAGTAGGCTCCATCTTTGCAGGGGCTGACGATTCTATCACCAGCCCCCGCCAGAGTCCGGCTCTCGACAGGGGCACGCACAAGACACTCACACGCACCCCGTGGCTACGGAGTTGGCTCCGCTGCCCACCGCCTCCTCCCCCAGTGCCCCTTTGCCGCCCCACCGCCCCCCCTATCCCTGCCCATCTCCCTGAAGAGGAGACGGGCAGGATGCCGCCATGGCGCCATCCTGAAACTGAAATGCTTGTGCGTGTGAGACGCACACGCATCCCAGTCAGATGGATGGCCTCTGTGCCGACGATCACCAGCGCAGGCCTGCTGGCAATCCCCAGCCAAGGATCAGAGGCGCTCCATCTTTATTGGCAGATTCCTTTGACGGAAGCTGATAAGGCAATAAAAGCCTTCTCTACCCCAGAGGGCTTATTTCAGTACAAAATATGGTACTTGTGTATTTTGGCGGCGCCCGATTAATGCATCGCACAATGATCGTATCGCATCGCATCGCATGCCATGTACCCGATGGCATGCGATGCGACGCGATTTTGACCCCCTATACGATGAAAAATCGTATAAGCACCCTAAAGGGTGCTTTTGAGCACCCTAATGGGTGCTTACAATGTTAAATGCACCCCCACGCCACCCCCCCCCCACTATAAACGTGAACCCGAAGCGTGACGAGCGCAGCGAGCCCGCGAGGGGCGGCGGTACGCGTCCTACGACCTTTTCATACCCCCACTATCCACGTCGGCGTGGAGTTGAGAATACATTAGTGTGGCGAGCGCAGCGAGCCACCGAGCCCGAAACGTGGCGAGCGCACGCGGATACCTTCACAGGTAAACGCGTCCCTTCGTGGGCTTCACAGGTGTCCGCGTCCCCTCGCGGGGCACGCTGCGCTTGCCACGCTTCGGGCTCGGTGGCTCGCTGCGCTCACCACACTAATGTATTCTCAACTCCACGCCGACGTGGATAGTGGGGGTATGAAAAGGTCGTAGGACGCGTACCGCCGCCCATCGCGGGCTCGCTGCGCTCGCCACGCTTCGGGTTCACGTTTATAGTGGGGGGGTGGCGTGGGGGTGCATTTAACATTGTAAGCACCCATTAGGGGGCTTAACATTGTATAAGCACCCATTAGGGTGCTTATACAATGTTTAATCGCATCGCATCGCATACCATCGCATGCGTTATGGTATGCGATGCGATGGGCGCCGCCAAAATACACAAGTACCCAAAATATTGCCATTTGGCTTAAGTGGTGCCCTTGCAACCTTCCAGAGAGCTACTGTATGAATAAGATGCTAAAGCCCCACAGGGAATATACAGCTGCATATTTAGATTACATTGTTATTCTTAGCTCTGATTGGGAATCACACCTACCAAAGGTAGAGGGTGTGTTAAAGTCTCTACGGGCAAATAGTTTACCACCAACTGTGAGACATGTGCCATTGGTATGGTGGAAGCCAAGTATTTGGGGTACATTGAAGGCAGAGGAAAAGTTAAACTTAAGCCTAGTAAGGTGGAACCAGTCCTCCCTTTGTCTAAACACAAATATAAGTGACAACCTAGGACATTTCTCAGTCTGGTGTGATGTTAATGCAGGCCCTTATGGGATTTTGCGACTAGAGCAGCTCCACTAACTGGGGGGGAATGGGTAATTTACTGAGATGGGAGTTCTATTTCACATGGATGTTGCTGTGGGCAACCAATTACAATATTCTTCTGATTTATTTAGCACCTACTAGAAGATTATACATAGTATATGATTGGTTGCCTATAGCAACATCTCATCTCATATAGAACTCCCATGTTAGTAAATCTGACCCTGAATGTCTTAAAAAACAGTCCCCAGACAAAATAATGTGGTCTAGACCAGTTGAAACTGGTTTTAAGACGGGCTTTGTGTACAAAGCCTGTCTTGCAAGCTCCTGATTTAAAAAAGTTTGTGTTGCAGATGGATGCCTCTGGGACAGGATTAGGGGCAGTCCTTTCTCAGGAGGTAGATGGGGAGGAGAATCCCATCCTCTACCTTAGCCATAAATGACTGCCCAAGAGTGCACAAGTACTCAACTGTAGAGCAGGAGTGCTTAGCAATTAAGTGGGCAGTGAGTCCTTAAAGTTTTATTTATTGGGACGAGAATTTTTGTTGGTCAGAGACCATGTGCCCTTGCACATGTGACCTTTTGGTTTTTGGCCTTACTGCTGCCGGTATTTCATTTTGAGGTGAGACATCATCTGAGGAAACAGCACCTCAATGCGGATGTCCTTTCCATGAGGTTTGTAGGTGTTGATCCTCCAAGCAACCCTTTGCTGAAGATAGGGAAGGAGGAAGAGGGTGATGTGGGTGGCCTCTTGAAAGTGGTGGAGGGCTGTGTATCCAGGCAGAAAACACAGCAGAAAAAAGTAGAGGTGGATGAGGCCTAGAGCTTGCCTGAAAATGTATTAGCTTCACCAGGGTGGTAGAAGCTAATGGGAGAGGAGTGTGGCAGGGACAGTATATCTCCACATGAGGGTAATGTGGAAGATCTAGTCCAGCATTTAGAGTAGCAGCAGGAAATTTAGATCCAGTTCAGGTTTCCTAAACTAATGTGATTCCTATTATATATGTGTCCAGAGCAAGAGGTCATTGCTCCCAAAAGGCCTATAAGGGTCCATTAAATGAAAAACATTTTCACTTTACAAAACTTTTGAGAATTGCATAAGCATAAACTTTAACCCATCTTTTGGACGGGCCTTAAGGCTAATTATTTATAGGCAGCGGCGTAGCTACGTTTTGGGTGCCCCCCGCCGTTAGGGGGGGTGCCCCCCGCCGCCCATTCAAACCCCCCCAATCCCCCGCAGCTTACCTTTCGCGCTGGTCCCGGCGGCTCCGTTCTTCTGCTGAGGACCACCACAAAATGGCCGCCCCCATACAGCAGACAGTTTCAGAGAAC
The DNA here is from genome assembly GCF_055691185.1 of Crinia signifera. Classification (NCBI taxonomy): domain Eukaryota; kingdom Metazoa; phylum Chordata; class Amphibia; order Anura; family Myobatrachidae; genus Crinia; species Crinia signifera. The sequence goes on from NC_139220.1 coordinate 180,313,771, forward strand.
TGTGTGCTATATGGGGGCGGCCATTTTGTGGTGGTCCTCAGCAGAAGAACGGAGCCGCCGGGACCAGCGAAATAGGTAAGCATGCGGGGGATTGGGGGGAGGTGTAACTATAGCACCGCAGCCCCCGGCGCCCCCATATGCACAGCGCCCCCCCGCGGTGGTGGGGGCTGTGGTGCTATAGTTACGCCAGTGCTTATAGGATGTGATCTTTGGGCAAGCTTGAATGCATTAGTGTGGGCATTCAGCACCCTCATAATCTTACTGTATCTCATCTTTGAATGTGTCCTTCAGTGTTTAACATGCAATTACACCTGTACTACTATGAGGCATGTGCTTTTTGTTACAAAGTATACTTGTATTTTTCAAAGGCCTTACAAAGCTCTCAATGGTGGGCTGAGGGCTTATCTGGTTCCCCCATACAACTTGGAGGCAAATTGTTTTGCTGCCTTTGTTATGCTTTATGAATGTGCTGTCTGATGCCACTTCCTCAAGCTTTGAGGTGTTTCTTTTAAGATTCTTATTTAGTCCATGGTGCCTTTTGAGGTGAGCTAGATACATAATATTTTGGATGTGGTATAGCAAACAGACAATGCCTAGTTAAACTGTCTATAGGTCGACATTGACAAAAAGGTTGACACATGAAAAGGTTGACATGAGTTTTTCATGTTTTTTTGTGTCAGGATCGACATCTGAGCACGTTACAACGAGTATGGACCTTCGCATGGCTCACTTTGCTTGCCATGCTTCAGGCTATTCAGAGTCCACAAGGATGGTAAAGATTGGAATAATCCAAAAAATAGTGTCAACATTTTCACGTGTCGACATTTTGTCTGTCTAACTAGACATTGTCTGTGACCCATCCCAAATCCTTCATCTATGCAGTTTTTGTTTGCCTTTTTATTGTGTTGGTGGTCCTTTTTTAGGTTGCAGCAGTCTAAAACTTTGGCACAGATGGTGGCTTTCTTTGCAAGCTTCCGGTGATGTTTATGTGTGTCCGCTGTTTTGACCTGTGTCTACTCTCTTATCAGTTTTGTTGTATTTTTAGCTGTGTGGAGAGAGTGGGGCTTTTTTCCTGCTAAGGCCAATATCCTATTAGCCCCAATGTATTGTTGACTATAAAAAACAGCTGGTTATCATGGTGTCCACTTAGTGGCCATTTTTATTGGCCAAAAATATACCTGCGACAGTTTGAAAATACATGGGATCGGTGGTAAGTCCCCAATTTCATGTTTTACCATGGGTCCCAGTAGCTGCTTATCATGAATTATGTGGAAGCATAATACCCAATGACAGCAGGTATCTGGGAGAAAGGGATGCAGGCATCAGGGTTAATAGAATAGCCTCGGCCAAGCAAATTAGCAGCTGTGGATATTGCTATAACTATGCCACCTATTATATTTGTTAGCACTACTATTTCCCTGCTGCTGATGGCTTTTTGGTAACATTCATGATTTATGCTTTGGACTATCTTAAGCTTTACATCCATTTTCCTACTGTATCCATGGCAAGCCGCATGTAGAAAATGGAGGCTGCACTGCATCATGGCAAATCCATGTAGTTAAAGATTTTGTCCCCTGTCGACAGTTGGCTTTAAGCTCACAAGTTGGTTATGTTATACTTCAATTTTTTTTACTGAAATGTTTCACCTCAGATCAGGTCATTCTCATCATCTTGTTTCTTCTGATCCTGTCCTTCACTCTCCATTACCCCTTCATCTTTTTACTCTATGTAAATGTCGGGTTCATATTGTTATTTGTTACTGTTTGCTTCTAGTTTTAAATGGCTGACCAGATAATGCTCAGTAGATTCTAAAATGATTTACCACAGAAAAATTCCCAACACAACCCATGGAAAAAGTAGACCTGGGCAGCAATGGAGAAATGAGTAGTGCCTGAGACAATAGTGGACATACAGCACAGTAGCTTCTTACCGGGGATTATGTGGAAGAATAATGATGACAGCATGTACAGTATCAGGGACAGCTTCCTAAATACCCTAACTTACGTGTGGTCCATAGAAACACTTTCATGAGCTGTGTTGGGAATTTTTCTGTGGTAAATCATTTTAGATTCTACTGAGCATTATGGGGTCCTTGTGGTCCTCATTATCTACCTAGGGGTAGACAAGTCTTGTTGCGAACTAGATGTCCCTCTCTAGATGTGGGGGGCACCTAGTCCACAACAAGACTTGTCCCTGTAAATAAAGCACCTATTGGAGTAATAATAAAAGCACACTTATTATTGTGGAAAAAGATCCAGGGATTAAATATATATCATCCTTATGCTGTGTACACAAGGGGGCGATAGGGGCTGAAATCGCTGGAAATATGGTCGCAGGCGACCATATTGCCAGTGATGGGAGTGTGCCCCGGCGCGCGCTCCCGTTTTCAGCCCCATTCTAATCGCTGGTCGCAGGAGCTTGCTCCTGCGACCAGCTGATTATCTCTGCGGCACCGCCGGCAGAGGTTCAATTTCATCAGCGACCATCTCTGGTCGCTAATAAAAAGGAGACACTGGGCAATATATTGCTCAGCAATGTATTGCTAGCAATATATTGCTGAGCAATATATCTCCCCCGTGTGTATGGGGCTTTACTATCCCCTCAACATCAGAAAAAACTGGAGATTACATTCTGAGCCACAAATCTCATTTATTTCTTATCAAAAGTATTTAAAGATATACAGAATCACAAGTACAACTGACATTTTGCGGGTTTGCAGGTTATGCAAAAATTGACACAACATTTTGCCAATACATGGTTTTAACATACCTCTTAAAATTTTCAAGCACAATATGTGCCTGTGTTTTGTTTGTGATTGTGATTTTAACTTCTTTATTTCACTGTTATTTCCCTAAAAGTATTAGAAGGGAATTTGAATAAACTGTATTAAAAGTTGTTTTTGGGAAGCATGCGTCCTAAATAACAGTCCCTTTTTCTCTTTTCCATATAATATATTCAACCCATGACTGTTGGGTACAGCACCCCCGTTAACATTGTTAATATCTGGGGTCTTCCATGTACTCATTTAAGGGGCTCTTGGCCCCTTAAATGGGGCAACCAAACATACAGAGCCTGTAATATACCTGGTTATATATTAAAATGCCTGTCAACTGTGTCTTGCCACCATTTTTTGTTTCTTTAGCTTATCAAATTAATTAATGATGTATTTGTCAAGGGGTTTAAGCTGGCTTTTGCCGTGTGTGGTTTATTGGATTGCACTGGGATGTTTAAGAAATTGATTTTGAAAGAAATACCTTGTGTTCTCTGCTGCTAGTTAAAGGCCTGATGTTGTGAAGTGAGTGATATTATAATGTAAGTGGCATATATTGGTATTTCAATATACCTTTGGCATAGAATATATTTGGAGGTAAGACATGATGGCACACAGGAGAGTGTAATTAAAAGGATTAGTAAAAAAAATGGAGATATTGTTAACAGGATTGTCATTGAAATATATCAAACAAATACATTAAAATAAAAGTCATTTTAAGGCAATATTCAGGCTTTTTTTTCCTAAGTGTGTTTGGTTGTTTAGGGAACCGTCTACTAGCTGTGACATTCAGGTGGAATCTTTTCATCCTTGTTGATAATTGATTAGTAAGAGTCCACAGATGTGTCAGAAAGATAGGAAGGAAAACCAAAAATCTGTCATCGCAACATGCACATTACTTGTTTTCCTTAGGCACAAGAGATGTTATCACCTTGCTATCCTGCCAAGTCTTGTCTGTTTTATCTGCTAAAACTATGGCTGCAAATTTGCTAGAATAACTTAGATTCATTTTTCATTGTTAAATTAATAATGCTTAAAAGCGATTATTAATGATGTGCTTCAGTGCACTTTGTAAGTGTAAGTAGAGATGAGCGTGGTCTAGTGAGGTAATACCAGAATCTGGAATTTGGGCTCCAAAATGCTGGGATTTGATTTACGGGATTAGGTTGCACATGCAAGGAGAGCACAAGCAGCTCATGGCATAGGCATACCTCCTAACATGACCCTCTCCAGGAGGGACACGATGCTCTATTCCTGGACTTTCTTCTTAATGTATGTCTTAATTTGCTAGGATGCAATAGACGAATGTACTTGTGTTGTCATGTCCTTATCATGCAAGTAAAATGGGCGCTGTTGTGTGTTCCCACTTCTATGTTCCACCACCCAGACTGTGCTGTACATCTGATCCCATAAGTTTTTGATGCACAGAGAATAATATTTATTTATATTGTTTACTGAGTTTAATCGGCTAAACCCTGTAATGCCCCTATGATGTCGCTATAGATGTACTCACCTCTACAGTCAGGCTTATCAGATTCCAGCCGGCCACATAATATTTATAAACCTTTCCTATCCAATTATATTCCCACTGTACAGCACAAACATGCTCACTTATTTTATCTATTACTGTCCCATCCTCCTGACCATAGGCCAACATTGCTGGATCGCTGTAACATTCAGCCCACCAAGAACCTCTTTAATCTGGTGGACCATTATGCAATAGATAAAACCTATCCTTATGTAACAATGCCTATCTCCCCATAGATTGTAACTTGCGAGCATGGCCCTCCTACCATTGTGACTGTAATGACGCAGTTTGTTTTATCCCTATTTCTACATGTAAAGTGCAATGGAACTCACTTGAATGTATAAAAAACTGTTAATAAATAAATAAATAAATGTACCTTGTAATGTCCCCCTGATGATGCTAGTGATGTCACCCAGTGAAGTCTCACCGATAACACTAATGATGTCCCCCAGGCGGTGCTTGTGATACCCCCTGTAAAGTCTCACCAAGAACACTAGTGATATCCCCTGACGATTCTAGTGTTGCCCTTCTGTGAATTTTCACCGATGACATTAGGGATCTTTTCATGATGCTAGAGATGTTGCGATGTCTCACTGAAGACGATGGTAATGCTCCAGATGTATCCTGTAATGTCCCCTATCCACTTTGCTGGTATGCCTGGAAATTTTTTGGGCTGAGCAGCGCTGCAGGAGCAGGCTCTCCCTGAAAATATACGGGCATACCACCGATATGGTGGTGTGTACCAGTGGTGCCTCCAGCTGAGCACTACCTCTAGGGGCACCCCCCATCGCTCCCCACCTGTTGCTCACCTCCGCTCAGGTCCCCACCCCGGCGATCGTACACTGGGGTTCCCATGCCGCAGCCCTGCCGCCATTAGCAGCATTGAGCAGGTGGCAGGCTCTGCTCGGGAAGGTTTGGGGCAGCTTGGGGGAACTCGGGCACCCTAGTACACCTGAGCCACCCCAAACCTAGCTGAACAGGGCCTGCCACCTGGTCACTGCTGCGAATGGTGGTGGGGGCAGCGGCAGGGGAGCCCCGGGACTGGAGCAGGGTTGGTAGTCGGGAATGACTGCTGCAGCCAGGGCCATTGAGTGGGTAGTATGTCTCGGGCAGGACACACCTGCCCTGGTAGGTTTGTCCTGCCCCAGCAAAATCCACCACTCAAAGGGTTCATGATATCATTCATGTACAGTATATTAAAATGTGCACCAAGCTTAAATCACCAACTCAATGTATAGTGCAAATACTGTATGTAGTGTGCTAAATTAACTTTTATACAGTACATGAGATACCTTAGTTTGTATGGCCTGTGTTTTTTTTCACTGATTAACTATTTGCAATAGGTCCATAACCTACCCAGAATACAGCCTCATCCTATAAAACCATATCTCCAAAAAGCAATCTACTGTATGAAAGGGGAAATAATTAGTTCCTAAAAATATTTGTACTTACTGGACTCTTGAATGCTTTGCAGAAATACTTACTTTGGTAAATATTGTGTGACTAAAAGTAAAACATGTACCCCCCCCCCCCTCCCTTTCCTCAACATTAGGTCATAGAAACATCCTTTCAAAGTAAAAATAAAAGAGAAAACCTTGGAATCATGGCTCAGCTTGATACACATTTTTAACATATATACATAATTTATTGTAAAGTATGAAAAACCCAATAAATATACTTTTCCAAAAAAAAAACATGGTTTGCCACAAATCCTTTGTCCACAACTGAACAAGCATATTGGTACTCGCCAACTCCCATATGCATGGGGCATACGCATGCTGGGACTAGTCATAGTAGACTGTTGGGGATCACTGCCAAGATGCGTACTCACATGCCAAGCATAAATGAGTATAATAAAACTAGACACATTTGTAGATAGAAGAAGAAATTAATAAAATAAAATCCTCTACATTGTAAGGAATTCCATTAGAATAATGTGCAAATATGTTTAATATAGGTAACAAACACATTTATGTGATGTGGAATAACTGACCCCCCCCCCCCCCCCCCACACACACACACACACACACACACTCCCCCATACTGCCAGCTAGAAGCATGGGAACTCTTTTGTGTGGAAGAGGTAAGACCTCTTATGAACTGTCTTTCCCCAGATAATTTATTGTCTTTTGACCTGTGGGGGAGAGTGTGTTGTTTATTGTGAGTCGGATACAGCCGCATCCATTTACATCTTTTGCCGGTCACATGTTTGTAACTTTATGTAAATGCTGCTACAAAGCACTTCCCTTGTCATCTACAGACACTGAAATACCAATTGTTGTGTCTGTAAACACATAATTAGTTAGAGCATTGATGATTGCACCTGCCCAATGGCACATGCAGTTTCTCCATCTAAAGCCCCCCATACACGATCCGTTAATCGGATCCGTTGTGTGCTTAAACAGCACACATCGGATCGGATCGCATCCCTTGTGCATGCAGTGTGCATGCACTGCGATCCGATCCGATGTATAGCTAGTACAAAAAGTATGTGCAGCACATACTTTTTGTACCGTACTATGTGATGCGCCGGAGCGCGCATCGCATAGTACAAAACGGAGCCATACACAACGGACCGTGTATGGGCTCCTTAAGAATGGTCTCCTATGAGAGTAGTCAGGAGTCGGTGTAATCGATTTTTCCAACACTCAACAATCATGCTTCTCCAACTGACCATCTATTTGTGTGCCAAGACACCTTCTTGTCAATGCCTTATACTCCTGAAATTACAACTGCAACTACAGTATGTACAAAAAAATCAGGATGCTGTGTGGTCTAACTTAGATGCATGCTCAGTAGTGGAAAATCCCTCCATTGCATCTGACATCAACAGTGTGGCCGAATTATGGGGGTTATTCTGATTCACTCGGAAAGGCACAATCACTCTTTAATGGACACTGTGCACTGCAGGTGGGGCTGATGTAACATGTGCAGAGAGAGTTAGATTTGGGTGTTTTATTGTTTCTGTGCAGGGTAAATACTAGCTGCATTATATTTACACTGCAATATAGATATCAGTTTGAAGTACACCCCCCACCCAAATCTAACTCTTTCTGCATAAGTTACATCAGCCCCACCTGCAGTGCATATGGTTTTGTCCATTAGAGAGTGATTGTGCCTTTCCAAGTGAATCAGAATAACCCCCTATGTGTGGAATAGCAATATATAAAGAATAAATATCTCAGGTGATGAATAGATATTCAGGGCCCCATGTATGTGATTGTACCAATTACAGAAAGTGGGTGGTGTCTATCATGTGCAACTTAAGGGAGGCAGTTCAAGGTTAAAGAGAGATGACATAAAAAGATAGGTAGATGTGGGGAACCAAATGCCTGAAATTATGAGGCAACCAGTAGGACAAGTGAAGGATTTGTGCATCCTGGGGTAGTGATAAAAAGAGATGTGTGAAATGCAACAAATCTTCGGTTTCGTTCAATTTCCCTCTGTCAAATAATGCTGAATCCAGTAGAGAGTTGAGTTACAATTGAATTTTAAATGTGGAGTTGTGATCCAAGGTGGTAATAGGTTGTTTCAAAGCACAACAATTCATTCATGTATGTAAAATATCCTGTGTACTAGGACTAAAGTATTATTGGCTTGTAAATACCTTTTTAGCAAGATTTTTTATAGTAAAGTGTCATGAGAAATTTTTAAAAATCATGTAACGTTCAAAATAACAACATTTACTGTAAGGGGAAATTTTAAGACCCTTCATTAGGAATATTTTTGTATCTTCAGAGAACTTTTTATGATAATCTGATTGTATATCATTCTTTTGTGAATTAAAGGTGGGGAATGGACCTGATTTGCAATAAGGGATATAGAAGGTAAGGCTTCAGTGATATCTAAAACAATGCTGGTTTAGATGTATCCTATTCAAAGCAAATAACTCTTTTATTGGTCAATTGGTTATTTTGCTTTGAACATAGTTTCAAATGTGTTCTAAATCTTTCTGTGCTGTTTCTATTTATTTTAACTGGTCATAGACAAATTGTTTCCTATGTTGTTTGAACAGCTCTATAAATGTAGGGGGCATAGATCAAGTATGGGATATCAACGGTCTAGCATTTCAGATTGGTCAGTAAAGAGCAATGTTTTATTAATTCTGAGTGTTCCCATGGGATTTCATATGGATTTCTGCAGTGCAGGGGTAATATCTGGTAGTCACACATGGAAAAATTCTGCATGCAGTCAGCAGACATTCACCGATAACTATAAGGACTTGTCATAAATCTCAATTTATAGCTACATTGTATACACAAGTGTCTGGACTGAAGTATGCATTACAAGTTGAACATCTTTGAAGATTCCCTGCAAACTGAGAAAATGTTGCTTCCAGTAAATACTGTACATGTAATTCTCATATCAAAGTTTACCTCCTGAAACCTTTCCTTTAAAAAAAAAAAAAAAAAAATTTCCCTAAAAAAATTAAATTATTTTCATTTCACCACTAATTGAATGGTGTTGCCACATCACTCGGTGCGAAAAATGTTTTTTGGGTTTGGATTATTCCTAATGTTTCCTTTAAACCCTGGTAATAAAATTACCCATGGTCAATTACTGTGAGTATTTGGATTCCCCCTTTTAAACAGAAAGTTAAAGACTTGAGAGTGGAATGTACCTAAGAAATATACTCTTTACCCTGCATATCATTTTAATAATCACTTTGAATGACATTATGGGCCTAATTCAGACTTGAACGCTAATGAGAGAATTTGCAAAGTAATTGATTATAGAATGACTGCGTATGTCCACTGTTTGCATCACGCATGCACGAGGGGAAACAGCTATAGAAAATGCGTATTGATCATAAACGCAATGGAGCCGGACGTTCACTGACAGGAAGCCAGTATTTGGAGCAAAAATATGCCACTTTCTATGTGTTTTGGAAAAAAGGAAAGCGTGCCCAGGCTTTTATGAAGAGAGTCTGTGACATGAGTGATCATCACTTCCATCCTGTCTCAGTTGCAGATTAGTGGAAACCTCAGCATTACTCACATTTGCACAAATGGCAAAAACTGTTCGATGGTGCAGGAATTGCGTATAGATTTTTTCGAGTGGATAACGATTAATTTGCAATTCTCTCTCAATTTAGCAAAGGACCTCTTTCTGTCTGGGTGGTGGCTTTCTCCTCGCAATCCACTGCAAGTTGTCGCAAGTCTTAATGTTGAAATCAGGCCCGATACCTGAAAATCCATGCTATTTCATAGAGATATTGTGCCATGGAGAGTGTTGCGCTTTGTAAATCATTTTCAATGTTTTTATTGTACAAGTCAACATATCTAAGGAAGGTTACACTAAAATATAAAGTTGTATAACTGTGACCAGACGCCTGCCCTTTTGCTCTGGCTACTCCCTTCGGGTACACAGATAGCGGTTCCTGGTCTCACAGGACCTGGCCAATAGGGGATTCCCTGTTACCGTCAATAACCGCCTGTTACTGACTCTGCCCACTACGAAGTGGGTGGGGATATCGCTGCCACCACCAGACTCCTCCTACGTGGCGACTGGAACCACGGATACCTCCTCAGACCCAAATGCTACCACCTGAGTACTACCTGCTGGAGTGTGTGCGTTGACCCGCTGCTGACACCCCCCCGACTGGTGTCGTTTGGTTCCCCACTGGTCACGGACCAGACTTCTGCTTCGGTAGCTGGCAGAGCAGAACTTTGGAGGACGCTGGGCAGTACACCCAGAACAGCTGGAGAATGGAATTATTGCAGTAATTCTGTTGGTCGCAAAAAGGAGACGTCGCCTTTAGGCAGAAAGGTGTTTATTTGCCAATAGATCTTAAAAGATCTCTTCTCCTGTCATAGGAGGCACAGCATACAGATGTTTACAGCATTCAAGTCAGGTAGAAGTACAAAAACCAGGGCTCACAGCCCTCTTTTTGTGCTACTCCAATACACCCTGTGGTCTTCAACCAATCAGCTTAAGTGTATGAGACGTGCATGCGCTGGGCACAAGCACATTCAGCATTGTCCTTCTGGACAGAGGAGAGTGGTTAATCCTCTGAGCCACAGCCCACATGGGGGGCCAGGTACCACCCAGGTGCCAGTCTGTCTGGCTAGGAGGAAGGTTTCCCTCTAAAACATACTTCCAGGAGCCTGCCAGGGGACCAGCTGAACACCATTAGCCCAGATGTGAGCTCCAGCGATGGGCAGCCCTGATCCCCTGCCTGGGTCTCCTGCCCACTGACGGAGAGCCCCATGGAGCTCCAATGAACCACTCAGCTTGTTAGAAAGCTGATGTTCCCTGCTACCTTCCTTCAGCTCCCAGCTTGGAGGCTGTCTAAGAAAGCATTCCATTTTTGGGGTGAAAACTGGGGGGAACCCAGCAGCCCACACAGGACTCTGGATTCCCCTGTGACACAACAGTTACAGTAAGTGCACTTTTCCTTTAAAATACATTTAAAGCACACATGTGTACACACTCTGTACACACTGAGCATGTGCACTGCACAGGCTTCAAAAGTCACACAACACATTTTAAATACATTTATAATATTACACATTGTCTTAAGCCTGTGCACAGCACAGGCTTCATTAACTTGCAGCACTGCAGCATGGGACATGTAGTCCCAGCTCAGTGCCTGCACATATAATTTACAATATGTGCTTTTTTATTTTGTTCTGGTGCCCCAGCACTGGGCTCCTTGAGCCCTGCAACCCAGGAAAGCCATCCTGGCTGCAGGGGATCCTTGACACTGGGCTGGCTGGGTGCTCCCTCCCCTGCACCCTGAGGCAGCACGGCACCACTGCCATCTCCTGCCCCCCGGCACACCAGGGGTTAACTCTGCCACTTTGCTGCAGCCACTGGAGCTGACCCGGGGCTGCAGCGCAACAGTCTCCCTGTTCCCCCCGCTGGTGCCACACGCCAGGAGCCGAAGGATCCGGACTCCCAGCCTCCTGCACCCGGGGGTGAGCACACAGGGCGTCCACGGCTGCTGGATGGGCACCAGAGCCGTGGTGCCCACAACAAATACAACAGGCAGGATTATGTTTTACACCATCGGTGCCTAGCACCGCCGAATACATTTTTGAATTTGGCACCAGGCGCCCGTTGTTCAGGATGGCGCCCCGACACAGAGAGTTAACCCCTTCAGTGCCGTAGCGGCCATTAACCACTTGTGCCAGGCTCTCCGGCCACAATAACCCCAAATGTTTTTTTGCAGTTGTGTATCCTATGCAATTGTGTTTATAATTGTTGTGAAATAATTCCTTTTTCTGTCTAAATATATTGTTAGTGAATAAAGAGTTTTTTTTTTAATTTTTATTCAAAACCAAAAACAGATTATGGGGGGAAAAACTTCCATAGCTACAGTAACTCAAGCTGGATCTATAGCTTAGATGTAATTTAACTATATACGCTGGTGCAGTGAACTGCTCTTCTCAATATTCGTGGAGCCTATTTTTCAGTACAATTCTAATTCTAATGGTATTTATCTATCATTAATATTGTTTTTAATATTTTATATTGTTGAATGGTCATGAGAATTCTCATTAATTATGCTATTTTATCTGTATAACTAATAAATGTGTATTTTTAAATCAGTGGTAGTGTGCACTTTTCAGTTAAACCCAAGCGCTGTATATATGTATATATATATTTTCTCTTCTTTGTTCCATATATTTGGGAGCTTTACACACTCCCTATACAGCAGCTTCGGCCTACTAGTGGTTCACTTTTTCTTCTTATCAGTTTACTTTTGATGCCCACAGTTATTTTAACTATGCAAATAAGATTTACTTTTTGAGCAAAAATATGCTTCCAAGTCACCAAGGACTGGGCTTGCTGGAGGGGGGCTACAGTATTTGGAGTGATTTAATCCACTGTATGAAAGGCACATCTGTATAGTTATAGTTATAGTAATATAAATGGAAAGCACAGTATTAACACAGGCTAATACAAAAATTATACACCCACAAAGCAAACAATACCTTCATCTTTTCATTTAAATAAAATATACATAAACAAATATCATTGCACTGTTTAAAACTGCTTTTAATGATGGCATGGAATTCTAACTTAGCTGATACCTCTCTTTTCAATAAATTAAGATGCCTCTCCTTATGTTCTATGCTACAGTACTAATGCTTTTAAAAGGTCACATCTGGAATATCCCCTGTGTTTCAATCGATCACAGGGCTGTTTTGTGTAAACTTTCATAATTTTGAAGTAGGGGCATTCCTGGAAGCATTAACCAAATAGTATAGGACACTTCCCAGGACATTTCATTTTTTACCAAGTAAACTTATTTCCATTGCCTTTCTGCATAAAGAAGCAATCCATTGGTTACTGATGGGGAACTATTATTTTAGACTAATGGAGTCATTTTGTGCTTCTGGAAAGAGATTGTGGGACAGATGCACTAAGCTTCAAAAGTGATAAAATGGAGAGTAAAAAACAACCAACCAATTAGCTCCTGCCTGACATTTTTCAAACACAATCTGTGACATGGCAGGTAAGATTGGCTGGTTGTTTATAATTCTCCATTTTATCACTTTTGAAGCTTAGTGCATCTGGCCCTATATCAAATTGTGCTGTACTAAGCTTACCCAATCCTTAAGGCCCCCATACATGCAGTGCTCCCTTGAGCCACCTGGGATCCTGGGCGGCAGGATCGCATGCGATATATCACATGCAATCTCAGCCAAGCCGGCCCAGCTCAGAAGCTGGGGTGACTCGGAGGGTCCGGTGCAATGCACAAGGGACTGCATATCGCATTGGACCTGCTGCTGTCTTTTCTTGTGATTGATTGCTGCAATCAAAGGAAAAGAACCCAAATTGCAGGTAAATCGCCCAGTGTATGGGGTTCTTGGGAGTTACCATAGCAGAAGGGTGTGTAGAGAGGTACTGTAGGCCTCACAATTATTATAACATGTAAAGAGAAATGTAAAGTTATTCTAAAAAAAATTTGAATAATATTTTGTCCCGTTTATCAAGGAATTGGGAGCTAGAAAGGAAACTTTTTTCTTTTCTTTTTTTTTTTGTATTGTACAGAAACCTGTAAAAGCTTAGCACTTATTTTATGTGCAACATGCTAAGAATCTGTAAAATGATACTTTGGGGAATTTTAAATGTCATTACAGATTTTTCTACATGGGGAAAAAAGGTATTGTAAATGTATTTATGAGCATGGCCAATGATATCATAAAAAGGTAGGATGTAAAACATATGGAATCTCTTTTTAGGAATACTCAATTGCATATGTCTTACTAAATAAAATGTGGCACCGAGTTTCTTCCTTTCTTTCAGCCTAACAGCACAGATATTTGTCATATTTCGATAATTCTACCACCAAATAGAGATGTGCAGGTTCGGATTTACTTGAATTTACCCGGATTTATCTGTATTTACTTTATTGGCTATCGGCTGTCACATGTTTTGACTCCAAATCATGTGACAGTCTATAACCAATAAGATCCTGTATTGAGTTCCGGGTAAATCCGAACCTGCACTTCTCTACTACCAAACATAAAAATGGATAATAGAATCCAAAATGCTGGTCTGGATGTAATGCAGTGTGAGTCTGGCAGTCTTGTGGGATGCTGTCCGGAGTTTGAGGTTGTTTTTAAAAAAAATGAGTAGTCATTTACAAGGCTGGGTTTTGTACTGTAAATAAACCAACATCAACAGGTCAATTATGTCTTGCAGGTACAACTGGGTAACTTTTGCAAGATATGTCCAATGTTTCTGTGGTACTGCGAGAGAGAGAACTCATGCACAAGCACGTGACACTTCCTTTTACATGATGCACGATGGAGGCTTTTTGTGTTGAATTTTATTTCCTTCTGTCTTGATTTTGTGCGGTACCACTGTTCTGCCTGTGGTGCTGCTCTTTTTTGTGGTGCTTCCAACATATTCTGGACTCCCCAGAGCCCTCCTTGCAGAGCACTAAGTCAATCACAGGAGTTAAATGTACTAAAGGTTGAATTTACAGCAACTTATTTTTAAAGAAATATTATATCCAACATTTAGATATATACTATTTATATCTTTGTATGCACATATCAGTAATTAGGATTTTATTTAATGATTTGGATAACTCTCCATTAGGCTTCCTGGTGGGATCAGTCAACCAACTCCAAACAGGTAGAGTCAAAAGCATAATTATGCCCCCGCTGCTAAAGAAAATAATCCTATAAATTTATGAAATGAACCAGAAAAGCTGCGGCAATTTCAAAGCATTATTATGGCTAAATACATATCCGGTCTGCTTCACTTAACTGGAAGAAATAAATGGACTCACCTATATCTTCATTATTTGGACGAGAAGGATTAGGTTTACAGTAATTGCTCAATCCCCCCCCAATATGAAAAACAGAACCACAATTTCAGTTAGGAAATATGAGACACACGTGAACACAATAATTACAGCAAGATTAAAAATACAAAGCTAATTATACTGTATATGAAAAAAAAATGAAATCAGATATGATCTAGGAAGGTCATTTTTTTTACAGTATGATCACAAATGTAAATCACATGTAAGCTGATGTAAACGTTTTCAAATACTGTTAAATCCTTGTGTCTGTTCCTAATAATCATGGTGATCCTGTTAAAGCTTCCAATATACTGTACTATTTCAATCAATGTGATTCTTCGCATCACACTAATATTATGTAAACTGCACAATATACTGGAGTCTAAATAGGAAACACCACTTACAGTATATCCAAGTTATTAGAAGATATAGAACACATCTTAGATATGTAAACGGTACCCCCAAACAAGTGCAAGGAAGATTTATTGTGTTTTTTATATTTAATAGTTACTATGGTTGCATTGGGGAATTTTGATGCAAATGTTTTAATGCATCTAATAAAATAGCCATTTTTTCTGCAATGATTAGTTTCCATAATACATCTTAAATTATCTGTTTTCATAGACAAACTTTCTAACACTGACATTTTATATATACTAACTATATTGCTTTTATACCTATCGATGTATGATTTCCACATGGATTAAAGGAAGTGTGATTTGCATGTTATGCTGCTATTAGTAGAAACTACCATAGATATGTTCTGTACATATTAATATACTACATGATTCACAATCAATTCGACAGCATTTGCAGATGTACTGTGTGCATGAAATGAGATGCAGATTTCTGTCTGTATTCAGAGTTAACCGTATCTTTGCAATGAGTTATCGCCTTTTATTTTCATATTCCCACACTGGGGGTGTGGCAAAAACTTCAGTGAGATTACAAGCATTTATAAGCCAACACAGTCCCACATGCACCTTATATGCCTTCAGAGTTCCCACCAGCCTCTTTTACCATCATACATCTCCTAGTATCATTACATCACTTGGCTGACTTAGTGTACTAATAGGAAGCAGCACAACAAGATGGTGTAAAAAGTGTGTACTGATTTATCACACTATAAAGAGAGATATACATTATTTACTACCGTGTGAAATAGATGGGTGGGAGCAGAAGAGGAGAATGTCTGGAGCAGAGTAGAAGGTGGCCAAGAGCAGACAAAGAGACAATCTGGAGGTTTTATTCGAGTAAGACCCTAATGGCTGAAATGGCATTTGTTTGTATTTCGTATGTACTGTAGGCATATTAAAAATGTAGTCTTAAAACTAAGGTGAGATCATAAAACTTTAAAATACACCTTATTGAAAACAGAAGAAAATATAACACAACCAATGTCTATAGCAGGGGTCCTCAAACTATTTTGCTCTGGGACCCCATTAGACAATAAAAATAATTACGGTACCCCAGCAAGTTACTGCAGAAGGCCATCACATAACATGTGTAGTCAGCAGACAGCACATACATGGCAGCATTGTGGAGGCACAAAACAATGGGAGGAGTCTAAAATAACAGACAATTCAACCGATTTTTTAGACTCCTTGAATCACTGACTGAGATTAGAAAAGTCATCAGCCTGATGGTCAGCAACATGGAGTCGTGACCCCATGCTGAGAAGGTCGGGACCCACATTGGGGTCAGGGCCCACAGTTTGAGAACCGCTGGTCTATAGGTTATAAGACTTGTAATAATATAGGTAGGATTACCCATCTTAAATTCTTTAGCAAATGAGTATTTGACCCCTTAAGTTTATTATAAATACTTTGTGTTTTTTACCCTTTAAGTTATTGCTTCATGTCACTTAACTGATGAGTTAGAAATAACCTTAGATTATGTTTTCTAAAACATGCCCTAATATTCTCCTACACCATAATGTTTAACCTAAACATACAGTACACCTCCAAGAACTCGGGATTTAACTAATATTGGTCTCTAGCAATGATAGTCTGCTTGTTAAAGGCACAGTGATGGAAAGTCCTACAAATGTATACAATTTGTTGGTTTTGGGGATGAGTTTAGGGCACGGAGCCCCTTGAGTAAGCGTAGCCAAGCTGCTTTTGGGTGGCACATTATAACACATAATTTAGCACTTTGTTGCATGCTCAAATAGTTTTTTTTGTTTATTAATGCGACACTTTTTAGAATGTTAGTTAATACTGTTCTTATTTTTAATGGAATATTTAATAATTCATTGACTTGGCTGTATGTGTGATTATACTAAAAGAAAAGTCGCTGTGAGCGGCGCTGGCATTTTTAGTGGATATTTTGAGGATCTCTCACAGCAACATTGGCTCTCAAACTGCTAAAGGTTCATTTCAATGCACAAATTTGGATTCCTAAAGAACACCAATAATTTATAGCAGACATTAGAATGATAGTCTTTCAACTACAGCAAAATAATTTAAGCTATCAGTATACAATATGCTGAAAACTGACAAGAATGTATAGCACGCAATGCACATCTGTAGTTTAAAATATTAGGAAGAAGTCCACTTCCAGATGTTTATATGAACCTGAAAAGTTAATAAAAAGGAAATCATTCATTCAATATGAATTTGGCTTCGGAAGGGTGGTGAAAATGTTACAGTTCATATTTATGTAAACTGAAATGTCACCGAAAGTACATCCAGATCTTCAACAGGAATTATTTTGCATCACCAATGGGTTAAGACTAAATAAATAGTAAATCGATCTCGGTGCCTACAAAGTGCTTATATGCAATCAGTTTGGGTATTGAACATCCCAGTCAAACATGAAATGTTACTTAACTTTATAATACTGTCACTATCAAGTAAGTATCCATTATACCTGTAAAGCATGCACATAACTAACTGCAGATATTCACCTATATGTTGAGTTATTACTGTATACACAATGCTGCACCCCATTACCACCCAGTTGCACACAACTTAGCATTGTACCGAGATAGTTATATCACTTGGCTCCAGAGCATGCATAGTACAAAACCACACAATATCTATCCACAACATTGATCTACTCTGATCATCCCAATTTGTATGTACAGTAAATGCATGGAATGGGATGGGGACTACGTTGAAGAGTGAATAGTGCATTACATAGAGGCTAATGGGTGGAATGCTCTAAACCAGACAGGGTTTTTACCGCATTTCTGTATTCTCAACCCCCCTCCACAGTGTCAACTTATAGCCATGGAGGCATTACTTTTCATTACATCCTTGTAGTCTTGTTTGTCCTTGAGTTGTGCTGGCCTCTCTCTCCACAGTCTCCATATCATATTAGTCATATTTTATGTAGCTGAAAAGAACATGTCAATGAAGCTAGCACAGGCTTACGTTTCAGACCCTTTTGGCTGCATTCTTGTTTATTAACTATAGGGTTAAGAATTTGATTTCTACATTGGTTTGCAGTTACCCTGTAAGGCCTGAAAAGGAGATTGCACCATGCAGTACTTGCCTATGCATATTTTTAGAGAATGGCCAACTGGGATTTAACATTTTAGGGCAAACAGGACATTATAATTATTAATAGTATTTTCTGAGACAATGCTCAGAAGTGCGTACAGATGTAGCGCAGCTCATCCATGCTTGAGCTTGCCAGACCACCCCCACTGGTGAGCGGACGCTACATCTAACTGGGACATGCGAGCATCCCACACGCACGCGCGTCTCAGTTTCCTGTTGGCGGGGACAGAACCCTCCCCTTCTCTGTTTCAGGGAGATGGGCAGGGATAGGGAGGGGAGCGGGGAGGTGGGGAATGGCGACGAGGTGGCGGGGACCCGGGGGGAGCTCCAGTTGAAGGGGATGCGCGGGCGTCTCATGCGCACGCATCCCCTTCCGGCGGCTGGCAAATCTACTGCCAGCCCCTGCCTGAATGAGAGGGGCTCCATCTGTATATAAACCTATGGAGTAGAGTAACTCATGGGCCCCTCTGCCTTGCTTACGGGGACGCGTAAGCCGTTAAGCCGCTCCCGCGCCTCTGTCAGCCTGTCCGCAGTCCAACAGCCTGTGGCAGCACATGAGATCTGGCAATCGGGCAGGCTGGCTAACAGCAGCTCCATCTATAGGATGTGACCTTTTTCTCATGTTTTAAAATCACATGCGAAAAATTCGCACATTTTCTGAAAAAAAAAATTACAAATGTAATAGGGTGCGATTTGTAGCCAAAGTCGGAATTCGCATGCGATTTAGTGCGATTTATAAAGAAAATATGCTATTTTTTAGACATGAAAGTGTGCGTTATATAGTAATTTTGGAATTTAGAGGTCCATGCAGGTCTGAATAACCCCCTTTCTGTGGTGTTTTACTGCATCTGTAAAGTAAAAAAAAAATCTACATGCTACACCAACTCACTGGACCCAGGCACCTCAAGCTGTTTCAAGTACAGATGTTCATGCTGGAAGTATACTATGCAACAATGTGTACCCGGCACAGAATCATAATGACGGGGGGGGGGGGGGGGGGGGGGCATGGCAGGCAGAAGTCATCAGCAAGTGCCAAAGCCAGTAGTAATGTAGCTTACTTTCACTTTTGATGTCCTCCCTCGTACTGCATGAACAGACGACAGAGGATGATGCTGCCGATGTGTGCATACACACTAGACAATATTAAGATTTTTTTATTTACCACCTGTCAGAATAAGCAAAACACTGATGAAAAATGTCTCATGTCAGCATTAGTGTAGAGAGACACAACAAACATATACTGTAGGTCCCTGGACAACTTTTGAAGTAGTCTGTTAGTACACGAGAGTTCTAAAAAAAACTGCATTGTCATACTGACATGACAGGAGCGGATTTAGGAGAAAATTACAGGGGGGGCACCATGATAGGAGAGGGATTGGGAGGGGGTGTTAGGGGTGCCAGTGTACATGCTAAGAGAGCAGCGAGAGCGAGGAGAGCAGAGAGAGGGCAGGAATGGGGTTAAAATAGGCCCTGGCATTTTAAGTACACAGGCCCAACTTGGCGACAAAAGTGAAGGATGTAGTTGTGCGTGCGCTGAAGGCGTGCTCTGGAACATGGTGCGTGGCCACTCAAAATGGGGCGTGTCCTAGAGTGTAGTGTACCACACCATATTCAACTTCTACACATTATGCAAAAAAATACTAGACCCCATTATACTTGCCCCTTACACATGATGCCAAATTGAATGAGCCAAAATTCACATAATGCCACATGGATTGAGCTAAAATTCACATAATGCAAGACGGATTGTGTCAAAATTCACATAATGCCACACGGATTGAGCCAAGTGTCAATATATTCTTCACAAACAGGGACATTTTGTGCCAAAGGCGCACATTAAAATTTACACCATGATGCCCATTACATGTTAAGCCACACATCATAATGTCCATTATGTATTATGCCAAACACCATAATGCCTATTACAAATAATGCTACATAAGTACTGCTTACCAACATGCTCATTGCCAAGGGTTCCATGCTCATTGCCAAGGGTTCCATGCTCGTTGCCATGTGGGATTACATGCTCATTGCCAAGGGGGAATACATGCTCGTGGTAACTGGGGACAGCTGCCGCCAGGCAGAAGTGACAGCCATTGACAGCTGGGCAGAGAGCAGGAGGCTGCCCGGCTGTATTCAGCATACTGCAGGTACCCAGATATTTGAAATAATACCCCTTTTACACCAGAAAATGCATTCCCTGGTTGGCCCCTTTTACACCAGCCTAGCCCCTGCATTTTTTTGGTGTGAGGGGGAGAGAAAACCACACCTTCCCCCTTTTAACCAGCTATCTCATTTAACCCGGCTATATCTTCGGAACAACTAACCCATTTACATGAGACCAGTATCATATTGAAGAACTTTTGAGTGGGCTTCGAATTACTTTAGTCCTGTGAAACTGGACCATTTGGTTCCAGAGTAATCTGCCCTCAAATAACATGAACAACTATGAAATTACATTTCAAAAATAAAAAAAATAGATTTATCCACAATATCTCCGGAACCAATTGACCCATAAAGAACAGCCTGGTATCAGAATGAAGACCCAGCGATTTGGGTTGGAATGAGATGAGACCCCCCCCCTCATGAATCCGCCCATGCTTACTGCTAATTGTATTCCTGTCATGAACATTAAGAACCCATGCTATAATGACCGTATCAGTTTCCTGGAATAATAAGTACAGCAATGATATGTATTTGAGCAGCTTACCAAAGCCTTTGTGCCTTTTCAAACTTAAGTACTGTACAGTTCATTTACTATCACATGTTTTTACTTTCAAACATCTGGTACTGGAGTGAATTTGTAAGATCCAAATAACAGTATTGGCCAATTGTATGTTATTCCCAGTGCTCATGGTTCCAAATAAACCATTTTATTCTATGGAAATCTTTATTAAACTAAGTTTTGGGATCTGTTCAAAATATAAATGAGGTCATAAGTGTTCTTTATCACTTCTGAATGTGCTTTGTCACCTACTGAACTCAAATGATTTATGGGAAATATTTCTTTAAGCTTGTATAATATTCTATTCAACCACACCACTAACTTTTGGTGAGAATTTTCCATAGTTCACATATGTTATCATACTATACAGAGTGCATTTATGGCATAATGAGCAATTGCAGAGAAGTTAATACATTTCATACTGTCAAGAAGCCGAAATCAAAAATAAAGGAAAACTACTGATAATCCAATAGTTTTAGTTCACCTCTACCACATTGACTTCTTCAGTTAGTGCGGCCCAGCTGAAGAAAACCTTTTAACAGACCCCGTCTTATACTATGTGGCAAATATATTAGCTGTCACATGATGAAATAACCCATGAATGCTTTCTCTCAAAGGCTCCATTCAGATATGTTCAAATTTACTCTGGGAGAAAGAAAGAAAATATCCACTAAGTTTATGATGTACAAATCATAAAGCTGAGCAATGTCAACACTCTAGTTTAATTCCACGAAATAAAAACTCTGCGAACCTGCAGCACTATCAACATTTCCCAAATTTATCATGTTACTACTTTGCTGTTATGATTTAACTCTTTTTTCACTGACCTTTTAAAGACAAAATAAAATGTGTGCTGACCCGTTATTATTGTACAATATGTTTAAAATCCCGTTAGATTGGATATTGTGTAAATGTAAAATATGGAAATATTGTATGGTACAATAATTATCTATTTGGGATAACATTATCTTGTTGTTTTATGATTTCAAATAATTGTAGAAATTTCTGGAAATTTTACTTCATCTGCGGGAAATTGAAGAATTTATGTAATTTTAATAATTTCCATTTGTAGAGTATCCTTTAAAGGAATTACTACATATTGTACTCTGAAGGTGTGAGAGATTATTGTTATCCTTTTCTTTTTTTAAAAAAGTTTATAAAGTAAAGGAGGACCTAAAAGCCAGTCCACAGAAGTTATTTTGTTTTTATTATAATCATATTATACCGTATTAAATCAATTTTTTTCTGGTGCTTCCAATGAGTAATGTAATTACTATTTGTAAATAAAGGAGTCTTTTTAGTAAAGAAGCAGAGAGGGGATAGACATAAGGAACTCCTCTTCCTCAGGCTACCGAGCAAGTGCAAAAAACATGGGGCATACAAATACAGGATTATATAGCCTCATTGTAGCACTCAACCATCCCTCTGGAAGTCGCTCGGCTACTGTGATTGGGAGCTGCCGCCGGAAACAAAACTCATGCTGAAGGCGGAAGTGCGTCTACCAGAATATGCCCTAATATAGTCGGCCTTATATTTAGTTTTTCTTACAACCCCATCAAACTGGTCTTACACTGCACTTTCTGCACATTTGAAAAATACTCTATATTGGACTGTTTAGCAGTACACAGAACAGGGCACCTATTGTTTATTCATCTACCTCATTTCTAGCTCTCCACAGCAATCACTAGCACTTTATCACATTATTATAGCACCAACCCATTATGGGTGTAACATTTACTGGGGCACGAGCAATACGACAGATCAAGACACCCCTGACTTGTTATTCTATGTCTTGCAATGGGACAACAGTGACACAGTTTTACGGACAAACATCATCCACGAGGACACTTAATTTGACTCCACTGATATTTTGTTCAATGAGGATATTTACCGCAATTGGAACAAGCTGTGCAAAAGAGAGATCGACTTCTTGTGTCATAGCAAAATGCTTTCCAATTACTAAAGAACAAAGCAGATACCCCGTGGGTTTCAAATACACAACATGCCCACCTTAGGGTGGTACAGCTTTCCATTTAGCAAAAAATGGATATCCATAATAAATAAGTGCTTGTTGGATCTGATGCTTTTAGAAATCGATGAAAGAGAACATCATGAAGTCCTGACCAAGGATACTACAACAAACTGGATTGGTAAATTAACCAGCCAGGTAGAAAGTTCTAAAAAGGAATGAATTAGTTTAAAAAAACAGAAACTAATAAAGGTACAGCAAGACTATGAGTTCCACTGAGTATGTGCTTGGTTAAACAACTCAGGAGATACTGGATGCCATAAAAGAGTTCCTATGCCACATCAGGGAGGAAGCCTGAGCCAAAGATCCCTTATTACCTCAGCAAGGAATGTGGAAGATCCATGACCCCACACATCACAAAGAACGAGCCTTCCCCCTTTAGGGGCCAGCAACTGGGCTATGGCACAGTTTGGAAAAAAGTGACCCAAACTGAGAGGCCAAACCAGGTGCCAAAACAACTCGTAGCCGGTAAAAGTAGAAATAGAAGTAATCTCAAACTTGTCCTCTTCGGCTTTAACAACAGCAGAGAATGCATTGCTTAGCTGCAAGTGGAGATGACTCCTCAACTGCGACATCTGGGAACCAAATCCTCTTTTGAATCAATTTCTACAAATGCATCAAAAAGACATTTCATTGTTGAGAAACCACACAAAGTTATCACAATTTATCTATGGTGGAATGATAAGCCCTGAAGGATTTGAGTAAGTTGCAGGACATCATCATCAGAAATGCCGACAAGGGCGGATCCATAGTTGTAATGGACACCACACAGTAAAGAGCTGAGTGTTATCGTTTATTGGATGATGGCAACACATTTGAAATTCAGACTCCACAGCGAGCTACAAATTCGATCTGTATCAAATACTTAAAACAGCACTGGAGGATGGTCATATATCCAGAGACATTTTCAATAAATTGATCACTGAGTATCCAATCATGCCATTATTTTATATTATACCAAAAATGTCATACCTGTGGTCAGACCCTGGCTAAAAACAACCACAGGCATCGAGGCTGACTGGTACACAAACTGTGGTGCCTTGATTAGGCTACTGCACATTACCAGAAGGCACCCAGGACAATTAGAAGGACCACAGAAGTGAAATAACTCTAAAGGTGGCCATACATCAGAAAGATATTGTACCCAATCATACAATCTCAATTGATTGTAAGATGGATTGTATGCAGATTGTGTGCACATTGTGTGTCCAAAAACCACCAAGGACTGCCGGGGTATTTAAGGGAAATTGGACACAATCATGAGCGCAATCGATCTTAAGATCGATCTTTCTGGTGTATGGCCAGCATTAGTCTTTATTTAGACCACAGATGGTACAGGATATAACTAATGAGACTTGGTACATACTGTATAATGACAGCAATAACTCATACAGGATTCAGTACCATGAGAACTTACAGGGACTAAGGAGGTTATTCTGATTCATTGGCATCCCGCATGTTGTGCATATGCGCATGAGTAGGTGCATTTTTGCGTATGTGCATGCGCGGGATACGGTCATTAGGTCTACACCAACAAGGGCGACAAGCAGTGGGTTGACACCACTAGGCATGGTGCCACGCTATTTTATTCTCCCACCACGCCCTAGTGGATGGTAGGGCATGAAATACCACCTGTCGGCACATGTCGGCTCAAAAAAACAGTGAAAAATCCCATGTTGACCTTTTGACTATCGACCTAGCCCATGTTGACCTAATGCTTGTGTTGACCTAACGACCTGTCAACCTAGACCCATGTCGATCTAGACACATGTCAACCTTGACCCATGTTGACCTAAACCCATGTCAACCTTGCTGCCTGTCGACCTAGTAGTGCCGACCCAATGCTTGTTGACCTAGTTGGTGTAGACCTAACAACCCACACCCGCACGTGCTGGGTACATGCGGCCACAGCAAACAGCCTTGCAAATAACCACCTAAAACACAATAGGTGCAGCGTAGGAACACTGATGCAGTCTATGAGAGCATGAAATACTAAGTAGCAATTGTAGCAGTGTTTGCATATTGATGGAGTCCAGACAAAGTAGCAACTGTGATACAAATTGTAGGTGATGCAGTGTAAAAACACAAAGGGAGTCTAGGAAATATCAACAGTAGTTATAATGGATTGATGGTGCAGTATAACAACACTGATGGAGTCCAGATGATAATAGCACACTAAGGCCCTAATTCTGGTTCATACGCTCCCCTGTGCATTCACTCAGGTGAGTGATGTTTAGAGAAGCATTTATGCGAACAGCTTGGTGACTGCAATTAGCAGAAGCTGTTCGCTGAGGGGACCTTCCCATGCGCATAAAAGACCGTGCACATGCACAGTCCCCCAGCCATCGGAACAGGAATTCACCCCATTCCGAAGGGACTACAATGACCCCCTTAGTTTGAACCACTGATCTAGAGGATTTGGTGTACTTTCACATACCAAACTGGCAATGGTGAAAAGAAGTAAAAGTGAAGTAAATTCATTTGAGACAATGATGTCTCTGGTCTTAGACAATGCACCAGTTTTCTACAGTAGCTATACAAAAAGAGTGTGAAAAGAAAAAGAGCAGGCTTCTGGTAAAAGGCATTTCAAAAAGTTTATTTAATTGAAGAAATCACTATGATCCATGCAAATTAACTGAAGTGGGTGCTTTAGTTTACATCATAGATGTAGAGGTTTCTGCACAAGACATCAATCAGGAGAAACAGTGTTTGTTACATGTTACAAGATTTGAGTTAGGAGAAAAAAAATTCTGGATATTAACTGTGCACATAAGTGTTTTTTGTTAATATTAATACATTTGATAATATGCTGACAAAGTGTTTCTATAGCGATGGCATTTGCTTTAAGTAATTTATGGTGCCAGTTGCAAATCATTTCTTTAAAATAAACAACTGAAGATAAATATCCAAAAGCTTTATCCAACAGTGGGTTCCACCCTTATCTTTGTCCATTGAACTACTACTCCTCAGATTTGAGCACAGTATCATTCATGTTTGCATTTGGTAACCACACATAGTGTATATTTTCTTTTTATGATCTTGTGCACTATGAGCATTCCCCGTCTTTTCTTAATGGCGTGTACACACAGTACAATAAAATTCAGCATACAATTTTGACTATATAGTCAAAATTGCATCAGAATCGCATGCAGATCGCAAAGGTTTTTTAACCTTGAGATCTCATTGCGCACAGCACAATTCAAATCCAGATAGACAGGGCTGCATTGACTATATAGTACAGATCTGTACTATATCATCAAAATTGCTGGCTTGTCCTCTGGCTTGCCGTGTGATTATATCCTGATGCAATCTGATCACATTGAGATCGAATAGCTCAGCCACTGACCGTGTGTACACACCATTGGAAGTGTCTCATTTTGTTAGCCCTGGACTGCGGAGAACTTGGACATGGGGAGCAGCAGCTGCTGTATACATTTATTCATCATTTGAGTATGCACAGAGGATAACTATGTTCTTGGAAGAATATATAGTACATATGTTTGTGTGCTGTACATTTTATTAATAGGAGTAAGCAAGATATACTGGATATTCTGTGCTGAGGACAATCCCCATGGGTTGCTTATTTGAAACCCTATAACCGTACATTACAGTATTTGCATGTTTACAGGTTTAGATTATTAGGGAGGATCTAGACTAGCTCAATATTATATATTTTAACATGCATTACTTTACTAATAGTGCTTTCTTCAAAAGTATTGTATTCAAAATGTCAGCAATCATATTGAGGGAAATTACGTAATATGTAAAGAATGTCAATCCTTCAGATTATGGTAGACTTGTTTTTACAGGTGTGATGAACTTAGAACAACTATCTGGAAATCAGTATGTTAACCCAAGAACAACATAACGTGTTCTTGGTTGCATATACTGTAAGACAAATTGTCTTAAAATATCATTCATACCTATAAAGAGGTCATGCTTTTGTTTGACTTAGTAAAATGAGGACAAAAACATGCCTGTAGAGAGAAAGAAAAGTGATAGCGGCATCTTAAGTTAATGAAAACATCTGCTGAAATATTTCCATTGTCAGATCAGCTGACTTACTTGTTGAAGGGATTTCATCTTTCCAAATCCGGTTCTTACCTTAATATTTCCAGCCTTCCTGTTGAAAAAAGGTTGTCAATTTAAATAAAGGAGTAGAAATGTAAGTTTTTAAAAGTCTTGTTTCAATGTAAATGTGATGCTGAGGACAAATCATTGGTACTCTTTACTTAGTTGGGCGCCCATCGCGGTGATCGCGGGCATCGCGGCCAGTACATTAACGGCCGCGACGCAATGCCCGCGATCACCGCGATTTCCCATAGGGTTCAATGTTAAATTTAGTGCTGCCCGCGATTTTACATTCAATGCTTCAATGGCCGCGATTTGGCCATAGGAATCAATGTTAAATGGGCTACAGAGCCCAAATAGGCACAATTAACACTTAAATGTCCCCCCAAATTTGTAACGCCACCCCACGATCCACGCCAACCCGAAGCGTGGCGAGCGCAGAGAGCCCGCGAGGGTCGGCGTGACGCGTCCTCCGACCTTTTCATACCCCCACTATCCACGTCGGCGTGGAGTTGAGAATAGAATAGTGTGGCGAGCGCAGCGAGCCACCGAGCCCGAAGCGTGGCGAGCGCAGCGGATACCTGTGAAGCCCGCGTAGGGCCACGTTTACCTGTGAAGGTATCCGCGTCCCCTCGCGGGGCTCGCTGCGCTTGCCACGCTTCGGGCTCGGTGGCTCGCTGCGCTCGCCACACTATTCTATTCTCAACTCCACGCCGACGTGGATAGTGGGGGTATGAAAAGGTCGGAGGACGCGTACCGCCACCCCTCGCGGGCTCGCTGTGCTCGCCACGCTTCGGGTTGGCGTGGATCGTGGGGTGGCGTTACAAATTTGGGGGGACATTTAAGTGTTAATTGTGCCTATTTGGGCTCTGTAGCCCATTTAACATTGATTCCTATGGCCAAATCGCGGCCATTGAAGCATTGAATGTAAAATCGCGGGCAGCACTAAATTTAACATTGAACCCTATGGGAAATCGCGGTGATCGCGGGCATCGCGTCGCGGCTGTTAATGTACTGGCCGCGATGCCCGCGATCACCGCGATTTCTTTACCCACGACGCCCGCGATGGAGATCGTGGGCGCCGTGATAGGTAAAGAGTACCAAATCATTTTTTATGGTTTTATCGAAATAAATGTATCTAAAATAAATATAATATATAATAATATAGGATAAGATAAATAATAATTATAATTATGAAATCCTGAAAAGTGCACATTCTAGTTTCCAGAAGAAAACATCTACGTGAACTGGGTAGTAGACGAGCCAGACACAAAGTAACTGTATTTGCGGACAGAAGCCAGGCTTCTTGCATCTGCAATCATAATGTCATGCTGCCTGTTGATTTTATGCCACATCAACCACCATCATGTCCATGGCGCTCTCATAAATAAAGACAGTTCTGTTTGCTCATACAGCTTCATTAGCATCTTTTTTGTTGTTGCAATTACTGTACAGTATATGAACAAATATAATGCCACCTAGATATATGTATTTTAGTGGCAAGAGAGGATTACAGTTATGCAATTATGTAGTTAACTCAGAGGTATTTGGCCAAAGTATCAGTATGTCGCCTAATAAACCTTTCCAAATCAATTCAAAATAATATTTTAATAACTTTATTCTAGTGTATATTAAGTGATGACTTTTCCATGGTCTGCACTAACTTCACATAATTTATATTTATGGCTATAAACTCTTTCTTCTACAAAGAGCCAAAAGTCATAAATGAAAAACTAAACTACCATTGCCTCAAACCCAGCCTCAGGCCCATGTGCATAATAAAAAAGTGCCAAAGAAGAAAAGCTTTATTCCACTGGTGCTATATCTGAATGTACTTCAATGTTAAAGCAGCAATAAAAGAACTGTTGAACAGTGCCTATGTGTAACAGGGCTGGCAACAGAAATCTTGGGGCCCCATACATGGATATCTCTGGGGCCCCCACACCCTCAAATGCTATCAAAACACCCCAGTGCTGGAACATAAACTGGACACTCTCCCTCCCACTGTGTCCTGCGTTCTATCACACCAGCGTGCTCCCTGACCCTGTGGTCTGCTTTCTAAAACACTGACACACTTCCTTACCTTGTGACCTGTGCTCTATCACACTGATGCGCTCCCTTACCCTGCGGCCTAGTTATATCACACTGAAGCATTCCTTCAACCTGCAGCCTGTGCTCTGTCACACAGACTCACTCTCTCACCATGAGGTCAACACCCAAAGAGTGCAGTCTCCGGCTCAGATTCAGCAGCTGTCTGAGCCCTATATAGCTCCACACCCCTGTCAAGTCCTGTGTAGCTCTGTCTCCACCGAGTGTAGTGTAGCTCCACCCCACCAACTACTGTTTAGCCCACCCTACACACCTTAAAAGGGGAGGGGGGCTGGCTGACTGGTGGGGCCAAGCATCTTACACGGGGCTCAGCATCTAAATGAGGGGAGGGAGAGACTCAGTGCAGGATTGAGCTGCTGGACATCTGGAATTGGGGCCATTCAGGTTGTAGGGGCCCGGAATCCCCTTTTTACCCCCTCTCTCTCAGGGCCTAATGTGTAAACAATTTTCAATAGCATGCATATTTTCCATTAAATAAAAAAAGCATTGTAATCATTATATATATATATACATTTATTTGGTTTGCAAATGTTCACTATAAAAAAACAATCAAAATTGCGCTTCTTTTCTAATTTGTCATTATAATATCTAATCTGACTGTTATTTCACTTAAAAGAACCCATAATGAGAGTAATTTTATGGATTAGTTGGTCCAGACAAGTTCCTCTAATGCTGCAGTGATTCCATAAAATGGCAGCTATTGATCTTACACCAGTTTTTTCTTGAGCCACACATCCATTAGTATGAGAATTAGCATAATTTCCAGTATGAGGACATATTTGTTTCTGTTGGTAGTGGATGAACATTGATACACTTGACAGGGTCCCAAGATTATTACATAAAAAAAGTGATGGAGTATATTGAATTAAATGTGAGTGGCTGAGCTGTTATTATAACAGCATGGAAACATTACCTACAGCCAAGAAAGATTTCCCCCTCATAACCCAATTTTGTCCTGTACTGTAGTAGTGGATTTATGGCACGGCAAACAAAATTCTATGAGTCAGGTGGTACCATAAGAGCAGCATATAGCAGCACTCACTCGTGGACATAACTATGCAGGCCATACATCAGACCAACTTTCTTCCAACCATCCAACTAGTTAGTTGGATGGAATAAAAACCTGGCACTGGATGGGAGCAAATGTAATTTGTAATTCAGTCATTTGCTCCCAAAGTTTGGAAATGGAGAATCACTGTCATTAAGACAAGGTCCTGTAGTTGAATCTGTTTGATCTAAGCAAATTAACTGAATGTTTTGGTCCATTTTCCTGAGTTAATGAGCAAATTGCTTATGGCCATTTGCTCCCATACAGTGCCAGATTTGCAGTCCAACCAACCAACTAGATGGTGATTTGGATGAAAGTTGGTCTAGTGTATGGCCAGCATTAGTTGGTCTAATTAACTCAACGCTTTGTGTTTTTTCCATAAACTCCAGCCCCACAACTTAAAAGCTATCATAAAAGGGAAGAGCTTAAGCAGGAGGATATTCTTGATTATTTTTCTTGGGCCAAGAATCCACACATCAAGCACTATGCAATAACTACCAAAGCCAGTTGCCTCAATTAACATCTAAAAATTCAAGTCGTGAGACAATGAATACAATTAAATGCAGATACAACTGAACTGAGAAAGAAAGACCTGCAAGGCAATGGGAGTTTGCCTAATCTCAGCAAACAAAATTATCTAGCCAGCGGATGACAGCTGTGGCCCTCCTACAAAAAAACCTAATGCCAAAATCAAAACAAAAGCATCATTCAAAAGCCACCTTATCCTGAGGAAGCTAATACACATCTACAAATAGTGGGGGCTGCAGCACCACCCATGTAGTGCACTTCACACATACTGTATTTAATTGGGTGTGGCTCCCTGTAGTAAGGGGCAGGGGGCAGTGGGGTATGTACTGTGGTTTGAGCCACTGCTACTTCCCGACATATTGCAGGCATCAAATTATTGCCTTGCCCTGAGTGAACAGAGTAGGGTCTCTGTCACTCAGGGCAAGGCAATACTTTGCCCCTCTCCCCATTTACCTTGCCTTATCTGGTTTTGAATGTATTTGAGAAATATTTAAATCTCACTTTTGGTTATTATCTTTTTGTCTCTTCCAGTATTTCTAGAGATTTGCCTTTGTACAGTGTGTTTAAATTCTATGCTTAAATATCCTTTACTATTATTTTTATGTATGGTCTCTTAATATACTGTTAATATCTCCCTTATTTGCTTCTGTTACAAAAATTAAACCTGGATGATGGCTATGACTTTTCTTCGAATGCCTATTTTGCATTTATCTTGCTCTATTGCAATCTGTAAATTTGACTGTATGAGTTTTATTTATTGCTTCAATAAAATCATTAAATAAAAAAATATTATACATACTACAAATGTG
The DNA here is from genome assembly GCF_055691185.1 of Crinia signifera. Taxonomy (NCBI): domain Eukaryota; kingdom Metazoa; phylum Chordata; class Amphibia; order Anura; family Myobatrachidae; genus Crinia; species Crinia signifera. The sequence goes on from NC_139220.1 coordinate 180,345,161, forward strand.
CCTTGTGTTTTTTTTTTTTTTAATTTGTGGTGTTTTGGTTTTGCAAAACCATCCTCAAGTGTTTTGAGTCACATATTCATGTAATTCTAAATTGAGAGCCAACTCAACTAAAGGCACATTAAGATCCTCCAATATAACACTGGCCTCCAGTGATGGTAATGTGCGGATCATTGCACTGTGTGCTGAGCGATCTGTGCTGACCGATTTGTGCTTAACTGCATCGCACCGTGTGTATGGGGCATTAGAACAGTTTTTGACCACTTGACCACTTACTTGCTGTTTTTTTGTATACTTATACCCCACCTATTCTCTAGTGCTAAGTCTTTCTTCAGTATATACCCGTGATGGCTAACCTATGACACTATGACACTATGACACGCGTGTCACTCGTGACACGCCAAGGCACTTTTTTTCAGTATGCTGCACCGCCAACTGGAAGGGGACAGAGGGGGCATCATCTGTCCACTGGAGGGAGCAGAGCTAGCTCCTATTCTCTATAGTCCACCCCCGCTGCTGTAGTCAGGTCTGTGCTGGGGACTACAGACCCACCTACTGCCGCTGAATCCTGGCACCTGATCGACAGAGGCTACCAGAGGAGCTTTGGGCGAGGACTGGGCTCCTGCATCCATTTTGAAAGGTGAGACACCTTTCCCACAAATTGGCTCTGTTGAAAACTTTGCAGGCTCTGAACACCACACTATTCAGTGCTTCTATTGGCACTGGTAGCTGCCTTTTTGAAAGACACTATATTAGTGCAGCCTTCTTAAATTATATATTGCTCTTTCACATTGACTTTCATATTTATAATGGGCACCACAGTGTGTGGCATATGTATAATGGGCATCACGGTGTGTGGCATATGTATAATGGCTGCAAATATCATCAAATTATTGATATCTCTTAAAGTGACACGCGACTTGAGGAAGACTTTTTTACTACACGATTACTACACGATTTTCGACACACCCAGCTGAAAATTTTAGCCATCACTGGTATATACTGTAGTATGTCTTAAAGGATTGTCAGTTAAAATAATTTTCTCATGAAAATGTACAGATGGAGCCGGGCTCCCTCTTGCTGGCAAATCGCCAGAACGTCACCTCAGCGATCCGCCAGAAGCCCGGCGTCCATCTGACTGAGGCGCACGCGCGTCTCAGTTTCCGGGCGGCGGGGCGATGGGAACCCTGTCCGTCTCCGCTTCAGGGAGACGGACAGGGTTAGGGGGGGTGCGCGGAGGCGGTGGGGACCCCGGGTGACCGCCGACAAGCCGGCGGGGACCCGGGGGAACCGTGCAAAAGGGGACGCGTCCCCTTTCGCAGATACAGATGGTGGGTGGCGGGGGATGGTGGCTGGCGTAGCCATCCCCTGCAAGGAAGAGACCCGCTCCATCTGTAGTTCAGCCTGAAGAAGACCAAACTTAAAATGCAACATGGTAATAACAGTTCTATAATATAATTTGCTGTTTTGCAACAAGTGTGAGGACAATGTCTAAAGTAAGAGATACATGTGTTTCATGATAAAAACATGCAGATATTCTCATATTCTATTTTACCATAAAGAACATAAAAACAAATTCTGTAGATTCAGTAGTTTTGTAGAAAAAAATATTGCACAGGACAATTGTTACAAGTATACTTAGCTTCCCCACCTTTTATATAAAGACTTAAATTAGCTTTAGTATTCTGAAATGTCTATGGTATATTCACATACTTTTAGTTTTCAGTTCTACTAATAGAAAAAAATAACAAAATTATATTATTATTAATATTTAAAAATGATAAATGGAGCATTTAAAAAAAAAATGCTGTTGTCCTGATATAACAATAACAATAGTATTGTAGTGGTATGGAAGTTTTAGTCCAAAAAGAGGAAGGCATTGTGCTGTATTCCAATCTGTCCTCAATTACACTAATTTAGTAAATAGAAAATATGGTCTCCAGCCCTATCACCAGATGTCACCTATTTTCACCATCAATGGTCTTTTCTCTCTATATTGCCTCCAGAGCCTTGAAAGTGTTGAGGAAAAACAAAACCTAAGAATATACACTTGCAAAAAAACTTGTTAAAAAAAGTAAAAACCCCTTGTACCTTGAATTACTATATAGTATTTTTCAAAGTATTTTTATTGAAGAGTAAGTTATATAGACTCTAATTAGTAGAAGACTTCATATAAGCAAAATATATGGGTGATATTCAATCCCGGGTCACTACTGTCATGCTGGTCTGACAGCCGTGACCCTGTCCTGTTCTGGGCCGGCTCAACTGGCAATCCACAGGCGGGATTCAATGTCCCGCATGCCAAACGCCGAAAAGGGCGTGTGGCTGAGAGATATGGCCGTGTATCATTGAATATGGCCATGCTGATAGCATTGAATATGGCCATGCTGATATTTCCCCCATCAGGAATAGTGGTGGAAGATTGAATACACCCCATTGTCTGATTTTAGCTAGTTGTGGTTCAAAGTAGGTTTAATTTTTATGGGAAAAGGGGTATTTTTTCTTAGCTTTACCAGGACTACACATACAGAACTCTAAAATCACAATGATAAACATTGTGACTTTAAAAAGTAATATATATATATATGCCATTCTTTTAACTTTTTCATAGGCAGGGCTAAAGCATTGATCATATCTTGGTTCGTGTAGTAGTATTATGAAAGACATCTTACATTTTTTCACATTCCTTATGTCACTGGGTAATTAATGAGTTTAATCATCTTTGGCACCCAGCTGTTAAAAATTACAGTTCATATCATGCTGAGATGATGAGCAACATATTATTAAATGAGCATGTATACCAAATCCTTTAAAGCAGTGACTCCTCTCCTTCACCTGACATTTCATTTAAGAAGGCACTGTGTCTCACTTGGCTGAAACTTTTCGTATGTACTGTATCTATGATAGCCTTTAAAATACTTAAACTTCTGTAAAATCATGCATTTTACAGAACCCACTGTGCCTAGTATATGGAGGTGATACTGCTTTTCCTAACATGATCTGATAATGTGGTGCAATCCACACACTTGTAAGACATAATTGAATTGGACAACAGATACCTGGGGTAAAATGGAGACACTCTTTCATGATTTAGAAAAATTGATGAAAAAAGCAGATCACCACCACCATTAGGAAATGGAGTTCCTTAGAATCGTATTAAAGAAACCGCTATGAGCTTGATACCATCTAACTTAACGTGAGTTTCGGTATGCTTCATGGAAACAAATCACTCCCGCACTAAATAAACACACTACTGTATGTTATGAAATAAGGAACACACAAATATTTGAAATTTATTGTTGTTTATTTTGTCTTTTTTTACTTTGCTGTACGCCACGGCTGGAGATCAACAACTTTGAGAAAGATCACACTCTATCAAAAAAAGAGGACAGTTGGCACAAAGTTATGAGTATTTATTTGCACCACTAATTCTATATTCCATTTTTCCCAGTTACTAGATAGTGTCTACAGTTAGTAGACATGCACAGGAGTGACACAAGGAACAGGTCAACATGGAAATGGTCCACAAATGTAAAGGTGGCAATTTGTACATTTTATCACATGGACCCCCAAATAGTATACTGCATACCCTCACATACTGTAGCTCACCATGGTTTGGAAAAAAATGTAAAAAATTGTGAAACCACCATACAGATGGAGCCCCTCTTATGCTTGCAGGGGCTGGCGATTCTATCGCCAGCCCCCGCCAGCTGCCAGGCCCCACTAGCCGTCGGAAGGGGGGGATGCAGTCAAAATCACCGATGGTCAAAATCCCGACAAGGTCAAAATACAACATTTAAAATCCCAACATGGTCAAAATCCCGACATGGTCAAAATCCTGACATGGTCAAAATCCCGACAATGTCAAAATACGACATTTAAAATCCCGACAAGGTCAAAATACTGACATATAGAATGTAGACAGGTGAAAAAGTCAACATGAATTTCGGTTGACAGGTCGCGAGGTCAACATGGGTTTTTTCACTGTTTTTTGATCCGACATGTGCCGACAGGCGATATTTCATGCCCTACCATCCACTAGGGCATGGTGGGAGAATAAAAAAGTGAGCCGTACAAGGGGCTGCGGTTGACTTCCAACTGTGTCGACATTCTGTTAAAAAAAACAGTGAAAAAACCCATGTCGACCTCGCGACCTGTCGACCGAAAGTCATGTTGACTTGTTAACCTGTCTACATTCTATATGTCGGTATTTTGACCTTGTCGGGATTTTGACCTTGTCGGGATTTTAAATGCCGGAATTTTGACCATGTGGGGATTTTGACCGTCGGCCAATAGCTGTCGGGATTTTGACTGTCGGGATTTCATACCGAATCCGAAGGGGGCACATGTGCATGAGACACTCATGCATCCCGTTCTGACGGAGCTCCCCGCCGCCGTCCACCGCCTCTCCAGTCCCCATCACCAGTCCCCACCACAGCCCCGAACCCCCCCTAACCCTGCCCATCTCCCTGAAGCAGAGATGGGCAGGGTCACGCCGCCCAGCCACTGAGTGAATGGGACGCGCATGCATGTGAGATGCACGCGCGTCCCATTCTGATGGAGTCCCTCTTCACCAGCACTCACCAGCAGGGATGTTCTGGCCAGCACCGGCAATGAAATAAAGGGGCTCCATCTGTATCAATCTTTTTCTTGGGTCGACCATATGACACAGTCGAACCACCATCCATATCCCGGGTTGGAATTAGCAATGAAAGAATATATAACCCTTTATGGGTGGCTAAGGACACAATACGTGACACTATAGAGACAAACAACCCACACCCTTTAGTGATTTTATATCAGATTCAGATTTAGAATTACATGGTGCATGGCATTATTTTCATCCACATTTTTTAATACTCATTCTACGATTTAGGGGCAGATGTACTAATCCTTGGAGAGAGATAAACTACCAAGTAATTGACTTCTTAAGGCTTTATTTACTAAGGTGGGAGTTCTATTAAAGATGTGGTGTTTTCCATAGCAACCAATCAGAATCTACTTCTTAATTTTTTGTGCCTTCTAGAAGATAATAGATGTTGCCCATGCCAACATCCCATTTTCAATAGAACTCCAATCTTAGTAAATAAACCCCTAACTGTCATTCTTCAGACATCGTCTGTACCATAGCAGTTAGGATCTGAGTATAGGGTATCTCTCTCCAATTACTCACTCTTCTAGGCTTAGTACATCTACCCCCCCCCCCCCCACCCCAAGTTTTATACTCCTGTATAGCTTTTCTCTTTCCCTAAATGTTTCTGCAGATTGCCTTCCAAGGTTTACTTCAGTACATTGTCCAGTAATGAATAACAGAACTGGGAGTTTAAAACCCATTACATCTTTTTAAAATGTAACACATTTGCGTTACCTTGTTGCCAACTGAGTCAGCCCTAAAACAGAAAGAATGTAATACTTTGCTAGAAATAAATCTTCCTCACCCACCCTTGGTGGTGATGTATCCCTGCAGAACCTGCCATTGTTACGAGAAACCTATAAGGAAATCAGTACAATTAAATGTGAGAAAAAAATGTAAAGTGGGCACACTGAAAATATCTTGTTAGGGATAGTGAAGAAAGTTACAGTACTTGATAAATCAGCTACATTCTAACGTACAGTCATTGGGGACAGCTGTGGGCGATTACTTCACTTTATAGCTAAAGAACACCAAATGGAAGGAATTTGTTTTAGGAAATAGATTACATTTGAACAGAGGAACCATGTAGCCAGAATGCTTCCCCAGCCATAACATCAATTCAGTCCTTGAGTGGTACACTTGGTGAAAGAAATGTAATTTATCTTATGGCCATAATAGCTGCATACATTATAAATCATACCATTATAAAGATCATTTTGTAACTGCAGTATGCTTTTACAAGAGATACGACTACTGTACCTCACCATTGATGGCTGCTCATGACTCATTCCGCCATGTGGTAGTGTACTTAGATGATGTCTAGTGATGTAATGTAATTAACAACATTGCTTAAAGAAAAATATTGGAATGTAGCTTTTAGCAGAAACTGTAGCATATGATGCAGCTTCCATGCTAGTGACTAGTGTGAGATAAAGAAACCAATCTTTTTTTTTTAAATTGAATCAGAGCAAATACCTATAGACCCAGAAAATAATTAATTAGCATTCAATTAAGGGATACAGCTAAGTTATATATTAAGCCATTAATGCAGGAGATAATACAGATACTGTATCTCCTGCATTATTTTACCTATAATAGTACCGTGCAGTATGCATACATTGGGCCAGATGTATTGAGCTTTATAAAGTTGAGAGTTATAAACTACCAACCAACCAAATTTTAACTGTCATTTGTCAAACACGGCCTGTAACATGGCAGTTAGCTGATGATTGGCTGCCACTTTATCACTCTACACTTTTCCAGGCTTAGTACATCTGGCCCATTATACTGTACAGAGACATGTCAGCTATGCTACTTATCTAGCTTTAAAAATGCTTTTGGGTCTTGACTTCTTGCTCTATCCAACTGAAAAAACAGTGTGTGAAAGGCTCCATGTAGAGTGTGTGAAAGGCTCCATGTAGATTCCTCTTACTCCTGGGGCTGGCAGAGTAACACTGTTAGTACAGTATATATAGTAACACGGCAGTGTAAACTTTTGCCTCTTACAGTATATTAGTAATAAAAGTAAAGGGTTGAGGCTTTGCTGGGACAGCTGCTTATTGGACAAAGGATGAATTGCTTAAGATTTAAGGTCTTCACATATTGCAGCAAACTTGATGGAAGAATAGGGTGGCCAATTCGTTACTTGTTTCCTAGCACGGCGCCCATCGTATAAGATTGTATGCCTTAATTAAGGCATACAATCTTATGCGATCACATACAATTGAAAAGATTTTTAATTGTATGTACAATATCGCATCTTATGGATCTCATCTTATGGATCTCATGGATCTTATGCATCCATAAGATGCATAAGATCCATGAGATCCATAAGATTCCATAAGATAAAAGATCCATCAACACCAATCCCGAAGCATGGCAAGCCCGCGAGGGGCGGCGGCACGCGTCCTCCGACCTTTTCATACCCCCACTATCCACGTCGGTGTGGAGTTGATTATATAAAGTGTGGCGAGCCTGAAGTGTGGCGAGGGGCCGCGGACTACTTCACATGTATTCCGCGTCCCCTCGCGGGGCTCGCTGCGCTACCACGCTTCAGGCTTGGTGGCTCGCTACGCTCGCCAAATATTTAAAATCAACTTCACGCCAACGTGGATAGTGGGGGTATGAAAAGGTTGGAGGACGCGTACCACCGCCCCTCGCGGGCTCGATGTGCTCGCCATGCTTTGGGTTGGCGTCAATAGTGGGGTGGCGTTGACAATGGGGAGGGGGGATTTCACCCAAGAGGGGGGTTAGCAATTAAAATTGGGGTTTTGGGGGCTTTTTACATTGGAATCAATGTAAAATTGGGTCTCAGGGACCATTTCACATTGATTCCAATGTAAAAATCTCGTCGATCGCATCGCATGCATATTATGCCGAACAAACACATAAGATGCATGCAATGCTTGCGATATCGGCCCGACACATACAATCTAGATCGTGGGCGCCGTGCTAGGAAACAAGTACCGCCAATTCTTATATTATTAAGAATAGACCCCTTTGCTTCTACAATAGATTTAGGCTACAGGCTCATAATACTGTACATTAGTTTAGAGAAATAAAAAAAAGTTTGAGACATGATATTACATGTATTACTATGCTTGTATTGACCGTGTGGTTAACTATTCTTTGTACTGTTAACATCCAATGGACAAATTCAGATTATAAGCAACATTTCAGTTAATACTGTTCAATAAATATGTCTAACAAGTGCATGGTTTGTATACTATATATTACCCAGACAAAGGAAATGTATATTTATAATAGAGTTACAGATATGTTCTGCTACATGCTGTAGGGGGAACACGATGTGAATTCATTGTAGCATGCCGTTAACATTTGCATCTCAGCTGGGTCCAGTCTACTCCCATTCAAGTCTGTCACAGCAGGAATGTTTGGACGGATGAGCCTCACTATACTGTGATGTCCTTCCTGTGATGCGCACCTATCACAGCAAGAATGAAATAGGACACATCTGTAATAAAACTCAGAATTGGCTCACTGATATGTTGCCAATGGGTTAATGACTCCATAAAGGAACATTACTGAAAATAAATGCTTTGTGAGAATGTGCATTTCAGGATTAATTTAGGAATTAAAACATGTAAAACAATAAGTAACATTGCTTTTGCTCATGTAAAGAGAACAGGGGCCAGATTCTCTAAGCTTCAAAAATGATAAAATGGAGAGTGATAAACAGCCAGCCAATCAGCTCCTACCTGCCATGTCACAGACTGTGTTTGAAAAATGTCAGGCAGAAGCTGGTTGTTTATCACTCTCTATTTTATCACTTATCAAGCTTAGAGAATCTGGCCCTATATCTGGTAAGATATCAAAACCAGGAGGGTATTAAACATTCCTGCCCAGTTGTGATGTCATACTGTAGTTGGAGGTTCCTGCACTGCAATATGGCATGGTCAGTGGTTCGCTGGTAAATGCAGGCAGATGTGGTTTTAAAGTACATAGTACAATAACACTTCTTATGTGTGCAGACTTGCAGTAACAAACATGCATTCACATACCCTCCAACTGTACCGATTTAGCCGGTACAGTACCGTTTTTTAACGGTCTGTACCGGCTAAAAATAGATGTACCGAATGTACCGATTTCTGACGATTTGCGGTGGCTGCGCTGGTCGGATCCGGCCCAGCGGTGGTGTTAAAAGGAAATTCTAGCAATGCAGCAGCACCCGTTCCCCATCCCATGGGGCCTTGCGGTCCGGTCACGGCAGCCAGCTTAATGATAAAACATCACACTCACAGCTCTTTCAGCGTGCGTTCCACCTGCAGTGGAACGCACACACGCTGTTGCCGCTTCACTTCCGGGTGTCGCGGCTTGTTAGCGCTGCCCCTCCAGTCCACTGAACTCTTGCCTTTCCTCCTCCTTCTGACATCATGTCAGTGGGAGGGGTGGATTCTCGGCTCTGGCTTGTGCGTATCACCATCCTGGAACGCACAGCCATTGTATCGACCTGTATCTTATGTTATTTAAACTGCTTTGTATAATTAGAATACTTAGTTCTCGGGCTCACTTAATTCAAAACTATTAAAACCGCTGTTGCTGTCTAGGACGCAGTAAAGGATGCCCGGCGCATGCGCCGTTGATATATCTTGATGCTGGAAGCTGTGCGATGCTGTGCAGCAGAGCCAAGTCTGTGGCTGGATTCGGAGCCTCCGGTCGCAGCAGTATTAGAGTCAACTCAAACTGGGGTACACTTAAGTTAATTATACATTAAAAGTTAATGATTGCCCATCAGTCCCTTAACTTAGGGTGACAATAATATATGTCATTCTTTTGCCCCAGGTGCCTGACATCTATGTAAATAACTGTAAATATGTTTAAAAAAAAAAAAAAAAAGTGTCCAATGCCCAATACACATTCGGAAAGGGTGTGTGACCACGCCCCTTTTGTCTGTGGCCACGCCCCCTTTTGAATGTGTACCGATTTCTGCCCTTCAGATGTTGGAGGGTATGCATTCATAAAGCTGTATTTCAGGTCCATGCAAAAAGTATAAATCCAGATCCATGTAGAAAAAAAGGTTCTTTGTCTTTTAGATCCAGTTTCTTTGGAAGGCTTTAATGTTTTGTAATCAGATCTTTTATTTTTTATGTTAAATAGCGGTTTGTATACTTTTACAGTTTCATTGCAACTTGTTATTTTTTATGATAACATTCTCCTCACATAAACTTGATGGGTTATTTGTTGCCCGTATTTCCCACTGTGATCAGCCTTGTCCTGTCTCCCAACAGAAGAATTGTGGAAACATGTGGATGTGTTACTCTGCCAGGGAACTTATTATTGTCTTATTCATTGTATGAATTAACAACACAACTGTTATTTGTTGAATATGGCAGAGAAGATAGGGGCAAGGTCCCTGCTCATTGGAGTCTAGTGCTCATACTCTGTAGCGTTGCGCTGCTCCTGGGAGAGAGGAGGGGGTCTGGAGGGTGTAGGCTGTACATGGGCCTCCTCCCCTCTTACAATGCGCCTGAAGCAGTGGCGTAACTATTAAATTTGCGCCCCCCTGCTGCAAATTCGGGCAGCATCCGCCCCCCTTTAGGGTTATCAAACCTCCATACAACCCCTAGGGTTAACAAACCCCCCTCCCCCTCCTCCTCCCCATGCAGCCGGTACCTCCTGCCGCCAGCGCTTCTGTCAGGACCCAGCTCTCCCAGCTCCTGCAGCATATAAAAAGTGACACTCAGAAAATGGCTTCCCCCATAATGCAGACAGATTTTGAGGATGCTAGAGTAGGCGGCGGCCTCCTCTAGCAACCTTAAAAATGGTCTGCTGTATGGGGGCAGCCATTTTCTGATTGTCACTTTTTATTAGCTGCAGGAACGGGACCCGACAGAAGCGCCGGCGGCAGGAGTAACTATAGCCCCACAGACGACCCCCCCCCCCGGCACTCACACCTTCTCAGCGCCTCCCCACCACCGCGGGGGCTGCGGGGCTATAGTTACGCCACTGGCCTGAAGAGATATAACTAGATATTTTGGTGCCCTGTGCCAGATAGAGCTATGGTATTGGGAGCCAATTAACCTAGTATTATAATAGTATTATAGCTTTTTATTATTTTCCCAACCTTTATTAAATAGGGCTCCCTAAATTTAGAGAAGCACAAACAATTAGTTATGAGATAATTAGTTGTAGTCAATAGACCCCTTTCTTCAGCACTGAATACTTGAGGCCTTTAGTACTGTACATAAATTAATTGTGACACTTGGAATCCGAAAGCAATGTGAATTAAAGCTGCTCCCAATTAAAATCACTATCTGTGTTTTTGTTTAGTATGTTACTCACTCATTCCTTACCTTTTGTGATGAGAGTGGGGTACCAAGCAATAAAAAAAAAATCATTAAACCTGTCAGGAAGACTACTTTAAAAGATTGCACATAGTTTGTAAATATTGCCATATGGTTTTTATATGTATGTTGTACAATGTATGTATAGATAACATCTTATCCGCTTTTCCCTATGTATTCTCAACATAGTCCCAGTTGGCTGTGACTAAATCCTGATAAAACATTGGTCATTATGATAGCAATTCACCATCAAAGGACAAGACTGCAGCATAGCCAGCCAAATGGACTTCAGAATTACAAAACATTAAACATGGAGAATCTTGGCGATCTCCTGGATGGTAACTTAATACTTAATCTCAGCCTCAATCAAATCCTCATCCTTTCAAATGAAGAATATAGTCAGATTCAAGCACACATTGGGGGGACATATATTAAGATCGAATGGGTATAAATACACATATTTTTATTAATTTGATGTCAAATACGAACTTAAATTATTGTTTTGCTAATTTACTAACAGTAGAATCTGTAAAAATTTCCATTTTTTATGGTAATTACAATGTTATTTCCTTTTATGAATGAATACACCATCGAAACAACATGGATGTATTTCTCCATACACTTCAATAGGGTAGCCAAATGTACTAATAATTCTTATTTTAAAATACGTATGTATTTAGGTCGTAAACCAGTGAAAATCATAAAAAAACATATGAATTTCAAATACGTCATGATTTTAAGATTTTCACATGTGAAACTATTCACATATTAGTCCACAGCTACTCCCCAGCTCAAATGTGTGGCTTATGAAATTCCAATAAGCAAACACACACTTCTCTGTATTTTACAAACATGGCTACTTATGTACTGAATGAGCTGGTTTCAGTTTGGGCTTGTGAGCAGAAAAAGACGCCTGGCCCAGGAAACTAAACATGGTCAGCAGGTTGAGCAGCATCATGGTGGCTCATGGCTTCTTTGATTAATTTTTGTCAGTTTCTGTGTGACTCCAAGGGTGACATTCTATGGGATGAGATAAATGCGCATGTTTTTTTAGCGCACCACATCGCCGCTATTCGCCCTTTTTCAAATCGCATTTTTTGGTAATAATTCACATGTTTAATGGGATGCGCTTTGGAGGCTGAAAAGTGCGAAGTGGTGCGATTTGCGGCGAAGTGGTGCGAATTTAAGACACAAAAAAGTGTGATTTATTCCGCCGGTCATGTGCGAGTTTTGGACCAACCGGAGTGCGATTTACAAAACTGTCTCCGCATGACTAAGAACCACCCAACCTATTGGCCCACCTCTGTCCCCTCCATTATGCATCACACCCCCTATATAAAGGGGCACTGGCGCCATTTCACTCTTTGATAGGAAGTAAGGAGCATGGAGAGGAGCAGTGGCAGTGTGAGTACAGAAAGAGGTGTTGGTGGCAGAGTGAGGAGTGGCAGAGGGAGCAGTGGCAGAGTGAGGAGTGGCAGAGGAACCAGTGGCAGAGGGAGCAGTGGCAGAGGGAGCAGTGGCAGCAGCCAGCCAAGTGGGAGAGCCAGCAGTGTGGCAGGCAGCATGGCCACAGCAAGGCCAGCCCCAGTCCATGCCCTGGGCGTCCAGCCCCAGCAGGAGGAGGTGGAGGATCCGCTGGCATCCCCATCCTATAGCCAAGCCCTTGACCATACCCCACAGCAGCTGCAGGAGGGCCACATGTCAGAGGTGGAGGAAGATGGTGGTGAGGAGGAGGAAGACACTGGCATGGAGAAGGAGGGGTACATGGCTGGAGTCGAAAATGAGGAGGAGGAGGTAGAAGCCGGCCGCACAAAAAGTGTCCGAAAGGTCCGATTCTCCTATGACGAAAATGCTGCACTTGTCCGGGCTATCATGCCAGTGTTTGACCGGTTACTCGGGAAAAGTCACCACAAGACCACTGCACAGCGCAAAAGGGCTATGTGGAAGGACATCACCCAGGCGGTGAACGCTGTAAGTCAGCACAAGCGCCTGGTCAGAAATGTCAAGAAGAGGTTCAATGACATCAAAAGGCAGCTGAAAAGTAAAATGGCCATGGAGTTGGAGGAGGCCACCAAGACTGGCGGAGGAAGCCCCACCACTGTGTGCTACACATCGTATGAGGTGAAGTTGAAGCGCATCATACCCCCTGAGGTCCTGCCTGGCATGCACGTGGCGGATACCGATAGGCCGCAAACGCCATCCAGAGCTGGTAAGTGTGACCACATGCAATCTTAAATAAACATGCCAATGCTTTCTAACTGTATTCTTCACTTGAATTGTTATGCTAAGTAAAGTGCTGCTGTGGAACTACATAGCCCAGCAAGGTCATGCACAAGAAATTGCCTGCTCCTACTTTCAAATTGCTCATAATGCTGGCCCTTGTAGTTCCACAACTGCTCATATAGCAGCCTAACATGTATGTGGCCAAAAACACAGAGGTGTAATGGTGGTTTAGCTGCCATGCCTACATACCACAGATTATCCAATAGTTGTCATGTGTACAATAGTTTAATAATAATCTATCAAAAAAATCTTTTGGTTAAAAAGAAAAAAAGGTGGTGAAGAAATAATGCAGTCCTTATCCAAAGGGTATTGTCCATTATTGTCATTTCAATGCATGTTTGCTGAAAATGCTTAGCCATTGCAAGGTCCATAATGCCTGCCCATATTTCCTTGCACAGATTGTCCATCCCGAAGTGCTCACGCATCCAAGAAAAGAAGGCCCGTTGCTGCAGAATCTGTGGAAGCAGGTAAATGAACAAAAAACACGCCATTACACATACAGTACACACACCCATGTCACATCAACAATATCTCACACTACATTAATCTCCTGCTGTTACATTGCAACGGAAATGAATGTAATCTGAGCTAGGCATGTGACTTATTATTAATGTCAATGTTACATGCTCTATCGGGGTACATGTGTAAGTACATAACACCCCTAGGTATGTGCGTCCAGCATCTAAAGCCCTTTCTAAAACAGTACAGAAGAGAGTCTGGCCTATATATGCATCAGTACTTACCTCTTCATCTGTATCCACAGGTACTATACAACTAGGGACAGACCAAACCGATTCTTCAATGATGGTGTTGGACGAAATGGACATCATTCTTGAACCGGTGGAGACCTTTGCGGCAGAGGAAGAAATACAGACCTCATCACAGAGTGATCTTCCCCCAAGTGGGGTGTCTCCCAACCCACCCCCACCCACCAACACACCCCATACAGCCGCTTCGGCTTCCCAAGTAGCTAACTCCTTGGTCAATTTCAAGGACAAACAAATAGAATTCATGGCCTCCCAAAGCCTGCAAATAGGTAACATCCAGGGGTACATGCGCGACACGTTTCTTCAATTACGAAAAATTGCACGTAGTGTACGGGTAGGTGTAGGCACTCATGTGCGCATTGCTAACAGCATTGACACCCGTTTTGCAGATCTAACTTCTGCTGTGAGGGAACAGAATAGCCATATTGGCAGCCTTGCGCAAAGTATAGCTGCACTAAGCCAATCATGCACAGCGCAGACCAATGCCTTAATAGGTATGCAGGCCCAACTCCAGCATCTGGAAGCCAATGTCGGAGGTGGCGCAGCATCAACCCTCAGCAGTGTTTCTAGCACCTCAATAAGTGGCTCCCCCACTTCCCCACCCCGTCGGAGTATTAGGACCCGTGGTGGGCTGGGTGCAGGTTCTAGAAGTGGTGTAGGGTTGCCTGATGCAGGGAGAAGATAGCTCATATGTTTGATAGTTTTGTCATATGCAATACATCTTGTTACATCCCCCGACAGTTTTTATGTTTCACTTGCAAAAATGCAGATTGGTTCTCACATAGTAGACTGCAGTAAAAATGTCTAACCGCATACCATTGTGTCTGTGTCTTATTTTTAAAACAATTATTGTGTGAATTATGACATATTGTAATGGTATATGACAATGGGATTGCTCTAAAGTAGTGTGGGGTAACTCCTGGCCCGTCAAAGGTTGTGGAACTACATATTCCAGCAAGCTCTGACACTCATGGTTTGGACTGTAATGGTTATAGTGTGTCAGGGCATGCTGGCACGTGTAGTTCCACAACACCAGTGAGCCATGTTTGACAGCAAACGTAATTCATACATGTATCAAATGTACTTACAAGCTTGATACCAGCAAGGGATAGGTCAGCACCACCAGCTGCATCCGTTGGGCTCACGTGCGGGAATGCTGAGAGTCTATAGAAAGCCAACTTGTGGTCCTGCCACTCCAACTCAGAACTGGGGAATCTGATGTATGTGCGCCACAACTTCTTTAAAGCAAGTAACACTTGAGTAAAATGCTTAGAGAAAGTGGCCTGTGATACCCCCAAGGACCATGAGGTCACAGACTGAGTGGAGCCTGTGGCCAAATAGTAGAGGGCACACATTACATTAATTTGTGCAGCCCCCAAAAAGGGTCCAAATCATCTCTCACCTGCTCATATAAGTCCAACAGGTTAATGCGGTTCAGCCTAAACATCCCCACAACCTGT
Source organism: Crinia signifera (assembly GCF_055691185.1). Classification (NCBI taxonomy): domain Eukaryota; kingdom Metazoa; phylum Chordata; class Amphibia; order Anura; family Myobatrachidae; genus Crinia; species Crinia signifera. Next base: position 180,360,606 of record NC_139220.1, read on the forward strand.
TGATCCGAGAGGGAGTCCAGGTACAGCCGAGCACGATACATACGTGGGGTACGCAGTAGTCGGGGGGTGTTAGGAGTAGTTTTTAACCTACCTCCTGAGGTGGACTCTAACCTACCTCTGGATAGGGAGTTGGACTTTAACCAATCTTCCTTTATCCCTTCTTCCTCAATTTGATGGCCCCCCTTAGAGCTCCGTGAGTGTTAACCCTGTATATGCTGATCAGAAAAGAAGACCATCATGTATGCAAGGTACAACACTGATTTATTGTTTACACATACAGCATATTTATACAGTATAGCATGCATGGGCTTGACAAGAGATGATTGGATGATACAGGGGTGTAGCAGGGAGGAGTTCCAGTTACTGTCTAGGGGATATATGTTATTATTATACAAGGACATGGGAGAACAGACAGTTTTTTGTAGAAAACATGTGAAATACATCTTACAGGAAATAACCTTGAGCAACGCAGCCTTGAGCAGCAGCAGACTGTCACAAAGCAGAATAGAAACATGTAATTTTCCACTCACTATAAGGCATTTGAGACAAGATGGAGAACAGCATACAAAATGGTGTATAAATCCTTTCAATCCCCTCTTAGAATCATAATTTATTTAAATTATTTGATTCTCACGTGTACTTTTCCTTTTAATACGCTGTTCCCTCACATATGTAGCATAGTCATCGGGTGTAGGGGTTTCGGAGGAAAGATCAATATACATAATAGCAACAGGTGTTGTGGTACCTATATATTTGGAAACTATTCTCCTGCCTAGTGGAAAAATACAGTAAGCAACGATTATGATGAACAGAAGTACAGTAAGTGTAATGATACCTAGTTGAGTTAAGGCATGTTTCCAGTTGCTCATCCAGCCAAACCAAGCAGCCCAGGGGTCAGTGACACCTGAGTTTTCCTTGAGCTCTCGGGATAAGTCTTCTAATTTTTTAATGGCTAGTGTGACTTTGCCATTGGGACCTGTATTGTCAGGAATGAAGGTGCAACATCCTGCAACTGTGTTTATGTATACACATGTACCACCTTTCTCGGCCAAGATCATATCCAGGGCCATGCGATTCTGGAATGTCATCTGTGATGTGGCCTCCAGTTGTTCTGCAATACCTTTCAAGGCATCCTTTGTATCATTAACAAATCTCTGTTGATTATAATACATATAGTTTATCCATGCAACATTCTTATTGATTGTAACCTGGGGCAGCAGAGATTCAAAGCCAGCAGCTACTTCATCTCGGGCCTTGAACTCGTCTGGGACACCCCGGGGTACACCAATAGTATCAATGTATACGTGTGGGTCAAAGCTTTCCAGTGGGGTACTTCTCTTTTGTCTAGGGTGTGGGTCAGGTAGGGGTGAAGGTGTTTCAATGGCTGTTGGCAAAATATGGATAGGCATAATGATTTTTGAGAGAGCACATTCGCCTCTCCATACACTGTCAAGCTTTGCTCTAATTTTCATGTCCCCACAAATGAAATAAATGTCACCAAGGGATTTCTTCATGATGGGTAAGGTTACATACCTGCGGATGGCACAGTAACCATCCGGGAATGTTTTCAGATCTACCCCCTTAGTGACATTAGAACAGTAACAAGTATAGTTGCCTGGATATATGGTGATTGTGTTACCTGGATTGGTGTTTTTTCCTAAGATGGGGTAGTTCTTCTTCCATAACTCACATTCATTATCTTTAGTTTTATTGCCAGTGTATAAGGTAAAAAAACATTCATCCTCTGATTCTGGTATGTTAAGGGGGACGGTACCAAGGTGGGGTCTGGACTTAGCACATACATAACAGTCAGTTCGGTTAGTCTGTCGTGCATTGTATTTCATCCATTCTAACCAAAAATTCACATCAGCTAAACCTGTCTCTATGGACATGGTGTCCTCATATGTGGGATTACTGATAGCAACCATATCTTTAAAGGTACTTATGTGTGGTTTGAATGGGGATAATGGCTGGGGCCTGGCGGGGGATGGTGGCTTACGGAGGGAAAGGTATTCCTGATTGTTAAACATATCTTTGAGATAGAATTGTTGTCTATCACTGGCATATCCACCTCCCCACCATACCCCTAGAACATACATTCCAGCATCACTGGGGCTGGGATTTTCAATATTTATAGTGCAATAATAGTCATATCTACCGTTATCCTTAGTGATAGTCATCCTAGAAAGTAATGGCTTACCATACTTGTCCTTTCGATCAATAGCCAAGGTGGGTTTGTATGCCCAGTCGATACCTGAATTCCACCCCACTGCTCCCCAATAATTGCAGTTATTTCCCCAATAATAATCATCTGTGACACAAATATATACATTTTTAGTCTGGCTGAGAGCTGATTTGGATGGCATGGACCACATGTTACTAGGTATGACCGTATCATAGTTTATTCGGTAAGTGGCCACGCGAGTGGTAGATGAATTGTACCAAAGGGTAAGCACATCATCCTGACTGGTAATATCCACTTCTGCGGTACAGAAATTATAAAGAACAAGAGCGAGTAAAGTCAGCAGAGCTAAGATAGGGGGAATCATTTCCTTCAAGGGTCCTCTCGGCCTCAGTAGGAATTCCGTTTTCCTCGATGTCTGGATCCCCTACCGGCAATTCTTCTCCTCGTAGGAGGTCAGAGTTATTAACTCCCGTTAGTACCTCACTGGTCCGGTCTGTGTCAATCTCAGGATCGGTGTCGACCTCTGTGTCGAAAGTAGTTGGAGTAGGGATTTTCTTCACTCTGGATGCGTGGATCCACGTTGGGTTGTCATCGGTGAGCACAGCAGTTCTTGTCACAGCGACCACCTCTGTCTCAGGACCGTAGGAGAAATCACCTGGATTCTTGTTGCGTGGAAGGACTTTAACCACAACTTTGTCTCCGACTTGGAATGGATGTGTAGGTTTCTGTGGATGACAAGGATTTTTAAGTACAACTTCATGTTCAATTTCGTCTAGTCTGTGTATTAAAGTTCTTACATATTCTTCTCTGATTACTTCTAAATCTCCTGCTTGTGTGACTAGTGGTTTCCTTGCCCAGGGGGTGGGGAAGGGGCGTCCCATTAGTATTTCAAAAGGGGAGTAACCTAGAGTCTTTGTGGCGTCATTCTTATTTCAGCTAACACAATAGGAAGGACTTGCTTCCATTTTGTGAAGGTGCCCCCAGTAGCCTTTCTCAATTTATCCTTCAAGGTGCGGTTCATGCGTTCGACAATAGCTGAACTCTGTGGGTGGTACGGAATGTGGAATTTCCAATCTATTTGGAGGGCTTTAACTAGTTCAGCAGTGACTTTGGCAGTAAAAGCAGAACCTTTATCACTATTGATTTGTAGCGGGCATCCCCAGCGCGGAATGATCTCCTGCGTGAGAATGCGGGCTACAGTTTTTGCATCTTCGGACTTTGTTGGATATGCCTCCGCCCAGCGTGAGAACATATCAACTATAACCAAAGCGTATTCCTGTTTCCCTGTACCTGGTATATGGGTAAACGGAGTGGTGGGGTATTCAAGATGTTGGTGTTTTGCTTTATTGGGATTGTTAGGGTTGTTTCTAAGACACACAATACATCTACTAACATATTGGGTGACAAGTTCTTTTGCATTTGTGATGTAAAAATCATTGGTGAGGAGCAGTGTTGTCGTGACTTTGCTGTGGTGACCTACTCCGTGATAGTGTGCTATGAACAGTGAGGCACTTGTTTGGGGGATACAGGGTTTCCCCTCTTTGCAGATTAATCCAGTCCGTGGATTCTTCTGCAGAATTGGGTATGTCCAATCTGATAAATCAGAGTTAGAGGCAGTTGCCTGTAATTCTGTAAGTAAGTATGTGTCTTCTAGTGACGGTGGTGACATTATGGTAAGTGTGAGGTTGTATGTGGATGTGGCAGCAGCTTGTTTTGCAGCAGTGTCAGCGAGGGCATTGCCCCGTGAGATATCATCTTTTCCACCAGTATGTGCTTTGCAATGGAGAATGGCAATGTGTGAGGGCAATGTGATTGCGTGCAATAAGTCAGCAATAAGTTGGGCATGTGAGATGCCTTTTCCATCAGCGCCTGTGAAACCTCGGCGCTGCCAAATCATGCCGTGGTCGTGAACAACGCCATAAGCAAATTTGGAGTCTGTGTAAATGTTGACAGGTTTTCCTGTGTACAAGTGACAAGCTCTGGTGAGAGCGATTAGCTCAGCAGCCTGTGCTGATTGCAGAGGAACTGCTTTTGCTTCAAGGACAGTTTGAGGAAGTTTAACTACTGCGTAGCCTGTCTGGTATGTTTTGTCATTTGGTCGACTGCAGGAGCCGTCGACAAAAATTATGTCGGCGTCGGGTATGGGTACAGCCGACATGTCACTTCTGGATGAAGTTTCTGAGTCGATTGTCAGAGAACAGTCATGTGGGGGAGGTGCTTCGTCATCAGGTCCTTTTAAGCCTAAAAGGGCATTAAGTATGGGCACAGGTCCTTCTGTATTTGTAGCATATTTGATAACAAGTGATGGGTTACCTAGTAAGAGTACCTCATAACCACTAAGTCTTTGGGCCGACATGTGTTGCGTATGTAAGCCTTTTAAGATGGACAGGACGTTGTGGGTAGTGTGAAGGATGGTGTTGTGTCCTAAAGTGAGTGTGGCAGCCATTTCAACAACCATTGCACAGGCAGCCAGCGCTCGAAGACAAGCAGGCATTCCTTGTACAGTGACCGGCATTACCTTTGAAAAGAATGCGACAGGGCGCATTTTGCCTCCATGACCTTGGGTGAGCACGCCCGCCACAGTTTTACAAGTGTCCCTTGCAAACAAATGAAATGGCAAAACATAGTTGGGGAGACCAAGCGCGGGACTTTTAACTAACATTGCTTTGAGCTTTTCATATGCAGAAAACATTTCATTTGACCATTGTATGACTTTGGGTTTGTCTTTGAGTGTGCACTGTCTCAAGATATTATCGTAATAGGAACAATCAGAAATCCACTGTCTGCAGTAGTTTACCATACCCAAGAAAGACAGCATATCCTTCTGGGTAGCTGGGGTGACCAGGCCCAGTACAGACTGTATGCGTTGTGGACTGATTTTCCTTTCTCCCTCAGAGAGCACAAAACCCAAGTAATTGACATGCTTTTGACACCATTGCATTTTTGTTCTGGACACTTTATGTCCACATTCACATAACCAGTTCAATAGTGATATACCATCTTCCCGGCTGGCTTCCTCCGTTGGACTACAGAGTAGCAGATCATCTGCATACTGTAGCAGGACTGAACCACAGGGGGGGTGCCAGGGTGCCAAGGTGGCTTGGAGGACTATGCTATAGACCACTGGGGAGTCAATATAGCCTTGTGGTAAACGACACCAACGACACCAAGTCATTTGTTTACCTTCAAAAGAGAAAGCAAAAAGTAATTGGGTCTCTGCGTCAATCGGAATACTGAAAAACGCATTCTTCATTCGGCAACTGTGAAAAATGCTGCGTCTGCAGGGATGGCTGAAATGAGTGTGTTAATGTCTGGCACTATTGGTGCAATTGGGACTATGAGGTCATTTACCTTCCTCAAGTCCTGTACAAATCTAATACTTCCATCAGCCTTAGCGACCGGGTTGATGGGTGTGCAGTATGGTGAGATCACATATCTCAGTATGCCTTCTTTTAAAAACTCCTGTATCATTGGTCTAAGACCGTCAATTTTCTCTGATGATAAAGGGTATTGTTTGCTGTACACGTGACTAGAGTCTGGCTTGAGTTTGGCTTTGTATGGTGTACAGGGTATGAGGCCTGTGTCATAGGGACCCTTGGCCCAAATTTCTGCATTGATTTTGTCAATTGAGGTATCAAGTGAATCTTGGGACATTAGGAAGTGTGGTGAAGTGACGTGAAGTCCACTTCCTTTGGGTGAGGGTGTAATGGAGATGTGGAATTTGTTGAAAAGATCCCTTCCCAACAAGTTGACAGGGCATTCTGAAATAACCCTGAACTGATGTTCTCCTAAGTAATGTCCGTTTTCAGATTGTATGGTCAGTTCGTCAGTCAGGTAAGTGTCAGTGGGTATCCCGTTGATTCCCATTGAAGGAGTAGTCTTTTGTAATTCACCATCATAGTGTAAGGAACACAGGACACTGGTTGTGGCACCGCTGTCTACCAAAAAGGGTAGTTTCTTCCCATTCACATATAATGTGATAAGGGGTGCATCTTCCCAGTGGGTGGTAAATTGGACAAAAGATAGGATACCCTCCTCCGGGCCCCGTCACAAGGTGGGGTCGGACCAATCAACTCTAAAACGTACATGTTCTTGGACGGGTGTGGGGCCACGTGCTGCTCTGGGTGGCCCTTGTGTGAAAGATGGTGGTCGCTGAGACCTGTGTGTGCCTGGTGGAGGTCGATATGGTTGTTGTGGTCTTTGGGGTGGGAATGGGCATTCCCTAGCCCAGTGTGTGTCTTGGCCACAATTGTAACATGTTGTGTCTTTTGCTATTGTGCCAGTGTTATTATCTCTGTTGTAAAGAGGGGCCCGATGGTGTTGGTGTGGTGGGCCTTGTGGTGGTCTGAAGGGTTTCTTTTGACCATATTGGGGTGCCCTACTCTGTCTATTTGATGGGCCCCTGTTGTCTTGTTGATAACTGTGTGTTGTGACAATTGTCTTTTTCATGTCAAAACATCCAGCTGCCTCCTTTTCATACAAATGGGTCTCAAATTCTTGGAGGGTGTCTGAAGTCCAGGAAGAGACACTTTGTTTAACTGGCGTGGAAATGGAGGGGTGTAGGTTATTGATAAAGGTGGAAATGAGTAAGGGGAATATTTCAAGAAATAGTCCCGCTTCCTCAGTCCAGCATCTTTTAAATCTCTTCCAAAATTCAGTGACTGATTCAGTGGGTTTTTGTTTACACGCCACTGCGACAGGCAATGAGGACCTCATTTTGAAGATCTTGGTCATCCCTGCTTCTATTTCTGTCCACATTGTGGCTATTGCGTCTGAATTATTTAAGGGGTATTTTGCTGTTCCTACCGTGGTTGTAATGTTTTCGAAACTTTTGATCTTACCCCAATCCCACGCATGGTGATGGTCGATTACATTATCGACAATCAGTTTTATGTCATCATGGGTGTAATTTCTGCCTACACATGCTTTCTTCAGATAGGCAATGGTTCCTGCCGCGGTTACAGAGGGTTTTGGGCAGTGTTTAATGATCCTATTTAGGTCTTCTATGTCAATTGGTTTAACAAGTAATTGGTCACCAATTGTCATGAAGGGACAGTATTCAGTTGTTGTGCCATCATAGGTGGCACCAGATTTTGTTGTCTTCGGGCCAAGTTCTGTAGTAACTAATGATTTGTCTGCTGATACTCTGGTGCTTTTTGCTAAAGGTCCTTTCTCTTCTCCCTCTAACAAAGGCATATCCTCGGTATTAGTTTCCTTTTTATCATCTAATTTAAGATCTGGTTTGGGTGGAGGTGCGGTAGGATGTAGAACATGGTGACCCACGGCCATCAGTTCTGTATCCGTGAGGGAAGGGTATACTGGACTGTAAGGTGGAGGTGAAAGGACTTTAAGTTCCTTATTGATACGAGTCTCCTCTATTTTATGGAGTTTTGCAGTGACGTCTCTAATTTTCTTTTGTTTCTTTGTCAAATTGGTGTCATGCCAGAAAGGTGCAATAATAAGCCATTGTTCACCTCCTGCACGCATGTATTTCATATCCCAGGTGGGATCTCCTGTATACCAGGGGAAGGCTTCTTTGTCCCCAAGACAAAGACCTTTTATCATTTGCATAAAGAAAGGATAATTAGAGCCGTCTCTAGGGAAGGGGTTGGGACTACATTTTTCCGACCAACCTGCCAGGTTATCTACCCAGGGGTCAATTAGGAAATAGTCTGTAGAAGAATTACGGGCTACATATTCCTTACAAGTTTCATTGGGTAAGGGTGGTGGATAGGAAATTATTTTATTTTTACTAATTTGTGAACCCATGTTTAGTTTATGTCCTTTTATGTTTGTGTGAGAACTTTCTCCACCTTTTAATTTGTTCCTGATGTTCAGGGTTTTGACTAAAGTCAAGGAAATAGAGTAGTTGACTACCTTCAGGTAACTTGTGGATCTGGTCTAAAGTTTTAGGACAGATAATAGGATATGTGAAAAGGTTAATTGGTATATCTGTTAAGAAAAATGGGTATGTCTGATCAATGTATTTTTCAATAAGTCCTGTATCCAAATGACAACCCAATATAATAACGGATTCTAAAACGGTGCCATTAGATGATGTCTTTGTAGTGAGTTTAAATCTTGTGGGTTCTCTAATGACAGATGTCAATTTGGGCCAATAATCGTCTCTGTCGGGGTTATGGTACCAGAGGACGATACTACATTTACAATTTAAACAAGTACCTATGCATGGATGTCTGGGGTGTGACATAGACGTAGATGAAGTATGAGAGCGTGAAAAATTCTTAGTATCCAGACCAGGGGCGTCGTTTCAGTAAGGCAGGAGTGTACCTACAGCAGCAGACTGAAAGGGTTGGTCTTTATCTGAATACTGTGTGAATTATGTATTCACTTTATACATCTCATAAAAATTAATGTTTATGATTGGTTAGTTATAACCACAGACTGTCTACGTGACAGTGGATAGAGTCAAGTGGTTTTATCCTGAAAACTGCATATGAAGCCTCACGTTGCGTTACCCCAAAGAGAGGGGAGCATATAGTCCGCAAGTCTGTTGGCATACAGTAATCAATGAGACAAGAGAGAGAAAGAGTTAGTGTGCGTCAACTTACCAACCGCACAAGATGTACAAGTTAAATACATATATCGCATGTGTGTTCACTTACCAACCACACAAGGATATTACACGTAATACAACTTATACTGTAAAAAAGGGATAGTAAGAAATGGCCATATAGAAAAAAGGGCGATCAAATTGAGGTGACTAATGAGCGGACCCCTTAGGTCACTCTTTATATATTACCAGATCACTGATCTGCGTGTGCACACTATAAAACAACCAGCTGAAACTTTACTACTTTTGAAGTAAAGGTCTATACGGATTCAGGATTCGATATGTCCGTGATCCGAGAACAGGCAACAGACCACGTATGGGTGTCAACAGTTCAACGGGAACGAAGATCGAAATCCCGGGCCGGGCCCCCAGCTGTTAGGAGTAGTTTTTAACCTACCTCCTGAGGTGGACTCTAACCTACCTCTGGATAGGGAGTTGGACTTTAACCAATCTTCCTTTATCCCTTCTTCCTCAATTTGATGGCCCCCCTTAGAGCTCCGTGAGTGTTAACCCTGTATATGCTGATCAGAAAAGAAGACCATCATGTATGCAAGGTACAACACTGATTTATTGTTTACACATACAGCATATTTATACAGTATAGCATGCATGGGCTTGACAAGAGATGATTGGATGATACAGGGGTGTAGCAGGGAGGAGTTCCAGTTACTGTCTAGGGGATATATGTTATTATTATACAAGGACATGGGAGAACAGACAGTTTTTTGTAGAAAACATGTGAAATACATCTTACAGGAAATAACCTTGAGCAACGCAGCCTTGAGCAGCAGCAGACTGTCACAAAGCAGAATAGAAACATGTAATTTTCCACTCACTATAAGGCATTTGAGACAAGATGGAGAACAGCATACAAAATGGTGTATAAATCCTTTCAGGGGGCTACCTGGATCTGGCGCGCAGCTTCCTCCCTCCTGCGCAGCTCCTCCAAATGGGCCACAGATAAGCAACTCCAAACCACTCTGCAAAATCTCCATGTCTGAAACCCTCACAGGTGTCCTTAATGATGTTGGGGTTTATGTAGGGGTGTTTGTGAGTGAAAATGAGGGCACCTGTGCTGAAATTAACCATGTGTGCACTTGACCAAAATGAAATCTGGGCCAAATCGCCAAACAGAACCTGGTCTGAAATAAGTGCGATTATTAGACACCTAAAAAGTGCGATTTGAGAAAACGCAGTGCATTAAATAAGCGATTTGTATACTTTTCTGTTTGAAAACATCTGGATGCGATATAAATGCGAATTAATATGCGACTTCAGTCCCTTAGCGCATCCTATTAAATTGGCGATTTTACGGAAAAATGCGATAGCGCCATTTTGTTTACTATTTATCGCCAAAAAACACAAATCTCATCCCATAGAATGTCACCCCAAGAATCTGTTTCTGGTAATGGACTCTCTGGTGTCCTCTGGTGGTGAGTCTCTGCCTTTGCAGCTCTATTCTGTGTGTGTTGCTCTGTTCACAAGACTAGCTTGTTATCTTTGGTTTCAGCTGCAGTAATTTGTGCTCTTGAGGCCTGTGCCTCTGCCTCTGCAGCAGTGTTCATTGGTGCTTGCCCCTGTTATAGTCACTTCAGACGCAAACCCTGAGACTGTTTATAGCTTCAATTCCCAGCTGCTAGCTTCCAGCTAGTAGCACATTGCTTAGTACTGCAAGAGTTGCTGGGATTTGCAACCTAGTGTAAAACCCACAGGGTACTGGGTAGGGCAGATTACCCCTGCATTGTCACAGCTGAAATACTTTACACCTATTCTGCCCCGGCTGGTCGTTGGTTAGGCATAAGTAAAAGTGGGAGCCTTGTTTACTGACAAAAACTTTGTAATACTGGGTTGCAAATGCAAGTGCAGTGCAGTGCAGTAAGACTTGGGTGCCAGGCCATCTAATCACAAATAACAAAAAGTTTATTTAAAGTCCAAACAGGGTTATCACAGAAATATAATTTATTCTATATATTAATTGTTACATCAATTTGTATCAATCCAGCATTTACTTTTCATTAGCATAAACAATGATGGGACCGCAGTACATTACATTACATAACAGTGTATTCTGGGGACCAGTAGTGCGGCAGATGCAAACTGGTCTTCTTTTTGGTGTGTTTAAAAAACTTGTGAAATACTGACTATATGGAATATTTGTACAATGAAAAAAAAACATATATAAATGTTTTGGACGCCAACAGATTGTGAGTTTTTATAGGACTAACAAAGAAGGATGTACTGAGGACTAAAGTAAGTAGTAATTAAGTAAGTTTTATTTATATAGCGCACTTTCTCCAACAGGACTCAAGGCGCTTTACAGACATTAAAAATAACAATGCACATACTGTAATACAAAGGGTTATCAGTACAAGGAACAGGCAACAATGGCAGTACAGATGTACATCACACATACAGATATGCACAAGATGCATTCTAATAAGGGACACGAACATGGGGAACATATTTACCGAGCTGTGCAGTACCCAGGCAGCCATTCAGCGGCGCCACATGGTGATTGCATAGCCAGTAACAGTACTGATATATATACTAGATGTACTCTAATGAGGGACACAGACATGGGGAACAAATTAAGGGCAAGGCCAGGCCAGACCATTTGCCCACCTGATTGAAATGCTAATTGTACAGAGATCATAAACTAGCCTGATTGGCCAACCAAGAGGTATGGTAATATTGGCTTGCTTAGAACCTTCCAATCTATACATACATCTAACAAAATACAATTATCTATTGATGTACATACATTTACAGCAGTAAAGTAAAGTAAAGGATTATGGTGAGAGGCGAAACCACTGATACAGATGTGTCCTCATACTGAACATTGTTTCTGCAGTCGAGTGAATCAGACCCTCTTGGCATGCCATGTCCCATGCAATCCGTCTATTTATCCAAAAATTGCATCTTAAATGCAATGTAATGCAGCCAGGATCCACCAGGAGACTGTGCTGATTAGTTTGATATGCAATAAATTCTGCATCTGACTAAGGGCCATATTCAATATTCCCGCAGCCATTCCCGATGGGGAAAATGGCTGCGGGCACTATTCAATGCTGTCTTCCCCGACAGCATTGAACAGGGGATTTCGGCAGAATGAGCTTGACTTCACAAGCAGTCGGGCTCGTTCTGCCAAGAATGGCTCCCGCCTGCAAATTCTCGGTCAAGCAGACCGAGAACGGGACAGGGTGACGGCTGTTGAGCCAGCCCCCAACATTGAATACGCCCCTGAGTCTCTGAATCTGTATACAAAGTTCTATGATGCAGCAGTTGTGGATTTTTTCAGTCCAAATTCTGTTTTGCTTTGTCTACATTCTCCAATGGGTAGAACTATTAAGCCTTGTGAATTGATAAAGTGGCATGTGATAATGCAGCAGCCACTTAGCTCCTGTCAAGTTACAGACCGGGTTTGAAAAACAAATATATCCCCTGAATCCCGGGTTTGAAAAACAAGTTAGGAGCTGACTTTTTGGTGCGTTATCACCGGCCACTTTATCACTTCTCCAGGGTTAAAAAACCTGCTTCTCAGTCACACACACGTTTACACAACGGTGTTGCATATCACATTGCTCAGTGCATTTTCCATTATGTAATAGATCTTTATAAAAAAAAAGTAGACTGGCATTAAACTCCATCTATGCTAAAATATTTAGTTATCTAAACTTTAAACAAACATATCAATATCAAGGTAATAAAAGACAGATACTTAACAGTATGGAAATCTGAGATCGTGAAAACATTACAGAAAAGTGTTTTTTACATTCACATCTTGAAATGCTTGTGGTTTTCCTCAAGGAAAGTAACACCCATTTTATTAACAATTTATCAAAATAAAGAAGAAATTATTCATGACAGTATGTCGATAGAAAAGGCAAATATGGGAACGCCTCAGTTAAATCATCAAGGATGATCGTGTCTAACATTCATAAAGAAAGTACAGTGAAGTGCACAAGTATTTTTATATGCTTTTCAAATTATTTCATGGAAAAAAGGAATGAAAAAAAAATAATTTAAAAGGTTACAGACTAATGCAGACAAGCACATCCTTTTACAAAGATACATAATTACAATAAAACTTGTTGTGTCCTTAATGAATCTATGGTTCTTGAGGATCAAGGGTTGCAGCATTTGATCTAAGAAAATTGAAATTGGTTGGTAAATGGATCCCCTTGCCGATATTATCGGCCGTCCAGGATCTTGGGTACCAGAAAAAAGACTGGGGTCATGGAGAAAGGTTGTTTAAGGGCTTTAACCACTTTGGCCAGTAATAGGCCTTTCTCCTGTGCCTTGTCTAATATGGCATCCAATTCCATTTTGTACTCCCCTGTGGGGTCTGTATCCAAGGTCTGGTATACCTCCTTGTCCCAATAAACCCCAGTGGGGGGGATAGAGGAGACCAATTACTGGAAATGGAAACACTGTGGATGGTCAGGCTCAAAACATTGAGCCCGCATGGCCTCAATGAAAAGATCACATGGAGTGTCTTCTAGACAAGGAAGCCACATCCCTTTTATATTATTCCAAATATGATATCCCATATATATATATATATATATAGAGGCATTCTGTACATTTACTTATTGGGCACCCTCCAACACTACAGACATTATCTTGTTCACCACTATGTCACCACAGTAAGCTTACATCATAAACACTATTATTTACCATAGCACATACCCAGTTTTTCACGTTTTTTTTTTGTCATTTAAGTTTTAGTGTTTTGTTCACATTTTTCCACACACACATACCACTGTATATCCTTATTACATACATGAGCTACGAGCTGGTGATGCTTAGTCTAAATTCTGCAAATATCTTTTATAAGTATATACATGTATCCATATCCCCCTACCTCATTACCTCCCGGGATTTAGATTAATTTTTGGTAATTTTGTTTGTCTGCCTATAACTGATGCCTTTGCTTGCAGTCACCATCTTTATCAAAGACCTTTGATAAAGGCATGTGGTTGCCGAAACGTTAGATCACTACACTACTGTGGATATGTGTTTTATTTCTCTCTGAAAATCCGTACGAGTGCCGCCCGCTCTGTGTCTTAGGACACTCAAGTGTATAATATATATATATATATATATATATATATATATATATAGATATAGATTGATTAGAAGAAAACAAACTGCGGCACTCAAGGGTCTTGTAAAAGGTCAAATGGCATTTATTCCATAAATGCAGAAAGATCCGACGTTTCGATCTGCTGTATAAAAAAGTTTTTCCTAATATAGGGGGTTATTCAGAACTAATAGCACAGCTGCAATTTTCAGGTTGGGTTATTATCAAACGACTGAGCATGTGTAGGATCATAGTGTGCAAGCGCAAGGCTGTCCTGTTCTAAAATCCTGCTAATTTTTCGATTGCTGGCTGTAGACAAGTTAATTGACAGAAAGCCGGCGTTTGTGGGTGGGAACCAACGTTTTCTGTGAGTATCAGGGAAAACGCAGGCATGCCAAGGCATTTGAGGGGAAGGTGTGTGGTGTCAGCTCTGGCCCTGATTCGACCACTTACATTGCAGCCATCAAGTCTGGATACGCACAGACTGCACACAGTGGAAAAATCATTTCATGGTGAGCAGCAAAACACCAATTCAGCTAATTTTCGAAAGCTGCATTATGCAATTAGCAGGCTTGCACAGGGCAGGATTTCACTGTGACTGGGCAGCGCATATCTGATCACATGGCTCTACAATTTAGCAGCGGTCAGGTCTGAATAACCCCCATAGAACATAGGTTATGCACATGTTACAGACATAGGCGTGCACACATTGAGTGTTAAGGGTGCACAGGCACCCCCTAATGCTGTGCCCCCACCCCACACTTATTGCTGCTAGTAATACTAGCAATACCTTTTACCAAAGACTTTTGCTTTTTAGACCTGTATTCCATTAAAATAAGAGCCCATCAATCAGTTACAGTATGTGTGTTTTGCATTATTAATTGTATTACACCATTGTCATATCACTACATATCTGTGTCATCCAGATATGATTTTGACTTTATTTGCATGTACTGTTACATAGAGTAATTAGAAAATTACAACTGAAATAGGCCGGATATAATGGTGTGTGTGTCTGAGGCGTTTTATATTGTAGTGAGTGCACGCCTGATTGGCGGTGTTAGACAGACCCAATGGCGGTGTTAGACATGTCCAATAGGTGGTGCTAGGCACACCGCTTTGACAGTGCACCCCCTAATAAAATGTGCTGCGCACGCCTATGGTTACAGACCAAAATGAAGTCCCAAATGTTTTTGGGGACAAAATATCAAAAAACTAAAAAATACATTTGGATTCTATTTGTAAAAGATTAGGTAAACCAACACTACCACATATACTGTAGATCAGTATGCGATAACTTTGCATTGTAGAATTGGGCTGAGCATTTAAGAAATGTATTGTGACTAGTTGGTCACTGTATTGCTTTTTGGGAGCACTTCTTATAGCATGTCTGTGTAGTGTCATGTGCTCCTTAAATCTGTTTGCCCATGTAATATATGCTGCATGGGCAAATAATGATATAAATCACAAACTTTGTATTGAACATCACATACTGTTTAATGTTAAATAATCTGCTATTATTCACGCCTGTGACTCTTGCCCTGATTAGAGTGTTAAGTATACTGGCATTAATGAATAGTTGCACCATCAACCCATACATAACGAGGGGGTACCTATCTGTACTTGCAGGTAAATAAATGAGGACACTTACAGCAGCCATCTGTTTTGTCTTAAAAGATGCAATTCCTGGAGGTTGCGTTTTTTTTCAAGTTATGTCAATTGTAACCAAAATTATCTTGAGGGTTTGTACCTCTGGTAAAACATGGCATTATTGTTTGATCTTAGAGTTGGGCCAAATCTGGATCACGGGTGATGATGGGCCAGGATTTTTCATACATTTTTTCATGGCACAATTAGTTCTAGATAATTTGAAGGCTTTGTTTTATAAATACCAGTTTGTCTAGTGCACGGTTCTCCACACTCTGGGGGTTATTCTGGTTGATTCACAAGGCTGCAAATTCGCAGCCTTGCGAGTCCACTGAACCCTGCCTTGTGAATGGTGGTACACCGACCCACCACTTGCAAGGGCGATTCGCTGGCAGGGCCTCCGAATGGATGTTACACAGTAACATCCATTTGCAGCCTTGTGGGATCCGCCCACATCATTCGATGGTCGGTGACGATGGCACACGTATATAAAAATTACTCTGAAGTCACTTATATATGCGTGGACGCTCAGGGGGAAGTGGGAGGGCAGCTGACATCCGGTGATGTCAGCTGTCCGCCTCCCACACCTGTGTCATCAGCCCATTGCCATGCGAATGCCCAGCATTCTTATGGGGACGCCCATGATATGCTGGGCATCCCATATGCAAATGGGTTGTCCCTCCACCCCACTCCCCTCTCCGCGCCCTACCCGCTGTCTTGGGTGTGTACGCCGAACATCAGAGCCCTTGCGAACAAGGGGTCCAAACGAACGGACCTAAATAAGGGCATCGATACTCAAGGCACTCTAATGGTCCATGTTTTAAGGATATACAAGCTTAAGCACAGGTTACTTAAACAGTACTTAAGTCAGTTTGATAATACAATCTGTGCCGCAGCATAGACCTCCTTAAAATCCTGAATTGGTAGGGGCCTTGAGAATTGAGGTTTGCAAAGGTTAGACTTTATTGCTGGTTATACGACGCACTGCGAATATGGAAGGGGTCTTTTAACCTTTTGGGTGCCAAGTGAATTAGTCAAAACAAGTGTGAAAATTGGTAAGAAAAAAGGTTTATTCATCATAATGACCTGCAATGTGTATCTTTTATATAGGAAATATAATTTTTTTTTACACAAAATTCTTTATTTGAATTTATATAGAAAATGTGAGCAACGCTGGGGGTTTTAGCGGATGATTTCAACATCTCTCACAGAGATTTTGCATTGCAGAGGGTTAAGGCATGGGGTAAAAGCTGCTAAGCATGAGCAAATTGGTGTTATCTGTGAGTATGTATAAAAGTAAGTAACTAATTTGTCATCTATTTTACTAATTCAACAACCAATTAAGGAGCGTGGTAGTTGATCAAATAAAAGAGAGTTTTATTTATATATATATATATATATATATATATATATATATATATATATATATAATGCTTGCAAAGAGAAACGCACACCAATCCTTAAACTGTCGAGTGCCAGGTCAAAAATAATAATATAATCATATATCACTGTACCCAGCAGAGCATCAATGATAGGACCAGCACCTCAATTGAATGAAAAAGTATTGCAAATTTATTTCATGGATGAAAAGGCCATATTACCTCCTCCACGGGCAGCACGCATATAGGCAGACATATAAGCAGACCTGTTACGTAGACATGGACCAATAAATGCAGCTTTAAATGGCCGTGGAGATGATTCACCCTGACGGGCCGTTTCGGCGTGTGAACGCCTTTCTCAAAGGGTGTAACACAGTAAGGTGGACTGAGGTCAGCCTTAAAAGAGAGCAGAACGCACCATACTTACCTACAGGAGGGGTGCACCCGACGCCATCCCGTCGCGTGTTGCCGCCATCCCCTCTCAGCGCTGTGATCCCATTCACTCGCTCCAGCTTCCGGACTCGCGTCACCGGAAGCAGAACTAAAGTCAAGGGATCACTTAGCCGGGGGAACGATCAGCCGCACACCCGCCGGATGTTGTCATAGGTGCATTCCGTCACCATGGTAACCTGGCGCTATCTTCATTTATACATTCCAAAAGAATAAAATGCACACATAAATAAAGAAAATAGAATGGATACACGTCCCCCTGCGAACGACCACTCCCCAGGGATTTCAACATATAGATATATATTATATTTCATGCGCTGAATCATAGGCGCTATATCATAACCGCAATCCCGATAAAACCAATATCTTGGGTGATCATCACACAGGGAACGTGTTATCAAACAACTAAATATAACTATAAAGCATATATAATAAAGAAAAATAAATAAAGGAAACCTATGGAACTAACATAGTACAGGAGGTACAACGTATTACATTTAAATGGAGAGACCACATTTGGTCAAACCGGGACCAAATTTTTAAGGTCCATCAAGTACTACCCACATGCTTTAGATGAAAACGGACATATTTAGTTCCTCATTGAGGCCATGAGGGGCAAGTGTCTGTAGGTCATATATCCATTGGCTTTCCCTTTGGAGCAATTTCTTATGCCTGTCTCCTCCCCTCCTTAAAGGGGGAATATGATCAATTGGCACCTTAGTACTTGATGGACCTTAAAAATTTGGTCCCGGTTTGACCAAATGTGGTCTCTCCATTTAAATGTAATACGTTGTACCTCCTGTACTATGTTATTGGTTTTATCGGGATTGCGGTTATGATATAGCGCCTATGATTCAGCGCATGAAATATAATATATATCTATATGTTGAAATCCCTGGGGAGTGGTCGTTCGCAGGGGGACGTGTATCCATTCTATTTTCTTTATTTATGTGTGCATTTTATTCTTTTGGAATGTATAAATGAAGATAGCGCCAGGTTACCATGGTGACAGAATGCACCTATGACAACATCCGGCGGGTGTGCGGCTGATCGTTCCCCCGGCTAAGTGATCCCTTGACTTTAGTTCCGCTTCCGGTGACGCGAGTCCGGAAGCTGGAGCGAGTGAATGGGATCACAGCGCTGAGAGGTGATGGCGGCAACACGCGACGGGATGGCGTCGGGTGCACCCCTCCTGTAGGTAAGTATGGTGCGTTCTGCTCTCTTTTAAGGCTGACCTCAGTCCACCTTACTGTGTTACACCCTTTGAGAAAGGCGTTCACACGCCGAAACGGCCCGTCAGGGTGAATCATCTCCACGGCCATTTAAAGCTGCATTTATTGGTCCATGTCTACGTAACAGGTCTGCTTATATGTCTGCCTATATGCGTGCTGCCCGTGGAGGAGGTAATATGGCCTTTTCATCCATGAAATAAATTTGCAATACTTTTTCATTCAATTGAGGTGCCGGTCCTATCATTGATGCTCTGCTGGGTACAGTGATATATGAATATATATATATATATATATATATATATATATATATATATGAATGGGGCAACAGGGCGGCACTCCAAGGAAGAATTTAATCTGGTGCAAGGTCCATAAGAGAAATGCAAATACACTTACCCCCCCAGGGTGAAGGAGTTCAGACCAGCACTCAGTTGTGAAGTGAAGAAAACGAAGGTTTATTTCATGTACATCAGAAACAACAGCTGCTGTTTGTTTCTGATGTACATGAAATAAACCTTCGTTTTCTTCACTTCACAACTGAGTGCTGGTCTGAACTCCTTCACCCTGGGGGGGTAAGTATATATATATATATATATATATATATATATATATATATATATATATATATATATATACAGTATATCACTCTGTATGCTACTACTATTAAAATCATGTTAGTGTTATGACCCCTGATGTAGCAACGTTTTTACAACATGTATTGGCCCTGCAATGTCTTGTACTGTGATAACCCCTTTCACATTGCCAAAATAACCTAGATTACTACTGGGTCAACTTGGGTTGAGGTGCAGTGTGAAAGCGCCAAAGTAAAATTAACCAGGGTAAAACCAGCATTTCAACCCGGAATAAAGCAGGATTAAACACCGGATGAACCCGGATCAATCTGTAGTGTGAATCGGTCTGACCTCTGTTATTCAACCTGACCATCATAAAAAGGTGCTGATTGGCTGTTCCTGTGTCACCTCATCTTTGTAAGCTAGAAAAGTCCACTTTAAATAACATTCATAGTGTTTATATGGGTGAGCCAGGTTTAGTGTGATATGGGCCAAACTGGTAATAACCTGGATCGAAAGTTCATTGTAAAAGGCTCTGACCCAGGTTGGTCCTGGGTTCAAAATACCAGATTAGACCCAGGTTTGCAATTTGAAAGCAGTGTTGTCAGTTTTCTTGGTTTTTTAATTTGTTTATGTTCTTTGTTGGGTGGTGTGGAATTCTTGTGGTGCTATTTGAATAAATGATAATAATAATGTGTGTACACATTTCATAAAGTGATACAGTAAACACCCAAGATCCATGAATCAAATATTAATTCAATTATTCCTGAAACTAATGCAATCTATTTTTTCAGTCCCTGCAATACATTTGTAAACATATGTGAGGTTGCATTTAATACTTAATAATAATAAGTTTTGGAGAGAATAGCTGCCACTACGTGGTAAAATTCAGCAATAGTAGTAGTTAGATAAAATTGTAGTTTCTTAATACAGAATATTATTTTTTTTAAGTATATTCTATTGATAAAAATATAAACTTGCTGTGTCAAGATGTTATTTAAAATATGTTGGGAAAAAATTATTATCCAGCAGGCTCTTAAGATGGAATGGTAATAATTTATAAATGGTATAGTGTAATAATAAGCTGTAAGAAATCTAATGATACATTATGGTGCAGGTTCAATTAGCCATGGTGTTAACTGCAAAACTAAAACTCAGGGTTAAACCTGGAGCATTTCAATTCTTCATCTACTTCCACGCACTGTAAACTTGCGCTAATGTGCATTAAGCCATAGATTTTGGGTTAAGTGGCAGGAATCTATGGGTTACCATCTGTGTTAAGCCCCATCAGCTGCATTTACCTTAAGACTTTAAGACTTTCCATATTTTTACTTTTTCAATTCTACCATCCATGTGGATTCCAATTCGGAACAGTTGCCCTAAGTAAAGCAGTGTACTTATTTGGGGCCATGAAATCTACAAATTGACGCCACCCCCCCCCCCCTTAAAAAAACCCTCATGTCGAGCTTGTTATGTGTTGACAATTTCCGTGTTAACCATTGCTTATGTTGACCTTTTGTCAATGTTAGCTTTGTCCATGGCATTTGGAGATGACCTAGACACTGTTGAGTTTTTGACTCTTGACCTTTTATGACCTAACACCAAATAGGAGATTGTGCTTCTTCAAAGATTTCCGGAATTGAATAGTGAATTAAATTTGATGCCTACATAATGGGCGGTATTCAATGAGGCTGATTCGCCATGTTTTTATGGCGATTTTGTGCTGTAAGGCGAATTTTTGACTAAAACGGTGAATCACCCTATTCAATGACCAGATGGCGAATACATTTCAAGGTTTTTTTCGCCATGATTCACCGAGTAGCAATCGCTATCTTTTTATGGTGAAGTGGAATGTGAACTTTTAAAATAAAGTGTTTTGTTTTTTAACTTTGGTGTAAAATAATCAGGAATTTTATTCTGAGGAGGGGCATGCTATTTTTATTCATGTGCTGTAAGCACATGAATATATATTTAATTTAATTTACACAGACCAGCCAGCAGGGGGCCGGAGCTGAGCCGCTCATTAGATATTCATATATTCACTGCACCTGATCATTACATATGCATGATCGGGTGTAGTGAATATACCCAGTCCCCTGCTGGCACCCCCGGGGGGCAGCCTGTGCTGCCTGGCACCCGGGGAGCCCACCTCCCCCCCACATACGTTCTGGGGCAGGCAGGGAGACTTCCATCTCCCTGCCTGCTGCCGCCCTCGGGGCTCCCTGCGGCATCGCCGCAGGAGTTAAAATTCGCCAGTCAGGGGCAGCGAGCCCCTGACTCGTTGAATACTGGAGCCGGCGAGGCTCCGGAACGCAGCGAGCAGTGGCGAATGTGCAGCGAATCCTAAACAGGATTCGCTGCACGTCGTCACTATTCTCATTGAATACTGCCCAATGTCTTGTGTGGATGAACTTATGAAAAGGCAGAGAAAAGACAGCTTTTCTCTGCGCCATATGGTTTAATGAGCCTTTCATAGGTTGTTTATATAATACTCTAAGGCCCCTATATAATATGCAGATGCTTATCTTGATGATATAGCCATGTATAGTCTGATGATAGTCTCACTTAACCAGAATACAAGCGGTTTTGGAATTCATTCAAGAGGGAAGATTGACTGGCAAGCACAAAAAGCTTTAAACGGCGTTGGCGGAAATCTCCACAAACATCGACTAGTTTCTCCAGCAAGGCTTCCTCTTCCACACTATCCTGAGGAAGTCTTGCTGGTGATACTAGTCGATGTTTGTGGAGATCCCACCAACACCGTTTGCGCAATACAGCACTGACAGGTAAGTCTGCCGGCAGACCCCCTGTACCCTGGAAACAGGTAAATACTTTTTCTAACAGCTAATTAAGCTGCACCTGATTTGCATTTGCATTGGACTCTTTTATGTTTGTCTTGTGACCCCCCAGTCCTTATGTATATGTATACCAGTATTAGCTGTTACATTTATATAACGTAATACTGTAGCATACTACAAGCATACTATCCTATATAATAATTTTGTATCTTATTATTATAAATACTATTTGCATTGCTTTTATTATTATTATTGTTCAAATTGCAGACTATAATAAATATCCATTTTTATTTTCACCAAACCACTGTGTACGTAATATTTTTCATATTGGAAGTATAGCGCAGGGTGTACATCCCTCTTCTTTCCCTATTGCTCACAACTTTGGGTATTTGTAGTGTACCCACACATCCAGCCGCTGACTAGTATTATTGGTCTGTGGCGCAGTCTTCTCTCCCCTCTCACCCAGAATCATTTTTTAAAGCTGTTCTGTTTTATCCTGTTTGGTGAAAGCTCTGACATTGTACCATGTACAGTTCTGGAATTCTGAGACACTAATGTACCAGCTTGACATTTATAATCCCTACCAAAAGTACTCAGTGCATTGCCTAATTGATTTAAGTAGAATTAATAGAGTGATTTTTATTTGTTGATTTCCAAAGTTAACTTGAAGCACTGTCTTGACAAGTGGGCTAACAGGCCAATATATATAGTTTTGAAAAGAAAAAAGTATAAGTTTAAGTATTAAGTTAACTACTGACAGTTGTTCCTAGGGGAAAACTTATTTTACTGAAAAATGTGTGTTATTTGTGCATTATCAGATTTATATATATGATATTTAGAAATGCATTTTTACAAGTTCCAAGAACTCAAACTTTTGAAGATGAATTTCATTGTCTGATATATTTCTTCAAGTATACTACAAACTCCTTTTAAAAAGTGTGAATTGGCTTATTTGGACAATTAAATTATTTCCTACAAATATTACATATTTGACACCAGAGAAAGAGGCTCACCAACAGTGTACAAGCAGAGGAATTAAGATTTGACTGTCTTGTAGCATTGCTATGGGTATGACCTGCAACATAGTACTGTACTGTACTTGGTAATTACAGAGACCAAAGATGTGCTGCATAATAGGATGTACCTTTCAATGTGAGTTCCAAAAGGAGTAAAGTTTAAATAGCTAATCACTACTGGACTAAAAGATCTCTGCAGCAACATATTTAGCCAATATTCTCTATTGAAACCTGTCACAAAGCTGACTTAAGCTGTGTACACACGGGGGCGATAGGGGCTTAAATCGCTGGAAATATGGTCGCTGGCGACCATATTGCCAGTGATGGGAGTGTGCCCCGGCGATGAATCGCCGGGTGCGTGCTCCCGTTTTCAGCCCCATTCTAATCGCTGGTCGCAGGAGCTTGCTCCTGCGACCAGCTGATTACCTCTGTGACTCCCCCGGCAGAGGTTCCTTTTCATCATCTCTGGTCACTGATGAAAAGGAGACACTGAGCAATATATTGCTCAGCAATATATTGCAAGCAATATATTGGTGAGCAATATATCTCCCCCGTGTGTACGCACCTTTAGTTTACATTTGTTTTCCGATTTCCAATGTTTCAAGGCTTATCTGTGTCCATGCTGCTGCTGCAGCTGCTCTGCATTTCCCCTTGATTAAGCTCCGGTGAGGCTTCCTGGCTCCCAAGGGAAGAGGATAGAGCGCTCCAGCATCTCCCAGCAAAGTTTGCTATTGGTCTTAAAAGGACTTAACTGACTTTGACTCCCTAGTCGACACAGACGTCAACTCTAAAGCTCACTCGTCATTCTCCTGAGAGTTTCCCAGAGACTGACTCCAAGGCTCCTGAGTACCTGCTACAGTGAATCTCATCCTGTTGCTGCTGCTGTTACTACCACCTTGCCTGGTTAATTCCACCTGCTATAGCTGCTGTTATATTGGGCCTTATTCAGGTTCATTCGTTCGCATGCACATACGTACGCAGTGCTACACTGCAAAACCGCTAGCACGCATCTTGCAGTGACGCCTATAACCTTGCCAACTCATACGTACGCACACATATCCCCAAAAAAGGTGTGGTCTACCACGGCGTGCAATCAGAAATGCTCGCACGCCCCACCACATTTCCACACGCACACGCACCACATTGTGCGTGCGAACATGTTTTCTGTGCTTAATGTTTTGCAGTATAGTAGTAGTAGTAGTACATTTATTTATAAGGCGCCACAAAGTGTCCGCAGCGCCGTACATAGCAAACAAAAAATAAAAACAAATTACAAGGTAACGTACAGGGTGTGTAGAAAGATACAGTATAAATAGGGGTATAGCTGGTAGAACTAAAATCAGCATCAGTTCAGAAGTAGGTGTCAAAATAGTCAAGGAGACCGAAGATGAAGTAGAGGAAGGGAAGAACAGGACAGGAGCACAGGTGAGGTAATGAGGTATAAAAGTATACACTTTTAAGCACGCCAGACACATGCACTCACCACATCAATCAATGATTTCACGCTCCTCAATTAAGTGGGAGGGATGTAGACTTGATTCAATCTGCAAACCTCATTACTCACGCAGACAACCCCTTAACCTCGTTGTTGTTTTCCATTAACGCATATTTCTACCTCAATAAAGTGTCTAATGTTCGATGTGTTGCTTTCTCATTACCTTTTTCGCGAATATGGTTGATTGTGTAGCGATGTCTATAATGAACACATGTTAGATACGCATATCACACACTACCAATATGGTGACACATGTCATTCGTCACAAATGTACAGACACACACTCATACACCTTTATGTTGTATCAGAATTCGCGTAAAAAGACGCACATATGCTATTTACATTTTCGCACTTCATTATCCAATACCGACTCGGCAATATTTGAGAAGGCTGGTTGATAGTTTGCCCACCATTGGCCAAAGTAGGGTCAGGAGTAGGCTGTGTGCTGGTCCCTGCCTGTGCTTGTGTTGGTGGTGGGTCAGCCTGCTTTTGCCTTTGCCACAGCTCCTCAGCTTGTCTGAGCCGTAGCATCAATACACGCGCATACTGTTATATACAGGACATCTCCATGTAATGCATATTGTATGTATTGAAGTGGTTATGTGTACGGTCTGCGTATTTTAATTTTCGCAAACATATTGTTCTGTGAAGATGGACTAATAAAGTTATTACATTACAATTTTTGTGACCAATCAGACACCAGGCAAACTTATATATGTGCCTGCAATTAATAACTGCGCCATTGCCAAGATGTCTTCTGGAAGGGCACCATCTTTTTCCCTGAGGGAGCTTGTGGCCCTGGTTCGGGTTATGGACCATCGGCTGGGTGGCAGGGGCCCTTGTGTGTCCAATGCAGAGAAGCGGCTGGCGTATAATGCAGCCCGCCGGCGAATCTTCTTTCGGACGGGCGTCAGGAGGACCTTAGGCCATGTTGAGCGCCGGTGGTCCGACCTCCGCCGAAGGCAGCCGGAGCTGCTATGTTCTATTCGCCGCTACATTAGCCGATGTGAGTATTTTGTCATTGCTTTAAAAATGCGAAATATTATAGTGTTTATCTAGCACTTTTGTAATTAATATTTCGGTGTGCATTAGTCTATGGGTATATTATGTCTATGCTATGTCGGCCTATATATGGGCTGCTAGGTTAATATATGGTTGTGTAGTGGTATATATGGGTAGTGTGTATATGTCCATATATGGATGTACATTAGTGTGCATTATTTAGATATAAATTATGTCCAATTAAAAAATGTCAACTTTCCCATATATATCAAGTTTCTATGTTGTAATCTATACTAAATTATTCTTTCCTTTTTCCTTTCATATTCTGCCACCATCCCTAACTCCTGAACCATCATGGCCATTTCAGCTCAGGCCAGGGCACGCATCAGGGCCCGTCAGGAGGAGGCTGCGAGGGAGGCCATGGAGCAGGCCAGAGCTGCACCAGCCATGTCACCAGCCGCAAGCCCATCCACCTCCCACTCCCACACTTCCTCCCCCTCCCCTTCCCCCTCCCAGTCTGAGTGGTCAGAGACCGTGCCATCCCCTGGACAGCACACCTTATCCCCATCCACCTCCACCAGCCACACCTCCTCCCCCTCCCCTTCCCCCTCCCAGTCTGAGTGGTCAGAGACCGTGCCACCCCCTGGACAGCACACCTTATCCCCATCCACCTCCACCAGCCACACCTCCTCCCCCTCCCCTTCCCCCTCCCAGTCTGAGTGGTCAGAGACCGTGCCACCCCCTGGACAGCACACCTTATCCCCATCCACCTCCACCAGCCACACCTCCTCCCCCTCCCCTTCCCCCTCCCAGTCTGAGTGGTCAGAGACCGTGCCACCCCCTGGACAGCACACCTTATCCCCATCCACCTCCACCAGCCACACCTCCTCCCCCTCCACCACCCCTCCCCCCTTCAACCCACCACTACCCCCTTTTGAACCACCCTATTACTCCCCACCACCCTCCCCAAACCCCTCCCAAACCCCACCACACCCCAACACCTTGGACATGCCACCCATCCCTCCAGCATCCCTCCTTTTGGCTACATCCCCCAGCTACAGGCCAACCACCACCAGAGAGCAGGATGACAATGGCACCCGTAAGTAAAGAATGTGCATAATGGTGACACCCCAAATGCCACACATTACCAAACACAACATACACATATGTGATGGCCACATCATTCTTTGTCCCACATATACACTGCAGTCCTAGGCTAACCTGTGGGGTCTTGTCCTCCAGGTTTAAACAGCACTGTCGGATTTGAATTGTGGTGTGTGGCCATGCCTCACCATGGCAGAAATTACAAGTTACAAACTTTGAAATCATCTTTTCCTTTATTTTAGAACAGTGTCTCCTATAGCAAACCATAATCTGTGGCAGTTTACAAAGGAGACAGTGATACAACAAACATGGTACTTACACACAGTTAAAAGGCTGGAGGGCCCTGCTCAGAAGCTTACAATCTATAGGGGCAGGTCATAACATATCCTACAGTAGTGGTGTTGGAGACTTGTGGGCAAAGCTGTTATATAAGTGTAGTTCCCAGCATGATGAACCACATACATTTTCACAGTGTTCTTTTAATAGTGTGTTAGGCAATGCTGAGGCATGCATGACTCAAACAGCTGTAGGCCCATGTACAATGTATTTGTGCAATTGGTGTGGTCTTCACAGTTAAATTGCAACTTCTTAGTTTAGCCAAATATACAGCAGAACTGCATTTATTACAGTACATTTACACAATAATATTTTTCATTCTAGCCAGAAACTGAAGAGAAGCAGCCAGATGCAGAACTTCTTGTGGCCTTCATACACCTCACCCTCCTCTACCTGGCCACACTTGTTGGTCAACTGCAGGCTCTTCTGCATCGTTCTTAAATGTTTGTTTGGCTTGTTATTAAAAAATTAGGCTAATGTTATAAGTTGTGTGTGTTATTTTTACAACATATGCCAATCACCTTTTCACAACCACATCAGTGTAATGGTGCTTAGTCCCCCATAACCATTGTGACCAATGTATGTGATATCATAAATGTTTATTTTGCTGTCAAAAATTATGTGACAAGGTGTAATTGCTCCATAAAAGGCCGAGCAGCTCCATTAGTGTGCAGTCGCCATCATACATGTGTACACACACCAAGCAGCATCCTGTAGGTGACCATTGACCTCGCACCACAACACCTTCATGAGTTCATCTACAAGGATAGGAAAAGGCAAATCATTTAGAAATACATACTAGAAACCAATCATCACATGCAAAGTAATGCTAAGCATCACATATATATTGGTGCAAGTAAATACGCACAAGTTGTGATAATGTATTTCAATCTATGTTATATGGTGACACATCAATCTGCCAATGGAAGATGGTTAGTAGTTGACAATATGTTGTAAATGAATGACACTACACCTACCTGAAAAAGCGGCCCACCACAGAGTCTCGGAGGGTGTGTCCTCGAACATTTTCAGGGTGTCTGTAGCGGCAGGGGGCAGTGTCGTGTGCCTCAGGTGGATGGACTTCCTCCTCGGGGAAGGGTACAGACCTCGTTACAGCTATGTTGTGTAACAAACAACACAACCCCACAATCTTTGCCACCATGGCTGGCGCATACTGGAGGTCACCACCAGTGCGATGGAGCACACGAAATCGCCCCTTCAAGAGGCCAATGGTGCGCTCCACGACTTGCCTGGTGCCGACATGGGCCGCATTGTATGTCTCCTGTGGGCCTGGTGTTGGTGAGCTGTAAGGAGTTAGCAGCCAGGGTGTGCATGGGTAACCAGAGTCACCCAAAATCCACGCATCACGTCCTTCCAACTCTTTCAATCTTTGCCATATCCTGGTTTGCCTAATGACATAGGAGTCATGGGCACTTCCAGGAAAGTTGGAGTTAAAGGCATGGATGGGCCACACACCACCATCACGTTGAGGGAATGGAACATCTTACGATTACGGAAGATGTGCTCAGTACGTGATGGTGGCACAAATGGTACATGTGTCCCATCCACAACACCTATCACATTAGGGAAATCCGCAATGTGTTGAAATTGCAGCTTGACCCTATCCAGGCAATCCCGGTCTAATGGCATGGCCATGAAGTGCCCCTTGCGTCGAAACATGGCCAACATGATACGCCTCAGGATCCTACTGAAAGTAGGTTGGGAAACTCCTGCAAGCACTGCCACCACTTGCTGGAATGACCCTGAGGCACAAAAATGCAACACCGCCAACCACTGTGTGAGAGGCGGAATTGCTGTTGGGAGCCGGTGACTGCTTTCAAGATCACTCTCTATTAATGAGAGAGTGTCTAGGATCACATGCGGTGTTAACCGGTACCTTGTTTGTACCTCATCATCCGGCATCCCAAAGAGGGTTACAGGTGTGCGGAAGATTTGGGCACGCCCCAGCCTCCTTCCTCGAACAGGTGGAGGCACACGTTCTGCCTGTTGCTGCACACCCACCTCAATGGCCACCATTTGCATCTGGAAGAAAAAAGGTATTGTTG